>NC_138164.1:7842823-9199490 GCF_964165515.1 Mesoplodon bidens
TAAAAGATCCCACGTGCTGCAACTAAGACCTGGTGCAGCCTAAATAAATAAATAAATATCTATATTTTTAAATGTAAGAAATACTCCCTTTTCTAAGCAACCCTCCACTTAGCCCGAAGGAAAAAAAGATTATAGACAAAACAAGGTGAGTTCACAACAGCAGGGGTCCCCAACCCCTGGGTTCTAATGCCTGATGATCTGATGTGGAGTTGTTGTAATAATAATAGAAATAAAGTGCACAATAAATGTAATGCACTTGAATCACCCCAAAACCATTCCCCACCCCGCCACCCCCTCCCAACTGTCCATGGAAAAATTTTCTTCCATGAAACCAGTCCCTGGTACCAAAAAGGTTGTGGACCACTGCAACAGCATCAAGTTGTGTATACCAGAGACCTTAGCACAAACAGGGGGATGGTTATAAGGGAGGTTTTCTCAGTGAAGTGGGAATGACCTAGATCTCAAAGATGGTCAAATTAAAGAGTAGAAAATGGTATATCCAGAGGAGGTGAATTTCTCTGGTTGTAGCAGAGGGCTGGAGGTTATACTAGCTGGAATGTGAAATGACCCTAGGAGGCCACCATAGCAGTTTTCATATTTTAATCAACTTTGCTACTGGTGCCATGAATCTCTGAGATCAGAACTTCTTGTTCCTCCTCTCAACACCTCTCAGATTCACTGCGGGGCTTGAGGACATGTCACCATACCAGCCCTTTCTCTCTTTGCTAGGAGAATTGAGATTTAGTGACCAACAGAGTGGGCCAGGGGCTGGGTAAGAGATTTCATACACCAGTGCTACTCTAGTGTGTCTGGGATATACTGGCATGCTCTTATTTCCTTATCCATGTCTATTTTCTAATCATGAACCCATGGATTCCTTTCTCTCAACCTCCTGAAGCACTCTGTTTTCCATGTAGTTACCCATGTAGCCTGTACTGAAACGCACCACCCACACCTAATGCCACTGAGCATTCTTATTCCCTCCCCGATGAACTCCTCTGGAAGAAGAACACTTCCCTGGGCACTGAAAGCCCTTTGTGGATGCAGGACTGTGACAGAGAGTTGTTTCTGAGAACACGCCCAGTAGGTCAGATCTAACCCCCAAATGGAAAAGGAGGCCATATGTGAAAAGTCCATGACCCAGGTACAGACGCGTCAAGAAATATGGGATACAGAACAGACATTTAACAGAACAACAGAACTTTCTTGCTCCCCAGCGCCAGGGAATAAAAGAAAAACTGTCAAACATCACAAAGGTCTACTGAGATAACACAAGCACTAAGTACTTGCAGTGGCAAACTAGTCATATGTGGAACACGTCAATTCACAGAGAATGGAAGAAGAGAATAAATCTGAGACTCAATGTCATAAGGACCTTGGTTTAAATGCTTGCCTCTCCCTCATCAGAGTGTCCATCTAAGGCTGATTTTCACTGTGAGATTTTTAATTGAAAATAACCTTTTTTTAATTAAAGGACTGTAGTATATTGTCAAAATATAGAACACGAATGGACATCCACGTGAAAGAAAAAAAAGTCTAGACACAGACTTTACACCCTTCATAAGTATATATATTTTATATATATATATATATATATATATATATATATATATATATGTATTTTTTGTTGCGTTGGGTCTTTGTTGCTGCACGCGGGCTTTCTCTAGTTGTGGCGCGCGGGGGCTACTCTTTGTTGCGGTGCGTGGGCTTCTCATTGCAGTGGCTTCTCTTGTTGTGGGGCATGGGCTCTAGGCGTGTGGGCTTCAGTAGTGGTAGCACTCGGGACTCAGTAGTTGTGGCACACGTGCTTAGTTGCTCTGCGGCGTGTGGGATCTTCCAGGACCAGGATCGAACCCGTGTCCCCTTCATTGGCAGGCGGATTCTTAACCACTGTGCCACCAGGGAAGTCCCCAAAGACTTTTCTGTTTTTTTAAAGTAAGTGGTCTAGGAACTGACACCAGCAAGAAGGCGGATGCTCCAGACCCTCATTCCCACATGAAATATTAAAACAACAACAATAACTAGAGACTGGCTAAAATAATTTTATAGGAGCTCTGGAAAACAAAAATATACAGCAACCAAGTGAATACCCAATTGAAAAAAAAAAAAGCTGCAAAATGGTAGGAGTTTTTATGGTGCTTTTATTTGCCTTTGTCGTTCCTTTACCTGGTGTAAAGTTGGGAAAAATCAACCTCAGGCTGGAAGGAGCAGAACAGGACTTATTCTGTTCTTATGGAGTCATGTTTCCTTGCTTTTTCATGTTTCCGACCGCTTTGCATTGATCATCTGCATGCAGGCGGGTGCAGTCACCTCTTCCGTTCTTTTTGCACTGGCTTCAGTGGGGAAAGGCTTTCACTTGGAGGTGGCTGGGAGGGTACCAGCTGTGTAGGATGAGCATCTTTTGTTCCTGAGAAGGCACTGTGGCATAGTTTCTCCACGCAGCCCAGTCAGCTGAGGTTGATGTCAACCAGACTTGGCAGGGGTCTTCCATGGCCAAGACTGCAGAGGTCCTGCAGGTGGCAGTGGAGGGTAGGGCTGTTGGCTTCCTTGGGGGTGAGGGTTGCTGGGCTCTTCCTATTCTTTTTTGCCCATGGGAGGAAGTTCTAGTTGAAAAGATCCTTTTCAACCCCTGGACTAGGGTGCTGGCATTCAGAGCAGTATCTGGAGTCGGTCCCTGCATACAGGACTTCAGTTCCCAGGGGCCTTGGATAAGCTGAAGGGGCTGATAAGCCTCTGCTCTGATGATTCCTGCCTGGTAGGTGTGAAGGTAGAGGGGGACTGGGAGTATGATTCCTAACACCTCTCCTGAAGGAGATGACATTTGATTACAGTTGACATTTAATATCCATATTCTATGTATGATCTATGTATGATCTACGTATGATCTTACTCTGTAAGATTTAAAAATGTGTGTGTGTGTGTGTGTGTGTACTTATCATGAAAAGGCCAATAGGATATACACTAAATTATAACAACATTTCTCTCTAATGATATGTTTGGGTGGTTTTTTTCAGTAACTTTAAATTCTGCAATAGTTCTAGATTTACAGGAAAATGTTGTCACAACTAATGAGAAAATATTGATAAGTTAACTGTAAACTCTGTACTGCATTCAGATTTCATTAGGTTCCTGCCTAGTTTCTGTTTTCTCTTCCAGGATTCCACATTTTATTTTCTCATCATGTCTCCTTACCTCCTCTGGGTTGAGGCTGTTTCTCAGACTTTCCCTGTTTTTTTTATAACATTCCACTTTTTTGAGGAGTATGGAACAGGTATTTTGCATAATGTCCCTCAATATGGGTTTTTCTGATGTTTTATTAGACCTGGGTTATATAATATCATCCTGCCTTATCATGGATGACATTAACCTTGATCACCTACTGAGTAACTATTTGTCAGATTATTTCTTGTAAAGGTCCCCCCCTCCCATTTTCATGCTTTACTCTTTGGAGCAAGTCAGGAAGTACAGCCCCATTGCAGAAGTATTTGATTTTCTGTTAACTTATTTGTATTTCCCATATTTTCTACAATAGCTACAGAATTTCCATCGATCATCAGTGAAGAGTAGGAGGTTAACAAAAAGCAGGAGTTTTTTGGGGGGGGGTTGTTTTGTTTTTATTTTCACTTTTATTGAAAAGGATAAAAGTGTATCTTTTTAATTTCTGTTTTTGTTATCCAAAATTTTAATTGTGATAAAAACACATAAATAAAATTTACCGTCTTAACCATTTCTAAGTGTAAAGTTCAGTCATGTTAAGTACATTCACATTGCTGTGAAACTGATCTTCAGAACTTTTTCATCTTGCAAAACTGAAACTCTATATCCGTTAAATAACAGCTCTCCATTCCCCACCTCCCAAGCCCCTGGCAACCTCCACTCCACTTCTTTTTGACAAGCATGGCATAGCTGGGAGATATTACACATTCTGTTCCGGACCACCACAGTAAAGACCACAGCAGTAAAGCTACTATTGCAATATAGTGAAGCACAGAGGTACGCCTGTGTATGAATTTGTCTCCTTGAGGAATCTCATATAAGGGGAACCATACAGTACTTGTCATTCGGAGACTGGCTTGTTTTACTTAGCACTGTGCCCTCAAGGTTCATCCATGTGGAAGCATGTGTCAAAATCTTCTTCCTTTTTAAGACTGAATGATATTCCTTCATATATATATATATATATATATATATATATATATATATATATATATATATATATACACACACCACATTTTGTTTATCCAGCTACAGTATTGCTTGGTGAACACTTGGGTAGCTTCCACCCTTTGGCTATTATAAATAGCGCTGCTATGAACATGAGTGTGCAAATATCTCTTCGAGACCCCACTTTTAACTCTTCTGGATACATACCCAGAACTGGAATTGCTGGTTATAGCAATGATACACTAATGACAATAATATAGGAATTCTGCTTTTAATGTTTTGAGCAATCATCATGCCATTTTCCATAGTGGCTGTACCATTTTACACTTCCTCTAACAGTGCACAAGCATTCCTATTTCTCTACATCCTTACCAACAGTTTTGTTTTCTGTTTTTTGGGTATTAGCCAGCCTATGAGGTGTTAAGTGATAAAAGGTACTTTTAAAATAATTAAAAGCCCTCTTACTGGTCCTATTCCATCACCATGACCCATCCATAGTTCTTTTTGGTGGAACCAGATATAAGTACACCCAGCTTAATATAGGCTGGAGTACTTGAGCTGGGTTTTATTGCCATTGATCTTAATGGGGTTGTTGCTGACATTTTTGCCTTTAATAACAAGGCTCTGGCTTAGGCTATGCTCCTCAGTGGACAATCCAACTTGTCTTCCATTCCCATCTCCTAACTCAGCTCAAATTTAAAGGGGACATTTATTTTAAAATATTTAAATTTGATATTCTGAAAGAAAGTTAGATTTTTTTTTTTTTTTTTTTTTTTTTTTTTGCGGTATGCGGGCCTCTCTGTTGTGGCCTCTCCCGTTGCGGAGCACAGGCTCCAGACGCGCAGGCTCAGCGGCCATGGCTCACGGGCCCAGCCGCTCCGCGGCATGTGGGATCCTCCCAGACCGGGGCACGAACCCGTGTCCTCTGCATTGGCAGGCAGACTCTCAACCACTGCGCCACCAGGGAAGCCCGAAAGTTAGATTTTTAGAAGATTCTTCTTGTAACTTTGAAATGTTTTAACTAAATAAGATTCCTAAAGTGATTTAATTTATTCTTGTTAGTTTTTTCAAGAGACATATAAAAGGTTTCATTTAATTTGTTTTAAATTGTGAATGGGAAATAATCAAAAATTAGTAATAAAAATACAAATAATAATCTCCATTTTCCCATAGCAAACAGCAAAGGAAAAGAGAAAGAATATGCTAAGGAAAAAAGATGGAAAGAAACTTAAAAAAAAAAAAAGGAGATGGACAAAAAGAGCAGAAAATGTTATATATAGAAGAGGAGAAGATGTATAAATATACATTGCTACAGTTATAGTGAGAGGATTTTTCCATTAAACAAATGTAAACACCAAGAAAGAAATACCAAGAAGAAAAAAATGTTTCTTTGATTAAAAGCATTAAGGTCACTCTTATCAAAGGTCCTATTCCACTTTCTAAATCAGATGAGCCCACTTTTTCTGCCTTAGGCCTTGGTACCTTCTTAGACTTTAAGGCCTCTCTGCCCATCTGCCAGTTGGACACATTTTCCTGAGTTTTCCACTGACCCCACAAACTCCTGATGTATAAGATGGTACCCCTCACCTTTCTGGGCACATTGCAGTCACTTCTGAGTTGGTGGGATCAGAAACCAGGCAGCCAGAGGAATAGGGTGACTGTGAGGAATCAGGGTGGGATGATGATTTGCAGATGTGAACGAAGCAGAGAGATGAACCAAGGGTGAACTAAGAGCACTTGGTGTATGTTGGTGGGAAGGAGCCAGTTGCCAGGAGAGAAGTGAGGAGGGAAACTTGGAGTAGACAGGAGGACACAGCATGCTCTGCAGGAGCACGTGTGGAGGATATGGGACCAGAGATGCCAGGAAGAGAGGGTGAGGGGGCATCACTGCCAAGGAATCAGCTGTTAGTGACCCTATCATTCTTTTCCCTTTCCATAATATTTATTACAGAAATCTCGACCTTTACAGCAAAAGGTTGAAATCTTCAGGTCCCCAAAATAGAAATTTGAAGATGAACAATAATCATAACAGTCCAATTCAGTGTGGTCGAGGTGCCATCCATCTGGAAGAGAAGGACACTGACACTCAGTGCCAGACAACAATACCTGGAACCTTCCCCCGACACCCCAAGCCTGGCCTCCAGACCAGGGACACACCCACCTCCCAGCGAGGGCTCCCTCAGACTGCAGCCCCTACCCAGTGTCAGGAGTCAGGTGCCAGCTCAAGCCAGAAGAACCTGGCTTAATAGCATTACCTTTCTCTGAGAAAATGAAGAAATCTCTGGTTCTACATCCAGGGCCTTGTTCCATGGTGCAGTTGCCTTTGCCTCTCAAACATTGACCTTTCTTAAAATTTTGGCAGACCATACATAACGTATCTGAAGCTGTAGAAAACAGACATGAAGGCTGATTCCAGAGCTGAATGGCTGATATTAAGGTGGGCTAGAACACTGATAGGGTCCAGGGGATCAAGGAAAAGACATGATCCTAAATACTTCCTCCAATATATGCTTAAAGCTTGGAAATGTTTGCATCATATTATGACTGTTGATTCTGTAAGGATATGGGTCTTTTACACAGGATTTTGATTCCATTAAAAATAAAATGAAAGCTGTCCCCCTCACTATGATGCCATTATGCAGAACAAAATGAGAGCATCTATATACAGGCACCAGAGGCCAGAATATCATGGGACATAGGACTGTACTGGCTCCAAGGTGGGGATGCAGTCTTACAAAATTTCTTACCATACCTCCCCACAAAAGACATCTGATGTCCGAACATATCTAAGTGACAGTGGAAATACTGTCACTTACAGTGGAAATATTGGTTCAAGATAAGCCTTTCAGGGACCTGTTCCTGGTAGATCATTGCCCCTTGGCTGTGTCTTTATAGAAAGTCTTGAGCAACCATTGGCTCTGCCTCTTAGGGCCATTCCAGCAAGCCACAAAACCTCCCATTGCGAAGAGGTCCCAGGGAGGGACTGACCCCACTCTGAGACCTTGGAAAGGAACCTGAACTCTTTCCCTGGTAGCAGTCGGGATGGGGACAGCAGAAAGAGACCTCAGATCCTTGCTGGTCAGATCGTCCCAGAACCTCATCCTTGAGTTGTCCCCTCCCAAGCTGGTCAGATCACCATCCAGGTGCTGCTGCCCAGCCCACCTCCACGTCGTCACCCCCTGCCCAGCCACCACAGGGACTCACCCACTCCTCGGAAGAGCACGAAAGGCAAGACTCCCAGCAGCAGGAGCAGGGACTTGTCCATGTCAGCCTGGGATGGCGGGAAGAGGCAGAGGCGGCTGCAGCGGGGGGCAGGGTGTCCAGGAGTGTGGGGACAGACTGCTCTTGTGTGCAGCTGAGGGAAGCCGAGGAATCTGGACTGAGCTGCTCCTGGGCTGTGGGCAGAAGCTGCCTTTTACACACCTGCCGGTGGGTGTTTCACAGCCACGCAGGCCCAGGAAACGTTCCCACAGAGCCAGCCCCCTTGGACACTTCCGAGGATAAATGTCCCAGGTGTCCCTCCTGATCCCTTGAGGCTGCCTCCTGATGAGTGGGGGACATGACGCCTGACCAGATCTCTGGGCCCCTCAACAGTCCCTGACTCTTTACTCTCTGGACATCCCACTGCCCCAGGCCCAAGAACAAGAGCTTGTCATGTGGGCCGGGCTTTGCTAAGCTAGCCATTTCCTCTGTGTCCAAAGTCCCCGTGACCACCTCCCCTCCAGTCCCACAGCCCAAGCCAGTACCCAACCTGGGCTGACACCTGTCTCAGGGCTCAGGATGCACTCATTGTAGTTATAGCCTGTGCCTTTTGCTTTCCTTTCCCCCTCCCAATGTTTGTACTCATATTTAGGACCATGGCCCTCTTCTAAATAGAAAACACTCATGACATTTGTTAAAAACAGTAAGGCAGACTTTATTCCAGGGGACCACTATAATGTGTTTTGTAGTAGAGAAGAGAGATTGGACTCAACTCTGAATACAAGAAGGACAAGTGAAGGTTTATAGCCAAGGAGCAGGGTTGGCCGTGAGGGTCAGTGATGCAAAATTAACTAAGAAGAAACATCAAATCTATGGGAAATCTTGCTAGGCTGACTCAACAGGATTTTTGCTGAGGGCAGGGCAGAGTGATAAGATACAGAGGCAGGGAATGAGGAATTGGATCACATATCAAGATGGAGAGTTTTTACTAAACTGACCCAGCAAGATTCTTGCTAAAACTGGACTATCTGTGCCAAGGACAGGGCCAAGGTCAGGAGCTAGACAAAAAGAGTACTCAGAGGAGCCTGACTCATGTTTGGTGAAAGTAGAGAGTTTTTGTCACCTCTCAGGACCAAATTGGTATTGGCAGTTGCGAGAGTAGTTGGCAATAATATTTGTAAAAACAAAAATTATTCAGCATTTTCCAAAACAAGGATCTACAGCCACTGCTACAAATGCAAACACATCATTTAACATATATATTCAGGGCTTCCCTGGTGGCGCAGTGGTTGAGAGGCCGCCTCCCAATGCAGAGGACACGGGTTCATGCCCCAGTCCGCGAAGATCCCACGTGCCTCGGAGCAGCTGGGCCCGTGAGCCATGGCCGCTGAGCCTGTGCGTCCGGAGCCTGTGCTCCGCAATGGGAGAGGCCACAACAGTGAGAGGCCCGTGTACCGCAAAAAAAAAAAAAAAAAAGATATATATTCAGCCTATCATGAATACATAGTAAACAAATACACAGCAAATACTATCCAAACAACAAAGTAATTGAAGCCTTAGAGCTAGATGGATGCCTACGTAATTTTACAAAGTATAAAACAATTTCTACCATATTCAACTCTTTTATTTTTCTAGCCCCTAAAAATGCAGATCCATTTTTACCAAGTTGGATGTATATAGATAGAGGCAAACACTGCTCCAGGACTGGGCTGGAAGACTCAGAATTTTTGCAGATACTTTGCCATCAGCATGGAGTGGGACATGCTAGGATGGGACACACAAGGCAAATAGGGTGCAAATATTTTTTGTCATATTTTAATTACAATTCACCATTTATATTCTCTCAAGTGTCTTCAGCTCACTCACCATGTTTAATAAAAAGAGCCAAGCCCCCAACTAGAGTGTTCATGCTTGGAGATCCAGCCAAAGGAAGGAGAAGATCATGGAGCAAGATCCCAATGTGCAGGTTGGGCGCTAGAGAAAACATTCCAGGTCACAGTGGCGGTCTCCCTTTCCCCTCTCTCCTTCTGCATCTAGACAACCCTTTCATGGCAGAGACCTTGACAGTCACGTTCACCATTAGCCAGAAGCACTCTGCACAATGCATGGTACAGAGCGGGCGCTCAGTAATATTTCTGACTAAACAAGAATAAGAGGACAAGTAAATGAATGCTTAGGATCTGCCAGCCCAGAAGGCAACTACGGGAGGAAGAGGGCCAAGAAACCCCACGCACCCACAGACTGAGAGTCCAGCTGTCTCCTACACTGTGAGAGGAGGGCTATGATGCGTGAGAACTCCCCTTCACCACCTTCAGAAGACAAAAATGATTCAGAGTAGATTCTGCAGGAGTGTGGGGTGCATGGATGAACGATGTCATTGTTACCCAGTCCCCACACTGAGGAACTGTGCTGAGGGACCCAGGGTCCTCTGTATGCTCAGCAGGTCACTCTAACATGATAGTGGAATTCCAGAGATGCACACGGTTCCCCAAGTCCCACATGCCCCCGTCATCACTATGCAAGAACAGAGGGTGAGGAAGGAGTAGAGAATGGAGGAAACAGGATATACGCAAATTATTGGAGCTGCCAAGGAGCAGAATTCTTCTTTCATAGCATTGTTGCGCTGAAGATACTCTGTTCTGTGCAAACTTGAAGGATGTATTGATAATAATAGTGCATAGTACACAATGCGTAATGTGACATTGTAAAGGGCCACGTTATCACTGGGGAACCTGGGAAAAGAGAGTGAAAAGCAGAAAATAATGATGTGGTCAAATCTTCTCATGGAAGTGTATGCTCCTCAAACATCCCGATGATGTTTCCTAAGGGAAGGATAGTGCTGGATGCTTGACTATGGAATTCTTCTGGCATGATGTACCTGTTCTGTTCAGAGTACTTACAGTAAACAAATAAAGGTTTAGGGGATGTGGCCCCACTAGAAAATGCCTGACAGCTATCTAATTGCACGAAAATAAAATGGAGATGCTATATGACTAAAATAGTTCCATTTGTGTATCCAAACCACACATAAATCGTTTAGAAATATCATAAGTGAAATCTATACCAGAAAAGGCCATGATCACCTCAAAGAAGAATATGCTGCGCCACATTCCTGGCAGGCCTTCATTCATCCACTCTTCTCCATAAAGTTTCTTTTTTGTTTTATTAAAAAAATTTTTTTAATTGAACTACAGTTGATTTACAATATTATATTAGTTTCAGGTGTACAGCAAAGTGATTCATATATATATGTGTGAAGTGTCTGTAAAATATAAATATATATATATATATATATACATTCTTTTCCACATTCTTTTCCATTGTAGATTATTACTAGATACTGAATATAGTTCCCTGTGCTATACAGTAAACCCTTGTTGTTCCCTTTTTTTTTTTTTTTTTTTTTTGCAGTACGCGGGCCTCTCACTGCTGTGGCCTCTCCCGTTGCGGAGCACAGGCTCCGGACGCGCAGGCTCAGCAGCCATGGCTCATGGGCCCAGCTGCTCCGCAGCATGTGGGATCTTCCCGGACCGGGGCACAAACCCGTGTCCCCTGCATCGGCAAGCGGACTCTCAACCACTGTGCTACCAGGGAAGCCCACCTATTTTATATATACTGGTATCTGTTAATCCCATACTCCTAATTTATCCCTTCCCCCCTTCCTTTCTGGCAACCATAAGTTTGTTTTCTGTGTCTGCGAGTCTGTTTCTGTTTTGCAAAAAAGTTCATTTGTATTATTTTTTAGATTGCATATATAAGTGATATAATATTTGTCTTTCTCTGTCTGACTTACTTCACTTCGTATGATAATCTTTAGGTCCATCCATGTTGCTGCAAATGGCATTAATTCATTCTTTTTTATGGCTGAGTAATATTCCGTTATACATACATACATCACATCTTGTTTATCCATTCTTCTGTCAATGGACATTTAGGTTGGTTCCATATCTTGGCTATTGTGAATTGTGCAGCTATGAACATTGGGGTGCATGTATCTTTTCGAATTAGAGTTTTTGTCTTTTCCAGATATATGCCCAGGAGTGAGACTGTTGAATCATATGGTAACTCCCTATAAAGTTTCTTAAACAGCATTCCATAATATGTCTACATCAGGTTGCACTGGAAGACAACGGTCATTTTAAATGGTGGAGTTATGCTGGATGATACATCACATTCCTGGATGACGTGTTGGGAAATTTTCTGGTTTTTCAGGAGAGGAGGCTTCAGAGGTTGATCAGGAATTGAGAGCTTGATAAAAGTCGTATATTAAATTTATCCTGAGCCCGTGAGACTTCCAAAGTTGGGAGAGGTATAATAGTCACTTCTAATTCATGACTTTATTCCAAGCTTACATACTAAATTACCCCTTTCACTCCCCAGTGCTTCAGTCTAGGGAGTAAATTATATGATCAGTCTACTTAGAGGTCATCAGGCACAATCTCTCCCAGCACAGGAACCTTCACCTGGGCAGCAGCCAGACAGGGGGCGCCTAGAACCACCACAAGCTTCCAGGCCCACGCCAATCCCTATCAGATCTTTCAGTAATGTGTCTAGGCAGAAACCCAAGCCGGAAGTGCCCTGGCCAGAGCACAGACTCAGAAATCAGATGAATCTGGGTTTGAAGACTCATTCCAACACCTACTGGCTTGAGACTCTGGCAAGTCATTCATCTACAGCCCTCAATTTCCCCATCAAGAAAGTAGGGAATATAGCACTTAAGTCATTAGGTTATAGGTTCAATTCTTTACATTCATTTTCTTTCCAACTACTAACTAGAGAATACAGTTAAGAAAAGCTTAATTAAAAAATTAGGACTAAGTATTTACACAAGTTTATATTTAGTGACCTCTCTTCTCTGCCTGTACGATTGGTCGAATCATCAGTCCTAACTTCACCCCCAAGATACACACACATTGGCAAACATCCTTCCATATGGTCATTTGTCTCCCTTCCCCCAACATCACACAAGGAGTGTGGCTATTTTGCCTCATTTCTTGAGCTGCCATCTCCCACCATGTCTCCTCTCATTCATGTTCTACCTTGGAAACCTGCTAACCTTGTCCAGACCAATGACCAACTGTAGCAGTCACAAGAAAAGGAATGCTGCTTTATGGGTGGATGAACAGGCTTCCCTCATCACTGGTCCTTCATCTTTTCCCGAATCACCACTGGGAACATGCATCTTCTTACAGTATGTTTTGTGGATTTTGTATATTTTTCATCAATTATGCATAAAGTACACTCTGAATAGCTGCTTTTCTGGAACATTGATAATAAAACCCACATGTATAAACCGCCGGGACCAGCCCCTAAACCTCTCCTGTCTAGCTTGCTGTAAACACCCCACCAGCATAATCCACCACTACCAGCACCACTTTAATCTCCACCATCAACACTGACCGCCACTAACGCACTCCAGGCATTTTATGTTTTTGTATGAAACTTTTATTGTCCCAAGATCACTTTTTAAAACTTTTTATTGGTGTATAGTTAATTTACAATGTTGTGTTAGTTTCAGGTATACAGCAAAGTGAATCCGTTTGACATATACATATATCCACTGTTTTTTAGATTCTTTTCCCAATATAGGTCATTACAGAGACTCCAGGCATTTTAAACCCATGTTCTTTTTTTTTTTTTTTTTTTTTTTTTTTTTTTTTTTTTTTGGCTGTATGTGGGCCTCTCACTGTTGTGGCCTCTCCCGTTGCGGAGCACAGGCTCCGGACGCGCAGGCTCAGCAGCCATGGCTCACGGGCCCAGCCGCTCCACGGCATGTGGGATCCTCCCGGACCGGGGCACGAACCCGCGTCCGAAACCCATGTTCTTTCACCTGTCAATGCTCAGCCTCCAGGATATTTCCAGTCGTGTGTGGGTGTGGGGCATGGAAGAATGATGTATGTAGTGGGGAGGGACATGGATCTAGGGCAGAAAGCACTGGGGAGCTCAAGACTTTGAGTCTTTGTGTCAGTTTCTCTGATGACATCAGTATAAAATTTCTTCCTGATGTATCAGGGCCAAGCAGCAAGAGTACTCCAGAGCATCCCTCCCTTCACTCTCTGTTTTGGCATCATTTTTCGCCCTCCTAACTGCTCCACAAGCAGAAAGGAAGGACGTGCAGTGGGAACCCTCCTAAGGGCAGCTTGATAAATGGACCTGCCACACAGCCTTATTCCCCAGTGCCACACTCCTCACAGCAGGTGGTCAGTGTCAGAGTGTTCTCATCTCATCACGGGACACAGCTAGTTGAACTGCTCTGCCAAAGCTTGGTTTCTTTGCCCACTTGGGTGCGATAAGGCTAGAGCCACAGGGAAGTTGGGCCAAGGATCCTGCTTCCAGCTGGGAAGATCTCAGGTCCTGAGAGTGATGGATAGGTGTCTGTTGCTGAGTGTGGTTCTGTTCTGGGCAGTGAGTGCTAAGGAGGGCTAGGGTATATTTCACAGTCTGTGATAGGCTGAATTCCAGCATGGTTCCATGATGTTTGCCACGTATTTCAACCCCATGATTATGATAAATTCAATGACAAAGAGGATTTTGCAAATATAATGAAGTTTACTAATCTTTGGGCCATAGATTCAGGAGATTACTTGTATGGACTTACATCTGACCTACAGGCTATGTGACAATAAATGGGTGTAGTTTCCAGTTGCTAAGTGTATGGTAATTCTTTACACAATGATAGAAAATAATACAGAGTGATGTCAGCAAGATGGTGGAATAGGAGAGTCCAGCTCTGATACCCTCACAGAAAAATCAGTTTTGTTAACTATCCCTGGACAGGAAGAGCTCTGTAGAACTTAGTAGTCCATCAGAGAGATTCTAGCATAGTTAGTCACATGAGCCTTTTATAAGGTGAGGTTTTCCATGCCTGGTGAAAGTACAGAAATTCAGAGTGATACAAAGCTTGAGGAAGATTCAGATTGAGAGTAATATTGTTGCTGTCTTTGAAGATCAAGAGGCCTTGTGGAGAGCAACTGAGACTCCCTCAAAGGGCTGACAAACAGCATGAAAAACGGACCTCTGTTCTACATTCACAGGTAACTGGATCCTTACAAAAACTTTAACGAGATGTCGATTCTTCTCAGAGCCTCTAGGTAATGTTCAGTCTGGCAAAACAACAACAAGAAAACAAAACAAAATAAAAAACTTTATTTAAGCCTTGTAAGACTCCTAGCAGAGAAGTCAGTTGACCTTGCATAAATATCTGACCTACAGAACTATATGATAATAAAAAGGTATAGTTTTTCAGCTTCTAAGTTTATGCTATTTGTTACACAGAAATAAATAGAAATAGACAATGACATCAGCAAGATGGTGGATCAGGAGATTCAGTCCTCATACCCCACAGAAACTTTGATTTTGACAAGCATCCCTGGACAGGAATATCTCTGTGGAAACTTGGGAGTCCCGTATGGAGATTCTAGCACCCCACTCAAGCAAAAATATCCAAGAATAGACACATTAAACAGGGTAAGAACAGTTTAACTTCACTTGCATCATCCCTCTCCTGGGGAGGAAGATCTGAGTGCCAAGAGAGGCTCCCACAGCCCACAATTTCTCCCAAGGGGGAAAGTGAGAAAGGAGTGAGTGCCCATTTTCCCCAGCCTTGCAGCATGTTGCCAGAGTGCTCACTTCTGTCTCATCCCACTCATATCACTGAGAGGATCAGCATGGCTGAATAGTCTGGAGGGAGTGAGAAGAAGGGAAAAGGGGAGGGACCTCAAAAAACCACCTCTTGGATCTCAAAACCTGGCTGCTGATCCTACTAACTGGCTGGCAGACTCCACCAAAAGGCCCGTGCATGAACACCACAGGACACCTTATCTGCAGTACCCACCAACTGGCCGAAATATGCCCCCAACACACCACACGTGCTCTCAAGTTGGTGCACTGAAAACTACCTTGAACAACTATGCTATCAAACTGGATAAACTAGAAGTAATGCATAAATTCCCAGGTACATATAACCTTCCAAGACAGAATCATGAGGAATTAGAATTTCTGGGCAAATCAATAACAGATAAAGAAATTGAAAAAGTAATCAAAAATCATCTACCAAAGAAAAGCCCAGGACGAGATGGCTTCACGAGTGAATTCTACCAAACATTTAAAGGAGAATTGACACCAATGCTTCTCAAACTCTTCCAAAAAGTTTGAGAGCACCTCTAAACTTGTTTTACAAAGCCAGCATTACCCGGATACAAAGACACTATAAAAAAAGAAAATTACAGGCCAATATATCTGATGAACATAAATGCAAAAATCTTTGACAAAATACTAGCAGACTGAATTCAACAGCACATTAAAATGATCATACATCATGACCAAGTGGGATTTATCTCTGGAATGCAATGATGTTTCAACATATGCAAACCAATAAATGTGATACGTCACATTAATAGAATAAAGAACAAAAATCACATGACCATGTTAGTAGATGCATTAAAAGCATTTGACAAATTTCAACACCCCTTCATGATAAAAATTCTCAATAAATTAGGTATACAAGAATTGTACCTCAACATAATGAAGGCCATATGCGAACAAGCCCACAGGTAACATCATACTCAGTGGTGAAAAGCTAAAAGCTTTTCCTGTAAGATCAGAAACAAAACAAAGAACAACTATACTCCAGTAAAAATTAATTAAAAGAAAAATAGAAGTAAAAAAAATAAAGAAACAAACCAAGGCTTCCCACTCTCACCACTTTTATTCAATATAGTCCTAGCCAGAGTAATTAAGCAAAAAAATAAATAAATAAATAAAAGGCATTCAAACTGAAAAGGAAGAAGTAAAACTGTCTGTTTTCAGATGATACTATTTTATATATAAAAAAGCCCTGAAGACACCATGAAATCAATACTGCCTGGCCACCAGGTCCAAGTATTCAAAGGGTTTTCCTTGTGTGAGCTGCATGCAATGTCCTGTTGTGGTGGAGCCATAGCTGCTGCTGTGGCATGTTGGTGCACAGGGCTGGCACCCAGACCAGATACAGTGCTCAGCTGCCATTTCTTCAGGGCACTGGTGCATGAAGCTGACCGCAGACCTGGCTGTAGGGCCTGGTCGTGACTGCTGCAGGGTGCTGGTTGGGGGGGCTACTACTTGGCTGGCTGTGAGGCTTGACCAAGGTACAGGGATTGCTGAGACTCTTGGTGGGGCATGCCCACTGGTGCTAACATCTCCCATGTTGGAGGGAGAACTCCAAAATAGTATCCACCAGCACTGGCATTAGCAAGGTGTCTGAGATCACAAAAAAGGCTCTGACCGGTGTCTCAGTCCCTGGGGAGCATCCCAGCTGGTTCCATTGTCCTATCTTCAAGTTTGCTGTGTTTTTCTTCTGTCTGCTCAAATCTGCCTTTGTATTCTTCTAGTGAATTTTCATTTCAGATTTACACTTTTCAGTTCCAGAATTTCTTTCATTCTTTTTGTTTTCTATCTCTTTATTGATATTTTCATTTTGTTCATACACCATTTTCTTGATTTTCTCCATATCTTCCTTCAGTTATTTGAGTATCTTTTACACAGTTGTTTCAAGGCTTTTGTCTACTAGATCTGCAATTATGTCTTTCCAGGGAGAGTTTATGTTGTTTTATTCTTTTCCTTTGAATGGGCCATACTTTCTTGTTTTTCTGTATGTCTTGTGATTTTTTTGTTGTTGAACATTGGACATTTATTCTAATAATGTGGTAGTTCTGGAAATCATATTTTCCCACTTTCCCAGGGAAAGGGGAATGAATCTGATTTCCAGATGGGTTTTTAAAAATTGTTTTTGTTTATTGTTTTTGTTTTTTGATTGTCCTAGGCTGTGTTTGTGCCAAAGATTTGCCTGGGATGTAAACTTAAAGTCTTTTCAGATCTTTTCTGTCCAATGCCTTTCCTTTTGCTTCCTGGTCACTTTTTAATTTTTTAAAAAATGTTCCCTGCATATGTAATTGCTTTTGAACTTCCTAGTCTTTGATGTCTGGCTCCCCCCAAAAGAAGTGTGGTCCTATAAGTCTCCTGGAAGTCATTTTCAGCCAGAGGGTGAGAGGACTGCAGCAAGGTTAGGGAGGCACAACCATGGCTACCTGCCTCTTTGTCTGCACTTCTGTAGTCAAAAGCTGCAATCAGCAATCAGAGCACAGATTCCTGATATTTGGAGGACATGGTTCTTTCACCCATACTAGCCCTTACAAGCTGTGTCCAAGCTACCCCAGGAACATGTGCACAGCTGTCTGTCATAGGACTAAAGGTGAAGGATGGGTAGCTACTGCTGTCTAAGAGCTGAAACTGATCATAATTAACTTCAATTTACTATCCAAGCCTTCCCCTGGAAGTTGAAAGCCTTCAATGGACTCCAGAGTTCTAAAATAGTTACATCAGACAGATTTTCCCCATGTAATTGTTGTCCAAGTGGAGAGAGAGATTCCTGGTGCTTCCTACCCAGCCATCTTCCCAGAATCCTTTCCCTGAGAGTCATATTGTATTAAGAAAATATCTGGCACAGATATAGAGATTATACAGCAAAGAAATATTCACAAAGGTCAAGAGACGGACTGGGAAGAAAAATTTAGTAGACAGACTGTGAATCCCTCTTTTAGACTAAAGAATTCACCCTTAGTCAAAGTTCTTGCAACATTAATCCTGAAGATGGAAGAGTGTCCTGCACATCCTGCCATGTACTGAACACTGATCCAAGGATATTCTAGAGTCTGCTCTACTTGATTTTCAAGCAGACTCTTGTGAAACTTGTAATTTATGGACAGCAACTACACTCAAAAACATGAGATAGTCACTTATTCTTACAGACACTGTAATAATTCTTACAGAGACTGTAATACTCGATAGCAGGTATTTAAGCAAGGAGATCCCAGACCCGATGGCATCCCTGCACTAATATAACCCACATTCATGTCAATGCCACATCAACTTCATGACCAAAATATGACTTAAGTGTGATGAATGGAGATATTAGATGCTATGTCAGAGTTTTGAGGTTTCTGTGAAGCTGCTAATGTGCATGGCACTGTACTCAGTTCTGTATAATTTCCAATAAATTGTTGCTGGAAAAAATCAATTGTGTTTTCTGAATTGATTAAGAATCTGAGTGTGAAATGCAGCCTGGTGGTTTTTCCTTAGGGTCCTTCTTTTGTTTTCCAACCTAAGTGGAACAAATTAAGATTTCCTCTATTAAGCCCACAGTTTGCTATAGAAACTTATTTACAGCTAGCAGGGTTTAGGGATCCTTATTACTTAATGGAATTCCTTCTTAAATACTTTTGGTTTGCCAAGAAGTTTTTGTTGTTGCTGATAGACAGGTTTTGAACCTCACAAAATAATATTTTCGTCCTTTGGGATCATCATATGATTTATTTCCTTTAGGATATTGATGTGATGTGAATGGACTGATAGATCTTCTAACGCTTACCATACTGGCATTTCAGGTATAATCTTGAAAGTTATCTATATGCATTATTTTGCCCTTTATTTTTAAATTCTGCAACTAACATTTTATTTGATACCTTGTATTTATAATTATAAATAGCTGATCAATAATTTTCTCTCTTTTACTATAATCATCTAAATTTGAGGTAAAATCATCTGGTTAACTTTGTTTCTATTTCTTAGAAAAATTTTCAAATAATATAGATGAACTATTCTTGAAAGATTAGTAGAACTCACATGTAAAGCCATCAGAACCTGTTTGGGGTTTTGTTTGTTTTGGTTTGGTTTTGTATTTTAAGGACAATCTTTCACTACTATTTCAAAACTTTAATATGATTGCTATATTTAAGAATCTTATTCTAGAGCCAATTTTGGAGCTTCTTAAAATTTTGCTTAGATGGCTTTAAGTAAGTGAACTAAAACAATGAGCCATAATCTTTAGCTGAGAAGCTTCATGTCCGTTTAAAAATTTACCATATGGTAAGAGAGGAGGGGTAGACAGAGAGTGAGACAAACCATTTGCCACATGGGATAAAGGCAGGTTACACATAAAAGGGAAAATGTGTTGACACCTGTTTTTAGGACCCTCATAGCTACCATCCAGTGCCATTCTGCTCTTTTTTATCAAAAACTTCCCACAAATTCACATAAAAACCCACCCCAGGAGATGCTTATTTATCACTCATACCCACAGGGATTGGCCTACACCGTGTCTGCTAGGAGAAGCCCACCTTGCAGGGAGAGGCAAACTAAAGTCCAGGCGGTCCCAACCCTGATTATTGATTCATCTCCCAGCTGTCATGGGTCACAAACCCTTTCCAATCTACTCTGGCCAAACGGGAGGACACTGAGAGCACCCCTTCCCCACTGGCTTTTCTTCCACCATTTCCTCAAGTTTCCCTGCCACCCCCAGAAACAGAAAGGGACAAGTTTGGAGGAGTGTCATTCCTGAAGGTTTCCTGGAAAGAAAATTCCCAAAGCAGCCCAATCATGCCCCAGAATCACTGGGCAGTGACCCCAGAGGAGGGAAACTGAGTGTTCTCTGCTCACACTTGAGGACGCAAAGAGGAAAAGGTGCTCTGTGGCCAACGGTTCGCTGCTTGGCCTTCATGTGAGGCTAAAGCTCCGGAGCCTGGCCCTGCTTGCAGGACGTCAATTCCTGAGGTCCAAGGCCCTCAGCTCTGATGATGCTTGTTGGGGATGGGGTGGGAGTGGTAGTCAGCTGAGAGTAGCATTCGGGCTCCTCCCAACCCCTCCCCTGAAGGAGACGGTTTAGGAGAGAGTCGGAGAGGGTAGGCTGCAGCAAGATCTAAGCTGCTCTCAGACAAATCAGGAATCTGAGGCCTTGTCTGTGACCTTGACCCAGGCCACCAAAGAGCAGTCGACATTTAATATCCACATTCTGTATATGCTCTTACTCCTGTAAAAGATGTGTATTAAAAAATTATGTATCTATATTTGTACATATCTCCATGTATGCATGCATACTCATCATGAGAAGTCCTGTACAATATACACGTAATTTTTAAAACGTTAATCTCTAAGAAATTATTTGGGAGGGTTTTTTCAATAATTTTTCTTGAATAGTTTTAGACTTAACAAGGATGTGACTCATTTTCTCACCCAGTTTCCCGGACTGTTAACAGTTGACATCACATTGGTACTGTTGTCACAACTAATGAAAAAGTATGGATTCATTATTATTCACTAAACTCCATATTGTATTCAGATTTCCTTAGCTTCTTGCCTAATGTCCTTTTTTTTTTTTTTTTCCTCTTCCAGGATTCTACATTTCTTTTACTCACCATGTCTCCCTATCCCCTCTGGACCCTTACAGTTTCTCAGAATCTCCCTGTTGTTTCTGTGATGTTCATAATTTTGAGGATTTCTGTGCAGATATTTTGCAGAGAGTCCCTTGTTTGTGGTTTGTCTGATGTTTCTCTCATGGTTTGGCTGGGGTTATGGATATGCGGGAGGAGAACGACAGAGGCGCAGTGCCATTCTCAGTGCTTCGTATCAAAGGTGTATGCTGTTCACCTGCCTTATCGCTGTTGATATCAACCTTGATCACTGGACTGAGATACTGTTTGGCAGGCTACTCCAAGTAAAGTGACATTTTCCCCCTTTCCATAGTATGCTCTTGCAAAGCAAGTCACTGCGTAGCCCATTAAATCTGTTTTTAACTGTTCTTTTTAACTTATTTGTATTTTTCAAGTAATTTACAAGAGTTAGGATTTACATTGCTGGTGAGAGTATGTCTAAGAAGGCAGTTTTTCAAATAGAAAGGGCCTCGCACTGGTCCTGTCTCCAGAATCCTGGCTCATCCACTGTTCTCTTTAGTATAGCAAGATCTAACTAGACAAGCTTAAAGTAGGCTGGAATACTTGAGTTGGGTTTTCACTAGTGATGCTGACGGTGTTGTTCCTGATATTTAAAGACAAGGCTCTGGCTTAGGCTGTGCCCCACAAAGGCTAATCTAACTGGCCTTACCTTTTTTTTAAAAAAAAATAAATTTATTTATTTATTTATTTTTGGCTGCATTGGGTCTTCATTGCTGTGCATGGGCTTTTCTTTAGTCGTGGCGAGCAGGGGCTACTTTTCGTTGCAGTGCGCAGGCTTCTCATTGTAGTGGCTTCTCTTGTTGCAGAGCATGGGCTCTAGGAGCACGGGTTCAGTAGTTCTGGCTCACAGGCTCAGTAGTTGTGGCTCGCGGGCTTAGTTGCTCCATGGCATGTGAGATCTTCCCGGTCCAGGGCTCAAACCCGTGTCTCCTGCATTGGCAGGCGGATTCTTAACCACTGTGCCACCAGGGAAGCCCTGGCCTTACCTTTTATCTCTTATCTCGCCTCGACTTTAGGGGGAAAAAGCCCATGAAAAATATTTACACTTGACATTCTGAAAATAGAAATAGATATTTGGAAGATTTCCTTACAAGTTCAAAAAATTTTAACTAAATAAAAAATCACACGAAAATGAATTTTTTAGACTCTACAAGAGAAACAAAATATTATTGATACTTTGTTTTAATTTATGAAGGAGAAATGTACACTTATATTAAATAAGTAAAGTAAGATGATCATATTCTTCATTCTTTTTCTTTTTCTTTTTTTTTTTTTTTTTTGTGGTACACGGGCCTCTCACTGCTGTGGCCTCTCCTGTTGCAGAGCACAGGCTCCAGATGCGCAGGCTCAGCGGCCATGGCTCACGGGCCCAGCCGCTCCGCAGCATGTGGGATCTTCCCGGCCTGGGGCACGAACCCGCGTCCCCTGCATCGGCAGGTGGACTCTCAACCACTGCGCCACCAGGGAAGCCCATATTCTTCATTCTTGCATCATGAGTGGTTAGGGAAAGAGAGTGAAGGAAAGGGGTAAAGACAGAGGAAATATAATACAAAGGGGAAAAGAATGAGAGGTAAAAAGGTCAGGAAAAACACACACAGAACTGGTGATAAATGTTTTAAAATGCACAGGGACAGAGAAAATAAGATGGTGACACATTTCTAGTCATAATATAATAGAGCCATTTTTCACTAAAGAGAAGACATAAATCTTTCTACACCTAAAAACATATTAAACTCATTGTTCTTATAAAAGATCCTATTCCACTTTCTCGATTCTTCTTAAATTTCTTGGAAGAGTTGCCCATCCTCACTATTTCCTCCTGTCATAGTCCATTCATTCTTCAAACCACTGTAATGTGGTTTCTGTGCCACTTCTCCACTGAACCTGCTCTGCCAATAACATGCACGTTGTCATGGAAAACAGAGAATCATGCTTTTCTGTCCTGGTTCTCCACCTACTTCTATGACCATCACCCATGACTCTTTTATGGAGAGTGAACTTCACCCACTTTTTATTTTGGTGGTCTCTAGTGTCAATGACTTGTCCCCACCCTGTTCCGACCTCACTCACTAGACAACCCCTTTAAGTCTTATAAGCTAAGTTATCAGTAGCTTCTGAGTATGTATATAACATCTAAATCTGATGAGCCCACTTTTTCTGCCTTAGGCCTTGATACCTTTTTGGACTTTGAGGCCTCTCTGTCCATCCACCAGTTGGACACATTTTCCTGAGTTTTCCACTGACCCCACAAACTCCTGATGTATGAGGTGGTACCCATCCCATTCTTGGACACATTGCAGTCGCTTCTGAGTTGGTGGGATCAGAAACCAGGCAGCCAGGCAGCCAGAGGAATAGGGTGACTGTGAGGGATCAGGGTGGGATGATGATTTGCAGATGTGAACGAAGAAGAGAGATGAATCAAGGGTGAACTGAGAGCACTTGGTGTATGTTGGTGGGAAGGAGCCGGTTGCCAGGAGAGAAGTGAGGAGGGAAACTTGGAGTAGACAGGAGGACACAGCATGCTCTGCAGGAGCACGTGTGGAGGATATGGGACCAGAGATGCCAGGAAGAGAAGGGTGAGGGGGCATCACTGAAAAGGAATCAGCAATTAGTGAGACTTCCAATGCAGTGGTTTTCCTCTATATATATTGCAGAAATCTTGACCTTTACAGCAATAGCTCAAAACCTTGAAGTCCCCACGAATCAACTTCCAAGCTCTACACTTATCCTAAGAGTCCAGTTGAGTGTGGTTGTAGCGCCATGTATCTGGAAGAGAAGGACACTGACACTCAGTGCCAGACAACAGTACCTGGAACCTTCCCCAGCCACCCCAAGCCTGGCCTGTAGACTAGGGACACATTCACCTCTCAGCGAGGGCTCCCTCAGACTGGAGCCCCTACCCCGTGTCAGGAGTTAGGCAACAGCTCAAGCCAGAAAAGCCTGGTTTAAGAGCATTACCTCTCACATTGAAAAAGTATATATCCGAAGTTCTGCATCCCGGGCCTTCTTCAGATGTGCAGTTACCCTCGCCTTGCAAACATTTGCCCTTCTTAAAAATACTGCAGACCTTACACAACGTGGCTGGAGCTGCAGAGAAACAGACATGGAAGCTGAGGCCAGGGTTGAATGGGCTGAGACCAAGGTGTGTAAGACACATTAGAACGTAGGAGTTTAAGGACAAAGCGTGACTCTAAATATTTTCCTGCGTATAATTTGGGGTAAGAAAGATCCCCACTAGATTTCTTCCCTTGGATATTTAAGGAAATGGGGTCTTTGACCTGCAGATATCAAAATCCATTAATCATAAATAACTTTGTGCATACATTATGAGTGAATTGCATGGTATGTGAATAATATCTCACTAAAGCTGTTTTTTTTTTTTTCAAAATAACCTTGAACAAGAATATGACACTTTACCTGCCAGGGGATATGGCAGATACTGGACATTGAGATATAAGAGAAAAAAAAAGATATGTGTTCTAACCAAGCAAGAGAAATTTCCAAACTTGCACCTAAACAGCACTAAGAGATTATGTCTCCTTAATTTTTGTTCCCTGGGAGCCTGGATGAACTCCCCATAGTAGCAGCTCTGTGCTCAGAAGCTCACTTAAGCTTTGGAGCAATTGTACAGAACACATACAGTGCATCCCATATAGCCACCCTGGGCCAGGATCTTGGGGAAATGGATGGGGCATAAGGACTACACTGGCTTGAGGATGAGGAGGCAGATTTTAGTCTCCAAAAATTTCCTACCACAGCACCAAAAGTCATCCAAAGTACACACAAATATAAGTGAAAAGAGTACTGCAATAATATTGGTTCAAGATAAGCCTTTCAGGGACCTGTTCCTGGTAGATCATTGCCCCTTGGCTGTGTCTTTATAGAAAGTCTTGAGCAACCATTGGCTCTGCCTCTTAGGGCCATTCCAGCAAGCCACAAAACCTCCCATTGCGAAGAGGTCCCAGGGAGGGACTGACCCCACTCTGAGACCTTGGAAAGGAACCTGAACTCTTTCCCTGGTAGCAGTCGGGATGGGGACAGCAGAAAGAGACCTCAGATCCTTGCTGGTCAGATCGTCCCAGAACCTCATCCTTGAGTTGTCCCCTCCCAAGCTGGTCAGATCACCATCCAGGTGCTGCTGCCCAGCCCACCTCCACGTCGTCACCCCCTGCCCAGCCACCACAGGGACTCACCCACTCCTCGGAAGAGCACGAAAGGCAAGACTCCCAGCAGCAGGAGCAGGGACTTGTCCATGTCAGCCTGGGATGGCGGGAAGAGGCAGAGGCGGCTGCAGCGGGGGGCAGGGTGTCCAGGAGTGTGGGGACAGACTGCTCTTGTGTGCAGCTGAGGGAAGCCGAGGAATCTGGACTGAGCTGCTCCTGGGCTGTGGGCAGAAGCTGCCTTTTACACACCTGCCGGTGGGTGTTTCACAGCCACGCAGGCCCAGGAAACGTTCCCACAGAGCCAGCCCCCTTGGACACTTCCGAGGATAAATGTCCCAGGTGTCCCTCCTGATCCCTTGAGGCTGCCTCCTGATGAGTGGGGGACATGACGCCTGACCAGATCTCTGGGCCCCTCAACAGTCCCTGACTCTTTACTCTCTAGACATCCCACTGCCCCAGGCCCAAGAACAAGAGCTTGTCATGTGGGCCGGGCTTTGCTAAGATAGCCATTTCCTCTGGGTCCAAAGTACCCGTGACCACCTCCCCTCCAGTCCCACAGCTCAAGCCAGTACCCAACCTGGGCTGATACAGCCTCAGGGCTCAGGATGCACTCATTGTAGTTATAGCCTGTGCTGTTTGCTTTCCCTTCCCCCTCCCTATATTCGAGCTCATAATTGAGACCTCAGTGGGCCTCTCAATACTGAATCAGTGTTGCCAGTGCTGGGGGTAGTTATAATAGCAAACATTTACTTAGTATTTTCTATAAACCAGTATCCACATCTGCTGCTATCATACATATCTAAATTAGGATATATCTTCAGCCTATCACAAATATATTAAATATACAGCAAATACTTCCAAAACAAAGAAGGAATGAAAGCACTATAGAGGACTAGTTTATTTTATAAAATATAAATCAATTCCTGCTATATTAATCTTATTTCTCTGGACTTCAAAGGAAGCAGATAATTTTTTTTATTTAAAATTTCGTTGTTGCTCAAAGAAATACCTATGCCCTAATACCTCTGAAAGTACAATCCTGTAGTATCCTGAGTTTATTAATCATGTATAATAAAAAAAATAGCCAATTCCCCAACCAGAGTATTCTTGCTTGGAAATCCAGCCAAAGGAAGGAGAAAGATCATGGAACAAGATCCCAATGTGCAGGCTGGGTGCTAGAGAAAACATTCCAGGTCACAGTGGCGGTCTCCCTTTCCCCTCTCTCCTTCTGCATCTAGACAACCCTTTCATGGCAGAGACCTTGACAGTCACGTTCACCATTAGCCAGAAGCACTCTGCACAATGCATGGTACAGAGCGGGCGCTCAGTAATATTTCTGACTAAACAAGAATAAGAGGACAAGTAAATGAATGCTTAGGATCTGCCAGCCCAGAAGGCAACTACGGGAGGAAGAGGGCCAAGAAACCCCACGCACCCACAGACTGAGAGTCCAGCTGTCTCCTACACTGTGAGAGGAGGGCTATGATGCGTGAGAACTCCCCTTCACCACCTTCAGAAGACAAAAATGATTCAGAGTAGATTCTGCAGGAGTGTGGGGTGCATGGATGAACGATGTCATTGTTACCCAGTCCCCACACTGAGGAACTGTGCTGAGGGACCCAGGGTCCTCTGTATGCTCAGCAGGTCACTCTAACATGATAGTGGAATTCCAGAGATGCACACGGTTCCCCAAGTCCCACATGCCCCCGTCATCACTATGCAAGAACAGAGGGTGAGGAAGGAGTGGAGAATGGAGGAAACAGGATATACGCAAATTATTGGAGCTGCCAAGGAGCAGAATTCTTCTTTCATAACATTGTTGTGCTGAAGATACTCTGTTCTGTGCAAACTTGAAGGATGTATTGATAATAATAGTGCATAGTACACAATGCATAATGTGATACTGTAAAGAGCCACGTTATCACTGGGGAACCTGGGAAAAGAGAGTGAAAAGCAGAAAATAATGATGTGGTCAAATCTTCTCATGGAAGTGTATGCTCCTCAAACATCCTGATGGTGTTTCCTAAGGGAAGGATAGTGGTGGTCATCATTAAAAAGTCTACAAATTATACATGCTGTAGAGGGTGTGGAGAAAAGGGGACCCTTCTACACTGTTGTTGGAGATGTAAATTGGTGCAGCCATAATGGAAGTTCCTTTAGGCTGGAGGAAGTCTGAAGGTTCCTTTAAAAAATTAAAAATAGGTTTGCTATATGATTCAGCAATCTTACTCCTAGGCACATATCAAGAACTCTAATTTGAAAATATACATGCACCCCAATGTTCATATCAGCACTATTTAAGATAGCCAAGACATGGAAGCAACCTAAATGTCCATCAACAGATGAATGGATAAAGATGTGGTATATATATTGGGTTGGCCAAAAAGTTCGTTTGGGTTTTTCCATAACATCTTACAGATATATATACACAATGGAAAGTTACTCAGCCAAAAAAAGAGAATGAAACAATGTCATTTTCAGCAACATGGATGAACCTAGAGATTATTATGCCAAGTGCAGTAACTCAGAAAGAGAAAGACAAATACCATATGACATTGCTTGTATGTGGAATCTAAAATATGACACAAATGAACTTATTTACGAAACAAAAATAGACTCAGACTTAGAAAACAAACTTATGCTTAACAAAGGGGAAATGGGGTGGGGGGATAAATTAGGAGTTTGGGAGTAGTGGATACAAACTACTATATATGAAATAAATAAACAACAAGGTCCTACTGTGTAGCACAGGGAACTATATTCAATATCCTGTAATAACCTATAATGGAAAAAATATGAAAAAGAATAGATGTATAACTGAATCACTTTGCTGTACACCAGAAACTAACGCAACATTGTAAATCAACTATACTTAAAAAAAAATAATGATTTAGGGGATGTGGGCCCACTGGAAAATGTCTGTGACAGCTATCTAATTATGCTAAAATAAAATGGAGATACTATATGACTAAAATAGCTCCACTTGTATATCTGAACCTCATATAAATCATTGAGAAACATCGTGAGTTCAATCTATACCAGAACAGGCCATGACCGCCTCAGAGAAGAATATGCTGCCCCACATTCCCAGCTGGGCTTCCTTCAGCCACTCTTCCCCATAAAGTTTCTTAAACAGCATTCCATAATGTGTCTACATCAGGTTGCACTGGAAGACAACGGTCATTTTAAATGGTGGAGTTATGCTGGATGATACATCATATCCCTGAATGATGTATTGTGGAAATATTCTCATTTTTCAGGAGAGGAGGCTTCAGAGGTTGATCAGGAATTGAGAGCTTGATAAAAGTCGTATATTAAATTTATCCTGAGCCCGTGAGACTTCCAAAGTTGGGAGAGATATAATAGTCACTTCTAATTCATGACTTTATTCCAAGCTTACATACTAAATTACCCCTTTCACTCCCCAGTGCTTCAGTCTAGGGAATAAATTATATGGTCAGTCTACTTAGAGGTCATCAGGCACAATCTCTCCCAGCGCAGGAAACTTCGCCTGGGCAGCAGCCAGACAGGGGGCGCCTAGAACCACCACAAGCTTCCAGGCCCACGCCAATCCCTATCAGATCTTTCAGTAATGTGTCTAGGCAGAAACCCAAGCCGGAAGTGCCCTGGCCAGAGCAGACTCAGAAATCAGATGAATCTCGGTTTGAAGACTCGTTCCAACCTCTACTGGCTATGAGACTCTGGCAAGTCATTCATCTACAGCCCTCAATTTCCCCATCAAGGAAGTAGGGAATATAATAGCACTTAAGTCATTAGGTTATAGGTTCAATTCTTTACATTCATTTTCTTTTCAACTACTAACTAGAGAATCCAGTTAAGGAAAGTTTAATTAAAAATTGGGACTAAGTATTTTCACAAGTTTATATTTAGTGACCTCTATTCTCTGCCTGTACGATTGGTCCAATCATCAGTCCTAACTTCACCCCCAAGACACACGCACATTGGCAAACATCCTTCCATATGGTCATTTGTCTCCCTTCCCCCAACATCACACAAGGAGTGTGGCTATTTTGCCTCATTTCTTGAGCTGCCATCTCCCACCATGTCTCCTCTCATTCATGTTCTACCTTGGAAACCTGCTAACCTTGTCCAGACCAATGACCAACTGTAGCAGTCACAAGAAAAGGAATGCTGCTTTATGGGTGGATGAACAGGCTTCCCTCATCACTGGTCCTTCATCTTTTCCCAAATCACCACTGGAAACATGCATCTTCTTACAATACGTTCTCTTGTGGATTTTGTATATTTTTCATCAATTATGCAGAAAGTACACTCTGTTTGAATAGCTGCTTTTCTGGAACATTGATAATAAAACCCACATGTATAAACCGCCGGGACCAGCCCCTAAACCTCTCCTGTCTAGCTTGCTGTAAACACCCCACCAGCATAATCCACCACTACCAGCACTTTAATTGCCATCATCAACACTGACCGCCACTAACGCACTCCAGGCATTTTATGTTTTTGTATGAAACTTTTATTGTCCCAAGATCACTTTTTAAAACTTTTTATTGGTGTATAGTTAATTTACAATGTTGTGTTAGTTTCAGGTATACAACAAAGTGAATCCGTTTGACATATACATATATCCACTGTTTTTTAGATTCTTTTCCCAATATAGGTCATTACAGAGACTCCAGGCATTTTAAACCCATGTTCTTTCACCTGTCAATGCTCAGCCTCCAGGATATTTCCAGTCGTGTGTGGGTGTGGGGCATGGAAGAATGATGTATGTAGTGGGGAGGGACATGGATCTAGGGCAGAAAGCACTGGGGAGCTCAAGACTTTGAGTCTTTGTGTCAGTTTCTCTGATGACATCAGTATAAAATTTCTTCCTGATGTATCAGGGCCAAGCAGCAAGAGTACTCCAGAGCATCCCTCCCTTCACTCTCTGTTTTGGCATCATTTTTCGCCCTCCTAACTGCTCCACAAGCAGAAAGGAAGGACGTGCAGTGGGAACCCTCCTAAGGGCAGCTTGATAAATGGACCTGCCACACAGCCTTATTCCCCAGTGCCACACTCCTCACAGCAGGTGGTCAGTATCAGAGTGTTCTCATCTCATCACGGGACACAGCTAATTGAACTGCTCTGCCAAAGCTTGGTCCCTTCAGCCATTTGGGTGGGATTAGGCTATAGCCACAGGGAAGATGGCCCATGGAACCAGTCTCATACTGGAAAGATCTCACTTCTGAAGGTGATGTACAGGTTGCTGAGGATAAATGTGGTTCTTTCTGTTCTGGGTGATGAGTGCAACAATGGGCTAGAACATCTCTCACTGTCCAACCCACCTTGCAGGCAGTCAAGGAGATAGACTGCTTTTATTGCCTTGCCTTCCCAGAAATATAGAATAAATTCCGAACCTGCAGTTCCTTGTGTGTCCTGACTCCTGGATACCCAATAAAAAGTTGTCATTCAAAGGAAGCCTTCTACCTTTTATTATCTTTATATAAAATACATACTAAAAATTTTATATATCTCTTTATAATACTTCTATAGAGATAAAGAGACAGAGACAGACAGAGAGATAGAGACAAAAAGAGAAATTGTGTGTGTGGGGGGGTAGACAATGATTTCCTAGATATGACACCAAAAGCACAAGTGACCAAAGGACATGATCAAAATTTAAAATTTTGTAATTCAAAGGCACCACTAAAACAGTAAAAAGACCACACACAAGCCACAAAATGGACGAAAATGTTTGCAAGTCATATACTTATTATAAGAATTTTATCTAGAGTATATAAAGAACTCTTATAATTCAACAATAAAAAGATATATAACCCAGTTTTAAAATGGGCAAAGGATCTCTACAGACATTTCCCCAATGAAAATATAGAAATGGCCAATAAGGTCACAAAAAGATTCTCAACATCATTAGCCATCAGGGAAATCCGAATCAAAACCACAATGAGAGGGCTTCCCTGGTGGTGCAGTGGTTAATAATCCGCCTGCCAATGCAGGGGACATGGGTTTGAGCCCTGGTCCGGGAAGATCCCACATGCCATGGAGCAACTAAGCCCGTGTGCCACAACTACTGAGCCTGCCCTCTAGAGCCTGCAAACCACAACTATTGAGCCCGCGTGCCACAACTACTGAAGCCCACGCGCCTAGATCCTGTGCTCTGTAATAAGAGAAGCCACCACAATGAGAAGCCTGTGCACCACAAAAAAGAGCAGCCCCCGCTCGCCACAACTAGAGAAAGCCATGCACAGCAACAAAGAACCAAAGCAGCCAAAAGTAGAAAGTAAAAAAAAAAACCACAATGAGATACCACTTCATACCCATGAGGATGGCTATGACAAACAAGATAATAACAAGTTTTGCAAAGATGTGGAGAAACTGGAACCCTCATACCCTGCTGTTGGGAATGTAAAATGGGGCAGTCACTTTGGAAAACATTCTGGCAGTTCCTCAAAAGCTTAAGTATACCATATCACCCAGGAATTCCATACCAGAGGTATATACGCAAGAGACAGCAAAACTTAGGTCTACCCCAAAGCTCGTACCTAAACATTCATAACAGCATTATTCAAATAGCCAAAGAGTGAAAACAACCCAAATGTGTATCAGCTGGTAAATAGATAAATAAAATGTGGTATATCCGTAGAAGAATATTATTCAGTACTAAAAAGAAATGAAATACTGTTACATGCTACAACACTATAAGCCTTGAAAACATTATCCTAAGTGAAAAAAGCCAATCATAAAGGACCAGATATTATATGATTCCACTTACATGAAAAATCCACAATAGGCAAATCTATAAAGAAAGTAGCTTAGTAGTGGCTTAGGGCTGGCAGTGGAGGCGGTGGAGATGGAAAGACAGTTGTGATAAAAGGTGACAGCCCGTGGGTGCAGGATTTCTTGCTGGAGTGATGAAAATGTTCTAAAACCGATCACGGTGATGGTTGCACAACTTTGAATATACTGTTGAGAAGGAAGAAAATTTTCCTCTACCCTTCTAGGTTCTTTTGGCTGGTCTAAGAATTAATTAAATTTACATGAGACAGAGTAATAGGACAAACTTAAAATTACTTTTGTATGTACAGGAACCCCACATACCTGAGAGATAAAAAGACAGAAAGCTAAAATAAGGTAGAGTATATATGCCATCCTGAAATAAGAAACGGGATAGGGGCCAGAGGCCCTCAAGGACAGAAGAGTAATTCACAGAACAATAAAAAGAACAGGAAACACTGAATCTATACCTACATACGTTTAGAGCAATTCCTCTTTTTTTTTTAATTAATTTTTATTGGAGTATAGTTGCTTTATAGTGTTGTGTTAGTTTCTGCTGTACAGCAAAGTGAATCAGCTATACGTATATATGTATACCCTCTTTTTTGGATTTCCTTCCCATTTAGGTCATCACGGAGCATTGAGTAGAGTTCCCTGTGCTATACAGTAGGTTCTCATTAGTTATCTATTTTATACATAGTAGTGTATATATGTCAATCCCAATCTCCCAGCTCATCACACCTACCCTTCCTCTCTTGGTATCCATATGTTTGTTCTCTACATCTGTGTCTCTATTTCTGCTTTGCAAATAAGTTCATTTGTACCATTTTTCTAGATTCCACATATAAGTGACATTATACGATATTTGTTTTTCTCTTTCTGACTTAGCTCACTCTGTATGACAGTCTCTAGGTCCATCCACGTTACAGCAATTCCTCTTGAAGAAGATCTGAGGGCTGATTGATCAGCTATTGCACATAGAAGGACCACATCGAAACGGGTAGGAAAATGAAGACACGGTACCCATGAGACACCCCTCCCGCCCCAGATGCCACGACTTGCAGGAGGGAGGGATATTGCTGGAAGGGGCCCAAGTGAAGACTCACCAACCCTAGGACAAAGCAAAGAAACAGCAATTTAAAGAACAGCTAGACTATATGGGAAGGAAATCCATTTACTTATCCTAGAGCTTCTGGTCTGGGAACTGCTGGAACCCTCTCCAAAGTTGGAGGCACCAGCCAGTGCATTGTTTGAGCCCTCACAGGCCTCCCCTCATCTAGGGCCCACTCCAACCCCAGCTGCCCCACCAAGAGGCCTCAGCCAGGGACTGCCCCCAGCCGGGGTCAGATGCCCTGCCTGAATTTGATCCTTCATATTTTCAATATCATGAAATCTATCCAAAAGTTCCTGAATCATGTGGGGTTTTTCCCTGGAGACAAGCAACAGAATTATATGCTTTGCTCTCTGTGAGTCAGTTGAACAACAGATGCACATGTTACTTTGAAAGACATAACATGATCGCTGGTCATGATAAGCCATCAGTTACCTACATAGTGATTTGGATTTGTGGACTGAAGGTCTAGTAGTAAGTTCATATTTTATGCAATTACTCACAGTTCATATACCGTGGTAATCAGAATTTGAACTATGTCATGGAGGGACTGGTATTATTTAACTAATGCATGGTAACTGAAATACGTGCATATTGGGTGTGTGCGAAGTGAGGACTACCTGCATGTATTTTCTTCACAGTTGCCTTCAGTTCATACCCATTCTTCCTACCTGAACCCACAACAATCTTCCTGAGTGAGATAAGTCATCACCGCCTCCACCCCAAATAGCACCCTGACTTCTGCGTGGTCTCCGTCTACCTTGCCCACCCTCCAGAGCATCCTGCACATGAGCATCCATGTCTCTGCCTCAGTCCATGGTGGGGTGAAGTGAGGCAGGAAAAAGGTCAGGGGACTCAAGGCCTTGATTGTGTCAGGTCCTCAGAAGACATCATGAGGATACCATTAGCAACATATTGTGGCTATGTTGCTGGGAGAGTCTGGGAGACTCTGAGAGAGTCTGGGAGAACATTTCCCCAGACTCCCCTGAAAAACAAAAGTCTCATCAACTGAGGGTTTACTCTGAGAGCCTGTGACACCCCCTGGAGTGGGGAGTGTGGTGGAAGAGCACTGAGCTTATCAAAAGACACTGATAGTGGACCTGCTATGCCAACAAGTGGCCCCTGCTTCCACCGAGAGCCAGTATAAGGTCGAAGCCCCAGGAGAGCTGGGCTTTGGAGCAGCAGCCTGCTTAGGGCACCTCTTTCCGAGGCCAGTGGACAGACTGCTAGGGCTGAGTGTGGCTCTGTCCTGTCTCCTGTGTGGTGAGTACTGGGTGGGTGGGAAGTCTTGTAAGCTGGTGACTCTGGTAACCTGGTAAGCTGGCTCAGCGGCTGGCCACCGAACGAAGGTTTGCCTCTTGAAAGCCATGTACTGCATTTTCATTATCTTTTTGTAAAATACATTCTTAAAAAATGAAACAAAACACAACAACAAAAAACTATAACAGAGTGATCAGCTCACCCCAGGTGTCCCTGGGACTTTACTGACTTTGGCACTGAAAGTCCCACATCATGGTAAACTCCCTTTTCTCAGGCAAATTTGGGATGGTTAAACATTTATGTACGTGATAATAAACCTGGAAGTATAGAGACTAAAATATTTATATTGATTAACTCTGGTTAATAGATTATTGTTTATTTTAATTTTAGTATACATGACCTTATATACTTTTTTTTTTGAAGTCCAGAAAAGTGTGGCTATATTCACAGCATAGTAATGGTAGCAATACTTCCTATGGACAGTGCACTGTGAGAGTTAAAAGATATAATGCATACAGGAGTACTGCTTTTGATACCTGCAACTTACGATTATCATTGTTGTCTTATTATTGGCTGCATCACGGAAATATATAATGCTGAAAGCAGACACAATCACAAGGACTGGATACATTTTAGTGACATTCAACATCTTTGCACCTTTGAAATGCACCTTTGGGTGAAATATTTAAACATCAAGCATTGGTGGATGAAAAATGGGTACTTAGTGTGCCAGAATAAGATCACATATGCACTCTGCTTCTTATTCTAAAGATAATTCCACCACTCAGAATTATCTTCAGTCTTCTGTCTTTGCAGATGGACTTTCTCTGGTTCTCCATCACATGGATGAAGATGGGCACCCCATAGCAGCTGAGTTTCATATTACAGTTCTAATCACATTCAAAGAATTAGACTCTAAAATCCAGTAACAAATTGCCAGGAAAGAGAATTTTATTGACTCAACTTGGGTCAAATGTCCACCACTGATCCAGTCAACCCACACCAGAGGAAAGTCTTCTAACGTCCACATGGTTTGCACCCTTGAGGAGATGTGTCTAAACCCACTCTCCCACACAGCCTGTGGCATGTTTCCTGTGAATACAAAAACAAGCCATGGTGATCCGGAGACCATTATCAGGTGATAACCAAAAAATGCAGAAGGCTGCAAATAAGAAAAAGAGTTTATTTAGAGTTCTAAGAATTGCATTTTGGGAGGCACCGATTCGAATGGCAACTCAAATGTGCTCCAGGGGGAACAGAAAATAGTGGGGGCTTCTAAAGGCAAAAAAGATATTCCAGAGAAGTAACATAAGTTATCTTTACAGAACTACGATTGGTGCCGGCAGACTTTCAGTCACTTGCTGGCAGCACATTGGTTGCTGAGCTGTGGTCTCTAAGGAGTAGACAAGTTCCAGGTGGTCTCAGGATGGATGGGTCCAAAGTTTATGTTGGGTTTAGGGATGGCCGTGTGTAAGTTCCACTTCCTTAATAGCCTCCCACCTCCATCTTAGATCACTTTGACATAAGTGACTCCATTTTTTTTTTATTTAAGCCACTTATACTTAAGAGATTTGTGTTAAAACACCTAGCCCACTCAACTAACCCATCATTTATGGACTCCCCTCACACTTCTACTGTTTTCAGCTTTCAAAGACTCTCCCTCCTCCTTCAGTTCCTGCCCCCAGAACACGCAGAATCACAAATGCAGCCTTCCACAGACACTGCCTTTTTAAGCATCAATCAATGTGACTGATGATTAGGGCCTGAAAAGGGAGAAGGTAGCCTTGGACCTAGTTATGCCCATCAATCCTCACCCCGATTTGGTTTCAAAAATTATCCCTGGGGCATCTCGCAATGAAGTAAAGGAAAGGGGGTCTGAAAACAGAATGATTCTGAGGCTGTTTCTCATAGGGGACCCATATTCAGATCACAGAATCTTGGAGACTGTGGTGGTTGAAATGGATCCTAACTTAGCTTCATCCACCACATCAGGGCAAAAGCTGGGCCCTGTCTTTAGAACTTGTTGCAGAGAGGTGAGTCATGGCAGCATCTAAATTCCACAGCAACACTGAGTTTAAAGAGCTTCATAGGAACACAGAGGCTGCTACAACCCTGGTATCCATAGGAAATGGTGTCACCTGGAAAGGGACAGAGAAGAGGGTAAGTGAGGCCCCAGAACCCAGGCTGCAGACCCATAGGTATGGGACCCAGCATATCCTGGTATGCAGCTCAGTAAATATTCCTAACGAAATCACAGGATCAATGCATCAACCAAATAATCAAGAATGAAGGGAAAATAGCACATTCTATGGAGGACTCGTGCTCTTGGTAGGGAGAATGTCTGCCTCCTGGGAATGAGATGCTGGAGGTAGTCCCCCCTAATGGGCTCTCCTAAAATAGTTCTGCAAGCTCTGTATATTAGAGCTCAATCCATTCCCTCCACACAAGAGAGGGTGAATAGAAATTGCCCTCTCCACCCTGACCATTTCTCCCCCAGTCTATGTCCCTAGTTCCCCAAAACCCCATCACAGTCAGGTCCCACTCAGAAGAATTTCAGCAGCCCAGTTCCAGTTACCCTCAGGAGCTAAACTCCCTACTTTGCTTACAGGTCACCATCCCAATTAATAGTGAGCAGCAGCCCAGTACCGCAACGAGATGAAAATGTTTCACTAGGTTAAGAAAAGAAAACCAACCCCTTTTCTATGCAGTTCCTACTCCCAGGGTTCCTGAGGGATCACTTCCCTGAGTCCTACAGGCACCTGGCCTTCTTCTTGGGGCCCAGGCTCTCATGGTGTCCCATGGAGGGTTCATACTATCCCCCCACCCTGAACACCCACTGCCAGCCCCTAACCTCTGGCAAAGGGCACCAGGAGACTTCTCAGGCCCCACCTACCTTCGTAGACCTTCCTCAGGAAGCAGTGCTGGCTGCCTTGAGTCTGGCAGAAGCGTTTCCCGCTCTCGCAAACCCCACTGGCATTGACTCGGTGACACTGGAAACATTCTAGAGCTGGAAAGTCAAAGCAGCACAATAAGGCTCTTCCGGCCTAGCATCCCGGTTGCTCAGGAGGGAGCACACATGTGACCCAGGTTCGCCTGGACGCTGACCAGCTCCCAGCGCCTGAGGAATGTGCTGAAAGCAGGTCATTTCTCTGAGCTTGGCTTACACCTGGGAGGAGGCGTGTGTGCCTCTAGGCACAAGGTCTGCACCTGAGCACAGAGGGCTCTGCCTGTCCTCCCAGGGATGGGCTGTGCTGCTGGAGGAATGAGGTCAAGCCCTTCACTGCAGCTCCATTGACCCCACTTGCCAACTGATTATCACCCCAACACCAGGGGGCACCACTGAAGATGTTCCATGTGAATGGCATCTGCAGGAGCAGAACAGGTGATGGTTGGAGTTGCGAAGGAGTCGGCACTGCCCACCCCTGCTCCGTCCTGGCTGCAGCTTCACAAAGCCTCCCCTCGCCCTCCTTCACACAGAGCCCCACCCTCCACTCTCCCTTTCATCTGAGGAGTCGGGCTCTGAGGAGAACGCCAGGACTCAGCCTAAAAGGAGAGCTGAAGGGGGCAGGTAGGGGAGAGAAAGGACGCGTGGGAGGAGGGAGATGGGAAGTAAAAGAGAAGATTGGAAGTAAGAGAGTGAGGCAAGCCAGGGGGAGACTGAGGAGAGGAGGGGAGGAGGGGAGGAAGGAAGGGAGGAAGAGAGGGAGGGAGGGAGGGAGCTTCCGGACAAACACTTGCCCTGGAGCCTCCTCCTTGGGATGAGCACCCAGTGGTCCCTGCGCTCCCTGAGTTATTCACCAAACAATGAGCATCTGACATGTGGGAGGCACAATTCCAGGTGTTGGGTATTGAGTGCTGAAGGAGCAAGGAAACATGCATTCCACTTATTTAAACACTAAACAAATAAATGGGGAAAATGACTGCCAATGAAAAAATAAGAAAGGTTATTCCAGGTCCTGGTGACTCGTGAAGACGATGAGATGGAGGAAACATGGAGGAGACAGCGTGGGGAGTCCTTGGGGAGGCAGAAAAGCTTTCTCACGGGTGATTTAAGCTCAAACCTGAATGATTTTTTTTTTAAGCTGACTACTTAAACGGCTGGGAGAAGTTGGGAAACTGGTTCCAGGAAGATCCACAGGCAAGTGCACAGAAAGATTCTGAGACGGAATTAGCTTGGCCAGTTTGAGAAACAAAAAGAGCAGCACAGGTAAAGTGGAAAAGGGTGAGAATGTTATAAAGTGGGACTGAAGAGGTCGGTAGAGACCAGACCATAAGCACGTATCCACTTAGACCCGCAGTGTTGTACATGGTATCCACGGGACTTACATGGCTGTTGAGCCTGTGAAATGCGGGTAGTCCAAACAGATGGGCTGTAGGTCAATTTCAAACACTTAGCACACAAAAAATTTTTAATTGCTCATCAGTAACTTTGATGTTGATTACATGCTGAAATAATATTTTAGAAGTATTGGGTTAAATGAAGTGTACTATTAAAGTTAATTTTACACATTTCTTATATTTTTAATATGCCTACTAGAAGATTTAAAATAACATCTGTAGTTCAGTTTATATCTTATTTGGACAAGACAGTTTAGGCCATTGTAAGAACTGGGATTTTATTCAAAGTTGGAGGAAGCCATCAGAGGTTTTTCAATAGAGAATGACATTAACTGATTTATGATTTGCAGTTTCACTCTGGCAGCTGTGCAGACAATAGATTTTAAAGAAAGAGAGAGTAACAGAGGGCTAGGAAAGATGGTGGAAACTGGAAGGAAGCCACAAGTCAACTGAATCCGTGCAAAATGTGAGAAATTAAAGGTCAAGTATAAATGAAGTATTTTTGTGGGAAACAGGCTGGGAAACCTACAGCAGAACAAATAGAAGGTCATTTCAATGTGCTTGCCATGGCCTCATCATTTTTTATGTAGTTTAAATCTGAAACTATACATTTTTTAATTTACTCACACATTTTATCTTGCAATAAAGCTTTTCACTGGAATGAACTTTGAAAAGTGCACACTCAATAGAAAACTGAGCACTCAATTCCTCTTCCTCTAAACTTAATGATGACTGTATAACTTGAACAGCCTGTCTGTCAATATTTACCATCGCCCCTGGGCCTGTGCTGTCCCTGATCCCATGAAAACCTCCTAAAGATACAAATCTGCTTAAGAATTTCAGTGGCTCTTTTGAAACTTAGTAGTTATTTGAAGAAGACTCTGCCCTAGGATGATGTCACTTCTGCAGCTGCAACAGAGGCCTCACGTATCACTGACTGAAGCAGGTGTAATTCCCGTCTCCCTCCCCGTAGCCCTCAGCCTTCACCTCCACATGCTTGTGACTGCAACACTTGTGACTCTGACAGGGGGCTGTAGGACACACTCACTGTGCATACAGGGCAGCTGGAACAGTGGAGAGCAGATGCCCCTGGGAGCATCCCTCTCCCAAGAACAGATGGGGAATCGGTGGATGAATACTCCAACTTTCTCACCCATGAGTTGGATCCTCTACACTGTCCTCCAGAATTTCCAGCAGGATGGATTCCATTTGCTCACCATGGTGTCCAGCTTATTAACTTCATTGCATATTCTGTCTGACTTCCCCACACCCCTCCTGGTATATCCTGGGATCACCTTCCAGACAAATGATTTTTACTCCTATCAGCTTCAGAGGGAAGCGCAAGCCAGGGTGATGGATTTTCATTTAGATCAAATGTGTCTTCTTCTAAATTAATTGTTTATATTTTTTTATTCTGAGTCTTCTTGTGCTTTTACAAAACAAACAAAACATTGACTATTAACAGGCTGATTCCGTTTGCTGAAGAAGGACATTGGAAACAAATGATACCTGTTAATGCCAATGATCATTCCAGTTTTCAATCAATCATGGAATCAAATAAAAGTTATGAAAGTATATTCTGTAGAAGGTAAAACACCTGACTTTTTGTGAATGCTATAATAAATTTAATTTAAAAGTCCACATAGAACATAAAATCATTTCTTTCTACTGTGAAAGAATAAATACAAATGCTGGTAGAATATAATATTGCAGAAAAAAAAAAAGTTTTTACTTAATTGAGACCCAGAGAGCAAAAAATGCCCTTATAGTTGGTTTTGATTCACACATAATTCTGAATTGTGTCCTAACTGTGTCCAAACCAGATAGTATATGACTATAAATAAATATATATGTAAATACTTTATATATTTTAATGTTATATATTATAACGTTAAAATATATAATATATATAACATATAGAATATGTTATATTATGAATTATATATATGAAAAAATATATTTTATATATTATATATGTATGTGCACATACACACCCACAGGTAAAATAACTGAACTGTAAAAGTTTTGTGATGTGGAATAAAAAATAGTCTTTAGCAAAATTTCTCCCTGCTCCTTGTCATCAAGCAGATCTGAAAATGGTTTAGCTTCTAAGGAACTACATTGTGATTCAATCTCAGTGTGCTACAACAGTAATGAACATTTTGTAAAAGGTCCTGCAAATATCAGTTGCATTTTGGTCAGGTAGTAGATTTTCTGACTCCATTTTTTGATGTTTCACAGCTGGCAGCCTTGAAGTCTCTCCCCTGTGCCCCACATCTGGGCCTCAGGAGCTCCCTCCTTTACCACTGGTGGGAGTTTCAAACCATGCAAGCCCCTACCTGAATGCAGGAACCCTTGCCCTGTCTGTCCCCCTCACCACCATAGAAATTTGAGTCTCCTTTCTCTGCTCCCTCAAGCCATCTTAAGACACCTGGCAGTAAGCCCTGTTCTCCCGAGAAAGCCTCATTAGGTAAGTAATAAACCTTTTCATACTCTCCTGGTGCATATGTGACATCATCAGTCTTGACATCTGATCCAAGTTTGGGTAAAGGTCCATCCTGTTTCTACAGTATAACCCCAACAGTTTGAAATCTTAAAGTAGTCAACAAATGGAGTACCCAAGTATTTCAGCTTTCAAAAATATTTAACCAGTTGAAGTTATGAAAAACAGACTTTCAAGCAAAAAGATATTGAAATGTATTCCTACAAAAGCAGAATGCCCCAGATTAAATTGTAAAATGTATATGGTCATCTTATCTGTTGGACATTCTAATGTCAAGGCAAGCAGACGAAGAGTCAAAGAGAGAGGCAGTGCCTGGAAACATAACCTGCCACTCACCCAGGTTCTCCTCAGTCCCCATTGCCCTCCTACATGCTCCCCAGAGTGCTCACCTTGCAGGAATCCCAGCAGTGAGGACAGGACCACCACCAGCAGCAGCAGGAGGCACTTACCCATCTCTGGATTTGGCCCCAGACCCAAAGATTTACAGAAGGCAGGACAGAACCACAGGCCTTGAGAGCCTCTGAGATACGGCTTTATAATTCCAGGCTGGGAGGAGCAGCCAATCGCAGCCCAGGCAAAGGGCTGTACTTCCCCAGACAAACAGCAAACAGGGTCCCTGAAGGAACTGGGGCCCTGCATTCCTTTCAGCGTTATTGGCCCTGCTCACCTCCACTGGCCCTACTGAGGGAGCCAAGTTATGTAAGAAGAGCTGGCTCTTTTGTGTCTCCATTTCACAATTGTAAAATGGAAGACTAGAGTCTGACTTACATTGCCTACGGATTTGGGAATTCAATTGAGTTAGTGACGTTTTATAATCTAAGAGGTTTGCCATATTGAAAGGAACTACTGAAGTATGGTGTGAACAAAAATACTCCTATTAAAGATACTCTCTTATTAAAATAAGCCTAGGGAAATAAGCAGATGCTTAGACTTTGTAAAGGGCAGGCTGGACACAAATAGATTTTGGTGGTAGTGTTACCAACCAGGGTTCTTGGCCTCCTTAATCAAAAGAAATTGATCAGAGCCCAGACAAGAAATTCAGGCAAGGCTTTATTGGGGCCCCTGCTGCATCAGGGGAAAGTGAGAACTAGGAACAGGTTCCCTTATTCACTCGCTCACTCAGAGGAGGTGAACTGGTTCCTTACATGGGGTGAGGTAGGGGCGGGTCCAGGGGTCAGGCTGGAGGGGTGGCTTAGGTGGTCTGCCCACCCCTTTTGTGGTTTTGTGTGCAGGGGGCATGCGTAGGACCCTGCTTTTGCTCCCGGCTCTTCAGAAGTGGCAGTTGTGCTTTTGGTCTCTTTGTATCTTGTTGTCCATAATCTGCCCCGACTGCACATGCACACAGTTATTTCTAGTCCCTTATAGTTTCTCTGTATTTGGTTGCTGGAGGAGACATTTGTCCAGGTGCAAGCACTAGCAAAGGGTCCTAGGTCCCAGGTCCCCAGCCTGTCTCAGTATTATTGCCTCCTTTCTTGGAAATGAAGCACATCTGCATTTGTTTTTTCACGTTTTGGCAAACAGGAGCAAAATGGAGTATTTCTCCATTTCTCCATCTTCAAGATTTATACTACAAGCAACCCAGAGTTCTTGTCAGTTTTTCATCTCACTATTCCTTTTAAAATAAAATTTTCTTTTCTATTCTGGATGTTAGATTACAGCCAGTGGAGAACTCTCTTTCCAGAATGGTGTCAGGAGATCTGCAGACCCATCCTCACCCCATCCAATGAAACAACTATAACTGGCAAAAGCTATTTTTAAAACAATCATTTTTAATCTCTGAAAAATGTCCTAAGGGCAGACAGCAAATCAAGAAACATTTTTTTTTCAAGAAATGTACTAAAATGTACTAAACATTTTTTTTTCAAGAAATGTACTAAATCTCAGTAGGAACAGTGAGAATCTGTGGCATCTGAACCATAACTTGCACAGGTCTGCATGAAAGAAATTCCACTCTGGGAAGGTATGGGAGAGTCAGACCACTAGCATCCCTCAAGCATCATAGTTCCAAGTTGCAAAAGCTAAATTCCTGCAAGTATGGCCAAGATAAGTGTGTCCCTTCCTCCACCAACCATGCTCCCAACCAGAAAGCAGAGCCTCTAACCCAGGTGTGGCAGTCTGATAATATTGGGTCCCAATTATCCTCTGCTATGGCAGAGATTCCATTTCAGGAGAGGCAAGACAAGAAGACCAAAGGCTACTCCCCCTGCGCAGTACCTTGCTTGGAAAGCAGGGATGTAGCTCTTGGCTAAGTAGGCCTCTGCCCCTCCACAAACTCTGGGCTTAGAGATTTTGCCAAGAGACAGGGGCAGTCCATAGGAACTTAAGAATCTGAAGTTCTCCCCAGAAGAACAAACTTTATTCTAAACAGAGTGTGCGGACATTGAAGAATAAGGGCATCCTCAAAAACAATGCAGATTTTGGTGGTAAGCAATTAAAGAAGAGACTCTTATCTCCCTGCAAGCAACACGTTAAACTGTAGGTTAGCTAGTTTAACAGAGAGAACCAGAGAAAGAAACAGCTAAGAAAAATCCTACCGGGAGCAGAACAAATAGGAAAGACTGGCCTGAAAAGTGACCTTTGTAAAAGGGATCTGAAATTAATTGGATCAGACAATGAAGCTTTTCATGTCCTAAGTCATTGTTAATAGAGTCATCAGCCAGTTAGTCATGGAGCCCACAGCTTGGTGTGACACAAATAGAGGCAGACAATTTCACAGAGAATCAGGGAAAGAGATGGTCCCAAAGAGCCCTGGTAGGCCACTCTCATCCCAGGATGACAGTGACCATGCACCAGCCTGTGCCCTCTGAGGGGTGACGTCAAAGCTGTCACACTGCAGGGAAAATAGATTTCACTAAAATAGTCCAGCCAAGTCACTAAACAAATAAACAGGAAAATGACAACAACAACAAGCCTGGGGAGGTAAGGTGAAAGAGCAGGAATCAATATCCAGAGTTACTACAATAATTTACCTAAAGTGTTCAGCTTTCAACCCAAAATTATGAGACATGCAAAGAAACAGGAAAGTATGACCCATACACATTAAAAAAAAAAAACAGGCAATAAAAACTGCCTTTGATTGGGGTGTGTGTCAGAGGAGTGGATGGGGAGATGGTCAAATTTTTATTATAAGATGTCTAAGTTCTGTAGATCTAATGTGTAACATGGTGACTATACTTAATAAAACTGTATTGTATATTTGAAACTTGCTAAGAGAGTAGATCTTAAGGGTTCTTACACCACACACACACACACACACACACACAAGGATAACTTGTAAGATAGATGTTTTAATTAGCTTGGTTGTGGTAATCATTTCACAATGTATACATATATGAAATCATCATGTTGTAACTTTTAAATATACATAATTTTTATTATCAATTATACCTCAGTAAAGCTGGGGTAGGGGGTTTCAACCGAAAAAAATACACACAACCTAAAAGTTGAGAGTTATGTTTTATTCAGCAGAAATTTTTAGGACTTTATGCCCAGGAGCCAACTGCTCTGAGGAGGTGTGGGGGGAGCCAGGATATATAGGAGTTTTGCAAGAAGGGCAGATGGTCTGAACGTCAAAAGATTATTGTTAATTAAAGAAAACCAGATATTGCAAATTAAGGAATTTAGCACTTTTCTGTAAATGGGAAGATGCAAGAGTCTGGGCTCACTGGAATCAAAATCCTTTGATGTGCACCTCAGCTCTCTGAGGCCAGTATCCTGTGTTTTCACATCCTGAGTTTCCTCAGGGCTCACCGTGGGGAGTGGCTGCAGTCTGATGGCGGCTAGGTGGCAGGTATTCTTCTCCTTCCTGAGTTCCCTCAGTGCTCACCAGCTCACCAATGGTGGCTGCAATCTCTGATGACTGTGACATCCTTTGTTTACTGATATGGCAGGAAATATAGCATTTCTCAGGGGAAAGAAACTTTCCATGAGACATCCTAGATGTCTCATTTAACAAATATAAAATTATATGATCGATTCTATTTCTATGAGGAACCTTGATTGATACATCATACAGAAAGTTCAACAAATTCTTAGTAGGATGAACACAAGAGATTTATACCTAGGCATATCATAGTAAAAATGTTAAAAGGCCAAAAAACATCTTGTAAACAGCATGAAAAAAAATGACTCATGACATACAAGGGATTCCCTCAATAAGGTTAAAAGCTGACTTCTCTTTAGAAATAGTGGGGGCCAGAGAAGATGGGATGACAAATTTAAACTGCTGAAAGAAAAAACAAAACTGTCAATCAAGAATCCTACATTCACAAAATTCATCTTTCAAAAATGAAGGTGAAATAGAGACATTCCCAGATGGACAGCCAGTGCAGAGGGTAGGGGGTGGGAGGGTGGTAATCAGCATCCCATCCTCTGGGTTGTTCTCCAGACTAAGAGAGAGATTTCTACTGAATAATATATACTATATATAAAATGCATCCCAATGAAACATGCTGAAAGAAAAAAAAGCAGTTTTTTTTGTCTCATACATATATTAGAAATGATTTTTAATGTGTTGTTGGGAAATAAATGTTCCCTGGATTCCTTACTGCTTCTATAAAAGGTCCAGACATGTACATGTATACAGTTGGCAGCTGGACATGTGTACAGTTTAAAGATAAAAAATGTTTGCTCTCACTCTCCTAGAAACATTTCACTTTTCGTGAACCATAAGAATTAGATCTCTAATTACTTGTTTACTTAATTGCTCTGATTCAGGAGAATAATAAGCAACAATCTTCCCTTATCTCTCTCAAAGTGTAACTGAGCAGAAACCTATGGGACCTTCCCAGGACAGGCCTTGTCCCCATATCTTCTACTTTAGCTCTTCTCTGAAGTACCTAGATAATAGTATTTGATGCAAATTTCCTGAGCTGTTTTACAGATGTGAAAACCTCCCACCAAATGGAAGATGTGAACTACTTGATGACCATGAGCACATAGCTCCAGGCCTCCCAGAGCCTAAGGACTGATAAAGTTAACCCCCGTGACACCACCCTGTTCCCTCATCGTCAACCAATCAGAGAATTGTACAGGATCTGAACACCATACCCTGTGACCTCCTCTCCATTACCTGGCTTTTAAAAATGCTTTGCTGAAACCCTTCAGGGAGCATGAAGCTTTTTGGGGCATGAGCCACCTCGTCTCCTTGCATGGTCTTGCAATAAACCTTTCTCTGCTCCAAACTCTGACATTTCAGTTTGTTTGACCTCACTGTGCGTCAGGCACATAAACCTTCATTAACAATTTTGGTGAGCCAGCCAGGAGTCTGTGCCCGTGGCTGGTCAACCCTGGCCTAGGACAGCCCCTTCCCTGAGCCTCCAGCAGCTGTTGGAGCCCATTTCACTCCAGGGATCTTGGAGGGACTGTCCCCAACAGGCGTTGGCCTCCCATGGCACGAGGCTGTTTGGAGCGGAGAAACATCTGGAGCTGTGGTCCACATTCAGTGTCATTGGGTGAGCTGCTCCAGCTTGCGCAGGCTGGGAATTCTCTCCACTCCATTTGGGCTGCTTCCCTGGTGGGAAGTGAGCCACTTGAGGGTAAGTCACTGTGGTGTGTACAACCAGGGACATAATCCCCCCTCAATTTGGGCTTTTCCTTTACAGGACAAGCCAATTTGTTTGATTGGGGTACCCTGTTGGAGAGGGGAATTGTTGTTGTACTCTACACGATTTGGGAACCAGTTCATTTGCTTTCTGAGAGCCAGGCTTACCAATTTGTTTGGAGGCCTCCGTTTGGGAGTGGAAGTGGAATTTTAGACTACACCTCTTCTGATTTTCTGTCTGTGTGACTGTAGCTTAGTTGTTTGTGTTTTTGTGTGTATCATTTTGGGGTGAGCCACTCATAGTCCATTCTTTCTGGCTATGCCTCGTCTGATTCTTTGTTTGTGGGACCATGAGTTTGTGGTTTATATGTGTGTTAGTACTTGCATTGGCCAGTTGAGATGTCTTTGGTGAATAATGGGGCTCATGTGTGACGACACCAGGGTATCCTTCCCTATTGCATAGGTTTCGCCTGTGGTGGAGTATTGGTTGAGATTTTCCCTTTTGAACTAGCCATGATCATTTGTTCAGCTTCATCTCCAATGGGACATTGGTTGGGGTTCTCCCCTTTTGGACTGATGGGGCACTGGTTGGGAATCTTCCTTTTTGGGGGGGCTAGGGAACTGTGACCCTGAGAGACCAATTTGAATTGCTGTTTGCTTGATATTTGATAACACTGGCCGTGAATAATTAAGTATGGATGATCAGAGCTCTGTTCCATCTTATAGTCCCCAGCATACTTTTGTAAAACTAATAGATCTTCAGCTATGCTCCCTAAATGAAAGAAAATTCCTCAATATTCCCTGAGATCTGGAGTGCAAAGGCCCCTAATGGCTTGGCTATTATATCAAAGTGGATCTTTTGCAATTGCTTTTATCTTGTGGGTATGTGTGTGTCTGTGAATGAGTGCCTTGGTACCTGAGTCCAAATCCCTTTTTCTCTTCTTGGTTTTGCTGAAAGAGGGTCATGCAAAAGTGAGCAGATGATATGTATTATCATATTTGTTTCTTTAAACTGAGGTGGATATTTGGGAACAGGAAAAAAGAAAGCTCCCTGAAAATAACCCAAGATGGCTGGGTTTGGTGTAAGTAGTTAGAAGAGGAACTTGCATTTCTCTTCCTGTGCCTTTGAAATGTAAATGATTTACCTGGGTTCTCTGGAACTTATTTAGTCAATCTGTGTTGCTTGGTACTGGAAAAAGGGATGCAGGAATAACATTCAAATTACTGGGAATGTTCCCTCAGCTAAACTTTAATTCATAAGCTTCATAAGTGTAGGAAGAAACTTACAGTAAAGTCTGTTAATTATAAAAGGGTGAAAGAGGTCCAACAGGGACAGGCACTTTTGGCTATGCATTTCATAGCCCAGTCTTCCCTAGACATCAGGCACAAAATTCAGAAAACAATTGCTGGTCCTCAGACTCTAATGAACGATTTGTTCCAATTGGCTTATTCAGTTTTCAATAATAGGGATATGCCCCCAAAAGGCTGAATGCACCCAGAGAAATATGCAAAAGGATACTGGTGCAACCTTTTTGGTCTTAACCTGAAAGATTGGAAACCTTAGCAACCATAAAGAGTATGTAAGGGGGGTGTCAGGGAAAAGGCAGGGGCACACTTTCCTGGAACACCTTTGTGCAAGATCAGTGGCCAGCTGTATTTATACTCCTTTCTGTTCATGCCTGATTGTCCCATCCCTTTAATGGGAAGAGATTTATTAACTAAGTTAGGGGCCACTGTTTCTTGAGGGGCAAGAAACATCACCAAATTGTTCTAACAGAATGCAGAAAGGAACAGATAAAATCTGAAGCTAAAATAGAAGGCTTAATAGACCCTGGAATGTGGAATATCAAGGTTCTGGGCTTGGCTGAAGATATCCAGCCAATGATTATTAAGTAAAAATGGTTATATATTGTCTAAATGTAAGGTACAAATTTCTTAAACCTAGGGAAGATCCCCAAAAGTGTTTGTGAATAGATTACCAAAATGGGAGGCCACTGGTCTAACTAAATGAATCATAGCTGATAATCAGAGCCTGATAGGAATTCTGGGGGGAGGCCTTCTCCCTAAGCTAAATGAAGAGCCACCCAATTCTTTGAAAAAAAAAAAAAGAAAAACCAAACTGTCCTTGTTTTACAACTCTAGTCTTTACAGGACAAGAGGTGTGGCTCTAAAAATAAACCAATGCCCAGCAATGCTTGTACCATTCCCCAAAAGTTCCCTATTTATCTTAAGAGACTTGTAAGTATTAAACAAAGGGGAAACAAAGTCATCCTAGGAGAAACTTGCCTGTACCTTTGAGATGCAAATGTCCTATCTTGTCTTCTCAGGAACCTTCATCTCTGCCATCTTTTTAAAATGCAAATTTTGAAAAGAGGGAAAAGTAATTTAGAAATTGACTTGTCAAGGGTAAATAGAAATCCTAAGTGACTTTTCTGTAAATATTTAGCCATCCAAGTGAGCTTGATTTGTTCCACCTGCCAGAAACCTAATTTTAATCCAACCTCTTTTGTAAACTGGTGGGTTTTACATTGCTCTACCTGACTCAGGGCTGAAATTTTGAAATGAGAACTGTGAGGTCTCTCCGTTTGTGTGTTTGTATGTGTCTTTGTCTTTGGATAACATTGCTGAGGTTAATTTGTAAATGAGATTGATTTAATTGGCTTAAAGAAAAGTAAGCACTTACAAATCAAACAATCCTAAATACAAGAGAGATTAAGCTAAATGAGTTTCAGGTTCACGTGAACTGGGAAATATTCAGTATTAAATTAATACCTGGTATTAATGTTTAAGATTGTTGATCTAATTAATATAGACATGTCTTTAGAGTCATCAACATTAAGTATAATAATTTCACTGCATCTAGGTTTAATAGAAGTTTAATGAAATCTTGTTATATCTGTTGCAAATTTGTCAGCAAGAAAAATAACTTGATATGATGAAACTTTAAAGTAAATGTAAACAAGATAAGAGCTTTTAGGTAAACTCTATAGGAATAATTATGTTTTGAAAATTATCTAAAATAGTCTCTCCAGATTTTGGTAACTATTACTTGCCTCTTGGTTTTCACTAGAAATTAAGGTTTATAAGAGTCAGGGATTCTAATTTAAATATGTAATTAAAGCTACTGGAAGTAATAAAACATTTCACTATACAGTAGGAAAGTGGGATATATGTTTTGAGTAAAAGGAGTTTTATGCATGGTCAGGCTGAGATTAGATTAAACTTAATTGGGTAAATGGATTTTGATATTAAAAGTAGACTGGTGCAGGACTAGACTTGGTTCCTCTCTGCTAAGAGAACAATTTTACTTGGAATGCTGCTTTTGATGACAGATTGTGTGAACTTCCTTGCCTTTCAGTGATCTGTGTTTGTTTTTAAATATTCACAGTGACCTATGATTCTGTCTGACAAAATGTTTTTTAAAAACTTTTTGATATTTTTGATGAACTTCCTATCAAATTCTAATTCAAGTTCTTTTGACTTAGCTAGCTTTGGGATGCTTCAGAGGGCCCCTGAGGCAACTCAGAAAAAGAATATATATATTAAAATGACTAGAATTGGTTGGTATGCTAAATTACATGGAAAGCATTGTCAAATGAGTGATAAGCCTCCTAAGATTATACAGTATGAATAAATGTTATTAATATAGGCATTCTAGAAATTATATAAAGTTTCTGAAATTGTATATGTCCTGGTATAATGCTATAATTTTAGTTGTTATCTTAAAATGTTGTGTGAAACAACTTGGATAAGCGTCTTTGCCAAGAAGGATTGTAATCAGATCTTTAACTTTGCCTTTTTAAGACCTTTATCATTCATATGCAGCTAAGCTGATGCTTTGCAAAACTGCCACTTCTTCAAGAAGAATCATAGAAAGGATGTTTTGACAAAAACAGGTTTCTGATAACTTTTAAATCATACTGCTAAACTAGGTAAGATATTTTAAAAGTCTAATGGAAACTCTGATTTCATAAAACTGTCAGTAAAAAGGATTAATTATATGGGACTGAATAAACTGCTGAATATGATTGCAATTTTTTGGTGTTGTCTGAAATATTACTGGCTTTTAATCTGTGTTTTTACTAAGGAGTTTAATATTCCCTGCCCAAGACTGATCAATTCCATTGCAAAATCACCCTTCATTGCCCCTGTACAGCAGGAAGTAGCCAAGGGTGGTCATTGCCCCTTTCCCCACAAGATTGTGGAATGGACATTGGCAGCTGGGAAATATAATAGGGAAGAACAAATCTGACTCCATATCAGATCTGTTTATTTTACTTTAAACTTTGTATTCTCTTGCTCTTGCTACAAGTTAATCACTAAAGTGATGTTGCCTATAGCTTAAAGTATACATAATGGCCCATCTCAGGGAACCCTGCCCCATGCTTGAATGTTAAACTAGAATACCTTTGTTCAGCTCACAGGTAACATCCTGACCCAGCCCACCTGTGAATGGCTGCAGGAAAGAAGAAATGAACATATCCCCTCCTGAGTCTGGCTGAAACCAGGAGATATTTGCAACAATTTATAACCTATATTGCCTTTTTTGTGTGGTTTCTTGAATTAACAAATGTGTGACTGAGCTGCTGATAAAATGATAATATATAGTTCCATATGAGATCAATGATTGTACTAATGTAATTCTAGATATGGGAAGAAGCAACAGGAGGGAATATTTTCCTGGACCATAAGAGACTGGTAAGGTAGGTGGTCCAGAGACTTTTGGCTTTAAGGCCTAGTCCAGTGTTAGCACACTGAGTGGTCTACCAATGAAATCTTCAGCAGACCTGGGAATGGGCATTCTTTGCACTATGGAACAAGATGGTCATGAAATTTCTGCAAAACCATGGTCAAATTCAGGATCATGAAGGGCCCTGCCATCTTCCTCTCCATTGCAGCTGCTGACCTTCAACAGCCCCTGAAAGGAGTCCAGAGTGGAGATCAGGAATGAGGCACTCTCTGCGCTGGGAAAAACTGGCAGAACAGGCCTTCAGATAGATATTTTTAGATTTTATGAGCCCCAAATCTTGCATCTTCTCATATCTAGAAAAGCATTAAAATCACTAATAGTGACATCTGCTTTGGCCATTGAGGAGAGAAATGCATCTGGAAGTAGAAATGAAGTAGCTGTGTCAGACTCAGACACCACCAGCCATTCTCAAAGCAGTGTCTGCCGGAATGTGGGTACCTCTGTCAAATTTACAATTAACCTCCTTATCTGAAAGTTTATCCCTTTTCTTGTTCAAAACGTGTTCTCCTCAAGATTGAGGAGTGTCAAAGAAAAGGGGGTAATTGTAACTGAGCAGGACCCTATGGGGCCTTCCCAGGACAGGCCTTTCCCCCATATCCTCTGCTTTAACTCCTCTCTGAAGTACCTGTATTTGATGAAAATTTCCTGAGTTGCTTTCCAGATGTGAATCCCCCACCAAATGGAAGATGTGAACTACTTGATGACCGTGAGCACATAGCCCCAGGCCTTCCCCCTCCTGTTGGAGTCTGGGGACTGATAAAGTTAACCCCTGGGACACCACCCTTTTCCCTCATCAGCAGCCAATCAGAGAATTGTGCAAGATCTGATCACGTACCCTGTGACCCACTCCCCCACTAGGCTTTTAAAAATGCTTTGCCAAAAGCCTTCAGGGAGCTCGAGGCTTTTTAGGGCATGAGCCACCTCATCTCCTTGCATGGCCCTGCAATAAACCTTTCTCTGCTCCAAACTCCAACGTTTCAGTTTGTTTGACCTCACTGTGCGTTGGGCACATGAACTTGCATTAACAAAAGGGCCAAGTAGTTACTGCCTGAACTAGGCCCCTGCCTTAATCTCTCAAGGTGCCAGGAAAACTGGAACACTCTTACCCTTAGGCATTTACATTTCAGACAGGAATGAGGCCTGGAGACTTAGAGACACCTCTAGATTGAGAAAGCCAAGGACACATGATGGTCCCTGGAGACTTTTTATTTACTTAGCAGAAAGTTACAGTGAGAATCCAGGAAATCTCCAGGGAGCAAAAGTTTTTCTCCCTCCTTTCAGGAAGGGCTGAGGACAGCTGTCTCTCTCTTGTGTATAAATGGCCAAAAATCCATTTTCTCCCACTTTTGCCTGTGGACTGTGAAGCCACTTGTGTGGGAGAGTTTTCCACTTATCTTTTATTGCATCACCCCAAGAGTAAAGACTAGAGCAAAGGGGGGGGGCACAAATTTATTGCTTACTGTGAGATAATTAATTTATAATTTATAATTAATTTATAATTAATAGCTCTGATGCAGAACATCTATGCACTTTCAGGATAAAATTAATAAAGATACATGTCAAGAGCCAAACATTTTAAAGTGTTGTTTTAGAAGTAAAATATTGTTTTTCTGTGTAAATGCAATATACTATACACTGGAATGTTGCAGGAAGTCATATATTATGGATGCAGTGATATTTTACTAACTAAAAATAAGTGAAACCTCCTATCATAAAGAATAACAACAACAACAACAACAACAAAATCTTGGCATTCACTGCAATGGAAACTGAACCATCATAAATTTTAAGTGAGAAGAATTACCTCAGAATTATTAAGGACCCACATCCGGGAAAACCCACATTTGTGTTCCATTCAAACAGCATCCTTAGAATCATAGAGTAGGGAGAACACTTTGCCCATTCCCCTACCTTTATACCATTATCCATTAGACACAGTAGCTATGTGCTTAGGACCACAATACTGTTAGAGACCCACAAAAATGTTTTTAAAATCAGAAGAAAATAAATGAACATTTAAGTCAAAGAAAATATTTTAACATATAATATTCACAGATTCATCTTTATACCAGTGCAGTCATAAAGCATAACTTTAATGACTTTAATGGAGGAAGAGGCCCACAAAGGCAAAAGTCTTCTAGGACCCACAAAAGTCATCACGCAGCCCTACTTCAACAGCACCTACTCAGTTTATTCTTGTGTGTGTCCTAGAACGAAAGTCTGCATCAAATTAAGGTTTCTTCCTCCAAGGGCTGGAAAATGGGGGTCAAGCAAGTCCCATCATTATGGCCCCTTGAGAAGGCCATGAAATGAGGCCAGGGGAGGACTCAGCAGCTCCTCTGACCAGGCAGATGCAAGCTGGCAAAAGAAGGAGCACACTAACTCCTAGCTTTTCAGTCCAGATTTGTGTGCGGTGGACTCAAGGTAAAGTGTGGATTCCTTTGGGAGTGAGAAAGATGTGCTTATATTGGCAAATATAAACTTTATGGAAATTTTAATAAGATGCATTTCCTGGGACTCCCCTGGTGGTCTGGTGAGTAAGACTCCCAATGCAGGGAACCCAGGTCCGATCCCTAGTCAGGGAACTAGATCCTATATGCATGCTGCAACTAAGAAGTCCACATGCCACAACTAAAAGATCCTGCATGCTACAACGAAGATCCTGCATGCCACAACTAAGACCTGGTGCAGCCAAAATAAATAAATACATAAATATTTTTTAAAAGATGCATTTCCCCTTCAAGAAAGCCATGTAGCTTGGATTTGGGGTATTTGCAGTAAACTGAATGATGGCCCTCAAAGATGTCCAAATTCTAATCCCTGGAACCAGCCAATGTTATCTCACAGCAAAGAGGGGCTTTGCAGATGTTGATTAAGGATCTTGAGATGGGGAGATTACATTGGATTAACTGGGTGGGTGCAGTGTAATCACAATTGTCCTTATAAGAAGAAGGCAGTAGATCGATCAGAGTCAGTAGCAGGAGATGTGATGGTGGAAATGAGAAGCTGGAGTGATGTGAAGGGGCCACAAGCCAAGAATGCCAGTGGCCTCTAGTAGGTGAAAGAAGCAAGGAAGGGATTCTCCCTTGGAACCTCCAGAAAGATCCAGCTCATGTGGGCTTCAGTAGTTGTGGCATGTGGGCTCAGTATTTGTGGCTCATGGGCTCTAGAGTGCAGGCTCAGTAGCTGTGGCACAGGCTTAGTTGCTCCACAGCTTGTAGGATCTTCCCGGAGCAGAGTTCGATCCCGTGTCCCCTGCACTGGCAGGCAGATCCTTAACAACTGCGCCACCAGGCCCCGTAATTTGATTTTTGGCCCCATGAGATTTGTTTCAGACTTCAGAACACCAGAATGGTAAGGGAAATAATCTATATTGTTCAAACGAGTAAGTTTGTGGTTTTGTTTTGTTTATTTACAGCAGCAATAGGAAACTAATACAGAACTTCTCAGCTTTAGGCTGAGAATCTATGACCATATTTACTCTCTTCCCAGAGGTAAGTGAAAGTTCACAAACAATCCATTCCTTCTGTACTTCTTCCCCTGATGTATAATCACAAAACCTTCTGGAGGAGAGAGTTTATTCTCTAAGGCTATTGTTACTTTCCACCTGGCCCAAGGCCTCAGGAAGACTCAATTACCTCTCAATAACAATGATTACTTTCAACTAAACATTAATGCAGGGCCAGCCACTGTGCCAAGAGCTTTAGAAGTGTGAACAAAGAAAGAACAAAGAGTGTCACTTATCATCCAGTTATACAAGGGTTAAATCTCAACAGTCTGCAGTTACCCACTGACAGAGCACCCTGAGGGGAATCCAAGAGGAAAAGACAGGATGAGGCGTTCTGTGCTTTGGATAAGAGGACCCCTAGCTAGTTAAGATGCATATCTCAGGAAGAATTTCAGTGACCCCAGATTCTTGCATCTTCCCATACATAGAAAAGGACCAAAAGCATTAACTTGAGATACCTGTTCTTTGTGATTAGAAAGAATAATCTTTTACCAAGGTGTGTGCTTGACTACACGTATTTCTCAGCTGAAATTCATGTATAAGTTACTCCTCCCCTATGTCTTCGGAGCAGTTTCTCAGAGCTATTGAGAGGCTATCTCCTGGGCTATAGTCCTCGTAAATAAAACTTAAATTTACAACTCTATGTGTGTGCTTTTCTTTAAGTCAACATAAGCATTTTCCATTTGCTCCTTTTAACTTCCAATATGGTAGGTATTATTACTCCCATTTTGTGAATATGATAACTGAGGGTAAGCAATTTGTCCAGGTTCACACAGCTAGTAACTCCCACTCCACTACTGGCCTCCAAGTCTCTGTAACTCATCACCTGTGGGCCCCTGCCTTGGCCCAGTCCCAGAAGACTGTCCTCCACCAGGAATGCACAGTCCCTGGGGCATGTAACTATCTTAACAGAAATAGTTTTTCTATGGTCCCCATGCCCACACCTACCACTACCACAAATTTACTCAATCTAACCTTAATTAGAATTGGCTCTTTGTCAATGTCTTGGCTTTCTGAGAGGTTTCATTTGGGCCCCTTGAAACCGAGCAGGATCCTGTGGGGCTCCTGGGCACAAAAGCATTCTGTGTCACCTTTCCTGAGTTCCAAAGGACAGGGTCAAACATTTGCTAATCAGGGAAGTGAGGAAATGCAGAGATAAGGGAGGAACAGTCAAAAAACAATAGTGCAGCCTTGAGGCAGGGCCCTAGCTCCTCCTCAAGGGATACACAACAATATCTTCCAGCTGTTTTGCAGATACTGAAACCCCCACCAGGTGGGAGAAGTTAACTGTGTGCTGTCAACAAGCACACAGACCCCAGACCTGGTTGGAATCAGAAGGTTGATGATTCTGACTCCCACTTACCTCCCCACCAGCCAATCAGAAGAGTGTCCGTGAGCTGATCACGCCCTCTTTGAACCATTCCTATAAAACTCCTCAATCCCTCCTCCAAGTTGGGATGCACAGTTTTGAGGGCATTAGCCTGCCGTGGTCCCCTTTGCCTGGCAAAGCAGTAAAGCTTTTCTACTTCACCCAACCTCTGTCTCCGAGATTTAATTCGGTGTTGGCGTACAGAGGCCGATTCAGCTTCACCCTCTTCTGGCCTCCATAAGCATATTGACTGAGGAAAACTACTTTATCAAGTGATTGTTCTAGTCTCCTGATTATGTGGCTTCTGAGGGGCTCAGGTAGGACGAGGGAGTAGACCCTGCCACTTAGCTCAGCCCTGAGGGAGTCAGTCTCCTGGAGCTTCTCCCTGCTTCTCGCTACAAGGAATCCAAGTCCAGGGACTCTCCCAGCTCCCAGTGGGTGTTACAATCACATCTTATTCTTCTTGTTGGGGAGGAAGAGATCCCCACCCTGGGGTTATGAAGATGGCCAAATACACAAGTAACAGCTGGACAGGTGAGTGTAATAGCAGTTTATTCGTCATATAATGTGTCCCAATTACGTGGCAGGATCACAAACTAATGCACTGAACTCTTATTATATTTTCCTCTTCCTCCTTCTCAAAATAGCTCTAATTTCTTCTAAGAGGTTTCTAGGATTTTTCATTTTCTGACCCCAGGGATGGTTTTTGGCAGGCACAAACAGAAGCTGTTTAGGACAACTTCCCTCCCTGGCTGTTTTATCTGGAAGCCTGAAATCTTTGACAGGTTTATCTGGTTGAGGAGGTTAAGGAGGTGGGAGGAGTGAATGCCTGGAGAGCAGTAAAGGAATCAATCGCTCCTCCCACTTCAGGCAGAGCATGAAGGAGGGCATGACATCAGAGGGGTATGGCTGAAGGTACACTCAGGTGGATCATCTCCACCAATTTCAGACGTGGCAGGATTCAGTTTGGGCCCCAAGCATGAAACAAAAACAGGGACCAAAGAGCCCAGCATGGGCATTTCTGAGGTAAGTTTGGGCAAAAATTGATGAACATCCACTGATGTGTTTCTCTGCTTAAGACGCTCCTCACAAAGGACGAGGTGAGGATGTTAACGCAAGTTCAGATGACTGATGTACCGTGAGGCCAAACAAACTGAAACGCTGGAGTTTGGAGCAGAGAAAGGTTTATTGCAGGGCCATGCAAGGAGATGAGGTGGCTCATGCCCTAAAAAGCCTCGAGCTCCCCGAAGGGTTTTGGCAAAGCATTTTTTTTCTTTTTTGTGGTACGTGGGCCTCTCACTGTTGTGGCCTCTCCCGTTGCGGAGCACAGGCTCCGGACGCGCAGGCTCAGCGGCCATGGTTCATGGGCCCAGCCACTCTGTGGCATGTGGGATCTTCCCGGACCGGGGCATGAACCCCTGTCCCCTGCATCGGCAGGCAAACCCTCAACCACTGCGCCACCAGTGAAGCCCAGCAAAGCATTTTTAAAAGCCAGGTGAGGGAGGGGGGTTGCAGGGTGTGTGATCAGATCTTGCACAATTCTCTGATTGGCTGATGGTGAGGGAACAGGGTGGTGTCACAGGGGTTAACATTTTCAGTCCTTAGGCTCCAGGACGCCTGGGGCTATGTGCTCATGGTCATCAACTCGTTAACATCTTCCATTTGTTGGGGGGTTCACATCTGGAAAACAATTCAGGAAATTTGCATCAAATACTGTTATCTAGGTACTTCAGAAAGGAGCTAAAGCAGAGGATATAGGGGGAAGGCCCCATAGAGTCCTGCTCAGTTACAGGTAGAAGCCCCAAAATTAAGAGATGAAATTTTCTACCATTCAGGTAGGTGGTGCTTGGGTATCAGATTATAGTTGATTTTAAGAGAATGAGAAAATATAGAATTTCTTGGACATCAGAATATAGTGTCGGCTGAAGAAAAACACACAACCTAAAAGCTGTGTAATGTTTTGTTTGGGGGGGTCTTCTTATAGCATGGGAAGACAGCCTCTCAGATAAATCTGAGTAGCTGTTCCAAAGAGGTAAGGGAGGAGCCAGGAAATAAAAGAGTTTTTGCTGAAAAAGAAATGAAGTCAAGCATCAAAAGATCCAAAACCAGACATCTCAAGTTTATTTTTTTTGTGCTTTTATATGTATGGGAAGATGCAAGAGTTAGGGTTCATTGAAATCATTCCTAGATATGCCTCCTATCTAGGGCCAGTATGCTGTTTTTCTCCATCCTGAATTCCTTTCAGGGTGCACCATCTGGGATGGCTTGAGAGACTGATGGATTCATGGCAAGAAACATTCTTTGTTTACTGAAATGGCAGGCAACACCTTTTTTTTGTCTACAGTAGTAACAACAGTCCAAATGGAATGAATTTTCCTTGCTCCTTCACTCAATTCCCAGCACCTGCAATAGTGTCTCCCAAACGTCAGGTGCTCACTGTTTGGTGAATAACTCAGGGAGCTCAGGGACCACTGGGTGCTCATCCCAAGGAGGAGGCTCCAGGGCAAGTGTTTGTCCGGAAGCTCCCTTCCTTCCCTCCTCCCTTCCTTCCCTCCTCCCTTCCTTCCCTCCCTCCCTTCCTCCCCTCCCTCCCTTCCTCCCCTCCTCCCCTCCTCTCCTCAGTCTCCCCCTGGCTTGCCTCACTCCCTTACTTCCAATCTTCTCTTTTACTTCCCATCTCCCTCCTCCCACGCGTCCTTTCTCTCCCCTACCTTCCCCCTTCAGCTCTCCTTTTAGGCTGAGTCCTGGCGGTCTCCTCGGAGCCCGACTCCTCAGATGAAAGGGAGAGTGGAGGGTGGGGCTCTGTGTGAAGGAGGGCGAGGGGAGGCTTTGTGAAGCTGCAGCCAGGACGGAGCAGGGGTGGGCAGTGCCGACTCCTTCGCAACTCCAACCATCACCTGTTCTGCTCCTGCAGATGCCATTCACATGGAACATCTTCAGTGGTGCCCCCTGGTGTTGGGGTGATAATCAGTTGGCAAGTGGGGTCAATGGAGCTGCAGTGAAGGGCTTGACCTCATTCCTCCAGCAGCACAGCCCATCCCTGGGAGGACAGGCAGAGCCCTCTGTGCTCAGGTGCAGATCTTGTGCCTAGAGGCACACACGCCTCCTCCCAGGTGTAAGCCAAGCTCAGAGAAATGACCTGCTTTCAGCACATTCCTCAGGCGCTGGGAGCTGGTCAGCGTCCAGGCGAACCTGGGTCACATGTGTGCTCCCTCCTGAGCAGCCGGGATGCTGGGCCGGAGGAGTCTTATTATGCTGCTTTGACTTTCCAGCTCTAGAATGTTTCCAGTGTCACCGCGTCAATGCCAGTGGGGTTTGCGAGAGTGGGGAAAGCTTCTGCCAGACTCAAGGCAGCCAGCACTGCTTCCTGAGGAAGGTCTACAAAGGTAGGTGGGGCCTGAGAAGTCTCCTGGTGCCCTTTGCCAGAGGTTAGGGGCTGGCAGTGGGTGTTCAGGGTGGAGGGATAGTATGAACCCTCCATGGGACACCATGAGAGCCTGGGCCCCAAGAAGAAGGCCGGGTGCCTGTAGGACTCAGGGCAGTGATCCCTCAGGAACCCTGGGAATAGGAACTGCATAGAAAAGGGGTTGGTTTTCTTTTCTTAACCTAGTGAAACATTTTCATCTCGTTGCGGTACTGGGCTGCCACTCACTATTAATTGGGATGGTGACCTGTAAGCAAAGTAGGGAGTTTAGCTCCTGAGGGTAACTGGAACTGGGCTGCTGAAATTCTTCTGAGTGGGACCTGACTGTGATGGGGTTTTGGGGAACTAGGGACATAGATTGGGGGAGAAATGGTCAGGGTGGAGAGGGCAATTTCTATTCATCCTCTCTGCCCTGTCTTGTGTGGAGGGAATGGATTGAGCTCTAATATACAGAGCTTGCAGAGCTATTTTAAGAGAGCCCATTAGGGGGGGCTACCTCCAGCATCTCATTCCCAGGAGACAGACATTCTCCCTACCAGAAGCATGAGTCCTCCATAGAATGTGCTGTTTCCTCTGAATTCTTGATTTGCTTTTTGATGCATTGATCCTGTGATTTCTTTCAGGAATATTTACTGAGCTACATACTAGGATATGCTGGGCCCCATACCCATGGGCCTGCAGCCTGGGTTCTGGGGCCTCACTTGCCCTCTTCTCTGTCCCTTTCCAGGTGACACCATTTCCTATGGATACCAGGGTTGTAGCAGCCTATGTGTTCCTATGAAGCTCTTTAAACTCATCTTACTGTGGACTTTTTTAAATTGAGATATAGCTGATGTACAATATTATATAAGTTACAGGTGTAAAACATAGTGCTTCACAATTTTTCAAGGTTATACTCTATAGTTATAAAATTATTTATAGGATATTATAAAATATTGTCTAGATTCCCTGTATTGTACAATATATCCTCGTATCTTACTTATTTTATACGTAATAGTTTGCACCTCTTAATTCTCTACCTCTGTCTTGCCTTTCCCCCCATCCCTCTCCCCACTGGTAACCACTAGTTCTCCATATCTGTGAGTCTGTCTCCTTTTTGTTTATTCACTAGTTTGTTTTGCTTTTTAGATTCCACATATAAGTGATATCATACAGTATTTGTCTTTCTCTGTCTTATTTCACTTAACATCATACCCTCCATGTCTATCCATATTGTTGGAAATGACAAAATTTCATTCTTTTTTATGGCTGAGTAGTACTCCATTTTTGTGTGTGTGTGTGTGTGTGTGTGTGTGTGTGTGTATCTCACACAGTCTTTATCCATTAATCTATTGATGGACACTTAGGTTGCTTTCATATCATGGCAATTGTAAACAATGCTGCTGTGAACATTGGGGTGTATGTACTTTTTCAAATTAGTTTTAGTTTTCAGATATATACCCAGAAGTGGAATTGCTGAACCACTATTTTTAGTTTTTTTGAGAAACCACCATACTGATATCTACAACAATTTATATTCCCACCAGCAGAGTATGGGGGTTCCCTTTTCTCCACATCCTTCCCAACACTTGTTATTTGTGCTCTTTTTGATGATAGCCATTCTGACAGGTATGAGGTGATATCTCATTGTGGCTTTAATTTGCATTTCTCTGATTAACAATGTTGAGGATCTTTTCACATGCCTGTTGGCCAGTCATATGTCTTCTTTGGAAAAACTTCTGTTCCTGTCTTCTACCCATGTTTTAATTAGGTTATTTGTATTTTTGATGTTGAGTTGTATGAGCTGTTAATAATTTTTTGATATTAGCCCCTTATCAGTCATATCATTTGCAAATATTTCCTCCTGTTCAGTAGGTTGTCTTTGCATTTTGTCAATGCTTTCCTTTGGCGTGCAAAAGCTTAAGCGTAATTAGGTTACATTTGTTTATTTTTGCTTTTATTTCCGTTGCTTTAGGAGACAGATCAAAAAAATATTGCTGTGATTATGTCTAAGACTGTTCTACCTATGTTTGCTTCTATGAGTTTTATGGTTTCAGGTCTTACATTTAGGTCTTTAATCCATTTTGAGTTTTTTTTTTAATGGAAGGAGAAAATATTCTAATTTCATTCTTTTACAGGTAGCTGTCCAGTTTTCCCAGCAGAATTTATTGAAAAGACTGTCTCCTCTCCATTGTATATTCTTGTCTCCTTTGTCAAAGATTAATTGACCATAAGTGTATAGATTTATTTCTGGCCTCTCTATTCCGGTCCATTGATCTATTTGTCTGTTTCTTGCCACTACCATACTGTTTTGATTACTGTAGCTTTGTGGTATAGTCTGCAACCCAGAAGCATGATTTCTCCAGCTCTGTTCTTCTTTCTCAAGACTGTTTTGGCTATTCAGGGTCTTTTGTGTTCCCATACAATTTTTAAATTATTTGTTCTATTTCCATGAAAAATGCCCTTGCTATTTTGATAGGGATTGCATTGAATCTGTGGATTGACTTTAATAGTATGGTCATTTTAATAATATTAAACTATTCATGAACACAGTATATCTTTCCATCTATTTGTGTTGTCTTCAACTTCTTTCATCAGTTTCTTATAGCTTTTTGAGTGCAGGTCTTTTACCTCCTTAGGTAGATTTAGTTCTAGGTATTTTCTTCCTTTTTTTTTATATAGGTTTTTTTTTTTTTTTTGAAGATGTTGGAGGTAGGAGTTTTTATTAATTTATTTATTTTTGCGGTGTTGGGTCTTTGTTTCTGTGAGAGGGCTTTCTCTAGTTGTGGCAAGCGGGGGCCACTCTTCATCATGGTGCGCAGGCCTCTCACTATCGCAGCCTCTCTTGTTGCGGAGCACAGGCTCCAGACATGCAGGCTCAGTAGTTGTGGCTCACGGGCTTAGTTGCTCCACGACGTGTGGGATCCTCCCAGACCAGGGCTCGAACCCGTGTCCCCTGCATTAGCAGGCAGATTTTCAACCACTGCGCCACCAGGGAAGCCCTGTATTTTCTTCTTTTTGATGCAGTAGTAAATGGGATTGTTTCCTTAATTTCTCTTTCTGATAGTTCGTTGTTAGTGTATAGAAATGCAACAGATTTCTGTATATTAATTTTGTATCCTGCTACTTTATGGAATACATTGATGAGCTCTAATAGTTTTCTGGTGGCATCTTTAGAATTTTTTATGTATAGTATCATGTCATCTGCAAACGATGACAGTTTTACTTGTTCCTTTCCAATTTAGATTCCTTTTATTTCTTTTTCTTTTCTGATTGCTGTGGCTAGGACTTCCAATATAAGTTGAATAAAAATGGTGATGGTGGGCATCCTTGCCTTGTTCCTGATCTTAAGGGAAATGGCTCTCTGCTTTTCACCATTACGATAATAGCTGTGGGATTTTCATATATGGCCTTTATTATGTTTAGGTATTCTATGTGCACATTCTGGAGAATTTTTATTGTAAATGGATATTGAGTTTTGTCAAAAGCTTTTTCTGCATCTATTGAGAATATATAATTTTTATTCTTTAATTTGTTAATGTGTATCACATTGATTAATTTGTGAATATTGAAAAACACTTGCATTCCTGGGATAAATCCCACTTGATCATGGTGTATGATCCTTTTAATGTGTTGTTGAACTCAGTTTGCCAATATTTTGCTGAGGATTTTTACGTCTATGTTTATCAGTAATATTGGCATCTAATTTTCTTTTTCTGTGATATCTTTATCTGGTTTTGGTCTCATAGAATGAATTCAGAACTCTTCTTTCCTTTGCAATTTTTTTGAATAGTTTGAGAAGGATAGATGTTAACTCTCCTCTAAATGTTTTGTAGAATTCACCTGTGAAGCTGTCTGGTCCTCAAATTTTGTTCCTTGGGAGTTTATAATTTACTGATTCAATTACATTACTGGTAAATGATCTGTTTATATTTTCTATTTCTTCCTGGTTCAGTCTTGGGAGATTGCACATTTCTAAGAGTTTGTCTGCTTCTACTCAGCTATCCATTTTATTGGCATATGGTTGTTTATAGTAGTCTCTTACAATCTTTTGTATTTCTGTGGTGTTGGTTGTAACTTCCTTTTCCATTTCTTATGTGACTGATTTGGGCCCTCTTTTTTTCTTGATGAGTGGCTGAAGGTGTATCAATTTTGTTTATATTTTCAAAGAAGCAACTCATAGTTTCATTGAACTTTCCTTTTTTTGACTATTTCATTTATTTCTGCTTTGATCTTCATGATTTCTTTCTTTATATTAATTTTTTTTTTTTTTTGCCTGTGTCGGGTCTTAGTTGCAGCATGCAGGATCTTCGTTGAAGTACATGGGATCTTTCATTGCGGCATGCGGGCTGCTCTCTAGTTGTAGCATGGGGGTTTTCTCTTCTCTAGGTGTGGTGTGTAGCTTCCAAGGCACATGGGCTCTGTTGTTGTTGTGCATGGGTTCCAGAGTGCATGGGCTCTGTAGTTTTGTGGCACACAGGCTCTCTAGTTGAGGCACATGAGCTCGGTAGTGTGGCACACAGGCTTAGTTGCCCCATGGCATGTGGGATCTTAGTTCCTTGACCAGGGATCGAACCCGCATCCCCTGCATTGGAAGACGGATTCTTTACCACTGGACCACCAGGGAAGTCCCTCTTTTTATTAACTTTGGGTTTTGTTTCTTTTTTCCAGTTCTTTAGTTGTAAGGTTAGATTGTTTATTTGAGATTTTTCTTGTTTCCTAAGGTAAGCCTGTATCACTATAAATGTCCCTCCTAGAACAATTTTTGCTGCATCTCATAGATTTTGGATCATTGTGTTTTCATTTTCATTTGTCTCCAGGTATTTTTAGGTTCCCCTTTGGTTTCTTCAGTGATCCATTGGTTGTTTAGTAGCATATAGTTTAGCCTTCATGTGTTTGTGAGTTTTGCAGTTTTTTTCTTGTAATTGATTTCTAGTCTCATAACATTGTGGTCAAGAAAGTTGCTTTATACGATTTCAATTTTCTTTAATCTACCTAGGCTTGTTTTGTGGCCTAGCATGTGATCTTTCCTGGAGAATGTTCCATGTGCACTTGAAAAGAATGTTTATTCTGCTGCTTTTAGGTGGAATGTTCTATACGTATCTATTAAGTTCAGCTGATTTAATGTGTCCTTTAAGGCCAGAGTTTCCTTATTCATTCTCTGTCTGGATGATCTGTCCATTGTTGTGAGGTGTTAAAGTCCCCTACTATTATTGTGTTACTGCCAACTTCTCCCTTTATGTCTGTTAATATTTGCTTTATGTTTAAGTGCTCCTATGTTTGGGTGCATGTATATTTACAGTTGTTATATTTTCTGCTTGAATTGATCCCTTGATCCTTATATAATGTCCTCCTTTGTCTCTTGTAACAGTCTTTACCTTAAAATCCATTTTGTATGATGTAAGTGTTGCTATGCCAGCTTTCTTTTGATTTCCTCTTGCATGGAATACCTTTTTCTATCCCCTCACTTTCCGTCTGTGTGTCTTTAGATCTGAGGTGTGTCTCTTGTAGGCAGCATATATACTGGTCTTGTTTTTGTATCCATTTAGCCACACTATGTCTTTTATTGGAGCATTTAGTCCATTTACATTTAAAGTAATTATTCATGTGTATATCTTATTGCCATTTTGTTAATTTTGAAGAGGAGGTGGTTTTTGTTTCTTCTTTTGTTCTCTTTCCTTGTGGTTTGATGACTGTCTTTAGTGTTATATTTGGATTCCTTTTTCTTTTTTGTCTATGTATCTATTATAGATTTTGGTTTGGGTTTACCATGAGGTTTTTATATAGCAACCTATATATTTATGTGATTGTTTTAAGTTGCTAATCTCTTTCAAATGCATTTTAACAACCCTGCATTTTTACTCTCCTCACCTCACAATTACTGTTTTTGACATCATATTTTACTTCTAATTGTTTTGTGTATCTCTTAACTGCTTATTGTGGATATAGAAGATTTTACTACTTTTGTCTTTTAACCTTTCTATTAGCTTTGTGTGTGGATGATTTCCTACCTTTATGCTTGCCTTTACTGATGAGCTTTCTCATTTCATATATTTATGTCTGTAATTGTAGCCTTCTCTTTCACTTAGAAAACTTCCTTTAACATTTCTTACAAAGCTGGTCTGGTGGTGCTAGACACTTAGCTTTGTTTGTCTGTAAAGCTTTTGATCTCTCCATCAAATCTAAATGAGAACACTGCTGGGTAGAGTATTCTTGGTTATAGGTTTTTCCTTTTCATCATTTCAAATATATCATGCCACTCCCTCTAGACTACAGATTTTCTGCAGAAAAGTCAGGTGTTAGCCTTAAGGGAGATCCCTTGGATGTAATTTGTTGCTTTTCCCTTGGTGCCTTTATCTTAAATTTTTGTCATTTTAATCACATAGTGTCTCAGTATGTTCCTCTTTGGGTTAATCCTCTATGGGACTCTCTGCACCTCCTGAATTTGGATGTCTGTTTTCTTTCCCAGGTTAGGGAATTTGTCCGCTCTTGTATCTTCAAATATGTTCCCAACCCCTTTCTCTCTCTTCTTCTTCTTCTGGGACCCCTATAATGTGAATATTATCATTCTGAATGTTGTCCCAGAAGTCTCTTAAACTGTCCTCATTTCTTTTCATTCTTTTTTCTCGTCAGCATCAGTGATTTCCACTCCTCTGTCTTCTAGCTCACTGATCCAGTCCTCTGTATCTTTTAGTCTACTATTTATTCCTTCTAGTATATTTTTCACTTGTTACTATATTCATCACCTTTGTTTGGTTGTTCTTTAGATTTTCTAACTCTTTGTTAAAACTTCTAACTTCTCACTTTGTCCTTATATTCTTCTCCTGAGTTCTTTGATCATCTTTATGATCACTGAACTCCTTCTTGGGTAGATTGCCCACCTCCACTTCACTTAGTTCTTCTGGGGTTTCGTCTTGTTCCTTTGCCTGGAATATGTTTTTCTGTCACCTCATTTTGCATAAGTTGCTGTTTTTATTTTTCTGTATCTAGTAGGTTAGTTACATTTCCCTACCTTCAAGAAATGGCCTTTTGTAGGAGATGTCCAATGCATCCCCACAGCACACTACCCCCTTGTCACCTTGAGCTCTGTGCTCTAGGGGTTCTCCCTATATGGGTTGTGTTTTTTCTTCTGTTGTCTTTGGCTAATTATGACAGTGGGTAGTCTGGTAGGCCTGGTTGACCCTGGTCTGGTTGGTTGCCAGGCACTGCCTTGTGCAGAGGCTGCCAGCCACTGGTTGGCAGGACCAGGTCATGAAGCAGCTGACTTCAGAACCCAGGGGATCCCAGGGGTTATGTTGGCTCACTGGTGGGTGGAGTCATCGTGCAGAAGACTCTGGGAATGTTGCCTGTCCACTGGTGTGTGAAGCCAGGTCCCAGGGTTAGTGCAGGCCCACTGGCAGGCAGAGCTGGGTCAAGGAGTCTGGTTGTGGAATTCCAGAGTTGGCATCAGATAACTGGGGGGCAAGGGGCACGGCACTTCCTGACAAAGTTGGGTGGGGAGTCTGGAGTGTCCTGAAGCTTGTGTTAGCCTGCTAGTGAGCAGGGCCAGGGCCCAGTTGGTCCCAGGGCAGGGTCCGGCCTGCTGATGGGCAGTGTGAGCCCACAAGTTGTAGGATTGTGCTTTTCTTGAATCTGGTTTCTTTTTTTTTTTTTTTTTTTTTTTTAGAAATTTTATTTATCTATCTATCTATCTATCTACTCTGCATCAGGTCTTAGTTGCAGCATGCGGGATCTTCGTTGAGGCATGTGGGCTCTTCACTGTGGCACGTGAGCTTCTCTCTAGTTGTGGTGTGTGGGTTTTCTCTTCTCTAGTTGTAGCATGCAGGCTCCAGGGCAAGTGGGCTCTGTAGTTTGCAGCAAACAGGCTTTCTAGTGGAGGCTCATGAGCTCAGTAGTTGTGGCATGTGGGCTTTGCTGCCCCATGGCAGGTGGTATCTTAATTCCCCGACCAGGGATTAAATCCATGTCCCCTGCATTGGAAGGCAGATTCTTTACCACTAGGCCACTAGGGAAGTCCCTTGAATCTGGTTTCTGCCCCCTGGTGGGTGAGACTAGTACAGAGGGTAGATCAGGCTCTCTGGAGGGCAGGGCCAGGCCCCAGGGTCTTCTAAAGCTGGTGTCTGCCCATTGGTAAGTGGAGATGTGTCCTAGTCTGTCTGGTGAGCAGGACCATGCCCATAGGCAGCTGTGGGCTCAGAAGGTCTTGAGGCAGCTGATGGGTGGGATTGTGTCCCTGACTAGTTAGCTGCTTGGCCTGAGGCATACCAGTACTGGTGCCTACAGGTTTTGGGTGGGGCCAGCTCTTGGCCCTGATGAGTAGAGGGAGGATTCCACAGTGGCACTTGCCAGCACCAGTGCCCACAGTAGAAGGACCACCAAGAATGGCTTCCACCAGCATCTATGTTTCTAGGGTGAGCTGCTGTTCCCTCCTGCCTCTCCAGGAGACTGTCCAAGATGAAGAGGTAGATATGACCCAGGCTCCTCTCAAAATACTGCATCTGCCCTGGGTCCCAGAGCATGTGAGACTTTGTATGTGCTCTTTAAGAGTGAAATCTCTCTTTCTCTCAGCACTCTGGGGTTCCCTAAAATAGTCCCCTCTGACTTTCAAAGCCAAATGCTCTGGGGGGCTCATCATCCAGGTGCTGGACTCCAGTGTGGGGCTCAGACCTCTCACTCCTTTGGGAGAACCTCTGCAGTAATTATTCTCATTTGGGTTCATCCAGCCAGGAGTATGGGACTTGACTATATCACATGTCCATCCTTCATACCCATCTCATTGTGGTTCCTTATTTATGTCTTTAGTTGTAGATCTTTTTTGGTAGGTTCCAGTCTTTTTTCATTGGCTGTTCTGCAGATAGTTGTGATTTTAGTGTGCTTATGAAAGGAGGTGTGCTCAGTGTCTTTCTACTCCACCATCATGACTGATCTCTTGCTGTGAATTTTAGATGCTACCACTGCTCACCTCTCTGCAACAAGTTGTAAAGACAGGTCCTAGTTTTTGCACTGATGTGGTAGATAAAGCTAATTTAGCATCCCTTTCAACTATCAGAATCTCCAAGATTCTGTGGTCTGAATACAGGTTCCCTATGAGAAGTCTCATACTTGTTCTGTTTTCAGGCCCCATTTTTTTGTCCTTTCCCACTAACAGTTTACAAGGATTCCCTTTTATCTACATCCTTGATAACATTTGTTATTTGTAGACCTTTTAGCCATTCTGAAAGGTGTAAGATGATATCTCACTGTGGTTTTGATTTGCATTTCTCTAATAATTAGCAGCATTGAGCATCTTTTCATGTGTCTGTTAGCCATCTATATGTCTCCTTTGGACAAATGTCTATTCAAGTTTTCTGCCCATTTTTTGATTGGGTTCTTTTTTAAAAAAAATATATTGAGTTATATAAGCTGGTTTATCTGGGCTGGATATTAATCCTTGTTGACTGTGTCATTTTGAATATTCCATTCAGTAGGTTGTCTTTTCATTTTGTTCATGGTTTTCTTTGCTGTGCAAAAGCTCTTAAATTAATTAGGTCCCATTTGCTTGCTTTTGTGTTTGCTTCTTTTGTCTTAGGAGACAGATCCAAAAAAAATGCTATAATTTATATTAGACAGTGTTCTACCTATGTTCTCTTCTAGGAGTTTGATGGTTTCAGGTCTGACATTTAGGTCTTTAATATATTTTGAAGGTTTTTTTTTAATGAAGTATAGTTGCTTTACATTATTGTGTGAGTTTCAGGTATATAGCAAAGTAGATTTGGCTATGTATTTTTTCAGATTATATTTCATTATAGGTTATTACAAGATAGTGAATATAATTCTCTATGCTATACAGTATATCTTATTGCTTATCTATTTTATGTATAGTAGTTTGTATCTATTAATAGCATACTCCTAATTGGTCCCTCTGCCCTCTTTCATAACCATAAGTTTGTTTTCTATGTCTGTGAGTCTGTTTCTCTTTTGTATATAGATTCATTTGTATTGTTTTTTTATTTTCCACATATAAGTGATTCATACAGTATTTCTCTTTCTCTACTTGAGTTACTTCACTCAGTATATTATTCTCTAGTTCCATCCAGGTAGCTGCAAATGGCAATATTTCATTCTTTTTTATGGCTGAGTAATAGTCCATTCTGTCCAAATTCAATTTGTTGGTATATAACTGTTTGTAGTAATCTCTTATGATTTTTTTTGTATTTCTACAGTATCAGTTGTTATTTCTCTTCTTTCTTTTTTTCTTTCTTTCCTTTTTTTTTTTTTTTTTTTTTTTTTTACATTTGGGTCCTCTCTATTTTCTTCTTGGTGAGCCTGGCTAGAGGTTTATTGATTTTGTTTATTTCTAAAACAACCAGTTCTTGGTTTATTGATCTTTTCTATTGCTTTTTTGATCTCTTTTATTTATTTCCTCTCTGATCTTTATTATTCCCTTCCTTCTGATGACTTTGGGCTTTGTTTGTTCTTTCTCTGATTCTTTTGGGTGGTAGGTTAGGTTGTTTATTTGAGATTTTTCTTGTTTCTTGAGGAAGATATATATTGCTATGAACTTCCCTCTTAGAACTACTTTTGCTGCATCTCATGGGTCTTTTAAGGTTGTGCTTTCATTTTCATTTGTCTTGTGGTATCTTCTGATTTTATCTTTGATTTCATTGTTGACCCATTGTTTTTTTTGTAGAATGTTGTTTAATCTCCTTGTGTTTGTTCTTTTCCTGTTTTTCTTTCTGTGGTTGATTTCTAGTTTCATACAATTGTGGTCAGAAAAGATGCTTGAAATAATTTCTATCCTCTTAAGTTTGTTGAGGCTTGTTTTGTAGCCTACTATGTGATCTATCCTAGAGAATGTCCCATGTGTGCTTAAAAAAAAAAATCTATCCTCTTTTGGGGGGGGTGTAGTGTCCTATAGCTATCAGTAATGTCCAAATGGTCTATTGTGTCATTTAAGACCTCTGTTGCCCTCCTGATTATCTGTCTGGATGATCTGCCCATTGATGTCAGTGGGGTGTTAAAATCTCCTACTATTATTGTATTATTGTCAATTTCTCCCTTTATGTCTGTTAGTATCTGTTTTCTATATTTAGGTGCTCCTATATTGGGTGCAGATACATTAAGGAATGTAATATCTTCTTCTTGTACTGCTCCCTTTATCATTATATAATGCCCTTTGTCTTTCTTTATGGTCTTTTTTTAAAGTCTTTTTTGTGTGATATGGGTATTGCTACCCCCATTTCCTTGTCATTTCCATTTCTGTGAAATATCTTTTTTCATCCCTCACTTTCAGTCTAAGTGTGTCTTTCTCCCTGAAGTGAGTCTCTCATAGGCAGCATATTTTAAGTTCTTGTTTATTTTATCCATTCTGCCACTCTATATCTTTTTATTTTTTATTTTTTTATTTTTTTTATTTTTTTCGGTATGTGGGCCTCTCACTGTCGTGGCCTCTCCCGTTGCGGAGCACAGGCTCTGGACGCGCAGGCTCAACGGCCATGGCTCACGGGCCCAGCCGCTCCGTGGCATGTGGGATCTTCCCAGACCAGGGCACGAACCCATGTCCCCTGCATCGGCAGGCGGACTCTCAACCACTGCGCCACCGGGGAAGCCCCACTCTATATCTTTTGATCGAAGCATTAGTCCATTGGCTTATAAAGTAATTTTTGATAGGTATGTACGTATTGCCCTTTTAATACTTGTTTTGAAATGTTTTTGTAGTTCTTTGTTCATTTCTTCTTTTTTTTTTTTTTTTTTTTTTTTTTCTTTTTGCGGTATGCGGGCCTCTCACTGTTGTGGCCTCTCCCGTTGCGGAGCACAGGCTCCGGATGCGCAGGCCCAGTGGCCATGGCTCACGGGCCCAGCCGCTCCGCGGCATATGGGATCCTCCCAGACCGGGGCACGAACCCGTATCCCCTGCATCGGCAGGCGGACTCTCAACCACTGCGCCACCAGGGAGGCCCCTTCTTTTTGTTTTTCCTTTTGTGGTTTGATTTTCCTTTGTCATATGCTTGAATTCCTTTCTTTTTGGCTTTTGTGAATCTGTTATGTGTTTTTGATTGGTGGTTACCATGGACTTCAAGTATGTTGACCCATAACTATATCTACTTGCTTTAAACTTATAATCATTCAAGTTCAAACACATTCTAAAAGATCTACATTTTTATACTCCCCTTCCCCACATTTTGTGATGTTGTTGCCCAATTTACCTCTTCTTGCTTATCATTTTATTGTTAATTGTAGTTATAATCGATTTACAGTGTTTTATTGTTTCTTAACCTATGTACTGACTTATTTATGTGATCATCAATCCTTTTGTATGTTTGCCATTCCCACTGTGAATTTTCCTTTCCTACAAATTCCTGCTTCTTTTCTATTTAGAGAACACTCTTCAATATTTATTTTAGGATAGGTGTAGTATTATTGAATTATTTCAGTTTTTGCTTGTCTGAGAAATTCTTCATCCCTCCTTCTATTCTAAATGATGATCTTGCTGGGTACAATATCTTAGGTTGCTGGTTTTTCCCTTTCAGGACTTTGAATATATCATACCACTCCTTTCTGGCCTGTAAAGTTTCTTTGGAGAAATCAGGTGATAGCTTATAGGGGTTCTATTGTAACTGACTATTTTTCTTTTTCTGTCTTTAGAATCCTCTCTTTATCTTTAACTTTTGCCACTTTAATTATGATATGTCTGGTGTGAGTCTGTTTGTGTTCATCTTGTTTGGGACCCTCTGTGCTTCCTGTCCATGGATATCTGTTTCCTTCTTTATGTTTGGGAAGTTTTCAGTCATAATTTCTTATGAATCCCCTTATCTTTCTCTTCTCCTATAAAACCCCTGTATGTATAGGTTAGCACACTTCATATTATCCCATAGCTCTCATGTTGCTTTCTTTTTTCTTCATTTGTCTTTCTATCTGCTGTTCTGATTAGGTGATATCCATTATTCTATCCTCCAGATCACTTATTCATTCTGCTGTCTCATTTAGTGTGCTATTCATTGCTTTTAGATTGTTTTTTATCTCAGAAATTGAATTGTCTATTTTTGATTGTTTCATCTTTATAGTTTCTAGTTCCTTGTTACAGTGCTCTGAATTTCTATTGATAATCTTCCTTAATTCCTTTAGCATTTTTATTACCTCCTTTTTGAACTTGAGGTCTTATAGACTGGTGAGGTAAGTTTCATTAATTGTTCTTTCAGGGGATTTTTCTTATTCTTTTGATTGGGAGTAGTTCCTCTGCTTTTTTATTTTACTAAACTTTATCTGTCTCACTGAATTTAGGAGAAACTGTTAACTACTATGGTCTTGAAGGAGTATTTTTATGTGGAAGTGTCCCTGTGTAGACTGTGTCCAATATTTTTGGTACAAGGGCTGGTTTTTTTATGGAAGCCAGCCATGTCTTTCCTCCAAGTGTGTTGGCCGTTATCCCCTTGATAGGTTGTGTGTGTTGTGTTGGGGTTTTATAGACTGTGCGGGATGTGAGGTGGAGCTTCATCTCTGCACTGTGGCTGTCACTGCACTGTCAGGGGTAGGGTCTGCTTCCCAGTTGTTTAGTCTCCACGTGTTTTTTCTTTTCCTGTTTTTCTTTCTGTGGTTGATTTCTAGTTTCATACCAGTGTGGTCAGAAAAGGTGCTTAAAATAATTTCTATCCTGTTAAATTTGTTGAGGCTTGTTTTGTAGCCTACTATGTGATGTATCCTAGAGAATGTCCCATGTGTGCTTAAAAAAAATATCTATCCTGGTTTACGATCAGGCTCTGTTGCCCTTGAGTGCATGCCCTGCCCCAAAGGAGATGATTGCTGAAGCAAGTGAGGCCTGTGTGATCACAGAGGACCCATATGCTGCCTGCATAGGCATCGATGATTCTACTCAACAGCAGCCCAAGATCATGTCCCTTTCTCTGTTGTGTTGGTCCCAGATCTAGGGCAAGGCTGTGGTGTGGAGTAGTCTGGACTTGGAGGTCAGAATGTTGTGGCTGCAGGAACTGAGGTGGCTGCACTGCCACCTGAGATCTGGGCTGCCTCTGTGGCAGAACTTCCCCAGGACCCTGTCTGCCCCAGCTCCTGTGCTGGGTATGGAGTGTGTGGAACCTGGGCACTCTATTGAGAAACAGCTGCTGCATAACCCCTCCAGGACTGTCTGCCTGATATTCAGTGCTTAACCACTGAACCCTCTTGTGGCACCACCCTCTGTACAGGCTGACAGTGGCCACCACTGCCCACGTGGGTCATACCTCATGTCCCCTTGTCTGTCTATGCATAGCTAAACCAAGTCCTCTCCCAGGGCCTGAGATTCAGTGCTTAGCCACTGTGGCCTCTTGCTGCTTTGCCCTCCTGTGGTGTCTCCTGGTACATGCTCTGATGATATCTGCTGTGGCTAGACCTGTCGCCCTGTGTGAGCTGACAGGGGGCTCTGTGGCTCCTGCCAAATCACACCTCAGGTGCCCTGGTCTGTTTCTGCAGAGCTAGATCAAATCCTTGCCCAAATCTCCTGTCAGGCTTTGGTGTGCCGTGAGCAGGGCCAAGGCATTTGCACCTTTGGAATGGGAAGTGCAGCAAGGCGGAAGCCACCAGTACAAGGCTCTCTCTGTCTTTATTGTTAGCAAGCCAGTGTGTACACACTCCTCGGGAGTACAGTTGAGGTTTCTCCAGCCCTTCCGTCTGTCTCAGTGGATTTCCTAGCAGGCAAGGGGACTTGTCTCTTCCACATGGGAACTCAGGATGGGATGCCCCAATTATGGCTCGACTTGTTCACTCTCCAGGGCAGGTGTGCACCTGTGTGGATCTTCTCTTCCTTACAGATCCCTTCCAGAGGTGCAGGTCCTGACCCAATGCCTTTTTTTTCCATCCTAGTGGGTTACATGGAGATCTTTCTTATCATTTTGTTGGTTTAGGAGTTCTTTTGCCAGTTTCCAGTTAGTTTTCTGTGAAAATTGTTCCACAGGTAGATGTGTTTTTGATGTGTTGGTGGGGAGATGTGAACTCCATGTCGTCCTACTCTGCCATCTTGATCCAAGAAGCCATTTTGAGTTTATTTTTGTATATGGTGTGAGGGAATGTTCTAATCTGATTGTTTTGCATGGGGGTGTCCAGTTTTCCCAGCATCACTTATTGCAGAGACTATCTTTTCTCCATTGTATAGTATTGCCTCCTTTGTCATAGATTAATTGACCATAAGAGCGTGGGTCTATTTCTGAGCTCTCTATTCTGTTCCATTGATCTATTTGTCTGTTTTTGTGCCAGTACCATGCTGTTTTGATTACTGTAGATTTGAAGTATAGTCTGAAGCCTCGGAGGTGGATACTTCTAGCTTTGTTCTTTTTTATCAAGATTGCTTTTGCAATCCTGGGTCTTTTGTGGTTCCAAATAAATTTTAGGATTATTTATTCTAGTTTTGTGGAAAATATCCTGGGTATTTTGATAGGGATTGCTTTAAATCTGTAGATTGCTTTGGATAGTATGGCCATTTAAACAACATTAACTCTTCCAGTCTAAGAATGTGAGATATCTTCCCATTTCTTTGAATCATTTTCAATTTCCTTCATCCACGTTTTATAGTTTTCAGAGTATATGTCTTCTACCTCCCAGGTTAAGCATATTCCTAAGTATTTTATTCTTTTTGATGCAATTTTAAATGGGATTTTCTTTACTTTTTCTTTTTGTTCATTATTAGTGTATAGAAAAGCAACAGATTTCTGTATATTAATCTTATATTCTGCAACTTTACTGAATTCATTTATTACTTGTAATACCTTTTTGATGGAGACTTCAGGGTTTTCTTTATAAAGTATCATGTCATCTGCAGATAGTGACAGTTTTGTTTCTTCCTTTTTAATTTGGATACCTTTTATTTCTTTTTGTCTGATTGATGTGGCTAGGGCTTTGAATACTATGTTAAATAGACATCAGCCCCCACTATTTTCTATTTTCCTCGGAGCTCATTCGAGCTGCCACTTGAACCAGCCAGTTCACTGACTGCAGCCCAACCTCGAGTTCAAGTTGGAACTGATGTCTGAAGGGCAACCACTGGGAGATGGGAGAGTTGGGGAAAGGATCCAGAGAGGATCCTCTAAGAGGAGGGATATGAAAGACAGTATGACAGTTGACTACTTCAAGGGTTCAGTCCTCTCAACCATGGGGTGATGGAATGAAGGAGTAAACAATTAGGTTACATCTATAAAATGGGTATAATAATTTTACCTCACCCATTTCATGGGTTGTTTGGGGAATGTTCTACCTGATGATAAACGTGGAAAGTACAAATATTGTTATACAGGTATTACCAACTTCTGAACATACGTTAAACCTGAAAATGTATGTGAAAGTAGAAATGTGGAAAGTAGCCTCTGTATTATAACCAGGTTTCCATTCCTAGTTAACTAAAGATATAAAATTCCTAATTATATGTCATCATTTAGAAACAATCTATAATATATTTACTTTCAGATTTCAAACATATTCCTTATGTCCAATGATCCTCACAACTGTTCATAAAGTAATATGGATTAAGTTCAAAGAGCATCCAATTGAGGCTCTAGATCCTGCTTTTGCTGCAGTTAATTGTTTTTCATTTTTAGATCAACTACTAAGTTTACGGAACCTAACGGTCTTATTTCTTGGCACCCATCATTTTTATTTTTCAGTTGTCCACTTCATTTTGCAATCAAGAGAAGCAAAATGGAATAATTTTCAAACAATCTCCCAAACAGTGCTGAGACCAAGATGCCCAAGTTAGGCAACATGAGGCTGGTCAGTGGCACCCCCTTGTGTTGGGTAGGAGCATTCTTTTTCAGTAGATGCACCAGGGATTCAGCATTTCATGTTCAAAAATACAGATTGAGTAAAAGCTAAATATAGGAATGCACAGGACTGCTGTATGTCAGTTTAGATTATAAGCTTCAGAAGCCAGCAGTCTGACAAGATCAATATAAAAAATAACTGTCAGAACTAGACTCCTGAGCTTTTCCCAAAGTGTGAATCATCAGGCTTAGCCTAAAACATCTCCTTCCTCAGATTTGCAGGAAGCCCTCTACATAGTCGAAGTTCAAAAACTGTTTTCTGAATGCCTGATGAAAAGTCTGTAGAGAAGTCTATTGGCTGTGGCAGAAATGGGTATTACAGATGAATTAAAGGAACATATTATTCATGTAACAGAAATATAATCATTGAAAACACTGATTTCTAAATGAATTGGCATTATCTTAGATGGATTAATGTCTCTACTGATGATGGCAAAGAAAAAAAAACCTTTCAACTTTCCACTTCTAAAAGTTAAGACCTGGGCTTCCCTGGTGGCGCAGTGGTTGAGAGTCCGCCTGCCGATGCAGGGGATACGGGTTCGTGCCCCGGTCTGGGAAAATCCCACATGCCGCGGAGCGGCTGGGCCCGTGAGCCATGGCCGCTGAGCCTGCGCGTCCGGAGCCTGTGCTCCGCAACGGGAGAGGCCACAACAGTGAGAGGCCCGCCTACCTCAAAAAAAAATAAAAATAAAAATAAAAATAAAATAAAAGTTAAGACCTTTGTTTTTGTAGAGAAATGGTTGAGTCTGTAGATCTGTGAAGGCAGGACTAAGGGTGCGATAGGCCCTGAAGGAGATTGTTCTTCCTAAGGATGTCATGAAGATTCAGGGAGATCTGTGGTTATTAGGGCTCCAGAGAAAAGAGAGATGTGGTGAGAGGGAGGAGCAGTCTTGAGGGGAGAGGTGGTCAAGCAACTGGTGGTATCAAACCATTCTGTTAAACCCGACTCTCAAGACCCCTGTGTACAGAAATGCCATTTGTCATTTGGAGGTACAAGGTGAATTTAGAAAAGCAGCTAAATTACTTGCGGGGGTGGGGCTGAGCACAGGTGCAAAGGGAGCTGAGGACATGAAATGCTATGAGGTCATGAGTCCAGGGAAAGGACAACTTGGAGCCAAGAGTGACCATAAGAGAGAAAGTAAAGTGCTGCCCATGCCCACATGCCTGGAGGCAGGATTTCCAAATAAACAGGAGGCTTTCCTGGTTCAGGCAGTTGGGGGTACAGGCCCAGGACAGAGGTGCTTGGACTAGTTGTGTTTCCCTGGCAGCTCCCAGCAGAGACAGAAAACCATGGACACTGGGCTCCCATACAGGAAGCACTTGCTAGAGGACAGATGTCACAGAAACAAGTGTTTCCTTGGGAAGTATGGAGCCAGCACCTGGGGAGGAAGATTCTGCGTCATAGCAGAACTGGGTGGTCTCTGAAGCAGAGAGGTGAGGTGACCAACAGGAGTCTCCCAGGCAGCCTGAGAGAGCTGGGCCATCCTGGCCACAGTGTCCCCTCTGCACCCACAGGAAGGAGGGAAAGCCATTGAAACGTGTTGTGAGCAAAGTTGTCTGCCCAGCGCAATGCAGCAGCTGAGTGACAGGCCAGGCTGAACCTGTGCCTTGGGCTACAGAAGCCGCGGACAGGGTGCAGTCTGGTTTCAAGTGTTCTGTCTGCATAAGAAGTAAGACCCCTCCAATATGGCCCGAGCCCTGAATTCTCAGGTCACTGAGGTTATAGTGGGAGGAGGAGGGGTTAGAGAGGAAGATCACCCGCTGCCACCAGGATGTAGCATAGAAATCCTCACAACTCACACCTGGGGAGGCTGAGTGGCTGGCCCTCAAGGGATACACAGGTACTTGACATCTGAAGGCTCCCTAACTGAGGCCCTGGGTGGGCCTCTAGACGAGCTTTCCCATTTGTTAGCTCTCCAATTGTGGAGGCAGACCTTCACATGCAGCACAGAGGTGACCAAACAGCAATTCTCTGTGTGGTTCCACTACACAACCCCCCCCTTTTTTTTTACATCTTTATTGGAGTATAATTGCTTTACAATGGTGTGTTAGTTTCTGCTTTATAACAAAGTGAATCAGTTATACATATGTTCCCATATCTCTTCCCTCTTGCATCTCTCTCCCTCCCACCCTCCCTATCCCACCCCTCTAGGTGGTCACAAAGCACCGAGCTCATCTCCCTGTGCTATGTGGCTGCTTCCCACTAGCTATCTATTTTACATTTGGTAGTGTATATATGTCCATGCCACTCTCTCACTTTGTCACAGCTTACCCTTCCCCCTCCCCATATCCTCAAGTCCATTCTCTAATAGGTCTGTGTCTTTATTCCTGTCTTACCCCTATGTTCTTCATGACATTTTTTCCCCTTAAATTCCATATATATGTGTTAGCATATAGTATTTGTCTTTCTCTTTCTGACTTATTTCACTCTGTATGACAGACTCTAGGTCCATCCAGCTCATTACAAATAGCTCAATTTCGTTTCTTTTTTATGGCTGAGTAATATTCCATTGTATATATGTGCCACATCTTCTTTATCCATTCATCCAATCATGGACACTTAGGTTGCCTCCATCTCCTGTCTATTGTAAATAGAGCTGCAATGAACATTTTGGTACATGACTCTTTTTGAATTATGGTTTTCTCAGGTTATATGCCCAGTAGTGGGGCTGCTGGGTCATATGGTAGTTCTATTTGTAGTTTTTTAAGGAACCTCCATACTGTTCTCTATAGTGGCTGTACCAATTCACATGCCCACCAGCAGTGCAAGAGTGTTCCCTTTCCTCCACACCCTCTCCAGCATTTATTGTTTCTAGATTTTTTGATGGCCATTTTGACTGGTGTGAGATGATATCTCATTGTAGTTTTGATTAGCATTTCTCTAATGATTAATGATGTTGAGCATTCTTTCATGTGTTTGTTGGCAGTCTGTATATCTTCTTTGCAGAAATGTCTATTTAGGTCTTCTGCCCATTTTTGGATTGGGTTGTTTGCTTTTTTGTTATTGAGCTGCTTGTAAATTTAGGAGATTAATCCTTTGTCAGCTGCTTCATTTGCAAATATTTTCTTCCGTTATGAGGGTTGTCTTTTCATCTTGTTTATGGTTTCCTTTGCTGTGCAAAAGCTTTGAAGTTTCATTAGGTCCCATTTGCTTATTTCTGTTTATATTTCCATTTCTCTAGGAGGTGGGTCAAAAAGGATCTTGCTGTGATTTATGTCATAGAGTGTTCTGCCTATGTTTTCCTCTAAGAGTTTGACAGTTTCTGGCCTTACATTTAGGTCTTTAATACATTTTGAGCTTATTTTTGTGTATGGTGTTAGGGAGTGATCTAATCTCATACTTTGACATGTACCTGTCCAGTTTTCCCATCACCACTTATTGAAGAGGCTGTCTTTTCTCCACTGTATATTCCTGCCTCCTTTATCAAAGATAAGGTGACGATATGTGCGTGGGTTTATCTCTGGGCTTTCTATCTTTTTCCATTGATCTATTTTTCTGTTTTTGTGCCAGTACCACACTGACTTGATTACTATAGCTTGTAGTATAGTCTGAAGTCAGGGAGGCTGATTCCTCCAGCTCCATTTTTCGTTCTCAAGATTGCTTTGGCTATTCGGGTTCTTTTGTGTTTCCATACAAATTGTGAAATTTTTGGTTCTAGTTCTGTGAAAAATGCCAGTGGTAGTTTGATAGGGATTGCATTGAATCTGTAGATCGCTTTGGGTAGTAGAGTCATTTTCACAATGTTGATTCTTCCAATCCAAGAACATGGTATATCTCTCCATCTATTTGTATCATCTTTAATTTCTTTCATCAGTGTCTTATAATTTTCTGCATACAGGTCTTTTGTCTCCTTAGGCAGGTTTATTCCTAGATATTTTATTCTTTTTGTTGCAGTGGTAAATGGAAGTGTTTTCTTGATTTCACTTTCAGATTTTTCATCATTAGTGTATAGGAATGCCTGAGATTTCTGTGCATTAATTTTGTATCCTGCTACTTTACCAAATTCATTGATTAGCACTAGTTGTTTCCTGGTAGCATCTTTAGGATTCTCTATGTATAGTGTCATGTCATCTGAAAACAGTGACAGCTTTACTACTTCTTTTCCGATTTGGATTCTTTTTATTTCCTTTTCTCCTCTGATTGTTGTGGCTAAAACTTCCAAAACTATGTCGAATAAGAGTGGTGAGAGTGGGCAACCTTGCCTTGTTCCTGATCTTAGTGGAAATGGTTTCAGTTTTTCACCATTGAGGATGATGTTGGCTGTGGGTTGGTCATATATGGCCTTTATTAGGTTGAGGAAAGTTCCCTCTATGCCTACTTTCTGCAGGGTTTTTATCATAAATGGGTGTTGAATTTTGTCGAAAGCTTTCTCTGCATCTGTTGAGATGACCATATGGTTTTTCTCCTTCAGTTTGTTAATATGGTGTATCACATTGATTGATTTGTGTATATTGAAGAATTCTTGCATTCCTGGAATAAACCCCACTTGATCATGGTGTATGATCCATTTAATGTGCTGCTGGATTCTGTTTGCTAGTATTTTGCTGAGGATGTTTGCATCTATGTTCATCAGTGATGTTGGCCTGTAGTTTTATTTCTTTGTGACATCCTTGTCTGGTTTTGGTATCAGGGTGATGATGGCCTCGTAGAATGCGTTTGGGAGTGTTCCTCCCTCTGCTATATTTTGGAAGAGTTTGAGAAGGATAGGTGTTAGCTCTTCTCTAAATGTTTGATAGAATTCACCTGTGAAGCCATCTGGTCCTGGGCTTTTGTTTGTTGGAAGATTTTTAATCACAGTTTCAATTTCAGTGCTTGTGATTCGTCTGTTCATATTTTCTATTTCTTCCTGATTCAGTCTTGGCAGGTTGTGCATTTCTAAGAATTTGTCCTTTTCTTCCAGGTTGTCCATTTTATTGGCATAGAGTTGCTTGTAGTAATCTCTCATGATCTTTTGTATTTCTGCAGTGTCCGTTGTTACTTCTCCTTTTTCATTTTTAATTCTATTGATTTGAGTCTTCTCCCTTTTTTTCTTGATGAGTCTGGCTAATGGTTTATCAATTTTGTTTATCTTCTCAAAGAACCAGCTTTTAGTTTTATTGATCTTTGTTATCATTTCCTTCATTTCCTTTTCATTTATTTCTGATCAGACCTTTATGATTTCTTTCTGTCTGCTAACTTTGGGTTTTTTTTGTTCTTCTCTCTCTAATTACTTTAGGTGCAAGGTTAGTTTGTTTATTGGAGATGTTTCCTGTTTCTTAAGGTAGGATTTTATTGCTATAAACATCCTTCTTAGAACTGCTTTTGCTGCATCCCATAGGTTTGCATCATCCCAAAACCTATGTCTCCATTGTCATTTGTTTCTGGGTATTTTTTTACTTCGTCTTTGATTTCTTCAGTGATCACTTCGTTATTAAGTAGTGTATTGTTTAGCTTCCATGTGTTTGCATTTTTTACAGATCTTTTCCTGTAATTGATATCTAGTCTTATATCATTGTGGTCAGAAAAGATACTTGATACAATTTCAATTTTCTTATATTACGAAGGCTTGATTTGTGACCAAAGATATGATCTATCCTGGAGAATGTTCCATGAGCACTTGAGAAAAATGTGTATTCTGTTGTGTTCAAATGGAATGTCCTATAAATATCAATTAAGTCCATCTTGTTTAATGTATCATTTAAAGCTTGTGTTTCCTTATTTATTTTCCTTTTGGATGATCTGTCCATTGGTGAAAGTGGGGTGTTAAATTCCCCTACTATGAATGTGTTACTGTTGATTTCCCCTTTTATGGCTGTTAGTGTTTGCCTTATGTATTGAGGTACTCCTACGTTGGATGCATAAATATTTACAATTGTTATATCTTCTTCTTGGATCAATCCCTTGATCATTATGTAGTGTCCTTCTTTGTGTCTTCTAATAGTCTTTATTTTAAAGTCTATTTTGTCTGATATAAGAATTGCTACTCCAGCTTTCTTTTGATTTGCATTTGCATGGAATATCTTTTTCCATCCCCTCACTTTCAGTCTGTATGTGTCTCTAGGTCTGAAGTGGGTCTCTTGTAGACAGCATATATATGGGTCTTGTTTTTATATCCATTCAGCCAGTCTGTGTCTTTTGGTGGGAGCATTTAATCCATTTACATTTAAGGTAATTATTGATATGTATGTTCCTATTCCCATTTTCTTAATTGTTTTGTGTTTGTTATTATAGATCTTTTCCTTCTCTTGTGTTTCTTGCCTAGAGAAGATCCTTTAGCATTTGTTGTAAAGCTGGTTTGGTGGTGCTGAACTCTCAGTTTTTGCTTGTCTGTAAAGGTTTTAATTTCTCCATCAAATCTGAATGAGATCCTTGCTGAGTAGAGTAATCTTGGTTGTAGGTTTTTCTCCTTCATCACTTTAAATATGTCCTGCCAGTCACTTCCGGCTTGCAGAGTTTCTGCTGAAAGATCAGCTGTTAACCTTATGGGGATTCCTTTGTGTGTTATTTTTCCCTTGCTGCTTTTAATATGTTTTCTTTGTATTTAGACAGTTTGATTAATATGTGTCTTGGCGTGTTTCTCCTTGTGTTTATCCTGTATGGGATTCTCTGTGCTTCCTGGACTTGATTAACTATTTCCTTTCCCATATTAGGGAAGTTTTCAACTATAATCTCTTCAAATATTTTCTCAGTCCCTTTCTTTTTCTCTTCTTCTTCTGGAACCCTTATAATTCAAATGTTGGTGCATTTAATGTTGTCCCAGAGGTCTCTGAGACTGTCCTCAGTTCTTTTCATTCTTTTTTCTTTCTTCTGCTCTGCAGTAGTTATTTCCACTATTTTTTCCTCCAGGTCACTTATCCGTTCTTCTGCCTCAGTTATTCTTCTATTGATCTCTTCTAGAGTATTTTTAATTTCATTTATTGTGTTGTTCATCATTGCTTGTTTCATCTTTAGTTCTTCTAGGTCCTTGTTAAATGTCTCTTGCATTTTCTCTATTGTATTTCCAAGATTTTGGATCATCTTTACTACCTTTATTCTGAATTCTTTTTCAGGTAGACTGCCTACTTCCTCTTCATTTTTTTAGGTCTGGTGAGTTTTTATCTTGCTCCTTCATCTGCTGTGTGTTTTTCTGTCTTCTCATTTTGCTTATCTTACTGTGTTTGGGGTCTCCTTTTTGCAGACTGTAGGTTCGTAGTTCCCGTTGTTTTTGGTGTATGTCCCCAGTGGCTAAAGTTAGTTCAGTGGGTTGTGTAAGCTTCCTGGTGGAGGGGACTTGTGCCTGTGTTGTGGTGGATGAGGCTGGATCTTGTCTTTCTGGTGGGCAGGTCCATGTCTGGTGGTGTGTTTTGGGGTTTCTGTGGACTTATTATGATTTTAGGCAGCCTCTCTGCTAATGGGTGGGGTTGTGTTCCTGTCTTGCTAGTTGTTTGGCATAGGGTGTCCAGCAGTGTAACTTGCTGGTCGTTGAGTGAAGCTGGGTGTTGGTGTTGAGGTGGTGATCTCTGGGAGATTTTCGCCATTTGATATTACGTGAAGCTGGGAGGTCTCTTGTGGACCAATGTGCTGACGTTGGCTCTTCCACCTCAGAGGCACAGCACTGACTCCTGGCTGCAGCACCAAGAGCCTTTCATCCACACAGCTAAGAATAAAAGGGAAAAAAAGAAGGAAGAAAGGAAGAAAGGAGGTAAGAAGGAAAGAAAGAAGATAAAATAAAATAGTTATTAAAATAAAATAATTATTAAGAAAAAAAATTTTTAAGTAAAAAAAAAAAAACGGTCAGATAGAACCCTAGGACAAATGGTGAAAGCAAAGCTATACAGACAAAATCTCACACAGAAGCATACACATACACACTCACAAAAAGAGGAAAAGGGGAAAAAATAATAAATCTTGCTCTCAAAGTCCACCTCCTCAATTTTGGATGATTCATTGTCTATTCAGGTATTCCACAGATGCAGGGTACATCAAGTTGATTGTGGAGATTTAATCCGCTGCTCCTGAGGCTGCTGGGAGAGATTTCCCTTTCTCTTCTTTGTTCTCACAGCTCCTGGGTTTCAGCTTTGGATTTGGCCCCGCCTCTGTGTAGGTTGCTGGAGGGCATCTGTTCTTCGCTCAGACAGGACGGAGTTAAAAGAGCAGCCGCTTAGAGAACTCTGGCTCACTCAGGCCAGCGGGAGGGAGGGGAGTAGATGCGGGGCGAGCCTGCGGCGGCAGAGGCTGGCATGACTTTGCACCAGCCTGAGGTGCCCCGTGCGTTCTCCGGGGGAAGTTGTCCCCGGATCCCGGGACCCTGGCAGTGGCGGGCTGCACAGGCTCCCCAGAAGGGAGGTGTGGATAGTGACCTGTGCTCGCACACAAGATTGTTGGTGGTGGCAGCAGCAGCCTTAGCGTCTCATGCCCGTCTCTGGGGTCTGCGCTGATAGCCGCGGCTCGCACCTGTCTCTGGAGCTCCTTTAAGCAGTGCTCTTAATCCCCTCTCCTCGCGCACCAGGAAACAAAGCAGGAAGAAAAAGTCTCTTGCCTCTTCCGCAGGTCCAGACTCCTTCCCGGCCAGCCGTGGTGCACTAACCCCTGCAGGCTGTGCTCACTCCGTCAAACCCAGTCCTCTCCCTGCGCTCCAACCGAAGCCCGAGCCTCAGCTCCCAGCCCCAGCCCGCCCCGGCCGGTGAGCAGACAAGCCTCTCGGGCTGGTGAGTGGCACCGATCCTCTGTGCGAGAATCTCTCCACTTTGCCCTCCGCACCCCTGTGGCTGCGCTCTCCTCCACGGGTCCGAAGCTTCCCCCCTCCACTACCCGCAGTCTCCGCCCATGAAGGGGCTTATAGTGTGTGGAAACCTTTCCTCCTTCACGGTCCCCTCCCACTGGTGCAGGTCCCGTCCCTATTCTTTTGTCTCTGTTTATTCTTTTTTCTTTTGCCCTACCCAGGTACGTGGGGAGTTTCTTGCCTTTTGGGAGGTCTGAGGTCTTCTGCAGCATTCAATAGGTGTTCTGTAGGAGTTGTTCCACGTGTAGATGTATTTCTGATGTATCTCTGCGGAGGAAGGTGATCTCCGCGTCTTACTCTTCTGCCATCTTTCTCTAGTGGACCACACTCCCTTCTTTTGAAGAAGTAGAACCCCTGAAAATGAAGGCACTGCTAGCACTTGAATACATTTCTCCATTTCTATTCATTTGATCAACTCTTGCTGTCTTCTTAAGGCTTCTAAAACTGTTTATAACAGTAATTAACTATATTGTAGTTATATTATAATTCAGTATTATTTTTGAGCCATATATATCTAAGCATTTACAATCAGCTAGTACATTTTTGGCATTTTGCAACAGTTTATTTCCCTAATAATAAGGATTTAATAAAGTTTACACTCCTTTAACTTTAAACATAATGCATTCTAGCTACAGGATTTAATGGGTCTTCTTCACAAAGCTCCCAATACTCTTAATTTAATTTTTTTCCCATTTTTTAATTCAAACAGAAAGTCACAAAAATTATAATCATCCTCATCAGTTCACTCAGTCCCATGTAATTAATTTTTTTATCTTGATATTTTCTTAGCACTTTTATGAATTCATCAGTTTTCCATTAGAGTTCTGAAAATGCTTATTCATTCAGTTCAGCAGTATAGTCAGTAACCAGAAACCTGTATTTGTCAGAGTCTTTTCCATGAATTCCGTGAAGATGAAACCCTTTTATAGGAACATTTTTGTAAAAGCATCAGAGTACACCCAGAACTGTCTGTAAATGACAAAAGACTTAAAAATGACCACGGTAAAAGATTTGATGAAAGTTCATAATAATGCAATTGACAAGGAAGTTTAATTATTTCTGAGATATACATTTTAAAATAATAACTAGAATTATGACTTATAACATTATACCAGAACATATAAGATTTTTAGGAATTTCATGTAATGTTTGAAACATTTATATTAACATATTTCCATACAAATAACCCAAAGGAAGTTTAGTATTAGTTTTGGGGTTTTTTTCTTTTACATTTTGAATTTTATTTTATTTATTTTTTTATACAACAGGTTCTTATTAGTTATCAGTTTTATACACATCAGTGTATACATGTCAATCCCAATCGCCCAATTCAGCACACCACCATCCCCAACCCCCCGCGGCTTTCCCCACTTGGTGTCCATACATTTGTTCTCTACATCTCTCTCAACGTCTGCCCTGCAAACTGGTTCATCTGTACGATTTTTTTAGGTTCCACATACATGCGTTAATATATGATATTTGTTCTTCTCTTTCTGCCTTACTTCACTGTGTATGACACTCTCTAGATCCACCTACGTGTCAGCAAATGACCCAATTTCATTCCTTTTTATGGCTAAGTAATATTCCATTGTATATATGTACCACTTCTTTATCCATTCATCTGTCGATGGGCATTTAGGTTGCTTCCATGACCTGGCTATTGTAAACAGTGCTGCAATGAACATTGAGGGTGTATGTGTCTTTTTGTATTATGGTTTTCTCAGGGTATATGCTCAGTACTGGGATTGCTGGATCATATGGTAATTCTATTTTTAGTTTTTTAAGGAACCTCCATACTGTTCTCCATAGTGGCTGTATCAATTTACATTCCCACCAACAGTTCAAGAGGGTTCCCTTTTCTCCCCACCCTCTCCAGCATTTGTTGTTTGTAGATTTTCTGATGATGCCCATTCTAACTGGTGTGGGTGATACCTCATTGTAGTTTTGATTTGCATTTCTCTAATAATTAGTGATGTCAAGCAGCTTTTCATGTGCTTCTTGGCCATCTGTATTTCTTCTTTGGAGAAATGTCTATTTAGGTCTTCTGCCCATTTTTGTAGTGGGTTGTTTGTTTCTTTAATATTGAGCTGCATGAGCTGTTTATATATTTTGGAGATTAATCCTTTGACTGTTGACTCATTTGCAAATATTTTCTCCCATTCTGAGGGTTGTCTTTTCGTCTTCTTTATGGTTTCCTTTGCTGTGCAAAAGCTTTTAAGTTTCATTAGGTCCCATTTGTTTATTTTTATTTTTATTTCCATTACCCTAGGAGGTGGATCAAAAAATATCTTGCTGTGATTTATGTCAGAGTATTCTCCTATGTTTTCCTCTAAGAGTTTTATAATGTCTCGTCTTACATTTGGGTCTCTAACCCATTTTGAGTTTATTTTTGTGTATGGTGTTAAGGAGTGTTCTAATTTCATTCTTTTACATTTAGCTGTCCAGTTTTCCCAAGACAACTTACTGAACAGACTGTCTTTTCTCCATTGTATATCCTTGCCTCTGTTATCATAGATTAGTTGACCATAGGTGCGTGGGTTTGTTTCTCGACTTTCTATCTTGTTCATTGAACTATGTTTCTGTTTTTGTGCCAGTAACATATTGTCTTGATTACTGTAGCTTTGTAGTAAAGTCTGAATTCAGGGAGTCTGATTCCTCCTGCTACATTTTTTCCCTCAAGACTGCTTTGGGTACTCGGGGTCTTTTGTGTCTCCATACAAATTTTAAGATTTTTTGTTCTAGTTCTGTAAAAAATGACATTGGTATTTGATAGGGATTGCATTGAATCTGTAGATTGCTTTGGGTAGTATAGTCATTTTCACAATATTGATAATTCCAGTCCAAGAACATGGTATATCTCTCCATCTGTTGGTGTCATCTTTAATTTCATTCATCAGTGTCATATAGTTTTCTGCATACATGTCTTTTGTCTCCCTAGGTAGGTTTAATCCTAGGTATTTTATTCTTTTTGTTGCAATGGTAAATGGGAGTGTTTCTTTAACTTCTCTTTCAGATTTTCCATCATTAGTGTATAGGAATGCAAGAGATTTCTGTGCATTAATTTTGTATCCTGCAACTTTGCCAGATTCATTGATTAGCTCTAGTAGTTTTCTGGTGGCATCTTTAGGATTCTTTATGTATAGTATCATGTCTTCCGCAAACAGAGACAGTTTTACTTCTTTTCCAATTTGTATTCTTTTATTTGTTTTTCTTCTCTGATTGCCGTGACTAGGACTTCCAAAACTATGTTGAATAATAGTGGTGAGAGTGGACATCCTTGTGTTGTTCCTGATCTTAGAGGAAAGGCTTTCAGTTTTTCACCATTGAGAATGATGTTTGCTGTGGGTTTGTCATATATGGCCTCCATTATGTTGAGGTAGGTTCCCTCTATACCCACTTTCATGAGAATTTTTATCATAAATGGGTGTTGAATTTTGTCAAAAGCTTTTTCTGCTTCTATTGAGATGATCATATGGTTTTTATTCTCCAATTTGTTAATAATCACATTGATTGTTTTGCATATATTGAAGAATCCTTGCATCCCTGGGATAAACCCCACTTGATCATAGTGTATGATCATTTTAAGGTGTTGTTGGATTCTGTTTGCTAGTATTTTTTTGAGCATTTTTGTATCTATATTCATGAGGGATATTGGTCTATAATTTTCTTTTTTTGTAGTATCTTTTTCTGGTTTTGGTATCAGGCTGATGGTGGCCCCATAGAATGAGTGTGGCAGTGTTCCTTCCTCTGCAATTTTTTGGAAGAGTTTGAGAAGGATGGGTGTTAGCTCTTCTCTAAATGTTTGATAGAATTCACCTGTGAAGCCATCTGGTCCTAAACTTTTGTTTGTTGGAAGATTTTTAATCGCAGTTTCAATTTCATTAGTTGAGATTGGTCTGTTCATATTTTCTGTTTCTTCCTGGTTCAGTCTTGGAAGGTTATACCTTTCTAAGAATTTGTCCATTTCTTCCAGGTTGTCCATTTTATTGGCATAGAGTTGCTTGTAGTAGTCTCTTAGGATGCTTTGTATTTCTGTGGTGTCTCTTGTACCTTCTCCTTTTTCATTTCTAATTTTATTGATTTGAGTCCTCTCCCTGTTTTTCCTGATGAGTCTGGCTAACGGTTATCAATTTTGTTTATCTTCTCAAAGAACCAGCTTTTAGTTTTATTGATCTTTGCTATTGTTTTCTGTGTTTCTATTTCATTTATTTCTTCTCTGATCTTTATGATTTCTTTCCTTCTGCTAACTTTGGGATTTGTTTGTTCTGTCTCTAGTTCCTTTAGGTGTAACGTTAGATTGTTTGAGATTTTTCTTGTTTCTTGAGGTAGGCTTGTATAGCTATAATCTTCCCTCTTAGAACTGCTTTTGCTGCATCCTATAGGTTTTGGATTGTCGTGTTTTCATTGTCATTTGTCTCTAGGTACTTTTTCTTTTTTTTTTTTTTTTGCGGTACACGGGCCTCTCACTGTTGTGGCCTCTCCCGTTGCGGAGCACAGGCTCCAGACGCGCAGGCTCAGTGCCCATGGCTCACAGGCCTAGTCACTCTGCGGCATGTGAGATCTTTCCAAACCGGGGCACGAACCCGTGTCCCCTGCATCAGCAGGCAGACTCCCAACCACTGTGCCACCAGGGAAGCCCTCTAGATACTTTTTGATGTCCTCTTTGATTTCTTCAGTGATCTCTTGGTTATTTAGTAACGTATTTTTTAGCCTCCATATGTTTGTGTTTCTTACATTTCTTTCCCTGTAATTCTTTGTAATCTCAAAGCGTTGTGGTCAGAAAAGGTGCTTGATATGATTTCAATTTTTTTAAATTTGCTGAGGCTTGATTTTTTACCCAAGATGTGATCTATCCTGGAGAATGTTCCATGCGCACTTGAGAAGAAAGTGTAATCTGCTGTTCTTGAATGGAATGTCCTATAAATATCAATTAAATCTAAATATCAATTAAATATATCTAGTCTATTGTGTCATTTAAAGCTTCTGTTTCCTTATTTATTTTCATTTTGGATAATCTGTCTATTGCTGTAAGTGAGGTGGTAAAGTGCCCCACTATTATTCTGTTACTGTCGATTTCCTCTTTTATAGCTGTTAACAGCTGCCTTATGTATTGAGGTACTCTTATGTTGGGTGCATATGTATTTATAATTGTTGTATCTTCTTCTTGGATTGATCCCTTGATCATTATGTAGTGTCCTTCCATGTCTCTTGTAATATTCATTTTAAAGTCTATTTTATCTGATATGAGTACTGCTACTCCAGCTTTCTTTTGATTTCCATTTGCATGGAATATCTTTTTCCATCCCCTCACTTTCAGTCTGTATGTGTCCCTAGGTCTGAAGTGGGTCTCTTGTAGACAGCATATATATGGGTCTTGTTTTTGTATCCATTCAGCGAGCCTGTGTCTTTTGGTTGGAGCATTTAATCCATCCATGTTTAAGGTAATTATCAATATGTACATTCCTATTACCATTTTCTTAATTGTTTTGGGTTTGTTTTTCTAGGTCCTTTTCTTCTTTTGTATTTCCCACTTACAGAAGTTCCTTTAGCATTTGTTGTAGAGATGGTTTGGTGGTGCTGAATTCTCTTAGCTTTTGCTTGTGTGTAAAGCTTTTGATTTCTCCATCGAATCTGAATGAGATCCTTGCTGGGTAGAGTAATCTTGGTTGTAGGTTCTTCCCTTTCATCACATTAAGTATATCATGCCACTCCCTTCTGGCTTGTAGCGTTTCTGCTGAGAAATCAGCTGTTAACCTTATGGGAGTTCCCCTGTATGTTATTTGTCAATTTTCCCTTGCTGCTTTCAATAATTTTTCTTTGTCTTTATTTTTTGTCAATTTGATTACTCTGTGTCTCGGCGTGTTTCTCCTTGGGTTTATCCTGTATGGGACTCGGTGCACTTCCTGGACTTGGGTGGCTATTTCCTTTCCCATGTTAGGGAAGTTTTCAACTATAATCTCTTCAAATATTTTCTCTGGTCCTTTCTCTATTCTCCTTCTGGGACCCCTATAATGCTAATGTTGTTGTGTATTATGTTGTTGCAGATGTCTCTTAGGCTGTCTTCATTTCTTTTCATTCTTTTTTCTTTATTCTGTTCCGCAGCAGTGAATTCCACTATTCTGTCTTCCAGGTCACTTATCTGGTCTTCTGCCTCAGTTATTCTGCTATTGACCCCTTCTAGTGTAGTTTTCATTTCAGTTATTGTATTGTTCATCTCTGTTTGTTTGTCCTTTAATTCTTCTAGGTCTTTGTTAATCATTTCTTGCATCTTCTCGATATTTGCCTCCATTCTTTTTCCGTGGTCCTGGATCATCTTCACTATCATTATTCTGAATCATTTTTCTGGAAGGTTGGCTATGTCCACTTCATTTAGTTGCTTTTCTAGGGTTTTATCTTGTTCCTTCATCTGGTACATAGCCTTCTGCCTTTTCATCTTGTCTGTCTTGTTTTGAATGTGGTTTTTGTTCCACAGGCTGCAGGATTGTAGTTCTTCTTGCTTCTGCTGTTGCCTTCTGGTGGATGAGGCTATCTAAGAGGCTTGTGTGAGTTTCCTGATGGGAGGGACTAGTGGTGGATAGAGCTGACTGTTGCTCTGGTGGGCAGAGCTCAGTAAAACTTTAATCCACTTAACTGCTGATGGATGGAGCTGGGTTCCCTCCCTGTTGGTTGTTTGGCCTGAGGCAACCCAACGCTGGAACCTACCTGAGCTCTTTGGTGGCACTAATGTGAGACTCTGGGAGGGCTCACGCCAAGGAGTACTTCCAAGAACTTCTTCTGCCAGTGTCCTTGTCCCCTCAGTGATCCACACCCACCCCATCCTCTGCAGGAGACCCTCCAACACTAGCAGGTAGGTCTGGTTCAGTCTCTCCTGGGGTCACTCCTCATTCCCCTGGGTCCCAGTATGCACACTACTGTGTGTGTGCCCTCCAGAGTGGAGTCTCTGTTTCCCCCAGTCCTATCGAAGTCCTGCAATCAAATTCCACTAGGCTTCAAAGTCTGATTCTCTAGGAATTCCTCCCTCCATTGCCAGATCCCCAGGTTGGGAAGCCTGATGTGGGACTGAGAACATTCACTCCAGTGGGTGGACTTCTGTGGTATAAGTGTTCTCCAGTTTGTGAGTCACCCACCCACCAGTTATGGGATTTGATTTTACTGTGATTGCGCCCCTCCTACCATCTCATTGTGGCTTCTCCTTTGTCTTTGGATGTGAGGTATCTTTTTTGGTGAGTTCCAGTGTCTTTCTGTCGATGATTGCCCAGCATCTAGTTGTGAGTCTGGTTTCTCACAAGAGGGAGTAAGAGCACGTCCTTCTACTCCACCATTTTGGCTCCTCTCTTAATTTTGATAGAGGCAACAGCTGTGCTTTCCATCCTGCTGGTTAAAAAAAATAGTAGCAAATGTGAGGGACAAGATATTTCCCTTCTCAGCCTCTTCCCTACCTTCTGAACTTAGCATTGAATGATTCTCTTGTAATTTTAAGTAATCTGTGAAAGAAATCATGGTTCCATTTTTTCAGCAACAATGTAAAAAACATAACTTTCATCAATATAGAAAAGCAACAGAGAAGAAAACTATAACAGTCCTCTTACAGAAGAAATGAGGCATGAGGCAGGGGCATCAGTGTTAAACATTTTAGGAAAGGAATTCCCTGGTGGTCCAGTGGCTAGGGCTCTGCACTTCCACTGCAGGGGGCATGGGTTCAATCCCTGGTTGTGGAACTAAGATCCCATATGCCTCAGTTTGTGACCAAAAAATAGAAAAACAAAAGATTTTAGGAGAAATAGCACGTGTGTCCCACTCTTAGACATGTCCCTGGTACAAGCTAGAGGTGAGGGGCAGTTTGGTGATGCTGTCCATGCAGAGTGGAGCAGGGGAACCCCCACCTGAGCACTGCCAGGAGAGACCAAGTTCCCCCCAGAGGGGAGAACAGAGGTGTGAAGTGGGGTTGGAGGTGGGGCAGCCTGGAGCTGAGCCAGTGTTAGCAGACACAGTATCTGGGTGGATGTGCGGGTGCTGGCCGTCCCTGGGAGAGGGCCGTAATCCACAGAGGCCCATCAGCTGTGCAGATGAGGGACAGCAACCGAGGGCAACATGATTGCATTGCTAAGGTCTTGGACATTTGGCTTGTTCACATCATTTTATGCCCAGAAAACCTCTTTAAATCAATTCATGTCTTTAACTTTTTAAAAACTTTGACCCAGAACTTCATCTCCCCTGGGGGTATTCAACATTTCCTGATACCGGGTATGTGCTAGACCCCAGCTAGATGCTGGGGTCAGAGTGAATCAGGGCATGGCACCGTCCATGAGGGCTCTGAGGACCCAAAGAGGGTCATCTGAACAGGTGAAGTAGACTGCAGTGGGTAAATACTGTGAAGAGATGAGCAGAGGGCCTCGTGGGCACACCAGGGATAGAGAAATTGATACCTTCTAGGAAAAGCAGGAGGTGACATTTGAGCTGTGTTTTCAAGGAAGAGCTGAGGTTTGCTGGCCTGGAATGGAGACAAGAATGTCTCCATGTGGGAAGGCTTAGATGTGAAGCCTCATAGTAATTAGGACAGAGCTGAGGCTGGGACAGATGTGTGGAATATTTGTCAGGAGCCTTATTGAATGTAAGTGTGGATGTTGTGCTCGAGCTACTGTAACCCAAACCACAGACTGGGTGGCATTAAGCCCAGACATTACTTTTCTCACAGCTCTGAGGCTAGAAGTCCAAGATCAAGTGTTGGCAGGATTGGTTTGTCCTGCACCATCTCTCCTTGGCTTGCATCTGCCACCTTCTTGCTGTGTCTTCACATGCCCTTTTCTTTGTATGGGCCAGTCTATCTGGTGTCCACCTATGTGTCCAAATTTCCTCTCCTTAAAAGAACATGGTAGAGTGAATTAGAGTCACACACTACAGCCTCTTGTAATGTTAATTACCTCTTTAAAGTCTCTATATCTAAATATAGTTATATTGTGAGTTACTTGGGTTTAGGGCTTCAAATGTGAATTTGTGGAACCCAATTCAGCCCCATGGACATTTTGCCTTGTTGTGAGTGTATTTCCTTCATGTCTTGTTCATGGCATGAATTGTGTATGTAAGTGGTCCATGTTAATAGCCCTGAAGTCTTTGCTGGATGTGCGTAAGGTGAGGGATGGGTTAGCTGGGTTGCTGAGATGAGTGGGGTGGGAGGGAGTTATGGAAAAGAGGGACCCTCCTCCTGGGTTCCACAGTGTTGACCTGGTTCTCTGTTTTCACTGCCATCCTTTGAGGACTTGGAAGGACTTAAGCCTTTGTTTGAGTCTTAATTATGTCTCTGATAAACAGTGTGACCCAGGACCAAGTCACTTACCCTTCTGAAGCCACACAGTTGTCATTGGTAAAGTAGATAAAAGACCCTTTCCTCTTCCATGATCTGCTGTGAAGAGTCCACAGTGGCTCATATGTACAGTACCTTCAAAAATTATATATCTTTTCAAATATGATGACAGTTTCTCCATCTCTGCAGCATAGAACTGACTCTTTTAAGCCTTCCCTCTGCTTTGTGACCAGTGCTCCTGAGTATCAATGAGATAACTTTTTCCTGCTGGGAAGAGGACTAAGAGCAAAGGCTCTGTTTAGGAAGGTGGTCAGGAGCACATGCAGAGGCAGCATCCTAGTTCAGATCCTACACTGTACCCTCGCTCACTGCAAAGCAGGGAAACAGGACTTCCCTTGAGCTGGTACTTCTCATGAATTAATGACATCCTTTCCTCTATCACCTTGTCTTCTTCCTCATCTTCCTCTGATGTGAGTTAAACCCTGGGCTTACTTTTCTCCCCTCTTCTCTCCATCTTTCTCTGTCTCTCTCTATTTTTTTTATAAGACTAGTGGTTTTTATTTTTTTATTGAGGTATAGTTGATTTACAATATTATATTAGTTTCAAGTGTACAATATGGTGATTCAAAATTTTTATAGATTATACTCCATTTAAAGTTACTAGAAAATATTGGCTATATTCTCTGTGCTGTACAGCATATCCTTGTAGTTTATGTATTTCGTACAGAGTAGTTTGTGCCTCTTAATCACCTTAATCTTGCCCCCTCTCCCCCTCCCTTTCCCCACTGGTAACCACTAGTTTGTTCTCTATATCTGTGAGTCTGCTTCTTTCTTGTTATATTCACTAGTTGGTTGTATTTTTTAGATTCCACATATAAGTGATATCATACAGTATTTGTCTTTCTCTGACTTATTTTACTTAGAGTAATACCCTCCAAGTCCATCCATTGTTGTTGCAAATGGCACAATTTCATTTTCTTTTATAGTGAGTGGTACTCCATTGTATATATATATACACACCACATCTTCTTTATCTGTTCATCTGTTGATAGACACTTAGGTTGCTTCCATGTCTTGGCAATTGTAAATAATACTAATATGAACATTGGGGTGCATGTGTCTTTTCAAATTAGTGTTTTCATTTTCTTCAGAAAATATCAGGAGCAGAATTGCTGGGTCATATGGTAATACTATTTTAGTTTTTTTGATGAACCTCCATATTGTTTTTCATAGCAGCTGCACCAACTTACACTCCCACCAACAGTGTACGAGGGTTCCCTTTTCTCTACATCATCACCAATATTCATTATTTGTGGTCTTTTTGATGATAGGCATTCTGATGGGTGTGAGGTGATATCTCATTGTGGTTTAGGTTTACATTTTTCTGCTGATTAGCTGTATTGAACATCTTTTCATGTGCCTGTTGGCCAGTTGTATATCTTCTTTGGAAAAATGTCTACTCATGTTTTCTGCTCACTTTTAATTGGGTTTTTTGATATTGAGTTGTATGAGCTATCTATGTGTTTTGGATATTAACCCCATATCATTTTCAAATATTTTCACCCATCCAGTAGGCTGTCTTTTTGTTTTGTCAGTGATTTCCTTTGCTGTGCAAAAGCTTTTATCTGTTTTGTCCTTCCTTCCTTCCTTCCTCCCTCCCTTCCTTCTTTCCTTCAGATATAATTGAGATATAGTTGACATACCACAAGATTCACCTTCTTAAAATGTACAATTCAGTGACTTTTGTATATTCACAAAGTTGGGCAACCATTGCCACTATCTAATGGCATAATATTTCATCACCTCCAGAAGCAACCCTCCTTCCTCAATCCCTGGCAACCACTAATCTACTTTATTTTTTAAATTTTTAATTGTGATATAATTCACATACCATAAAACCCACCCTTTAAAAGTATGTAATTCAGCGATTTTTTGCATACTCACAAAGTTGTACAACCATCACCACTATCTAATTCCAGAATATTTTCTTCACCACAAAAAGAAATCCTGTATCCATTAACATTCACTCTCCATTCATCCAACCCCTAGTTCTTGACACCCACTCATCCATTTCCTATTTCTATGGATTTGCCTATTCTGGACATTTCATACAAATGACATCATTCAATGTGTGTCCTTTTGCATCCAGCTGCTTTCAGTTAGCATACTCTTTTCAATGTTCATTCATGTTGAGGCATGTATTAGTACATCATATCTTTTTATTGCTGAGTCCCTGAATAAAACATAAACTCACAACTATTTTTCTTTAAGTAGACAAGTATGTATCAGCACATCATTTTTTTCATTGCTGAATGGTATTCCACTGCATGGATAAGACCACGTTTTGTTTTAGCCAGTCAGCAGTTGACACACATTTAGGTTTTTTCACTTTTTGCCTATTATGAATTATGCTACTGTGAACATTTGTGTGCAAGTTTTTGTGTGAGTTTGTTTTCACTTCCTTTAGGTATATACCTGGGAGAGGAATTGCTGTATCAGATGGTAATTCATTGTTTCACATCTTGAAGTGCCAAAGTGTTATCCAAAGTGGCTGCACCATTTTGTATTCCCACCAACAATGTAGGAGGGTTCTAATTATTCTACGTCCTCACCAACATTTTTTATTGCCATCTTTTTTAAGTCATCCTAGTGGGTGTGACGTGGATGTCTCATTGCAGTTTCGATTTGCATCCCTAATAACTAATGATGTTCAGCATCTTATTGTTATTCACATATCTTCTTTGGAGAAATATCTATTCAAATGATTTGCTTATTTTTTGGAGTATTTGTCTTTTACTGTTTTTTACATATCTTAGTAAATAATTCTTATTTATTTATTTATATATTATGGTTATTAGATTCTTACCAGATATATTCTTTGCAAATATTTTCTATCATGCTGTGGCTTTTCTTTTCATTTTGTTGATAGTGATCTTTAAACCTCAAACATGTTTAATTTTGATAAAGCCAAATTTGTCTATTTTTTCTTTGGTGCTTGTGCTTCCAGTGACAAGCTTTTGGGTAGAATTTCTACAGGTAGAAAAGGGAGCTCATCAGGGACCAGGGAAAAGCTATTTCCATCACTGCAATTCTAACCAAGTGCTATTGAGCCCTCAGCCTTTAAGCCTTTGAAGTGATAGGTCTTGGGGGGGAAGATCCTTGCCCTCAAGAACATGCTATACATCTGGGAACCATAGGAACACCCTTAGAGAACAAGAGTTTTGGAAAGCAGTACAGTGTTGCATAGGTGCTGATTGTGCTTGTAGCAGGAAAGAGCCTGACAGGACTGAAGGTGGTCAGAGAAAGTATTTGCTGAGTCTTGAATTATCAAAATACAGGGTGAGGGAGGGTATTAATATTTATTAAGTACATACTAATTGCTAAGCACTGTGATAGGCTCTTTACATCCTTGATCAAAGTCAATCCCCCCTGCCTATATGGCAGGAAAATAAACGATGAAATGATGGCTGGAGAAGGTTAAATATCCTTCCAGAAATCACAGATGTGGTAGGTTTTGGTACTGGACCTTTCTCAAAGAACTTTCTATTATATGATGTCCCAATGCCCTTAGCATCTCTAGAGCCTAGGAGAGGTGGAAGGGAGCCAGCGCAGTGCAGGGTGCAGAAACGAGTCTTCTCTTTGTTCACCCAAACGTTTGTCCTTCTGCACCTGACATGTTGATATTCCTCTCATGTTGGAAAGGCCAGGGTGGTGCATGTAGCTGTGAGACAAATCCCTGTAATCAATTTTTTTTTCTTCTGCCTGGAACCTGGGCAATGTGCTTCCAATGCCCCCTTGATCGTCCTCATCTTCTCTTTGTCAATACACTTGAGTGAGCAAGCGCCCGGCAAGGCACAGGGAGCCAGAGAATCATGGTGAGGATAGACTTAGCTCAGAGCATTAGAGGACAGTGAGGAGGGGACACCAGGATTAGGTGGAGTGAGAAAGGAACAGGTAGAAGAAGGAGGAATGGGCTCACCATTCACTATCAGACATTCACTGAATCCCCTGGTTCAAGTCTGACCCTTCACTCCTGCCTCCTGCTGTTCCTGGAGCTCTCTGATAAATGTCTCAGCTTTGGGGGGGGGGGCAGAGGTGGATGCCTGTTCTTCAGTGTAGGGTGTTCTGAGCAATGGAAATCTAACTGCTTCTTGCAACTTCCTTACTGATTTATAACTCAAACATTCTCTCATTTTGCAGTTCCTTGTGGCTCCAATTCCAGAGACTTTATGGGTTCCACTGGGTCCAGCGACTGCTTCTAGTCCACCCTCACCAGGCCTTTAGGTTTTACATCCCTGCTCTATCAAGCTATCTACCAGCCCACCCTCTGTCTTCTTTCTCCATGTATTATCGTTCAGTGTTACAAGTGCTTGTGTTTCCTCCAGGGTGAGGTGTGCACTCTGTCTCCAATTCTCCTTGTGGTGTTTGGATGGTTTCTGAGAGGAGAGGAAGGCAGAAATATCTTTCCTCTGTCATCTTGAAAGCTGGAAGGCTGCCTGAGAATTGTAAAGGCATTATTCCATTGACTCCCAGTGCCCAGTGCTGCTAACAAAAAGAACAATGCAGTTATTATTGTTTTGTAGTTGATCTGCTCCTCTGTCTAGGAAAGTGTAGTATCTATTCTTTATACTTGACCTACTCAAATGTCACAATGATGTGTCTAGGTGGGGTTTTAATTTGTTTTCCCTCCTCAACATTTCCTAGACTTTGAAGATTTATGTCTGACCTCGGGAGGAATATGTGCTTATGTTATTACGTTCATATTTCTTTGTTAAATTCTTCCCATTCGTGTCATCTTTTTTTTCCTTTTTCCCCCTGGAAAGTCTGTTGATTAGTGTTAAACTCTGGGTTCATCACCCCTATCTTAAATAATTTCTTGCTCATTTTTTGTCTTTGTCTTTTTTCTCTGCTCTGAGAGATCTAAGGCACAGACAGGCAGTGGGGAGAGAGGAAGGTGTAGCACCCCAGCACAGGATGTGGAGAAGGAGGAGCAGCACATCACAAATGCTTCAGGGGAGTTAGGGAGAGAGGGGCTGGCAGTGCGGGGTCCCAGGGTCCTGAGCTTCTTGCCCTCTGTGGCCACATGAATCTCCAGGCCAGGCGGCCTCTGAGAGTGGCAGCCAGCCTTCATGGGGTCTGACTGGCTAAAGTCCTAGGTACTGTAACAAATGCTTTGAAGCTGCTGTTACTTATAACAAAAAAATGGAAGCATGATGAACAGCAAGTCCCTCAAAATTAGTTGGTTACCTCCCAACCACCCCCAGCCTAAACCAACAATCCAGAGGCTTCCCCAGGAGACTCAGTGACACAGCACTTCCAGACTCAGCAGAGGGAAAACTCATACCCTCTTCCTGATCTCATCCCTGGGAGCCTCCACCCCTCTCTGGTTACATAGATCCTGCACAGATAAGGACCTCTACTGGGTGGACATTCAGGTTGGAAGTGACTCCATCTTGGCTGCAGTCCTCAGGGCTTGCCCCCGAGAGCACATGAGGCCATTCTCTTACTTCTCTGGAGTATTTGGGAGTGTTTTCCCTGTTGAACAAGCTCCATCTCCTCCAGACTCCTGACTGTTGAACAACAAGGGAGGGAGAGGTCCTCTCCCTTCCTTGGTCATTTTACTGATGTCACACAGTGGGATCCAACTTTTCTGTGATTTCTCTGCAAACTTTGACAGCACTGTCCTCACATTGTCCTCAGTCTTGGCTCTCCCAACCCCTGCCACTGAGAAAGTGGCCCCCTGTCCCCATTTCCCTGACCACCTACTGATCATGGATGTGTGCACATCAGCCTCTCCTCTGATGCATGGGATCCCTGGTCCTATGGGCCCATCTCTTGCCCACAATGAGCCACATCCACCTCCTTCTCAGGCTTCTCAATCTCCTTCAGGATCACGCACAAAACATTTATGCTTGGGGCCCTTCCAGATCTGCATGAGTTCCAGGTGATTGGGACTAAGAACAAGGAGACCAACACCACAAGGGATGATCACCCCAAGCTTTGCCCTCTGACCTGTCTGTAACTAAGAGGAGCAGGGTACAAGCCAGAGAGGAGCCACACAGGAGCTGGGTGCCCTGCTGGCTCCACGAGCAGATGCACACTATGACCCACATCACCATCTTTCTGTGGTTCCTTCCTCAGGGGCACACTCAGAGCCACAGGCACTTTCTTATTATCTCCTCCTCTCTGGGCCGCAGCTGTCCCAACATCCCAGAGAGCAGCTGGCCTGCTGGTAATCCCTTTGGTTCTCTGAGAAGAAGACTCTCCTAGCAACCTGCATGAATGTAAGTCCAGGTCTGGCATGTTTCTGAGTGTGAGGGACACAGGGCCAGTGCACAGGCTCTGATGAGGAGATATGTGCTCTCCAGCTACCTATAGGATCCGGAGACCTCAGAGGTGATCCAGGTAGAAAATGGACACCTCTCTCACCTCCTTACTTCCCTAGGTATGGCATTTAAGTTGCACAGGAGGTCAGGAGAAAAGGATGGGTCCCTGTCCCATCCTTCCCCACACCCACATCATAGTGCCGTGTTTAGCAGAAAAGACTTTTAATGTCTAGTGTGAGGATAGAAACAGGGTTGACCTGGGGCAGTGTGAGGGCCTAAGTTTCCCAAACACTCAAGCAAAGCACAACAGAGACAGAGAACTAAGAAGCCAGGAGCAGATTCATACTCCCTTGAATTGAATCTAACTTTGATGTAACATGGTTTTTGAGGGCTCTCAGAAAGCTTACCTGGAGCAGTAAGTATAAGTGAAATCAGTATGGATTTGCCATGTCTATGGTGGTGAAGAATGTTACGTCTTCTAATTTCTTTACTCATCTTTAATCTGACTCCCAGCCACCATGTGCTGGGTTGGCAGAGAACTCAATCTCTATCATTATCAGGGGTTTTCCCATTGTCATCTCCTTTGAGGGAGTGTATTCCACATCAGTGGAAACCTGTCAGGTTTGTCCGAACTTAGGGTGGACCTGCCGGTGCTGAAGCTCCTTGGTCCATACTTTTGTTTCTTGCTTGGGCCCCACACTGATTCCTGCCAAGTCTGAAATCCATGAAGATGAGGGGCCCCCTTCCTGAGTGTACTACCAGCCACCTCCCCCCACCACCTCTCTGAAGTCACCTGCTCCTTCAGGCACTTCCAGGACCAAGAAGGGGGCCTAGGATCCCAGTTCCCTTCCACTTCTGGGAGAAATGTATTTCTCCTTTCAAATATTTATGGATCAGTTGCCATATGCCAGTCATTGTTCTAGATATCCTGATATTACTACTGAATCAGGTCCAGATGCTTGCCACTTGAAAATCAATAGAGAGAGAGAGAAAAAAAAAACACTGGTAGAAAGGAAACTTGTTTTTAATCAGAATGCTGGCAATCTGGGGAGATGGTGGACTCAATGTCCCCCCAAAAACCACCTCTGAAGATTCTGCTTGGCCATGAAGGCTTTTAAAGGGAAGTAATCTTAGTTAATCATTTGACATAGGGGGTCAGAGTCATCGCCATCCCCCCACTGTGTGCAGGCTTGCATGCCAGTTTGTCGACTTCTTGTGATTTTTCTTTAGATGCTCCTATTCACAAAGTCTGTTCAGATTACTGAAGGGGAAGCTAGGGAAGAGATCTGGTCATCTGTTAATTACTTATTCTTCATTTCTACTTCTTTGATCTATGGAAAGAACCAACAAGTTAGGCAAAATACTGTGTGATCAAAAGCTTTGAAAGTTGTGCTTGGGCCAGAGATGAGTAAAGCATGGGGGGCGCCTGGTTTAAGGTTAGTGACAAGACAAAGGGGGGTCCTGCAGAGAGGTCTTTCCTGCAAAGAGCTCTTTCCTGCCAAAAGCTGCTAATACTGGGATACTCAGTAAATTGAACAGGAAAAAAAAAATTAAACCCATTTTAAATTGGGGTGCCAGAAACATTAAGTATAATAACAAATAGTGTCTTCTTACAAGGTGATAAGTACTATCGGGGAAAATAGCCCCTGATATGGGGATTTGTGAATGCTGGGATTGTGGGTGTGTTTTTAAGGAAGTGGCAGCTTAGTCCTCTTTAAGGATGGAATCTTTGGGCCAAACGTGAAGAGAGGGAGTTAGCCATGCAGGTCACAGGAAAGGGGCATTCCTGGTAGAGAGAATAGTGGAGAGAGGGACAGAGACAGAGAATGGGGGAGAGCTGCTGGGAAAGTTGAGTGAAAGAGCATCTGACTGACTTGACTCTGGAAGGATCACTCTGATTACTCTACAGAGCAGACAGTTGAGGTAGGCAGCACTGTTCAGAAGCAGGGAGACAAACTGGGAGCATTTTATAGTAATCCAGTAGAGAGAAAATGGTGGCTCAGATCCAGGTAGTAGAAGTGCAGTGGGGAGAAGTGACGCACTCGAAGGCGTTCACCTCTCTCTCCTCCTTTCTATGAAAAACTCTCAATGGCATCAGGTTTCCAGATTAAAAAATCAGAAAGAGATTGTCCTCAAATGACTGCTTGTGCAGCATAAGACTTCCTGTGAGGCAAGGGAATACAAAGGACCTGGAAACTTCTTAGAGTTAGGACTAATCTAAGAAGGGAAAAGAAAATGAGGAGAGAGGAAAAGAAAAAGCAGTGTGTCAGTAAATTATCCTGAAACACACATTTTTCTTTTTGTTCTTTAGTTAAACATCATATGAAGGGAAAAGAAAATGAGGAGGAGAAAGGAAAAGAAAAAGCAGTGTGTCAGTAAATTATCCTGACACATACATTTTTTTTTTTTTTGTCCTTTAGTTAAACATCATATGACGGGAAAAGGGGGTTTTAGGGGAGATTTGTAAAGCAACAGCAGCTGGCTGGCAGAATTCCTTTGTTGGTCTCCCATAGTCAAATAAAAAGAGAGGAGAGAGGTGTTTGGCAGAACTCCCAGGGCATGGCAGAGATACCTGGCCTGGTGGGAGCTTCTGGGACCATTGCTGGGTGGTCTTTGGTAGACACCATATGTTTGTATGGGAACTGGATAAAAAGATTGTCCACCAGCTTCATTTGCAATTTTGGGTGATCTCCATTCCATGACCTGGGGTGCCCCATCCCCACACCCTGCCGTTCCTACAGTGACAGTGGTAGCTTTCTACCAATTCTTCTCATTATTTTAAGAACTTTCCACCCATTTTGCCAATCAAATATCTCACATAGCATCTTTTCATGTGTCTGTTGGCCACCCATATGTCTTCTTTGGGAAAATGTCTGTTTGGATTCTCTGCCCATTTTTTTAATCAGCTTCTTTCTGTTTTTGATGTTGAGTAGTGTGCATTCTTTATATACTTAGATATTAACCCCTTATCAGATATATCATTTGCAAATATCATCGCCCATTCAGTAGGCAGCCTTTTCATTTTGTTGATGGTTTCCTTCATGTGTAAACCTTTTTAGTTTTCTGTAGTCCCATTTCTTTGTTTCCTCTGGTTTTCCTTGCCTGAAGAGACATATCCAAAAAAATATTACTAAGACCAATGTCAAAGTGTGCACTGCCTATGTTTTCTTCTAAAGTTTTATGGTTTCAGGTCTTACATTTAAGACTTTAATCGATTTTGAATTTATTTTTGTGCATGGTATAAGTAGTCAGTTTCTTTTGCATGCAGCTGTCTAGTTTTCCCAACACCATTTATTGAAGAGACTATCTTTTCCACCATTGTATATTCTTGCCTCTTTTGTCATAGATTAATTGCCCATATAAGTGTGAGTTCACTTTTGTGTTCTTTATTCTGTTCCATTGATCTATGGGTCTGTTTTTGTGCCAGTGTCATACTGTTTTGATTATTGTACCTTTGTAGTATAGTTTGAAATTGGGGAGTGTGATAACTCCACCTTTGTTCTTCTTTCTCAAGATTGTTTTGGCTATTTGGGGTCTTTTGTGTATCCATATAAATTTTAGAATTATTCGTTCTACTTCTATGAAAAATGTCATAGTTATTTTGATTGGGATTGCATTGAATCTGTAAATTGCCTTGGATAGTATGGTCACTTTGCACTTTGACAATATTAATTCTTCCAATCCATGAGCATGGTATATCTTTCCATCTGTTTGTGTCATCTTTGATTTATTTCATCAGTATCTTCTAGTACTCAAAACAGAGGTCTTTTACCTCCTTAGTTAAGTTTATTCCTAGGTATTTTATTATTTTTGATGTGATTATAAATGGGATTGTTTTCTTAATTTCTCTTTCTGATAGTTCATTGTTAGGGTAAAGAAATGCAACAGATTTCTGTGTATCAATTTTGTATTCTGCAACTTTGCCAAATTCATTAATGAGTTCTAGTAGATTTTTGTGGCTTCTTTAGGATTTTCTGTATATAGTATCATGTTATGTAGAAACAGTGACAGTTTTACTACTTCCTTTCTAATTTGGATACCCTTTATTACCTTTCCTTGTCTGATTGCTGTGGCTAGGATTTTAATATATGTTGAATAAAAGTGGTGAGAGTGGGCATCCTTGTCTAGTTCCTGGTCTTAGAGGAAATGCTTTCAGCTTTTCATCATTCAGTATTATGTTAGTTGTGGGCTTTTCATATATGGCCTTTATTATGCTGAGGCATGTTCCCTGTATACTCACGTTCTGGAAATTTTGTATCATAAATAGATGTTGAATATTGTCAAAAGATTTTCTGCATCTATTGAAATAATCATATGATTTTTATTTTTCAATTTGTTAAAGTGGTGTATCACAATGATTGATTTGCAGTATTGAACCATATTTGCATCTCTGGGGGAAACCCAATGTGATCACAGTGTATGATCCTTTTAATGAATTGTTGGATTTGATTTGCTAATATTTAATGGAGAATTTTTGCATTTAAGTTCATCAGTGATATTGGCATGTAATTTGATTTTTTTGTAATATCTTCATCTGGTTTTGGTATGAGGGTGAGGCTGGCCTTGTAGAATAGAATGAGTTTGGAAGTGTTCCTTTCTTTAATTTTTTTTTTTTTTTTTTTTGCGGTACGTGGGCCTCTCACTGTTGTGGCCTCTCCTGTTTTGGAGCACAGGCTCCGGACGCGCAGGCTCAGTGGCCATGGCTCACAGGCCCAGCCGCTCTGCGGCATGTGGGATCTTCCCAGACTGGGGCACGAACCCGTGTCCCCTGCATCGGCAGGTGGACTCTCAACCACTGCACCACCAGGGAAGCCCTGGAAGTGTTCTTTCCTCTACAAATTTTTAGAATAGTTTGAGAAGGATAGGTGTTAACTGTTCTCAAAAGGTTTGGTAGAATTCACCTGGGAAGCTGTCTGGTCCTAGAATTTTTTTTTTCCAACATCTTTATTGGAGCACAATTACCCTACAATGGTGTGTTAGCTTCTGCCCCACAACAAAGCAAATCAGATATACACATACATATGCTACCATATCTCTTCCCCCTTGCGTCTCCCTCCCTCACACCCTCCCCATCCCACCCCTCCAGGTGTTCAGTGTTCACAAACCAACGAGCTGATCTCCCTATGCTATGCGGCCGCTTCCCACCAGCAATCCACTTTACACTTGGTAGTGTATGTAGGTCCATGCCACTCTCTCACTTTGTCACAGCTTACCCTTCCCACTCCCCATATCCTCAAGTCCATTCTCTAGTAGGTCTGTGTCTTTATTCCCATCTTACCCCTAGGTTCTGCACGACCATTTTCTTTTTTTTTTCTTAGATTCCATACATACCTGTTAGCATACATTATTTGTTTTTAACTTTCTGTCTTACTTCACTCTGTATGACAGACTCTAGGTCCATCCACCTAACTACAAATAAGTCAATTTCATTTCTTTTTATGGCTGAGTAATATTCCATAGTATATATATGCCACATCTTCTTTATCCATTCATCTGTTGATGGACACTTAGGTTGCTTCCATGTCCTGGCTATTGTAAATAGAGCTGCAAGGAATATTGTGATACATGATTCTTTTCGAATTATGGTTTTCTCAGGGTATATGCGCAGTAGTGGTAGTGCTGGGTTGTATGGTAGTTCTATTTTTAGTTTTTTAAGGAACCTCCATACTGTTCTCCATAGTGGCTGTATCAATTCAAATTCCCACCAACAGTGCAAGAGGGTTCCCTTTTCTCCACACCCTGTCCAGCATTTATTCTTTCTTGATTTTTTTTTTTTGCGGTGCGCGGACCTCTCACTGTTGTGGCCTCTCCCGTTGCAGACGACAGGCTCCAGACGCACTGGCTCAGTGGCCATGGCTCATGGGCCTAGCCACTCCACAACATGTGAGATCTTCCCGGACCAAGGCAGGAACCCATGTCCCCTGCATCGACAGGCGGACTCCCAACCACTGCGCCACCAGCAAAGCCCTGTTTCTAAATTTTTTGATGATGGCCATTCTGACCGGTGTGAGATGATATCTCATTGTAGTTTTGATTTGCATTTCTCTAGTGATTAATAATGTTGAGCATTCTTTCATATGTTTGTTGGCAATCTGCATATCTTCTTTGAGAAATGTCTATTTAGCTCTTCTGCCCATTTTTGGATTGAGCTGTTTGTTTTTTGTTATTGAGCTGTATGAGCTGCTTGACTTCTGTTTTTGGGGAATTTTTTTTATTACTGGTTCAATTTCATTACTGGTAATTGGTCTGTTCATATTCTCTATTTCTTCTTGGTTCAGTCTTGTGAGATTGTACATTCCTGGGAATTTGTCCTTTTCTTCTAGGTTGCTTATTTTATCAGTGTATAATTGTTCATAGTAATTTCTTTTGATCCTTTGTATTTCTGTGGTGTCAGTTGTAACTCCTCCTTTTTCATTTCTGATTTTAGTGATCTGGGCCCTCTCTCTCCTTTTCTTGGTGAGTCTGGCTAAAGGTTTACCACATTTATATTTTCAAAGAGCCAGCTCTTAATTTCATTGATGTTTTATATATAAATGTCTACTTCATTTATTTCTGCTCTGATCTTTGATTTCTTTCCTTCTACTAACTTTGTGTTTTGCTTGTTCTCCTTTTTATAGTTCCTTTAGGTAAAATATTAGATTGTTGCTTTGAGAATTTTGTTTCCTGCAGTGTGTTTGTATTGCAATAAACTTCCTTTAGAACTGCTTTTGCTGAGTCCAATAAATTTAGATTATTGTGTTTTTGTCTTGTCTTCAGGTATTTTTGGACTTCCTCTGATTTCTTCAGTGATCCATTGGTTGTTTATTAGCATATTCCTTAACCTCCATGCGTTTGTGTTTTTTGTGGTTTTTCCTTATAGCTGATTTCTAGTTTAGAGCTTTATGGTTGGAAAAGGTGCTTGATAAGACTTCAATTTTCTTAAATTTACTGAGACTTGTTTTGTGGCCTGGTATGTGACCTATCTTGAAGAATGTTCCATGTACACTGAATGTATATGCTGCTGTTTTTAGATGGATTGTTTTGATATATCTATTGATTCCAGCTGTTGTAAAATATCATTTAAAGCCAGTGTTTCCTTATTGATTTTCTGCCTATGTGATCTCTCCATTGATTTATGTAGGGTGTTAAAGTTCCCTACCATTATTATGTTACTGCCAATCACTCCTTTTATGTCTCTTAATATTTGCTTTAGGTTTTCAGGTGATTCTATGTTGGGTGCATACCTGTTTAAAATTGTTATATTTTCTTCTTGGATTGATCCCTTGATCATTATGTAGTGTCCTTCTTTGTCCCTTATAACAGTCTTTATTTTAAAGTCTATTTTGCCTAGTATGAATGTTGAGACTTTGGCTATCTTTTGATTTCCATTTGCATGGAATACCATTTTACACTGCCTCAATTTCAACCTGTGTGTGTCTTTAGATCTGAAGTATTTCTCTTGTAGACAGCATATATATGGGTCCTATTTTTGTATAATTCAGTCATTCTGTCTTTTGATAGGAATATTCAGTCCATTTACATTTAAAGTAATTATTGATAGGTATGTACTTATTCCCATTTTGTTCATTTGGGGGAGTTGTTTTTGTAGACATTATTTGTTCCTTTCTTCTTTTGCTTTCTTCCCTTGTGATTTCAAACTGTTTTTCTTTTGGCTATGCCACACAGCTTGTGGGATCTTAGTTCCCTAAGCAGGGATCAAACCCATGCCCCCTGCAGTGGAAGCATAGAGTTTTAATCACTGCACTACCAGGGAAGGCCTTTAATATCTATCTTTAATGTTATATTTGGATTCCTTTCTTTTGTGTGTATGTGTGTATATCTATTATGGATTTTTGGATTGTGCTTACCATGAAGTTTATATATACCACTATATATCTATGGGTCCTAGGTTGGGTGGTTGTGGGGTGGGGTTCCCAAATTTATTGTCAGCCTGCTGGTGGACAGAGCTAGTTCCTATCATGGCTGGCTGTTGGGCCTGGCGTGTACCAAAGCTGGCATCAGACTGCTGGTAAGAGGCGCCAGATCCCAGGGTGGCTGGTTGAGGGGTCCAGAATGTCTTGGAGCTGCTGTAGGCCTGCTGGTGAGGGTGACGTGGGGGTCCCAGAGCTAGTGTCAGCCCAGTGGTGGGCAGAGCTGGGTCTTAGGGTCTCTGGCTCTAGGGGTCTTGGAGTTGATGTTGGCCTGCTGGTGGGTGGGTTCAGGTCCCAACAGATGGCTGCAGGGTCCTGGGAGTCCTGTGGCTGGTGCAGTGGTGGGCAGAGCCAGGTCCTGTGTCCTCTGGTGGACAGAGCTGGGTCTTTTGGCTTCTGCAAACTCAGGGGCTCCAAAGGCAGCCAGCCTGCTGGTGGTTGGATCCATACACCACCGAGCTAGCTGCTTGGTCTGTGGTCTTCCAGTACTGGACCCAACAGGCTAGTGGGTAGGGGGGCAGGTCCCAGTGTTTCTTAACAATAGGGAGGATTGCAAAATGATGCTTGCGAGCACCAGTGTCCTCTTGATAAAATGAGCTCCCCAGGTTGGCTGCTGCCAGTGTCTATATCTCTACAGTGAGCTCCAATTGCTTCCTGTCTCTCCAAGAGGCTCTCTAAGGTCAGCACGTGGGTTTGACCCAGGCTCCTTCCAAAGGACTGCTTCTGCCCTGGGTCTCAGAGTGTGATATTTTGTGTGCACCTGTTAAGAGTGGATTTGCTGTTTCCTACAGCCCTCTGGTTCTCCTGAAAGTAAGCCCAACTGGCCTTCAAAGCCAAACAAGCTAGGGCCTCATCTTCCTGGTGCAGGAAACCCCAGGCTGGGGAGCGCAATGTGGAGCTCAGACCTCTTGCTCCTTGGGGAGAACCTCTGCAGTTGTAGTTATCCTCCTCTTTGTAGGTTGCCTACCTCGAGGTGTGGCTCTCGACTAAACCACATCTCTGACCCTCCTATCCATCTTGTTGAGGCTCCCTCTTAATGTCTTTATTTATTTATTTATTTTCAGTGGGGGTATGTTTTTATTCAAAGAGAAAGTCACAAAAATTATAAACATCCACATCAGTTCACTCAGTCCCATGTAATTAGTTTTTTTTCATCTTGATCTTTTGTAAGCACTTTTATGAATTCATCAGTTTTCCAGTAGAGCTCTGAAAATGCTTATTCATTCAGTTCAGCAGTATAGTCAGTTACCAGAAACCTGTATTTGTCAGAGTCCTTTCCATGAATTCCTTGAAGATGAAACACTTTTATAGGAACATTTTTGCAAAAGCATCAGAGTACAGGCACAACTGTCGGTAAACGACAAAATACTTAAAAATGACCACGGTTAAGGATTTGATAAAAGTTCAGAATAATGCAATTGACAACGAAATTTAGTTATTTCTGACATATACAGTTTAAAGTAACAACTAGAATTATGACTTATACATTATACCAGAACATATAACGTTTTAAGAAATATCATGTAATGTCTGAAACATTTATATTAACATATTTCCATACAAATAACCCAAAGAAAATTTAGTAGTAGTTGCTTTTTTGTTTGTTTTTTTGTTTCTACTGCAGGTTCTTATTAGTCATCAATGTTATACTCATCAGTGTATACAAGTCAATCACAATCGCCCAATTCAGCACACCACCATCCCCACCCCACTGCGGTCTTTTCCCCTTGGTGTCATTACGTTTGTTCTCTACATCTGTATCTCAACTTCTGCCCTGCAAACCGGTTCATCTGTACCATTTCTCTAGGTGGCACATACATGCATTAATACACGATATTTGTTTTTCTCTTTCTGACTTACTTCACTCTGTATGACAGTCTTTAGATACATCCACGTCTCAACAAATGACTCAATTTTGTTCCTTTTTGTGGCTGAGTAATATTCCATTATATATATGTACCACATCTCCTTTATCCATTAGTCTGTCGATAGGCATTTAGGTTGTTTCCATGACCTGGCTATTGTAAATACTGCTGCAATGGACATTGGGGTGCATGTGTCTTTTTTTTTTTTTTTTTACAACTTTATTGGTGTATAATTGCTTCAAAATGGTGTATTCGTTTCTGCTTTATAACAAAGTGAATCAGTTATACATATACATCTCTTCCCATATCCCTTCCCTCTTGCGTCTCCCTCCCTCCCACCCTCCGTATCCCACCCCTCTAGTACGTTCCAAAGCACCCAGCTGATCTACCTGTGCTATACGGCTGCTTCCCATTAGCTATCTACCTTACGTTTGGTAGTGTATATATGTCCATGCCTCTCTCTCGCTTTGTCACAGCTTACCCTTCCCCTTCCCCATAACCTCAAGTCCATTCTCTAGTAGGTCTCTGTCTTTATTCCCATCTTACTCCTAGGTTCTTCACGACCATTTTTTTCTTAGATTCCATATATATGTGTTAGCATACGGTATTTCTTTTTCTCTTTCTGTCATACTTGACTCTGTGTGACAGACCCTAGGTCCACCCACCTCACTACAAATAACTCAGATTTGTTTCTTTTTATGGCTGAGTAATATTCCATTGTATATATGTGCCACATCTTCTTTTTCAATTCATCTGTTAATGAACACTTAGGTTGCTTGCCTGTCCTGGCTATTGTAAATAGAGCTGCGATGAATATTGTGCTGCATGACTCTTTTTGAATTATGGTTTTCTCAGGGTATATTCCCAGTAGTGCGATTGCTGGGTCCTATGGTAGTTCTATTTTTAGTTTCTAAGGAACCTCCATACTGTTCTCCATAGTGGCTGTATCATCTTACATTCTCACCAACAGTGCAAGAGGGTTCCCTTTTCTCCACACCCTCTACAGCATTTATTGTTTCTGGATATTTTTGTTGTTGTTGTTGCAGTACACGGGTCTCGCACTGTTATGGCCTCTCCCATTGCGGAGCACAGGCTCCGGATGCACAGGCTCAGTGGCCATGGCTCACGGATCTAGCCACTCCACGACATGTGAGTTCTTCCCAAACCGGGGCACGAAACCATGTCCCCTGCATCGGTAGACGGACTCCCAACCACTGCGCCACCAGGGAAGCCCTGTTTCTAGATTTTTTGACGATGGCCTTCCTGACCGGTGTGAGATGATATCTCATTGTAGTTTTGATTTGCATTTCTCTGATGATTAATAATGTTGAGCATTCTTTCATGTGTTTGTTGGCAATCTGTATCTCTTCTTTGGAGAAATGTCTATTTAGGTCTTCTGCCCATTTTTGGATTGGGTCGTTTGTTTTTCTTGTTATTGAGCTGCTTGACTTTTGTTTTTGGGGAACTTTTTATTACTGATTCAATTTCATTACTCGTAATTGGTCTGTTCATATTTTCTATTTCTTCTTTGTTCAATCTTGTGAGATTGTACATTCCTGGGAATTTGTCCTTTTCTTCTAGGTTGCTTAGTTTATTGGTGTATAATTGTTCATAGTAATTTTTTCTGATCCTTTGTATTTCTGTGTTGTCAGTTGTAACTCCTCCTTTTTCATTTCTGATTATATTGATCTGGGCACTCTCTCTATTTTTCTTGATGAGTCTGGCTAAAGGTTTATCACATTTATCTTTTCAAAGAGCCAGCTCTTAATTTCATTGATGTTTTATATATAAATTTCTACTTCATTTATTTCTGCTCTGATCTTTAGTTTCTTTCCTTTTACTGACTTTGTGTTTTGCTTGTTCTCCTTTTTATAGTTCCTTTAGGTGAAATATTAGATTGTTGCTTTGAGATTTTTGTTTCCTGCAGTGTGTTCGTATTGCAATAAACTTCCTTTGCAACTGCTTTTGCTGAGTCCAATAAATTTAGATTATTGTTTTTGTCTTGTCTTCAGGTATTTTTGGACTTCCTCTGATTTCTTCAGTGATCCATTGGTTGTTTATTAGCATATTCCTTAACCTCCAGGTGTTTGTGTTTTTTGTGGTTTTTTCCTTGTAGCTGATTTCTAGTTTAGAGCTTTATGGTTGGAAAAGGTGCTTGGTAAGATTCCAATTTTCTTAAATTTACTGAGACTTGTTTTGTGGCCTGGTATGTGACCTATCCTGAAGAATGTTCCATGTACACTCAATGTATATCCTGCTGTTTTTAGATGGATTGTTTTGATATATCTATTGATTCCAGCTGTTGTAAAATATCATTTAAAGCCAGTGTTTCCTTACTGATTTTCTGCCTACATGATCTCTCCATTGATTTAGGTAGGGTGTTAAAGTTCCCTACCATTAATATGTTACTGCTAATCACTCCTTTTATGTCTCTTAATATTTGCTTTAGGTTTTCAGGTGATTCTATGTTGGGTGCATACCTGATTAAAATTGTTATATTTTCTTCTTGGATTGATCCCTTGATCATTATGTAGTGTCCTTCTTTGTCTCTTATAACAGTCTTTATTTGAAAGTCTATTTTGCCTAATATGAATATTGAGACTTTGGCTATCTTTTGATTTCCATTTGCATGGAATACCATTTTACATCGCCTCACTTTCAACCTGTGTGTGTCTTTAGATCTGAAGTATTTCTCTGGTAGGCAGCATATATATGGGTCCTGTTTTCATATCCATTCAGTCACTCTGTCTTTTGATTGGAATACTTAGTCCATTTTCATTTAAAGTAATTATTGATAGGTATGTACTTATTCCCATTTTGTTCATTTGGGGGAGTTGTTTCTGTAGACATTTTTTGTTCCTTTCTTCTTTTGCTTTCTTCCCTTGTGATTTAATTTTTTTTTCTTTTGGCTGTGCCACAAAGCATGTGGGATCTTAGTTCCATGAGCAGGGATCAAACCCATGCCCCCTTCAGTGGAAGCACAGAGTTTTAATCACTGGACTACCAGGGAAGTCTTTTAATATCTATCTTTAATGTTATATTTGGATTCCTATCTTTTGTGTGTGTGTTTGTGTGTATATCTATTATAGATTTTTGGATTATGGTTACCATGAAGTTTATATATAGCACTATATATCTACGGGTCGTAGGTTGGGTCGTTTTGAGGTGGGTTTCCCAAATTTATTGTCAGCCTGCTGGTGGACGGAGCTAGTTCCTATCATGGCTGGCTGTGTGATCTGGCGTGTACCAAAGCTGGCATCAGACTGCTGGTAAGAGGGGCCAGATCCCAGGGTGGCTGGTTGAGGGGTCCAGAATGTCTTGGAGCTGCTGTAGGCCTGCTGGTGAGTGTGACGTGGGGGTCCCAGAGCTAGTGTCAGCCCAGTGGTGGGCAGAGCTGGGTCTTAGGGTCTCTGGCTCTAGGGGTCTTGGAGTTGATGTTGGCCTGCTGGTGGGTGGGTTCAGGTCCCAACAGATGGCTGCAGGGTCCTGGGAGTCCTGTGGCTGGTGCAGTGGTGGGCAGAGCCAGGTCCTGTGTCCTCTGGTGGACAGAGCTGGGTCTTTTGGCTTCTGCAAACTCAGGGGCTCCAAAGGCAGCCAGCCTGCTGGTGGTTGGATCCATACACCACCGAGCTAGCTGCTTGGTCTGTGGTCTTCCAGTACTGGACCCAACAGGCTAGTGGGTAGGGGGGCAGGTCCCAGTGTTTCTTAACAATAGGGAGGATTGCAAAATGATGCTTGCGAGCACCAGTGTCCTCTTGATAAAATGAGCTCCCCAGGTTGGCTGCTGCCAGTGTCTATATCTCTACAGTGAGCTCCAATTGCTTCCTGTCTCTCCAAGAGGCTCTCTAAGGTCAGCACGTGGGTTTGACCCAGGCTCCTTCCAAATGACTGCTTCTGCCCTGGGTCTCAGAGTGTGATATTTTGTGTGCACCTGTTAAGAGTGGATTTGCTGTTTCCTACAGCCCTCTGGTTCTCCTGAAAGTAAGCCCAACTGGCCTTCAAAGCCAAACATACTAGGGCCTCATCTTCCTGGTGCAGGAAACCCCAGGCTGGGGAGTGCAATGTGGAGCTCAGACCTCTTGCTCCTTGGGGAGAACCTCTGCAGTTGTAGTTATCCTCCTCTTTGTAGGTTGCCTACCTCGAGGTGTGGCTCTCGACTAAACCACATCTCTGACCCTCCTATCCATCTTGTTGAGGCTCCCTCTTAATGTCTTTATTTATTTATTTATTTTCAGTGGGGGTATGTTTTTTTTTTTTTTTTTTTTTTTTTTTTTTTTCTTTTTTTGCGGTATGCAGGCCTCTCACTGCTGTGGCCTCTCCCGTTGCGGAGCACAGGCTCCGGATGCGCAGGCCCAGCGGCCATGGCTCACGGGCCCAGCCGCTCCGCGGCATATGGGATCCTCCCAGACCGGGGCACGAACCCGTATCCCCTGCATCGGCAGGCGGACTCTCAACCACTGCGCCACCAGGGAGGCCCGGGGGTATGTTTTTATTCAAAGAGAAAGTCACAAAAATTATAAACATCCACATCAGTTCACTCAGTCCCATGTAATTAGTTTTCTTCATCTTGATCTTTTGTAAGCACTTTTATGAATTCATCAGTTTTCCAGTAGAGCTCTGAAAATGCTTATTCATTCAGTTCAGCAGTATAGTCAGTTACCAGAAACTTGTATTTGTCAGAGTCCTTTCCATGAATTCCTTGAAGATGAAACACTTTTATAGGAACATTTTTGCAAAAGCATCAGAGTACAGGCACAACTGTCGGTCAACGACAAAATACTTAAAAATGACCACGGTTAAGGATTTGATAAAAGTTCAGAATAATGCAATTGACAACGAAATTTAGTTATTTCTGACATATACAGTTTAAAGTAACAACTAGAATTATGACTTATACATTATACCAGAACATATAACATTTTAAGAAATATCATGTAATGTCTGAAACATTTATATTAACATATTTCCATACAAATAACCCAAAGAAAATTTAGTAGTACTTGCTTTTTTGTTTGTTTTTTTGTTTCTACTGCAGGTTCTTATTAGTCATCAATGTTATACTCATCAGTGTATACAAGTCAATCACAATCGCCCAATTCAGCACACCACCATCCCCACCCCACTGCGGTCTTTTCCCCTTGGTGTCATTACGTTTGTTCTCTACATCTGTATCTCAACTTCTGCCCTGCAAACCGGTTCATCTGTACCATTTCTCTAGGTGGCACATACATGCATTAATACACGATATTTGTTTTTCTCTTTCTGACTTACTTCACTCTGTATGACAGTCTTTAGATACATCCACGTCTCAACAAATGACTCAATTTTGTTCCTTTTTGTGGCTGAGTAATATTCCATTATATATATGTACCACATCTCCTTTATCCATTAGTCTGTCGATAGGCATTTAGGTTGTTTCCATGACCTGGCTATTGTAAATACTGCTGCAATGGACATTGGGGTGCATGTGTCTTTTTTTTTTTTTTTTTACAACTTTATTGGTGTATAATTGCTTCAAAATGGTGTATTCGTTTCTGCTTTATAACAAAGTGAATCAGTTATACATATACATCTCTTCCCATATCCCTTCCCTCTTGCGTCTCCCTCCCTCCCACCCTCCGTATCCCACCCCTCTAGTACGTTCCAAAGCACCCAGCTGATCTACCTGTGCTATACGGCTGCTTCCCATTAGCTATCTACCTTACGTTTGGTAGTGTATATATGTCCATGCCTCTCTCTCGCTTTGTCACAGCTTACCCTTCCCCTTCCCCATAACCTCAAGTCCATTCTCTAGTAGGTCTCTGTCTTTATTCCCATCTTACTCCTAGGTTCTTCACGACCATTTTTTTCTTAGATTCCATATATATGTGTTAGCATACGGTATTTCTTTTTCTCTTTCTGTCATACTTGACTCTGTGTGACAGACCCTAGGTCCACCCACCTCACTACAAATAACTCAGATTTGTTTCTTTTTATGGCTGAGTAATATTCCATTGTATATATGTGCCACATCTTCTTTTTCAATTCATCTGTTAATGAACACTTAGGTTGCTTGCCTGTCCTGGCTATTGTAAATAGAGCTGCGATGAATATTGTGCTGCATGACTCTTTTTGAATTATGGTTTTCTCAGGGTATATTCCCAGTAGTGCGATTGCTGGGTCCTATGGTAGTTCTATTTTTAGTTTCTAAGGAACCTCCATACTGTTCTCCATAGTGGCTGTATCATCTTACATTCTCACCAACAGTGCAAGAGGGTTCCCTTTTCTCCACACCCTCTACAGCATTTATTGTTTCTGGATATTTTTGTTGTTGTTGTTGCAGTACACGGGTCTCGCACTGTTATGGCCTCTCCCATTGCGGAGCACAGGCTCCGGATGCACAGGCTCAGTGGCCATGGCTCACGGATCTAGCCACTCCACGACATGTGAGTTCTTCCCGAACCGGGGCACGAAACCATGTCCCCTGCATCGGTAGACGGACTCCCAACCACTGCGCCACCAGGGAAGCCCTGTTTCTAGATTTTTTGACGATGGCCTTCCTGACCGGTGTGAGATGATATCTCATTGTAGTTTTGATTTGCATTTCTCTGATGATTAATAATGTTGAGCATTCTTTCATGTGTTTGTTGGCAATCTGTATCTCTTCTTTGGAGAAATGTCTATTTAGGTCTTCTGCCCATTTTTGGATTGGGTCGTTTGTTTTTCTTGTTATTGAGCTGCTTGACTTTTGTTTTTGGGGAACTTTTTATTACTGATTCAATTTCATTACTCGTAATTGGTCTGTTCATATTTTCTATTTCTTCTTTGTTCAATCTTGTGAGATTGTACATTCCTGGGAATTTGTCCTTTTCTTCTAGGTTGCTTAGTTTATTGGTGTATAATTGTTCATAGTAATTTTTTCTGATCCTTTGTATTTCTGTGTTGTCAGTTGTAACTCCTCCTTTTTCATTTCTGATTATATTGATCTGGGCACTCTCTCTATTTTTCTTGATGAGTCTGGCTAAAGGTTTATCACATTTATCTTTTCAAAGAGCCAGCTCTTAATTTCATTGATGTTTTATATATAAATTTCTACTTCATTTATTTCTGCTCTGATCTTTAGTTTCTTTCCTTTTACTGACTTTGTGTTTTGCTTGTTCTCCTTTTTATAGTTCCTTTAGGTGAAATATTAGATTGTTGCTTTGAGATTTTTGTTTCCTGCAGTGTGTTCGTATTGCAATAAACTTCCTTTGCAACTGCTTTTGCTGAGTCCAATAAATTTAGATTATTGTTTTTGTCTTGTCTTCAGGTATTTTTGGACTTCCTCTGATTTCTTCAGTGATCCATTGGTTGTTTATTAGCATATTCCTTAACCTCCAGGTGTTTGTGTTTTTTGTGGTTTTTTCCTTGTAGCTGATTTCTAGTTTAGAGCTTTATGGTTGGAAAAGGTGCTTGGTAAGATTCCAATTTTCTTAAATTTACTGAGACTTGTTTTGTGGCCTGGTATGTGACCTATCCTGAAGAATGTTCCATGTACACTCAATGTATATCCTGCTGTTTTTAGATGGATTGTTTTGATATATCTATTGATTCCAGCTGTTGTAAAATATCATTTAAAGCCAGTGTTTCCTTACTGATTTTCTGCCTACATGATCTCTCCATTGATTTAGGTAGGGTGTTAAAGTTCCCTACCATTAATATGTTACTGCTAATCACTCCTTTTATGTCTCTTAATATTTGCTTTAGGTTTTCAGGTGATTCTATGTTGGGTGCATACCTGATTAAAATTGTTATATTTTCTTCTTGGATTGATCCCTTGATCATTATGTAGTGTCCTTCTTTGTCTCTTATAACAGTCTTTATTTGAAAGTCTATTTTGCCTAACATGAATATTGAGACTTTGGCTATCTTTTGATTTCCATTTGCATGGAATACCATTTTACATCGCCTCACTTTCAACCTGTGTGTGTCTTTAGATCTGAAGTATTTCTCTGGTAGGCAGCATATATATGGGTCCTGTTTTCATATCCATTCAGTCACTCTGTCTTTTGATTGGAATACTTAGTCCATTTTCATTTAAAGTAATTATTGATAGGTATGTACTTATTCCCATTTTGTTCATTTGGGGGAGTTGTTTCTGTAGACATTTTTTGTTCCTTTCTTCTTTTGCTTTCTTCCCTTGTGATTTAATTTTTTTTTCTTTTGGCTGTGCCACAAAGCATGTGGGATCTTAGTTCCATGAGCAGGGATCAAACCCATGCCCCCTTCAGTGGAAGCACAGAGTTTTAATCACTGGACTACCAGGGAAGTCTTTTAATATCTATCTTTAATGTTATATTTGGATTCCTATCTTTTGTGTGTGTGTTTGTGTGTATATCTATTATAGATTTTTGGATTATGGTTACCATGAAGTTTATATATAGCACTATATATCTACGGGTCGTAGGTTGGGTCGTTTTGAGGTGGGTTTCCCAAATTTATTGTCAGCCTGCTGGTGGACGGAGCTAGTTCCTATCATGGCTGGCTGTGTGATCTGGCGTGTACCAAAGCTGGCATCAGACTGCTGGTAAGAGGGGCCAGATCCCAGGGTGGCTGGTTGAGGGGTCCAGAATGTCTTGGAGCTGCTGTAGGCCTGCTGGTGAGTGTGACGTGGGGGTCCCAGAGCTAGTGTCAGCCCAGTGGTGGGCAGAGCTGGGTCTTAGGGTCTCTGGCTCTAGGGGTCTTGGAGTTGATGTTGGCCTGCTGGTGGGTGGGTTCAGGTCCCAACAGATGGCTGCAGGGTCCTGGGAGTCCTGTGGCTGGTGCAGTGGTGGGCAGAGCCAGGTCCTGTGTCCTCTGGTGGACAGAGCTGGGTCTTTTGGCTTCTGCAAACTCAGGGGCTCCAAAGGCAGCCAGCCTGCTGGTGGTTGGATCCATACACCACCGAGCTAGCTGCTTGGTCTGTGGTCTTCCAGTACTGGACCCAACAGGCTAGTGGGTAGGGGGGCAGGTCCCAGTGTTTCTTAACAATAGGGAGGATTGCAAAATGATGCTTGCGAGCACCAGTGTCCTCTTGATAAAATGAGCTCCCCAGGTTGGCTGCTGCCAGTGTCTATATCTCTACAGTGAGCTCCAATTGCTTCCTGTCTCTCCAAGAGGCTCTCTAAGGTCAGCACGTGGGTTTGACCCAGGCTCCTTCCAAAGGACTGCTTCTGCCCTGGGTCTCAGAGTGTGATATTTTGTGTGCACCTGTTAAGAGTGGATTTGCTGTTTCCTACAGCCCTCTGGTTCTCCTGAAAGTAAGCCCAACTGGCCTTCAAAGCCAAACAAGCTAGGGCCTCATCTTCCTGGTGCAGGAAACCCCAGGCTGGGGAGCGCAATGTGGAGCTCAGACCTCTTGCTCCTTGGGGAGAACCTCTGCAGTTGTAGTTATCCTCCTCTTTGTAGGTTGCCTACCTGGAGGTGTGGCTCTCGACTAAACCACATCTCTGACCCTCCTATCCATCTTGTTGAGGCTCCCTCTTAATGTCTTTATTTATTTATTTATTTTCAGTGGGGGTATGTTTTTATTCAAAGAGAAAGTCACAAAAATTATAAACATCCACATCAGTTCACTCAGTCCCATGTAATTAGTTTTTTTCATCTTGATCTTTTGTAAGCACTTTTATGAATTCATCAGTTTTCCAGTAGAGCTCTGAAAATGCTTATTCATTCAGTTCAGCAGTATAGTCAGTTACCAGAAACCTGTATTTGTCAGAGTCCTTTCCATGAATTCCTTGAAGATGAAACACTTTTATAGGAACATTTTTGCAAAAGCATCAGAGTACAGGCACAACTGTCGGTCAACGACAAAATACTTAAAAATGACCACGGTTAAGGATTTGATAAAAGTTCAGAATAATGCAATTGACAACGAAATTTAGTTATTTCTGACATATACAGTTTAAAGTAACAACTAGAATTATGACTTATACATTATACCAGAACATATAACATTTTAAGAAATATCATGTAATGTCTGAAACATTTATATTAACATATTTCCATACAAATAACCCAAAGAAAATTTAGTAGTAGTTGCTTTTTTGTTTGTTTTTTTGTTTCTACTGCAGGTTCTTATTAGTCATCAATGTTATACTCATCAGTGTATACAAGTCAATCACAATCGCCCAATTCAGCACACCACCATCCCCACCCCACTGCGGTCTTTTCCCCTTGGTGTCATTACGTTTGTTCTCTACATCTGTATCTCAACTTCTGCCCTGCAAACCGGTTCATCTGTACCATTTCTCTAGGTGGCACATACATGCATTAATACACGATATTTGTTTTTCTCTTTCTGACTTACTTCACTCTGTATGACAGTCTTTAGATACATCCACGTCTCAACAAATGACTCAATTTTGTTCCTTTTTGTGGCTGAGTAATATTCCATTATATATATGTACCACATCTCCTTTATCCATTAGTCTGTCGATAGGCATTTAGGTTGTTTCCATGACCTGGCTATTGTAAATACTGCTGCAATGGACATTGGGGTGCATGTGTCTTTTTTTTTTTTTTTTACAACTTTATTGGTGTATAATTGCTTCAAAATGGTGTATTCGTTTCTGCTTTATAACAAAGTGAATCAGTTATACATATACATCTCTTCCCATATCCCTTCCCTCTTGCGTCTCCCTCCCTCCCACCCTCCGTATCCCACCCCTCTAGTACGTTCCAAAGCACCCAGCTGATCTACCTGTGCTATACGGCTGCTTCCCATTAGCTATCTACCTTACGTTTGGTAGTGTATATATGTCCATGCCTCTCTCTCGCTTTGTCACAGCTTACCCTTCCCCTTCCCCATAACCTCAAGTCCATTCTCTAGTAGGTCTCTGTCTTTATTCCCATCTTACTCCTAGGTTCTTCACGACCATTTTTTTCTTAGATTCCATGTATATGTGTTAGCATACGGTATTTCTTTTTCTCTTTCTGTCATACTTGACTCTGTGTGACAGACCCTAGGTCCACCCACCTCACTACAAATAACTCAGATTTGTTTCTTTTTATGGCTGAGTAATATTCCATTGTATATATGTGCCACATCTTCTTTTTCAATTCATCTGTTAATGAACACTTAGGTTGCTTGCCTGTCCTGGCTATTGTAAATAGAGCTGCGATGAATATTGTGCTGCATGACTCTTTTTGAATTATGGTTTTCTCAGGGTATATTCCCAGTAGTGCGATTGCTGGGTCCTATGGTAGTTCTATTTTTAGTTTCTAAGGAACCTCCATACTGTTCTCCATAGTGGCTGTATCATCTTACATTCTCACCAACAGTGCAAGAGGGTTCCCTTTTCTCCACACCCTCTACAGCATTTATTGTTTCTGGATATTTTTGTTGTTGTTGTTGCAGTACACGGGTCTCGCACTGTTATGGCCTCTCCCATTGCGGAGCACAGGCTCCGGATGCACAGGCTCAGTGGCCATGGCTCACGGATCTAGCCACTCCACGACATGTGAGTTCTTCCCGAACCGGGGCACGAAACCATGTCCCCTGCATCGGTAGACGGACTCCCAACCACTGCGCCACCAGGGAAGCCCTGTTTCTAGATTTTTTGACGATGGCCTTCCTGACCGGTGTGAGATGATATCTCATTGTAGTTTTGATTTGCATTTCTCTGATGATTAATAATGTTGAGCATTCTTTCATGTGTTTGTTGGCAATCTGTATCTCTTCTTTGGAGAAATGTCTATTTAGGTCTTCTGCCCATTTTTGGATTGGGTCGTTTGTTTTTCTTGTTATTGAGCTGCTTGACTTTTGTTTTTGGGGAACTTTTTATTACTGATTCAATTTCATTACTCGTAATTTGTCTGTTCATATTTTCTATTTCTTCTTTGTTCAATCTTGTGAGATTGTACATTCCTGGGAATTTGTCCTTTTCTTCTAGGTTGCTTAGTTTATTGGTGTATAATTGTTCATAGTAATTTTTTCTGATCCTTTGTATTTCTGTGTTGTCAGTTGTAACTCCTCCTTTTTCATTTCTGATTATATTGATCTGGGCACTCTCTCTATTTTTCTTGATGAGTCTGGCTAAAGGTTTATCACATTTATCTTTTCAAAGAGCCAGCTCTTAATTTCATTGATGTTTTATATATAAATTTCTACTTCATTTATTTCTGCTCTGATCTTTAGTTTCTTTCCTTTTACTGACTTTGTGTTTTGCTTGTTCTCCTTTTTATAGTTCCTTTAGGTGAAATATTAGATTGTTGCTTTGAGATTTTTGTTTCCTGCAGTGTGTTCGTATTGCAATAAACTTCCTTTGCAACTGCTTTTGCTGAGTCCAATAAATTTAGATTATTGTTTTTGTCTTGTCTTCAGGTATTTTTGGACTTCCTCTGATTTCTTCAGTGATCCATTGGTTGTTTATTAGCATATTCCTTAACCTCCAGGTGTTTGTGTTTTTTGTGGTTTTTTCCTTGTAGCTGATTTCTAGTTTAGAGCTTTATGGTTGGAAAAGGTGCTTGGTAAGATTCCAATTTTCTTAAATTTACTGAGACTTGTTTTGTGGCCTGGTATGTGACCTATCCTGAAGAATGTTCCATGTACACTCAATGTATATCCTGCTGTTTTTAGATGGATTGTTTTGATATATCTATTGATTCCAGCTGTTGTAAAATATCATTTAAAGCCAGTGTTTCCTTACTGATTTTCTGCCTACATGATCTCTCCATTGATTTAGGTAGGGTGTTAAAGTTCCCTACCATTAATATGTTACTGCTAATCACTCCTTTTATGTCTCTTAATATTTGCTTTAGGTTTTCAGGTGATTCTATGTTGGGTGCATACCTGATTAAAATTGTTATATTTTCTTCTTGGATTGATCCCTTGATCATTATGTAGTGTCCTTCTTTGTCTCTTATAACAGTCTTTATTTGAAAGTCTATTTTGCCTAATATGAATATTGAGACTTTGGCTATCTTTTGATTTCCATTTGCATGGAATACCATTTTACATCGCCTCACTTTCAACCTGTGTGTGTCTTTAGATCTGAAGTATTTCTCTGGTAGGCAGCATATATATGGGTCCTGTTTTCATATCCATTCAGTCACTCTGTCTTTTGATTGGAATACTTAGTCCATTTTCATTTAAAGTAATTATTGATAGGTATGTACTTATTCCCATTTTGTTCATTTGGGGGAGTTGTTTCTGTAGACATTTTTTGTTCCTTTCTTCTTTTGCTTTCTTCCCTTGTGATTTAATTTTTTTTTCTTTTGGCTGTGCCACAAAGCATGTGGGATCTTAGTTCCATGAGCAGGGATCAAACCCATGCCCCCTTCAGTGGAAGCACAGAGTTTTAATCACTGGACTACCAGGGAAGTCTTTTAATATCTATCTTTAATGTTATATTTGGATTCCTATCTTTTGTGTGTGTGTTTGTGTGTATATCTATTATAGATTTTTGGATTATGGTTACCATGAAGTTTATATATAGCACTATATATCTACGGGTCGTAGGTTGGGTCGTTTTGAGGTGGGTTTCCCAAATTTATTGTCAGCCTGCTGGTGGACGGAGCTAGTTCCTATCATGGCTGGCTGTGTGATCTGGCGTGTACCAAAGCTGGCATCAGACTGCTGGTAAGAGGGGCCAGATCCCAGGGTGGCTGGTTGAGGGGTCCAGAATGTCTTGGAGCTGCTGTAGGCCTGCTGGTGAGTGTGACGTGGGGGTCCCAGAGCTAGTGTCAGCCCAGTGGTGGGCAGAGCTGGGTCTTAGGGTCTCTGGCTCTAGGGGTCTTGGAGTTGATGTTGGCCTGCTGGTGGGTGGGTTCAGGTCCCAACAGATGGCTGCAGGGTCCTGGGAGTCCTGTGGCTGGTGCAGTGGTGGGCAGAGCCAGGTCCTGTGTCCTCTGGTGGACAGAGCTGGGTCTTTTGGCTTCTGCAAACTCAGGGGCTCCAAAGGCAGCCAGCCTGCTGGTGGTTGGATCCATACACCACCGAGCTAGCTGCTTGGTCTGTGGTCTTCCAGTACTGGACCCAACAGGCTAGTGGGTAGGGGGGCAGGTCCCAGTGTTTCTTAACAATAGGGAGGATTGCAAAATGATGCTTGCGAGCACCAGTGTCCTCTTGATAAAATGAGCTCCCCAGGTTGGCTGCTGCCAGTGTCTATATCTCTACAGTGAGCTCCAATTGCTTCCTGTCTCTCCAAGAGGCTCTCTAAGGTCAGCACGTGGGTTTGACCCAGGCTCCTTCCAAAGGACTGCTTCTGCCCTGGGTCTCAGAGTGTGATATTTTGTGTGCACCTGTTAAGAGTGGATTTGCTGTTTCCTACAGCCCTCTGGTTCTCCTGAAAGTAAGCCCAACTGGCCTTCAAAGCCAAACATGCTAGGGCCTCATCTTCCTGGTGCAGGAAACCCCAGGCTGGGGAGCGCAATGTGGAGCTCAGACCTCTTGCTCCTTGGGGAGAACCTCTGCAGTTGTAGTTATCCTCCTCTTTGTGGGTTGCCTACCTGGAGGTGTGGCTCTCGACTAAACCACATCTCTGACCCTCCTATCCATCTTGTTGAGGCTCCCTCTTAATGTCTTTATTTATTTATTTATTTTCAGTGGGGGTATGTTTTTATTCAAAGAGAAAGTCACAAAAATTATAAACATCCACATCAGTTCACTCAGTCCCATGTAATTAGTTTTCTTCATCTTGATCTTTTGTAAGCACTTTTATGAATTCATCAGTTTTCCAGTAGAGCTCTGAAAATGCTTATTCATTCAGTTCAGCAGTATAGTCAGTTACCAGAAACCTGTATTTGTCAGAGTCCTTTCCATGAATTCCTTGAAGATGAAACACTTTTATAGGAACATTTTTGCAAAAGCATCAGAGTACAGGCACAACTGTCGGTAAACGACAAAATACTTAAAAATGACCACGGTTAAGGATTTGATAAAAGTTCAGAATAATGCAATTGACAACGAAATTTAGTTATTTCTGACATATACAGTTTAAAGTAACAACTAGAATTATGACTTATACATTATACCAGAACATATAACATTTTAAGAAATATCATGTAATGTCTGAAACATTTATATTAACATATTTCCATACAAATAACCCAAAGAAAATTTAGTAGTAGTTGCTTTTTTGTTTGTTTTTTTGTTTCTACTGCAGGTTCTTATTAGTCATCAATGTTATACTCATCAGTGTATACAAGTCAATCACAATCGCCCAATTCAGCACACCACCATCCCCACCCCACTGCGGTCTTTTCCCCTTGGTGTCATTACGTTTGTTCTCTACATCTGTATCTCAACTTCTGCCCTGCAAACCGGTTCATCTGTACCATTTCTCTAGGTGGCACATACATGCATTAATACACGATATTTGTTTTTCTCTTTCTGACTTACTTCACTCTGTATGACAGTCTTTAGATACATCCACGTCTCAACAAATGACTCAATTTTGTTCCTTTTTGTGGCTGAGTAATATTCCATTATATATATGTACCACATCTCCTTTATCCATTAGTCTGTCGATAGGCATTTAGGTTGTTTCCATGACCTGGCTATTGTAAATACTGCTGCAATGGACATTGGGGTGCATGTGTCTTTTTTTTTTTTTTTTTTACAACTTTATTGGTGTATAATTGCTTCAAAATGGTGTATTCGTTTCTGCTTTATAACAAAGTGAATCAGTTATACATATACATCTCTTCCCATATCCCTTCCCTCTTGCGTCTCCCTCCCTCCCACCCTCCGTATCCCACCCCTCTAGTACGTTCCAAAGCACCCAGCTGATCTACCTGTGCTATACGGCTGCTTCCCATTAGCTATCTACCTTACGTTTGGTAGTGTATATATGTCCATGCCTCTCTCTCGCTTTGTCACAGCTTACCCTTCCCCTTCCCCATAACCTCAAGTCCATTCTCTAGTAGGTCTCTGTCTTTATTCCCATCTTACTCCTAGGTTCTTCACGACCATTTTTTTCTTAGATTCCATGTATATGTGTTAGCATATGGTATTTCTTTTTCTCTTTCTGTCATACTTGACTCTGTGTGACAGACCCTAGGTCCACCCACCTCACTACAAATAACTCAGATTTGTTTCTTTTTATGGCTGAGTAATATTCCATTGTATATATGTGCCACATCTTCTTTTTCAATTCATCTGTTAATGAACACTTAGGTTGCTTGCCTGTCCTGGCTATTGTAAATAGAGCTGCGATGAATATTGTGCTGCATGACTCTTTTTGAATTATGGTTTTCTCAGGGTATATTCCCAGTAGTGCGATTGCTGGGTCCTATGGTAGTTCTATTTTTAGTTTCTAAGGAACCTCCATACTGTTCTCCATAGTGGCTGTATCATCTTACATTCTCACCAACAGTGCAAGAGGGTTCCCTTTTCTCCACACCCTCTACAGCATTTATTGTTTCTGGATATTTTTGTTGTTGTTGTTGCAGTACACGGGTCTCGCACTGTTATGGCCTCTCCCATTGCGGAGCACAGGCTCCGGATGCACAGGCTCAGTGGCCATGGCTCACGGATCTAGCCACTCCACGACATGTGAGTTCTTCCCGAACCGGGGCACGAAACCATGTCCCCTGCATCGGTAGACGGACTCCCAACCACTGCGCCACCAGGGAAGCCCTGTTTCTAGATTTTTTGACGATGGCCTTCCTGACCGGTGTGAGATGATATCTCATTGTAGTTTTGATTTGCATTTCTCTGATGATTAATAATGTTGAGCATTCTTTCATGTGTTTGTTGGCAATCTGTATCTCTTCTTTGGAGAAATGTCTATTTAGGTCTTCTGCCCATTTTTGGATTGGGTCGTTTGTTTTTCTTGTTATTGAGCTGCTTGACTTTTGTTTTTGGGGAACTTTTTATTACTGATTCAATTTCATTACTCGTAATTGGTCTGTTCATATTTTCTATTTCTTCTTTGTTCAATCTTGTGAGATTGTACATTCCTGGGAATTTGTCCTTTTCTTCTAGGTTGCTTAGTTTATTGGTGTATAATTGTTCATAGTAATTTTTTCTGATCCTTTGTATTTCTGTGTTGTCAGTTGTAACTCCTCCTTTTTCATTTCTGATTATATTGATCTGGGCACTCTCTCTATTTTTCTTGATGAGTCTGGCTAAAGGTTTATCACATTTATCTTTTCAAAGAGCCAGCTCTTAATTTCATTGATGTTTTATATATAAATTTCTACTTCATTTATTTCTGCTCTGATCTTTAGTTTCTTTCCTTTTACTGACTTTGTGTTTTGCTTGTTCTCCTTTTTATAGTTCCTTTAGGTGAAATATTAGATTGTTGCTTTGAGATTTTTGTTTCCTGCAGTGTGTTCGTATTGCAATAAACTTCCTTTGCAACTGCTTTTGCTGAGTCCAATAAATTTAGATTATTGTTTTTGTCTTGTCTTCAGGTATTTTTGGACTTCCTCTGATTTCTTCAGTGATCCATTGGTTGTTTATTAGCATATTCCTTAACCTCCAGGTGTTTGTGTTTTTTGTGGTTTTTTCCTTGTAGCTGATTTCTAGTTTAGAGCTTTATGGTTGGAAAAGGTGCTTGGTAAGATTCCAATTTTCTTAAATTTACTGAGACTTGTTTTGTGGCCTGGTATGTGACCTATCCTGAAGAATGTTCCATGTACACTCAATGTATATCCTGCTGTTTTTAGATGGATTGTTTTGATATATCTATTGATTCCAGCTGTTGTAAAATATCATTTAAAGCCAGTGTTTCCTTACTGATTTTCTGCCTACATGATCTCTCCATTGATTTAGGTAGGGTGTTAAAGTTCCCTACCATTAATATGTTACTGCTAATCACTCCTTTTATGTCTCTTAATATTTGCTTTAGGTTTTCAGGTGATTCTATGTTGGGTGCATACCTGATTAAAATTGTTATATTTTCTTCTTGGATTGATCCCTTGATCATTATGTAGTGTCCTTCTTTGTCTCTTATAACAGTCTTTATTTGAAAGTCTATTTTGCCTAATATGAATATTGAGACTTTGGCTATCTTTTGATTTCCATTTGCATGGAATACCATTTTACATCGCCTCACTTTCAACCTGTGTGTGTCTTTAGATCTGAAGTATTTCTCTGGTAGGCAGCATATATATGGGTCCTGTTTTCATATCCATTCAGTCACTCTGTCTTTTGATTGGAATACTTAGTCCATTTTCATTTAAAGTAATTATTGATAGGTATGTACTTATTCCCATTTTGTTCATTTGGGGGAGTTGTTTCTGTAGACATTTTTTGTTCCTTTCTTCTTTTGCTTTCTTCCCTTGTGATTTAATTTTTTTTTCTTTTGGCTGTGCCACAAAGCATGTGGGATCTTAGTTCCATGAGCAGGGATCAAACCCATGCCCCCTTCAGTGGAAGCACAGAGTTTTAATCACTGGGCTACCAGGGAAGTCTTTTAATATCTATCTTTAATGTTATATTTGGATTCCTATCTTTTGTGTGTGTGTTTGTGTGTATATCTATTATAGATTTTTGGATTATGGTTACCATGAAGTTTATATATAGCACTATATATCTACGGGTCGTAGGTTGGGTCGTTTTGAGGTGGGTTTCCCAAATTTATTGTCAGCCTGCTGGTGGACGGAGCTAGTTCCTATCATGGCTGGCTGTGTGATCTGGCGTGTACCAAAGCTGGCATCAGACTGCTGGTAAGAGGGGCCAGATCCCAGGGTGGCTGGTTGAGGGGTCCAGAATGTCTTGGAGCTGCTGTAGGCCTGCTGGTGAGTGTGACGTGGGGGTCCCAGAGCTAGTGTCAGCCCAGTGGTGGGCAGAGCTGGGTCTTAGGGTCTCTGGCTCTAGGGGTCTTGGAGTTGATGTTGGCCTGCTGGTGGGTGGGTTCAGGTCCCAACAGATGGCTGCAGGGTCCTGGGAGTCCTGTGGCTGGTGCAGTGGTGGGCAGAGCCAGGTCCTGTGTCCTCTGGTGGACAGAGCTGGGTCTTTTGGCTTCTGCAAACTCAGGGGCTCCAAAGGCAGCCAGCCTGCTGGTGGTTGGATCCATACACCACCGAGCTAGCTGCTTGGTCTGTGGTCTTCCAGTACTGGACCCAACAGGCTAGTGGGTAGGGGGGCAGGTCCCAGTGTTTCTTAACAATAGGGAGGATTGCAAAATGATGCTTGCGAGCACCAGTGTCCTCTTGATAAAATGAGCTCCCCAGGTTGGCTGCTGCCAGTGTCTATATCTCTACAGTGAGCTCCAATTGCTTCCTGTCTCTCCAAGAGGCTCTCTAAGGTCAGCACGTGGGTTTGACCCAGGCTCCTTCCAAATGACTGCTTCTGCCCTGGGTCTCAGAGTGTGATATTTTGTGTGCACCTGTTAAGAGTGGATTTGCTGTTTCCTACAGCCCTCTGGTTCTCCTGAAAGTAAGCCCAACTGGCCTTCAAAGCCAAACATACTAGGGCCTCATCTTCCTGGTGCAGGAAACCCCAGGCTGGGGAGCGCAATGTGGAGCTCAGACCTCTTGCTCCTTGGGGAGAACCTCTGCAGTTGTAGTTATCCTCCTCTTTGTAGGTTGCCTACCTCGAGGTGTGGCTCTCGACTAAACCACATCTCTGACCCTCCTATCCATCTTGTTGAGGCTCCCTCTTAATGTCTTTATTTATTTATTTATTTTCAGTGGGGGTATGTTTTTATTCAAAGAGAAAGTCACAAAAATTATAAACATCCACATCAGTTCACTCAGTCCCATGTAATTAGTTTTCTTCATCTTGATCTTTTGTAAGCACTTTTATGAATTCATCAGTTTTCCAGTAGAGCTCTGAAAATGCTTATTCATTCAGTTCAGCAGTATAGTCAGTTACCAGAAACCTGTATTTGTCAGAGTCCTTTCCATGAATTCCTTGAAGATGAAACACTTTTATAGGAACATTTTTGCAAAAGCATCAGAGTACAGGCACAACTGTCGGTCAACGACAAAATACTTAAAAATGACCACGGTTAAGGATTTGATAAAAGTTCAGAATAATGCAATTGACAACGAAATTTAGTTATTTCTGACATATACAGTTTAAAGTAACAACTAGAATTATGACTTATACATTATACCAGAACATATAACATTTTAAGAAATATCATGTAATGTCTGAAACATTTATATTAACATATTTCCATACAAATAACCCAAAGAAAATTTAGTAGTAGTTGCTTTTTTGTTTGTTTTTTTGTTTCTACTGCAGGTTCTTATTAGTCATCAGTGTTATACTCATCAGTGTATACAAGTCAATCACAATCGCCCAATTCAGCACACCACCATCCCCACCCCACTGCGGTCTTTTCCCCTTGGTGTCATTACGTTTGTTCTCTACATCTGTATCTCAACTTCTGCCCTGCAAACCGGTTCATCTGTACCATTTCTCTAGGTGGCACATACATGCATTAATACACGATATTTGTTTTTCTCTTTCTGACTTACTTCACTCTGTATGACAGTCTTTAGATACATCCACGTCTCAACAAATGACTCAATTTTGTTCCTTTTTGTGGCTGAGTAATATTCCATTATATATATGTACCACATCTCCTTTATCCATTAGTCTGTCGATAGGCATTTAGGTTGTTTCCATGACCTGGCTATTGTAAATACTGCTGCAATGGACATTGGGGTGCATGTGTCTTTTTTTTTTTTTTTTTTTACAACTTTATTGGTGTATAATTGCTTCAAAATGGTGTATTCGTTTCTGCTTTATAACAAAGTGAATCAGTTATACATATACATCTCTTCCCATATCCCTTCCCTCTTGCGTCTCCCTCCCTCCCACCCTCCGTATCCCACCCCTCTAGTACGTTCCAAAGCACCCAGCTGATCTACCTGTGCTATACGGCTGCTTCCCATTAGCTATCTACCTTACGTTTGGTAGTGTATATATGTCCATGCCTCTCTCTCGCTTTGTCACAGCTTACCCTTCCCCTTCCCCATAACCTCAAGTCCATTCTCTAGTAGGTCTCTGTCTTTATTCCCATCTTACTCCTAGGTTCTTCACGACCATTTTTTTCTTAGATTCCATGTATATGTGTTAGCATACGGTATTTCTTTTTCTCTTTCTGTCATACTTGACTCTGTGTGACAGACCCTAGGTCCACCCACCTCACTACAAATAACTCAGATTTGTTTCTTTTTATGGCTGAGTAATATTCCATTGTATATATGTGCCACATCTTCTTTTTCAATTCATCTGTTAATGAACACTTAGGTTGCTTGCCTGTCCTGGCTATTGTAAATAGAGCTGCGATGAATATTGTGCTGCATGACTCTTTTTGAATTATGGTTTTCTCAGGGTATATTCCCAGTAGTGCGATTGCTGGGTCCTATGGTAGTTCTATTTTTAGTTTCTAAGGAACCTCCATACTGTTCTCCATAGTGGCTGTATCATCTTACATTCTCACCAACAGTGCAAGAGGGTTCCCTTTTCTCCACACCCTCTACAGCATTTATTGTTTCTGGATATTTTTGTTGTTGTTGTTGCAGTACACGGGTCTCGCACTGTTATGGCCTCTCCCATTGCGGAGCACAGGCTCCGGATGCACAGGCTCAGTGGCCATGGCTCACGGATCTAGCCACTCCACGACATGTGAGTTCTTCCCGAACCGGGGCACGAAACCATGTCCCCTGCATCGGTAGACGGACTCCCAACCACTGCGCCACCAGGGAAGCCCTGTTTCTAGATTTTTTGACGATGGCCTTCCTGACTGGTGTGAGATGATATCTCATTGTAGTTTTGATTTGCATTTCTCTGATGATTAATAATGTTGAGCATTCTTTCATGTGTTTGTTGGCAATCTGTATCTCTTCTTTGGAGAAATGTCTATTTAGGTCTTCTGCCCATTTTTGGATTGGGTCGTTTGTTTTTCTTGTTATTGAGCTGCTTGACTTTTGTTTTTGGGGAACTTTTTATTACTGATTCAATTTCATTACTCGTAATTGGTCTGTTCATATTTTCTATTTCTTCTTTGTTCAATCTTGTGAGATTGTACATTCCTGGGAATTTGTCCTTTTCTTCTAGGTTGCTTAGTTTATTGGTGTATAATTGTTCATAGTAATTTTTTCTGATCCTTTGTATTTCTGTGTTGTCAGTTGTAACTCCTCCTTTTTCATTTCTGATTATATTGATCTGGGCACTCTCTCTATTTTTCTTGATGAGTCTGGCTAAAGGTTTATCACATTTATCTTTTCAAAGAGCCAGCTCTTAATTTCATTGATGTTTTATATATAAATTTCTACTTCATTTATTTCTGCTCTGATCTTTAGTTTCTTTCCTTTTACTGACTTTGTGTTTTGCTTGTTCTCCTTTTTATAGTTCCTTTAGGTGAAATATTAGATTGTTGCTTTGAGATTTTTGTTTCCTGCAGTGTGTTCGTATTGCAATAAACTTCCTTTGCAACTGCTTTTGCTGAGTCCAATAAATTTAGATTATTGTTTTTGTCTTGTCTTCAGGTATTTTTGGACTTCCTCTGATTTCTTCAGTGATCCATTGGTTGTTTATTAGCATATTCCTTAACCTCCAGGTGTTTGTGTTTTTTGTGGTTTTTTCCTTGTAGCTGATTTCTAGTTTAGAGCTTTATGGTTGGAAAAGGTGCTTGGTAAGATTCCAATTTTCTTAAATTTACTGAGACTTGTTTTGTGGCCTGGTATGTGACCTATCCTGAAGAATGTTCCATGTACACTCAATGTATATCCTGCTGTTTTTAGATGGATTGTTTTGATATATCTATTGATTCCAGCTGTTGTAAAATATCATTTAAAGCCAGTGTTTCCTTACTGATTTTCTGCCTACATGATCTCTCCATTGATTTAGGTAGGGTGTTAAAGTTCCCTACCATTAATATGTTACTGCTAATCACTCCTTTTATGTCTCTTAATATTTGCTTTAGGTTTTCAGGTGATTCTATGTTGGGTGCATACCTGATTAAAATTGTTATATTTTCTTCTTGGATTGATCCCTTGATCATTATGTAGTGTCCTTCTTTGTCTCTTATAACAGTCTTTATTTGAAAGTCTATTTTGCCTAATATGAATATTGAGACTTTGGCTATCTTTTGATTTCCATTTGCATGGAATACCATTTTACATCGCCTCACTTTCAACCTGTGTGTGTCTTTAGATCTGAAGTATTTCTCTGGTAGGCAGCATATATATGGGTCCTGTTTTCATATCCATTCAGTCACTCTGTCTTTTGATTGGAATACTTAGTCCATTTTCATTTAAAGTAATTATTGATAGGTATGTACTTATTCCCATTTTGTTCATTTGGGGGAGTTGTTTCTGTAGACATTTTTTGTTCCTTTCTTCTTTTGCTTTCTTCCCTTGTGATTTAATTTTTTTTTCTTTTGGCTGTGCCACAAAGCATGTGGGATCTTAGTTCCATGAGCAGGGATCAAACCCATGCCCCCTTCAGTGGAAGCACAGAGTTTTAATCACTGGGCTACCAGGGAAGTCTTTTAATATCTATCTTTAATGTTATATTTGGATTCCTATCTTTTGTGTGTGTGTTTGTGTGTATATCTATTATAGATTTTTGGATTATGGTTACCATGAAGTTTATATATAGCACTATATATCTACGGGTCGTAGGTTGGGTCGTTTTGAGGTGGGTTTCCCAAATTTATTGTCAGCCTGCTGGTGGACGGAGCTAGTTCCTATCATGGCTGGCTGTGTGATCTGGCGTGTACCAAAGCTGGCATCAGACTGCTGGTAAGAGGGGCCAGATCCCAGGGTGGCTGGTTGAGGGGTCCAGAATGTCTTGGAGCTGCTGTAGGCCTGCTGGTGAGTGTGACGTGGGGGTCCCAGAGCTAGTGTCAGCCCAGTGGTGGGCAGAGCTGGGTCTTAGGGTCTCTGGCTCTAGGGGTCTTGGAGTTGATGTTGGCCTGCTGGTGGGTGGGTTCAGGTCCCAACAGATGGCTGCAGGGTCCTGGGAGTCCTGTGGCTGGTGCAGTGGTGGGCAGAGCCAGGTCCTGTGTCCTCTGGTGGACAGAGCTGGGTCTTTTGGCTTCTGCAAACTCAGGGCCTCCAAAGGCAGCCAGCCTGCTGGTGGTTGGATCCATACACCACCGAGCTAGCTGCTTGGTCTGTGGTCTTCCAGTACTGGACCCAACAGGCTAGTGGGTAGGGGGGCAGGTCCCAGTGTTTCTTAACAATAGGGAGGATTGCAAAATGATGCTTGCGAGCACCAGTGTCCTCTTGATAAAATGAGCTCCCCAGGTTGGCTGCTGCCAGTGTCTATATCTCTACAGTGAGCTCCAATTGCTTCCTGTCTCTCCAAGAGGCTCTCTAAGGTCAGCACGTGGGTTTGACCCAGGCTCCTTCCAAAGGACTGCTTCTGCCCTGGGTCTCAGAGTGTGATATTTTGTGTGCACCTGTTAAGAGTGGATTTGCTGTTTCCTACAGCCCTCTGGTTCTCCTGAAAGTAAGCCCAACTGGCCTTCAAAGCCAAACATACTAGGGCCTCATCTTCCTGGTGCAGGAAACCCCAGGCTGGGGAGCGCAATGTGGAGCTCAGACCTCTTGCTCCTTGGGGAGAACCTCTGCAGTTGTAGTTATCCTCCTCTTTGTAGGTTGCCTACCTGGAGGTGTGGCTCTCGACTAAACCACATCTCTGACCCTCCTATCCATCTTGTTGAGGCTCCCTCTTAATGTCTTTATTTATTTATTTATTTTCAGTGGGGGTATGTTTTTATTCAAAGAGAAAGTCACAAAAATTATAAACATCCACATCAGTTCACTCAGTCCCATGTAATTAGTTTTCTTCATCTTGATCTTTTGTAAGCACTTTTATGAATTCATCAGTTTTCCAGTAGAGCTCTGAAAATGCTTATTCATTCAGTTCAGCAGTATAGTCAGTTACCAGAAACCTGTATTTGTCAGAGTCCTTTCCATGAATTCCTTGAAGATGAAACACTTTTATAGGAACATTTTTGCAAAAGCATCAGAGTACAGGCACAACTGTCGGTCAACGACAAAATACTTAAAAATGACCACGGTTAAGGATTTGATAAAAGTTCAGAATAATGCAATTGACAACGAAATTTAGTTATTTCTGACATATACAGTTTAAAGTAACAACTAGAATTATGACTTATACATTATACCAGAACATATAACATTTTAAGAAATATCATGTAATGTCTGAAACATTTATATTAACATATTTCCATACAAATAACCCAAAGAAAATTTAGTAGTAGTTGCTTTTTTGTTTGTTTTTTTGTTTCTACTGCAGGTTCTTATTAGTCATCAATGTTATACTCATCAGTGTATACAAGTCAATCACAATCGCCCAATTCAGCACACCACCATCCCCACCCCACTGCGGTCTTTTCCCCTTGGTGTCATTACGTTTGTTCTCTACATCTGTATCTCAACTTCTGCCCTGCAAACCGGTTCATCTGTACCATTTCTCTAGGTGGCACATACATGCATTAATACACGATATTTGTTTTTCTCTTTCTGACTTACTTCACTCTGTATGACAGTCTTTAGATACATCCACGTCTCAACAAATGACTCAATTTTGTTCCTTTTTGTGGCTGAGTAATATTCCATTATATATATGTACCACATCTCCTTTATCCATTAGTCTGTCGATAGGCATTTAGGTTGTTTCCATGACCTGGCTATTGTAAATACTGCTGCAATGGACATTGGGGTGCATGTGTCTTTTTTTTTTTTTTTTTACAACTTTATTGGTGTATAATTGCTTCAAAATGGTGTATTCGTTTCTGCTTTATAACAAAGTGAATCAGTTATACATATACATCTCTTCCCATATCCCTTCCCTCTTGCGTCTCCCTCCCTCCCACCCTCCGTATCCCACCCCTCTAGTACGTTCCAAAGCACCCAGCTGATCTACCTGTGCTATACGGCTGCTTCCCATTAGCTATCTACCTTACGTTTGGTAGTGTATATATGTCCATGCCTCTCTCTCGCTTTGTCACAGCTTACCCTTCCCCTTCCCCATAACCTCAAGTCCATTCTCTAGTAGGTCTCTGTCTTTATTCCCATCTTACTCCTAGGTTCTTCACGACCATTTTTTTCTTAGATTCCATGTATATGTGTTAGCATATGGTATTTCTTTTTCTCTTTCTGTCATACTTGACTCTGTGTGACAGACCCTAGGTCCACCCACCTCACTACAAATAACTCAGATTTGTTTCTTTTTATGGCTGAGTAATATTCCATTGTATATATGTGCCACATCTTCTTTTTCAATTCATCTGTTAATGAACACTTAGGTTGCTTGCCTGTCCTGGCTATTGTAAATAGAGCTGCGATGAATATTGTGCTGCATGACTCTTTTTGAATTATGGTTTTCTCAGGGTATATTCCCAGTAGTGCGATTGCTGGGTCCTATGGTAGTTCTATTTTTAGTTTCTAAGGAACCTCCATACTGTTCTCCATAGTGGCTGTATCATCTTACATTCTCACCAACAGTGCAAGAGGGTTCCCTTTTCTCCACACCCTCTACAGCATTTATTGTTTCTGGATATTTTTGTTGTTGTTGTTGCAGTACACGGGTCTCGCACTGTTATGGCCTCTCCCATTGCGGAGCACAGGCTCCGGATGCACAGGCTCAGTGGCCATGGCTCACGGATCTAGCCACTCCACGACATGTGAGTTCTTCCCGAACCGGGGCACGAAACCATGTCCCCTGCATCGGTAGACGGACTCCCAACCACTGCGCCACCAGGGAAGCCCTGTTTCTAGATTTTTTGACGATGGCCTTCCTGACCGGTGTGAGATGATATCTCATTGTAGTTTTGATTTGCATTTCTCTGATGATTAATAATGTTGAGCATTCTTTCATGTGTTTGTTGGCAATCTGTATCTCTTCTTTGGAGAAATGTCTATTTAGGTCTTCTGCCCATTTTTGGATTGGGTCGTTTGTTTTTCTTGTTATTGAGCTGCTTGACTTTTGTTTTTGGGGAACTTTTTATTACTGATTCAATTTCATTACTCGTAATTGGTCTGTTCATATTTTCTATTTCTTCTTTGTTCAATCTTGTGAGATTGTACATTCCTGGGAATTTGTCCTTTTCTTCTAGGTTGCTTAGTTTATTGGTGTATAATTGTTCATAGTAATTTTTTCTGATCCTTTGTATTTCTGTGTTGTCAGTTGTAACTCCTCCTTTTTCATTTCTGATTATATTGATCTGGGCACTCTCTCTATTTTTCTTGATGAGTCTGGCTAAAGGTTTATCACATTTATCTTTTCAAAGAGCCAGCTCTTAATTTCATTGATGTTTTATATATAAATTTCTACTTCATTTATTTCTGCTCTGATCTTTAGTTTCTTTCCTTTTACTGACTTTGTGTTTTGCTTGTTCTCCTTTTTATAGTTCCTTTAGGTGAAATATTAGATTGTTGCTTTGAGATTTTTGTTTCCTGCAGTGTGTTCGTATTGCAATAAACTTCCTTTGCAACTGCTTTTGCTGAGTCCAATAAATTTAGATTATTGTTTTTGTCTTGTCTTCAGGTATTTTTGGACTTCCTCTGATTTCTTCAGTGATCCATTGGTTGTTTATTAGCATATTCCTTAACCTCCAGGTGTTTGTGTTTTTTGTGGTTTTTTCCTTGTAGCTGATTTCTAGTTTAGAGCTTTATGGTTGGAAAAGGTGCTTGGTAAGATTCCAATTTTCTTAAATTTACTGAGACTTGTTTTGTGGCCTGGTATGTGACCTATCCTGAAGAATGTTCCATGTACACTCAATGTATATCCTGCTGTTTTTAGATGGATTGTTTTGATATATCTATTGATTCCAGCTGTTGTAAAATATCATTTAAAGCCAGTGTTTCCTTACTGATTTTCTGCCTACATGATCTCTCCATTGATTTAGGTAGGGTGTTAAAGTTCCCTACCATTAATATGTTACTGCTAATCACTCCTTTTATGTCTCTTAATATTTGCTTTAGGTTTTCAGGTGATTCTATGTTGGGTGCATACCTGATTAAAATTGTTATATTTTCTTCTTGGATTGATCCCTTGATCATTATGTAGTGTCCTTCTTTGTCTCTTATAACAGTCTTTATTTGAAAGTCTATTTTGCCTAATATGAATATTGAGACTTTGGCTATCTTTTGATTTCCATTTGCATGGAATACCATTTTACATCGCCTCACTTTCAACCTGTGTGTGTCTTTAGATCTGAAGTATTTCTCTGGTAGGCAGCATATATATGGGTCCTGTTTTCATATCCATTCAGTCACTCTGTCTTTTGATTGGAATACTTAGTCCATTTTCATTTAAAGTAATTATTGATAGGTATGTACTTATTCCCATTTTGTTCATTTGGGGGAGTTGTTTCTGTAGACATTTTTTGTTCCTTTCTTCTTTTGCTTTCTTCCCTTGTGATTTAATTTTTTTTTCTTTTGGCTGTGCCACAAAGCATGTGGGATCTTAGTTCCATGAGCAGGGATCAAACCCATGCCCCCTTCAGTGGAAGCACAGAGTTTTAATCACTGGGCTACCAGGGAAGTCTTTTAATATCTATCTTTAATGTTATATTTGGATTCCTATCTTTTGTGTGTGTGTTTGTGTGTATATCTATTATAGATTTTTGGATTATGGTTACCATGAAGTTTATATATAGCACTATATATCTACGGGTCGTAGGTTGGGTCGTTTTGAGGTGGGTTTCCCAAATTTATTGTCAGCCTGCTGGTGGACGGAGCTAGTTCCTATCATGGCTGGCTGTGTGATCTGGCGTGTACCAAAGCTGGCATCAGACTGCTGGTAAGAGGGGCCAGATCCCAGGGTGGCTGGTTGAGGGGTCCAGAATGTCTTGGAGCTGCTGTAGGCCTGCTGGTGAGTGTGACGTGGGGGTCCCAGAGCTAGTGTCAGCCCAGTGGTGGGCAGAGCTGGGTCTTAGGGTCTCTGGCTCTAGGGGTCTTGGAGTTGATGTTGGCCTGCTGGTGGGTGGGTTCAGGTCCCAACAGATGGCTGCAGGGTCCTGGGAGTCCTGTGGCTGGTGCAGTGGTGGGCAGAGCCAGGTCCTGTGTCCTCTGGTGGACAGAGCTGGGTCTTTTGGCTTCTGCAAACTCAGGGCCTCCAAAGGCAGCCAGCCTGCTGGTGGTTGGATCCATACACCACCGAGCTAGCTGCTTGGTCTGTGGTCTTCCAGTACTGGACCCAACAGGCTAGTGGGTAGGGGGGCAGGTCCCAGTGTTTCTTAACAATAGGGAGGATTGCAAAATGATGCTTGCGAGCACCAGTGTCCTCTTGATAAAATGAGCTCCCCAGGTTGGCTGCTGCCAGTGTCTATATCTCTACAGTGAGCTCCAATTGCTTCCTGTCTCTCCAAGAGGCTCTCTAAGGTCAGCAGGTGGGTTTGACCCAGGCTCCTTCCAAATGACTGCTTCTGCCCTGGGTCTCAGAGTGTGATATTTTGTGTGCACCTGTTAAGAGTGGATTTGCTGTTTCCTACAGCCCTCTGGTTCTCCTGAAAGTAAGCCCAACTGGCCTTCAAAGCCAAACATGCTAGGGCCTCATCTTCCTGGTGCAGGAAACCCCAGGCTGGGGAGCGCAATGTGGAGCTCAGACCTCTTGCTCCTTGGGGAGAACCTCTGCAGTTGTAGTTATCCTCCTCTTTGTAGGTTGCCTACCTGGAGGTGTGGCTCTCGACTAAACCACATCTCTGACCCTCCTATCCATCTTGTTGAGGCTCCCTCTTAATGTCTTTATTTATTTATTTATTTTCAGTGGGGGTATGTTTTTATTCAAAGAGAAAGTCACAAAAATTATAAACATCCACATCAGTTCACTCAGTCCCATGTAATTAGTTTTCTTCATCTTGATCTTTTGTAAGCACTTTTATGAATTCATCAGTTTTCCAGTAGAGCTCTGAAAATGCTTATTCATTCAGTTCAGCAGTATAGTCAGTTACCAGAAACCTGTATTTGTCAGAGTCCTTTCCATGAATTCCTTGAAGATGAAACACTTTTATAGGAACATTTTTGCAAAAGCATCAGAGTACAGGCACAACTGTCGGTAAACGACAAAATACTTAAAAATGACCACGGTTAAGGATTTGATAAAAGTTCAGAATAATGCAATTGACAACGAAATTTAGTTATTTCTGACATATACAGTTTAAAGTAACAACTAGAATTATGACTTATACATTATACCAGAACATATAACATTTTAAGAAATATCATGTAATGTCTGAAACATTTATATTAACATATTTCCATACAAATAACCCAAAGAAAATTTAGTAGTAGTTGCTTTTTTGTTTGTTTTTTTGTTTCTACTGCAGGTTCTTATTAGTCATCAATGTTATACTCATCAGTGTATACAAGTCAATCACAATCGCCCAATTCAGCACACCACCATCCCCACCCCACTGCGGTCTTTTCCCCTTGGTGTCATTACGTTTGTTCTCTACATCTGTATCTCAACTTCTGCCCTGCAAACCGGTTCATCTGTACCATTTCTCTAGGTGGCACATACATGCATTAATACACGATATTTGTTTTTCTCTTTCTGACTTACTTCACTCTGTATGACAGTCTTTAGATACATCCACGTCTCAACAAATGACTCAATTTTGTTCCTTTTTGTGGCTGAGTAATATTCCATTATATATATGTACCACATCTCCTTTATCCATTAGTCTGTCGATAGGCATTTAGGTTGTTTCCATGACCTGGCTATTGTAAATACTGCTGCAATGGACATTGGGGTGCATGTGTCTTTTTTTTTTTTTTTTTACAACTTTATTGGTGTATAATTGCTTCAAAATGGTGTATTCGTTTCTGCTTTATAACAAAGTGAATCAGTTATACATATACATCTCTTCCCATATCCCTTCCCTCTTGCGTCTCCCTCCCTCCCACCCTCCGTATCCCACCCCTCTAGTACGTTCCAAAGCACCCAGCTGATCTACCTGTGCTATACGGCTGCTTCCCATTAGCTATCTACCTTACGTTTGGTAGTGTATATATGTCCATGCCTCTCTCTCGCTTTGTCACAGCTTACCCTTCCCCTTCCCCATAACCTCAAGTCCATTCTCTAGTAGGTCTCTGTCTTTATTCCCATCTTACTCCTAGGTTCTTCACGACCATTTTTTTCTTAGATTCCATGTATATGTGTTAGCATATGGTATTTCTTTTTCTCTTTCTGTCATACTTGACTCTGTGTGACAGACCCTAGGTCCACCCACCTCACTACAAATAACTCAGATTTGTTTCTTTTTATGGCTGAGTAATATTCCATTGTATATATGTGCCACATCTTCTTTTTCAATTCATCTGTTAATGAACACTTAGGTTGCTTGCCTGTCCTGGCTATTGTAAATAGAGCTGCGATGAATATTGTGCTGCATGACTCTTTTTGAATTATGGTTTTCTCAGGGTATATTCCCAGTAGTGCGATTGCTGGGTCCTATGGTAGTTCTATTTTTAGTTTCTAAGGAACCTCCATACTGTTCTCCATAGTGGCTGTATCATCTTACATTCTCACCAACAGTGCAAGAGGGTTCCCTTTTCTCCACACCCTCTACAGCATTTATTGTTTCTGGATATTTTTGTTGTTGTTGTTGCAGTACACGGGTCTCGCACTGTTATGGCCTCTCCCATTGCGGAGCACAGGCTCCGGATGCACAGGCTCAGTGGCCATGGCTCACGGATCTAGCCACTCCACGACATGTGAGTTCTTCCCGAACCGGGGCACGAAACCATGTCCCCTGCATCAGTAGACGGACTCCCAACCACTGCGCCACCAGGGAAGCCCTGTTTCTAGATTTTTTGACGATGGCCTTCCTGACTGGTGTGAGATGATATCTCATTGTAGTTTTGATTTGCATTTCTCTGATGATTAATAATGTTGAGCATTCTTTCATGTGTTTGTTGGCAATCTGTATCTCTTCTTTGGAGAAATGTCTATTTAGGTCTTCTGCCCATTTTTGGATTGGGTCGTTTGTTTTTCTTGTTATTGAGCTGCTTGACTTTTGTTTTTGGGGAACTTTTTATTACTGATTCAATTTCATTACTCGTAATTGGTCTGTTCATATTTTCTATTTCTTCTTTGTTCAATCTTGTGAGATTGTACATTCCTGGGAATTTGTCCTTTTCTTCTAGGTTGCTTAGTTTATTGGTGTATAATTGTTCATAGTAATTTTTTCTGATCCTTTGTATTTCTGTGTTGTCAGTTGTAACTCCTCCTTTTTCATTTCTGGTTATATTGATCTGGGCACTCTCTCTATTTTTCTTGATGAGTCTGGCTAAAGGTTTATCACATTTATCTTTTCAAAGAGCCAGCTCTTAATTTCATTGATGTTTTATATATAAATTTCTACTTCATTTATTTCTGCTCTGATCTTTAGTTTCTTTCCTTTTACTGACTTTGTGTTTTGCTTGTTCTCCTTTTTATAGTTCCTTTAGGTGAAATATTAGATTGTTGCTTTGAGATTTTTGTTTCCTGCAGTGTGTTCGTATTGCAATAAACTTCCTTTGCAACTGCTTTTGCTGAGTCCAATAAATTTAGATTATTGTTTTTGTCTTGTCTTCAGGTATTTTTGGACTTCCTCTGATTTCTTCAGTGATCCATTGGTTGTTTATTAGCATATTCCTTAACCTCCAGGTGTTTGTGTTTTTTGTGGTTTTTTCCTTGTAGCTGATTTCTAGTTTAGAGCTTTATGGTTGGAAAAGGTGCTTGGTAAGATTCCAATTTTCTTAAATTTACTGAGACTTGTTTTGTGGCCTGGTATGTGACCTATCCTGAAGAATGTTCCATGTACACTCAATGTATATCCTGCTGTTTTTAGATGGATTGTTTTGATATATCTATTGATTCCAGCTGTTGTAAAATATCATTTAAAGCCAGTGTTTCCTTACTGATTTTCTGCCTACATGATCTCTCCATTGATTTAGGTAGGGTGTTAAAGTTCCCTACCATTAATATGTTACTGCTAATCACTCCTTTTATGTCTCTTAATATTTGCTTTAGGTTTTCAGGTGATTCTATGTTGGGTGCATACCTGATTAAAATTGTTATATTTTCTTCTTGGATTGATCCCTTGATCATTATGTAGTGTCCTTCTTTGTCTCTTATAACAGTCTTTATTTGAAAGTCTATTTTGCCTAATATGAATATTGAGACTTTGGCTATCTTTTGATTTCCATTTGCATGGAATACCATTTTACATCGCCTCACTTTCAACCTGTGTGTGTCTTTAGATCTGAAGTATTTCTCTGGTAGGCAGCATATATATGGGTCCTGTTTTCATATCCATTCAGTCACTCTGTCTTTTGATTGGAATACTTAGTCCATTTTCATTTAAAGTAATTATTGATAGGTATGTACTTATTCCCATTTTGTTCATTTGGGGGAGTTGTTTCTGTAGGCATTTTTTGTTCCTTTCTTCTTTTGCTTTCTTCCCTTGTGATTTAATTTTTTTTTCTTTTGGCTGTGCCACAAAGCATGTGGGATCTTAGTTCCATGAGCAGGGATCAAACCCATGCCCCCTTCAGTGGAAGCACAGAGTTTTAATCACTGGGCTACCAGGGAAGTCTTTTAATATCTATCTTTAATGTTATATTTGGATTCCTATCTTTTGTGTGTGTGTTTGTGTGTATATCTATTATAGATTTTTGGATTATGGTTACCATGAAGTTTATATATAGCACTATATATCTACGGGTCGTAGGTTGGGTCGTTTTGAGGTGGGTTTCCCAAATTTATTGTCAGCCTGCTGGTGGACGGAGCTAGTTCCTATCATGGCTGGCTGTGTGATCTGGCGTGTACCAAAGCTGGCATCAGACTGCTGGTAAGAGGGGCCAGATCCCAGGGTGGCTGGTTGAGGGGTCCAGAATGTCTTGGAGCTGCTGTAGGCCTGCTGGTGAGTGTGACGTGGGGGTCCCAGAGCTAGTGTCAGCCCAGTGGTGGGCAGAGCTGGGTCTTAGGGTCTCTGGCTCTAGGGGTCTTGGAGTTGATGTTGGCCTGCTGGTGGGTGGGTTCAGGTCCCAACAGATGGCTGCAGGGTCCTGGGAGTCCTGTGGCTGGTGCAGTGGTGGGCAGAGCCAGGTCCTGTGTCCTCTGGTGGACAGAGCTGGGTCTTTTGGCTTCTGCAAACTCAGGGCCTCCAAAGGCAGCCAGCCTGCTGGTGGTTGGATCCATACACCACCGAGCTAGCTGCTTGGTCTGTGGTCTTCCAGTACTGGACCCAACAGGCTAGTGGGTAGGGGGGCAGGTCCCAGTGTTTCTTAACAATAGGGAGGATTGCAAAATGATGCTTGCGAGCACCAGTGTCCTCTTGATAAAATGAGCTCCCCAGGTTGGCTGCTGCCAGTGTCTATATCTCTACAGTGAGCTCCAATTGCTTCCTGTCTCTCCAAGAGGCTCTCTAAGGTCAGCAGGTGGGTTTGACCCAGGCTCCTTCCAAAGGACTGCTTCTGCCCTGGGTCTCAGAGTGTGATATTTTGTGTGCACCTGTTAAGAGTGGATTTGCTGTTTCCTACAGCCCTCTGGTTCTCCTGAAAGTAAGCCCAACTGGCCTTCAAAGCCAAACATGCTAGGGCCTCATCTTCCTGGTGCAGGAAACCCCAGGCTGGGGAGCGCAATGTGGAGCTCAGACCTCTTGCTCCTTGGGGAGAACCTCTGCAGTTGTAGTTATCCTCCTCTTTGTAGGTTGCCTACCTCGAGGTGTGGCTCTCGACTAAACCACATCTCTGACCCTCCTATCCATCTTGTTGAGGCTCCCTCTTAATGTCTTTATTTATTTATTTATTTTCAGTGGGGGTATGTTTTTATTCAAAGAGAAAGTCACAAAAATTATAAACATCCACATCAGTTCACTCAGTCCCATGTAATTAGTTTTCTTCATCTTGATCTTTTGTAAGCACTTTTATGAATTCATCAGTTTTCCAGTAGAGCTCTGAAAATGCTTATTCATTCAGTTCAGCAGTATAGTCAGTTACCAGAAACCTGTATTTGTCAGAGTCCTTTCCATGAATTCCTTGAAGATGAAACACTTTTATAGGAACATTTTTGCAAAAGCATCAGAGTACAGGCACAACTGTCGGTAAACGACAAAATACTTAAAAATGACCACGGTTAAGGATTTGATAAAAGTTCAGAATAATGCAATTGACAACGAAATTTAGTTATTTCTGACATATACAGTTTAAAGTAACAACTAGAATTATGACTTATACATTATACCAGAACATATAACATTTTAAGAAATATCATGTAATGTCTGAAACATTTATATTAACATATTTCCATACAAATAACCCAAAGAAAATTTAGTAGTAGTTGCTTTTTTGTTTGTTTTTTTGTTTCTACTGCAGGTTCTTATTAGTCATCAATGTTATACTCATCAGTGTATACAAGTCAATCACAATCGCCCAATTCAGCACACCACCATCCCCACCCCACTGCGGTCTTTTCCCCTTGGTGTCATTACGTTTGTTCTCTACATCTGTATCTCAACTTCTGCCCTGCAAACCGGTTCATCTGTACCATTTCTCTAGGTGGCACATACATGCATTAATACACGATATTTGTTTTTCTCTTTCTGACTTACTTCACTCTGTATGACAGTCTTTAGATACATCCACGTCTCAACAAATGACTCAATTTTGTTCCTTTTTGTGGCTGAGTAATATTCCATTATATATATGTACCACATCTCCTTTATCCATTAGTCTGTCGATAGGCATTTAGGTTGTTTCCATGACCTGGCTATTGTAAATACTGCTGCAATGGACATTGGGGTGCATGTGTCTTTTTTTTTTTTTTTTTACAACTTTATTGGTGTATAATTGCTTCAAAATGGTGTATTCGTTTCTGCTTTATAACAAAGTGAATCAGTTATACATATACATCTCTTCCCATATCCCTTCCCTCTTGCGTCTCCCTCCCTCCCACCCTCCGTATCCCACCCCTCTAGTACGTTCCAAAGCACCCAGCTGATCTACCTGTGCTATACGGCTGCTTCCCATTAGCTATCTACCTTACGTTTGGTAGTGTATATATGTCCATGCCTCTCTCTCGCTTTGTCACAGCTTACCCTTCCCCTTCCCCATAACCTCAAGTCCATTCTCTAGTAGGTCTCTGTCTTTATTCCCATCTTACTCCTAGGTTCTTCACGACCATTTTTTTCTTAGATTCCATGTATATGTGTTAGCATATGGTATTTCTTTTTCTCTTTCTGTCATACTTGACTCTGTGTGACAGACCCTAGGTCCACCCACCTCACTACAAATAACTCAGATTTGTTTCTTTTTATGGCTGAGTAATATTCCATTGTATATATGTGCCACATCTTCTTTTTCAATTCATCTGTTAATGAACACTTAGGTTGCTTGCCTGTCCTGGCTATTGTAAATAGAGCTGCGATGAATATTGTGCTGCATGACTCTTTTTGAATTATGGTTTTCTCAGGGTATATTCCCAGTAGTGCGATTGCTGGGTCCTATGGTAGTTCTATTTTTAGTTTCTAAGGAACCTCCATACTGTTCTCCATAGTGGCTGTATCATCTTACATTCTCACCAACAGTGCAAGAGGGTTCCCTTTTCTCCACACCCTCTACAGCATTTATTGTTTCTGGATATTTTTGTTGTTGTTGTTGCAGTACACGGGTCTCGCACTGTTATGGCCTCTCCCATTGCGGAGCACAGGCTCCGGATGCACAGGCTCAGTGGCCATGGCTCACGGATCTAGCCACTCCACGACATGTGAGTTCTTCCCGAACCGGGGCACGAAACCATGTCCCCTGCATCAGTAGACGGACTCCCAACCACTGCGCCACCAGGGAAGCCCTGTTTCTAGATTTTTTGACGATGGCCTTCCTGACTGGTGTGAGATGATATCTCATTGTAGTTTTGATTTGCATTTCTCTGATGATTAATAATGTTGAGCATTCTTTCATGTGTTTGTTGGCAATCTGTATCTCTTCTTTGGAGAAATGTCTATTTAGGTCTTCTGCCCATTTTTGGATTGGGTCGTTTGTTTTTCTTGTTATTGAGCTGCTTGACTTTTGTTTTTGGGGAACTTTTTATTACTGATTCAATTTCATTACTCGTAATTGGTCTGTTCATATTTTCTATTTCTTCTTTGTTCAATCTTGTGAGATTGTACATTCCTGGGAATTTGTCCTTTTCTTCTAGGTTGCTTAGTTTATTGGTGTATAATTGTTCATAGTAATTTTTTCTGATCCTTTGTATTTCTGTGTTGTCAGTTGTAACTCCTCCTTTTTCATTTCTGATTATATTGATCTGGGCACTCTCTCTATTTTTCTTGATGAGTCTGGCTAAAGGTTTATCACATTTATCTTTTCAAAGAGCCAGCTCTTAATTTCATTGATGTTTTATATATAAATTTCTACTTCATTTATTTCTGCTCTGATCTTTAGTTTCTTTCCTTTTACTGACTTTGTGTTTTGCTTGTTCTCCTTTTTATAGTTCCTTTAGGTGAAATATTAGATTGTTGCTTTGAGATTTTTGTTTCCTGCAGTGTGTTCGTATTGCAATAAACTTCCTTTGCAACTGCTTTTGCTGAGTCCAATAAATTTAGATTATTGTTTTTGTCTTGTCTTCAGGTATTTTTGGACTTCCTCTGATTTCTTCAGTGATCCATTGGTTGTTTATTAGCATATTCCTTAACCTCCAGGTGTTTGTGTTTTTTGTGGTTTTTTCCTTGTAGCTGATTTCTAGTTTAGAGCTTTATGGTTGGAAAAGGTGCTTGGTAAGATTCCAATTTTCTTAAATTTACTGAGACTTGTTTTGTGGCCTGGTATGTGACCTATCCTGAAGAATGTTCCATGTACACTCAATGTATATCCTGCTGTTTTTAGATGGATTGTTTTGATATATCTATTGATTCCAGCTGTTGTAAAATATCATTTAAAGCCAGTGTTTCCTTACTGATTTTCTGCCTACATGATCTCTCCATTGATTTAGGTAGGGTGTTAAAGTTCCCTACCATTAATATGTTACTGCTAATCACTCCTTTTATGTCTCTTAATATTTGCTTTAGGTTTTCAGGTGATTCTATGTTGGGTGCATACCTGATTAAAATTGTTATATTTTCTTCTTGGATTGATCCCTTGATCATTATGTAGTGTCCTTCTTTGTCTCTTATAACAGTCTTTATTTGAAAGTCTATTTTGCCTAATATGAATATTGAGACTTTGGCTATCTTTTGATTTCCATTTGCATGGAATACCATTTTACATCGCCTCACTTTCAACCTGTGTGTGTCTTTAGATCTGAAGTATTTCTCTGGTAGGCAGCATATATATGGGTCCTGTTTTCATATCCATTCAGTCACTCTGTCTTTTGATTGGAATACTTAGTCCATTTTCATTTAAAGTAATTATTGATAGGTATGTACTTATTCCCATTTTGTTCATTTGGGGGAGTTGTTTCTGTAGACATTTTTTGTTCCTTTCTTCTTTTGCTTTCTTCCCTTGTGATTTAATTTTTTTTTCTTTTGGCTGTGCCACAAAGCATGTGGGATCTTAGTTCCATGAGCAGGGATCAAACCCATGCCCCCTTCAGTGGAAGCACAGAGTTTTAATCACTGGGCTACCAGGGAAGTCTTTTAATATCTATCTTTAATGTTATATTTGGATTCCTATCTTTTGTGTGTGTGTTTGTGTGTATATCTATTATAGATTTTTGGATTATGGTTACCATGAAGTTTATATATAGCACTGTATATCTACGGGTCGTAGGTTGGGTCGTTTTGAGGTGGGTTTCCCAAATTTATTGTCAGCCTGCTGGTGGACGGAGCTAGTTCCTATCATGGCTGGCTGTGTGATCTGGCGTGTACCAAAGCTGGCATCAGACTGCTGGTAAGAGGGGCCAGATCCCAGGGTGGCTGGTTGAGGGGTCCAGAATGTCTTGGAGCTGCTGTAGGCCTGCTGGTGAGTGTGACGTGGGGGTCCCAGAGCTAGTGTCAGCCCAGTGGTGGGCAGAGCTGGGTCTTAGGGTCTCTGGCTCTAGGGGTCTTGGAGTTGATGTTGGCCTGCTGGTGGGTGGGTTCAGGTCCCAACAGATGGCTGCAGGGTCCTGGGAGTCCTGTGGCTGGTGCAGTGGTGGGCAGAGCCAGGTCCTGTGTCCTCTGGTGGACAGAGCTGGGTCTTTTGGCTTCTGCAAACTCAGGGCCTCCAAAGGCAGCCAGCCTGCTGGTGGTTGGATCCATACACCACCGAGCTAGCTGCTTGGTCTGTGGTCTTCCAGTACTGGACCCAACAGGCTAGTGGGTAGGGGGGCAGGTCCCAGTGTTTCTTAACAATAGGGAGGATTGCAAAATGATGCTTGCGAGCACCAGTGTCCTCTTGATAAAATGAGCTCCCCAGGTTGGCTGCTGCCAGTGTCTATATCTCTACAGTGAGCTCCAATTGCTTCCTGTCTCTCCAAGAGGCTCTCTAAGGTCAGCACGTGGGTTTGACCCAGGCTCCTTCCAAAGGACTGCTTCTGCCCTGGGTCTCAGAGTGTGATATTTTGTGTGCACCTGTTAAGAGTGGATTTGCTGTTTCCTACAGCCCTCTGGTTCTCCTGAAAGTAAGCCCAACTGGCCTTCAAAGCCAAACATGCTAGGGCCTCATCTTCCTGGTGCAGGAAACCCCAGGCTGGGGAGCGCAATGTGGAGCTCAGACCTCTTGCTCCTTGGGGAGAACCTCTGCAGTTGTAGTTATCCTCCTCTTTGTGGGTTGCCTACCTCGAGGTGTGGCTCTCGACTAAACCACATCTCTGACCCTCCTATCCATCTTGTTGAGGCTCCCTCTTAATGTCTTTATTTATTTATTTATTTTCAGTGGGGGTATGTTTTTATTCAAAGAGAAAGTCACAAAAATTATAAACATCCACATCAGTTCACTCAGTCCCATGTAATTAGTTTTTTTTCATCTTGATCTTTTGTAAGCACTTTTATGAATTCATCAGTTTTCCAGTAGAGCTCTGAAAATGCTTATTCATTCAGTTCAGCAGTATAGTCAGTTACCAGAAACCTGTATTTGTCAGAGTCCTTTCCATGAATTCCTTGAAGATGAAACACTTTTATAGGAACATTTTTGCAAAAGCATCAGAGTACAGGCACAACTGTCGGTCAACGACAAAATACTTAAAAATGACCACGGTTAAGGATTTGATAAAAGTTCAGAATAATGCAATTGACAACGAAATTTAGTTATTTCTGACATATACAGTTTAAAGTAACAACTAGAATTATGACTTATACATTATACCAGAACATATAACATTTTAAGAAATATCATGTAATGTCTGAAACATTTATATTAACATATTTCCATACAAATAACCCAAAGAAAATTTAGTAGTAGTTGCTTTTTTGTTTGTTTTTCTGTTTCTACTGCAGGTTCTTATTAGTCATCAATGTTATACTCATCAGTGTATACAAGTCAATCACAATCGCCCAATTCAGCACACCACCATCCCCACCCCACTGCGGTCTTTTCCCCTTGGTGTCATTACGTTTGTTCTCTACATCTGTATCTCAACTTCTGCCCTGCAAACCGGTTCATCTGTACCATTTCTCTAGGTGGCACATACATGCATTAATACACGATATTTGTTTTTCTCTTTCTGACTTACTTCACTCTGTATGACAGTCTTTAGATACATCCACGTCTCAACAAATGACTCAATTTTGTTCCTTTTTGTGGCTGAGTAATATTCCATTATATATATGTACCACATCTCCTTTATCCATTAGTCTGTCGATAGGCATTTAGGTTGTTTCCATGACCTGGCTATTGTAAATACTGCTGCAATGGACATTGGGGTGCATGTGTCTTTTTTTTTTTTTTTTTACAACTTTATTGGTGTATAATTGCTTCAAAATGGTGTATTCGTTTCTGCTTTATAACAAAGTGAATCAGTTATACATATACATCTCTTCCCATATCCCTTCCCTCTTGCGTCTCCCTCCCTCCCACCCTCCGTATCCCACCCCTCTAGTACGTTCCAAAGCACCCAGCTGATCTACCTGTGCTATACGGCTGCTTCCCATTAGCTATCTACCTTACGTTTGGTAGTGTATATATGTCCATGCCTCTCTCTCGCTTTGTCACAGCTTACCCTTCCCCTTCCCCATAACCTCAAGTCCATTCTCTAGTAGGTCTCTGTCTTTATTCCCATCTTACTCCTAGGTTCTTCACGACCATTTTTTTCTTAGATTCCATGTATATGTGTTAGCATACGGTATTTCTTTTTCTCTTTCTGTCATACTTGACTCTGTGTGACAGACCCTAGGTCCACCCACCTCACTACAAATAACTCAGATTTGTTTCTTTTTATGGCTGAGTAATATTCCATTGTATATATGTGCCACATCTTCTTTTTCAATTCATCTGTTAATGAACACTTAGGTTGCTTGCCTGTCCTGGCTATTGTAAATAGAGCTGCGATGAATATTGTGCTGCATGACTCTTTTTGAATTATGGTTTTCTCAGGGTATATTCCCAGTAGTGCGATTGCTGGGTCCTATGGTAGTTCTATTTTTAGTTTCTAAGGAACCTCCATACTGTTCTCCATAGTGGCTGTATCATCTTACATTCTCACCAACAGTGCAAGAGGGTTCCCTTTTCTCCACACCCTCTACAGCATTTATTGTTTCTGGATATTTTTGTTGTTGTTGTTGCAGTACACGGGTCTCGCACTGTTATGGCCTCTCCCATTGCGGAGCACAGGCTCCGGATGCACAGGCTCAGTGGCCATGGCTCACGGATCTAGCCACTCCACGACATGTGAGTTCTTCCCGAACCGGGGCACGAAACCATGTCCCCTGCATCGGTAGACGGACTCCCAACCACTGCGCCACCAGGGAAGCCCTGTTTCTAGATTTTTTGACGATGGCCTTCCTGACCGGTGTGAGATGATATCTCATTGTAGTTTTGATTTGCATTTCTCTGATGATTAATAATGTTGAGCATTCTTTCATGTGTTTGTTGGCAATCTGTATCTCTTCTTTGGAGAAATGTCTATTTAGGTCTTCTGCCCATTTTTGGATTGGGTCGTTTGTTTTTCTTGTTATTGAGCTGCTTGACTTTTGTTTTTGGGGAACTTTTTATTACTGATTCAATTTCATTACTCGTAATTGGTCTGTTCATATTTTCTATTTCTTCTTTGTTCAATCTTGTGAGATTGTACATTCCTGGGAATTTGTCCTTTTCTTCTAGGTTGCTTAGTTTATTGGTGTATAATTGTTCATAGTAATTTTTTCTGATCCTTTGTATTTCTGTGTTGTCAGTTGTAACTCCTCCTTTTTCATTTCTGGTTATATTGATCTGGGCACTCTCTCTATTTTTCTTGATGAGTCTGGCTAAAGGTTTATCACATTTATCTTTTCAAAGAGCCAGCTCTTAATTTCATTGATGTTTTATATATAAATTTCTACTTCATTTATTTCTGCTCTGATCTTTAGTTTCTTTCCTTTTACTGACTTTGTGTTTTGCTTGTTCTCCTTTTTATAGTTCCTTTAGGTGAAATATTAGATTGTTGCTTTGAGATTTTTGTTTCCTGCAGTGTGTTCGTATTGCAATAAACTTCCTTTGCAACTGCTTTTGCTGAGTCCAATAAATTTAGATTATTGTTTTTGTCTTGTCTTCAGGTATTTTTGGACTTCCTCTGATTTCTTCAGTGATCCATTGGTTGTTTATTAGCATATTCCTTAACCTCCAGGTGTTTGTGTTTTTTGTGGTTTTTTCCTTGTAGCTGATTTCTAGTTTAGAGCTTTATGGTTGGAAAAGGTGCTTGGTAAGATTCCAATTTTCTTAAATTTACTGAGACTTGTTTTGTGGCCTGGTATGTGACCTATCCTGAAGAATGTTCCATGTACACTCAATGTATATCCTGCTGTTTTTAGATGGATTGTTTTGATATATCTATTGATTCCAGCTGTTGTAAAATATCATTTAAAGCCAGTGTTTCCTTACTGATTTTCTGCCTACATGATCTCTCCATTGATTTAGGTAGGGTGTTAAAGTTCCCTACCATTAATATGTTACTGCTAATCACTCCTTTTATGTCTCTTAATATTTGCTTTAGGTTTTCAGGTGATTCTATGTTGGGTGCATACCTGATTAAAATTGTTATATTTTCTTCTTGGATTGATCCCTTGATCATTATGTAGTGTCCTTCTTTGTCTCTTATAACAGTCTTTATTTGAAAGTCTATTTTGCCTAATATGAATATTGAGACTTTGGCTATCTTTTGATTTCCATTTGCATGGAATACCATTTTACATCGCCTCACTTTCAACCTGTGTGTGTCTTTAGATCTGAAGTATTTCTCTGGTAGGCAGCATATATATGGGTCCTGTTTTCATATCCATTCAGTCACTCTGTCTTTTGATTGGAATACTTAGTCCATTTTCATTTAAAGTAATTATTGATAGGTATGTACTTATTCCCATTTTGTTCATTTGGGGGAGTTGTTTCTGTAGACATTTTTTGTTCCTTTCTTCTTTTGCTTTCTTCCCTTGTGATTTAATTTTTTTTTCTTTTGGCTGTGCCACAAAGCATGTGGGATCTTAGTTCCATGAGCAGGGATCAAACCCATGCCCCCTTCAGTGGAAGCACAGAGTTTTAATCACTGGGCTACCAGGGAAGTCTTTTAATATCTATCTTTAATGTTATATTTGGATTCCTATCTTTTGTGTGTGTGTTTGTGTGTATATCTATTATAGATTTTTGGATTATGGTTACCATGAAGTTTATATATAGCACTATATATCTACGGGTCGTAGGTTGGGTCGTTTTGAGGTGGGTTTCCCAAATTTATTGTCAGCCTGCTGGTGGACGGAGCTAGTTCCTATCATGGCTGGCTGTGTGATCTGGCGTGTACCAAAGCTGGCATCAGACTGCTGGTAAGAGGGGCCAGATCCCAGGGTGGCTGGTTGAGGGGTCCAGAATGTCTTGGAGCTGCTGTAGGCCTGCTGGTGAGTGTGACGTGGGGGTCCCAGAGCTAGTGTCAGCCCAGTGGTGGGCAGAGCTGGGTCTTAGGGTCTCTGGCTCTAGGGGTCTTGGAGTTGATGTTGGCCTGCTGGTGGGTGGGTTCAGGTCCCAACAGATGGCTGCAGGGTCCTGGGAGTCCTGTGGCTGGTGCAGTGGTGGGCAGAGCCAGGTCCTGTGTCCTCTGGTGGACAGAGCTGGGTCTTTTGGCTTCTGCAAACTCAGGGCCTCCAAAGGCAGCCAGCCTGCTGGTGGTTGGATCCATACACCACCGAGCTAGCTGCTTGGTCTGTGGTCTTCCAGTACTGGACCCAACAGGCTAGTGGGTAGGGGGGCAGGTCCCAGTGTTTCTTAACAATAGGGAGGATTGCAAAATGATGCTTGCGAGCACCAGTGTCCTCTTGATAAAATGAGCTCCCCAGGTTGGCTGCTGCCAGTGTCTATATCTCTACAGTGAGCTCCAATTGCTTCCTGTCTCTCCAAGAGGCTCTCTAAGGTCAGCACGTGGGTTTGACCCAGGCTCCTTCCAAAGGACTGCTTCTGCCCTGGGTCTCAGAGTGTGATATTTTGTGTGCACCTGTTAAGAGTGGATTTGCTGTTTCCTACAGCCCTCTGGTTCTCCTGAAAGTAAGCCCAACTGGCCTTCAAAGCCAAACATGCTAGGGCCTCATCTTCCTGGTGCAGGAAACCCCAGGCTGGGGAGCGCAATGTGGAGCTCAGACCTCTTGCTCCTTGGGGAGAACCTCTGCAGTTGTAGTTATCCTCCTCTTTGTGGGTTGCCTACCTCGAGGTGTGGCTCTCGACTAAACCACATCTCTGACCCTCCTATCCATCTTGTTGAGGCTCCCTCTTAATGTCTTTATTTATTTATTTATTTTCAGTGGGGGTATGTTTTTATTCAAAGAGAAAGTCACAAAAATTATAAACATCCACATCAGTTCACTCAGTCCCATGTAATTAGTTTTTTTTCATCTTGATCTTTTGTAAGCACTTTTATGAATTCATCAGTTTTCCAGTAGAGCTCTGAAAATGCTTATTCATTCAGTTCAGCAGTATAGTCAGTTACCAGAAACCTGTATTTGTCAGAGTCCTTTCCATGAATTCCTTGAAGATGAAACACTTTTATAGGAACATTTTTGCAAAAGCATCAGAGTACAGGCACAACTGTCGGTCAACGACAAAATACTTAAAAATGACCACGGTTAAGGATTTGATAAAAGTTCAGAATAATGCAATTGACAACGAAATTTAGTTATTTCTGACATATACAGTTTAAAGTAACAACTAGAATTATGACTTATACATTATACCAGAACATATAACGTTTTAAGAAATATCATGTAATGTCTGAAACATTTATATTAACATATTTCCATACAAATAACCCAAAGAAAATTTAGTAGTAGTTGCTTTTTTGTTTGTTTTTCTGTTTCTACTGCAGGTTCTTATTAGTCATCAATGTTATACTCATCAGTGTATACAAGTCAATCACAATCGCCCAATTCAGCACACCACCATCCCCACCCCACTGCGGTCTTTTCCCCTTGGTGTCATTACGTTTGTTCTCTACATCTGTATCTCAACTTCTGCCCTGCAAACCGGTTCATCTGTACCATTTCTCTAGGTGGCACATACATGCATTAATACACGATATTTGTTTTTCTCTTTCTGACTTACTTCACTCTGTATGACAGTCTTTAGATACATCCACGTCTCAACAAATGACTCAATTTTGTTCCTTTTTGTGGCTGAGTAATATTCCATTATATATATGTACCACATCTCCTTTATCCATTAGTCTGTCGATAGGCATTTAGGTTGTTTCCATGACCTGGCTATTGTAAATACTGCTGCAATGGACATTGGGGTGCATGTGTCTTTTTTTTTTTTTTTTTACAACTTTATTGGTGTATAATTGCTTCAAAATGGTGTATTCGTTTCTGCTTTATAACAAAGTGAATCAGTTATACATATACATCTCTTCCCATATCCCTTCCCTCTTGCGTCTCCCTCCCTCCCACCCTCCGTATCCCACCCCTCTAGTACGTTCCAAAGCACCCAGCTGATCTACCTGTGCTATACGGCTGCTTCCCATTAGCTATCTACCTTACGTTTGGTAGTGTATATATGTCCATGCCTCTCTCTCGCTTTGTCACAGCTTACCCTTCCCCTTCCCCATAACCTCAAGTCCATTCTCTAGTAGGTCTCTGTCTTTATTCCCATCTTACTCCTAGGTTCTTCACGACCATTTTTTTCTTAGATTCCATGTATATGTGTTAGCATATGGTATTTCTTTTTCTCTTTCTGTCATACTTGACTCTGTGTGACAGACCCTAGGTCCACCCACCTCACTACAAATAACTCAGATTTGTTTCTTTTTATGGCTGAGTAATATTCCATTGTATATATGTGCCACATCTTCTTTTTCAATTCATCTGTTAATGAACACTTAGGTTGCTTGCCTGTCCTGGCTATTGTAAATAGAGCTGCGATGAATATTGTGCTGCATGACTCTTTTTGAATTATGGTTTTCTCAGGGTATATTCCCAGTAGTGCGATTGCTGGGTCCTATGGTAGTTCTATTTTTAGTTTCTAAGGAACCTCCATACTGTTCTCCATAGTGGCTGTATCATCTTACATTCTCACCAACAGTGCAAGAGGGTTCCCTTTTCTCCACACCCTCTACAGCATTTATTGTTTCTGGATATTTTTGTTGTTGTTGTTGCAGTACACGGGTCTCGCACTGTTATGGCCTCTCCCATTGCGGAGCACAGGCTCCGGATGCACAGGCTCAGTGGCCATGGCTCACGGATCTAGCCACTCCACGACATGTGAGTTCTTCCCGAACCGGGGCACGAAACCATGTCCCCTGCATCGGTAGACGGACTCCCAACCACTGCGCCACCAGGGAAGCCCTGTTTCTAGATTTTTTGACGATGGCCTTCCTGACCGGTGTGAGATGATATCTCATTGTAGTTTTGATTTGCATTTCTCTGATGATTAATAATGTTGAGCATTCTTTCATGTGTTTGTTGGCAATCTGTATCTCTTCTTTGGAGAAATGTCTATTTAGGTCTTCTGCCCATTTTTGGATTGGGTCGTTTGTTTTTCTTGTTATTGAGCTGCTTGACTTTTGTTTTTGGGGAACTTTTTATTACTGATTCAATTTCATTACTCGTAATTGGTCTGTTCATATTTTCTATTTCTTCTTTGTTCAATCTTGTGAGATTGTACATTCCTGGGAATTTGTCCTTTTCTTCTAGGTTGCTTAGTTTATTGGTGTATAATTGTTCATAGTAATTTTTTCTGATCCTTTGTATTTCTGTGTTGTCAGTTGTAACTCCTCCTTTTTCATTTCTGGTTATATTGATCTGGGCACTCTCTCTATTTTTCTTGATGAGTCTGGCTAAAGGTTTATCACATTTATCTTTTCAAAGAGCCAGCTCTTAATTTCATTGATGTTTTATATATAAATTTCTACTTCATTTATTTCTGCTCTGATCTTTAGTTTCTTTCCTTTTACTGACTTTGTGTTTTGCTTGTTCTCCTTTTTATAGTTCCTTTAGGTGAAATATTAGATTGTTGCTTTGAGATTTTTGTTTCCTGCAGTGTGTTCGTATTGCAATAAACTTCCTTTGCAACTGCTTTTGCTGAGTCCAATAAATTTAGATTATTGTTTTTGTCTTGTCTTCAGGTATTTTTGGACTTCCTCTGATTTCTTCAGTGATCCATTGGTTGTTTATTAGCATATTCCTTAACCTCCAGGTGTTTGTGTTTTTTGTGGTTTTTTCCTTGTAGCTGATTTCTAGTTTAGAGCTTTATGGTTGGAAAAGGTGCTTGGTAAGATTCCAATTTTCTTAAATTTACTGAGACTTGTTTTGTGGCCTGGTATGTGACCTATCCTGAAGAATGTTCCATGTACACTCAATGTATATCCTGCTGTTTTTAGATGGATTGTTTTGATATATCTATTGATTCCAGCTGTTGTAAAATATCATTTAAAGCCAGTGTTTCCTTACTGATTTTCTGCCTACATGATCTCTCCATTGATTTAGGTAGGGTGTTAAAGTTCCCTACCATTAATATGTTACTGCTAATCACTCCTTTTATGTCTCTTAATATTTGCTTTAGGTTTTCAGGTGATTCTATGTTGGGTGCATACCTGATTAAAATTGTTATATTTTCTTCTTGGATTGATCCCTTGATCATTATGTAGTGTCCTTCTTTGTCTCTTATAACAGTCTTTATTTGAAAGTCTATTTTGCCTAATATGAATATTGAGACTTTGGCTATCTTTTGATTTCCATTTGCATGGAATACCATTTTACATCGCCTCACTTTCAACCTGTGTGTGTCTTTAGATCTGAAGTATTTCTCTGGTAGGCAGCATATATATGGGTCCTGTTTTCATATCCATTCAGTCACTCTGTCTTTTGATTGGAATACTTAGTCCATTTTCATTTAAAGTAATTATTGATAGGTATGTACTTATTCCCATTTTGTTCATTTGGGGGAGTTGTTTCTGTAGACATTTTTTGTTCCTTTCTTCTTTTGCTTTCTTCCCTTGTGATTTAATTTTTTTTTCTTTTGGCTGTGCCACAAAGCATGTGGGATCTTAGTTCCATGAGCAGGGATCAAACCCATGCCCCCTTCAGTGGAAGCACAGAGTTTTAATCACTGGACTACCAGGGAAGTCTTTTAATATCTATCTTTAATGTTATATTTGGATTCCTATCTTTTGTGTGTGTGTTTGTGTGTATATCTATTATAGATTTTTGGATTATGGTTACCATGAAGTTTATATATAGCACTATATATCTACGGGTCGTAGGTTGGGTCGTTTTGAGGTGGGTTTCCCAAATTTATTGTCAGCCTGCTGGTGGACGGAGCTAGTTCCTATCATGGCTGGCTGTGTGATCTGGCGTGTACCAAAGCTGGCATCAGACTGCTGGTAAGAGGGGCCAGATCCCAGGGTGGCTGGTTGAGGGGTCCAGAATGTCTTGGAGCTGCTGTAGGCCTGCTGGTGAGTGTGACGTGGGGGTCCCAGAGCTAGTGTCAGCCCAGTGGTGGGCAGAGCTGGGTCTTAGGGTCTCTGGCTCTAGGGGTCTTGGAGTTGATGTTGGCCTGCTGGTGGGTGGGTTCAGGTCCCAACAGATGGCTGCAGGGTCCTGGGAGTCCTGTGGCTGGTGCAGTGGTGGGCAGAGCCAGGTCCTGTGTCCTCTGGTGGACAGAGCTGGGTCTTTTGGCTTCTGCAAACTCAGGGCCTCCAAAGGCAGCCAGCCTGCTGGTGGTTGGATCCATACACCACCGAGCTAGCTGCTTGGTCTGTGGTCTTCCAGTACTGGACCCAACAGGCTAGTGGGTAGGGGGGCAGGTCCCAGTGTTTCTTAACAATAGGGAGGATTGCAAAATGATGCTTGCGAGCACCAGTGTCCTCTTGATAAAATGAGCTCCCCAGGTTGGCTGCTGCCAGTGTCTATATCTCTACAGTGAGCTCCAATTGCTTCCTGTCTCTCCAAGAGGCTCTCTAAGGTCAGCACGTGGGTTTGACCCAGGCTCCTTCCAAAGGACTGCTTCTGCCCTGGGTCTCAGAGTGTGATATTTTGTGTGCACCTGTTAAGAGTGGATTTGCTGTTTCCTACAGCCCTCTGGTTCTCCTGAAAGTAAGCCCAACTGGCCTTCAAAGCCAAACATACTAGGGCCTCATCTTCCTGGTACAGGAAACCCCAGGCTGGGGAGCGCAATGTGGAGCTCAGACCTCTTGCTCCTTGGGGAGAACCTCTGCAGTTGTAGTTATCCTCCTCTTTGTGGGTTGCCTACCTCGAGGTGTGGCTCTCGACTAAACCACATCTCTGACCCTCCTATCCATCTTGTTGAGGCTCCCTCTTAATGTCTTTATTTATTTATTTATTTTCAGTGGGGGTATGTTTTTATTCAAAGAGAAAGTCACAAAAATTATAAACATCCACATCAGTTCACTCAGTCCCATGTAATTAGTTTTTTTTCATCTTGATCTTTTGTAAGCACTTTTATGAATTCATCAGTTTTCCAGTAGAGCTCTGAAAATGCTTATTCATTCAGTTCAGCAGTATAGTCAGTTACCAGAAACCTGTATTTGTCAGAGTCCTTTCCATGAATTCCTTGAAGATGAAACACTTTTATAGGAACATTTTTGCAAAAGCATCAGAGTACAGGCACAACTGTCGGTCAACGACAAAATACTTAAAAATGACCACGGTTAAGGATTTGATAAAAGTTCAGAATAATGCAATTGACAACGAAATTTAGTTATTTCTGACATATACAGTTTAAAGTAACAACTAGAATTATGACTTATACATTATACCAGAACATATAACATTTTAAGAAATATCATGTAATGTCTGAAACATTTATATTAACATATTTCCATACAAATAACCCAAAGAAAATTTAGTAGTAGTTGCTTTTTTGTTTGTTTTTCTGTTTCTACTGCAGGTTCTTATTAGTCATCAATGTTATACTCATCAGTGTATACAAGTCAATCACAATCGCCCAATTCAGCACACCACCATCCCCACCCCACTGCGGTCTTTTCCCCTTGGTGTCATTACGTTTGTTCTCTACATCTGTATCTCAACTTCTGCCCTGCAAACCGGTTCATCTGTACCATTTCTCTAGGTGGCACATACATGCATTAATACACGATATTTGTTTTTCTCTTTCTGACTTACTTCACTCTGTATGACAGTCTTTAGATACATCCACGTCTCAACAAATGACTCAATTTTGTTCCTTTTTGTGGCTGAGTAATATTCCATTATATATATGTACCACATCTCCTTTATCCATTAGTCTGTCGATAGGCATTTAGGTTGTTTCCATGACCTGGCTATTGTAAATACTGCTGCAATGGACATTGGGGTGCATGTGTCTTTTTTTTTTTTTTTTTTACAACTTTATTGGTGTATAATTGCTTCAAAATGGTGTATTCGTTTCTGCTTTATAACAAAGTGAATCAGTTATACATATACATCTCTTCCCATATCCCTTCCCTCTTGCGTCTCCCTCCCTCCCACCCTCCGTATCCCACCCCTCTAGTACGTTCCAAAGCACCCAGCTGATCTACCTGTGCTATACGGCTGCTTCCCATTAGCTATCTACCTTACGTTTGGTAGTGTATATATGTCCATGCCTCTCTCTCGCTTTGTCACAGCTTACCCTTCCCCTTCCCCATAACCTCAAGTCCATTCTCTAGTAGGTCTCTGTCTTTATTCCCATCTTACTCCTAGGTTCTTCACGACCATTTTTTTCTTAGATTCCATGTATATGTGTTAGCATACGGTATTTCTTTTTCTCTTTCTGTCATACTTGACTCTGTGTGACAGACCCTAGGTCCACCCACCTCACTACAAATAACTCAGATTTGTTTCTTTTTATGGCTGAGTAATATTCCATTGTATATATGTGCCACATCTTCTTTTTCAATTCATCTGTTAATGAACACTTAGGTTGCTTGCCTGTCCTGGCTATTGTAAATAGAGCTGCGATGAATATTGTGCTGCATGACTCTTTTTGAATTATGGTTTTCTCAGGGTATATTCCCAGTAGTGCGATTGCTGGGTCCTATGGTAGTTCTATTTTTAGTTTCTAAGGAACCTCCATACTGTTCTCCATAGTGGCTGTATCATCTTACATTCTCACCAACAGTGCAAGAGGGTTCCCTTTTCTCCACACCCTCTACAGCATTTATTGTTTCTGGATATTTTTGTTGTTGTTGTTGCAGTACACGGGTCTCGCACTGTTATGGCCTCTCCCATTGCGGAGCACAGGCTCCGGATGCACAGGCTCAGTGGCCATGGCTCACGGATCTAGCCACTCCACGACATGTGAGTTCTTCCCGAACCGGGGCACGAAACCATGTCCCCTGCATCGGTAGACGGACTCCCAACCACTGCGCCACCAGGGAAGCCCTGTTTCTAGATTTTTTGACGATGGCCTTCCTGACCGGTGTGAGATGATATCTCATTGTAGTTTTGATTTGCATTTCTCTGATGATTAATAATGTTGAGCATTCTTTCATGTGTTTGTTGGCAATCTGTATCTCTTCTTTGGAGAAATGTCTATTTAGGTCTTCTGCCCATTTTTGGATTGGGTCGTTTGTTTTTCTTGTTATTGAGCTGCTTGACTTTTGTTTTTGGGGAACTTTTTATTACTGATTCAATTTCATTACTCGTAATTGGTCTGTTCATATTTTCTATTTCTTCTTTGTTCAATCTTGTGAGATTGTACATTCCTGGGAATTTGTCCTTTTCTTCTAGGTTGCTTAGTTTATTGGTGTATAATTGTTCATAGTAATTTTTTCTGATCCTTTGTATTTCTGTGTTGTCAGTTGTAACTCCTCCTTTTTCATTTCTGATTATATTGATCTGGGCACTCTCTCTATTTTTCTTGATGAGTCTGGCTAAAGGTTTATCACATTTATCTTTTCAAAGAGCCAGCTCTTAATTTCATTGATGTTTTATATATAAATTTCTACTTCATTTATTTCTGCTCTGATCTTTAGTTTCTTTCCTTTTACTGACTTTGTGTTTTGCTTGTTCTCCTTTTTATAGTTCCTTTAGGTGAAATATTAGATTGTTGCTTTGAGATTTTTGTTTCCTGCAGTGTGTTCGTATTGCAATAAACTTCCTTTGCAACTGCTTTTGCTGAGTCCAATAAATTTAGATTATTGTTTTTGTCTTGTCTTCAGGTATTTTTGGACTTCCTCTGATTTCTTCAGTGATCCATTGGTTGTTTATTAGCATATTCCTTAACCTCCAGGTGTTTGTGTTTTTTGTGTTTTTTTCCTTGTAGCTGATTTCTAGTTTAGAGCTTTATGGTTGGAAAAGGTGCTTGGTAAGATTCCAATTTTCTTAAATTTACTGAGACTTGTTTTGTGGCCTGGTATGTGACCTATCCTGAAGAATGTTCCATGTACACTCAATGTATATCCTGCTGTTTTTAGATGGATTGTTTTGATATATCTATTGATTCCAGCTGTTGTAAAATATCATTTAAAGCCAGTGTTTCCTTACTGATTTTCTGCCTACATGATCTCTCCATTGATTTAGGTAGGGTGTTAAAGTTCCCTACCATTAATATGTTACTGCTAATCACTCCTTTTATGTCTCTTAATATTTGCTTTAGGTTTTCAGGTGATTCTATGTTGGGTGCATACCTGATTAAAATTGTTATATTTTCTTCTTGGATTGATCCCTTGATCATTATGTAGTGTCCTTCTTTGTCTCTTATAACAGTCTTTATTTGAAAGTCTATTTTGCCTAATATGAATATTGAGACTTTGGCTATCTTTTGATTTCCATTTGCATGGAATACCATTTTACATCGCCTCACTTTCAACCTGTGTGTGTCTTTAGATCTGAAGTATTTCTCTGGTAGGCAGCATATATATGGGTCCTGTTTTCATATCCATTCAGTCACTCTGTCTTTTGATTGGAATACTTAGTCCATTTTCATTTAAAGTAATTATTGATAGGTATGTACTTATTCCCATTTTGTTCATTTGGGGGAGTTGTTTCTGTAGACATTTTTTGTTCCTTTCTTCTTTTGCTTTCTTCCCTTGTGATTTAATTTTTTTTTCTTTTGGCTGTGCCACAAAGCATGTGGGATCTTAGTTCCATGAGCAGGGATCAAACCCATGCCCCCTTCAGTGGAAGCACAGAGTTTTAATCACTGGGCTACCAGGGAAGTCTTTTAATATCTATCTTTAATGTTATATTTGGATTCCTATCTTTTGTGTGTGTGTTTGTGTGTATATCTATTATAGATTTTTGGATTATGGTTACCATGAAGTTTATATATAGCACTGTATATCTACGGGTCGTAGGTTGGGTCGTTTTGAGGTGGGTTTCCCAAATTTATTGTCAGCCTGCTGGTGGACGGAGCTAGTTCCTATCATGGCTGGCTGTGTGATCTGGCGTGTACCAAAGCTGGCATCAGACTGCTGGTAAGAGGGGCCAGATCCCAGGGTGGCTGGTTGAGGGGTCCAGAATGTCTTGGAGCTGCTGTAGGCCTGCTGGTGAGTGTGACGTGGGGGTCCCAGAGCTAGTGTCAGCCCAGTAGTGGGCAGAGCTGGGTCTTAGGGTCTCTGGCTCTAGGGGTCTTGGAGTTGATGTTGGCCTGCTGGTGGGTGGGTTCAGGTCCCAACAGATGGCTGCAGGGTCCTGGGAGTCCTGTGGCTGGTGCAGTGGTGGGCAGAGCCAGGTCCTGTGTCCTCTGGTGGACAGAGCTGGGTCTTTTGGCTTCTGCAAACTCAGGGCCTCCAAAGGCAGCCAGCCTGCTGGTGGTTGGATCCATACACCACCGAGCTAGCTGCTTGGTCTGTGGTCTTCCAGTACTGGACCCAACAGGCTAGTGGGTAGGGGGGCAGGTCCCAGTGTTTCTTAACAATAGGGAGGATTGCAAAATGATGCTTGCGAGCACCAGTGTCCTCTTGATAAAATGAGCTCCCCAGGTTGGCTGCTGCCAGTGTCTATATCTCTACAGTGAGCTCCAATTGCTTCCTGTCTCTCCAAGAGGCTCTCTAAGGTCAGCACGTGGGTTTGACCCAGGCTCCTTCCAAAGGACTGCTTCTGCCCTGGGTCTCAGAGTGTGATATTTTGTGTGCACCTGTTAAGAGTGGATTTGCTGTTTCCTACAGCCCTCTGGTTCTCCTGAAAGTAAGCCCAACTGGCCTTCAAAGCCAAACATGCTAGGGCCTCATCTTCCTGGTGCAGGAAACCCCAGGCTGGGGAGCGCAATGTGGAGCTCAGACCTCTTGCTCCTTGGGGAGAACCTCTGCAGTTGTAGTTATCCTCCTCTTTGTGGGTTGCCTACCTCGAGGTGTGGCTCTCGACTAAACCACATCTCTGACCCTCCTATCCATCTTGTTGAGGCTCCCTCTTAATGTCTTTATTTATTTATTTATTTTCAGTGGGGGTATGTTTTTATTCAAAGAGAAAGTCACAAAAATTATAAACATCCACATCAGTTCACTCAGTCCCATGTAATTAGTTTTTTTTCATCTTGATCTTTTGTAAGCACTTTTATGAATTCATCAGTTTTCCAGTAGAGCTCTGAAAATGCTTATTCATTCAGTTCAGCAGTATAGTCAGTTACCAGAAACCTGTATTTGTCAGAGTCCTTTCCATGAATTCCTTGAAGATGAAACACTTTTATAGGAACATTTTTGCAAAAGCATCAGAGTACAGGCACAACTGTCGGTCAACGACAAAATACTTAAAAATGACCACGGTTAAGGATTTGATAAAAGTTCAGAATAATGCAATTGACAACGAAATTTAGTTATTTCTGACATATACAGTTTAAAGTAACAACTAGAATTATGACTTATACATTATACCAGAACATATAACATTTTAAGAAATATCATGTAATGTCTGAAACATTTATATTAACATATTTCCATACAAATAACCCAAAGAAAATTTAGTAGTAGTTGCTTTTTTGTTTGTTTTTCTGTTTCTACTGCAGGTTCTTATTAGTCATCAATGTTATACTCATCAGTGTATACAAGTCAATCACAATCGCCCAATTCAGCACACCACCATCCCCACCCCACTGCGGTCTTTTCCCCTTGGTGTCATTACGTTTGTTCTCTACATCTGTATCTCAACTTCTGCCCTGCAAACCGGTTCATCTGTACCATTTCTCTAGGTGGCACATACATGCATTAATACACGATATTTGTTTTTCTCTTTCTGACTTACTTCACTCTGTATGACAGTCTTTAGATACATCCACGTCTCAACAAATGACTCAATTTTGTTCCTTTTTGTGGCTGAGTAATATTCCATTATATATATGTACCACATCTCCTTTATCCATTAGTCTGTCGATAGGCATTTAGGTTGTTTCCATGACCTGGCTATTGTAAATACTGCTGCAATGGACATTGGGGTGCATGTGTCTTTTTTTTTTTTTTTTTACAACTTTATTGGTGTATAATTGCTTCAAAATGGTGTATTCGTTTCTGCTTTATAACAAAGTGAATCAGTTATACATATACATCTCTTCCCATATCCCTTCCCTCTTGCGTCTCCCTCCCTCCCACCCTCCGTATCCCACCCCTCTAGTACGTTCCAAAGCACCCAGCTGATCTACCTGTGCTATACGGCTGCTTCCCATTAGCTATCTACCTTACGTTTGGTAGTGTATATATGTCCATGCCTCTCTCTCGCTTTGTCACAGCTTACCCTTCCCCTTCCCCATAACCTCAAGTCCATTCTCTAGTAGGTCTCTGTCTTTATTCCCATCTTACTCCTAGGTTCTTCACGACCATTTTTTTCTTAGATTCCATGTATATGTGTTAGCATACGGTATTTCTTTTTCTCTTTCTGTCATACTTGACTCTGTGTGACAGACCCTAGGTCCACCCACCTCACTACAAATAACTCAGATTTGTTTCTTTTTATGGCTGAGTAATATTCCATTGTATATATGTGCCACATCTTCTTTTTCAATTCATCTGTTAATGAACACTTAGGTTGCTTGCCTGTCCTGGCTATTGTAAATAGAGCTGCGATGAATATTGTGCTGCATGACTCTTTTTGAATTATGGTTTTCTCAGGGTATATTCCCAGTAGTGCGATTGCTGGGTCCTATGGTAGTTCTATTTTTAGTTTCTAAGGAACCTCCATACTGTTCTCCATAGTGGCTGTATCATCTTACATTCTCACCAACAGTGCAAGAGGGTTCCCTTTTCTCCACACCCTCTACAGCATTTATTGTTTCTGGATATTTTTGTTGTTGTTGTTGCAGTACACGGGTCTCGCACTGTTATGGCCTCTCCCATTGCGGAGCACAGGCTCCGGATGCACAGGCTCAGTGGCCATGGCTCACGGATCTAGCCACTCCACGACATGTGAGTTCTTCCCGAACCGGGGCACGAAACCATGTCCCCTGCATCGGTAGACGGACTCCCAACCACTGCGCCACCAGGGAAGCCCTGTTTCTAGATTTTTTGACGATGGCCTTCCTGACCGGTGTGAGATGATATCTCATTGTAGTTTTGATTTGCATTTCTCTGATGATTAATAATGTTGAGCATTCTTTCATGTGTTTGTTGGCAATCTGTATCTCTTCTTTGGAGAAATGTCTATTTAGGTCTTCTGCCCATTTTTGGATTGGGTCGTTTGTTTTTCTTGTTATTGAGCTGCTTGACTTTTGTTTTTGGGGAACTTTCTATTACTGATTCAATTTCATTACTCGTAACTGGTCTGTTCATATTTTCTATTTCTTCTTTGTTCAATCTTGTGAGATTGTACATTCCTGGGAATTTGTCCTTTTCTTCTAGGTTGCTTAGTTTATTGGTGTATAATTGTTCATAGTAATTTTTTCTGATCCTTTGTATTTCTGTGTTGTCAGTTGTAACTCCTCCTTTTTCATTTCTGGTTATATTGATCTGGGCACTCTCTCTATTTTTCTTGATGAGTCTGGCTAAAGGTTTATCACATTTATCTTTTCAAAGAGCCAGCTCTTAATTTCATTGATGTTTTATATATAAATTTCTACTTCATTTATTTCTGCTCTGATCTTTAGTTTCTTTCCTTTTACTGACTTTGTGTTTTGCTTGTTCTCCTTTTTATAGTTCCTTTAGGTGAAATATTAGATTGTTGCTTTGAGATTTTTGTTTCCTGCAGTGTGTTCGTATTGCAATAAACTTCCTTTGCAACTGCTTTTGCTGAGTCCAATAAATTTAGATTATTGTTTTTGTCTTGTCTTCAGGTATTTTTGGACTTCCTCTGATTTCTTCAGTGATCCATTGGTTGTTTATTAGCATATTCCTTAACCTCCAGGTGTTTGTGTTTTTTGTGGTTTTTTCCTTGTAGCTGATTTCTAGTTTAGAGCTTTATGGTTGGAAAAGGTGCTTGGTAAGATTCCAATTTTCTTAAATTTACTGAGACTTGTTTTGTGGCCTGGTATGTGACCTATCCTGAAGAATGTTCCATGTACACTCAATGTATATCCTGCTGTTTTTAGATGGATTGTTTTGATATATCTATTGATTCCAGCTGTTGTAAAATATCATTTAAAGCCAGTGTTTCCTTACTGATTTTCTGCCTACATGATCTCTCCATTGATTTAGGTAGGGTGTTAAAGTTCCCTACCATTAATATGTTACTGCCAATCACTCCTTTTATGTCTCTTAATATTTGCTTTAGGTTTTCAGGTGATTCTATGTTGGGTGCATACCTGATTAAAATTGTTATATTTTCTTCTTGGATTGATCCCTTGATCATTATGTAGTGTCCTTCTTTGTCTCTTATAACAGTCTTTATTTGAAAGTCTATTTTGCCTAATATGAATATTGAGACTTTGGCTATCTTTTGATTTCCATTTGCATGGAATACCATTTTACATCGCCTCACTTTCAACCTGTGTGTGTCTTTAGATCTGAAGTATTTCTCTGGTAGGCAGCATATATATGGGTCCTGTTTTCATATCCATTCAGTCACTCTGTCTTTTGATTGGAATACTTAGTCCATTTTCATTTAAAGTAATTATTGATAGGTATGTACTTATTCCCATTTTGTTCATTTGGGGGAGTTGTTTCTGTAGACATTTTTTGTTCCTTTCTTCTTTTGCTTTCTTCCCTTGTGATTTAATTTTTTTTTCTTTTGGCTGTGCCACAAAGCATGTGGGATCTTAGTTCCATGAGCAGGGATCAAACCCATGCCCCCTTCAGTGGAAGCACAGAGTTTTAATCACTGGGCTACCAGGGAAGTCTTTTAATATCTATCTTTAATGTTATATTTGGATTCCTATCTTTTGTGTGTGTGTTTGTGTGTATATCTATTATAGATTTTTGGATTATGGTTACCATGAAGTTTATATATAGCACTATATATCTACGGGTCGTAGGTTGGGTCGTTTTGAGGTGGGTTTCCCAAATTTATTGTCAGCCTGCTGGTGGACGGAGCTAGTTCCTATCATGGCTGGCTGTGTGATCTGGCGTGTACCAAAGCTGGCATCAGACTGCTGGTAAGAGGGGCCAGATCCCAGGGTGGCTGGTTGAGGGGTCCAGAATGTCTTGGAGCTGCTGTAGGCCTGCTGGTGAGTGTGACGTGGGGGTCCCAGAGCTAGTGTCAGCCCAGTGGTGGGCAGAGCTGGGTCTTAGGGTCTCTGGCTCTAGGGGTCTTGGAGTTGATGTTGGCCTGCTGGTGGGTGGGTTCAGGTCCCAACAGATGGCTGCAGGGTCCTGGGAGTCCTGTGGCTGGTGCAGTGGTGGGCAGAGCCAGGTCCTGTGTCCTCTGGTGGACAGAGCTGGGTCTTTTGGCTTCTGCAAACTCAGGGGCTCCAAAGGCAGCCAGCCTGCTGGTGGTTGGATCCATACACCACCGAGCTAGCTGCTTGGTCTGTGGTCTTCCAGTACTGGACCCAACAGGCTAGTGGGTAGGGGGGCAGGTCCCAGTGTTTCTTAACAATAGGGAGGATTGCAAAATGATGCTTGCGAGCACCAGTGTCCTCTTGATAAAATGAGCTCCCCAGGTTGGCTGCTGCCAGTGTCTATATCTCTACAGTGAGCTCCAATTGCTTCCTGTCTCTCCAAGAGGCTCTCTAAGGTCAGCACGTGGGTTTGACCCAGGCTCCTTCCAAAGGACTGCTTCTGCCCTGGGTCTCAGAGTGTGATATTTTGTGTGCACCTGTTAAGAGTGGATTTGCTGTTTCCTACAGCCCTCTGGTTCTCCTGAAAGTAAGCCCAACTGGCCTTCAAAGCCAAACATGCTAGGGCCTCATCTTCCTGGTGCAGGAAACCCCAGGCTGGGGAGCGCAATGTGGAGCTCAGACCTCTTGCTCCTTGGGGAGAACCTCTGCAGTTGTAGTTATCCTCCTCTTTGTGGGTTGCCTACCTGGAGGTGTGGCTCTCGACTAAACCACATCTCTGACCCTCCTATCCATCTTGTTGAGGCTCCCTCTTAATGTCTTTATTTATTTATTTATTTTCAGTGGGGGTATGTTTTTATTCAAAGAGAAAGTCACAAAAATTATAAACATCCACATCAGTTCACTCAGTCCCATGTAATTAGTTTTCTTCATCTTGATCTTTTGTAAGCACTTTTATGAATTCATCAGTTTTCCAGTAGAGCTCTGAAAATGCTTATTCATTCAGTTCAGCAGTATAGTCAGTTACCAGAAACCTGTATTTGTCAGAGTCCTTTCCATGAATTCCTTGAAGATGAAACACTTTTATAGGAACATTTTTGCAAAAGCATCAGAGTACAGGCACAACTGTCGGTCAACGACAAAATACTTAAAAATGACCACGGTTAAGGATTTGATAAAAGTTCAGAATAATGCAATTGACAACGAAATTTAGTTATTTCTGACATATACAGTTTAAAGTAACAACTAGAATTATGGCTTATACATTATACCAGAACATATAACATTTTAAGAAATATCATGTAATGTCTGAAACATTTATATTAACATATTTCCATACAAATAACCCAAAGAAAATTTAGTAGTAGTTGCTTTTTTGTTTGTTTTTCTGTTTCTACTGCAGGTTCTTATTAGTCATCAATGTTATACTCATCAGTGTATACAAGTCAATCACAATCGCCCAATTCAGCACACCACCATCCCCACCCCACTGCGGTCTTTTCCCCTTGGTGTCATTACGTTTGTTCTCTACATCTGTATCTCAACTTCTGCCCTGCAAACCGGTTCATCTGTACCATTTCTCTAGGTGGCACATACATGCATTAATACACGATATTTGTTTTTCTCTTTCTGACTTACTTCACTCTGTATGACAGTCTTTAGATACATCCACGTCTCAACAAATGACTCAATTTTGTTCCTTTTTGTGGCTGAGTAATATTCCATTATATATATGTACCACATCTCCTTTATCCATTAGTCTGTCGATAGGCATTTAGGTTGTTTCCATGACCTGGCTATTGTAAATACTGCTGCAATGGACATTGGGGTGCATGTGTCTTTTTTTTTTTTTTTTACAACTTTATTGGTGTATAATTGCTTCAAAATGGTGTATTCGTTTCTGCTTTATAACAAAGTGAATCAGTTATACATATACATCTCTTCCCATATCCCTTCCCTCTTGCGTCTCCCTCCCTCCCACCCTCCGTATCCCACCCCTCTAGTACGTTCCAAAGCACCCAGCTGATCTACCTGTGCTATACGGCTGCTTCCCATTAGCTATCTACCTTACGTTTGGTAGTGTATATATGTCCATGCCTCTCTCTCGCTTTGTCACAGCTTACCCTTCCCCTTCCCCATAACCTCAAGTCCATTCTCTAGTAGGTCTCTGTCTTTATTCCCATCTTACTCCTAGGTTCTTCACGACCATTTTTTTCTTAGATTCCATATATATGTGTTAGCATACGGTATTTCTTTTTCTCTTTCTGTCATACTTGACTCTGTGTGACAGACCCTAGGTCCACCCACCTCACTACAAATAACTCAGATTTGTTTCTTTTTATGGCTGAGTAATATTCCATTGTATATATGTGCCACATCTTCTTTTTCAATTCATCTGTTAATGAACACTTAGGTTGCTTGCCTGTCCTGGCTATTGTAAATAGAGCTGCGATGAATATTGTGCTGCATGACTCTTTTTGAATTATGGTTTTCTCAGGGTATATTCCCAGTAGTGCGATTGCTGGGTCCTATGGTAGTTCTATTTTTAGTTTCTAAGGAACCTCCATACTGTTCTCCATAGTGGCTGTATCATCTTACATTCTCACCAACAGTGCAAGAGGGTTCCCTTTTCTCCACACCCTCTACAGCATTTATTGTTTCTGGATATTTTTGTTGTTGTTGTTGCAGTACACGGGTCTCGCACTGTTATGGCCTCTCCCATTGCGGAGCACAGGCTCCGGATGCACAGGCTCAGTGGCCATGGCTCACGGATCTAGCCACTCCACGACATGTGAGTTCTTCCCGAACCGGGGCACGAAACCATGTCCCCTGCATCGGTAGACGGACTCCCAACCACTGCGCCACCAGGGAAGCCCTGTTTCTAGATTTTTTGACGATGGCCTTCCTGACCGGTGTGAGATGATATCTCATTGTAGTTTTGATTTGCATTTCTCTGATGATTAATAATGTTGAGCATTCTTTCATGTGTTTGTTGGCAATCTGTATCTCTTCTTTGGAGAAATGTCTATTTAGGTCTTCTGCCCATTTTTGGATTGGGTCGTTTGTTTTTCTTGTTATTGAGCTGCTTGACTTTTGTTTTTGGGGAACTTTCTATTACTGATTCAATTTCATTACTCGTAACTGGTCTGTTCATATTTTCTATTTCTTCTTTGTTCAATCTTGTGAGATTGTACATTCCTGGGAATTTGTCCTTTTCTTCTAGGTTGCTTAGTTTATTGGTGTATAATTGTTCATAGTAATTTTTTCTGATCCTTTGTATTTCTGTGTTGTCAGTTGTAACTCCTCCTTTTTCATTTCTGGTTATATTGATCTGGGCACTCTCTCTATTTTTCTTGATGAGTCTGGCTAAAGGTTTATCACATTTATCTTTTCAAAGAGCCAGCTCTTAATTTCATTGATGTTTTATATATAAATTTCTACTTCATTTATTTCTGCTCTGATCTTTAGTTTCTTTCCTTTTACTGACTTTGTGTTTTGCTTGTTCTCCTTTTTATAGTTCCTTTAGGTGAAATATTAGATTGTTGCTTTGAGATTTTTGTTTCCTGCAGTGTGTTCGTATTGCAATAAACTTCCTTTGCAACTGCTTTTGCTGAGTCCAATAAATTTAGATTATTGTTTTTGTCTTGTCTTCAGGTATTTTTGGACTTCCTCTGATTTCTTCAGTGATCCATTGGTTGTTTATTAGCATATTCCTTAACCTCCAGGTGTTTGTGTTTTTTGTGGTTTTTTCCTTGTAGCTGATTTCTAGTTTAGAGCTTTATGGTTGGAAAAGGTGCTTGGTAAGATTCCAATTTTCTTAAATTTACTGAGACTTGTTTTGTGGCCTGGTATGTGACCTATCCTGAAGAATGTTCCATGTACACTCAATGTATATCCTGCTGTTTTTAGATGGATTGTTTTGATATATCTATTGATTCCAGCTGTTGTAAAATATCATTTAAAGCCAGTGTTTCCTTACTGATTTTCTGCCTACATGATCTCTCCATTGATTTAGGTAGGGTGTTAAAGTTCCCTACCATTAATATGTTACTGCCAATCACTCCTTTTATGTCTCTTAATATTTGCTTTAGGTTTTCAGGTGATTCTATGTTGGGTGCATACCTGATTAAAATTGTTATATTTTCTTCTTGGATTGATCCCTTGATCATTATGTAGTGTCCTTCTTTGTCTCTTATAACAGTCTTTATTTGAAAGTCTATTTTGCCTAATATGAATATTGAGACTTTGGCTATCTTTTGATTTCCATTTGCATGGAATACCATTTTACATCGCCTCACTTTCAACCTGTGTGTGTCTTTAGATCTGAAGTATTTCTCTGGTAGGCAGCATATATATGGGTCCTGTTTTCATATCCATTCAGTCACTCTGTCTTTTGATTGGAATACTTAGTCCATTTTCATTTAAAGTAATTATTGATAGGTATGTACTTATTCCCATTTTGTTCATTTGGGGGAGTTGTTTCTGTAGACATTTTTTGTTCCTTTCTTCTTTTGCTTTCTTCCCTTGTGATTTAATTTTTTTTTCTTTTGGCTGTGCCACAAAGCATGTGGGATCTTAGTTCCATGAGCAGGGATCAAACCCATGCCCCCTTCAGTGGAAGCACAGAGTTTTAATCACTGGGCTACCAGGGAAGTCTTTTAATATCTATCTTTAATGTTATATTTGGATTCCTATCTTTTGTGTGTGTGTTTGTGTGTATATCTATTATAGATTTTTGGATTATGGTTACCATGAAGTTTATATATAGCACTATATATCTACGGGTCGTAGGTTGGGTCGTTTTGAGGTGGGTTTCCCAAATTTATTGTCAGCCTGCTGGTGGACGGAGCTAGTTCCTATCATGGCTGGCTGTGTGATCTGGCGTGTACCAAAGCTGGCATCAGACTGCTGGTAAGAGGGGCCAGATCCCAGGGTGGCTGGTTGAGGGGTCCAGAATGTCTTGGAGCTGCTGTAGGCCTGCTGGTGAGTGTGACGTGGGGGTCCCAGAGCTAGTGTCAGCCCAGTGGTGGGCAGAGCTGGGTCTTAGGGTCTCTGGCTCTAGGGGTCTTGGAGTTGATGTTGGCCTGCTGGTGGGTGGGTTCAGGTCCCAACAGATGGCTGCAGGGTCCTGGGAGTCCTGTGGCTGGTGCAGTGGTGGGCAGAGCCAGGTCCTGTGTCCTCTGGTGGACAGAGCTGGGTCTTTTGGCTTCTGCAAACTCAGGGCCTCCAAAGGCAGCCAGCCTGCTGGTGGTTGGATCCATACACCACCGAGCTAGCTGCTTGGTCTGTGGTCTTCCAGTACTGGACCCAACAGGCTAGTGGGTAGGGGGGCAGGTCCCAGTGTTTCTTAACAATAGGGAGGATTGCAAAATGATGCTTGCGAGCACCAGTGTCCTCTTGATAAAATGAGCTCCCCAGGTTGGCTGCTGCCAGTGTCTATATCTCTACAGTGAGCTCCAATTGCTTCCTGTCTCTCCAAGAGGCTCTCTAAGGTCAGCACGTGGGTTTGACCCAGGCTCCTTCCAAAGGACTGCTTCTGCCCTGGGTCTCAGAGTGTGATATTTTGTGTGCACCTGTTAAGAGTGGATTTGCTGTTTCCTACAGCCCTCTGGTTCTCCTGAAAGTAAGCCCAACTGGCCTTCAAAGCCAAACATGCTAGGGCCTCATCTTCCTGGTGCAGGAAACCCCAGGCTGGGGAGCGCAATGTGGAGCTCAGACCTCTTGCTCCTTGGGGAGAACCTCTGCAGTTGTAGTTATCCTCCTCTTTGTGGGTTGCCTACCTGGAGGTGTGGCTCTCGACTAAACCACATCTCTGACCCTCCTATCCATCTTGTTGAGGCTCCCTCTTAATGTCTTTATTTATTTATTTATTTTCAGTGGGGGTATGTTTTTATTCAAAGAGAAAGTCACAAAAATTATAAACATCCACATCAGTTCACTCAGTCCCATGTAATTAGTTTTCTTCATCTTGATCTTTTGTAAGCACTTTTATGAATTCATCAGTTTTCCAGTAGAGCTCTGAAAATGCTTATTCATTCAGTTCAGCAGTATAGTCAGTTACCAGAAACCTGTATTTGTCAGAGTCCTTTCCATGAATTCCTTGAAGATGAAACACTTTTATAGGAACATTTTTGCAAAAGCATCAGAGTACAGGCACAACTGTCGGTCAACGACAAAATACTTAAAAATGACCACGGTTAAGGATTTGATAAAAGTTCAGAATAATGCAATTGACAACGAAATTTAGTTATTTCTGACATATACAGTTTAAAGTAACAACTAGAATTATGGCTTATACATTATACCAGAACATATAACATTTTAAGAAATATCATGTAATGTCTGAAACATTTATATTAACATATTTCCATACAAATAACCCAAAGAAAATTTAGTAGTAGTTGCTTTTTTGTTTGTTTTTCTGTTTCTACTGCAGGTTCTTATTAGTCATCAATGTTATACTCATCAGTGTATACAAGTCAATCACAATCGCCCAATTCAGCACACCACCATCCCCACCCCACTGCGGTCTTTTCCCCTTGGTGTCATTACGTTTGTTCTCTACATCTGTATCTCAACTTCTGCCCTGCAAACCGGTTCATCTGTACCATTTCTCTAGGTGGCACATACATGCATTAATACACGATATTTGTTTTTCTCTTTCTGACTTACTTCACTCTGTATGACAGTCTTTAGATACATCCACGTCTCAACAAATGACTCAATTTTGTTCCTTTTTGTGGCTGAGTAATATTCCATTATATATATGTACCACATCTCCTTTATCCATTAGTCTGTCGATAGGCATTTAGGTTGTTTCCATGACCTGGCTATTGTAAATACTGCTGCAATGGACATTGGGGTGCATGTGTCTTTTTTTTTTTTTTTTTACAACTTTATTGGTGTATAATTGCTTCAAAATGGTGTATTCGTTTCTGCTTTATAACAAAGTGAATCAGTTATACATATACATCTCTTCCCATATCCCTTCCCTCTTGCGTCTCCCTCCCTCCCACCCTCCGTATCCCACCCCTCTAGTACGTTCCAAAGCACCCAGCTGATCTACCTGTGCTATACGGCTGCTTCCCATTAGCTATCTACCTTACGTTTGGTAGTGTATATATGTCCATGCCTCTCTCTCGCTTTGTCACAGCTTACCCTTCCCCTTCCCCATAACCTCAAGTCCATTCTCTAGTAGGTCTCTGTCTTTATTCCCATCTTACTCCTAGGTTCTTCACGACCATTTTTTTCTTAGATTCCATATATATGTGTTAGCATACGGTATTTCTTTTTCTCTTTCTGTCATACTTGACTCTGTGTGACAGACCCTAGGTCCACCCACCTCACTACAAATAACTCAGATTTGTTTCTTTTTATGGCTGAGTAATATTCCATTGTATATATGTGCCACATCTTCTTTTTCAATTCATCTGTTAATGAACACTTAGGTTGCTTGCCTGTCCTGGCTATTGTAAATAGAGCTGCGATGAATATTGTGCTGCATGACTCTTTTTGAATTATGGTTTTCTCAGGGTATATTCCCAGTAGTGCGATTGCTGGGTCCTATGGTAGTTCTATTTTTAGTTTCTAAGGAACCTCCATACTGTTCTCCATAGTGGCTGTATCATCTTACATTCTCACCAACAGTGCAAGAGGGTTCCCTTTTCTCCACACCCTCTACAGCATTTATTGTTTCTGGATATTTTTGTTGTTGTTGTTGCAGTACACGGGTCTCGCACTGTTATGGCCTCTCCCATTGCGGAGCACAGGCTCCGGATGCACAGGCTCAGTGGCCATGGCTCACGGATCTAGCCACTCCACGACATGTGAGTTCTTCCCGAACCGGGGCACGAAACCATGTCCCCTGCATCGGTAGACGGACTCCCAACCACTGCGCCACCAGGGAAGCCCTGTTTCTAGATTTTTTGACGATGGCCTTCCTGACCGGTGTGAGATGATATCTCATTGTAGTTTTGATTTGCATTTCTCTGATGATTAATAATGTTGAGCATTCTTTCATGTGTTTGTTGGCAATCTGTATCTCTTCTTTGGAGAAATGTCTATTTAGGTCTTCTGCCCATTTTTGGATTGGGTCGTTTGTTTTTCTTGTTATTGAGCTGCTTGACTTTTGTTTTTGGGGAACTTTCTATTACTGATTCAATTTCATTACTCGTAACTGGTCTGTTCATATTTTCTATTTCTTCTTTGTTCAATCTTGTGAGATTGTACATTCCTGGGAATTTGTCCTTTTCTTCTAGGTTGCTTAGTTTATTGGTGTATAATTGTTCATAGTAATTTTTTCTGATCCTTTGTATTTCTGTGTTGTCAGTTGTAACTCCTCCTTTTTCATTTCTGGTTATATTGATCTGGGCACTCTCTCTATTTTTCTTGATGAGTCTGGCTAAAGGTTTATCACATTTATCTTTTCAAAGAGCCAGCTCTTAATTTCATTGATGTTTTATATATAAATTTCTACTTCATTTATTTCTGCTCTGATCTTTAGTTTCTTTCCTTTTACTGACTTTGTGTTTTGCTTGTTCTCCTTTTTATAGTTCCTTTAGGTGAAATATTAGATTGTTGCTTTGAGATTTTTGTTTCCTGCAGTGTGTTCGTATTGCAATAAACTTCCTTTGCAACTGCTTTTGCTGAGTCCAATAAATTTAGATTATTGTTTTTGTCTTGTCTTCAGGTATTTTTGGACTTCCTCTGATTTCTTCAGTGATCCATTGGTTGTTTATTAGCATATTCCTTAACCTCCAGGTGTTTGTGTTTTTTGTGGTTTTTTCCTTGTAGCTGATTTCTAGTTTAGAGCTTTATGGTTGGAAAAGGTGCTTGGTAAGATTCCAATTTTCTTAAATTTACTGAGACTTGTTTTGTGGCCTGGTATGTGACCTATCCTGAAGAATGTTCCATGTACACTCAATGTATATCCTGCTGTTTTTAGATGGATTGTTTTGATATATCTATTGATTCCAGCTGTTGTAAAATATCATTTAAAGCCAGTGTTTCCTTACTGATTTTCTGCCTACATGATCTCTCCATTGATTTAGGTAGGGTGTTAAAGTTCCCTACCATTAATATGTTACTGCCAATCACTCCTTTTATGTCTCTTAATATTTGCTTTAGGTTTTCAGGTGATTCTATGTTGGGTGCATACCTGATTAAAATTGTTATATTTTCTTCTTGGATTGATCCCTTGATCATTATGTAGTGTCCTTCTTTGTCTCTTATAACAGTCTTTATTTGAAAGTCTATTTTGCCTAATATGAATATTGAGACTTTGGCTATCTTTTGATTTCCATTTGCATGGAATACCATTTTACATCGCCTCACTTTCAACCTGTGTGTGTCTTTAGATCTGAAGTATTTCTCTGGTAGGCAGCATATATATGGGTCCTGTTTTCATATCCATTCAGTCACTCTGTCTTTTGATTGGAATACTTAGTCCATTTTCATTTAAAGTAATTATTGATAGGTATGTACTTATTCCCATTTTGTTCATTTGGGGGAGTTGTTTCTGTAGACATTTTTTGTTCCTTTCTTCTTTTGCTTTCTTCCCTTGTGATTTAATTTTTTTTTCTTTTGGCTGTGCCACAAAGCATGTGGGATCTTAGTTCCATGAGCAGGGATCAAACCCATGCCCCCTTCAGTGGAAGCACAGAGTTTTAATCACTGGGCTACCAGGGAAGTCTTTTAATATCTATCTTTAATGTTATATTTGGATTCCTATCTTTTGTGTGTGTGTTTGTGTGTATATCTATTATAGATTTTTGGATTATGGTTACCATGAAGTTTATATATAGCACTATATATCTACGGGTCGTAGGTTGGGTCGTTTTGAGGTGGGTTTCCCAAATTTATTGTCAGCCTGCTGGTGGACGGAGCTAGTTCCTATCATGGCTGGCTGTGTGATCTGGCGTGTACCAAAGCTGGCATCAGACTGCTGGTAAGAGGGGCCAGATCCCAGGGTGGCTGGTTGAGGGGTCCAGAATGTCTTGGAGCTGCTGTAGGCCTGCTGGTGAGTGTGACGTGGGGGTCCCAGAGCTAGTGTCAGCCCAGTGGTGGGCAGAGCTGGGTCTTAGGGTCTCTGGCTCTAGGGGTCTTGGAGTTGATGTTGGCCTGCTGGTGGGTGGGTTCAGGTCCCAACAGATGGCTGCAGGGTCCTGGGAGTCCTGTGGCTGGTGCAGTGGTGGGCAGAGCCAGGTCCTGTGTCCTCTGGTGGACAGAGCTGGGTCTTTTGGCTTCTGCAAACTCAGGGGCTCCAAAGGCAGCCAGCCTGCTGGTGGTTGGATCCATACACCACCGAGCTAGCTGCTTGGTCTGTGGTCTTCCAGTACTGGACCCAACAGGCTAGTGGGTAGGGGGGCAGGTCCCAGTGTTTCTTAACAATAGGGAGGATTGCAAAATGATGCTTGCGAGCACCAGTGTCCTCTTGATAAAATGAGCTCCCCAGGTTGGCTGCTGCCAGTGTCTATATCTCTACAGTGAGCTCCAATTGCTTCCTGTCTCTCCAAGAGGCTCTCTAAGGTCAGCACGTGGGTTTGACCCAGGCTCCTTCCAAAGGACTGCTTCTGCCCTGGGTCTCAGAGTGTGATATTTTGTGTGCACCTGTTAAGAGTGGATTTGCTGTTTCCTACAGCCCTCTGGTTCTCCTGAAAGTAAGCCCAACTGGCCTTCAAAGCCAAACATGCTAGGGCCTCATCTTCCTGGTGCAGGAAACCCCAGGCTGGGGAGCGCAATGTGGAGCTCAGACCTCTTGCTCCTTGGGGAGAACCTCTGCAGTTGTAGTTATCCTCCTCTTTGTGGGTTGCCTACCTGGAGGTGTGGCTCTCGACTAAACCACATCTCTGACCCTCCTATCCATCTTGTTGAGGCTCCCTCTTAATGTCTTTATTTATTTATTTATTTTCAGTGGGGGTATGTTTTTATTCAAAGAGAAAGTCACAAAAATTATAAACATCCACATCAGTTCACTCAGTCCCATGTAATTAGTTTTCTTCATCTTGATCTTTTGTAAGCACTTTTATGAATTCATCAGTTTTCCAGTAGAGCTCTGAAAATGCTTATTCATTCAGTTCAGCAGTATAGTCAGTTACCAGAAACCTGTATTTGTCAGAGTCCTTTCCATGAATTCCTTGAAGATGAAACACTTTTATAGGAACATTTTTGCAAAAGCATCAGAGTACAGGCACAACTGTCGGTCAACGACAAAATACTTAAAAATGACCACGGTTAAGGATTTGATAAAAGTTCAGAATAATGCAATTGACAACGAAATTTAGTTATTTCTGACATATACAGTTTAAAGTAACAACTAGAATTATGGCTTATACATTATACCAGAACATATAACATTTTAAGAAATATCATGTAATGTCTGAAACATTTATATTAACATATTTCCATACAAATAACCCAAAGAAAATTTAGTAGTAGTTGCTTTTTTGTTTGTTTTTCTGTTTCTACTGCAGGTTCTTATTAGTCATCAATGTTATACTCATCAGTGTATACAAGTCAATCACAATCGCCCAATTCAGCACACCACCATCCCCACCCCACTGCGGTCTTTTCCCCTTGGTGTCATTACGTTTGTTCTCTACATCTGTATCTCAACTTCTGCCCTGCAAACCGGTTCATCTGTACCATTTCTCTAGGTGGCACATACATGCATTAATACACGATATTTGTTTTTCTCTTTCTGACTTACTTCACTCTGTATGACAGTCTTTAGATACATCCACGTCTCAACAAATGACTCAATTTTGTTCCTTTTTGTGGCTGAGTAATATTCCATTATATATATGTACCACATCTCCTTTATCCATTAGTCTGTCGATAGGCATTTAGGTTGTTTCCATGACCTGGCTATTGTAAATACTGCTGCAATGGACATTGGGGTGCATGTGTCTTTTTTTTTTTTTTTACAACTTTATTGGTGTATAATTGCTTCAAAATGGTGTATTCGTTTCTGCTTTATAACAAAGTGAATCAGTTATACATATACATCTCTTCCCATATCCCTTCCCTCTTGCGTCTCCCTCCCTCCCACCCTCCGTATCCCACCCCTCTAGTACGTTCCAAAGCACCCAGCTGATCTACCTGTGCTATACGGCTGCTTCCCATTAGCTATCTACCTTACGTTTGGTAGTGTATATATGTCCATGCCTCTCTCTCGCTTTGTCACAGCTTACCCTTCCCCTTCCCCATAACCTCAAGTCCATTCTCTAGTAGGTCTCTGTCTTTATTCCCATCTTACTCCTAGGTTCTTCACGACCATTTTTTTCTTAGATTCCATATATATGTGTTAGCATACGGTATTTCTTTTTCTCTTTCTGTCATACTTGACTCTGTGTGACAGACCCTAGGTCCACCCACCTCACTACAAATAACTCAGATTTGTTTCTTTTTATGGCTGAGTAATATTCCATTGTATATATGTGCCACATCTTCTTTTTCAATTCATCTGTTAATGAACACTTAGGTTGCTTGCCTGTCCTGGCTATTGTAAATAGAGCTGCGATGAATATTGTGCTGCATGACTCTTTTTGAATTATGGTTTTCTCAGGGTATATTCCCAGTAGTGCGATTGCTGGGTCCTATGGTAGTTCTATTTTTAGTTTCTAAGGAACCTCCATACTGTTCTCCATAGTGGCTGTATCATCTTACATTCTCACCAACAGTGCAAGAGGGTTCCCTTTTCTCCACACCCTCTACAGCATTTATTGTTTCTGGATATTTTTGTTGTTGTTGTTGCAGTACACGGGTCTCGCACTGTTATGGCCTCTCCCATTGCGGAGCACAGGCTCCGGATGCACAGGCTCAGTGGCCATGGCTCACGGATCTAGCCACTCCACGACATGTGAGTTCTTCCCGAACCGGGGCACGAAACCATGTCCCCTGCATCGGTAGACGGACTCCCAACCACTGCGCCACCAGGGAAGCCCTGTTTCTAGATTTTTTGACGATGGCCTTCCTGACCGGTGTGAGATGATATCTCATTGTAGTTTTGATTTGCATTTCTCTGATGATTAATAATGTTGAGCATTCTTTCATGTGTTTGTTGGCAATCTGTATCTCTTCTTTGGAGAAATGTCTATTTAGGTCTTCTGCCCATTTTTGGATTGGGTCGTTTGTTTTTCTTGTTATTGAGCTGCTTGACTTTTGTTTTTGGGGAACTTTCTATTACTGATTCAATTTCATTACTCGTAACTGGTCTGTTCATATTTTCTATTTCTTCTTTGTTCAATCTTGTGAGATTGTACATTCCTGGGAATTTGTCCTTTTCTTCTAGGTTGCTTAGTTTATTGGTGTATAATTGTTCATAGTAATTTTTTCTGATCCTTTGTATTTCTGTGTTGTCAGTTGTAACTCCTCCTTTTTCATTTCTGGTTATATTGATCTGGGCACTCTCTCTATTTTTCTTGATGAGTCTGGCTAAAGGTTTATCACATTTATCTTTTCAAAGAGCCAGCTCTTAATTTCATTGATGTTTTATATATAAATTTCTACTTCATTTATTTCTGCTCTGATCTTTAGTTTCTTTCCTTTTACTGACTTTGTGTTTTGCTTGTTCTCCTTTTTATAGTTCCTTTAGGTGAAATATTAGATTGTTGCTTTGAGATTTTTGTTTCCTGCAGTGTGTTCGTATTGCAATAAACTTCCTTTGCAACTGCTTTTGCTGAGTCCAATAAATTTAGATTATTGTTTTTGTCTTGTCTTCAGGTATTTTTGGACTTCCTCTGATTTCTTCAGTGATCCATTGGTTGTTTATTAGCATATTCCTTAACCTCCAGGTGTTTGTGTTTTTTGTGGTTTTTTCCTTGTAGCTGATTTCTAGTTTAGAGCTTTATGGTTGGAAAAGGTGCTTGGTAAGATTCCAATTTTCTTAAATTTACTGAGACTTGTTTTGTGGCCTGGTATGTGACCTATCCTGAAGAATGTTCCATGTACACTCAATGTATATCCTGCTGTTTTTAGATGGATTGTTTTGATATATCTATTGATTCCAGCTGTTGTAAAATATCATTTAAAGCCAGTGTTTCCTTACTGATTTTCTGCCTACATGATCTCTCCATTGATTTAGGTAGGGTGTTAAAGTTCCCTACCATTAATATGTTACTGCTAATCACTCCTTTTATGTCTCTTAATATTTGCTTTAGGTTTTCAGGTGATTCTATGTTGGGTGCATACCTGATTAAAATTGTTATATTTTCTTCTTGGATTGATCCCTTGATCATTATGTAGTGTCCTTCTTTGTCTCTTATAACAGTCTTTATTTGAAAGTCTATTTTGCCTAATATGAATATTGAGACTTTGGCTATCTTTTGATTTCCATTTGCATGGAATACCATTTTACATCGCCTCACTTTCAACCTGTGTGTGTCTTTAGATCTGAAGTATTTCTCTGGTAGGCAGCATATATATGGGTCCTGTTTTCATATCCATTCAGTCACTCTGTCTTTTGATTGGAATACTTAGTCCATTTTCATTTAAAGTAATTATTGATAGGTATGTACTTATTCCCATTTTGTTCATTTGGGGGAGTTGTTTCTGTAGACATTTTTTGTTCCTTTCTTCTTTTGCTTTCTTCCCTTGTGATTTAATTTTTTTTTCTTTTGGCTGTGCCACAAAGCATGTGGGATCTTAGTTCCATGAGCAGGGATCAAACCCATGCCCCCTTCAGTGGAAGCACAGAGTTTTAATCACTGGGCTACCAGGGAAGTCTTTTAATATCTATCTTTAATGTTATATTTGGATTCCTATCTTTTGTGTGTGTGTTTGTGTGTATATCTATTATAGATTTTTGGATTATGGTTACCATGAAGTTTATATATAGCACTATATATCTACGGGTCGTAGGTTGGGTCGTTTTGAGGTGGGTTTCCCAAATTTATTGTCAGCCTGCTGGTGGACGGAGCTAGTTCCTATCATGGCTGGCTGTGTGATCTGGCGTGTACCAAAGCTGGCATCAGACTGCTGGTAAGAGGGGCCAGATCCCAGGGTGGCTGGTTGAGGGGTCCAGAATGTCTTGGAGCTGCTGTAGGCCTGCTGGTGAGTGTGACGTGGGGGTCCCAGAGCTAGTGTCAGCCCAGTGGTGGGCAGAGCTGGGTCTTAGGGTCTCTGGCTCTAGGGGTCTTGGAGTTGATGTTGGCCTGCTGGTGGGTGGGTTCAGGTCCCAACAGATGGCTGCAGGGTCCTGGGAGTCCTGTGGCTGGTGCAGTGGTGGGCAGAGCCAGGTCCTGTGTCCTCTGGTGGACAGAGCTGGGTCTTTTGGCTTCTGCAAACTCAGGGCCTCCAAAGGCAGCCAGCCTGCTGGTGGTTGGATCCATACACCACCGAGCTAGCTGCTTGGTCTGTGGTCTTCCAGTACTGGACCCAACAGGCTAGTGGGTAGGGGGGCAGGTCCCAGTGTTTCTTAACAATAGGGAGGATTGCAAAATGATGCTTGCGAGCACCAGTGTCCTCTTGATAAAATGAGCTCCCCAGGTTGGCTGCTGCCAGTGTCTATATCTCTACAGTGAGCTCCAATTGCTTCCTGTCTCTCCAAGAGGCTCTCTAAGGTCAGCACGTGGGTTTGACCCAGGCTCCTTCCAAAGGACTGCTTCTGCCCTGGGTCTCAGAGTGTGATATTTTGTGTGCACCTGTTAAGAGTGGATTTGCTGTTTCCTACAGCCCTCTGGTTCTCCTGAAAGTAAGCCCAACTGGCCTTCAAAGCCAAACATGCTAGGGCCTCATCTTCCTGGTGCAGGAAACCCCAGGCTGGGGAGCGCAATGTGGAGCTCAGACCTCTTGCTCCTTGGGGAGAACCTCTGCAGTTGTAGTTATCCTCCTCTTTGTGGGTTGCCTACCTGGAGGTGTGGCTCTCGACTAAACCACATCTCTGACCCTCCTATCCATCTTGTTGAGGCTCCCTCTTAATGTCTTTATTTATTTATTTATTTTCAGTGGGGGTATGTTTTTATTCAAAGAGAAAGTCACAAAAATTATAAACATCCACATCAGTTCACTCAGTCCCATGTAATTAGTTTTCTTCATCTTGATCTTTTGTAAGCACTTTTATGAATTCATCAGTTTTCCAGTAGAGCTCTGAAAATGCTTATTCATTCAGTTCAGCAGTATAGTCAGTTACCAGAAACCTGTATTTGTCAGAGTCCTTTCCATGAATTCCTTGAAGATGAAACACTTTTATAGGAACATTTTTGCAAAAGCATCAGAGTACAGGCACAACTGTCGGTCAACGACAAAATACTTAAAAATGACCACGGTTAAGGATTTGATAAAAGTTCAGAATAATGCAATTGACAACGAAATTTAGTTATTTCTGACATATACAGTTTAAAGTAACAACTAGAATTATGGCTTATACATTATACCAGAACATATAACATTTTAAGAAATATCATGTAATGTCTGAAACATTTATATTAACATATTTCCATACAAATAACCCAAAGAAAATTTAGTAGTAGTTGCTTTTTTGTTTGTTTTTCTGTTTCTACTGCAGGTTCTTATTAGTCATCAATGTTATACTCATCAGTGTATACAAGTCAATCACAATCGCCCAATTCAGCACACCACCATCCCCACCCCACTGCGGTCTTTTCCCCTTGGTGTCATTACGTTTGTTCTCTACATCTGTATCTCAACTTCTGCCCTGCAAACCGGTTCATCTGTACCATTTCTCTAGGTGGCACATACATGCATTAATACACGATATTTGTTTTTCTCTTTCTGACTTACTTCACTCTGTATGACAGTCTTTAGATACATCCACGTCTCAACAAATGACTCAATTTTGTTCCTTTTTGTGGCTGAGTAATATTCCATTATATATATGTACCACATCTCCTTTATCCATTAGTCTGTCGATAGGCATTTAGGTTGTTTCCATGACCTGGCTATTGTAAATACTGCTGCAATGGACATTGGGGTGCATGTGTCTTTTTTTTTTTTTTTTTTACAACTTTATTGGTGTATAATTGCTTCAAAATGGTGTATTCGTTTCTGCTTTATAACAAAGTGAATCAGTTATACATATACATCTCTTCCCATATCCCTTCCCTCTTGCGTCTCCCTCCCTCCCACCCTCCGTATCCCACCCCTCTAGTACGTTCCAAAGCACCCAGCTGATCTACCTGTGCTATACGGCTGCTTCCCATTAGCTATCTACCTTACGTTTGGTAGTGTATATATGTCCATGCCTCTCTCTCGCTTTGTCACAGCTTACCCTTCCCCTTCCCCATAACCTCAAGTCCATTCTCTAGTAGGTCTCTGTCTTTATTCCCATCTTACTCCTAGGTTCTTCACGACCATTTTTTTCTTAGATTCCATGTATATGTGTTAGCATATGGTATTTCATTTTCTCTTTCTGTCATACTTGACTCTGTGTGACAGACCCTAGGTCCACCCACCTCACTACAAATAACTCAGATTTGTTTCTTTTTATGGCTGAGTAATATTCCATTGTATATATGTGCCACATCTTCTTTTTCAATTCATCTGTTAATGAACACTTAGGTTGCTTGCCTGTCCTGGCTATTGTAAATAGAGCTGCGATGAATATTGTGCTGCATGACTCTTTTTGAATTATGGTTTTCTCAGGGTATATTCCCAGTAGTGCGATTGCTGGGTCCTATGGTAGTTCTATTTTTAGTTTCTAAGGAACCTCCATACTGTTCTCCATAGTGGCTGTATCATCTTACATTCTCACCAACAGTGCAAGAGGGTTCCCTTTTCTCCACACCCTCTACAGCATTTATTGTTTCTGGATATTTTTGTTGTTGTTGTTGCAGTACACGGGTCTCGCACTGTTATGGCCTCTCCCATTGCGGAGCACAGGCTCCGGATGCACAGGCTCAGTGGCCATGGCTCACGGATCTAGCCACTCCACGACATGTGAGTTCTTCCCGAACCGGTGCACGAAACCATATCCCCTGCATCGGTAGACGGACTCCCAACCACTGCGCCACCAGGGAAGCCCTGTTTCTAGATTTTTTGACGATGGCCTTCCTGACCGGTGTGAGATGATATCTCATTGTAGTTTTGATTTGCATTTCTCTGATGATTAATAATGTTGAGCATTCTTTCATGTGTTTGTTGGCAATCTGTATCTCTTCTTTGGAGAAATGTCTATTTAGGTCTTCTGCCCATTTTTGGATTGGGTCGTTTGTTTTTCTTGTTATTGAGCTGCTTGACTTTTGTTTTTGGGGAACTTTTTATTACTGATTCAATTTCATTACTCGTAATTGGTCTGTTCATATTTTCTATTTCTTCTTTGTTCAATCTTGTGAGATTGTACATTCCTGGGAATTTGTCCTTTTCTTCTAGGTTGCTTAGTTTATTGGTGTATAATTGTTCATAGTAATTTTTTCTGATCCTTTGTATTTCTGTGTTGTCAGTTGTAACTCCTCCTTTTTCATTTCTGGTTATATTGATCTGGGCACTCTCTCTATTTTTCTTGATGAGTCTGGCTAAAGGTTTATCACATTTATCTTTTCAAAGAGCCAGCTCTTAATTTCATTGATGTTTTATATATAAATTTCTACTTCATTTATTTCTGCTCTGATCTTTAGTTTCTTTCCTTTTACTGACTTTGTGTTTTGCTTGTTCTCCTTTTTATAGTTCCTTTAGGTGAAATATTAGATTGTTGCTTTGAGATTTTTGTTTCCTGCAGTGTGTTCGTATTGCAATAAACTTCCTTTGCAACTGCTTTTGCTGAGTCCAATAAATTTAGATTATTGTTTTTGTCTTGTCTTCAGGTATTTTTGGACTTCCTCTGATTTCTTCAGTGATCCATTGGTTGTTTATTAGCATATTCCTTAACCTCCAGGTGTTTGTGTTTTTTGTGGTTTTTTCCTTGTAGCTGATTTCTAGTTTAGAGCTTTATGGTTGGAAAAGGTGCTTGGTAAGATTCCAATTTTCTTAAATTTACTGAGACTTGTTTTGTGGCCTGGTATGTGACCTATCCTGAAGAATGTTCCATGTACACTCAATGTATATCCTGCTGTTTTTAGATGGATTGTTTTGATATATCTATTGATTCCAGCTGTTGTAAAATATCATTTAAAGCCAGTGTTTCCTTACTGATTTTCTGCCTACATGATCTCTCCATTGATTTAGGTAGGGTGTTAAAGTTCCCTACCATTAATATGTTACTGCTAATCACTCCTTTTATGTCTCTTAATATTTGCTTTAGGTTTTCAGGTGATTCTATGTTGGGTGCATACCTGATTAAAATTGTTATATTTTCTTCTTGGATTGATCCCTTGATCATTATGTAGTGTCCTTCTTTGTCTCTTATAACAGTCTTTATTTGAAAGTCTATTTTGCCTAATATGAATATTGAGACTTTGGCTATCTTTTGATTTCCATTTGCATGGAATACCATTTTACATCGCCTCACTTTCAACCTGTGTGTGTCTTTAGATCTGAAGTATTTCTCTGGTAGGCAGCATATATATGGGTCCTGTTTTCATATCCATTCAGTCACTCTGTCTTTTGATTGGAATACTTAGTCCATTTTCATTTAAAGTAATTATTGATAGGTATGTACTTATTCCCATTTTGTTCATTTGGGGGAGTTGTTTCTGTAGACATTTTTTGTTCCTTTCTTCTTTTGCTTTCTTCCCTTGTGATTTAATTTTTTTTTCTTTTGGCTGTGCCACAAAGCATGTGGGATCTTAGTTCCATGAGCAGGGATCAAACCCATGCCCCCTTCAGTGGAAGCACAGAGTTTTAATCACTGGACTACCAGGGAAGTCTTTTAATATCTATCTTTAATGTTATATTTGGATTCCTATCTTTTGTGTGTGTGTTTGTGTGTATATCTATTATAGATTTTTGGATTATGGTTACCATGAAGTTTATATATAGCACTATATATCTACGGGTCGTAGGTTGGGTCGTTTTGAGGTGGGTTTCCCAAATTTATTGTCAGCCTGCTGGTGGACGGAGCTAGTTCCTATCATGGCTGGCTGTGTGATCTGGCGTGTACCAAAGCTGGCATCAGACTGCTGGTAAGAGGGGCCAGATCCCAGGGTGGCTGGTTGAGGGGTCCAGAATGTCTTGGAGCTGCTGTAGGCCTGCTGGTGAGTGTGACGTGGGGGTCCCAGAGCTAGTGTCAGCCCAGTGGTGGGCAGAGCTGGGTCTTAGGGTCTCTGGCTCTAGGGGTCTTGGAGTTGATGTTGGCCTGCTGGTGGGTGGGTTCAGGTCCCAACAGATGGCTGCAGGGTCCTGGGAGTCCTGTGGCTGGTGCAGTGGTGGGCAGAGCCAGGTCCTGTGTCCTCTGGTGGACAGAGCTGGGTCTTTTGGCTTCTGCAAACTCAGGGGCTCCAAAGGCAGCCAGCCTGCTGGTGGTTGGATCCATACACCACCGAGCTAGCTGCTTGGTCTGTGGTCTTCCAGTACTGGACCCAACAGGCTAGTGGGTAGGGGGGCAGGTCCCAGTGTTTCTTAACAATAGGGAGGATTGCAAAATGATGCTTGCGAGCACCAGTGTCCTCTTGATAAAATGAGCTCCCCAGGTTGGCTGCTGCCAGTGTCTATATCTCTACAGTGAGCTCCAATTGCTTCCTGTCTCTCCAAGAGGCTCTCTAAGGTCAGCACGTGGGTTTGACCCAGGCTCCTTCCAAAGGACTGCTTCTGCCCTGGGTCTCAGAGTGTGATATTTTGTGTGCACCTGTTAAGAGTGGATTTGCTGTTTCCTACAGCCCTCTGGTTCTCCTGAAAGTAAGCCCAACTGGCCTTCAAAGCCAAACATGCTAGGGCCTCATCTTCCTGGTGCAGGAAACCCCAGGCTGGGGAGCGCAATGTGGAGCTCAGACCTCTTGCTCCTTGGGGAGAACCTCTGCAGTTGTAGTTATCCTCCTCTTTGTGGGTTGCCTACCTGGAGGTGTGGCTCTCGACTAAACCACATCTCTGACCCTCCTATCCATCTTGTTGAGGCTCCCTCTTAATGTCTTTATTTATTTATTTATTTTCAGTGGGGGTATGTTTTTATTCAAAGAGAAAGTCACAAAAATTATAAACATCCACATCAGTTCACTCAGTCCCATGTAATTAGTTTTTTTTCATCTTGATCTTTTGTAAGCACTTTTATGAATTCATCAGTTTTCCAGTAGAGCTCTGAAAATGCTTATTCATTCAGTTCAGCAGTATAGTCAGTTACCAGAAACCTGTATTTGTCAGAGTCCTTTCCATGAATTCCTTGAAGATGAAACACTTTTATAGGAACATTTTTGCAAAAGCATCAGAGTACAGGCACAACTGTCGGTCAACGACAAAATACTTAAAAATGACCACGGTTAAGGATTTGATAAAAGTTCAGAATAATGCAATTGACAACGAAATTTAGTTATTTCTGACATATACAGTTTAAAGTAACAACTAGAATTATGACTTATACATTATACCAGAACATATAACATTTTAAGAAATATCATGTAATGTCTGAAACATTTATATTAACATATTTCCATACAAATAACCCAAAGAAAATTTAGTAGTAGTTGCTTTTTTGTTTGTTTTTTTGTTTCTACTGCAGGTTCTTATTAGTCATCAATGTTATACTCATCAGTGTATACAAGTCAATCACAATCGCCCAATTCAGCACACCACCATCCCCACCCCACTGCGGTCTTTTCCCCTTGGTGTCATTACGTTTGTTCTCTACATCTGTATCTCAACTTCTGCCCTGCAAACCGGTTCATCTGTACCATTTCTCTAGGTGGCACATACATGCATTAATACACGATATTTGTTTTTCTCTTTCTGACTTACTTCACTCTGTATGACAGTCTTTAGATACATCCACGTCTCAACAAATGACTCAATTTTGTTCCTTTTTGTGGCTGAGTAATATTCCATTATATATATGTACCACATCTCCTTTATCCATTAGTCTGTCGATAGGCATTTAGGTTGTTTCCATGACCTGGCTATTGTAAATACTGCTGCAATGGACATTGGGGTGCATGTGTCTTTTTTTTTTTTTTTTTACAACTTTATTGGTGTATAATTGCTTCAAAATGGTGTATTCGTTTCTGCTTTATAACAAAGTGAATCAGTTATACATATACATCTCTTCCCATATCCCTTCCCTCTTGCGTCTCCCTCCCTCCCACCCTCCGTATCCCACCCCTCTAGTACGTTCCAAAGCACCCAGCTGATCTACCTGTGCTATACGGCTGCTTCCCATTAGCTATCTACCTTACGTTTGGTAGTGTATATATGTCCATGCCTCTCTCTCGCTTTGTCACAGCTTACCCTTCCCCTTCCCCATAACCTCAAGTCCATTCTCTAGTAGGTCTCTGTCTTTATTCCCATCTTACTCCTAGGTTCTTCACGACCATTTTTTTCTTAGATTCCATGTATATGTGTTAGCATACGGTATTTCTTTTTCTCTTTCTGTCATACTTGACTCTGTGTGACAGACCCTAGGTCCACCCACCTCACTACAAATAACTCAGATTTGTTTCTTTTTATGGCTGAGTAATATTCCATTGTATATATGTGCCACATCTTCTTTTTCAATTCATCTGTTAATGAACACTTAGGTTGCTTGCCTGTCCTGGCTATTGTAAATAGAGCTGCGATGAATATTGTGCTGCATGACTCTTTTTGAATTATGGTTTTCTCAGGGTATATTCCCAGTAGTGCGATTGCTGGGTCCTATGGTAGTTCTATTTTTAGTTTCTAAGGAACCTCCATACTGTTCTCCATAGTGGCTGTATCATCTTACATTCTCACCAACAGTGCAAGAGGGTTCCCTTTTCTCCACACCCTCTACAGCATTTATTGTTTCTGGATATTTTTGTTGTTGTTGTTGCAGTACACGGGTCTCGCACTGTTATGGCCTCTCCCATTGCGGAGCACAGGCTCCGGATGCACAGGCTCAGTGGCCATGGCTCACGGATCTAGCCACTCCACGACATGTGAGTTCTTCCCGAACCGGGGCACGAAACCATGTCCCCTGCATCGGTAGACGGACTCCCAACCACTGCGCCACCAGGGAAGCCCTGTTTCTAGATTTTTTGACGATGGCCTTCCTGACCGGTGTGAGATGATATCTCATTGTAGTTTTGATTTGCATTTCTCTGATGATTAATAATGTTGAGCATTCTTTCATGTGTTTGTTGGCAATCTGTATCTCTTCTTTGGAGAAATGTCTATTTAGGTCTTCTGCCCATTTTTGGATTGGGTCGTTTGTTTTTCTTGTTATTGAGCTGCTTGACTTTTGTTTTTGGGGAACTTTCTATTACTGATTCAATTTCATTACTCGTAACTGGTCTGTTCATATTTTCTATTTCTTCTTTGTTCAATCTTGTGAGATTGTACATTCCTGGGAATTTGTCCTTTTCTTCTAGGTTGCTTAGTTTATTGGTGTATAATTGTTCATAGTAATTTTTTCTGATCCTTTGTATTTCTGTGTTGTCAGTTGTAACTCCTCCTTTTTCATTTCTGGTTATATTGATCTGGGCACTCTCTCTATTTTTCTTGATGAGTCTGGCTAAAGGTTTATCACATTTATCTTTTCAAAGAGCCAGCTCTTAATTTCATTGATGTTTTATATATAAATTTCTACTTCATTTATTTCTGCTCTGATCTTTAGTTTCTTTCCTTTTACTGACTTTGTGTTTTGCTTGTTCTCCTTTTTATAGTTCCTTTAGGTGAAATATTAGATTGTTGCTTTGAGATTTTTGTTTCCTGCAGTGTGTTCGTATTGCAATAAACTTCCTTTGCAACTGCTTTTGCTGAGTCCAATAAATTTAGATTATTGTTTTTGTCTTGTCTTCAGGTATTTTTGGACTTCCTCTGATTTCTTCAGTGATCCATTGGTTGTTTATTAGCATATTCCTTAACCTCCAGGTGTTTGTGTTTTTTGTGGTTTTTTCCTTGTAGCTGATTTCTAGTTTAGAGCTTTATGGTTGGAAAAGGTGCTTGGTAAGATTCCAATTTTCTTAAATTTACTGAGACTTGTTTTGTGGCCTGGTATGTGACCTATCCTGAAGAATGTTCCATGTACACTCAATGTATATCCTGCTGTTTTTAGATGGATTGTTTTGATATATCTATTGATTCCAGCTGTTGTAAAATATCATTTAAAGCCAGTGTTTCCTTACTGATTTTCTGCCTACATGATCTCTCCATTGATTTAGGTAGGGTGTTAAAGTTCCCTACCATTAATATGTTACTGCTAATCACTCCTTTTATGTCTCTTAATATTTGCTTTAGGTTTTCAGGTGATTCTATGTTGGGTGCATACCTGATTAAAATTGTTATATTTTCTTCTTGGATTGATCCCTTGATCATTATGTAGTGTCCTTCTTTGTCTCTTATAACAGTCTTTATTTGAAAGTCTATTTTGCCTAATATGAATATTGAGACTTTGGCTATCTTTTGATTTCCATTTGCATGGAATACCATTTTACATCGCCTCACTTTCAACCTGTGTGTGTCTTTAGATCTGAAGTATTTCTCTGGTAGGCAGCATATATATGGGTCCTGTTTTCATATCCATTCAGTCACTCTGTCTTTTGATTGGAATACTTAGTCCATTTTCATTTAAAGTAATTATTGATAGGTATGTACTTATTCCCATTTTGTTCATTTGGGGGAGTTGTTTCTGTAGACATTTTTTGTTCCTTTCTTCTTTTGCTTTCTTCCCTTGTGATTTAATTTTTTTTTCTTTTGGCTGTGCCACAAAGCATGTGGGATCTTAGTTCCATGAGCAGGGATCAAACCCATGCCCCCTTCAGTGGAAGCACAGAGTTTTAATCACTGGGCTACCAGGGAAGTCTTTTAATATCTATCTTTAATGTTATATTTGGATTCCTATCTTTTGTGTGTGTGTTTGTGTGTATATCTATTATAGATTTTTGGATTATGGTTACCATGAAGTTTATATATAGCACTATATATCTACGGGTCGTAGGTTGGGTCGTTTTGAGGTGGGTTTCCCAAATTTATTGTCAGCCTGCTGGTGGACGGAGCTAGTTCCTATCATGGCTGGCTGTGTGATCTGGCGTGTACCAAAGCTGGCATCAGACTGCTGGTAAGAGGGGCCAGATCCCAGGGTGGCTGGTTGAGGGGTCCAGAATGTCTTGGAGCTGCTGTAGGCCTGCTGGTGAGTGTGACGTGGGGGTCCCAGAGCTAGTGTCAGCCCAGTGGTGGGCAGAGCTGGGTCTTAGGGTCTCTGGCTCTAGGGGTCTTGGAGTTGATGTTGGCCTGCTGGTGGGTGGGTTCAGGTCCCAACAGATGGCTGCAGGGTCCTGGGAGTCCTGTGGCTGGTGCAGTGGTGGGCAGAGCCAGGTCCTGTGTCCTCTGGTGGACAGAGCTGGGTCTTTTGGCTTCTGCAAACTCAGGGCCTCCAAAGGCAGCCAGCCTGCTGGTGGTTGGATCCATACACCACCGAGCTAGCTGCTTGGTCTGTGGTCTTCCAGTACTGGACCCAACAGGCTAGTGGGTAGGGGGGCAGGTCCCAGTGTTTCTTAACAATAGGGAGGATTGCAAAATGATGCTTGCGAGCACCAGTGTCCTCTTGATAAAATGAGCTCCCCAGGTTGGCTGCTGCCAGTGTCTATATCTCTACAGTGAGCTCCAATTGCTTCCTGTCTCTCCAAGAGGCTCTCTAAGGTCAGCACGTGGGTTTGACCCAGGCTCCTTCCAAAGGACTGCTTCTGCCCTGGGTCTCAGAGTGTGATATTTTGTGTGCACCTGTTAAGAGTGGATTTGCTGTTTCCTACAGCCCTCTGGTTCTCCTGAAAGTAAGCCCAACTGGCCTTCAAAGCCAAACATGCTAGGGCCTCATCTTCCTGGTGCAGGAAACCCCAGGCTGGGGAGCGCAATGTGGAGCTCAGACCTCTTGCTCCTTGGGGAGAACCTCTGCAGTTGTAGTTATCCTCCTCTTTGTGGGTTGCCTACCTGGAGGTGTGGCTCTCGACTAAACCACATCTCTGACCCTCCTATCCATCTTGTTGAGGCTCCCTCTTAATGTCTTTATTTATTTATTTATTTTCAGTGGGGGTATGTTTTTATTCAAAGAGAAAGTCACAAAAATTATAAACATCCACATCAGTTCACTCAGTCCCATGTAATTAGTTTTCTTCATCTTGATCTTTTGTAAGCACTTTTATGAATTCATCAGTTTTCCAGTAGAGCTCTGAAAATGCTTATTCATTCAGTTCAGCAGTATAGTCAGTTACCAGAAACCTGTATTTGTCAGAGTCCTTTCCATGAATTCCTTGAAGATGAAACACTTTTATAGGAACATTTTTGCAAAAGCATCAGAGTACAGGCACAACTGTCGGTCAACGACAAAATACTTAAAAATGACCACGGTTAAGGATTTGATAAAAGTTCAGAATAATGCAATTGACAACGAAATTTAGTTATTTCTGACATATACAGTTTAAAGTAACAACTAGAATTATGGCTTATACATTATACCAGAACATATAACATTTTAAGAAATATCATGTAATGTCTGAAACATTTATATTAACATATTTCCATACAAATAACCCAAAGAAAATTTAGTAGTAGTTGCTTTTTTGTTTGTTTTTCTGTTTCTACTGCAGGTTCTTATTAGTCATCAATGTTATACTCATCAGTGTATACAAGTCAATCACAATCGCCCAATTCAGCACACCACCATCCCCACCCCACTGCGGTCTTTTCCCCTTGGTGTCATTACGTTTGTTCTCTACATCTGTATCTCAACTTCTGCCCTGCAAACCGGTTCATCTGTACCATTTCTCTAGGTGGCACATACATGCATTAATACACGATATTTGTTTTTCTCTTTCTGACTTACTTCACTCTGTATGACAGTCTTTAGATACATCCACGTCTCAACAAATGACTCAATTTTGTTCCTTTTTGTGGCTGAGTAATATTCCATTATATATATGTACCACATCTCCTTTATCCATTAGTCTGTCGATAGGCATTTAGGTTGTTTCCATGACCTGGCTATTGTAAATACTGCTGCAATGGACATTGGGGTGCATGTGTCTTTTTTTTTTTTTTTTTTACAACTTTATTGGTGTATAATTGCTTCAAAATGGTGTATTCGTTTCTGCTTTATAACAAAGTGAATCAGTTATACATATACATCTCTTCCCATATCCCTTCCCTCTTGCGTCTCCCTCCCTCCCACCCTCCGTATCCCACCCCTCTAGTACGTTCCAAAGCACCCAGCTGATCTACCTGTGCTATACGGCTGCTTCCCATTAGCTATCTACCTTACGTTTGGTAGTGTATATATGTCCATGCCTCTCTCTCGCTTTGTCACAGCTTACCCTTCCCCTTCCCCATAACCTCAAGTCCATTCTCTAGTAGGTCTCTGTCTTTATTCCCATCTTACTCCTAGGTTCTTCACGACCATTTTTTTCTTAGATTCCATGTATATGTGTTAGCATATGGTATTTCTTTTTCTCTTTCTGTCATACTTGACTCTGTGTGACAGACCCTAGGTCCACCCACCTCACTACAAATAACTCAGATTTGTTTCTTTTTATGGCTGAGTAATATTCCATTGTATATATGTGCCACATCTTCTTTTTCAATTCATCTGTTAATGAACACTTAGGTTGCTTGCCTGTCCTGGCTATTGTAAATAGAGCTGCGATGAATATTGTGCTGCATGACTCTTTTTGAATTATGGTTTTCTCAGGGTATATTCCCAGTAGTGCGATTGCTGGGTCCTATGGTAGTTCTATTTTTAGTTTCTAAGGAACCTCCATACTGTTCTCCATAGTGGCTGTATCATCTTACATTCTCACCAACAGTGCAAGAGGGTTCCCTTTTCTCCACACCCTCTACAGCATTTATTGTTTCTGGATATTTTTGTTGTTGTTGTTGCAGTACACGGGTCTCGCACTGTTATGGCCTCTCCCATTGCGGAGCACAGGCTCCGGATGCACAGGCTCAGTGGCCATGGCTCACGGATCTAGCCACTCCACGACATGTGAGTTCTTCCCGAACCGGGGCACGAAACCATGTCCCCTGCATCGGTAGACGGACTCCCAACCACTGCGCCACCAGGGAAGCCCTGTTTCTAGATTTTTTGACGATGGCCTTCCTGACCGGTGTGAGATGATATCTCATTGTAGTTTTGATTTGCATTTCTCTGATGATTAATAATGTTGAGCATTCTTTCATGTGTTTGTTGGCAATCTGTATCTCTTCTTTGGAGAAATGTCTATTTAGGTCTTCTGCCCATTTTTGGATTGGGTCGTTTGTTTTTCTTGTTATTGAGCTGCTTGACTTTTGTTTTTGGGGAACTTTCTATTACTGATTCAATTTCATTACTCGTAACTGGTCTGTTCATATTTTCTATTTCTTCTTTGTTCAATCTTGTGAGATTGTACATTCCTGGGAATTTGTCCTTTTCTTCTAGGTTGCTTAGTTTATTGGTGTATAATTGTTCATAGTAATTTTTTCTGATCCTTTGTATTTCTGTGTTGTCAGTTGTAACTCCTCCTTTTTCATTTCTGGTTATATTGATCTGGGCACTCTCTCTATTTTTCTTGATGTGTCTGGCTAAAGGTTTATCACATTTATCTTTTCAAAGAGCCAGCTCTTAATTTCATTGATGTTTTATATATAAATTTCTACTTCATTTATTTCTGCTCTGATCTTTAGTTTCTTTCCTTTTACTGACTTTGTGTTTTGCTTGTTCTCCTTTTTATAGTTCCTTTAGGTGAAATATTAGATTGTTGCTTTGAGATTTTTGTTTCCTGCAGTGTGTTCGTATTGCAATAAACTTCCTTTGCAACTGCTTTTGCTGAGTCCAATAAATTTAGATTATTGTTTTTGTCTTGTCTTCAGGTATTTTTGGACTTCCTCTGATTTCTTCAGTGATCCATTGGTTGTTTATTAGCATATTCCTTAACCTCCAGGTGTTTGTGTTTTTTGTGGTTTTTTCCTTGTAGCTGATTTCTAGTTTAGAGCTTTATGGTTGGAAAAGGTGCTTGGTAAGATTCCAATTTTCTTAAATTTACTGAGACTTGTTTTGTGGCCTGGTATGTGACCTATCCTGAAGAATGTTCCATGTACACTCAATGTATATCCTGCTGTTTTTAGATGGATTGTTTTGATATATCTATTGATTCCAGCTGTTGTAAAATATCATTTAAAGCCAGTGTTTCCTTACTGATTTTCTGCCTACATGATCTCTCCATTGATTTAGGTAGGGTGTTAAAGTTCCCTACCATTAATATGTTACTGCTAATCACTCCTTTTATGTCTCTTAATATTTGCTTTAGGTTTTCAGGTGATTCTATGTTGGGTGCATACCTGATTAAAATTGTTATATTTTCTTCTTGGATTGATCCCTTGATCATTATGTAGTGTCCTTCTTTGTCTCTTATAACAGTCTTTATTTGAAAGTCTATTTTGCCTAATATGAATATTGAGACTTTGGCTATCTTTTGATTTCCATTTGCATGGAATACCATTTTACATCGCCTCACTTTCAACCTGTGTGTGTCTTTAGATCTGAAGTATTTCTCTGGTAGGCAGCATATATATGGGTCCTGTTTTCATATCCATTCAGTCACTCTGTCTTTTGATTGGAATACTTAGTCCATTTTCATTTAAAGTAATTATTGATAGGTATGTACTTATTCCCATTTTGTTCATTTGGGGGAGTTGTTTCTGTAGACATTTTTTGTTCCTTTCTTCTTTTGCTTTCTTCCCTTGTGATTTAATTTTTTTTTCTTTTGGCTGTGCCACAAAGCATGTGGGATCTTAGTTCCATGAGCAGGGATCAAACCCATGCCCCCTTCAGTGGAAGCACAGAGTTTTAATCACTGGGCTACCAGGGAAGTCTTTTAATATCTATCTTTAATGTTATATTTGGATTCCTATCTTTTGTGTGTGTGTTTGTGTGTATATCTATTATAGATTTTTGGATTATGGTTACCATGAAGTTTATATATAGCACTATATATCTACGGGTCGTAGGTTGGGTCGTTTTGAGGTGGGTTTCCCAAATTTATTGTCAGCCTGCTGGTGGACGGAGCTAGTTCCTATCATGGCTGGCTGTGTGATCTGGCGTGTACCAAAGCTGGCATCAGACTGCTGGTAAGAGGGGCCAGATCCCAGGGTGGCTGGTTGAGGGGTCCAGAATGTCTTGGAGCTGCTGTAGGCCTGCTGGTGAGTGTGACGTGGGGGTCCCAGAGCTAGTGTCAGCCCAGTGGTGGGCAGAGCTGGGTCTTAGGGTCTCTGGCTCTAGGGGTCTTGGAGTTGATGTTGGCCTGCTGGTGGGTGGGTTCAGGTCCCAACAGATGGCTGCAGGGTCCTGGGAGTCCTGTGGCTGGTGCAGTGGTGGGCAGAGCCAGGTCCTGTGTCCTCTGGTGGACAGAGCTGGGTCTTTTGGCTTCTGCAAACTCAGGGCCTCCAAAGGCAGCCAGCCTGCTGGTGGTTGGATCCATACACCACCGAGCTAGCTGCTTGGTCTGTGGTCTTCCAGTACTGGACCCAACAGGCTAGTGGGTAGGGGGGCAGGTCCCAGTGTTTCTTAACAATAGGGAGGATTGCAAAATGATGCTTGCGAGCACCAGTGTCCTCTTGATAAAATGAGCTCCCCAGGTTGGCTGCTGCCAGTGTCTATATCTCTACAGTGAGCTCCAATTGCTTCCTGTCTCTCCAAGAGGCTCTCTAAGGTCAGCACGTGGGTTTGACCCAGGCTCCTTCCAAAGGACTGCTTCTGCCCTGGGTCTCAGAGTGTGATATTTTGTGTGCACCTGTTAAGAGTGGATTTGCTGTTTCCTACAGCCCTCTGGTTCTCCTGAAAGTAAGCCCAACTGGCCTTCAAAGCCAAACATGCTAGGGCCTCATCTTCCTGGTGCAGGAAACCCCAGGCTGGGGAGCGCAATGTGGAGCTCAGACCTCTTGCTCCTTGGGGAGAACCTCTGCAGTTGTAGTTATCCTCCTCTTTGTGGGTTGCCTACCTGGAGGTGTGGCTCTCGACTAAACCACATCTCTGACCCTCCTATCCATCTTGTTGAGGCTCCCTCTTAATGTCTTTATTTATTTATTTATTTTCAGTGGGGGTATGTTTTTATTCAAAGAGAAAGTCACAAAAATTATAAACATCCACATCAGTTCACTCAGTCCCATGTAATTAGTTTTCTTCATCTTGATCTTTTGTAAGCACTTTTATGAATTCATCAGTTTTCCAGTAGAGCTCTGAAAATGCTTATTCATTCAGTTCAGCAGTATAGTCAGTTACCAGAAACCTGTATTTGTCAGAGTCCTTTCCATGAATTCCTTGAAGATGAAACACTTTTATAGGAACATTTTTGCAAAAGCATCAGAGTACAGGCACAACTGTCGGTCAACGACAAAATACTTAAAAATGACCACGGTTAAGGATTTGATAAAAGTTCAGAATAATGCAATTGACAACGAAATTTAGTTATTTCTGACATATACAGTTTAAAGTAACAACTAGAATTATGGCTTATACATTATACCAGAACATATAACATTTTAAGAAATATCATGTAATGTCTGAAACATTTATATTAACATATTTCCATACAAATAACCCAAAGAAAATTTAGTAGTAGTTGCTTTTTTGTTTGTTTTTCTGTTTCTACTGCAGGTTCTTATTAGTCATCAATGTTATACTCATCAGTGTATACAAGTCAATCACAATCGCCCAATTCAGCACACCACCATCCCCACCCCACTGCGGTCTTTTCCCCTTGGTGTCATTACGTTTGTTCTCTACATCTGTATCTCAACTTCTGCCCTGCAAACCGGTTCATCTGTACCATTTCTCTAGGTGGCACATACATGCATTAATACACGATATTTGTTTTTCTCTTTCTGACTTACTTCACTCTGTATGACAGTCTTTAGATACATCCACGTCTCAACAAATGACTCAATTTTGTTCCTTTTTGTGGCTGAGTAATATTCCATTATATATATGTACCACATCTCCTTTATCCATTAGTCTGTCGATAGGCATTTAGGTTGTTTCCATGACCTGGCTATTGTAAATACTGCTGCAATGGACATTGGGGTGCATGTGTCTTTTTTTTTTTTTTTTACAACTTTATTGGTGTATAATTGCTTCAAAATGGTGTATTCGTTTCTGCTTTATAACAAAGTGAATCAGTTATACATATACATCTCTTCCCATATCCCTTCCCTCTTGCGTCTCCCTCCCTCCCACCCTCCGTATCCCACCCCTCTAGTACGTTCCAAAGCACCCAGCTGATCTACCTGTGCTATACGGCTGCTTCCCATTAGCTATCTACCTTACGTTTGGTAGTGTATATATGTCCATGCCTCTCTCTCGCTTTGTCACAGCTTACCCTTCCCCTTCCCCATAACCTCAAGTCCATTCTCTAGTAGGTCTCTGTCTTTATTCCCATCTTACTCCTAGGTTCTTCACGACCATTTTTTTCTTAGATTCCATATATATGTGTTAGCATACGGTATTTCTTTTTCTCTTTCTGTCATACTTGACTCTGTGTGACAGACCCTAGGTCCACCCACCTCACTACAAATAACTCAGATTTGTTTCTTTTTATGGCTGAGTAATATTCCATTGTATATATGTGCCACATCTTCTTTTTCAATTCATCTGTTAATGAACACTTAGGTTGCTTGCCTGTCCTGGCTATTGTAAATAGAGCTGCGATGAATATTGTGCTGCATGACTCTTTTTGAATTATGGTTTTCTCAGGGTATATTCCCAGTAGTGCGATTGCTGGGTCCTATGGTAGTTCTATTTTTAGTTTCTAAGGAACCTCCATACTGTTCTCCATAGTGGCTGTATCATCTTACATTCTCACCAACAGTGCAAGAGGGTTCCCTTTTCTCCACACCCTCTACAGCATTTATTGTTTCTGGATATTTTTGTTGTTGTTGTTGCAGTACACGGGTCTCGCACTGTTATGGCCTCTCCCATTGCGGAGCACAGGCTCCGGATGCACAGGCTCAGTGGCCATGGCTCACGGATCTAGCCACTCCACGACATGTGAGTTCTTCCCGAACCGGGGCACGAAACCATGTCCCCTGCATCGGTAGACGGACTCCCAACCACTGCGCCACCAGGGAAGCCCTGTTTCTAGATTTTTTGACGATGGCCTTCCTGACCGGTGTGAGATGATATCTCATTGTAGTTTTGATTTGCATTTCTCTGATGATTAATAATGTTGAGCATTCTTTCATGTGTTTGTTGGCAATCTGTATCTCTTCTTTGGAGAAATGTCTATTTAGGTCTTCTGCCCATTTTTGGATTGGGTCGTTTGTTTTTCTTGTTATTGAGCTGCTTGACTTTTGTTTTTGGGGAACTTTCTATTACTGATTCAATTTCATTACTCGTAACTGGTCTGTTCATATTTTCTATTTCTTCTTTGTTCAATCTTGTGAGATTGTACATTCCTGGGAATTTGTCCTTTTCTTCTAGGTTGCTTAGTTTATTGGTGTATAATTGTTCATAGTAATTTTTTCTGATCCTTTGTATTTCTGTGTTGTCAGTTGTAACTCCTCCTTTTTCATTTCTGGTTATATTGATCTGGGCACTCTCTCTATTTTTCTTGATGAGTCTGGCTAAAGGTTTATCACATTTATCTTTTCAAAGAGCCAGCTCTTAATTTCATTGATGTTTTATATATAAATTTCTACTTCATTTATTTCTGCTCTGATCTTTAGTTTCTTTCCTTTTACTGACTTTGTGTTTTGCTTGTTCTCCTTTTTATAGTTCCTTTAGGTGAAATATTAGATTGTTGCTTTGAGATTTTTGTTTCCTGCAGTGTGTTCGTATTGCAATAAACTTCCTTTGCAACTGCTTTTGCTGAGTCCAATAAATTTAGATTATTGTTTTTGTCTTGTCTTCAGGTATTTTTGGACTTCCTCTGATTTCTTCAGTGATCCATTGGTTGTTTATTAGCATATTCCTTAACCTCCAGGTGTTTGTGTTTTTTGTGGTTTTTTCCTTGTAGCTGATTTCTAGTTTAGAGCTTTATGGTTGGAAAAGGTGCTTGGTAAGATTCCAATTTTCTTAAATTTACTGAGACTTGTTTTGTGGCCTGGTATGTGACCTATCCTGAAGAATGTTCCATGTACACTCAATGTATATCCTGCTGTTTTTAGATGGATTGTTTTGATATATCTATTGATTCCAGCTGTTGTAAAATATCATTTAAAGCCAGTGTTTCCTTACTGATTTTCTGCCTACATGATCTCTCCATTGATTTAGGTAGGGTGTTAAAGTTCCCTACCATTAATATGTTACTGCTAATCACTCCTTTTATGTCTCTTAATATTTGCTTTAGGTTTTCAGGTGATTCTATGTTGGGTGCATACCTGATTAAAATTGTTATATTTTCTTCTTGGATTGATCCCTTGATCATTATGTAGTGTCCTTCTTTGTCTCTTATAACAGTCTTTATTTGAAAGTCTATTTTGCCTAATATGAATATTGAGACTTTGGCTCTCTTTTGATTTCCATTTGCATGGAATACCATTTTACATCGCCTCACTTTCAACCTGTGTGTGTCTTTAGATCTGAAGTATTTCTCTGGTAGGCAGCATATATATGGGTCCTGTTTTCATATCCATTCAGTCACTCTGTCTTTTGATTGGAATACTTAGTCCATTTTCATTTAAAGTAATTATTGATAGGTATGTACTTATTCCCATTTTGTTCATTTGGGGGAGTTGTTTCTGTAGACATTTTTTGTTCCTTTCTTCTTTTGCTTTCTTCCCTTGTGATTTAATTTTTTTTTCTTTTGGCTGTGCCACAAAGCATGTGGGATCTTAGTTCCATGAGCAGGGATCAAACCCATGCCCCCTTCAGTGGAAGCACAGAGTTTTAATCACTGGGCTACCAGGGAAGTCTTTTAATATCTATCTTTAATGTTATATTTGGATTCCTATCTTTTGTGTGTGTGTTTGTGTGTATATCTATTATAGATTTTTGGATTATGGTTACCATGAAGTTTATATATAGCACTATATATCTACGGGTCGTAGGTTGGGTCGTTTTGAGGTGGGTTTCCCAAATTTATTGTCAGCCTGCTGGTGGACGGAGCTAGTTCCTATCATGGCTGGCTGTGTGATCTGGCGTGTACCAAAGCTGGCATCAGACTGCTGGTAAGAGGGGCCAGATCCCAGGGTGGCTGGTTGAGGGGTCCAGAATGTCTTGGAGCTGCTGTAGGCCTGCTGGTGAGTGTGACGTGGGGGTCCCAGAGCTAGTGTCAGCCCAGTGGTGGGCAGAGCTGGGTCTTAGGGTCTCTGGCTCTAGGGGTCTTGGAGTTGATGTTGGCCTGCTGGTGGGTGGGTTCAGGTCCCAACAGATGGCTGCAGGGTCCTGGGAGTCCTGTGGCTGGTGCAGTGGTGGGCAGAGCCAGGTCCTGTGTCCTCTGGTGGACAGAGCTGGGTCTTTTGGCTTCTGCAAACTCAGGGGCTCCAAAGGCAGCCAGCCTGCTGGTGGTTGGATCCATACACCACCGAGCTAGCTGCTTGGTCTGTGGTCTTCCAGTACTGGACCCAACAGGCTAGTGGGTAGGGGGGCAGGTCCCAGTGTTTCTTAACAATAGGGAGGATTGCAAAATGATGCTTGCGAGCACCAGTGTCCTCTTGATAAAATGAGCTCCCCAGGTTGGCTGCTGCCAGTGTCTATATCTCTACAGTGAGCTCCAATTGCTTCCTGTCTCTCCAAGAGGCTCTCTAAGGTCAGCACGTGGGTTTGACCCAGGCTCCTTCCAAAGGACTGCTTCTGCCCTGGGTCTCAGAGTGTGATATTTTGTGTGCACCTGTTAAGAGTGGATTTGCTGTTTCCTACAGCCCTCTGGTTCTCCTGAAAGTAAGCCCAACTGGCCTTCAAAGCCAAACATGCTAGGGCCTCATCTTCCTGGTGCAGGAAACCCCAGGCTGGGGAGCGCAATGTGGAGCTCAGACCTCTTGCTCCTTGGGGAGAACCTCTGCAGTTGTAGTTATCCTCCTCTTTGTGGGTTGCCTACCTGGAGGTGTGGCTCTCGACTAAACCACATCTCTGACCCTCCTATCCATCTTGTTGAGGCTCCCTCTTAATGTCTTTATTTATTTATTTATTTTCAGTGGGGGTATGTTTTTATTCAAAGAGAAAGTCACAAAAATTATAAACATCCACATCAGTTCACTCAGTCCCATGTAATTAGTTTTCTTCATCTTGATCTTTTGTAAGCACTTTTATGAATTCATCAGTTTTCCAGTAGAGCTCTGAAAATGCTTATTCATTCAGTTCAGCAGTATAGTCAGTTACCAGAAACCTGTATTTGTCAGAGTCCTTTCCATGAATTCCTTGAAGATGAAACACTTTTATAGGAACATTTTTGCAAAAGCATCAGAGTACAGGCACAACTGTCGGTCAACGACAAAATACTTAAAAATGACCACGGTTAAGGATTTGATAAAAGTTCAGAATAATGCAATTGACAACGAAATTTAGTTATTTCTGACATATACAGTTTAAAGTAACAACTAGAATTATGGCTTATACATTATACCAGAACATATAACATTTTAAGAAATATCATGTAATGTCTGAAACATTTATATTAACATATTTCCATACAAATAACCCAAAGAAAATTTAGTAGTAGTTGCTTTTTTGTTTGTTTTTCTGTTTCTACTGCAGGTTCTTATTAGTCATCAATGTTATACTCATCAGTGTATACAAGTCAATCACAATCGCCCAATTCAGCACACCACCATCCCCACCCCACTGCGGTCTTTTCCCCTTGGTGTCATTACGTTTGTTCTCTACATCTGTATCTCAACTTCTGCCCTGCAAACCGGTTCATCTGTACCATTTCTCTAGGTGGCACATACATGCATTAATACACGATATTTGTTTTTCTCTTTCTGACTTACTTCACTCTGTATGACAGTCTTTAGATACATCCACGTCTCAACAAATGACTCAATTTTGTTCCTTTTTGTGGCTGAGTAATATTCCATTATATATATGTACCACATCTCCTTTATCCATTAGTCTGTCGATAGGCATTTAGGTTGTTTCCATGACCTGGCTATTGTAAATACTGCTGCAATGGACATTGGGGTGCATGTGTCTTTTTTTTTTTTTTTTTTACAACTTTATTGGTGTATAATTGCTTCAAAATGGTGTATTCGTTTCTGCTTTATAACAAAGTGAATCAGTTATACATATACATCTCTTCCCATATCCCTTCCCTCTTGCGTCTCCCTCCCTCCCACCCTCCGTATCCCACCCCTCTAGTACGTTCCAAAGCACCCAGCTGATCTACCTGTGCTATACGGCTGCTTCCCATTAGCTATCTACCTTACGTTTGGTAGTGTATATATGTCCATGCCTCTCTCTCGCTTTGTCACAGCTTACCCTTCCCCTTCCCCATAACCTCAAGTCCATTCTCTAGTAGGTCTCTGTCTTTATTCCCATCTTACTCCTAGGTTCTTCACGACCATTTTTTTCTTAGATTCCATGTATATGTGTTAGCATATGGTATTTCATTTTCTCTTTCTGTCATACTTGACTCTGTGTGACAGACCCTAGGTCCACCCACCTCACTACAAATAACTCAGATTTGTTTCTTTTTATGGCTGAGTAATATTCCATTGTATATATGTGCCACATCTTCTTTTTCAATTCATCTGTTAATGAACACTTAGGTTGCTTGCCTGTCCTGGCTATTGTAAATAGAGCTGCGATGAATATTGTGCTGCATGACTCTTTTTGAATTATGGTTTTCTCAGGGTATATTCCCAGTAGTGCGATTGCTGGGTCCTATGGTAGTTCTATTTTTAGTTTCTAAGGAACCTCCATACTGTTCTCCATAGTGGCTGTATCATCTTACATTCTCACCAACAGTGCAAGAGGGTTCCCTTTTCTCCACACCCTCTACAGCATTTATTGTTTCTGGATATTTTTGTTGTTGTTGTTGCAGTACACGGGTCTCGCACTGTTATGGCCTCTCCCATTGCGGAGCACAGGCTCCGGATGCACAGGCTCAGTGGCCATGGCTCACGGATCTAGCCACTCCACGACATGTGAGTTCTTCCCGAACCGGTGCACGAAACCATGTCCCCTGCATCGGTAGACGGACTCCCAACCACTGCGCCACCAGGGAAGCCCTGTTTCTAGATTTTTTGACGATGGCCTTCCTGACCGGTGTGAGATGATATCTCATTGTAGTTTTGATTTGCATTTCTCTGATGATTAATAATGTTGAGCATTCTTTCATGTGTTTGTTGGCAATCTGTATCTCTTCTTTGGAGAAATGTCTATTTAGGTCTTCTGCCCATTTTTGGATTGGGTCGTTTGTTTTTCTTGTTATTGAGCTGCTTGACTTTTGTTTTTGGGGAACTTTTTATTACTGATTCAATTTCATTACTCGTAATTGGTCTGTTCATATTTTCTATTTCTTCTTTGTTCAATCTTGTGAGATTGTACATTCCTGGGAATTTGTCCTTTTCTTCTAGGTTGCTTAGTTTATTGGTGTATAATTGTTCATAGTAATTTTTTCTGATCCTTTGTATTTCTGTGTTGTCAGTTGTAACTCCTCCTTTTTCATTTCTGGTTATATTGATCTGGGCACTCTCTCTATTTTTCTTGATGAGTCTGGCTAAAGGTTTATCACATTTATCTTTTCAAAGAGCCAGCTCTTAATTTCATTGATGTTTTATATATAAATTTCTACTTCATTTATTTCTGCTCTGATCTTTAGTTTCTTTCCTTTTACTGACTTTGTGTTTTGCTTGTTCTCCTTTTTATAGTTCCTTTAGGTGAAATATTAGATTGTTGCTTTGAGATTTTTGTTTCCTGCAGTGTGTTCGTATTGCAATAAACTTCCTTTGCAACTGCTTTTGCTGAGTCCAATAAATTTAGATTATTGTTTTTGTCTTGTCTTCAGGTATTTTTGGACTTCCTCTGATTTCTTCAGTGATCCATTGGTTGTTTATTAGCATATTCCTTAACCTCCAGGTGTTTGTGTTTTTTGTGGTTTTTTCCTTGTAGCTGATTTCTAGTTTAGAGCTTTATGGTTGGAAAAGGTGCTTGGTAAGATTCCAATTTTCTTAAATTTACTGAGACTTGTTTTGTGGCCTGGTATGTGACCTATCCTGAAGAATGTTCCATGTACACTCAATGTATATCCTGCTGTTTTTAGATGGATTGTTTTGATATATCTATTGATTCCAGCTGTTGTAAAATATCATTTAAAGCCAGTGTTTCCTTACTGATTTTCTGCCTACATGATCTCTCCATTGATTTAGGTAGGGTGTTAAAGTTCCCTACCATTAATATGTTACTGCTAATCACTCCTTTTATGTCTCTTAATATTTGCTTTAGGTTTTCAGGTGATTCTATGTTGGGTGCATACCTGATTAAAATTGTTATATTTTCTTCTTGGATTGATCCCTTGATCATTATGTAGTGTCCTTCTTTGTCTCTTATAACAGTCTTTATTTGAAAGTCTATTTTGCCTAATATGAATATTGAGACTTTGGCTATCTTTTGATTTCCATTTGCATGGAATACCATTTTACATCGCCTCACTTTCAACCTGTGTGTGTCTTTAGATCTGAAGTATTTCTCTGGTAGGCAGCATATATATGGGTCCTGTTTTCATATCCATTCAGTCACTCTGTCTTTTGATTGGAATACTTAGTCCATTTTCATTTAAAGTAATTATTGATAGGTATGTACTTATTCCCATTTTGTTCATTTGGGGGAGTTGTTTCTGTAGACATTTTTTGTTCCTTTCTTCTTTTGCTTTCTTCCCTTGTGATTTAATTTTTTTTTCTTTTGGCTGTGCCACAAAGCATGTGGGATCTTAGTTCCATGAGCAGGGATCAAACCCATGCCCCCTTCAGTGGAAGCACAGAGTTTTAATCACTGGGCTACCAGGGAAGTCTTTTAATATCTATCTTTAATGTTATATTTGGATTCCTATCTTTTGTGTGTGTGTTTGTGTGTATATCTATTATAGATTTTTGGATTATGGTTACCATGAAGTTTATATATAGCACTATATATCTACGGGTCGTAGGTTGGGTCGTTTTGAGGTGGGTTTCCCAAATTTATTGTCAGCCTGCTGGTGGACGGAGCTAGTTCCTATCATGGCTGGCTGTGTGATCTGGCGTGTACCAAAGCTGGCATCAGACTGCTGGTAAGAGGGGCCAGATCCCAGGGTGGCTGGTTGAGGGGTCCAGAATGTCTTGGAGCTGCTGTAGGCCTGCTGGTGAGTGTGACGTGGGGGTCCCAGAGCTAGTGTCAGCCCAGTGGTGGGCAGAGCTGGGTCTTAGGGTCTCTGGCTCTACGGGTCTTGGAGTTGATGTTGGCCTGCTGGTGGGTGGGTTCAGGTCCCAACAGATGGCTGCAGGGTCCTGGGAGTCCTGTGGCTGGTGCAGTGGTGGGCAGAGCCAGGTCCTGTGTCCTCTGGTGGACAGAGCTGGGTCTTTTGGCTTCTGCAAACTCAGGGGCTCCAAAGGCAGCCAGCCTGCTGGTGGTTGGATCCATACACCACCGAGCTAGCTGCTTGGTCTGTGGTCTTCCAGTACTGGACCCAACAGGCTAGTGGGTAGGGGGGCAGGTCCCAGTGTTTCTTAACAATAGGGAGGATTTCAAAATGATGCTTGCGAGCACCAGTGTCCTCTTGATAAAATGAGCTCCCCAGGTTGGCTGCTGCCAGTGTCTATATCTCTACAGTGAGCTCCAATTGCTTCCTGTCTCTCCAAGAGGCTCTCTAAGGTCAGCACGTGGGTTTGACCCAGGCTCCTTCCAAAGGACTGCTTCTGCCCTGGGTCTCAGAGTGTGATATTTTGTGTGCACCTGTTAAGAGTGGATTTGCTGTTTCCTACAGCCCTCTGGTTCTCCTGAAAGTAAGCCCAACTGGCCTTCAAAGCCAAACATGCTAGGGCCTCATCTTCCTGGTGCAGGAAACCCCAGGCTGGGGAGCGCAATGTGGAGCTCAGACCTCTTGCTCCTTGGGGAGAACCTCTGCAGTTGTAGTTATCCTCCTCTTTGTGGGTTGCCTACCTGGAGGTGTGGCTCTCGACTAAACCACATCTCTGACCCTCCTATCCATCTTGTTGAGGCTCCCTCTTAATGTCTTTATTTATTTATTTATTTTCAGTGGGGGTATGTTTTTATTCAAAGAGAAAGTCACAAAAATTATAAACATCCACATCAGTTCACTCAGTCCCATGTAATTAGTTTTTTTTCATCTTGATCTTTTGTAAGCACTTTTATGAATTCATCAGTTTTCCAGTAGAGCTCTGAAAATGCTTATTCATTCAGTTCAGCAGTATAGTCAGTTACCAGAAACCTGTATTTGTCAGAGTCCTTTCCATGAATTCCTTGAAGATGAAACACTTTTATAGGAACATTTTTGCAAAAGCATCAGAGTACAGGCACAACTGTCGGTCAACGACAAAATACTTAAAAATGACCACGGTTAAGGATTTGATAAAAGTTCAGAATAATGCAATTGACAACGAAATTTAGTTATTTCTGACATATACAGTTTAAAGTAACAACTAGAATTATGACTTATACATTATACCAGAACATATAACATTTTAAGAAATATCATGTAATGTCTGAAACATTTATATTAACATATTTCCATACAAATAACCCAAAGAAAATTTAGTAGTAGTTGCTTTTTTGTTTGTTTTTCTGTTTCTACTGCAGGTTCTTATTAGTCATCAATGTTATACTCATCAGTGTATACAAGTCAATCACAATCGCCCAATTCAGCACACCACCATCCCCACCCCACTGCGGTCTTTTCCCCTTGGTGTCATTACGTTTGTTCTCTACATCTGTATCTCAACTTCTGCCCTGCAAACCGGTTCATCTGTACCATTTCTCTAGGTGGCACATACATGCATTAATACACGATATTTGTTTTTCTCTTTCTGACTTACTTCACTCTGTATGACAGTCTTTAGATACATCCACGTCTCAACAAATGACTCAATTTTGTTCCTTTTTGTGGCTGAGTAATATTCCATTATATATATGTACCACATCTCCTTTATCCATTAGTCTGTCGATAGGCATTTAGGTTGTTTCCATGACCTGGCTATTGTAAATACTGCTGCAATGGACATTGGGGTGCATGTGTCTTTTTTTTTTTTTTTTTACAACTTTATTGGTGTATAATTGCTTCAAAATGGTGTATTCGTTTCTGCTTTATAACAAAGTGAATCAGTTATACATATACATCTCTTCCCATATCCCTTCCCTCTTGCGTCTCCCTCCCTCCCACCCTCCGTATCCCACCCCTCTAGTACGTTCCAAAGCACCCAGCTGATCTACCTGTGCTATACGGCTGCTTCCCATTAGCTATCTACCTTACGTTTGGTAGTGTATATATGTCCATGCCTCTCTCTCGCTTTGTCACAGCTTACCCTTCCCCTTCCCCATAACCTCAAGTCCATTCTCTAGTAGGTCTCTGTCTTTATTCCCATCTTACTCCTAGGTTCTTCACGACCATTTTTTTCTTAGATTCCATGTATATGTGTTAGCATACGGTATTTCTTTTTCTCTTTCTGTCATACTTGACTCTGTGTGACAGACCCTAGGTCCACCCACCTCACTACAAATAACTCAGATTTGTTTCTTTTTATGGCTGAGTAATATTCCATTGTATATATGTGCCACATCTTCTTTTTCAATTCATCTGTTAATGAACACTTAGGTTGCTTGCCTGTCCTGGCTATTGTAAATAGAGCTGCGATGAATATTGTGCTGCATGACTCTTTTTGAATTATGGTTTTCTCAGGGTATATTCCCAGTAGTGCGATTGCTGGGTCCTATGGTAGTTCTATTTTTAGTTTCTAAGGAACCTCCATACTGTTCTCCATAGTGGCTGTATCATCTTACATTCTCACCAACAGTGCAAGAGGGTTCCCTTTTCTCCACACCCTCTACAGCATTTATTGTTTCTGGATATTTTTGTTGTTGTTGTTGCAGTACACGGGTCTCGCACTGTTATGGCCTCTCCCATTGCGGAGCACAGGCTCCGGATGCACAGGCTCAGTGGCCATGGCTCACGGATCTAGCCACTCCACGACATGTGAGTTCTTCCCGAACCGGGGCACGAAACCATGTCCCCTGCATCGGTAGACGGACTCCCAACCACTGCGCCACCAGGGAAGCCCTGTTTCTAGATTTTTTGACGATGGCCTTCCTGACCGGTGTGAGATGATATCTCATTGTAGTTTTGATTTGCATTTCTCTGATGATTAATAATGTTGAGCATTCTTTCATGTGTTTGTTGGCAATCTGTATCTCTTCTTTGGAGAAATGTCTATTTAGGTCTTCTGCCCATTTTTGGATTGGGTCGTTTGTTTTTCTTGTTATTGAGCTGCTTGACTTTTGTTTTTGGGGAACTTTCTATTACTGATTCAATTTCATTACTCGTAACTGGTCTGTTCATATTTTCTATTTCTTCTTTGTTCAATCTTGTGAGATTGTACATTCCTGGGAATTTGTCCTTTTCTTCTAGGTTGCTTAGTTTATTGGTGTATAATTGTTCATAGTAATTTTTTCTGATCCTTTGTATTTCTGTGTTGTCAGTTGTAACTCCTCCTTTTTCATTTCTGGTTATATTGATCTGGGCACTCTCTCTATTTTTCTTGATGAGTCTGGCTAAAGGTTTATCACATTTATCTTTTCAAAGAGCCAGCTCTTAATTTCATTGATGTTTTATATATAAATTTCTACTTCATTTATTTCTGCTCTGATCTTTAGTTTCTTTCCTTTTACTGACTTTGTGTTTTGCTTGTTCTCCTTTTTATAGTTCCTTTAGGTGAAATATTAGATTGTTGCTTTGAGATTTTTGTTTCCTGCAGTGTGTTCGTATTGCAATAAACTTCCTTTGCAACTGCTTTTGCTGAGTCCAATAAATTTAGATTATTGTTTTTGTCTTGTCTTCAGGTATTTTTGGACTTCCTCTGATTTCTTCAGTGATCCATTGGTTGTTTATTAGCATATTCCTTAACCTCCAGGTGTTTGTGTTTTTTGTGGTTTTTTCCTTGTAGCTGATTTCTAGTTTAGAGCTTTATGGTTGGAAAAGGTGCTTGGTAAGATTCCAATTTTCTTAAATTTACTGAGACTTGTTTTGTGGCCTGGTATGTGACCTATCCTGAAGAATGTTCCATGTACACTCAATGTATATCCTGCTGTTTTTAGATGGATTGTTTTGATATATCTATTGATTCCAGCTGTTGTAAAATATCATTTAAAGCCAGTGTTTCCTTACTGATTTTCTGCCTACATGATCTCTCCATTGATTTAGGTAGGGTGTTAAAGTTCCCTACCATTAATATGTTACTGCTAATCACTCCTTTTATGTCTCTTAATATTTGCTTTAGGTTTTCAGGTGATTCTATGTTGGGTGCATACCTGATTAAAATTGTTATATTTTCTTCTTGGATTGATCCCTTGATCATTATGTAGTGTCCTTCTTTGTCTCTTATAACAGTCTTTATTTGAAAGTCTATTTTGCCTAATATGAATATTGAGACTTTGGCTATCTTTTGATTTCCATTTGCATGGAATACCATTTTACATCGCCTCACTTTCAACCTGTGTGTGTCTTTAGATCTGAAGTATTTCTCTGGTAGGCAGCATATATATGGGTCCTGTTTTCATATCCATTCAGTCACTCTGTCTTTTGATTGGAATACTTAGTCCATTTTCATTTAAAGTAATTATTGATAGGTATGTACTTATTCCCATTTTGTTCATTTGGGGGAGTTGTTTCTGTAGACATTTTTTGTTCCTTTCTTCTTTTGCTTTCTTCCCTTGTGATTTAATTTTTTTTTCTTTTGGCTGTGCCACAAAGCATGTGGGATCTTAGTTCCATGAGCAGGGATCAAACCCATGCCCCCTTCAGTGGAAGCACAGAGTTTTAATCACTGGACTACCAGGGAAGTCTTTTAATATCTATCTTTAATGTTATATTTGGATTCCTATCTTTTGTGTGTGTGTTTGTGTGTATATCTATTATAGATTTTTGGATTATGGTTACCATGAAGTTTATATATAGCACTATATATCTACGGGTCGTAGGTTGGGTCGTTTTGAGGTGGGTTTCCCAAATTTATTGTCAGCCTGCTGGTGGACGGAGCTAGTTCCTATCATGGCTGGCTGTGTGATCTGGCGTGTACCAAAGCTGGCATCAGACTGCTGGTAAGAGGGGCCAGATCCCAGGGTGGCTGGTTGAGGGGTCCAGAATGTCTTGGAGCTGCTGTAGGCCTGCTGGTGAGTGTGACGTGGGGGTCCCAGAGCTAGTGTCAGCCCAGTGGTGGGCAGAGCTGGGTCTTAGGGTCTCTGGCTCTAGGGGTCTTGGAGTTGATGTTGGCCTGCTGGTGGGTGGGTTCAGGTCCCAACAGATGGCTGCAGGGTCCTGGGAGTCCTGTGGCTGGTGCAGTGGTGGGCAGAGCCAGGTCCTGTGTCCTCTGGTGGACAGAGCTGGGTCTTTTGGCTTCTGCAAACTCAGGGCCTCCAAAGGCAGCCAGCCTGCTGGTGGTTGGATCCATACACCACCGAGCTAGCTGCTTGGTCTGTGGTCTTCCAGTACTGGACCCAACAGGCTAGTGGGTAGGGGGGCAGGTCCCAGTGTTTCTTAACAATAGGGAGGATTGCAAAATGATGCTTGCGAGCACCAGTGTCCTCTTGATAAAATGAGCTCCCCAGGTTGGCTGCTGCCAGTGTCTATATCTCTACAGTGAGCTCCAATTGCTTCCTGTCTCTCCAAGAGGCTCTCTAAGGTCAGCACGTGGGTTTGACCCAGGCTCCTTCCAAAGGACTGCTTCTGCCCTGGGTCTCAGAGTGTGATATTTTGTGTGCACCTGTTAAGAGTGGATTTGCTGTTTCCTACAGCCCTCTGGTTCTCCTGAAAGTAAGCCCAACTGGCCTTCAAAGCCAAACATGCTAGGGCCTCATCTTCCTGGTGCAGGAAACCCCAGGCTGGGGAGCGCAATGTGGAGCTCAGACCTCTTGCTCCTTGGGGAGAACCTCTGCAGTTGTAGTTATCCTCCTCTTTGTGGGTTGCCTACCTGGAGGTGTGGCTCTCGACTAAACCACATCTCTGACCCTCCTATCCATCTTGTTGAGGCTCCCTCTTAATGTCTTTATTTATTTATTTATTTTCAGTGGGGGTATGTTTTTATTCAAAGAGAAAGTCACAAAAATTATAAACATCCACATCAGTTCACTCAGTCCCATGTAATTAGTTTTCTTCATCTTGATCTTTTGTAAGCACTTTTATGAATTCATCAGTTTTCCAGTAGAGCTCTGAAAATGCTTATTCATTCAGTTCAGCAGTATAGTCAGTTACCAGAAACCTGTATTTGTCAGAGTCCTTTCCATGAATTCCTTGAAGATGAAACACTTTTATAGGAACATTTTTGCAAAAGCATCAGAGTACAGGCACAACTGTCGGTCAACGACAAAATACTTAAAAATGACCACGGTTAAGGATTTGATAAAAGTTCAGAATAATGCAATTGACAACGAAATTTAGTTATTTCTGACATATACAGTTTAAAGTAACAACTAGAATTATGGCTTATACATTATACCAGAACATATAACATTTTAAGAAATATCATGTAATGTCTGAAACATTTATATTAACATATTTCCATACAAATAACCCAAAGAAAATTTAGTAGTAGTTGCTTTTTTGTTTGTTTTTCTGTTTCTACTGCAGGTTCTTATTAGTCATCAATGTTATACTCATCAGTGTATACAAGTCAATCACAATCGCCCAATTCAGCACACCACCATCCCCACCCCACTGCGGTCTTTTCCCCTTGGTGTCATTACGTTTGTTCTCTACATCTGTATCTCAACTTCTGCCCTGCAAACCGGTTCATCTGTACCATTTCTCTAGGTGGCACATACATGCATTAATACACGATATTTGTTTTTCTCTTTCTGACTTACTTCACTCTGTATGACAGTCTTTAGATACATCCACGTCTCAACAAATGACTCAATTTTGTTCCTTTTTGTGGCTGAGTAATATTCCATTATATATATGTACCACATCTCCTTTATCCATTAGTCTGTCGATAGGCATTTAGGTTGTTTCCATGACCTGGCTATTGTAAATACTGCTGCAATGGACATTGGGGTGCATGTGTCTTTTTTTTTTTTTTTTTTACAACTTTATTGGTGTATAATTGCTTCAAAATGGTGTATTCGTTTCTGCTTTATAACAAAGTGAATCAGTTATACATATACATCTCTTCCCATATCCCTTCCCTCTTGCGTCTCCCTCCCTCCCACCCTCCGTATCCCACCCCTCTAGTACGTTCCAAAGCACCCAGCTGATCTACCTGTGCTATACGGCTGCTTCCCATTAGCTATCTACCTTACGTTTGGTAGTGTATATATGTCCATGCCTCTCTCTCGCTTTGTCACAGCTTACCCTTCCCCTTCCCCATAACCTCAAGTCCATTCTCTAGTAGGTCTCTGTCTTTATTCCCATCTTACTCCTAGGTTCTTCACGACCATTTTTTTCTTAGATTCCATGTATATGTGTTAGCATATGGTATTTCTTTTTCTCTTTCTGTCATACTTGACTCTGTGTGACAGACCCTAGGTCCACCCACCTCACTACAAATAACTCAGATTTGTTTCTTTTTATGGCTGAGTAATATTCCATTGTATATATGTGCCACATCTTCTTTTTCAATTCATCTGTTAATGAACACTTAGGTTGCTTGCCTGTCCTGGCTATTGTAAATAGAGCTGCGATGAATATTGTGCTGCATGACTCTTTTTGAATTATGGTTTTCTCAGGGTATATTCCCAGTAGTGCGATTGCTGGGTCCTATGGTAGTTCTATTTTTAGTTTCTAAGGAACCTCCATACTGTTCTCCATAGTGGCTGTATCATCTTACATTCTCACCAACAGTGCAAGAGGGTTCCCTTTTCTCCACACCCTCTACAGCATTTATTGTTTCTGGATATTTTTGTTGTTGTTGTTGCAGTACACGGGTCTCGCACTGTTATGGCCTCTCCCATTGCGGAGCACAGGCTCCGGATGCACAGGCTCAGTGGCCATGGCTCACGGATCTAGCCACTCCACGACATGTGAGTTCTTCCCGAACCGGGGCACGAAACCATGTCCCCTGCATCGGTAGACGGACTCCCAACCACTGCGCCACCAGGGAAGCCCTGTTTCTAGATTTTTTGACGATGGCCTTCCTGACCGGTGTGAGATGATATCTCATTGTAGTTTTGATTTGCATTTCTCTGATGATTAATAATGTTGAGCATTCTTTCATGTGTTTGTTGGCAATCTGTATCTCTTCTTTGGAGAAATGTCTATTTAGGTCTTCTGCTCATTTTTGGATTGGGTCGTTTGTTTTTCTTGTTATTGAGCTGCTTGACTTTTGTTTTTGGGGAACTTTCTATTACTGATTCAATTTCATTACTCGTAACTGGTCTGTTCATATTTTCTATTTCTTCTTTGTTCAATCTTGTGAGATTGTACATTCCTGGGAATTTGTCCTTTTCTTCTAGGTTGCTTAGTTTATTGGTGTATAATTGTTCATAGTAATTTTTTCTGATCCTTTGTATTTCTGTGTTGTCAGTTGTAACTCCTCCTTTTTCATTTCTGGTTATATTGATCTGGGCACTCTCTCTATTTTTCTTGATGTGTCTGGCTAAAGGTTTATCACATTTATCTTTTCAAAGAGCCAGCTCTTAATTTCATTGATGTTTTATATATAAATTTCTACTTCATTTATTTCTGCTCTGATCTTTAGTTTCTTTCCTTTTACTGACTTTGTGTTTTGCTTGTTCTCCTTTTTATAGTTCCTTTAGGTGAAATATTAGATTGTTGCTTTGAGATTTTTGTTTCCTGCAGTGTGTTCGTATTGCAATAAACTTCCTTTGCAACTGCTTTTGCTGAGTCCAATAAATTTAGATTATTGTTTTTGTCTTGTCTTCAGGTATTTTTGGACTTCCTCTGATTTCTTCAGTGATCCATTGGTTGTTTATTAGCATATTCCTTAACCTCCAGGTGTTTGTGTTTTTTGTGGTTTTTTCCTTGTAGCTGATTTCTAGTTTAGAGCTTTATGGTTGGAAAAGGTGCTTGGTAAGATTCCAATTTTCTTAAATTTACTGAGACTTGTTTTGTGGCCTGGTATGTGACCTATCCTGAAGAATGTTCCATGTACACTCAATGTATATCCTGCTGTTTTTAGATGGATTGTTTTGATATATCTATTGATTCCAGCTGTTGTAAAATATCATTTAAAGCCAGTGTTTCCTTACTGATTTTCTGCCTACATGATCTCTCCATTGATTTAGGTAGGGTGTTAAAGTTCCCTACCATTAATATGTTACTGCTAATCACTCCTTTTATGTCTCTTAATATTTGCTTTAGGTTTTCAGGTGATTCTATGTTGGGTGCATACCTGATTAAAATTGTTATATTTTCTTCTTGGATTGATCCCTTGATCATTATGTAGTGTCCTTCTTTGTCTCTTATAACAGTCTTTATTTGAAAGTCTATTTTGCCTAATATGAATATTGAGACTTTGGCTATCTTTTGATTTCCATTTGCATGGAATACCATTTTACATCGCCTCACTTTCAACCTGTGTGTGTCTTTAGATCTGAAGTATTTCTCTGGTAGGCAGCATATATATGGGTCCTGTTTTCATATCCATTCAGTCACTCTGTCTTTTGATTGGAATACTTAGTCCATTTTCATTTAAAGTAATTATTGATAGGTATGTACTTATTCCCATTTTGTTCATTTGGGGGAGTTGTTTCTGTAGACATTTTTTGTTCCTTTCTTCTTTTGCTTTCTTCCCTTGTGATTTAATTTTTTTTTCTTTTGGCTGTGCCACAAAGCATGTGGGATCTTAGTTCCATGAGCAGGGATCAAACCCATGCCCCCTTCAGTGGAAGCACAGAGTTTTAATCACTGGGCTACCAGGGAAGTCTTTTAATATCTATCTTTAATGTTATATTTGGATTCCTATCTTTTGTGTGTGTGTTTGTGTGTATATCTATTATAGATTTTTGGATTATGGTTACCATGAAGTTTATATATAGCACTATATATCTACGGGTCGTAGGTTGGGTCGTTTTGAGGTGGGTTTCCCAAATTTATTGTCAGCCTGCTGGTGGACGGAGCTAGTTCCTATCATGGCTGGCTGTGTGATCTGGCGTGTACCAAAGCTGGCATCAGACTGCTGGTAAGAGGGGCCAGATCCCAGGGTGGCTGGTTGAGGGGTCCAGAATGTCTTGGAGCTGCTGTAGGCCTGCTGGTGAGTGTGACGTGGGGGTCCCAGAGCTAGTGTCAGCCCAGTGGTGGGCAGAGCTGGGTCTTAGGGTCTCTGGCTCTAGGGGTCTTGGAGTTGATGTTGGCCTGCTGGTGGGTGGGTTCAGGTCCCAACAGATGGCTGCAGGGTCCTGGGAGTCCTGTGGCTGGTGCAGTGGTGGGCAGAGCCAGGTCCTGTGTCCTCTGGTGGACAGAGCTGGGTCTTTTGGCTTCTGCAAACTCAGGGGCTCCAAAGGCAGCCAGCCTGCTGGTGGTTGGATCCATACACCACCGAGCTAGCTGCTTGGTCTGTGGTCTTCCAGTACTGGACCCAACAGGCTAGTGGGTAGGGGGGCAGGTCCCAGTGTTTCTTAACAATAGGGAGGATTGCAAAATGATGCTTGCGAGCACCAGTGTCCTCTTGATAAAATGAGCTCCCCAGGTTGGCTGCTGCCAGTGTCTATATCTCTACAGTGAGCTCCAATTGCTTCCTGTCTCTCCAAGAGGCTCTCTAAGGTCAGCACGTGGGTTTGACCCAGGCTCCTTCCAAAGGACTGCTTCTGCCCTGGGTCTCAGAGTGTGATATTTTGTGTGCACCTGTTAAGAGTGGATTTGCTGTTTCCTACAGCCCTCTGGTTCTCCTGAAAGTAAGCCCAACTGGCCTTCAAAGCCAAACATGCTAGGGCCTCATCTTCCTGGTGCAGGAAACCCCAGGCTGGGGAGCGCAATGTGGAGCTCAGACCTCTTGCTCCTTGGGGAGAACCTCTGCAGTTGTAGTTATCCTCCTCTTTGTGGGTTGCCTACCTGGAGGTGTGGCTCTCGACTAAACCACATCTCTGACCCTCCTATCCATCTTGTTGAGGCTCCCTCTTAATGTCTTTATTTATTTATTTATTTTCAGTGGGGGTATGTTTTTATTCAAAGAGAAAGTCACAAAAATTATAAACATCCACATCAGTTCACTCAGTCCCATGTAATTAGTTTTTTTTCATCTTGATCTTTTGTAAGCACTTTTATGAATTCATCAGTTTTCCAGTAGAGCTCTGAAAATGCTTATTCATTCAGTTCAGCAGTATAGTCAGTTACCAGAAACCTGTATTTGTCAGAGTCCTTTCCATGAATTCCTTGAAGATGAAACACTTTTATAGGAACATTTTTGCAAAAGCATCAGAGTACAGGCACAACTGTCGGTCAACGACAAAATACTTAAAAATGACCACGGTTAAGGATTTGATAAAAGTTCAGAATAATGCAATTGACAACGAAATTTAGTTATTTCTGACATATACAGTTTAAAGTAACAACTAGAATTATGACTTATACATTATACCAGAACATATAACATTTTAAGAAATATCATGTAATGTCTGAAACATTTATATTAACATATTTCCATACAAATAACCCAAAGAAAATTTAGTAGTAGTTGCTTTTTTGTTTGTTTTTCTGTTTCTACTGCAGGTTCTTATTAGTCATCAATGTTATACTCATCAGTGTATACAAGTCAATCACAATCGCCCAATTCAGCACACCACCATCCCCACCCCACTGCGGTCTTTTCCCCTTGGTGTCATTACGTTTGTTCTCTACATCTGTATCTCAACTTCTGCCCTGCAAACCGGTTCATCTGTACCATTTCTCTAGGTGGCACATACATGCATTAATACACGATATTTGTTTTTCTCTTTCTGACTTACTTCACTCTGTATGACAGTCTTTAGATACATCCACGTCTCAACAAATGACTCAATTTTGTTCCTTTTTGTGGCTGAGTAATATTCCATTATATATATGTACCACATCTCCTTTATCCATTAGTCTGTCGATAGGCATTTAGGTTGTTTCCATGACCTGGCTATTGTAAATACTGCTGCAATGGACATTGGGGTGCATGTGTCTTTTTTTTTTTTTTTTTTACAACTTTATTGGTGTATAATTGCTTCAAAATGGTGTATTCGTTTCTGCTTTATAACAAAGTGAATCAGTTATACATATACATCTCTTCCCATATCCCTTCCCTCTTGCGTCTCCCTCCCTCCCACCCTCCGTATCCCACCCCTCTAGTACGTTCCAAAGCACCCAGCTGATCTACCTGTGCTATACGGCTGCTTCCCATTAGCTATCTACCTTACGTTTGGTAGTGTATATATGTCCATGCCTCTCTCTCGCTTTGTCACAGCTTACCCTTCCCCTTCCCCATAACCTCAAGTCCATTCTCTAGTAGGTCTCTGTCTTTATTCCCATCTTACTCCTAGGTTCTTCACGACCATTTTTTTCTTAGATTCCATGTATATGTGTTAGCATACGGTATTTCTTTTTCTCTTTCTGTCATACTTGACTCTGTGTGACAGACCCTAGGTCCACCCACCTCACTACAAATAACTCAGATTTGTTTCTTTTTATGGCTGAGTAATATTCCATTGTATATATGTGCCACATCTTCTTTTTCAATTCATCTGTTAATGAACACTTAGGTTGCTTGCCTGTCCTGGCTATTGTAAATAGAGCTGCGATGAATATTGTGCTGCATGACTCTTTTTGAATTATGGTTTTCTCAGGGTATATTCCCAGTAGTGCGATTGCTGGGTCCTATGGTAGTTCTATTTTTAGTTTCTAAGGAACCTCCATACTGTTCTCCATAGTGGCTGTATCATCTTACATTCTCACCAACAGTGCAAGAGGGTTCCCTTTTCTCCACACCCTCTACAGCATTTATTGTTTCTGGATATTTTTGTTGTTGTTGTTGCAGTACACGGGTCTCGCACTGTTATGGCCTCTCCCATTGCGGAGCACAGGCTCCGGATGCACAGGCTCAGTGGCCATGGCTCACGGATCTAGCCACTCCACGACATGTGAGTTCTTCCCGAACCGGGGCACGAAACCATGTCCCCTGCATCGGTAGACGGACTCCCAACCACTGCGCCACCAGGGAAGCCCTGTTTCTAGATTTTTTGACGATGGCCTTCCTGACCGGTGTGAGATGATATCTCATTGTAGTTTTGATTTGCATTTCTCTGATGATTAATAATGTTGAGCATTCTTTCATGTGTTTGTTGGCAATCTGTATCTCTTCTTTGGAGAAATGTCTATTTAGGTCTTCTGCCCATTTTTGGATTGGGTCGTTTGTTTTTCTTGTTATTGAGCTGCTTGACTTTTGTTTTTGGGGAACTTTCTATTACTGATTCAATTTCATTACTCGTAACTGGTCTGTTCATATTTTCTATTTCTTCTTTGTTCAATCTTGTGAGATTGTACATTCCTGGGAATTTGTCCTTTTCTTCTAGGTTGCTTAGTTTATTGGTGTATAATTGTTCATAGTAATTTTTTCTGATCCTTTGTATTTCTGTGTTGTCAGTTGTAACTCCTCCTTTTTCATTTCTGGTTATATTGATCTGGGCACTCTCTCTATTTTTCTTGATGAGTCTGGCTAAAGGTTTATCACATTTATCTTTTCAAAGAGCCAGCTCTTAATTTCATTGATGTTTTATATATAAATTTCTACTTCATTTATTTCTGCTCTGATCTTTAGTTTCTTTCCTTTTACTGACTTTGTGTTTTGCTTGTTCTCCTTTTTATAGTTCCTTTAGGTGAAATATTAGATTGTTGCTTTGAGATTTTTGTTTCCTGCAGTGTGTTCGTATTGCAATAAACTTCCTTTGCAACTGCTTTTGCTGAGTCCAATAAATTTAGATTATTGTTTTTGTCTTGTCTTCAGGTATTTTTGGACTTCCTCTGATTTCTTCAGTGATCCATTGGTTGTTTATTAGCATATTCCTTAACCTCCAGGTGTTTGTGTTTTTTGTGGTTTTTTCCTTGTAGCTGATTTCTAGTTTAGAGCTTTATGGTTGGAAAAGGTGCTTGGTAAGATTCCAATTTTCTTAAATTTACTGAGACTTGTTTTGTGGCCTGGTATGTGACCTATCCTGAAGAATGTTCCATGTACACTCAATGTATATCCTGCTGTTTTTAGATGGATTGTTTTGATATATCTATTGATTCCAGCTGTTGTAAAATATCATTTAAAGCCAGTGTTTCCTTACTGATTTTCTGCCTACATGATCTCTCCATTGATTTAGGTAGGGTGTTAAAGTTCCCTACCATTAATATGTTACTGCTAATCACTCCTTTTATGTCTCTTAATATTTGCTTTAGGTTTTCAGGTGATTCTATGTTGGGTGCATACCTGATTAAAATTGTTATATTTTCTTCTTGGATTGATCCCTTGATCATTATGTAGTGTCCTTCTTTGTCTCTTATAACAGTCTTTATTTGAAAGTCTATTTTGCCTAACATGAATATTGAGACTTTGGCTGTCTTTTGATTTCCATTTGCATGGAATACCATTTTACATCGCCTCACTTTCAACCTGTGTGTGTCTTTAGATCTGAAGTATTTCTCTGGTAGGCAGCATATATATGGGTCCTGTTTTCATATCCATTCAGTCACTCTGTCTTTTGATTGGAATACTTAGTCCATTTTCATTTAAAGTAATTATTGATAGGTATGTACTTATTCCCATTTTGTTCATTTGGGGGAGTTGTTTCTGTAGACATTTTTTGTTCCTTTCTTCTTTTGCTTTCTTCCCTTGTGATTTAATTTTTTTTTCTTTTGGCTGTGCCACAAAGCATGTGGGATCTTAGTTCCATGAGCAGGGATCAAACCCATGCCCCCTTCAGTGGAAGCACAGAGTTTTAATCACTGGACTACCAGGGAAGTCTTCTAATATCTATCTTTAATGTTATATTTGGATTCCTATCTTTTGTGTGTGTGTTTGTGTGTATATCTATTATAGATTTTTGGATTATGGTTACCATGAAGTTTATATATAGCACTATATATCTACGGGTCCTAGGTTGGGTCGTTTTGAGGTGGGTTTCCCAAATTTATTGTCAGCCTGCTGGTGGACGGAGCTAGTTCCTATCATGGCTGGCTGTGTGATCTGGCGTGTACCAAAGCTGGCATCAGACTGCTGGTAAGAGGGGCCAGATCCCAGGGTGGCTGGTTGAGGGGTCCAGAATGTCTTGGAGCTGCTGTAGGCCTGCTGGTGAGTGTGACGTGGGGGTCCCAGAGCTAGTGTCAGCCCAGTGGTGGGCAGAGCTGGGTCTTAGGGTCTCTGGCTCTAGGGGTCTTGGAGTTGATGTTGGCCTGCTGGTGGGTGGGTTCAGGTCCCAACAGATGGCTGCAGGGTCCTGGGAGTCCTGTGGCTGGTGCAGTGGTGGGCAGAGCCAGGTCCTGTGTCCTCTGGTGGACAGAGCTGGGTCTTTTGGCTTCTGCAAACTCAGGGCCTCCAAAGGCAGCCAGCCTGCTGGTGGTTGGATCCATACACCACCGAGCTAGCTGCTTGGTCTGTGGTCTTCCAGTACTGGACCCAACAGGCTAGTGGGTAGGGGGGCAGGTCCCAGTGTTTCTTAACAATAGGGAGGATTGCAAAATGATGCTTGCGAGCACCAGTGTCCTCTTGATAAAATGAGCTCCCCAGGCTGGCTGCTGCCAGTGTCTATATCTCTACAGTGAGCTCCAATTGCTTCCTGTCTCTCCAAGAGGCTCTCTAAGGTCAGCACGTGGGTTTGACCCAGGCTCCTTCCAAAGGACTGCTTCTGCCCTGGGTCTCAGAGTGTGATATTTTGTGTGCACCTGTTAAGAGTGGATTTGCTGTTTCCTACAGCCCTCTGGTTCTCCTGAAAGTAAGCCCAACTGGCCTTCAAAGCCAAACATGCTAGGGCCTCATCTTCCTGGTGCAGGAAACCCCAGGCTGGGGAGCGCAATGTGGAGCTCAGACCTCTTGCTCCTTGGGGAGAACCTCTGCAGTTGTAGTTATCCTCCTCTTTGTGGGTTGCCTACCTGGAGGTGTGGCTCTCGACTAAACCACATCTCTGACCCTCCTATCCATCTTGTTGAGGCTCCCTCTTAATGTCTTTATTTATTTATTTATTTTCAGTGGGGGTATGTTTTTATTCAAAGAGAAAGTCACAAAAATTATAAACATCCACATCAGTTCACTCAGTCCCATGTAATTAGTTTTTTTTATCTTGATCTTTTGTAAGCACTTTTATGAATTCATCAGTTTTCCAGTAGAGCTCTGAAAATGCTTATTCATTCAGTTCAGCAGTATAGTCAGTTACCAGAAACCTGTATTTGTCAGAGTCCTTTCCATGAATTCCTTGAAGATGAAACACTTTTATAGGAACATTTTTGCAAAAGCATCAGAGTACAGGCACAACTGTCGGTCAACGACAAAATACTTAAAAATGACCACGGTTAAGGATTTGATAAAAGTTCAGAATAATGCAATTGACAACGAAATTTAGTTATTTCTGACATATACAGTTTAAAGTAACAACTAGAATTATGACTTATACATTATACCAGAACATATAACATTTTAAGAAATATCATGTAATGTCTGAAACATTTATATTAACATATTTCCATACAAATAACCCAAAGAAAATTTAGTAGTAGTTGCTTTTTTGTTTGTTTTTTTGTTTCTACTGCAGGTTCTTATTAGTCATCAATGTTATACTCATCAGTGTATACAAGTCAATCACAATCGCCCAATTCAGCACACCACCATCCCCACCCCACTGCGGTCTTTTCCCCTTGGTGTCATTACGTTTGTTCTCTACATCTGTATCTCAACTTCTGCCCTGCAAACCGGTTCATCTGTACCATTTCTCTAGGTGGCACATACATGCATTAATACACGATATTTGTTTTTCTCTTTCTGACTTACTTCACTCTGTATGACAGTCTTTAGATACATCCACGTCTCAACAAATGACTCAATTTTGTTCCTTTTTGTGGCTGAGTAATATTCCATTATATATATGTACCACATCTCCTTTATCCATTAGTCTGTCGATAGGCATTTAGGTTGTTTCCATGACCTGGCTATTGTAAATACTGCTGCAATGGACATTGGGGTGCATGTGTCTTTTTTTTTTTTTTTTTACAACTTTATTGGTGTATAATTGCTTCAAAATGGTGTATTCGTTTCTGCTTTATAACAAAGTGAATCAGTTATACATATACATCTCTTCCCATATCCCTTCCCTCTTGCGTCTCCCTCCCTCCCACCCTCCGTATCCCACCCCTCTAGTACGTTCCAAAGCACCCAGCTGATCTACCTGTGCTATACGGCTGCTTCCCATTAGCTATCTACCTTACGTTTGGTAGTGTATATATGTCCATGCCTCTCTCTCGCTTTGTCACAGCTTACCCTTCCCCTTCCCCATAACCTCAAGTCCATTCTCTAGTAGGTCTCTGTCTTTATTCCCATCTTACTCCTAGGTTCTTCACGACCATTTTTTTCTTAGATTCCATGTATATGTGTTAGCATACGGTATTTCTTTTTCTCTTTCTGTCATACTTGACTCTGTGTGACAGACCCTAGGTCCACCCACCTCACTACAAATAACTCAGATTTGTTTCTTTTTATGGCTGAGTAATATTCCATTGTATATATGTGCCACATCTTCTTTTTCAATTCATCTGTTAATGAACACTTAGGTTGCTTGCCTGTCCTGGCTATTGTAAATAGAGCTGCGATGAATATTGTGCTGCATGACTCTTTTTGAATTATGGTTTTCTCAGGGTATATTCCCAGTAGTGCGATTGCTGGGTCCTATGGTAGTTCTATTTTTAGTTTCTAAGGAACCTCCATACTGTTCTCCATAGTGGCTGTATCATCTTACATTCTCACCAACAGTGCAAGAGGGTTCCCTTTTCTCCACACCCTCTACAGCATTTATTGTTTCTGGATATTTTTGTTGTTGTTGTTGCAGTACACGGGTCTCGCACTGTTATGGCCTCTCCCATTGCGGAGCACAGGCTCCGGATGCACAGGCTCAGTGGCCATGGCTCACGGATCTAGCCACTCCACGACATGTGAGTTCTTCCCGAACCGGGGCACGAAACCATGTCCCCTGCATCGGTAGACGGACTCCCAACCACTGCGCCACCAGGGAAGCCCTGTTTCTAGATTTTTTGACGATGGCCTTCCTGACCGGTGTGAGATGATATCTCATTGTAGTTTTGATTTGCATTTCTCTGATGATTAATAATGTTGAGCATTCTTTCATGTGTTTGTTGGCAATCTGTATCTCTTCTTTGGAGAAATGTCTATTTAGGTCTTCTGCCCATTTTTGGATTGGGTCGTTTGTTTTTCTTGTTATTGAGCTGCTTGACTTTTGTTTTTGGGGAACTTTCTATTACTGATTCAATTTCATTACTCGTAACTGGTCTGTTCATATTTTCTATTTCTTCTTTGTTCAATCTTGTGAGATTGTACATTCCTGGGAATTTGTCCTTTTCTTCTAGGTTGCTTAGTTTATTGGTGTATAATTGTTCATAGTAATTTTTTCTGATCCTTTGTATTTCTGTGTTGTCAGTTGTAACTCCTCCTTTTTCATTTCTGATTATATTGATCTGGGCACTCTCTCTATTTTTCTTGATGAGTCTGGCTAAAGGTTTATCACATTTATCTTTTCAAAGAGCCAGCTCTTAATTTCATTGATGTTTTATATATAAATTTCTACTTCATTTATTTCTGCTCTGATCTTTAGTTTCTTTCCTTTTACTGACTTTGTGTTTTGCTTGTTCTCCTTTTTATAGTTCCTTTAGGTGAAATATTAGATTGTTGCTTTGAGATTTTTGTTTCCTGCAGTGTGTTCGTATTGCAATAAACTTCCTTTGCAACTGCTTTTGCTGAGTCCAATAAATTTAGATTATTGTTTTTGTCTTGTCTTCAGGTATTTTTGGACTTCCTCTGATTTCTTCAGTGATCCATTGGTTGTTTATTAGCATATTCCTTAACCTCCAGGTGTTTGTGTTTTTTGTGGTTTTTTCCTTGTAGCTGATTTCTAGTTTAGAGCTTTATGGTTGGAAAAGGTGCTTGGTAAGATTCCAATTTTCTTAAATTTACTGAGACTTGTTTTGTGGCCTGGTATGTGACCTATCCTGAAGAATGTTCCATGTACACTCAATGTATATCCTGCTGTTTTTAGATGGATTGTTTTGATATATCTATTGATTCCAGCTGTTGTAAAATATCATTTAAAGCCAGTGTTTCCTTACTGATTTTCTGCCTACATGATCTCTCCATTGATTTAGGTAGGGTGTTAAAGTTCCCTACCATTAATATGTTACTGCTAATCACTCCTTTTATGTCTCTTAATATTTGCTTTAGGTTTTCAGGTGATTCTATGTTGGGTGCATACCTGATTAAAATTGTTATATTTTCTTCTTGGATTGATCCCTTGATCATTATGTAGTGTCCTTCTTTGTCTCTTATAACAGTCTTTATTTGAAAGTCTATTTTGCCTAATATGAATATTGAGACTTTGGCTATCTTTTGATTTCCATTTGCATGGAATACCATTTTACATCGCCTCACTTTCAACCTGTGTGTGTCTTTAGATCTGAAGTATTTCTCTGGTAGGCAGCATATATATGGGTCCTGTTTTCATATCCATTCAGTCACTCTGTCTTTTGATTGGAATACTTAGTCCATTTTCATTTAAAGTAATTATTGATAGGTATGTACTTATTCCCATTTTGTTCATTTGGGGGAGTTGTTTCTGTAGACATTTTTTGTTCCTTTCTTCTTTTGCTTTCTTCCCTTGTGATTTAATTTTTTTTTCTTTTGGCTGTGCCACAAAGCATGTGGGATCTTAGTTCCATGAGCAGGGATCAAACCCATGCCCCCTTCAGTGGAAGCACAGAGTTTTAATCACTGGGCTACCAGGGAAGTCTTTTAATATCTATCTTTAATGTTATATTTGGATTCCTATCTTTTGTGTGTGTGTTTGTGTGTATATCTATTATAGATTTTTGGATTATGGTTACCATGAAGTTTATATATAGCACTATATATCTACGGGTCGTAGGTTGGGTCGTTTTGAGGTGGGTTTCCCAAATTTATTGTCAGCCTGCTGGTGGACGGAGCTAGTTCCTATCATGGCTGGCTGTGTGATCTGGCGTGTACCAAAGCTGGCATCAGACTGCTGGTAAGAGGGGCCAGATCCCAGGGTGGCTGGTTGAGGGGTCCAGAATGTCTTGGAGCTGCTGTAGGCCTGCTGGTGAGTGTGACGTGGGGGTCCCAGAGCTAGTGTCAGCCCAGTGGTGGGCAGAGCTGGGTCTTAGGGTCTCTGGCTCTAGGGGTCTTGGAGTTGATGTTGGCCTGCTGGTGGGTGGGTTCAGGTCCCAACAGATGGCTGCAGGGTCCTGGGAGTCCTGTGGCTGGTGCAGTGGTGGGCAGAGCCAGGTCCTGTGTCCTCTGGTGGACAGAGCTGGGTCTTTTGGCTTCTGCAAACTCAGGGGCTCCAAAGGCAGCCAGCCTGCTGGTGGTTGGATCCATACACCACCGAGCTAGCTGCTTGGTCTGTGGTCTTCCAGTACTGGACCCAACAGGCTAGTGGGTAGGGGGGCAGGTCCCAGTGTTTCTTAACAATAGGGAGGATTGCAAAATGATGCTTGCGAGCACCAGTGTCCTCTTGATAAAATGAGCTCCCCAGGCTGGCTGCTGCCAGTGTCTATATCTCTACAGTGAGCTCCAATTGCTTCCTGTCTCTCCAAGAGGCTCTCTAAGGTCAGCACGTGGGTTTGACCCAGGCTCCTTCCAAAGGACTGCTTCTGCCCTGGGTCTCAGAGTGTGATATTTTGTGTGCACCTGTTAAGAGTGGATTTGCTGTTTCCTACAGCCCTCTGGTTCTCCTGAAAGTAAGCCCAACTGGCCTTCAAAGCCAAACATGCTAGGGCCTCATCTTCCTGGTGCAGGAAACCCCAGGCTGGGGAGCGCAATGTGGAGCTCAGACCTCTTGCTCCTTGGGGAGAACCTCTGCAGTTGTAGTTATCCTCCTCTTTGTGGGTTGCCTACCTGGAGGTGTGGCTCTCGACTAAACCACATCTCTGACCCTCCTATCCATCTTGTTGAGGCTCCCTCTTAATGTCTTTATTTATTTATTTATTTTCAGTGGGGGTATGTTTTTATTCAAAGAGAAAGTCACAAAAATTATAAACATCCACATCAGTTCACTCAGTCCCATGTAATTAGTTTTTTTTCATCTTGATCTTTTGTAAGCACTTTTATGAATTCATCAGTTTTCCAGTAGAGCTCTGAAAATGCTTATTCATTCAGTTCAGCAGTATAGTCAGTTACCAGAAACCTGTATTTGTCAGAGTCCTTTCCATGAATTCCTTGAAGATGAAACACTTTTATAGGAACATTTTTGCAAAAGCATCAGAGTACAGGCACAACTGTCGGTCAACGACAAAATACTTAAAAATGACCACGGTTAAGGATTTGATAAAAGTTCAGAATAATGCAATTGACAACGAAATTTAGTTATTTCTGACATATACAGTTTAAAGTAACAACTAGAATTATGACTTATACATTATACCAGAACATATAACATTTTAAGAAATATCATGTAATGTCTGAAACATTTATATTAACATATTTCCATACAAATAACCCAAAGAAAATTTAGTAGTAGTTGCTTTTTTGTTTGTTTTTCTGTTTCTACTGCAGGTTCTTATTAGTCATCAATGTTATACTCATCAGTGTATACAAGTCAATCACAATCGCCCAATTCAGCACACCACCATCCCCACCCCACTGCGGTCTTTTCCCCTTGGTGTCATTACGTTTGTTCTCTACATCTGTATCTCAACTTCTGCCCTGCAAACCGGTTCATCTGTACCATTTCTCTAGGTGGCACATACATGCATTAATACACGATATTTGTTTTTCTCTTTCTGACTTACTTCACTCTGTATGACAGTCTTTAGATACATCCACGTCTCAACAAATGACTCAATTTTGTTCCTTTTTGTGGCTGAGTAATATTCCATTATATATATGTACCACATCTCCTTTATCCATTAGTCTGTCGATAGGCATTTAGGTTGTTTCCATGACCTGGCTATTGTAAATACTGCTGCAATGGACATTGGGGTGCATGTGTCTTTTTTTTTTTTTTTTACAACTTTATTGGTGTATAATTGCTTCAAAATGGTGTATTCGTTTCTGCTTTATAACAAAGTGAATCAGTTATACATATACATCTCTTCCCATATCCCTTCCCTCTTGCGTCTCCCTCCCTCCCACCCTCCGTATCCCACCCCTCTAGTACGTTCCAAAGCACCCAGCTGATCTACCTGTGCTATACGGCTGCTTCCCATTAGCTATCTACCTTACGTTTGGTAGTGTATATATGTCCATGCCTCTCTCTCGCTTTGTCACAGCTTACCCTTCCCCTTCCCCATAACCTCAAGTCCATTCTCTAGTAGGTCTCTGTCTTTATTCCCATCTTACTCCTAGGTTCTTCACGACCATTTTTTTCTTAGATTCCATGTATATGTGTTAGCATACGGTATTTCTTTTTCTCTTTCTGTCATACTTGACTCTGTGTGACAGACCCTAGGTCCACCCACCTCACTACAAATAACTCAGATTTGTTTCTTTTTATGGCTGAGTAATATTCCATTGTATATATGTGCCACATCTTCTTTTTCAATTCATCTGTTAATGAACACTTAGGTTGCTTGCCTGTCCTGGCTATTGTAAATAGAGCTGCGATGAATATTGTGCTGCATGACTCTTTTTGAATTATGGTTTTCTCAGGGTATATTCCCAGTAGTGCGATTGCTGGGTCCTATGGTAGTTCTATTTTTAGTTTCTAAGGAACCTCCATACTGTTCTCCATAGTGGCTGTATCATCTTACATTCTCACCAACAGTGCAAGAGGGTTCCCTTTTCTCCACACCCTCTACAGCATTTATTGTTTCTGGATATTTTTGTTGTTGTTGTTGCAGTACACGGGTCTCGCACTGTTATGGCCTCTCCCATTGCGGAGCACAGGCTCCGGATGCACAGGCTCAGTGGCCATGGCTCACGGATCTAGCCACTCCACGACATGTGAGTTCTTCCCGAACCGGGGCACGAAACCATGTCCCCTGCATCGGTAGACGGACTCCCAACCACTGCGCCACCAGGGAAGCCCTGTTTCTAGATTTTTTGACGATGGCCTTCCTGACCGGTGTGAGATGATATCTCATTGTAGTTTTGATTTGCATTTCTCTGATGATTAATAATGTTGAGCATTCTTTCATGTGTTTGTTGGCAATCTGTATCTCTTCTTTGGAGAAATGTCTATTTAGGTCTTCTGCCCATTTTTGGATTGGGTCGTTTGTTTTTCTTGTTATTGAGCTGCTTGACTTTTGTTTTTGGGGAACTTTCTATTACTGATTCAATTTCATTACTCGTAACTGGTCTGTTCATATTTTCTATTTCTTCTTTGTTCAATCTTGTGAGATTGTACATTCCTGGGAATTTGTCCTTTTCTTCTAGGTTGCTTAGTTTATTGGTGTATAATTGTTCATAGTAATTTTTTCTGATCCTTTGTATTTCTGTGTTGTCAGTTGTAACTCCTCCTTTTTCATTTCTGGTTATATTGATCTGGGCACTCTCTCTATTTTTCTTGATGAGTCTGGCTAAAGGTTTATCACATTTATCTTTTCAAAGAGCCAGCTCTTAATTTCATTGATGTTTTATATATAAATTTCTACTTCATTTATTTCTGCTCTGATCTTTAGTTTCTTTCCTTTTACTGACTTTGTGTTTTGCTTGTTCTCCTTTTTATAGTTCCTTTAGGTGAAATATTAGATTGTTGCTTTGAGATTTTTGTTTCCTGCAGTGTGTTCGTATTGCAATAAACTTCCTTTGCAACTGCTTTTGCTGAGTCCAATAAATTTAGATTATTGTTTTTGTCTTGTCTTCAGGTATTTTTGGACTTCCTCTGATTTCTTCAGTGATCCATTGGTTGTTTATTAGCATATTCCTTAACCTCCAGGTGTTTGTGTTTTTTGTGGTTTTTTCCTTGTAGCTGATTTCTAGTTTAGAGCTTTATGGTTGGAAAAGGTGCTTGGTAAGATTCCAATTTTCTTAAATTTACTGAGACTTGTTTTGTGGCCTGGTATGTGACCTATCCTGAAGAATGTTCCATGTACACTCAATGTATATCCTGCTGTTTTTAGATGGATTGTTTTGATATATCTATTGATTCCAGCTGTTGTAAAATATCATTTAAAGCCAGTGTTTCCTTACTGATTTTCTGCCTACATGATCTCTCCATTGATTTAGGTAGGGTGTTAAAGTTCCCTACCATTAATATGTTACTGCTAATCACTCCTTTTATGTCTCTTAATATTTGCTTTAGGTTTTCAGGTGATTCTATGTTGGGTGCATACCTGATTAAAATTGTTATATTTTCTTCTTGGATTGATCCCTTGATCATTATGTAGTGTCCTTCTTTGTCTCTTATAACAGTCTTTATTTGAAAGTCTATTTTGCCTAATATGAATATTGAGACTTTGGCTGTCTTTTGATTTCCATTTGCATGGAATACCATTTTACATCGCCTCACTTTCAACCTGTGTGTGTCTTTAGATCTGAAGTATTTCTCTGGTAGGCAGCATATATATGGGTCCTGTTTTCATATCCATTCAGTCACTCTGTCTTTTGATTGGAATACTTAGTCCATTTTCATTTAAAGTAATTATTGATAGGTATGTACTTATTCCCATTTTGTTCATTTGGGGGAGTTGTTTCTGTAGACATTTTTTGTTCCTTTCTTCTTTTGCTTTCTTCCCTTGTGATTTAATTTTTTTTTCTTTTGGCTGTGCCACAAAGCATGTGGGATCTTAGTTCCATGAGCAGGGATCAAACCCATGCCCCCTTCAGTGGAAGCACAGAGTTTTAATCACTGGGCTACCAGGGAAGTCTTCTAATATCTATCTTTAATGTTATATTTGGATTCCTATCTTTTGTGTGTGTGTTTGTGTGTATATCTATTATAGATTTTTGGATTATGGTTACCATGAAGTTTATATATAGCACTATATATCTACGGGTCGTAGGTTGGGTCGTTTTGAGGTGGGTTTCCCAAATTTATTGTCAGCCTGCTGGTGGACGGAGCTAGTTCCTATCATGGCTGGCTGTGTGATCTGGCGTGTACCAAAGCTGGCATCAGACTGCTGGTAAGAGGGGCCAGATCCCAGGGTGGCTGGTTGAGGGGTCCAGAATGTCTTGGAGCTGCTGTAGGCCTGCTGGTGAGTGTGACGTGGGGGTCCCAGAGCTAGTGTCAGCCCAGTGGTGGGCAGAGCTGGGTCTTAGGGTCTCTGGCTCTAGGGGTCTTGGAGTTGATGTTGGCCTGCTGGTGGGTGGGTTCAGGTCCCAACAGATGGCTGCAGGGTCCTGGGAGTCCTGTGGCTGGTGCAGTGGTGGGCAGAGCCAGGTCCTGTGTCCTCTGGTGGACAGAGCTGGGTCTTTTGGCTTCTGCAAACTCAGGGCCTCCAAAGGCAGCCAGCCTGCTGGTGGTTGGATCCATACACCACCGAGCTAGCTGCTTGGTCTGTGGTCTTCCAGTACTGGACCCAACAGGCTAGTGGGTAGGGGGGCAGGTCCCAGTGTTTCTTAACAATAGGGAGGATTGCAAAATGATGCTTGCGAGCACCAGTGTCCTCTTGATAAAATGAGCTCCCCAGGCTGGCTGCTGCCAGTGTCTATATCTCTACAGTGAGCTCCAATTGCTTCCTGTCTCTCCAAGAGGCTCTCTAAGGTCAGCACGTGGGTTTGACCCAGGCTCCTTCCAAAGGACTGCTTCTGCCCTGGGTCTCAGAGTGTGATATTTTGTGTGCACCTGTTAAGAGTGGATTTGCTGTTTCCTACAGCCCTCTGGTTCTCCTGAAAGTAAGCCCAACTGGCCTTCAAAGCCAAACATGCTAGGGCCTCATCTTCCTGGTGCAGGAAACCCCAGGCTGGGGAGCGCAATGTGGAGCTCAGACCTCTTGCTCCTTGGGGAGAACCTCTGCAGTTGTAGTTATCCTCCTCTTTGTGGGTTGCCTACCTGGAGGTGTGGCTCTCGACTAAACCACATCTCTGACCCTCCTATCCATCTTGTTGAGGCTCCCTCTTAATGTCTTTATTTATTTATTTATTTTCAGTGGGGGTATGTTTTTATTCAAAGAGAAAGTCACAAAAATTATAAACATCCACATCAGTTCACTCAGTCCCATGTAATTAGTTTTTTTTCATCTTGATCTTTTGTAAGCACTTTTATGAATTCATCAGTTTTCCAGTAGAGCTCTGAAAATGCTTATTCATTCAGTTCAGCAGTATAGTCAGTTACCAGAAACCTGTATTTGTCAGAGTCCTTTCCATGAATTCCTTGAAGATGAAACACTTTTATAGGAACATTTTTGCAAAAGCATCAGAGTACAGGCACAACTGTCGGTCAACGACAAAATACTTAAAAATGACCACGGTTAAGGATTTGATAAAAGTTCAGAATAATGCAATTGACAACGAAATTTAGTTATTTCTGACATATACAGTTTAAAGTAACAACTAGAATTATGACTTATACATTATACCAGAACATATAACATTTTAAGAAATATCATGTAATGTCTGAAACATTTATATTAACATATTTCCATACAAATAACCCAAAGAAAATTTAGTAGTAGTTGCTTTTTTGTTTGTTTTTTTGTTTCTACTGCAGGTTCTTATTAGTCATCAATGTTATACTCATCAGTGTATACAAGTCAATCACAATCGCCCAATTCAGCACACCACCATCCCCACCCCACTGCGGTCTTTTCCCCTTGGTGTCATTACGTTTGTTCTCTACATCTGTATCTCAACTTCTGCCCTGCAAACCGGTTCATCTGTACCATTTCTCTAGGTGGCACATACATGCATTAATACACGATATTTGTTTTTCTCTTTCTGACTTACTTCACTCTGTATGACAGTCTTTAGATACATCCACGTCTCAACAAATGACTCAATTTTGTTCCTTTTTGTGGCTGAGTAATATTCCATTATATATATGTACCACATCTCCTTTATCCATTAGTCTGTCGATAGGCATTTAGGTTGTTTCCATGACCTGGCTATTGTAAATACTGCTGCAATGGACATTGGGGTGCATGTGTCTTTTTTTTTTTTTTTTTACAACTTTATTGGTGTATAATTGCTTCAAAATGGTGTATTCGTTTCTGCTTTATAACAAAGTGAATCAGTTATACATATACATCTCTTCCCATATCCCTTCCCTCTTGCGTCTCCCTCCCTCCCACCCTCCGTATCCCACCCCTCTAGTACGTTCCAAAGCACCCAGCTGATCTACCTGTGCTATACGGCTGCTTCCCATTAGCTATCTACCTTACGTTTGGTAGTGTATATATGTCCATGCCTCTCTCTCGCTTTGTCACAGCTTACCCTTCCCCTTCCCCATAACCTCAAGTCCATTCTCTAGTAGGTCTCTGTCTTTATTCCCATCTTACTCCTAGGTTCTTCACGACCATTTTTTTCTTAGATTCCATGTATATGTGTTAGCATACGGTATTTCTTTTTCTCTTTCTGTCATACTTGACTCTGTGTGACAGACCCTAGGTCCACCCACCTCACTACAAATAACTCAGATTTGTTTCTTTTTATGGCTGAGTAATATTCCATTGTATATATGTGCCACATCTTCTTTTTCAATTCATCTGTTAATGAACACTTAGGTTGCTTGCCTGTCCTGGCTATTGTAAATAGAGCTGCGATGAATATTGTGCTGCATGACTCTTTTTGAATTATGGTTTTCTCAGGGTATATTCCCAGTAGTGCGATTGCTGGGTCCTATGGTAGTTCTATTTTTAGTTTCTAAGGAACCTCCATACTGTTCTCCATAGTGGCTGTATCATCTTACATTCTCACCAACAGTGCAAGAGGGTTCCCTTTTCTCCACACCCTCTACAGCATTTATTGTTTCTGGATATTTTTGTTGTTGTTGTTGCAGTACACGGGTCTCGCACTGTTATGGCCTCTCCCATTGCGGAGCACAGGCTCCGGATGCACAGGCTCAGTGGCCATGGCTCACGGATCTAGCCACTCCACGACATGTGAGTTCTTCCCGAACCGGGGCACGAAACCATGTCCCCTGCATCGGTAGACGGACTCCCAACCACTGCGCCACCAGGGAAGCCCTGTTTCTAGATTTTTTGACGATGGCCTTCCTGACCGGTGTGAGATGATATCTCATTGTAGTTTTGATTTGCATTTCTCTGATGATTAATAATGTTGAGCATTCTTTCATGTGTTTGTTGGCAATCTGTATCTCTTCTTTGGAGAAATGTCTATTTAGGTCTTCTGCCCATTTTTGGATTGGGTCGTTTGTTTTTCTTGTTATTGAGCTGCTTGACTTTTGTTTTTGGGGAACTTTCTATTACTGATTCAATTTCATTACTCGTAACTGGTCTGTTCATATTTTCTATTTCTTCTTTGTTCAATCTTGTGAGATTGTACATTCCTGGGAATTTGTCCTTTTCTTCTAGGTTGCTTAGTTTATTGGTGTATAATTGTTCATAGTAATTTTTTCTGATCCTTTGTATTTCTGTGTTGTCAGTTGTAACTCCTCCTTTTTCATTTCTGGTTATATTGATCTGGGCACTCTCTCTATTTTTCTTGATGAGTCTGGCTAAAGGTTTATCACATTTATCTTTTCAAAGAGCCAGCTCTTAATTTCATTGATGTTTTATATATAAATTTCTACTTCATTTATTTCTGCTCTGATCTTTAGTTTCTTTCCTTTTACTGACTTTGTGTTTTGCTTGTTCTCCTTTTTATAGTTCCTTTAGGTGAAATATTAGATTGTTGCTTTGAGATTTTTGTTTCCTGCAGTGTGTTCGTATTGCAATAAACTTCCTTTGCAACTGCTTTTGCTGAGTCCAATAAATTTAGATTATTGTTTTTGTCTTGTCTTCAGGTATTTTTGGACTTCCTCTGATTTCTTCAGTGATCCATTGGTTGTTTATTAGCATATTCCTTAACCTCCAGGTGTTTGTGTTTTTTGTGGTTTTTTCCTTGTAGCTGATTTCTAGTTTAGAGCTTTATGGTTGGAAAAGGTGCTTGGTAAGATTCCAATTTTCTTAAATTTACTGAGACTTGTTTTGTGGCCTGGTATGTGACCTATCCTGAAGAATGTTCCATGTACACTCAATGTATATCCTGCTGTTTTTAGATGGATTGTTTTGATATATCTATTGATTCCAGCTGTTGTAAAATATCATTTAAAGCCAGTGTTTCCTTACTGATTTTCTGCCTACATGATCTCTCCATTGATTTAGGTAGGGTGTTAAAGTTCCCTACCATTAATATGTTACTGCTAATCACTCCTTTTATGTCTCTTAATATTTGCTTTAGGTTTTCAGGTGATTCTATGTTGGGTGCATACCTGATTAAAATTGTTATATTTTCTTCTTGGATTGATCCCTTGATCATTATGTAGTGTCCTTCTTTGTCTCTTATAACAGTCTTTATTTGAAAGTCTATTTTGCCTAATATGAATATTGAGACTTTGGCTGTCTTTTGATTTCCATTTGCATGGAATACCATTTTACATCGCCTCACTTTCAACCTGTGTGTGTCTTTAGATCTGAAGTATTTCTCTGGTAGGCAGCATATATATGGGTCCTGTTTTCATATCCATTCAGTCACTCTGTCTTTTGATTGGAATACTTAGTCCATTTTCATTTAAAGTAATTATTGATAGGTATGTACTTATTCCCATTTTGTTCATTTGGGGGAGTTGTTTCTGTAGACATTTTTTGTTCCTTTCTTCTTTTGCTTTCTTCCCTTGTGATTTAATTTTTTTTTCTTTTGGCTGTGCCACAAAGCATGTGGGATCTTAGTTCCATGAGCAGGGATCAAACCCATGCCCCCTTCAGTGGAAGCACAGAGTTTTAATCACTGGGCTACCAGGGAAGTCTTCTAATATCTATCTTTAATGTTATATTTGGATTCCTATCTTTTGTGTGTGTGTTTGTGTGTATATCTATTATAGATTTTTGGATTATGGTTACCATGAAGTTTATATATAGCACTATATATCTACGGGTCGTAGGTTGGGTCGTTTTGAGGTGGGTTTCCCAAATTTATTGTCAGCCTGCTGGTGGACGGAGCTAGTTCCTATCATGGCTGGCTGTGTGATCTGGCGTGTACCAAAGCTGGCATCAGACTGCTGGTAAGAGGGGCCAGATCCCAGGGTGGCTGGTTGAGGGGTCCAGAATGTCTTGGAGCTGCTGTAGGCCTGCTGGTGAGTGTGACGTGGGGGTCCCAGAGCTAGTGTCAGCCCAGTGGTGGGCAGAGCTGGGTCTTAGGGTCTCTGGCTCTAGGGGTCTTGGAGTTGATGTTGGCCTGCTGGTGGGTGGGTTCAGGTCCCAACAGATGGCTGCAGGGTCCTGGGAGTCCTGTGGCTGGTGCAGTGGTGGGCAGAGCCAGGTCCTGTGTCCTCTGGTGGACAGAGCTGGGTCTTTTGGCTTCTGCAAACTCAGGGCCTCCAAAGGCAGCCAGCCTGCTGGTGGTTGGATCCATACACCACCGAGCTAGCTGCTTGGTCTGTGGTCTTCCAGTACTGGACCCAACAGGCTAGTGGGTAGGGGGGCAGGTCCCAGTGTTTCTTAACAATAGGGAGGATTGCAAAATGATGCTTGCGAGCACCAGTGTCCTCTTGATAAAATGAGCTCCCCAGGCTGGCTGCTGCCAGTGTCTATATCTCTACAGTGAGCTCCAATTGCTTCCTGTCTCTCCAAGAGGCTCTCTAAGGTCAGCACGTGGGTTTGACCCAGGCTCCTTCCAAAGGACTGCTTCTGCCCTGGGTCTCAGAGTGTGATATTTTGTGTGCACCTGTTAAGAGTGGATTTGCTGTTTCCTACAGCCCTCTGGTTCTCCTGAAAGTAAGCCCAACTGGCCTTCAAAGCCAAACATGCTAGGGCCTCATCTTCCTGGTGCAGGAAACCCCAGGCTGGGGAGCGCAATGTGGAGCTCAGACCTCTTGCTCCTTGGGGAGAACCTCTGCAGTTGTAGTTATCCTCCTCTTTGTGGGTTGCCTACCTGGAGGTGTGGCTCTCGACTAAACCACATCTCTGACCCTCCTATCCATCTTGTTGAGGCTCCCTCTTAATGTCTTTATTTATTTATTTATTTTCAGTGGGGGTATGTTTTTATTCAAAGAGAAAGTCACAAAAATTATAAACATCCACATCAGTTCACTCAGTCCCATGTAATTAGTTTTTTTTCATCTTGATCTTTTGTAAGCACTTTTATGAATTCATCAGTTTTCCAGTAGAGCTCTGAAAATGCTTATTCATTCAGTTCAGCAGTATAGTCAGTTACCAGAAACCTGTATTTGTCAGAGTCCTTTCCATGAATTCCTTGAAGATGAAACACTTTTATAGGAACATTTTTGCAAAAGCATCAGAGTACAGGCACAACTGTCGGTCAACGACAAAATACTTAAAAATGACCACGGTTAAGGATTTGATAAAAGTTCAGAATAATGCAATTGACAACGAAATTTAGTTATTTCTGACATATACAGTTTAAAGTAACAACTAGAATTATGACTTATACATTATACCAGAACATATAACATTTTAAGAAATATCATGTAATGTCTGAAACATTTATATTAACATATTTCCATACAAATAACCCAAAGAAAATTTAGTAGTAGTTGCTTTTTTGTTTGTTTTTTTGTTTCTACTGCAGGTTCTTATTAGTCATCAATGTTATACTCATCAGTGTATACAAGTCAATCACAATCGCCCAATTCAGCACACCACCATCCCCACCCCACTGCGGTCTTTTCCCCTTGGTGTCATTACGTTTGTTCTCTACATCTGTATCTCAACTTCTGCCCTGCAAACCGGTTCATCTGTACCATTTCTCTAGGTGGCACATACATGCATTAATACACGATATTTGTTTTTCTCTTTCTGACTTACTTCACTCTGTATGACAGTCTTTAGATACATCCACGTCTCAACAAATGACTCAATTTTGTTCCTTTTTGTGGCTGAGTAATATTCCATTATATATATGTACCACATCTCCTTTATCCATTAGTCTGTCGATAGGCATTTAGGTTGTTTCCATGACCTGGCTATTGTAAATACTGCTGCAATGGACATTGGGGTGCATGTGTCTTTTTTTTTTTTTTTTTTACAACTTTATTGGTGTATAATTGCTTCAAAATGGTGTATTCGTTTCTGCTTTATAACAAAGTGAATCAGTTATACATATACATCTCTTCCCATATCCCTTCCCTCTTGCGTCTCCCTCCCTCCCACCCTCCGTATCCCACCCCTCTAGTACGTTCCAAAGCACCCAGCTGATCTACCTGTGCTATACGGCTGCTTCCCATTAGCTATCTACCTTACGTTTGGTAGTGTATATATGTCCATGCCTCTCTCTCGCTTTGTCACAGCTTACCCTTCCCCTTCCCCATAACCTCAAGTCCATTCTCTAGTAGGTCTCTGTCTTTATTCCCATCTTACTCCTAGGTTCTTCACGACCATTTTTTTCTTAGATTCCATGTATATGTGTTAGCATACGGTATTTCTTTTTCTCTTTCTGTCATACTTGACTCTGTGTGACAGACCCTAGGTCCACCCACCTCACTACAAATAACTCAGATTTGTTTCTTTTTATGGCTGAGTAATATTCCATTGTATATATGTGCCACATCTTCTTTTTCAATTCATCTGTTAATGAACACTTAGGTTGCTTGCCTGTCCTGGCTATTGTAAATAGAGCTGCGATGAATATTGTGCTGCATGACTCTTTTTGAATTATGGTTTTCTCAGGGTATATTCCCAGTAGTGCGATTGCTGGGTCCTATGGTAGTTCTATTTTTAGTTTCTAAGGAACCTCCATACTGTTCTCCATAGTGGCTGTATCATCTTACATTCTCACCAACAGTGCAAGAGGGTTCCCTTTTCTCCACACCCTCTACAGCATTTATTGTTTCTGGATATTTTTGTTGTTGTTGTTGCAGTACACGGGTCTCGCACTGTTATGGCCTCTCCCATTGCGGAGCACAGGCTCCGGATGCACAGGCTCAGTGGCCATGGCTCACGGATCTAGCCACTCCACGACATGTGAGTTCTTCCCGAACCGGGGCACGAAACCATGTCCCCTGCATCGGTAGACGGACTCCCAACCACTGCGCCACCAGGGAAGCCCTGTTTCTAGATTTTTTGACGATGGCCTTCCTGACCGGTGTGAGATGATATCTCATTGTAGTTTTGATTTGCATTTCTCTGATGATTAATAATGTTGAGCATTCTTTCATGTGTTTGTTGGCAATCTGTATCTCTTCTTTGGAGAAATGTCTATTTAGGTCTTCTGCCCATTTTTGGATTGGGTCGTTTGTTTTTCTTGTTATTGAGCTGCTTGACTTTTGTTTTTGGGGAACTTTCTATTACTGATTCAATTTCATTACTCGTAACTGGTCTGTTCATATTTTCTATTTCTTCTTTGTTCAATCTTGTGAGATTGTACATTCCTGGGAATTTGTCCTTTTCTTCTAGGTTGCTTAGTTTATTGGTGTATAATTGTTCATAGTAATTTTTTCTGATCCTTTGTATTTCTGTGTTGTCAGTTGTAACTCCTCCTTTTTCATTTCTGGTTATATTGATCTGGGCACTCTCTCTATTTTTCTTGATGAGTCTGGCTAAAGGTTTATCACATTTATCTTTTCAAAGAGCCAGCTCTTAATTTCATTGATGTTTTATATATAAATTTCTACTTCATTTATTTCTGCTCTGATCTTTAGTTTCTTTCCTTTTACTGACTTTGTGTTTTGCTTGTTCTCCTTTTTATAGTTCCTTTAGGTGAAATATTAGATTGTTGCTTTGAGATTTTTGTTTCCTGCAGTGTGTTCGTATTGCAATAAACTTCCTTTGCAACTGCTTTTGCTGAGTCCAATAAATTTAGATTATTGTTTTTGTCTTGTCTTCAGGTATTTTTGGACTTCCTCTGATTTCTTCAGTGATCCATTGGTTGTTTATTAGCATATTCCTTAACCTCCAGGTGTTTGTGTTTTTTGTGGTTTTTTCCTTGTAGCTGATTTCTAGTTTAGAGCTTTATGGTTGGAAAAGGTGCTTGGTAAGATTCCAATTTTCTTAAATTTACTGAGACTTGTTTTGTGGCCTGGTATGTGACCTATCCTGAAGAATGTTCCATGTACACTCAATGTATATCCTGCTGTTTTTAGATGGATTGTTTTGATATATCTATTGATTCCAGCTGTTGTAAAATATCATTTAAAGCCAGTGTTTCCTTACTGATTTTCTGCCTACATGATCTCTCCATTGATTTAGGTAGGGTGTTAAAGTTCCCTACCATTAATATGTTACTGCTAATCACTCCTTTTATGTCTCTTAATATTTGCTTTAGGTTTTCAGGTGATTCTATGTTGGGTGCATACCTGATTAAAATTGTTATATTTTCTTCTTGGATTGATCCCTTGATCATTATGTAGTGTCCTTCTTTGTCTCTTATAACAGTCTTTATTTGAAAGTCTATTTTGCCTAATATGAATATTGAGACTTTGGCTGTCTTTTGATTTCCATTTGCATGGAATACCATTTTACATCGCCTCACTTTCAACCTGTGTGTGTCTTTAGATCTGAAGTATTTCTCTGGTAGGCAGCATATATATGGGTCCTGTTTTCATATCCATTCAGTCACTCTGTCTTTTGATTGGAATACTTAGTCCATTTTCATTTAAAGTAATTATTGATAGGTATGTACTTATTCCCATTTTGTTCATTTGGGGGAGTTGTTTCTGTAGACATTTTTTGTTCCTTTCTTCTTTTGCTTTCTTCCCTTGTGATTTAATTTTTTTTTCTTTTGGCTGTGCCACAAAGCATGTGGGATCTTAGTTCCATGAGCAGGGATCAAACCCATGCCCCCTTCAGTGGAAGCACAGAGTTTTAATCACTGGGCTACCAGGGAAGTCTTCTAATATCTATCTTTAATGTTATATTTGGATTCCTATCTTTTGTGTGTGTGTTTGTGTGTATATCTATTATAGATTTTTGGATTATGGTTACCATGAAGTTTATATATAGCACTATATATCTACGGGTCGTAGGTTGGGTCGTTTTGAGGTGGGTTTCCCAAATTTATTGTCAGCCTGCTGGTGGACGGAGCTAGTTCCTATCATGGCTGGCTGTGTGATCTGGCGTGTACCAAAGCTGGCATCAGACTGCTGGTAAGAGGGGCCAGATCCCAGGGTGGCTGGTTGAGGGGTCCAGAATGTCTTGGAGCTGCTGTAGGCCTGCTGGTGAGTGTGACGTGGGGGTCCCAGAGCTAGTGTCAGCCCAGTGGTGGGCAGAGCTGGGTCTTAGGGTCTCTGGCTCTAGGGGTCTTGGAGTTGATGTTGGCCTGCTGGTGGGTGGGTTCAGGTCCCAACAGATGGCTGCAGGGTCCTGGGAGTCCTGTGGCTGGTGCAGTGGTGGGCAGAGCCAGGTCCTGTGTCCTCTGGTGGACAGAGCTGGGTCTTTTGGCTTCTGCAAACTCAGGGCCTCCAAAGGCAGCCAGCCTGCTGGTGGTTGGATCCATACACCACCGAGCTAGCTGCTTGGTCTGTGGTCTTCCAGTACTGGACCCAACAGGCTAGTGGGTAGGGGGGCAGGTCCCAGTGTTTCTTAACAATAGGGAGGATTGCAAAATGATGCTTGCGAGCACCAGTGTCCTCTTGATAAAATGAGCTCCCCAGGCTGGCTGCTGCCAGTGTCTATATCTCTACAGTGAGCTCCAATTGCTTCCTGTCTCTCCAAGAGGCTCTCTAAGGTCAGCACGTGGGTTTGACCCAGGCTCCTTCCAAAGGACTGCTTCTGCCCTGGGTCTCAGAGTGTGATATTTTGTGTGCACCTGTTAAGAGTGGATTTGCTGTTTCCTACAGCCCTCTGGTTCTCCTGAAAGTAAGCCCAACTGGCCTTCAAAGCCAAACATGCTAGGGCCTCATCTTCCTGGTGCAGGAAACCCCAGGCTGGGGAGCGCAATGTGGAGCTCAGACCTCTTGCTCCTTGGGGAGAACCTCTGCAGTTGTAGTTATCCTCCTCTTTGTGGGTTGCCTACCTGGAGGTGTGGCTCTCGACTAAACCACATCTCTGACCCTCCTATCCATCTTGTTGAGGCTCCCTCTTAATGTCTTTATTTATTTATTTATTTTCAGTGGGGGTATGTTTTTATTCAAAGAGAAAGTCACAAAAATTATAAACATCCACATCAGTTCACTCAGTCCCATGTAATTAGTTTTTTTTCATCTTGATCTTTTGTAAGCACTTTTATGAATTCATCAGTTTTCCAGTAGAGCTCTGAAAATGCTTATTCATTCAGTTCAGCAGTATAGTCAGTTACCAGAAACCTGTATTTGTCAGAGTCCTTTCCATGAATTCCTTGAAGATGAAACACTTTTATAGGAACATTTTTGCAAAAGCATCAGAGTACAGGCACAACTGTCGGTCAACGACAAAATACTTAAAAATGACCACGGTTAAGGATTTGATAAAAGTTCAGAATAATGCAATTGACAACGAAATTTAGTTATTTCTGACATATACAGTTTAAAGTAACAACTAGAATTATGACTTATACATTATACCAGAACATATAACATTTTAAGAAATATCATGTAATGTCTGAAACATTTATATTAACATATTTCCATACAAATAACCCAAAGAAAATTTAGTAGTAGTTGCTTTTTTGTTTGTTTTTCTGTTTCTACTGCAGGTTCTTATTAGTCATCAATGTTATACTCATCAGTGTATACAAGTCAATCACAATCGCCCAATTCAGCACACCACCATCCCCACCCCACTGCGGTCTTTTCCCCTTGGTGTCATTACGTTTGTTCTCTACATCTGTATCTCAACTTCTGCCCTGCAAACCGGTTCATCTGTACCATTTCTCTAGGTGGCACATACATGCATTAATACACGATATTTGTTTTTCTCTTTCTGACTTACTTCACTCTGTATGACAGTCTTTAGATACATCCACGTCTCAACAAATGACTCAATTTTGTTCCTTTTTGTGGCTGAGTAATATTCCATTATATATATGTACCACATCTCCTTTATCCATTAGTCTGTCGATAGGCATTTAGGTTGTTTCCATGACCTGGCTATTGTAAATACTGCTGCAATGGACATTGGGGTGCATGTGTCTTTTTTTTTTTTTTTTTTACAACTTTATTGGTGTATAATTGCTTCAAAATGGTGTATTCGTTTCTGCTTTATAACAAAGTGAATCAGTTATACATATACATCTCTTCCCATATCCCTTCCCTCTTGCGTCTCCCTCCCTCCCACCCTCCGTATCCCACCCCTCTAGTACGTTCCAAAGCACCCAGCTGATCTACCTGTGCTATACGGCTGCTTCCCATTAGCTATCTACCTTACGTTTGGTAGTGTATATATGTCCATGCCTCTCTCTCGCTTTGTCACAGCTTACCCTTCCCCTTCCCCATAACCTCAAGTCCATTCTCTAGTAGGTCTCTGTCTTTATTCCCATCTTACTCCTAGGTTCTTCACGACCATTTTTTTCTTAGATTCCATGTATATGTGTTAGCATACGGTATTTCTTTTTCTCTTTCTGTCATACTTGACTCTGTGTGACAGACCCTAGGTCCACCCACCTCACTACAAATAACTCAGATTTGTTTCTTTTTATGGCTGAGTAATATTCCATTGTATATATGTGCCACATCTTCTTTTTCAATTCATCTGTTAATGAACACTTAGGTTGCTTGCCTGTCCTGGCTATTGTAAATAGAGCTGCGATGAATATTGTGCTGCATGACTCTTTTTGAATTATGGTTTTCTCAGGGTATATTCCCAGTAGTGCGATTGCTGGGTCCTATGGTAGTTCTATTTTTAGTTTCTAAGGAACCTCCATACTGTTCTCCATAGTGGCTGTATCATCTTACATTCTCACCAACAGTGCAAGAGGGTTCCCTTTTCTCCACACCCTCTACAGCATTTATTGTTTCTGGATATTTTTGTTGTTGTTGTTGCAGTACACGGGTCTCGCACTGTTATGGCCTCTCCCATTGCGGAGCACAGGCTCCGGATGCACAGGCTCAGTGGCCATGGCTCACGGATCTAGCCACTCCACGACATGTGAGTTCTTCCCGAACCGGGGCACGAAACCATGTCCCCTGCATCGGTAGACGGACTCCCAACCACTGCGCCACCAGGGAAGCCCTGTTTCTAGATTTTTTGACGATGGCCTTCCTGACCGGTGTGAGATGATATCTCATTGTAGTTTTGATTTGCATTTCTCTGATGATTAATAATGTTGAGCATTCTTTCATGTGTTTGTTGGCAATCTGTATCTCTTCTTTGGAGAAATGTCTATTTAGGTCTTCTGCCCATTTTTGGATTGGGTCGTTTGTTTTTCTTGTTATTGAGCTGCTTGACTTTTGTTTTTGGGGAACTTTCTATTACTGATTCAATTTCATTACTCGTAACTGGTCTGTTCATATTTTCTATTTCTTCTTTGTTCAATCTTGTGAGATTGTACATTCCTGGGAATTTGTCCTTTTCTTCTAGGTTGCTTAGTTTATTGGTGTATAATTGTTCATAGTAATTTTTTCTGATCCTTTGTATTTCTGTGTTGTCAGTTGTAACTCCTCCTTTTTCATTTCTGGTTATATTGATCTGGGCACTCTCTCTATTTTTCTTGATGAGTCTGGCTAAAGGTTTATCACATTTATCTTTTCAAAGAGCCAGCTCTTAATTTCATTGATGTTTTATATATAAATTTCTACTTCATTTATTTCTGCTCTGATCTTTAGTTTCTTTCCTTTTACTGACTTTGTGTTTTGCTTGTTCTCCTTTTTATAGTTCCTTTAGGTGAAATATTAGATTGTTGCTTTGAGATTTTTGTTTCCTGCAGTGTGTTCGTATTGCAATAAACTTCCTTTGCAACTGCTTTTGCTGAGTCCAATAAATTTAGATTATTGTTTTTGTCTTGTCTTCAGGTATTTTTGGACTTCCTCTGATTTCTTCAGTGATCCATTGGTTGTTTATTAGCATATTCCTTAACCTCCAGGTGTTTGTGTTTTTTGTGGTTTTTTCCTTGTAGCTGATTTCTAGTTTAGAGCTTTATGGTTGGAAAAGGTGCTTGGTAAGATTCCAATTTTCTTAAATTTACTGAGACTTGTTTTGTGGCCTGGTATGTGACCTATCCTGAAGAATGTTCCATGTACACTCAATGTATATCCTGCTGTTTTTAGATGGATTGTTTTGATATATCTATTGATTCCAGCTGTTGTAAAATATCATTTAAAGCCAGTGTTTCCTTACTGATTTTCTGCCTACATGATCTCTCCATTGATTTAGGTAGGGTGTTAAAGTTCCCTACCATTAATATGTTACTGCTAATCACTCCTTTTATGTCTCTTAATATTTGCTTTAGGTTTTCAGGTGATTCTATGTTGGGTGCATACCTGATTAAAATTGTTATATTTTCTTCTTGGATTGATCCCTTGATCATTATGTAGTGTCCTTCTTTGTCTCTTATAACAGTCTTTATTTGAAAGTCTATTTTGCCTAATATGAATATTGAGACTTTGGCTGTCTTTTGATTTCCATTTGCATGGAATACCATTTTACATCGCCTCACTTTCAACCTGTGTGTGTCTTTAGATCTGAAGTATTTCTCTGGTAGGCAGCATATATATGGGTCCTGTTTTCATATCCATTCAGTCACTCTGTCTTTTGATTGGAATACTTAGTCCATTTTCATTTAAAGTAATTATTGATAGGTATGTACTTATTCCCATTTTGTTCATTTGGGGGAGTTGTTTCTGTAGACATTTTTTGTTCCTTTCTTCTTTTGCTTTCTTCCCTTGTGATTTAATTTTTTTTTCTTTTGGCTGTGCCACAAAGCATGTGGGATCTTAGTTCCATGAGCAGGGATCAAACCCATGCCCCCTTCAGTGGAAGCACAGAGTTTTAATCACTGGACTACCAGGGAAGTCTTTTAATATCTATCTTTAATGTTATATTTGGATTCCTATCTTTTGTGTGTGTGTTTGTGTGTATATCTATTATAGATTTTTGGATTATGGTTACCATGAAGTTTATATATAGCACTATATATCTACGGGTCGTAGGTTGGGTCGTTTTGAGGTGGGTTTCCCAAATTTATTGTCAGCCTGCTGGTGGACGGAGCTAGTTCCTATCATGGCTGGCTGTGTGATCTGGCGTGTACCAAAGCTGGCATCAGACTGCTGGTAAGAGGGGCCAGATCCCAGGGTGGCTGGTTGAGGGGTCCAGAATGTCTTGGAGCTGCTGTAGGCCTGCTGGTGAGTGTGACGTGGGGGTCCCAGAGCTAGTGTCAGCCCAGTGGTGGGCAGAGCTGGGTCTTAGGGTCTCTGGCTCTAGGGGTCTTGGAGTTGATGTTGGCCTGCTGGTGGGTGGGTTCAGGTCCCAACAGATGGCTGCAGGGTCCTGGGAGTCCTGTGGCTGGTGCAGTGGTGGGCAGAGCCAGGTCCTGTGTCCTCTGGTGGACAGAGCTGGGTCTTTTGGCTTCTGCAAACTCAGGGGCTCCAAAGGCAGCCAGCCTGCTGGTGGTTGGATCCATACACCACCGAGCTAGCTGCTTGGTCTGTGGTCTTCCAGTACTGGACCCAACAGGCTAGTGGGTAGGGGGGCAGGTCCCAGTGTTTCTTAACAATAGGGAGGATTGCAAAATGATGCTTGCGAGCACCAGTGTCCTCTTGATAAAATGAGCTCCCCAGGTTGGCTGCTGCCAGTGTCTATATCTCTACAGTGAGCTCCAATTGCTTCCTGTCTCTCCAAGAGGCTCTCTAAGGTCAGCACGTGGGTTTGACCCAGGCTCCTTCCAAATGACTGCTTCTGCCCTGGGTCTCAGAGTGTGATATTTTGTGTGCACCTGTTAAGAGTGGATTTGCTGTTTCCTACAGCCCTCTGGTTCTCCTGAAAGTAAGCCCAACTGGCCTTCAAAGCCAAACATACTAGGGCCTCATCTTCCTGGTGCAGGAAACCCCAGGCTGGGGAGCGCAATGTGGAGCTCAGACCTCTTGCTCCTTGGGGAGAACCTCTGCAGTTGTAGTTATCCTCCTCTTTGTAGGTTGCCTACCTCGAGGTGTGGCTCTCGACTAAACCACATCTCTGACCCTCCTATCCATCTTGTTGAGGCTCCCTCTTAATGTCTTTATTTATTTATTTATTTTCAGTGGGGGTATGTTTTTATTCAAAGAGAAAGTCACAAAAATTATAAACATCCACATCAGTTCACTCAGTCCCATGTAATTAGTTTTCTTCATCTTGATCTTTTGTAAGCACTTTTATGAATTCATCAGTTTTCCAGTAGAGCTCTGAAAATGCTTATTCATTCAGTTCAGCAGTATAGTCAGTTACCAGAAACCTGTATTTGTCAGAGTCCTTTCCATGAATTCCTTGAAGATGAAACACTTTTATAGGAACATTTTTGCAAAAGCATCAGAGTACAGGCACAACTGTCGGTCAACGACAAAATACTTAAAAATGACCACGGTTAAGGATTTGATAAAAGTTCAGAATAATGCAATTGACAACGAAATTTAGTTATTTCTGACATATACAGTTTAAAGTAACAACTAGAATTATGACTTATACATTATACCAGAACATATAACATTTTAAGAAATATCATGTAATGTCTGAAACATTTATATTAACATATTTCCATACAAATAACCCAAAGAAAATTTAGTAGTAGTTGCTTTTTTGTTTGTTTTTCTGTTTCTACTGCAGGTTCTTATTAGTCATCAATGTTATACTCATCAGTGTATACAAGTCAATCACAATCGCCCAATTCAGCACACCACCATCCCCACCCCACTGCGGTCTTTTCCCCTTGGTGTCATTACGTTTGTTCTCTACATCTGTATCTCAACTTCTGCCCTGCAAACCGGTTCATCTGTACCATTTCTCTAGGTGGCACATACATGCATTAATACACGATATTTGTTTTTCTCTTTCTGACTTACTTCACTCTGTATGACAGTCTTTAGATACATCCACGTCTCAACAAATGACTCAATTTTGTTCCTTTTTGTGGCTGAGTAATATTCCATTATATATATGTACCACATCTCCTTTATCCATTAGTCTGTCGATAGGCATTTAGGTTGTTTCCATGACCTGGCTATTGTAAATACTGCTGCAATGGACATTGGGGTGCATGTGTCTTTTTTTTTTTTTTTTACAACTTTATTGGTGTATAATTGCTTCAAAATGGTGTATTCGTTTCTGCTTTATAACAAAGTGAATCAGTTATACATATACATCTCTTCCCATATCCCTTCCCTCTTGCGTCTCCCTCCCTCCCACCCCTCTAGTACGTTCCAAAGCACCCAGCTGATCTACCTGTGCTATACGGCTGCTTCCCATTAGCTATCTACCTTACGTTTGGTAGTGTATATATGTCCATGCCTCTCTCTCGCTTTGTCACAGCTTACCCTTCCCCTTCCCCATAACCTCAAGTCCATTCTCTAGTAGGTCTCTGTCTTTATTCCCATCTTACTCCTAGGTTCTTCACGACCATTTTTTTCTTAGATTCCATGTATATGTGTTAGCATACGGTATTTCTTTTCCTCTTTCTGTCATACTTGACTCTGTGTGACAGACCCTAGGTCCACCCACCTCACTACAAATAACTCAGATTTGTTTCTTTTTATGGCTGAGTAATATTCCATTGTATATATGTGCCACATCTTCTTTTTCAATTCATCTGTTAATGAACACTTAGGTTGCTTGCCTGTCCTGGCTATTGTAAATAGAGCTGCGATGAATATTGTGCTGCATGACTCTTTTTGAATTATGGTTTTCTCAGGGTATATTCCCAGTAGTGCGATTGCTGGATCCTATGGTAGTTCTATTTTTAGTTTCTAAGGAACCTCCATACTGTTCTCCATAGTGGCTGTATCATCTTACATTCTCACCAACAGTGCAAGAGGGTTCCCTTTTCTCCACACCCTCTACAGCATTTATTGTTTCTGGATATTTTTGTTGTTGTTGTTGCAGTACACGGGTCTCGCACTGTTATGGCCTCTCCCATTGCGGAGCACAGGCTCCGGATGCACAGGCTCAGTGGCCATGGCTCACGGATCTAGCCACTCCACGACATGTGAGTTCTTCCCGAACCGGGGCACGAAACCATGTCCCCTGCATCGGTAGACGGACTCCCAACCACTGCGCCACCAGGGAAGCCCTGTTTCTAGATTTTTTGACGATGGCCTTCCTGACCGGTGTGAGATGATATCTCATTGTAGTTTTGATTTGCATTTCTCTGATGATTAATAATGTTGAGCATTCTTTCATGTGTTTGTTGGCAATCTGTATCTCTTCTTTGGAGAAATGTCTATTTAGGTCTTCTGCCCATTTTTGGATTGGGTCGTTTGTTTTTCTTGTTATTGAGCTGCTTGACTTTTGTTTTTGGGGAACTTTCTATTACTGATTCAATTTCATTACTCGTAACTGGTCTGTTCATATTTTCTATTTCTTCTTTGTTCAATCTTGTGAGATTGTACATTCCTGGGAATTTGTCCTTTTCTTCTAGGTTGCTTAGTTTATTGGTGTATAATTGTTCATAGTAATTTTTTCTGATCCTTTGTATTTCTGTGTTGTCAGTTGTAACTCCTCCTTTTTCATTTCTGGTTATATTGATCTGGGCACTCTCTCTATTTTTCTTGATGAGTCTGGCTAAAGGTTTATCACATTTATCTTTTCAAAGAGCCAGCTCTTAATTTCATTGATGTTTTATATATAAATTTCTACTTCATTTATTTCTGCTCTGATCTTTAGTTTCTTTCCTTTTACTGACTTTGTGTTTTGCTTGTTCTCCTTTTTATAGTTCCTTTAGGTGAAATATTAGATTGTTGCTTTGAGATTTTTGTTTCCTGCAGTGTGTTCGTATTGCAATAAACTTCCTTTGCAACTGCTTTTGCTGAGTCCAATAAATTTAGATTATTGTTTTTGTCTTGTCTTCAGGTATTTTTGGACTTCCTCTGATTTCTTCAGTGATCCATTGGTTGTTTATTAGCATATTCCTTAACCTCCAGGTGTTTGTGTTTTTTGTGGTTTTTTCCTTGTAGCTGATTTCTAGTTTAGAGCTTTATGGTTGGAAAAGGTGCTTGGTAAGATTCCAATTTTCTTAAATTTACTGAGACTTGTTTTGTGGCCTGGTATGTGACCTATCCTGAAGAATGTTCCATGTACACTCAATGTATATCCTGCTGTTTTTAGATGGATTGTTTTGATATATCTATTGATTCCAGCTGTTGTAAAATATCATTTAAAGCCAGTGTTTCCTTACTGATTTTCTGCCTACATGATCTCTCCATTGATTTAGGTAGGGTGTTAAAGTTCCCTACCATTAATATGTTACTGCTAATCACTCCTTTTATGTCTCTTAATATTTGCTTTAGGTTTTCAGGTGATTCTATGTTGGGTGCATACCTGATTAAAATTGTTATATTTTCTTCTTGGATTGATCCCTTGATCATTATGTAGTGTCCTTCTTTGTCTCTTATAACAGTCTTTATTTGAAAGTCTATTTTGCCTAATATGAATATTGAGACTTTGGCTGTCTTTTGATTTCCATTTGCATGGAATACCATTTTACATCGCCTCACTTTCAACCTGTGTGTGTCTTTAGATCTGAAGTATTTCTCTGGTAGGCAGCATATATATGGGTCCTGTTTTCATATCCATTCAGTCACTCTGTCTTTTGATTGGAATACTTAGTCCATTTTCATTTAAAGTAATTATTGATAGGTATGTACTTATTCCCATTTTGTTCATTTGGGGGAGTTGTTTCTGTAGACATTTTTTGTTCCTTTCTTCTTTTGCTTTCTTCCCTTGTGATTTAATTTTTTTTTCTTTTGGCTGTGCCACAAAGCATGTGGGATCTTAGTTCCATGAGCAGGGATCAAACCCATGCCCCCTTCAGTGGAAGCACAGAGTTTTAATCACTGGACTACCAGGGAAGTCTTTTAATATCTATCTTTAATGTTATATTTGGATTCCTATCTTTTGTGTGTGTGTTTGTGTGTATATCTATTATAGATTTTTGGATTATGGTTACCATGAAGTTTATATATAGCACTATATATCTACGGGTCGTAGGTTGGGTCGTTTTGAGGTGGGTTTCCCAAATTTATTGTCAGCCTGCTGGTGGACGGAGCTAGTTCCTATCATGGCTGGCTGTGTGATCTGGCGTGTACCAAAGCTGGCATCAGACTGCTGGTAAGAGGGGCCAGATCCCAGGGTGGCTGGTTGAGGGGTCCAGAATGTCTTGGAGCTGCTGTAGGCCTGCTGGTGAGTGTGACGTGGGGGTCCCAGAGCTAGTGTCAGCCCAGTGGTGGGCAGAGCTGGGTCTTAGGGTCTCTGGCTCTAGGGGTCTTGGAGTTGATGTTGGCCTGCTGGTGGGTGGGTTCAGGTCCCAACAGATGGCTGCAGGGTCCTGGGAGTCCTGTGGCTGGTGCAGTGGTGGGCAGAGCCAGGTCCTGTGTCCTCTGGTGGACAGAGCTGGGTCTTTTGGCTTCTGCAAACTCAGGGGCTCCAAAGGCAGCCAGCCTGCTGGTGGTTGGATCCATACACCACCGAGCTAGCTGCTTGGTCTGTGGTCTTCCAGTACTGGACCCAACAGGCTAGTGGGTAGGGGGGCAGGTCCCAGTGTTTCTTAACAATAGGGAGGATTGCAAAATGATGCTTGCGAGCACCAGTGTCCCCTTGATAAAATGAGCTCCCCAGGTTGGCTGCTGCCAGTGTCTATATCTCTACAGTGAGCTCCAATTGCTTCCTGTCTCTCCAAGAGGCTCTCTAAGGTCAGCACGTGGGTTTGACCCAGGCTCCTTCCAAATGACTGCTTCTGCCCTGGGTCTCAGAGTGTGATATTTTGTGTGCACCTGTTAAGAGTGGATTTGCTGTTTCCTACTGCCCTCTGGTTCTCCTGAAAGTAAGCCCAACTGGCCTTCAAAGCCAAACATACTAGGGCCTCATCTTCCTGGTGCAGGAAACCCCAGGCTGGGGAGCGCAATGTGGAGCTCAGACCTCTTGCTCCTTGGGGAGAACCTCTGCAGTTGTAGTTATCCTCCTCTTTGTAGGTTGCCTACCTCGAGGTGTGGCTCTCGACTAAACCACATCTCTGACCCTCCTATCCATCTTGTTGAGGCTCCCTCTTAATGTCTTTATTTATTTATTTATTTTCAGTGGGGGTATGTTTTTATTCAAAGAGAAAGTCACAAAAATTATAAACATCCACATCAGTTCACTCAGTCCCATGTAATTAGTTTTTTTCATCTTGATCTTTTGTAAGCACTTTTATGAATTCATCAGTTTTCCAGTAGAGCTCTGAAAATGCTTATTCATTCAGTTCAGCAGTATAGTCAGTTACCAGAAACCTGTATTTGTCAGAGTCCTTTCCATGAATTCCTTGAAGATGAAACACTTTTATAGGAACATTTTTGCAAAAGCATCAGAGTACAGGCACAACTGTCGGTCAACGACAAAATACTTAAAAATGACCACGGTTAAGGATTTGATAAAAGTTCAGAATAATGCAATTGACAACGAAATTTAGTTATTTCTGACATATACAGTTTAAAGTAACAACTAGAATTATGACTTATACATTATACCAGAACATATAACATTTTAAGAAATATCATGTAATGTCTGAAACATTTATATTAACATATTTCCATACAAATAACCCAAAGAAAATTTAGTAGTAGTTGCTTTTTTGTTTGTTTTTCTGTTTCTACTGCAGGTTCTTATTAGTCATCAATGTTATACTCATCAGTGTATACAAGTCAATCACAATCGCCCAATTCAGCACACCACCATCCCCACCCCACTGCGGTCTTTTCCCCTTGGTGTCATTACGTTTGTTCTCTACATCTGTATCTCAACTTCTGCCCTGCAAACCGGTTCATCTGTACCATTTCTCTAGGTGGCACATACATGCATTAATACACGATATTTGTTTTTCTCTTTCTGACTTACTTCACTCTGTATGACAGTCTTTAGATACATCCACGTCTCAACAAATGACTCAATTTTGTTCCTTTTTGTGGCTGAGTAATATTCCATTATATATATGTACCACATCTCCTTTATCCATTAGTCTGTCGATAGGCATTTAGGTTGTTTCCATGACCTGGCTATTGTAAATACTGCTGCAATGGACATTGGGGTGCATGTGTCTTTTTTTTTTTTTTTTTTTACAACTTTATTGGTGTATAATTGCTTCAAAATGGTGTATTCGTTTCTGCTTTATAACAAAGTGAATCAGTTATACATATACATCTCTTCCCATATCCCTTCCCTCTTGCGTCTCCCTCCCTCCCACCCTCCGTATCCCACCCCTCTAGTACGTTCCAAAGCACCCAGCTGATCTACCTGTGCTATACGGCTGCTTCCCATTAGCTATCTACCTTACGTTTGGTAGTGTATATATGTCCATGCCTCTCTCTCGCTTTGTCACAGCTTACCCTTCCCCTTCCCCATAACCTCAAGTCCATTCTCTAGTAGGTCTCTGTCTTTATTCCCATCTTACTCCTAGGTTCTTCACGACCATTTTTTTCTTAGATTCCATGTATATGTGTTAGCATACGGTATTTCTTTTTCTCTTTCTGTCATACTTGACTCTGTGTGACAGACCCTAGGTCCACCCACCTCACTACAAATAACTCAGATTTGTTTCTTTTTATGGCTGAGTAATATTCCATTGTATATATGTGCCACATCTTCTTTTTCAATTCATCTGTTAATGAACACTTAGGTTGCTTGCCTGTCCTGGCTATTGTAAATAGAGCTGCGATGAATATTGTGCTGCATGACTCTTTTTGAATTATGGTTTTCTCAGGGTATATTCCCAGTAGTGCGATTGCTGGGTCCTATGGTAGTTCTATTTTTAGTTTCTAAGGAACCTCCATACTGTTCTCCATAGTGGCTGTATCATCTTACATTCTCACCAACAGTGCAAGAGGGTTCCCTTTTCTCCACACCCTCTACAGCATTTATTGTTTCTGGATATTTTTGTTGTTGTTGTTGCAGTACACGGGTCTCGCACTGTTATGGCCTCTCCCATTGCGGAGCACAGGCTCCGGATGCACAGGCTCAGTGGCCATGGCTCACGGATCTAGCCACTCCACGACATGTGAGTTCTTCCCGAACCGGGGCACGAAACCATGTCCCCTGCATCGGTAGACGGACTCCCAACCACTGCGCCACCAGGGAAGCCCTGTTTCTAGATTTTTTGACGATGGCCTTCCTGACCGGTGTGAGATGATATCTCATTGTAGTTTTGATTTGCATTTCTCTGATGATTAATAATGTTGAGCATTCTTTCATGTGTTTGTTGGCAATCTGTATCTCTTCTTTGGAGAAATGTCTATTTAGGTCTTCTGCCCATTTTTGGATTGGGTCGTTTGTTTTTCTTGTTATTGAGCTGCTTGACTTTTGTTTTTGGGGAACTTTCTATTACTGATTCAATTTCATTACTCGTAACTGGTCTGTTCATATTTTCTATTTCTTCTTTGTTCAATCTTGTGAGATTGTACATTCCTGGGAATTTGTCCTTTTCTTCTAGGTTGCTTAGTTTATTGGTGTATAATTGTTCATAGTAATTTTTTCTGATCCTTTGTATTTCTGTGTTGTCAGTTGTAACTCCTCCTTTTTCATTTCTGGTTATATTGATCTGGGCACTCTCTCTATTTTTCTTGATGAGTCTGGCTAAAGGTTTATCACATTTATCTTTTCAAAGAGCCAGCTCTTAATTTCATTGATGTTTTATATATAAATTTCTACTTCATTTATTTCTGCTCTGATCTTTAGTTTCTTTCCTTTTACTGACTTTGTGTTTTGCTTGTTCTCCTTTTTATAGTTCCTTTAGGTGAAATATTAGATTGTTGCTTTGAGATTTTTGTTTCCTGCAGTGTGTTCGTATTGCAATAAACTTCCTTTGCAACTGCTTTTGCTGAGTCCAATAAATTTAGATTATTGTTTTTGTCTTGTCTTCAGGTATTTTTGGACTTCCTCTGATTTCTTCAGTGATCCATTGGTTGTTTATTAGCATATTCCTTAACCTCCAGGTGTTTGTGTTTTTTGTGGTTTTTTCCTTGTAGCTGATTTCTAGTTTAGAGCTTTATGGTTGGAAAAGGTGCTTGGTAAGATTCCAATTTTCTTAAATTTACTGAGACTTGTTTTGTGGCCTGGTATGTGACCTATCCTGAAGAATGTTCCATGTACACTCAATGTATATCCTGCTGTTTTTAGATGGATTGTTTTGATATATCTATTGATTCCAGCTGTTGTAAAATATCATTTAAAGCCAGTGTTTCCTTACTGATTTTCTGCCTACATGATCTCTCCATTGATTTAGGTAGGGTGTTAAAGTTCCCTACCATTAATATGTTACTGCTAATCACTCCTTTTATGTCTCTTAATATTTGCTTTAGGTTTTCAGGTGATTCTATGTTGGGTGCATACCTGATTAAAATTGTTATATTTTCTTCTTGGATTGATCCCTTGATCATTATGTAGTGTCCTTCTTTGTCTCTTATAACAGTCTTTATTTGAAAGTCTATTTTGCCTAACATGAATATTGAGACTTTGGCTGTCTTTTGATTTCCATTTGCATGGAATACCATTTTACATCGCCTCACTTTCAACCTGTGTGTGTCTTTAGATCTGAAGTATTTCTCTGGTAGGCAGCATATATATGGGTCCTGTTTTCATATCCATTCAGTCACTCTGTCTTTTGATTGGAATACTTAGTCCATTTTCATTTAAAGTAATTATTGATAGGTATGTACTTATTCCCATTTTGTTCATTTGGGGGAGTTGTTTCTGTAGACATTTTTTGTTCCTTTCTTCTTTTGCTTTCTTCCCTTGTGATTTAATTTTTTTTTCTTTTGGCTGTGCCACAAAGCATGTGGGATCTTAGTTCCATGAGCAGGGATCAAACCCATGCCCCCTTCAGTGGAAGCACAGAGTTTTAATCACTGGGCTACCAGGGAAGTCTTCTAATATCTATCTTTAATGTTATATTTGGATTCCTATCTTTTGTGTGTGTGTTTGTGTGTATATCTATTATAGATTTTTGGATTATGGTTACCATGAAGTTTATATATAGCACTATATATCTACGGGTCGTAGGTTGGGTCGTTTTGAGGTGGGTTTCCCAAATTTATTGTCAGCCTGCTGGTGGACGGAGCTAGTTCCTATCATGGCTGGCTGTGTGATCTGGCGTGTACCAAAGCTGGCATCAGACTGCTGGTAAGAGGGGCCAGATCCCAGGGTGGCTGGTTGAGGGGTCCAGAATGTCTTGGAGCTGCTGTAGGCCTGCTGGTGAGTGTGACGTGGGGGTCCCAGAGCTAGTGTCAGCCCAGTGGTGGGCAGAGCTGGGTCTTAGGGTCTCTGGCTCTAGGGGTCTTGGAGTTGATGTTGGCCTGCTGGTGGGTGGGTTCAGGTCCCAACAGATGGCTGCAGGGTCCTGGGAGTCCTGTGGCTGGTGCAGTGGTGGGCAGAGCCAGGTCCTGTGTCCTCTGGTGGACAGAGCTGGGTCTTTTGGCTTCTGCAAACTCAGGGCCTCCAAAGGCAGCCAGCCTGCTGGTGGTTGGATCCATACACCACCGAGCTAGCTGCTTGGTCTGTGGTCTTCCAGTACTGGACCCAACAGGCTAGTGGGTAGGGGGGCAGGTCCCAGTGTTTCTTAACAATAGGGAGGATTGCAAAATGATGCTTGCGAGCACCAGTGTCCTCTTGATAAAATGAGCTCCCCAGGCTGGCTGCTGCCAGTGTCTATATCTCTACAGTGAGCTCCAATTGCTTCCTGTCTCTCCAAGAGGCTCTCTAAGGTCAGCACGTGGGTTTGACCCAGGCTCCTTCCAAAGGACTGCTTCTGCCCTGGGTCTCAGAGTGTGATATTTTGTGTGCACCTGTTAAGAGTGGATTTGCTGTTTCCTACAGCCCTCTGGTTCTCCTGAAAGTAAGCCCAACTGGCCTTCAAAGCCAAACATGCTAGGGCCTCATCTTCCTGGTGCAGGAAACCCCAGGCTGGGGAGCGCAATGTGGAGCTCAGACCTCTTGCTCCTTGGGGAGAACCTCTGCAGTTGTAGTTATCCTCCTCTTTGTGGGTTGCCTACCTGGAGGTGTGGCTCTCGACTAAACCACATCTCTGACCCTCCTATCCATCTTGTTGAGGCTCCCTCTTAATGTCTTTATTTATTTATTTATTTTCAGTGGGGGTATGTTTTTATTCAAAGAGAAAGTCACAAAAATTATAAACATCCACATCAGTTCACTCAGTCCCATGTAATTAGTTTTTTTTCATCTTGATCTTTTGTAAGCACTTTTATGAATTCATCAGTTTTCCAGTAGAGCTCTGAAAATGCTTATTCATTCAGTTCAGCAGTATAGTCAGTTACCAGAAACCTGTATTTGTCAGAGTCCTTTCCATGAATTCCTTGAAGATGAAACACTTTTATAGGAACATTTTTGCAAAAGCATCAGAGTACAGGCACAACTGTCGGTCAACGACAAAATACTTAAAAATGACCACGGTTAAGGATTTGATAAAAGTTCAGAATAATGCAATTGACAACGAAATTTAGTTATTTCTGACATATACAGTTTAAAGTAACAACTAGAATTATGACTTATACATTATACCAGAACATATAACATTTTAAGAAATATCATGTAATGTCTGAAACATTTATATTAACATATTTCCATACAAATAACCCAAAGAAAATTTAGTAGTAGTTGCTTTTTTGTTTGTTTTTTTGTTTCTACTGCAGGTTCTTATTAGTCATCAATGTTATAGTCATCAGTGTATACAAGTCAATCACAATCGCCCAATTCAGCACACCACCATCCCCACCCCACTGCGGTCTTTTCCCCTTGGTGTCATTACGTTTGTTCTCTACATCTGTATCTCAACTTCTGCCCTGCAAACCGGTTCATCTGTACCATTTCTCTAGGTGGCACATACATGCATTAATACACGATATTTGTTTTTCTCTTTCTGACTTACTTCACTCTGTATGACAGTCTTTAGATACATCCACGTCTCAACAAATGACTCAATTTTGTTCCTTTTTGTGGCTGAGTAATATTCCATTATATATATGTACCACATCTCCTTTATCCATTAGTCTGTCGATAGGCATTTAGGTTGTTTCCATGACCTGGCTATTGTAAATACTGCTGCAATGGACATTGGGGTGCATGTGTCTTTTTTTTTTTTTTTTACAACTTTATTGGTGTATAATTGCTTCAAAATGGTGTATTCGTTTCTGCTTTATAACAAAGTGAATCAGTTATACATATACATCTCTTCCCATATCCCTTCCCTCTTGCGTCTCCCTCCCTCCCACCCCTCTAGTACGTTCCAAAGCACCCAGCTGATCTACCTGTGCTATACGGCTGCTTCCCATTAGCTATCTACCTTACGTTTGGTAGTGTATATATGTCCATGCCTCTCTCTCGCTTTGTCACAGCTTACCCTTCCCCTTCCCCATAACCTCAAGTCCATTCTCTAGTAGGTCTCTGTCTTTATTCCCATCTTACTCCTAGGTTCTTCACGACCATTTTTTTCTTAGATTCCATGTATATGTGTTAGCATACGGTATTTCTTTTCCTCTTTCTGTCATACTTGACTCTGTGTGACAGACCCTAGGTCCACCCACCTCACTACAAATAACTCAGATTTGTTTCTTTTTATGGCTGAGTAATATTCCATTGTATATATGTGCCACATCTTCTTTTTCAATTCATCTGTTAATGAACACTTAGGTTGCTTGCCTGTCCTGGCTATTGTAAATAGAGCTGCGATGAATATTGTGCTGCATGACTCTTTTTGAATTATGGTTTTCTCAGGGTATATTCCCAGTAGTGCGATTGCTGGGTCCTATGGTAGTTCTATTTTTAGTTTCTAAGGAACCTCCATACTGTTCTCCATAGTGGCTGTATCATCTTACATTCTCACCAACAGTGCAAGAGGGTTCCCTTTTCTCCACACCCTCTACAGCATTTATTGTTTCTGGATATTTTTGTTGTTGTTGTTGCAGTACACGGGTCTCGCACTGTTATGGCCTCTCCCATTGCGGAGCACAGGCTCCGGATGCACAGGCTCAGTGGCCATGGCTCACGGATCTAGCCACTCCACGACATGTGAGTTCTTCCCGAACCGGGGCACGAAACCATGTCCCCTGCATCGGTAGACGGACTCCCAACCACTGCGCCACCAGGGAAGCCCTGTTTCTAGATTTTTTGACGATGGCCTTCCTGACCAGTGTGAGATGATATCTCATTGTAGTTTTGATTTGCATTTCTCTGATGATTAATAATGTTGAGCATTCTTTCATGTGTTTGTTGGCAATCTGTATCTCTTCTTTGGAGAAATGTCTATTTAGGTCTTCTGCCCATTTTTGGATTGGGTCGTTTGTTTTTCTTGTTATTGAGCTGCTTGACTTTTGTTTTTGGGGAACTTTCTATTACTGATTCAATTTCATTACTCGTAACTGGTCTGTTCATATTTTCTATTTCTTCTTTGTTCAATCTTGTGAGATTGTACATTCCTGGGAATTTGTCCTTTTCTTCTAGGTTGCTTAGTTTATTGGTGTATAATTGTTCATAGTAATTTTTTCTGATCCTTTGTATTTCTGTGTTGTCAGTTGTAACTCCTCCTTTTTCATTTCTGGTTATATTGATCTGGGCACTCTCTCTATTTTTCTTGATGAGTCTGGCTAAAGGTTTATCACATTTATCTTTTCAAAGAGCCAGCTCTTAATTTCATTGATGTTTTATATATAAATTTCTACTTCATTTATTTCTGCTCTGATCTTTAGTTTCTTTCCTTTTACTGACTTTGTGTTTTGCTTGTTCTCCTTTTTATAGTTCCTTTAGGTGAAATATTAGATTGTTGCTTTGAGATTTTTGTTTCCTGCAGTGTGTTCGTATTGCAATAAACTTCCTTTGCAACTGCTTTTGCTGAGTCCAATAAATTTAGATTATTGTTTTTGTCTTGTCTTCAGGTATTTTTGGACTTCCTCTGATTTCTTCAGTGATCCATTGGTTGTTTATTAGCATATTCCTTAACCTCCAGGTGTTTGTGTTTTTTGTGGTTTTTTCCTTGTAGCTGATTTCTAGTTTAGAGCTTTATGGTTGGAAAAGGTGCTTGGTAAGATTCCAATTTTCTTAAATTTACTGAGACTTGTTTTGTGGCCTGGTATGTGACCTATCCTGAAGAATGTTCCATGTACACTCAATGTATATCCTGCTGTTTTTAGATGGATTGTTTTGATATATCTATTGATTCCAGCTGTTGTAAAATATCATTTAAAGCCAGTGTTTCCTTACTGATTTTCTGCCTACATGATCTCTCCATTGATTTAGGTAGGGTGTTAAAGTTCCCTACCATTAATATGTTACTGCTAATCACTCCTTTTATGTCTCTTAATATTTGCTTTAGGTTTTCAGGTGATTCTATGTTGGGTGCATACCTGATTAAAATTGTTATATTTTCTTCTTGGATTGATCCCTTGATCATTATGTAGTGTCCTTCTTTGTCTCTTATAACAGTCTTTATTTGAAAGTCTATTTTGCCTAATATGAATATTGAGACTTTGGCTGTCTTTTGATTTCCATTTGCATGGAATACCATTTTACATCGCCTCACTTTCAACCTGTGTGTGTCTTTAGATCTGAAGTATTTCTCTGGTAGGCAGCATATATATGGGTCCTGTTTTCATATCCATTCAGTCACTCTGTCTTTTGATTGGAATACTTAGTCCATTTTCATTTAAAGTAATTATTGATAGGTATGTACTTATTCCCATTTTGTTCATTTGGGGGAGTTGTTTCTGTAGACATTTTTTGTTCCTTTCTTCTTTTGCTTTCTTCCCTTGTGATTTAATTTTTTTTTCTTTTGGCTGTGCCACAAAGCATGTGGGATCTTAGTTCCATGAGCAGGGATCAAACCCATGCCCCCTTCAGTGGAAGCACAGAGTTTTAATCACTGGACTACCAGGGAAGTCTTTTAATATCTATCTTTAATGTTATATTTGGATTCCTATCTTTTGTGTGTGTGTTTGTGTGTATATCTATTATAGATTTTTGGATTATGGTTACCATGAAGTTTATATATAGCACTATATATCTACGGGTCGTAGGTTGGGTCGTTTTGAGGTGGGTTTCCCAAATTTATTGTCAGCCTGCTGGTGGACGGAGCTAGTTCCTATCATGGCTGGCTGTGTGATCTGGCGTGTACCAAAGCTGGCATCAGACTGCTGGTAAGAGGGGCCAGATCCCAGGGTGGCTTGTTGAGGGGTCCAGAATGTCTTGGAGCTGCTGTAGGCCTGCTGGTGAGTGTGACGTGGGGGTCCCAGAGCTAGTGTCAGCCCAGTGGTGGGCAGAGCTGGGTCTTAGGGTCTCTGGCTCTACGGGTCTTGGAGTTGATGTTGGCCTGCTGGTGGGTGGGTTCAGGTCCCAACAGATGGCTGCAGGGTCCTGGGAGTCCTGTGGCTGGTGCAGTGGTGGGCAGAGCCAGGTCCTGTGTCCTCTGGTGGACAGAGCTGGGTCTTTTGGCTTCTGCAAACTCAGGGGCTCCAAAGGCAGCCAGCCTGCTGGTGGTTGGATCCATACACCACTGAGCTAGCTGCTTGGTCTGTGGTCTTCCAGTACTGGACCCAACAGGCTAGTGGGTAGGGGGGCAGGTCCCAGTGTTTCTTAACAATAGGGAGGATTGCAAAATGATGCTTGCGAGCACCAGTGTCCTCTTGATAAAATGAGCTCCCCAGGTTGGCTGCTGCCAGTGTCTATATCTCTACAGTGAGCTCCAATTGCTTCCTGTCTCTCCAAGAGGCTCTCTAAGGTCAGCACGTGGGTTTGACCCAGGCTCCTTCCAAATGACTGCTTCTGCCCTGGGTCTCAGAGTGTGATATTTTGTGTGCACCTGTTAAGAGTGGATTTGCTGTTTCCTACAGCCCTCTGGTTCTCCTGAAAGTAAGCCCAACTGGCCTTCAAAGCCAAACATACTAGGGCCTCATCTTCCTGGTGCAGGAAACCCCAGGCTGGGGAGCGCAATGTGGAGCTCAGACCTCTTGCTCCTTGGGGAGAACCTCTGCAGTTGTAGTTATCCTCCTCTTTGTAGGTTGCCTACCTCGAGGTGTGGCTCTCGACTAAACCACATCTCTGACCCTCCTATCCATCTTGTTGAGGCTCCCTCTTAATGTCTTTATTTATTTATTTATTTTCAGTGGGGGTATGTTTTTATTCAAAGAGAAAGTCACAAAAATTATAAACATCCACATCAGTTCACTCAGTCCCATGTAATTAGTTTTTTTCATCTTGATCTTTTGTAAGCACTTTTATGAATTCATCAGTTTTCCAGTAGAGCTCTGAAAATGCTTATTCATTCAGTTCAGCAGTATAGTCAGTTACCAGAAACCTGTATTTGTCAGAGTCCTTTCCATGAATTCCTTGAAGATGAAACACTTTTATAGGAACATTTTTGCAAAAGCATCAGAGTACAGGCACAACTGTCGGTCAACGACAAAATACTTAAAAATGACCACGGTTAAGGATTTGATAAAAGTTCAGAATAATGCAATTGACAACGAAATTTAGTTATTTCTGACATATACAGTTTAAAGTAACAACTAGAATTATGGCTTATACATTATACCAGAACATATAACATTTTAAGAAATATCATGTAATGTCTGAAACATTTATATTAACATATTTCCATACAAATAACCCAAAGAAAATTTAGTAGTAGTTGCTTTTTTGTTTGTTTTTCTGTTTCTACTGCAGGTTCTTATTAGTCATCAATGTTATACTCATCAGTGTATACAAGTCAATCACAATCGCCCAATTCAGCACACCACCATCCCCACCCCACTGCGGTCTTTTCCCCTTGGTGTCATTACGTTTGTTCTCTACATCTGTATCTCAACTTCTGCCCTGCAAACCGGTTCATCTGTACCATTTCTCTAGGTGGCACATACATGCATTAATACACGATATTTGTTTTTCTCTTTCTGACTTACTTCACTCTGTATGACAGTCTTTAGATACATCCACGTCTCAACAAATGACTCAATTTTGTTCCTTTTTGTGGCTGAGTAATATTCCATTATATATATGTACCACATCTCCTTTATCCATTAGTCTGTCGATAGGCATTTAGGTTGTTTCCATGACCTGGCTATTGTAAATACTGCTGCAATGGACATTGGGGTGCATGTGTCTTTTTTTTTTTTTTTTTACAACTTTATTGGTGTATAATTGCTTCAAAATGGTGTATTCGTTTCTGCTTTATAACAAAGTGAATCAGTTATACATATACATCTCTTCCCATATCCCTTCCCTCTTGCGTCTCCCTCCCTCCCACCCTCCGTATCCCACCCCTCTAGTACGTTCCAAAGCACCCAGCTGATCTACCTGTGCTATACGGCTGCTTCCCATTAGCTATCTACCTTACGTTTGGTAGTGTATATATGTCCATGCCTCTCTCTCGCTTTGTCACAGCTTACCCTTCCCCTTCCCCATAACCTCAAGTCCATTCTCTAGTAGGTCTCTGTCTTTATTCCCATCTTACTCCTAGGTTCTTCACGACCATTTTTTTCTTAGATTCCATGTATATGTGTTAGCATACGGTATTTCTTTTTCTCTTTCTGTCATACTTGACTCTGTGTGACAGACCCTAGGTCCACCCACCTCACTACAAATAACTCAGATTTGTTTCTTTTTATGGCTGAGTAATATTCCATTGTATATATGTGCCACATCTTCTTTTTCAATTCATCTGTTAATGAACACTTAGGTTGCTTGCCTGTCCTGGCTATTGTAAATAGAGCTGCGATGAATATTGTGCTGCATGACTCTTTTTGAATTATGGTTTTCTCAGGGTATATTCCCAGTAGTGCGATTGCTGGGTCCTATGGTAGTTCTATTTTTAGTTTCTAAGGAACCTCCATACTGTTCTCCATAGTGGCTGTATCATCTTACATTCTCACCAACAGTGCAAGAGGGTTCCCTTTTCTCCACACCCTCTACAGCATTTATTGTTTCTGGATATTTTTGTTGTTGTTGTTGCAGTACACGGGTCTCGCACTGTTATGGCCTCTCCCATTGCGGAGCACAGGCTCCGGATGCACAGGCTCAGTGGCCATGGCTCACGGATCTAGCCACTCCACGACATGTGAGTTCTTCCCGAACCGGGGCACGAAACCATGTCCCCTGCATCGGTAGACGGACTCCCAACCACTGCGCCACCAGGGAAGCCCTGTTTCTAGATTTTTTGACGATGGCCTTCCTGACCGGTGTGAGATGATATCTCATTGTAGTTTTGATTTGCATTTCTCTGATGATTAATAATGTTGAGCATTCTTTCATGTGTTTGTTGGCAATCTGTATCTCTTCTTTGGAGAAATGTCTATTTAGGTCTTCTGCCCATTTTTGGATTGGGTCGTTTGTTTTTCTTGTTATTGAGCTGCTTGACTTTTGTTTTTGGGGAACTTTCTATTACTGATTCAATTTCATTACTCGTAACTGGTCTGTTCATATTTTCTATTTCTTCTTTGTTCAATCTTGTGAGATTGTACATTCCTGGGAATTTGTCCTTTTCTTCTAGGTTGCTTAGTTTATTGGTGTATAATTGTTCATAGTAATTTTTTCTGATCCTTTGTATTTCTGTGTTGTCAGTTGTAACTCCTCCTTTTTCATTTCTGGTTATATTGATCTGGGCACTCTCTCTATTTTTCTTGATGAGTCTGGCTAAAGGTTTATCACATTTATCTTTTCAAAGAGCCAGCTCTTAATTTCATTGATGTTTTATATATAAATTTCTACTTCATTTATTTCTGCTCTGATCTTTAGTTTCTTTCCTTTTACTGACTTTGTGTTTTGCTTGTTCTCCTTTTTATAGTTCCTTTAGGTGAAATATTAGATTGTTGCTTTGAGATTTTTGTTTCCTGCAGTGTGTTCGTATTGCAATAAACTTCCTTTGCAACTGCTTTTGCTGAGTCCAATAAATTTAGATTATTGTTTTTGTCTTGTCTTCAGGTATTTTTGGACTTCCTCTGATTTCTTCAGTGATCCATTGGTTGTTTATTAGCATATTCCTTAACCTCCAGGTGTTTGTGTTTTTTGTGGTTTTTTCCTTGTAGCTGATTTCTAGTTTAGAGCTTTATGGTTGGAAAAGGTGCTTGGTAAGATTCCAATTTTCTTAAATTTACTGAGACTTGTTTTGTGGCCTGGTATGTGACCTATCCTGAAGAATGTTCCATGTACACTCAATGTATATCCTGCTGTTTTTAGATGGATTGTTTTGATATATCTATTGATTCCAGCTGTTGTAAAATATCATTTAAAGCCAGTGTTTCCTTACTGATTTTCTGCCTACATGATCTCTCCATTGATTTAGGTAGGGTGTTAAAGTTCCCTACCATTAATATGTTACTGCTAATCACTCCTTTTATGTCTCTTAATATTTGCTTTAGGTTTTCAGGTGATTCTATGTTGGGTGCATACCTGATTAAAATTGTTATATTTTCTTCTTGGATTGATCCCTTGATCATTATGTAGTGTCCTTCTTTGTCTCTTATAACAGTCTTTATTTGAAAGTCTATTTTGCCTAATATGAATATTGAGACTTTGGCTATCTTTTGATTTCCATTTGCATGGAATACCATTTTACATCGCCTCACTTTCAACCTGTGTGTGTCTTTAGATCTGAAGTATTTCTCTGGTAGGCAGCATATATATGGGTCCTGTTTTCATATCCATTCAGTCACTCTGTCTTTTGATTGGAATACTTAGTCCATTTTCATTTAAAGTAATTATTGATAGGTATGTACTTATTCCCATTTTGTTCATTTGGGGGAGTTGTTTCTGTAGACATTTTTTGTTCCTTTCTTCTTTTGCTTTCTTCCCTTGTGATTTAATTTTTTTTTCTTTTGGCTGTGCCACAAAGCATGTGGGATCTTAGTTCCATGAGCAGGGATCAAACCCATGCCCCCTTCAGTGGAAGCACAGAGTTTTAATCACTGGGCTACCAGGGAAGTCTTTTAATATCTATCTTTAATGTTATATTTGGATTCCTATCTTTTGTGTGTGTGTTTGTGTGTATATCTATTATAGATTTTTGGATTATGGTTACCATGAAGTTTATATATAGCACTATATATCTACGGGTCGTAGGTTGGGTCGTTTTGAGGTGGGTTTCCCAAATTTATTGTCAGCCTGCTGGTGGACGGAGCTAGTTCCTATCATGGCTGGCTGTGTGATCTGGCGTGTACCAAAGCTGGCATCAGACTGCTGGTAAGAGGGGCCAGATCCCAGGGTGGCTGGTTGAGGGGTCCAGAATGTCTTGGAGCTGCTGTAGGCCTGCTGGTGAGTGTGACGTGGGGGTCCCAGAGCTAGTGTCAGCCCAGTGGTGGGCAGAGCTGGGTCTTAGGGTCTCTGGCTCTAGGGGTCTTGGAGTTGATGTTGGCCTGCTGGTGGGTGGGTTCAGGTCCCAACAGATGGCTGCAGGGTCCTGGGAGTCCTGTGGCTGGTGCAGTGGTGGGCAGAGCCAGGTCCTGTGTCCTCTGGTGGACAGAGCTGGGTCTTTTGGCTTCTGCAAACTCAGGGGCTCCAAAGGCAGCCAGCCTGCTGGTGGTTGGATCCATACACCACCGAGCTAGCTGCTTGGTCTGTGGTCTTCCAGTACTGGACCCAACAGGCTAGTGGGTAGGGGGGCAGGTCCCAGTGTTTCTTAACAATAGGGAGGATTGCAAAATGATGCTTGCGAGCACCAGTGTCCTCTTGATAAAATGAGCTCCCCAGGTTGGCTGCTGCCAGTGTCTATATCTCTACAGTGAGCTCCAATTGCTTCCTGTCTCTCCAAGAGGCTCTCTAAGGTCAGCACGTGGGTTTGACCCAGGCTCCTTCCAAATGACTGCTTCTGCCCTGGGTCTCAGAGTGTGATATTTTGTGTGCACCTGTTAAGAGTGGATTTGCTGTTTCCTACAGCCCTCTGGTTCTCCTGAAAGTAAGCCCAACTGGCCTTCAAAGCCAAACATACTAGGGCCTCATCTTCCTGGTGCAGGAAACCCCAGGCTGGGGAGCGCAATGTGGAGCTCAGACCTCTTGCTCCTTGGGGAGAACCTCTGCAGTTGTAGTTATCCTCCTCTTTGTGGGTTGCCTACCTCGAGGTGTGGCTCTCGACTAAACCACATCTCTGACCCTCCTATCCATCTTGTTGAGGCTCCCTCTTAATGTCTTTATTTATTTATTTATTTTCAGTGGGGGTATGTTTTTATTCAAAGAGAAAGTCACAAAAATTATAAACATCCACATCAGTTCACTCAGTCCCATGTAATTAGTTTTCTTCATCTTGATCTTTTGTAAGCACTTTTATGAATTCATCAGTTTTCCAGTAGAGCTCTGAAAATGCTTATTCATTCAGTTCAGCAGTATAGTCAGTTACCAGAAACCTGTATTTGTCAGAGTCCTTTCCATGAATTCCTTGAAGATGAAACACTTTTATAGGAACATTTTTGCAAAAGCATCAGAGTACAGGCACAACTGTCGGTCAACGACAAAATACTTAAAAATGACCACGGTTAAGGATTTGATAAAAGTTCAGAATAATGCAATTGACAACGAAATTTAGTTATTTCTGACATATACAGTTTAAAGTAACAACTAGAATTATGACTTATACATTATACCAGAACATATAACATTTTAAGAAATATCATGTAATGTCTGAAACATTTATATTAACATATTTCCATACAAATAACCCAAAGAAAATTTAGTAGTAGTTGCTTTTTTGTTTGTTTTTTTGTTTCTACTGCAGGTTCTTATTAGTCATCAATGTTATACTCATCAGTGTATACAAGTCAATCACAATCGCCCAATTCAGCACACCACCATCCCCACCCCACTGCGGTCTTTTCCCCTTGGTGTCATTACGTTTGTTCTCTACATCTGTATCTCAACTTCTGCCCTGCAAACCGGTTCATCTGTACCATTTCTCTAGGTGGCACATACATGCATTAATACACGATATTTGTTTTTCTCTTTCTGACTTACTTCACTCTGTATGACAGTCTTTAGATACATCCACGTCTCAACAAATGACTCAATTTTGTTCCTTTTTGTGGCTGAGTAATATTCCATTATATATATGTACCACATCTCCTTTATCCATTAGTCTGTCGATAGGCATTTAGGTTGTTTCCATGACCTGGCTATTGTAAATACTGCTGCAATGGACATTGGGGTGCATGTGTCTTTTTTTTTTTTTTTTACAACTTTATTGGTGTATAATTGCTTCAAAATGGTGTATTCGTTTCTGCTTTATAACAAAGTGAATCAGTTATACATATACATCTCTTCCCATATCCCTTCCCTCTTGCGTCTCCCTCCCTCCCACCCCTCTAGTACGTTCCAAAGCACCCAGCTGATCTACCTGTGCTATACGGCTGCTTCCCATTAGCTATCTACCTTACGTTTGGTAGTGTATATATGTCCATGCCTCTCTCTCGCTTTGTCACAGCTTACCCTTCCCCTTCCCCATAACCTCAAGTCCATTCTCTAGTAGGTCTCTGTCTTTATTCCCATCTTACTCCTAGGTTCTTCACGACCATTTTTTTCTTAGATTCCATGTATATGTGTTAGCATACGGTATTTCTTTTTCTCTTTCTGTCATACTTGACTCTGTGTGACAGACCCTAGGTCCACCCACCTCACTACAAATAACTCAGATTTGTTTCTTTTTATGGCTGAGTAATATTCCATTGTATATATGTGCCACATCTTCTTTTTCAATTCATCTGTTAATGAACACTTAGGTTGCTTGCCTGTCCTGGCTATTGTAAATAGAGCTGCGATGAATATTGTGCTGCATGACTCTTTTTGAATTATGGTTTTCTCAGGGTATATTCCCAGTAGTGCGATTGCTGGGTCCTATGGTAGTTCTATTTTTAGTTTCTAAGGAACCTCCATACTGTTCTCCATAGTGGCTGTATCATCTTACATTCTCACCAACAGTGCAAGAGGGTTCCCTTTTCTCCACACCCTCTACAGCATTTATTGTTTCTGGATATTTTTGTTGTTGTTGTTGCAGTACACGGGTCTCGCACTGTTATGGCCTCTCCCATTGCGGAGCACAGGCTCCGGATGCACAGGCTCAGTGGCCATGGCTCACGGATCTAGCCACTCCACGACATGTGAGTTCTTCCCGAACCGGGGCACGAAACCATGTCCCCTGCATCGGTAGACGGACTCCCAACCACTGCGCCACCAGGGAAGCCCTGTTTCTAGATTTTTTGACGATGGCCTTCCTGACCGGTGTGAGATGATATCTCATTGTAGTTTTGATTTGCATTTCTCTGATGATTAATAATGTTGAGCATTCTTTCATGTGTTTGTTGGCAATCTGTATCTCTTCTTTGGAGAAATGTCTATTTAGGTCTTCTGCCCATTTTTGGATTGGGTCGTTTGTTTTTCTTGTTATTGAGCTGCTTGACTTTTGTTTTTGGGGAACTTTCTATTACTGATTCAATTTCATTACTCGTAACTGGTCTGTTCATATTTTCTATTTCTTCTTTGTTCAATCTTGTGAGATTGTACATTCCTGGGAATTTGTCCTTTTCTTCTAGGTTGCTTAGTTTATTGGTGTATAATTGTTCATAGTAATTTTTTCTGATCCTTTGTATTTCTGTGTTGTCAGTTGTAACTCCTCCTTTTTCATTTCTGGTTATATTGATCTGGGCACTCTCTCTATTTTTCTTGATGAGTCTGGCTAAAGGTTTATCACATTTATCTTTTCAAAGAGCCAGCTCTTAATTTCATTGATGTTTTATATATAAATTTCTACTTCATTTATTTCTGCTCTGATCTTTAGTTTCTTTCCTTTTACTGACTTTGTGTTTTGCTTGTTCTCCTTTTTATAGTTCCTTTAGGTGAAATATTAGATTGTTGCTTTGAGATTTTTGTTTCCTGCAGTGTGTTCGTATTGCAATAAACTTCCTTTGCAACTGCTTTTGCTGAGTCCAATAAATTTAGATTATTGTTTTTGTCTTGTCTTCAGGTATTTTTGGACTTCCTCTGATTTCTTCAGTGATCCATTGGTTGTTTATTAGCATATTCCTTAACCTCCAGGTGTTTGTGTTTTTTGTGGTTTTTTCCTTGTAGCTGATTTCTAGTTTAGAGCTTTATGGTTGGAAAAGGTGCTTGGTAAGATTCCAATTTTCTTAAATTTACTGAGACTTGTTTTGTGGCCTGGTATGTGACCTATCCTGAAGAATGTTCCATGTACACTCAATGTATATCCTGCTGTTTTTAGATGGATTGTTTTGATATATCTATTGATTCCAGCTGTTGTAAAATATCATTTAAAGCCAGTGTTTCCTTACTGATTTTCTGCCTACATGATCTCTCCATTGATTTAGGTAGGGTGTTAAAGTTCCCTACCATTAATATGTTACTGCTAATCACTCCTTTTATGTCTCTTAATATTTGCTTTAGGTTTTCAGGTGATTCTATGTTGGGTGCATACCTGATTAAAATTGTTATATTTTCTTCTTGGATTGATCCCTTGATCATTATGTAGTGTCCTTCTTTGTCTCTTATAACAGTCTTTATTTGAAAGTCTATTTTGCCTAATATGAATATTGAGACTTTGGCTATCTTTTGATTTCCATTTGCATGGAATACCATTTTACATCGCCTCACTTTCAACCTGTGTGTGTCTTTAGATCTGAAGTATTTCTCTGGTAGGCAGCATATATATGGGTCCTGTTTTCATATCCATTCAGTCACTCTGTCTTTTGATTGGAATACTTAGTCCATTTTCATTTAAAGTAATTATTGATAGGTATGTACTTATTCCCATTTTGTTCATTTGGGGGAGTTGTTTCTGTAGACATTTTTTGTTCCTTTCTTCTTTTGCTTTCTTCCCTTGTGATTTAATTTTTTTTTCTTTTGGCTGTGCCACAAAGCATGTGGGATCTTAGTTCCATGAGCAGGGATCAAACCCATGCCCCCTTCAGTGGAAGCACAGAGTTTTAATCACTGGGCTACCAGGGAAGTCTTTTAATATCTATCTTTAATGTTATATTTGGATTCCTATCTTTTGTGTGTGTGTTTGTGTGTATATCTATTATAGATTTTTGGATTATGGTTACCATGAAGTTTATATATAGCACTATATATCTACGGGTCGTAGGTTGGGTCGTTTTGAGGTGGGTTTCCCAAATTTATTGTCAGCCTGCTGGTGGACGGAGCTAGTTCCTATCATGGCTGGCTGTGTGATCTGGCGTGTACCAAAGCTGGCATCAGACTGCTGGTAAGAGGGGCCAGATCCCAGGGTGGCTGGTTGAGGGGTCCAGAATGTCTTGGAGCTGCTGTAGGCCTGCTGGTGAGTGTGACGTGGGGGTCCCAGAGCTAGTGTCAGCCCAGTGGTGGGCAGAGCTGGGTCTTAGGGTCTCTGGCTCTACGGGTCTTGGAGTTGATGTTGGCCTGCTGGTGGGTGGGTTCAGGTCCCAACAGATGGCTGCAGGGTCCTGGGAGTCCTGTGGCTGGTGCAGTGGTGGGCAGAGCCAGGTCCTGTGTCCTCTGGTGGACAGAGCTGGGTCTTTTGGCTTCTGCAAACTCAGGGGCTCCAAAGGCAGCCAGCCTGCTGGTGGTTGGATCCATACACCACCGAGCTAGCTGCTTGGTCTGTGGTCTTCCAGTACTGGACCCAACAGGCTAGTGGGTAGGGGGGCAGGTCCCAGTGTTTCTTAACAATAGGGAGGATTGCAAAATGATGCTTGCGAGCACCAGTGTCCCCTTGATAAAATGAGCTCCCCAGGTTGGCTGCTGCCAGTGTCTATATCTCTACAGTGAGCTCCAATTGCTTCCTGTCTCTCCAAGAGGCTCTCTAAGGTCAGCACGTGGGTTTGACCCAGGCTCCTTCCAAATGACTGCTTCTGCCCTGGGTCTCAGAGTGTGATATTTTGTGTGCACCTGTTAAGAGTGGATTTGCTGTTTCCTACAGCCCTCTGGTTCTCCTGAAAGTAAGCCCAACTGGCCTTCAAAGCCAAACATGCTAGGGCCTCATCTTCCTGGTGCAGGAAACCCCAGGCTGGGGAGCGCAATGTGGAGCTCAGACCTCTTGCTCCTTGGGGAGAACCTCTGCAGTTGTAGTTATCCTCCTCTTTGTGGGTTGCCTACCTGGAGGTGTGGCTCTCGACTAAACCACATCTCTGACCCTCCTATCCATCTTGTTGAGGCTCCCTCTTAATGTCTTTATTTATTTATTTATTTTCAGTGGGGGTATGTTTTTATTCAAAGAGAAAGTCACAAAAATTATAAACATCCACATCAGTTCACTCAGTCCCATGTAATTAGTTTTTTTTCATCTTGATCTTTTGTAAGCACTTTTATGAATTCATCAGTTTTCCAGTAGAGCTCTGAAAATGCTTATTCATTCAGTTCAGCAGTATAGTCAGTTACCAGAAACCTGTATTTGTCAGAGTCCTTTCCATGAATTCCTTGAAGATGAAACACTTTTATAGGAACATTTTTGCAAAAGCATCAGAGTACAGGCACAACTGTCGGTCAACGACAAAATACTTAAAAATGACCACGGTTAAGGATTTGATAAAAGTTCAGAATAATGCAATTGACAACGAAATTTAGTTATTTCTGACATATACAGTTTAAAGTAACAACTAGAATTATGACTTATACATTATACCAGAACATATAACATTTTAAGAAATATCATGTAATGTCTGAAACATTTATATTAACATATTTCCATACAAATAACCCAAAGAAAATTTAGTAGTAGTTGCTTTTTTGTTTGTTTTTTTGTTTCTACTGCAGGTTCTTATTAGTCATCAATGTTATACTCATCAGTGTATACAAGTCAATCACAATCGCCCAATTCAGCACACCACCATCCCCACCCCACTGCGGTCTTTTCCCCTTGGTGTCATTACGTTTGTTCTCTACATCTGTATCTCAACTTCTGCCCTGCAAACCGGTTCATCTGTACCATTTCTCTAGGTGGCACATACATGCATTAATACACGATATTTGTTTTTCTCTTTCTGACTTACTTCACTCTGTATGACAGTCTTTAGATACATCCACGTCTCAACAAATGACTCAATTTTGTTCCTTTTTGTGGCTGAGTAATATTCCATTATATATATGTACCACATCTCCTTTATCCATTAGTCTGTCGATAGGCATTTAGGTTGTTTCCATGACCTGGCTATTGTAAATACTGCTGCAATGGACATTGGGGTGCATGTGTCTTTTTTTTTTTTTTTTTACAACTTTATTGGTGTATAATTGCTTCAAAATGGTGTATTCGTTTCTGCTTTATAACAAAGTGAATCAGTTATACATATACATCTCTTCCCATATCCCTTCCCTCTTGCGTCTCCCTCCCTCCCACCCCTCTAGTACGTTCCAAAGCACCCAGCTGATCTACCTGTGCTATACGGCTGCTTCCCATTAGCTATCTACCTTACGTTTGGTAGTGTATATATGTCCATGCCTCTCTCTCGCTTTGTCACAGCTTACCCTTCCCCTTCCCCATAACCTCAAGTCCATTCTCTAGTAGGTCTCTGTCTTTATTCCCATCTTACTCCTAGGTTCTTCACGACCATTTTTTTCTTAGATTCCATGTATATGTGTTAGCATACGGTATTTCTTTTCCTCTTTCTGTCATACTTGACTCTGTGTGACAGACCCTAGGTCCACCCACCTCACTACAAATAACTCAGATTTGTTTCTTTTTATGGCTGAGTAATATTCCATTGTATATATGTGCCACATCTTCTTTTTCAATTCATCTGTTAATGAACACTTAGGTTGCTTGCCTGTCCTGGCTATTGTAAATAGAGCTGCGATGAATATTGTGCTGCATGACTCTTTTTGAATTATGGTTTTCTCAGGGTATATTCCCAGTAGTGCGATTGCTGGGTCCTATGGTAGTTCTATTTTTAGTTTCTAAGGAACCTCCATACTGTTCTCCATAGTGGCTGTATCATCTTACATTCTCACCAACAGTGCAAGAGGGTTCCCTTTTCTCCACACCCTCTACAGCATTTATTGTTTCTGGATATTTTTGTTGTTGTTGTTGCAGTACACGGGTCTCGCACTGTTATGGCCTCTCCCATTGCGGAGCACAGGCTCCGGATGCACAGGCTCAGTGGCCATGGCTCACGGATCTAGCCACTCCACGACATGTGAGTTCTTCCCGAACCGGGGCACGAAACCATGTCCCCTGCATCGGTAGACGGACTCCCAACCACTGCGCCACCAGGGAAGCCCTGTTTCTAGATTTTTTGACGATGGCCTTCCTGACCGGTGTGAGATGATATCTCATTGTAGTTTTGATTTGCATTTCTCTGATGATTAATAATGTTGAGCATTCTTTCATGTGTTTGTTGGCAATCTGTATCTCTTCTTTGGAGAAATGTCTATTTAGGTCTTCTGCCCATTTTTGGATTGGGTCGTTTGTTTTTCTTGTTATTGAGCTGCTTGACTTTTGTTTTTGGGGAACTTTCTATTACTGATTCAATTTCATTACTCGTAACTGGTCTGTTCATATTTTCTATTTCTTCTTTGTTCAATCTTGTGAGATTGTACATTCCTGGGAATTTGTCCTTTTCTTCTAGGTTGCTTAGTTTATTGGTGTATAATTGTTCATAGTAATTTTTTCTGATCCTTTGTATTTCTGTGTTGTCAGTTGTAACTCCTCCTTTTTCATTTCTGGTTATATTGATCTGGGCACTCTCTCTATTTTTCTTGATGAGTCTGGCTAAAGGTTTATCACATTTATCTTTTCAAAGAGCCAGCTCTTAATTTCATTGATGTTTTATATATAAATTTCTACTTCATTTATTTCTGCTCTGATCTTTAGTTTCTTTCCTTTTACTGACTTTGTGTTTTGCTTGTTCTCCTTTTTATAGTTCCTTTAGGTGAAATATTAGATTGTTGCTTTGAGATTTTTGTTTCCTGCAGTGTGTTCGTATTGCAATAAACTTCCTTTGCAACTGCTTTTGCTGAGTCCAATAAATTTAGATTATTGTTTTTGTCTTGTCTTCAGGTATTTTTGGACTTCCTCTGATTTCTTCAGTGATCCATTGGTTGTTTATTAGCATATTCCTTAACCTCCAGGTGTTTGTGTTTTTTGTGGTTTTTTCCTTGTAGCTGATTTCTAGTTTAGAGCTTTATGGTTGGAAAAGGTGCTTGGTAAGATTCCAATTTTCTTAAATTTACTGAGACTTGTTTTGTGGCCTGGTATGTGACCTATCCTGAAGAATGTTCCATGTACACTCAATGTATATCCTGCTGTTTTTAGATGGATTGTTTTGATATATCTATTGATTCCAGCTGTTGTAAAATATCATTTAAAGCCAGTGTTTCCTTACTGATTTTCTGCCTACATGATCTCTCCATTGATTTAGGTAGGGTGTTAAAGTTCCCTACCATTAATATGTTACTGCTAATCACTCCTTTTATGTCTCTTAATATTTGCTTTAGGTTTTCAGGTGATTCTATGTTGGGTGCATACCTGATTAAAATTGTTATATTTTCTTCTTGGATTGATCCCTTGATCATTATGTAGTGTCCTTCTTTGTCTCTTATAACAGTCTTTATTTGAAAGTCTATTTTGCCTAATATGAATATTGAGACTTTGGCTGTCTTTTGATTTCCATTTGCATGGAATACCATTTTACATCGCCTCACTTTCAACCTGTGTGTGTCTTTAGATCTGAAGTATTTCTCTGGTAGGCAGCATATATATGGGTCCTGTTTTCATATCCATTCAGTCACTCTGTCTTTTGATTGGAATACTTAGTCCATTTTCATTTAAAGTAATTATTGATAGGTATGTACTTATTCCCATTTTGTTCATTTGGGGGAGTTGTTTCTGTAGACATTTTTTGTTCCTTTCTTCTTTTGCTTTCTTCCCTTGTGATTTAATTTTTTTTTCTTTTGGCTGTGCCACAAAGCATGTGGGATCTTAGTTCCATGAGCAGGGATCAAACCCATGCCCCCTTCAGTGGAAGCACAGAGTTTTAATCACTGGGCTACCAGGGAAGTCTTTTAATATCTATCTTTAATGTTATATTTGGATTCCTATCTTTTGTGTGTGTGTTTGTGTGTATATCTATTATAGATTTTTGGATTATGGTTACCATGAAGTTTATATATAGCACTATATATCTACGGGTCGTAGGTTGGGTCGTTTTGAGGTGGGTTTCCCAAATTTATTGTCAGCCTGCTGGTGGACGGAGCTAGTTCCTATCATGGCTGGCTGTGTGATCTGGCGTGTACCAAAGCTGGCATCAGACTGCTGGTAAGAGGGGCCAGATCCCAGGGTGGCTGGTTGAGGGGTCCAGAATGTCTTGGAGCTGCTGTAGGCCTGCTGGTGAGTGTGACGTGGGGGTCCCAGAGCTAGTGTCAGCCCAGTGGTGGGCAGAGCTGGGTCTTAGGGTCTCTGGCTCTAGGGGTCTTGGAGTTGATGTTGGCCTGCTGGTGGGTGGGTTCAGGTCCCAACAGATGGCTGCAGGGTCCTGGGAGTCCTGTGGCTGGTGCAGTGGTGGGCAGAGCCAGGTCCTGTGTCCTCTGGTGGACAGAGCTGGGTCTTTTGGCTTCTGCAAACTCAGGGGCTCCAAAGGCAGCCAGCCTGCTGGTGGTTGGATCCATACACCACCGAGCTAGCTGCTTGGTCTGTGGTCTTCCAGTACTGGACCCAACAGGCTAGTGGGTAGGGGGGCAGGTCCCAGTGTTTCTTAACAATAGGGAGGATTGCAAAATGATGCTTGCGAGCACCAGTGTCCTCTTGATAAAATGAGCTCCCCAGGTTGGCTGCTGCCAGTGTCTATATCTCTACAGTGAGCTCCAATTGCTTCCTGTCTCTCCAAGAGGCTCTCTAAGGTCAGCACGTGGGTTTGACCCAGGCTCCTTCCAAATGACTGCTTCTGCCCTGGGTCTCAGAGTGTGATATTTTGTGTGCACCTGTTAAGAGTGGATTTGCTGTTTCCTACAGCCCTCTGGTTCTCCTGAAAGTAAGCCCAACTGGCCTTCAAAGCCAAACATACTAGGGCCTCATCTTCCTGGTGCAGGAAACCCCAGGCTGGGGAGCGCAATGTGGAGCTCAGACCTCTTGCTCCTTGGGGAGAACCTCTGCAGTTGTAGTTATCCTCCTCTTTGTAGGTTGCCTACCTCGAGGTGTGGCTCTCGACTAAACCACATCTCTGACCCTCCTATCCATCTTGTTGAGGCTCCCTCTTAATGTCTTTATTTATTTATTTATTTTCAGTGGGGGTATGTTTTTATTCAAAGAGAAAGTCACAAAAATTATAAACATCCACATCAGTTCACTCAGTCCCATGTAATTAGTTTTCTTCATCTTGATCTTTTGTAAGCACTTTTATGAATTCATCAGTTTTCCAGTAGAGCTCTGAAAATGCTTATTCATTCAGTTCAGCAGTATAGTCAGTTACCAGAAACCTGTATTTGTCAGAGTCCTTTCCATGAATTCCTTGAAGATGAAACACTTTTATAGGAACATTTTTGCAAAAGCATCAGAGTACAGGCACAACTGTCGGTCAACGACAAAATACTTAAAAATGACCACGGTTAAGGATTTGATAAAAGTTCAGAATAATGCAATTGACAACGAAATTTAGTTATTTCTGACATATACAGTTTAAAGTAACAACTAGAATTATGACTTATACATTGTACCAGAACATATAACATTTTAAGAAATATCATGTAATGTCTGAAACATTTATATTAACATATTTCCATACAAATAACCCAAAGAAAATTTAGTAGTAGTTGCTTTTTTGTTTGTTTTTCTGTTTCTACTGCAGGTTCTTATTAGTCATCAATGTTATACTCATCAGTGTATACAAGTCAATCACAATCGCCCAATTCAGCACACCACCATCCCCACCCCACTGCGGTCTTTTCCCCTTGGTGTCATTACGTTTGTTCTCTACATCTGTATCTCAACTTCTGCCCTGCAAACCGGTTCATCTGTACCATTTCTCTAGGTGGCACATACATGCATTAATACACGATATTTGTTTTTCTCTTTCTGACTTACTTCACTCTGTATGACAGTCTTTAGATACATCCACGTCTCAACAAATGACTCAATTTTGTTCCTTTTTGTGGCTGAGTAATATTCCATTATATATATGTACCACATCTCCTTTATCCATTAGTCTGTCGATAGGCATTTAGGTTGTTTCCATGACCTGGCTATTGTAAATACTGCTGCAATGGACATTGGGGTGCATGTGTCTTTTTTTTTTTTTTTTTTACAACTTTATTGGTGTATAATTGCTTCAAAATGGTGTATTCGTTTCTGCTTTATAACAAAGTGAATCAGTTATACATATACATCTCTTCCCATATCCCTTCCCTCTTGCGTCTCCCTCCCTCCCACCCTCCGTATCCCACCCCTCTAGTACGTTCCAAAGCACCCAGCTGATCTACCTGTGCTATACGGCTGCTTCCCATTAGCTATCTACCTTACGTTTGGTAGTGTATATATGTCCATGCCTCTCTCTCGCTTTGTCACAGCTTACCCTTCCCCTTCCCCATAACCTCAAGTCCATTCTCTAGTAGGTCTCTGTCTTTATTCCCATCTTACTCCTAGGTTCTTCACGACCATTTTTTTCTTAGATTCCATGTATATGTGTTAGCATACGGTATTTCTTTTTCTCTTTCTGTCATACTTGACTCTGTGTGACAGACCCTAGGTCCACCCACCTCACTACAAATAACTCAGATTTGTTTCTTTTTATGGCTGAGTAATATTCCATTGTATATATGTGCCACATCTTCTTTTTCAATTCATCTGTTAATGAACACTTAGGTTGCTTGCCTGTCCTGGCTATTGTAAATAGAGCTGCGATGAATATTGTGCTGCATGACTCTTTTTGAATTATGGTTTTCTCAGGGTATATTCCCAGTAGTGCGATTGCTGGGTCCTATGGTAGTTCTATTTTTAGTTTCTAAGGAACCTCCATACTGTTCTCCATAGTGGCTGTATCATCTTACATTCTCACCAACAGTGCAAGAGGGTTCCCTTTTCTCCACACCCTCTACAGCATTTATTGTTTCTGGATATTTTTGTTGTTGTTGTTGCAGTACACGGGTCTCGCACTGTTATGGCCTCTCCCATTGCGGAGCACAGGCTCCGGATGCACAGGCTCAGTGGCCATGGCTCACGGATCTAGCCACTCCACGACATGTGAGTTCTTCCCGAACCGGGGCACGAAACCATGTCCCCTGCATCGGTAGACGGACTCCCAACCACTGCGCCACCAGGGAAGCCCTGTTTCTAGATTTTTTGACGATGGCCTTCCTGACCGGTGTGAGATGATATCTCATTGTAGTTTTGATTTGCATTTCTCTGATGATTAATAATGTTGAGCATTCTTTCATGTGTTTGTTGGCAATCTGTATCTCTTCTTTGGAGAAATGTCTATTTAGGTCTTCTGCCCATTTTTGGATTGGGTCGTTTGTTTTTCTTGTTATTGAGCTGCTTGACTTTTGTTTTTGGGGAACTTTCTATTACTGATTCAATTTCATTACTCGTAACTGGTCTGTTCATATTTTCTATTTCTTCTTTGTTCAATCTTGTGAGATTGTACATTCCTGGGAATTTGTCCTTTTCTTCTAGGTTGCTTAGTTTATTGGTGTATAATTGTTCATAGTAATTTTTTCTGATCCTTTGTATTTCTGTGTTGTCAGTTGTAACTCCTCCTTTTTCATTTCTGATTATATTGATCTGGGCACTCTCTCTATTTTTCTTGATGAGTCTGGCTAAAGGTTTATCACATTTATCTTTTCAAAGAGCCAGCTCTTAATTTCATTGATGTTTTATATATAAATTTCTACTTCATTTATTTCTGCTCTGATCTTTAGTTTCTTTCCTTTTACTGACTTTGTGTTTTGCTTGTTCTCCTTTTTATAGTTCCTTTAGGTGAAATATTAGATTGTTGCTTTGAGATTTTTGTTTCCTGCAGTGTGTTCGTATTGCAATAAACTTCCTTTGCAACTGCTTTTGCTGAGTCCAATAAATTTAGATTATTGTTTTTGTCTTGTCTTCAGGTATTTTTGGACTTCCTCTGATTTCTTCAGTGATCCATTGGTTGTTTATTAGCATATTCCTTAACCTCCAGGTGTTTGTGTTTTTTGTGGTTTTTTCCTTGTAGCTGATTTCTAGTTTAGAGCTTTATGGTTGGAAAAGGTGCTTGGTAAGATTCCAATTTTCTTAAATTTACTGAGACTTGTTTTGTGGCCTGGTATGTGACCTATCCTGAAGAATGTTCCATGTACACTCAATGTATATCCTGCTGTTTTTAGATGGATTGTTTTGATATATCTATTGATTCCAGCTGTTGTAAAATATCATTTAAAGCCAGTGTTTCCTTACTGATTTTCTGCCTACATGATCTCTCCATTGATTTAGGTAGGGTGTTAAAGTTCCCTACCATTAATATGTTACTGCTAATCACTCCTTTTATGTCTCTTAATATTTGCTTTAGGTTTTCAGGTGATTCTATGTTGGGTGCATACCTGATTAAAATTGTTATATTTTCTTCTTGGATTGATCCCTTGATCATTATGTAGTGTCCTTCTTTGTCTCTTATAACAGTCTTTATTTGAAAGTCTATTTTGCCTAATATGAATATTGAGACTTTGGCTGTCTTTTGATTTCCATTTGCATGGAATACCATTTTACATCGCCTCACTTTCAACCTGTGTGTGTCTTTAGATCTGAAGTATTTCTCTGGTAGGCAGCATATATATGGGTCCTGTTTTCATATCCATTCAGTCACTCTGTCTTTTGATTGGAATACTTAGTCCATTTTCATTTAAAGTAATTATTGATAGGTATGTACTTATTCCCATTTTGTTCATTTGGGGGAGTTGTTTCTGTAGACATTTTTTGTTCCTTTCTTCTTTTGCTTTCTTCCCTTGTGATTTAATTTTTTTTTCTTTTGGCTGTGCCACAAAGCATGTGGGATCTTAGTTCCATGAGCAGGGATCAAACCCATGCCCCCTTCAGTGGAAGCACAGAGTTTTAATCACTGGGCTACCAGGGAAGTCTTTTAATATCTATCTTTAATGTTATATTTGGATTCCTATCTTTTGTGTGTGTGTTTGTGTGTATATCTATTATAGATTTTTGGATTATGGTTACCATGAAGTTTATATATAGCACTATATATCTACGGGTCGTAGGTTGGGTCGTTTTGAGGTGGGTTTCCCAAATTTATTGTCAGCCTGCTGGTGGACGGAGCTAGTTCCTATCATGGCTGGCTGTGTGATCTGGCGTGTACCAAAGCTGGCATCAGACTGCTGGTAAGAGGGGCCAGATCCCAGGGTGGCTGGTTGAGGGGTCCAGAATGTCTTGGAGCTGCTGTAGGCCTGCTGGTGAGTGTGACGTGGGGGTCCCAGAGCTAGTGTCAGCCCAGTGGTGGGCAGAGCTGGGTCTTAGGGTCTCTGGCTCTAGGGGTCTTGGAGTTGATGTTGGCCTGCTGGTGGGTGGGTTCAGGTCCCAACAGATGGCTGCAGGGTCCTGGGAGTCCTGTGGCTGGTGCAGTGGTGGGCAGAGCCAGGTCCTGTGTCCTCTGGTGGACAGAGCTGGGTCTTTTGGCTTCTGCAAACTCAGGGGCTCCAAAGGCAGCCAGCCTGCTGGTGGTTGGATCCATACACCACCGAGCTAGCTGCTTGGTCTGTGGTCTTCCAGTACTGGACCCAACAGGCTAGTGGGTAGGGGGGCAGGTCCCAGTGTTTCTTAACAATAGGGAGGATTGCAAAATGATGCTTGCGAGCACCAGTGTCCTCTTGATAAAATGAGCTCCCCAGGTTGGCTGCTGCCAGTGTCTATATCTCTACAGTGAGCTCCAATTGCTTCCTGTCTCTCCAAGAGGCTCTCTAAGGTCAGCACGTGGGTTTGACCCAGGCTCCTTCCAAATGACTGCTTCTGCCCTGGGTCTCAGAGTGTGATATTTTGTGTGCACCTGTTAAGAGTGGATTTGCTGTTTCCTACAGCCCTCTGGTTCTCCTGAAAGTAAGCCCAACTGGCCTTCAAAGCCAAACATACTAGGGCCTCATCTTCCTGGTGCAGGAAACCCCAGGCTGGGGAGCGCAATGTGGAGCTCAGACCTCTTGCTCCTTGGGGAGAACCTCTGCAGTTGTAGTTATCCTCCTCTTTGTAGGTTGCCTACCTCGAGGTGTGGCTCTCGACTAAACCACATCTCTGACCCTCCTATCCATCTTGTTGAGGCTCCCTCTTAATGTCTTTATTTATTTATTTATTTTCAGTGGGGGTATGTTTTTATTCAAAGAGAAAGTCACAAAAATTATAAACATCCACATCAGTTCACTCAGTCCCATGTAATTAGTTTTCTTCATCTTGATCTTTTGTAAGCACTTTTATGAATTCATCAGTTTTCCAGTAGAGCTCTGAAAATGCTTATTCATTCAGTTCAGCAGTATAGTCAGTTACCAGAAACCTGTATTTGTCAGAGTCCTTTCCATGAATTCCTTGAAGATGAAACACTTTTATAGGAACATTTTTGCAAAAGCATCAGAGTACAGGCACAACTGTCGGTCAACGACAAAATACTTAAAAATGACCACGGTTAAGGATTTGATAAAAGTTCAGAATAATGCAATTGACAACGAAATTTAGTTATTTCTGACATATACAGTTTAAAGTAACAACTAGAATTATGACTTATACATTATACCAGAACATATAACATTTTAAGAAATATCATGTAATGTCTGAAACATTTATATTAACATATTTCCATACAAATAACCCAAAGAAAATTTAGTAGTAGTTGCTTTTTTGTTTGTTTTTCTGTTTCTACTGCAGGTTCTTATTAGTCATCAATGTTATACTCATCAGTGTATACAAGTCAATCACAATCGCCCAATTCAGCACACCACCATCCCCACCCCACTGCGGTCTTTTCCCCTTGGTGTCATTACGTTTGTTCTCTACATCTGTATCTCAACTTCTGCCCTGCAAACCGGTTCATCTGTACCATTTCTCTAGGTGGCACATACATGCATTAATACACGATATTTGTTTTTCTCTTTCTGACTTACTTCACTCTGTATGACAGTCTTTAGATACATCCACGTCTCAACAAATGACTCAATTTTGTTCCTTTTTGTGGCTGAGTAATATTCCATTATATATATGTACCACATCTCCTTTATCCATTAGTCTGTCGATAGGCATTTAGGTTGTTTCCATGACCTGGCTATTGTAAATACTGCTGCAATGGACATTGGGGTGCATGTGTCTTTTTTTTTTTTTTTTTTACAACTTTATTGGTGTATAATTGCTTCAAAATGGTGTATTCGTTTCTGCTTTATAACAAAGTGAATCAGTTATACATATACATCTCTTCCCATATCCCTTCCCTCTTGCGTCTCCCTCCCTCCCACCCTCCGTATCCCACCCCTCTAGTACGTTCCAAAGCACCCAGCTGATCTACCTGTGCTATACGGCTGCTTCCCATTAGCTATCTACCTTACGTTTGGTAGTGTATATATGTCCATGCCTCTCTCTCGCTTTGTCACAGCTTACCCTTCCCCTTCCCCATAACCTCAAGTCCATTCTCTAGTAGGTCTCTGTCTTTATTCCCATCTTACTCCTAGGTTCTTCACGACCATTTTTTTCTTAGATTCCATATATATGTGTTAGCATACGGTATTTCTTTTTCTCTTTCTGTCATACTTGACTCTGTGTGACAGACCCTAGGTCCACCCACCTCACTACAAATAACTCAGATTTGTTTCTTTTTATGGCTGAGTAATATTCCATTGTATATATGTGCCACATCTTCTTTTTCAATTCATCTGTTAATGAACACTTAGGTTGCTTGCCTGTCCTGGCTATTGTAAATAGAGCTGCGATGAATATTGTGCTGCATGACTCTTTTTGAATTATGGTTTTCTCAGGGTATATTCCCAGTAGTGCGATTGCTGGGTCCTATGGTAGTTCTATTTTTAGTTTCTAAGGAACCTCCATACTGTTCTCCATAGTGGCTGTATCATCTTACATTCTCACCAACAGTGCAAGAGGGTTCCCTTTTCTCCACACCCTCTACAGCATTTATTGTTTCTGGATATTTTTGTTGTTGTTGTTGCAGTACACGGGTCTCGCACTGTTATGGCCTCTCCCATTGCGGAGCACAGGCTCCGGATGCACAGGCTCAGTGGCCATGGCTCACGGATCTAGCCACTCCACGACATGTGAGTTCTTCCCGAACCGGGGCACGAAACCATGTCCCCTGCATCGGTAGACGGACTCCCAACCACTGCGCCACCAGGGAAGCCCTGTTTCTAGATTTTTTGACGATGGCCTTCCTGACCGGTGTGAGATGATATCTCATTGTAGTTTTGATTTGCATTTCTCTGATGATTAATAATGTTGAGCATTCTTTCATGTGTTTGTTGGCAATCTGTATCTCTTCTTTGGAGAAATGTCTATTTAGGTCTTCTGCCCATTTTTGGATTGGGTCGTTTGTTTTTCTTGTTATTGAGCTGCTTGACTTTTGTTTTTGGGGAACTTTCTATTACTGATTCAATTTCATTACTCGTAACTGGTCTGTTCATATTTTCTATTTCTTCTTTGTTCAATCTTGTGAGATTGTACATTCCTGGGAATTTGTCCTTTTCTTCTAGGTTGCTTAGTTTATTGGTGTATAATTGTTCATAGTAATTTTTTCTGATCCTTTGTATTTCTGTGTTGTCAGTTGTAACTCCTCCTTTTTCATTTCTGGTTATATTGATCTGGGCACTCTCTCTATTTTTCTTGATGAGTCTGGCTAAAGGTTTATCACATTTATCTTTTCAAAGAGCCAGCTCTTAATTTCATTGATGTTTTATATATAAATTTCTACTTCATTTATTTCTGCTCTGATCTTTAGTTTCTTTCCTTTTACTGACTTTGTGTTTTGCTTGTTCTCCTTTTTATAGTTCCTTTAGGTGAAATATTAGATTGTTGCTTTGAGATTTTTGTTTCCTGCAGTGTGTTCGTATTGCAATAAACTTCCTTTGCAACTGCTTTTGCTGAGTCCAATAAATTTAGATTATTGTTTTTGTCTTGTCTTCAGGTATTTTTGGACTTCCTCTGATTTCTTCAGTGATCCATTGGTTGTTTATTAGCATATTCCTTAACCTCCAGGTGTTTGTGTTTTTTGTGGTTTTTTCCTTGTAGCTGATTTCTAGTTTAGAGCTTTATGGTTGGAAAAGGTGCTTGGTAAGATTCCAATTTTCTTAAATTTACTGAGACTTGTTTTGTGGCCTGGTATGTGACCTATCCTGAAGAATGTTCCATGTACACTCAATGTATATCCTGCTGTTTTTAGATGGATTGTTTTGATATATCTATTGATTCCAGCTGTTGTAAAATATCATTTAAAGCCAGTGTTTCCTTACTGATTTTCTGCCTACATGATCTCTCCATTGATTTAGGTAGGGTGTTAAAGTTCCCTACCATTAATATGTTACTGCTAATCACTCCTTTTATGTCTCTTAATATTTGCTTTAGGTTTTCAGGTGATTCTATGTTGGGTGCATACCTGATTAAAATTGTTATATTTTCTTCTTGGATTGATCCCTTGATCATTATGTAGTGTCCTTCTTTGTCTCTTATAACAGTCTTTATTTGAAAGTCTATTTTGCCTAATATGAATATTGAGACTTTGGCTGTCTTTTGATTTCCATTTGCATGGAATACCATTTTACATCGCCTCACTTTCAACCTGTGTGTGTCTTTAGATCTGAAGTATTTCTCTGGTAGGCAGCATATATATGGGTCCTGTTTTCATATCCATTCAGTCACTCTGTCTTTTGATTGGAATACTTAGTCCATTTTCATTTAAAGTAATTATTGATAGGTATGTACTTATTCCCATTTTGTTCATTTGGGGGAGTTGTTTCTGTAGACATTTTTTGTTCCTTTCTTCTTTTGCTTTCTTCCCTTGTGATTTAATTTTTTTTTCTTTTGGCTGTGCCACAAAGCATGTGGGATCTTAGTTCCATGAGCAGGGATCAAACCCATGCCCCCTTCAGTGGAAGCACAGAGTTTTAATCACTGGACTACCAGGGAAGTCTTTTAATATCTATCTTTAATGTTATATTTGGATTCCTATCTTTTGTGTGTGTGTTTGTGTGTATATCTATTATAGATTTTTGGATTATGGTTACCATGAAGTTTATATATAGCACTATATATCTACGGGTCGTAGGTTGGGTCGTTTTGAGGTGGGTTTCCCAAATTTATTGTCAGCCTGCTGGTGGACGGAGCTAGTTCCTATCATGGCTGGCTGTGTGATCTGGCGTGTACCAAAGCTGGCATCAGACTGCTGGTAAGAGGGGCCAGATCCCAGGGTGGCTGGTTGAGGGGTCCAGAATGTCTTGGAGCTGCTGTAGGCCTGCTGGTGAGTGTGACGTGGGGGTCCCAGAGCTAGTGTCAGCCCAGTGGTGGGCAGAGCTGGGTCTTAGGGTCTCTGGCTCTAGGGGTCTTGGAGTTGATGTTGGCCTGCTGGTGGGTGGGTTCAGGTCCCAACAGATGGCTGCAGGGTCCTGGGAGTCCTGTGGCTGGTGCAGTGGTGGGCAGAGCCAGGTCCTGTGTCCTCTGGTGGACAGAGCTGGGTCTTTTGGCTTCTGCAAACTCAGGGGCTCCAAAGGCAGCCAGCCTGCTGGTGGTTGGATCCATACACCACCGAGCTAGCTGCTTGGTCTGTGTTCTTCCAGTACTGGACCCAACAGGCTAGTGGGTAGGGGGGCAGGTCCCAGTGTTTCTTAACAATAGGGAGGATTGCAAAATGATGCTTGCGAGCACCAGTGTCCTCTTGATAAAATGAGCTCCCCAGGTTGGCTGCTGCCAGTGTCTATATCTCTACAGTGAGCTCCAATTGCTTCCTGTCTCTCCAAGAGGCTCTCTAAGGTCAGCACGTGGGTTTGACCCAGGCTCCTTCCAAATGACTGCTTCTGCCCTGGGTCTCAGAGTGTGATATTTTGTGTGCACCTGTTAAGAGTGGATTTGCTGTTTCCTACAGCCCTCTGGTTCTCCTGAAAGTAAGCCCAACTGGCCTTCAAAGCCAAACATACTAGGGCCTCATCTTCCTGGTGCAGGAAACCCCAGGCTGGGGAGCGCAATGTGGAGCTCAGACCTCTTGCTCCTTGGGGAGAACCTCTGCAGTTGTAGTTATCCTCCTCTTTGTAGGTTGCCTACCTCGAGGTGTGGCTCTCGACTAAACCACATCTCTGACCCTCCTATCCATCTTGTTGAGGCTCCCTCTTAATGTCTTTATTTATTTATTTATTTTCAGTGGGGGTATGTTTTTATTCAAAGAGAAAGTCACAAAAATTATAAACATCCACATCAGTTCACTCAGTCCCATGTAATTAGTTTTCTTCATCTTGATCTTTTGTAAGCACTTTTATGAATTCATCAGTTTTCCAGTAGAGCTCTGAAAATGCTTATTCATTCAGTTCAGCAGTATAGTCAGTTACCAGAAACCTGTATTTGTCAGAGTCCTTTCCATGAATTCCTTGAAGATGAAACACTTTTATAGGAACATTTTTGCAAAAGCATCAGAGTACAGGCACAACTGTCGGTCAACGACAAAATACTTAAAAATGACCACGGTTAAGGATTTGATAAAAGTTCAGAATAATGCAATTGACAACGAAATTTAGTTATTTCTGACATATACAGTTTAAAGTAACAACTAGAATTATGACTTATACATTATACCAGAACATATAACATTTTAAGAAATATCATGTAATGTCTGAAACATTTATATTAACATATTTCCATACAAATAACCCAAAGAAAATTTAGTAGTAGTTGCTTTTTTGTTTGTTTTTCTGTTTCTACTGCAGGTTCTTATTAGTCATCAATGTTATACTCATCAGTGTATACAAGTCAATCACAATCGCCCAATTCAGCACACCACCATCCCCACCCCACTGCGGTCTTTTCCCCTTGGTGTCATTACGTTTGTTCTCTACATCTGTATCTCAACTTCTGCCCTGCAAACCGGTTCATCTGTACCATTTCTCTAGGTGGCACATACATGCATTAATACACGATATTTGTTTTTCTCTTTCTGACTTACTTCACTCTGTATGACAGTCTTTAGATACATCCACGTCTCAACAAATGACTCAATTTTGTTCCTTTTTGTGGCTGAGTAATATTCCATTATATATATGTACCACATCTCCTTTATCCATTAGTCTGTCGATAGGCATTTAGGTTGTTTCCATGACCTGGCTATTGTAAATACTGCTGCAATGGACATTGGGGTGCATGTGTCTTTTTTTTTTTTTTTTTACAACTTTATTGGTGTATAATTGCTTCAAAATGGTGTATTCGTTTCTGCTTTATAACAAAGTGAATCAGTTATACATATACATCTCTTCCCATATCCCTTCCCTCTTGCGTCTCCCTCCCTCCCACCCTCCGTATCCCACCCCTCTAGTACGTTCCAAAGCACCCAGCTGATCTACCTGTGCTATACGGCTGCTTCCCATTAGCTATCTACCTTACGTTTGGTAGTGTATATATGTCCATGCCTCTCTCTCGCTTTGTCACAGCTTACCCTTCCCCTTCCCCATAACCTCAAGTCCATTCTCTAGTAGGTCTCTGTCTTTATTCCCATCTTACTCCTAGGTTCTTCACGACCATTTTTTTCTTAGATTCCATATATATGTGTTAGCATACGGTATTTCTTTTTCTCTTTCTGTCATACTTGACTCTGTGTGACAGACCCTAGGTCCACCCACCTCACTACAAATAACTCAGATTTGTTTCTTTTTATGGCTGAGTAATATTCCATTGTATATATGTGCCACATCTTCTTTTTCAATTCATCTGTTAATGAACACTTAGGTTGCTTGCCTGTCCTGGCTATTGTAAATAGAGCTGCGATGAATATTGTGCTGCATGACTCTTTTTGAATTATGGTTTTCTCAGGGTATATTCCCAGTAGTGCGATTGCTGGGTCCTATGGTAGTTCTATTTTTAGTTTCTAAGGAACCTCCATACTGTTCTCCATAGTGGCTGTATCATCTTACATTCTCACCAACAGTGCAAGAGGGTTCCCTTTTCTCCACACCCTCTACAGCATTTATTGTTTCTGGATATTTTTGTTGTTGTTGTTGCAGTACACGGGTCTCGCACTGTTATGGCCTCTCCCATTGCGGAGCACAGGCTCCGGATGCACAGGCTCAGTGGCCATGGCTCACGGATCTAGCCACTCCACGACATGTGAGTTCTTCCCGAACCGGGGCACGAAACCATGTCCCCTGCATCGGTAGACGGACTCCCAACCACTGCGCCACCAGGGAAGCCCTGTTTCTAGATTTTTTGACGATGGCCTTCCTGACCGGTGTGAGATGATATCTCATTGTAGTTTTGATTTGCATTTCTCTGATGATTAATAATGTTGAGCATTCTTTCATGTGTTTGTTGGCAATCTGTATCTCTTCTTTGGAGAAATGTCTATTTAGGTCTTCTGCCCATTTTTGGATTGGGTCGTTTGTTTTTCTTGTTATTGAGCTGCTTGACTTTTGTTTTTGGGGAACTTTCTATTACTGATTCAATTTCATTACTCGTAACTGGTCTGTTCATATTTTCTATTTCTTCTTTGTTCAATCTTGTGAGATTGTACATTCCTGGGAATTTGTCCTTTTCTTCTAGGTTGCTTAGTTTATTGGTGTATAATTGTTCATAGTAATTTTTTCTGATCCTTTGTATTTCTGTGTTGTCAGTTGTAACTCCTCCTTTTTCATTTCTGGTTATATTGATCTGGGCACTCTCTCTATTTTTCTTGATGAGTCTGGCTAAAGGTTTATCACATTTATCTTTTCAAAGAGCCAGCTCTTAATTTCATTGATGTTTTATATATAAATTTCTACTTCATTTATTTCTGCTCTGATCTTTAGTTTCTTTCCTTTTACTGACTTTGTGTTTTGCTTGTTCTCCTTTTTATAGTTCCTTTAGGTGAAATATTAGATTGTTGCTTTGAGATTTTTGTTTCCTGCAGTGTGTTCGTATTGCAATAAACTTCCTTTGCAACTGCTTTTGCTGAGTCCAATAAATTTAGATTATTGTTTTTGTCTTGTCTTCAGGTATTTTTGGACTTCCTCTGATTTCTTCAGTGATCCATTGGTTGTTTATTAGCATATTCCTTAACCTCCAGGTGTTTGTGTTTTTTGTGGTTTTTTCCTTGTAGCTGATTTCTAGTTTAGAGCTTTATGGTTGGAAAAGGTGCTTGGTAAGATTCCAATTTTCTTAAATTTACTGAGACTTGTTTTGTGGCCTGGTATGTGACCTATCCTGAAGAATGTTCCATGTACACTCAATGTATATCCTGCTGTTTTTAGATGGATTGTTTTGATATATCTATTGATTCCAGCTGTTGTAAAATATCATTTAAAGCCAGTGTTTCCTTACTGATTTTCTGCCTACATGATCTCTCCATTGATTTAGGTAGGGTGTTAAAGTTCCCTACCATTAATATGTTACTGCTAATCACTCCTTTTATGTCTCTTAATATTTGCTTTAGGTTTTCAGGTGATTCTATGTTGGGTGCATACCTGATTAAAATTGTTATATTTTCTTCTTGGATTGATCCCTTGATCATTATGTAGTGTCCTTCTTTGTCTCTTATAACAGTCTTTATTTGAAAGTCTATTTTGCCTAATATGAATATTGAGACTTTGGCTGTCTTTTGATTTCCATTTGCATGGAATACCATTTTACATCGCCTCACTTTCAACCTGTGTGTGTCTTTAGATCTGAAGTATTTCTCTGGTAGGCAGCATATATATGGGTCCTGTTTTCATATCCATTCAGTCACTCTGTCTTTTGATTGGAATACTTAGTCCATTTTCATTTAAAGTAATTATTGATAGGTATGTACTTATTCCCATTTTGTTCATTTGGGGGAGTTGTTTCTGTAGACATTTTTTGTTCCTTTCTTCTTTTGCTTTCTTCCCTTGTGATTTAATTTTTTTTTCTTTTGGCTGTGCCACAAAGCATGTGGGATCTTAGTTCCATGAGCAGGGATCAAACCCATGCCCCCTTCAGTGGAAGCACAGAGTTTTAATCACTGGGCTACCAGGGAAGTCTTTTAATATCTATCTTTAATGTTATATTTGGATTCCTATCTTTTGTGTGTGTGTTTGTGTGTATATCTATTATAGATTTTTGGATTATGGTTACCATGAAGTTTATATATAGCACTATATATCTACGGGTCGTAGGTTGGGTCGTTTTGAGGTGGGTTTCCCAAATTTATTGTCAGCCTGCTGGTGGACGGAGCTAGTTCCTATCATGGCTGGCTGTGTGATCTGGCGTGTACCAAAGCTGGCATCAGACTGCTGGTAAGAGGGGCCAGATCCCAGGGTGGCTGGTTGAGGGGTCCAGAATGTCTTGGAGCTGCTGTAGGCCTGCTGGTGAGTGTGACGTGGGGGTCCCAGAGCTAGTGTCAGCCCAGTGGTGGGCAGAGCTGGGTCTTAGGGTCTCTGGCTCTAGGGGTCTTGGAGTTGATGTTGGCCTGCTGGTGGGTGGGTTCAGGTCCCAACAGATGGCTGCAGGGTCCTGGGAGTCCTGTGGCTGGTGCAGTGGTGGGCAGAGCCAGGTCCTGTGTCCTCTGGTGGACAGAGCTGGGTCTTTTGGCTTCTGCAAACTCAGGGGCTCCAAAGGCAGCCAGCCTGCTGGTGGTTGGATCCATACACCACCGAGCTAGCTGCTTGGTCTGTGGTCTTCCAGTACTGGACCCAACAGGCTAGTGGGTAGGGGGGCAGGTCCCAGTGTTTCTTAACAATAGGGAGGATTGCAAAATGATGCTTGCGAGCACCAGTGTCCTCTTGATAAAATGAGCTCCCCAGGTTGGCTGCTGCCAGTGTCTATATCTCTACAGTGAGCTCCAATTGCTTCCTGTCTCTCCAAGAGGCTCTCTAAGGTCAGCACGTGGGTTTGACCCAGGCTCCTTCCAAATGACTGCTTCTGCCCTGGGTCTCAGAGTGTGATATTTTGTGTGCACCTGTTAAGAGTGGATTTGCTGTTTCCTACAGCCCTCTGGTTCTCCTGAAAGTAAGCCCAACTGGCCTTCAAAGCCAAACATACTAGGGCCTCATCTTCCTGGTGCAGGAAACCCCAGGCTGGGGAGCGCAATGTGGAGCTCAGACCTCTTGCTCCTTGGGGAGAACCTCTGCAGTTGTAGTTATCCTCCTCTTTGTAGGTTGCCTACCTCGAGGTGTGGCTCTCGACTAAACCACATCTCTGACCCTCCTATCCATCTTGTTGAGGCTCCCTCTTAATGTCTTTATTTATTTATTTATTTTCAGTGGGGGTATGTTTTTATTCAAAGAGAAAGTCACAAAAATTATAAACATCCACATCAGTTCACTCAGTCCCATGTAATTAGTTTTCTTCATCTTGATCTTTTGTAAGCACTTTTATGAATTCATCAGTTTTCCAGTAGAGCTCTGAAAATGCTTATTCATTCAGTTCAGCAGTATAGTCAGTTACCAGAAACCTGTATTTGTCAGAGTCCTTTCCATGAATTCCTTGAAGATGAAACACTTTTATAGGAACATTTTTGCAAAAGCATCAGAGTACAGGCACAACTGTCGGTCAACGACAAAATACTTAAAAATGACCACGGTTAAGGATTTGATAAAAGTTCAGAATAATGCAATTGACAACGAAATTTAGTTATTTCTGACATATACAGTTTAAAGTAACAACTAGAATTATGACTTATACATTATACCAGAACATATAACATTTTAAGAAATATCATGTAATGTCTGAAACATTTATATTAACATATTTCCATACAAATAACCCAAAGAAAATTTAGTAGTAGTTGCTTTTTTGTTTGTTTTTCTGTTTCTACTGCAGGTTCTTATTAGTCATCAATGTTATACTCATCAGTGTATACAAGTCAATCACAATCGCCCAATTCAGCACACCACCATCCCCACCCCACTGCGGTCTTTTCCCCTTGGTGTCATTACGTTTGTTCTCTACATCTGTATCTCAACTTCTGCCCTGCAAACCGGTTCATCTGTACCATTTCTCTAGGTGGCACATACATGCATTAATACACGATATTTGTTTTTCTCTTTCTGACTTACTTCACTCTGTATGACAGTCTTTAGATACATCCACGTCTCAACAAATGACTCAATTTTGTTCCTTTTTGTGGCTGAGTAATATTCCATTATATATATGTACCACATCTCCTTTATCCATTAGTCTGTCGATAGGCATTTAGGTTGTTTCCATGACCTGGCTATTGTAAATACTGCTGCAATGGACATTGGGGTGCATGTGTCTTTTTTTTTTTTTTTTTTACAACTTTATTGGTGTATAATTGCTTCAAAATGGTGTATTCGTTTCTGCTTTATAACAAAGTGAATCAGTTATACATATACATCTCTTCCCATATCCCTTCCCTCTTGCGTCTCCCTCCCTCCCACCCTCCGTATCCCACCCCTCTAGTACGTTCCAAAGCACCCAGCTGATCTACCTGTGCTATACGGCTGCTTCCCATTAGCTATCTACCTTACGTTTGGTAGTGTATATATGTCCATGCCTCTCTCTCGCTTTGTCACAGCTTACCCTTCCCCTTCCCCATAACCTCAAGTCCATTCTCTAGTAGGTCTCTGTCTTTATTCCCATCTTACTCCTAGGTTCTTCACGACCATTTTTTTCTTAGATTCCATATATATGTGTTAGCATACGGTATTTCTTTTTCTCTTTCTGTCATACTTGACTCTGTGTGACAGACCCTAGGTCCACCCACCTCACTACAAATAACTCAGATTTGTTTCTTTTTATGGCTGAGTAATATTCCATTGTATATATGTGCCACATCTTCTTTTTCAATTCATCTGTTAATGAACACTTAGGTTGCTTGCCTGTCCTGGCTATTGTAAATAGAGCTGCGATGAATATTGTGCTGCATGACTCTTTTTGAATTATGGTTTTCTCAGGGTATATTCCCAGTAGTGCGATTGCTGGGTCCTATGGTAGTTCTATTTTTAGTTTCTAAGGAACCTCCATACTGTTCTCCATAGTGGCTGTATCATCTTACATTCTCACCAACAGTGCAAGAGGGTTCCCTTTTCTCCACACCCTCTACAGCATTTATTGTTTCTGGATATTTTTGTTGTTGTTGTTGCAGTACACGGGTCTCGCACTGTTATGGCCTCTCCCATTGCGGAGCACAGGCTCCGGATGCACAGGCTCAGTGGCCATGGCTCACGGATCTAGCCACTCCACGACATGTGAGTTCTTCCCGAACCGGGGCACGAAACCATGTCCCCTGCATCGGTAGACGGACTCCCAACCACTGCGCCACCAGGGAAGCCCTGTTTCTAGATTTTTTGACGATGGCCTTCCTGACCGGTGTGAGATGATATCTCATTGTAGTTTTGATTTGCATTTCTCTGATGATTAATAATGTTGAGCATTCTTTCATGTGTTTGTTGGCAATCTGTATCTCTTCTTTGGAGAAATGTCTATTTAGGTCTTCTGCCCATTTTTGGATTGGGTCGTTTGTTTTTCTTGTTATTGAGCTGCTTGACTTTTGTTTTTGGGGAACTTTCTATTACTGATTCAATTTCATTACTCGTAACTGGTCTGTTCATATTTTCTATTTCTTCTTTGTTCAATCTTGTGAGATTGTACATTCCTGGGAATTTGTCCTTTTCTTCTAGGTTGCTTAGTTTATTGGTGTATAATTGTTCATAGTAATTTTTTCTGATCCTTTGTATTTCTGTGTTGTCAGTTGTAACTCCTCCTTTTTCATTTCTGGTTATATTGATCTGGGCACTCTCTCTATTTTTCTTGATGAGTCTGGCTAAAGGTTTATCACATTTATCTTTTCAAAGAGCCAGCTCTTAATTTCATTGATGTTTTATATATAAATTTCTACTTCATTTATTTCTGCTCTGATCTTTAGTTTCTTTCCTTTTACTGACTTTGTGTTTTGCTTGTTCTCCTTTTTATAGTTCCTTTAGGTGAAATATTAGATTGTTGCTTTGAGATTTTTGTTTCCTGCAGTGTGTTCGTATTGCAATAAACTTCCTTTGCAACTGCTTTTGCTGAGTCCAATAAATTTAGATTATTGTTTTTGTCTTGTCTTCAGGTATTTTTGGACTTCCTCTGATTTCTTCAGTGATCCATTGGTTGTTTATTAGCATATTCCTTAACCTCCAGGTGTTTGTGTTTTTTGTGGTTTTTTCCTTGTAGCTGATTTCTAGTTTAGAGCTTTATGGTTGGAAAAGGTGCTTGGTAAGATTCCAATTTTCTTAAATTTACTGAGACTTGTTTTGTGGCCTGGTATGTGACCTATCCTGAAGAATGTTCCATGTACACTCAATGTATATCCTGCTGTTTTTAGATGGATTGTTTTGATATATCTATTGATTCCAGCTGTTGTAAAATATCATTTAAAGCCAGTGTTTCCTTACTGATTTTCTGCCTACATGATCTCTCCATTGATTTAGGTAGGGTGTTAAAGTTCCCTACCATTAATATGTTACTGCTAATCACTCCTTTTATGTCTCTTAATATTTGCTTTAGGTTTTCAGGTGATTCTATGTTGGGTGCATACCTGATTAAAATTGTTATATTTTCTTCTTGGATTGATCCCTTGATCATTATGTAGTGTCCTTCTTTGTCTCTTATAACAGTCTTTATTTGAAAGTCTATTTTGCCTAACATGAATATTGAGACTTTGGCTGTCTTTTGATTTCCATTTGCATGGAATACCATTTTACATCGCCTCACTTTCAACCTGTGTGTGTCTTTAGATCTGAAGTATTTCTCTGGTAGGCAGCATATATATGGGTCCTGTTTTCATATCCATTCAGTCACTCTGTCTTTTGATTGGAATACTTAGTCCATTTTCATTTAAAGTAATTATTGATAGGTATGTACTTATTCCCATTTTGTTCATTTGGGGGAGTTGTTTCTGTAGACATTTTTTGTTCCTTTCTTCTTTTGCTTTCTTCCCTTGTGATTTAATTTTTTTTTCTTTTGGCTGTGCCACAAAGCATGTGGGATCTTAGTTCCATGAGCAGGGATCAAACCCATGCCCCCTTCAGTGGAAGCACAGAGTTTTAATCACTGGGCTACCAGGGAAGTCTTTTAATATCTATCTTTAATGTTATATTTGGATTCCTATCTTTTGTGTGTGTGTTTGTGTGTATATCTATTATAGATTTTTGGATTATGGTTACCATGAAGTTTATATATAGCACTATATATCTACGGGTCGTAGGTTGGGTCGTTTTGAGGTGGGTTTCCCAAATTTATTGTCAGCCTGCTGGTGGACGGAGCTAGTTCCTATCATGGCTGGCTGTGTGATCTGGCGTGTACCAAAGCTGGCATCAGACTGCTGGTAAGAGGGGCCAGATCCCAGGGTGGCTGGTTGAGGGGTCCAGAATGTCTTGGAGCTGCTGTAGGCCTGCTGGTGAGTGTGACGTGGGGGTCCCAGAGCTAGTGTCAGCCCAGTGGTGGGCAGAGCTGGGTCTTAGGGTCTCTGGCTCTAGGGGTCTTGGAGTTGATGTTGGCCTGCTGGTGGGTGGGTTCAGGTCCCAACAGATGGCTGCAGGGTCCTGGGAGTCCTGTGGCTGGTGCAGTGGTGGGCAGAGCCAGGTCCTGTGTCCTCTGGTGGACAGAGCTGGGTCTTTTGGCTTCTGCAAACTCAGGGCCTCCAAAGGCAGCCAGCCTGCTGGTGGTTGGATCCATACACCACCGAGCTAGCTGCTTGGTCTGTGGTCTTCCAGTACTGGACCCAACAGGCTAGTGGGTAGGGGGGCAGGTCCCAGTGTTTCTTAACAATAGGGAGGATTGCAAAATGATGCTTGCGAGCACCAGTGTCCTCTTGATAAAATGAGCTCCCCAGGCTGGCTGCTGCCAGTGTCTATATCTCTACAGTGAGCTCCAATTGCTTCCTGTCTCTCCAAGAGGCTCTCTAAGGTCAGCACGTGGGTTTGACCCAGGCTCCTTCCAAAGGACTGCTTCTGCCCTGGGTCTCAGAGTGTGATATTTTGTGTGCACCTGTTAAGAGTGGATTTGCTGTTTCCTACAGCCCTCTGGTTCTCCTGAAAGTAAGCCCAACTGGCCTTCAAAGCCAAACATGCTAGGGCCTCATCTTCCTGGTGCAGGAAACCCCAGGCTGGGGAGCGCAATGTGGAGCTCAGACCTCTTGCTCCTTGGGGAGAACCTCTGCAGTTGTAGTTATCCTCCTCTTTGTGGGTTGCCTACCTGGAGGTGTGGCTCTCGACTAAACCACATCTCTGACCCTCCTATCCATCTTGTTGAGGCTCCCTCTTAATGTCTTTATTTATTTATTTATTTTCAGTGGGGGTATGTTTTTATTCAAAGAGAAAGTCACAAAAATTATAAACATCCACATCAGTTCACTCAGTCCCATGTAATTAGTTTTTTTTCATCTTGATCTTTTGTAAGCACTTTTATGAATTCATCAGTTTTCCAGTAGAGCTCTGAAAATGCTTATTCATTCAGTTCAGCAGTATAGTCAGTTACCAGAAACCTGTATTTGTCAGAGTCCTTTCCATGAATTCCTTGAAGATGAAACACTTTTATAGGAACATTTTTGCAAAAGCATCAGAGTACAGGCACAACTGTCGGTCAACGACAAAATACTTAAAAATGACCACGGTTAAGGATTTGATAAAAGTTCAGAATAATGCAATTGACAACGAAATTTAGTTATTTCTGACATATACAGTTTAAAGTAACAACTAGAATTATGACTTATACATTATACCAGAACATATAACATTTTAAGAAATATCATGTAATGTCTGAAACATTTATATTAACATATTTCCATACAAATAACCCAAAGAAAATTTAGTAGTAGTTGCTTTTTTGTTTGTTTTTTTGTTTCTACTGCAGGTTCTTATTAGTCATCAATGTTATACTCATCAGTGTATACAAGTCAATCACAATCGCCCAATTCAGCACACCACCATCCCCACCCCACTGCGGTCTTTTCCCCTTGGTGTCATTACGTTTGTTCTCTACATCTGTATCTCAACTTCTGCCCTGCAAACCGGTTCATCTGTACCATTTCTCTAGGTGGCACATACATGCATTAATACACGATATTTGTTTTTCTCTTTCTGACTTACTTCACTCTGTATGACAGTCTTTAGATACATCCACGTCTCAACAAATGACTCAATTTTGTTCCTTTTTGTGGCTGAGTAATATTCCATTATATATATGTACCACATCTCCTTTATCCATTAGTCTGTCGATAGGCATTTAGGTTGTTTCCATGACCTGGCTATTGTAAATACTGCTGCAATGGACATTGGGGTGCATGTGTCTTTTTTTTTTTTTTTTACAACTTTATTGGTGTATAATTGCTTCAAAATGGTGTATTCGTTTCTGCTTTATAACAAAGTGAATCAGTTATACATATACATCTCTTCCCATATCCCTTCCCTCTTGCGTCTCCCTCCCTCCCACCCCTCTAGTACGTTCCAAAGCACCCAGCTGATCTACCTGTGCTATACGGCTGCTTCCCATTAGCTATCTACCTTACGTTTGGTAGTGTATATATGTCCATGCCTCTCTCTCGCTTTGTCACAGCTTACCCTTCCCCTTCCCCATAACCTCAAGTCCATTCTCTAGTAGGTCTCTGTCTTTATTCCCATCTTACTCCTAGGTTCTTCACGACCATTTTTTTCTTAGATTCCATGTATATGTGTTAGCATACGGTATTTCTTTTTCTCTTTCTGTCATACTTGACTCTGTGTGACAGACCCTAGGTCCACCCACCTCACTACAAATAACTCAGATTTGTTTCTTTTTATGGCTGAGTAATATTCCATTGTATATATGTGCCACATCTTCTTTTTCAATTCATCTGTTAATGAACACTTAGGTTGCTTGCCTGTCCTGGCTATTGTAAATAGAGCTGCGATGAATATTGTGCTGCATGACTCTTTTTGAATTATGGTTTTCTCAGGGTATATTCCCAGTAGTGCGATTGCTGGGTCCTATGGTAGTTCTATTTTTAGTTTCTAAGGAACCTCCATACTGTTCTCCATAGTGGCTGTATCATCTTACATTCTCACCAACAGTGCAAGAGGGTTCCCTTTTCTCCACACCCTCTACAGCATTTATTGTTTCTGGATATTTTTGTTGTTGTTGTTGCAGTACACGGGTCTCGCACTGTTATGGCCTCTCCCATTGCGGAGCACAGGCTCCGGATGCACAGGCTCAGTGGCCATGGCTCACGGATCTAGCCACTCCACGACATGTGAGTTCTTCCCGAACCGGGGCACGAAACCATGTCCCCTGCATCGGTAGACGGACTCCCAACCACTGCGCCACCAGGGAAGCCCTGTTTCTAGATTTTTTGACGATGGCCTTCCTGACCGGTGTGAGATGATATCTCATTGTAGTTTTGATTTGCATTTCTCTGATGATTAATAATGTTGAGCATTCTTTCATGTGTTTGTTGGCAATCTGTATCTCTTCTTTGGAGAAATGTCTATTTAGGTCTTCTGCCCATTTTTGGATTGGGTCGTTTGTTTTTCTTGTTATTGAGCTGCTTGACTTTTGTTTTTGGGGAACTTTCTATTACTGATTCAATTTCATTACTCGTAACTGGTCTGTTCATATTTTCTATTTCTTCTTTGTTCAATCTTGTGAGATTGTACATTCCTGGGAATTTGTCCTTTTCTTCTAGGTTGCTTAGTTTATTGGTGTATAATTGTTCATAGTAATTTTTTCTGATCCTTTGTATTTCTGTGTTGTCAGTTGTAACTCCTCCTTTTTCATTTCTGGTTATATTGATCTGGGCACTCTCTCTATTTTTCTTGATGAGTCTGGCTAAAGGTTTATCACATTTATCTTTTCAAAGAGCCAGCTCTTAATTTCATTGATGTTTTATATATAAATTTCTACTTCATTTATTTCTGCTCTGATCTTTAGTTTCTTTCCTTTTACTGACTTTGTGTTTTGCTTGTTCTCCTTTTTATAGTTCCTTTAGGTGAAATATTAGATTGTTGCTTTGAGATTTTTGTTTCCTGCAGTGTGTTCGTATTGCAATAAACTTCCTTTGCAACTGCTTTTGCTGAGTCCAATAAATTTAGATTATTGTTTTTGTCTTGTCTTCAGGTATTTTTGGACTTCCTCTGATTTCTTCAGTGATCCATTGGTTGTTTATTAGCATATTCCTTAACCTCCAGGTGTTTGTGTTTTTTGTGGTTTTTTCCTTGTAGCTGATTTCTAGTTTAGAGCTTTATGGTTGGAAAAGGTGCTTGGTAAGATTCCAATTTTCTTAAATTTACTGAGACTTGTTTTGTGGCCTGGTATGTGACCTATCCTGAAGAATGTTCCATGTACACTCAATGTATATCCTGCTGTTTTTAGATGGATTGTTTTGATATATCTATTGATTCCAGCTGTTGTAAAATATCATTTAAAGCCAGTGTTTCCTTACTGATTTTCTGCCTACATGATCTCTCCATTGATTTAGGTAGGGTGTTAAAGTTCCCTACCATTAATATGTTACTGCTAATCACTCCTTTTATGTCTCTTAATATTTGCTTTAGGTTTTCAGGTGATTCTATGTTGGGTGCATACCTGATTAAAATTGTTATATTTTCTTCTTGGATTGATCCCTTGATCATTATGTAGTGTCCTTCTTTGTCTCTTATAACAGTCTTTATTTGAAAGTCTATTTTGCCTAATATGAATATTGAGACTTTGGCTGTCTTTTGATTTCCATTTGCATGGAATACCATTTTACATCGCCTCACTTTCAACCTGTGTGTGTCTTTAGATCTGAAGTATTTCTCTGGTAGGCAGCATATATATGGGTCCTGTTTTCATATCCATTCAGTCACTCTGTCTTTTGATTGGAATACTTAGTCCATTTTCATTTAAAGTAATTATTGATAGGTATGTACTTATTCCCATTTTGTTCATTTGGGGGAGTTGTTTCTGTAGACATTTTTTGTTCCTTTCTTCTTTTGCTTTCTTCCCTTGTGATTTAATTTTTTTTTCTTTTGGCTGTGCCACAAAGCATGTGGGATCTTAGTTCCATGAGCAGGGATCAAACCCATGCCCCCTTCAGTGGAAGCACAGAGTTTTAATCACTGGACTACCAGGGAAGTCTTTTAATATCTATCTTTAATGTTATATTTGGATTCCTATCTTTTGTGTGTGTGTTTGTGTGTATATCTATTATAGATTTTTGGATTATGGTTACCATGAAGTTTATATATAGCACTATATATCTACGGGTCGTAGGTTGGGTCGTTTTGAGGTGGGTTTCCCAAATTTATTGTCAGCCTGCTGGTGGACGGAGCTAGTTCCTATCATGGCTGGCTGTGTGATCTGGCGTGTACCAAAGCTGGCATCAGACTGCTGGTAAGAGGGGCCAGATCCCAGGGTGGCTGGTTGAGGGGTCCAGAATGTCTTGGAGCTGCTGTAGGCCTGCTGGTGAGTGTGACGTGGGGGTCCCAGAGCTAGTGTCAGCCCAGTGGTGGGCAGAGCTGGGTCTTAGGGTCTCTGGCTCTAGGGGTCTTGGAGTTGATGTTGGCCTGCTGGTGGGTGGGTTCAGGTCCCAACAGATGGCTGCAGGGTCCTGGGAGTCCTGTGGCTGGTGCAGTGGTGGGCAGAGCCAGGTCCTGTGTCCTCTGGTGGACAGAGCTGGGTCTTTTGGCTTCTGCAAACTCAGGGGCTCCAAAGGCAGCCAGCCTGCTGGTGGTTGGATCCATACACCACCGAGCTAGCTGCTTGGTCTGTGGTCTTCCAGTACTGGACCCAACAGGCTAGTGGGTAGGGGGGCAGGTCCCAGTGTTTCTTAACAATAGGGAGGATTGCAAAATGATGCTTGCGAGCACCAGTGTCCTCTTGATAAAATGAGCTCCCCAGGTTGGCTGCTGCCAGTGTCTATATCTCTACAGTGAGCTCCAATTGCTTCCTGTCTCTCCAAGAGGCTCTCTAAGGTCAGCACGTGGGTTTGACCCAGGCTCCTTCCAAATGACTGCTTCTGCCCTGGGTCTCAGAGTGTGATATTTTGTGTGCACCTGTTAAGAGTGGATTTGCTGTTTCCTACAGCCCTCTGGTTCTCCTGAAAGTAAGCCCAACTGGCCTTCAAAGCCAAACATACTAGGGCCTCATCTTCCTGGTGCAGGAAACCCCAGGCTGGGGAGCGCAATGTGGAGCTCAGACCTCTTGCTCCTTGGGGAGAACCTCTGCAGTTGTAGTTATCCTCCTCTTTGTAGGTTGCCTACCTCGAGGTGTGGCTCTCGACTAAACCACATCTCTGACCCTCCTATCCATCTTGTTGAGGCTCCCTCTTAATGTCTTTATTTATTTATTTATTTTCAGTGGGGGTATGTTTTTATTCAAAGAGAAAGTCACAAAAATTATAAACATCCACATCAGTTCACTCAGTCCCATGTAATTAGTTTTCTTCATCTTGATCTTTTGTAAGCACTTTTATGAATTCATCAGTTTTCCAGTAGAGCTCTGAAAATGCTTATTCATTCAGTTCAGCAGTATAGTCAGTTACCAGAAACCTGTATTTGTCAGAGTCCTTTCCATGAATTCCTTGAAGATGAAACACTTTTATAGGAACATTTTTGCAAAAGCATCAGAGTACAGGCACAACTGTCGGTCAACGACAAAATACTTAAAAATGACCACGGTTAAGGATTTGATAAAAGTTCAGAATAATGCAATTGACAACGAAATTTAGTTATTTCTGACATATACAGTTTAAAGTAACAACTAGAATTATGACTTATACATTATACCAGAACATATAACATTTTAAGAAATATCATGTAATGTCTGAAACATTTATATTAACATATTTCCATACAAATAACCCAAAGAAAATTTAGTAGTAGTTGCTTTTTTGTTTGTTTTTTTGTTTCTACTGCAGGTTCTTATTAGTCATCAATGTTATACTCATCAGTGTATACAAGTCAATCACAATCGCCCAATTCAGCACACCACCATCCCCACCCCACTGCGGTCTTTTCCCCTTGGTGTCATTACGTTTGTTCTCTACATCTGTATCTCAACTTCTGCCCTGCAAACCGGTTCATCTGTACCATTTCTCTAGGTGGCACATACATGCATTAATACACGATATTTGTTTTTCTCTTTCTGACTTACTTCACTCTGTATGACAGTCTTTAGATACATCCACGTCTCAACAAATGACTCAATTTTGTTCCTTTTTGTGGCTGAGTAATATTCCATTATATATATGTACCACATCTCCTTTATCCATTAGTCTGTCGATAGGCATTTAGGTTGTTTCCATGACCTGGCTATTGTAAATACTGCTGCAATGGACATTGGGGTGCATGTGTCTTTTTTTTTTTTTTTTTACAACTTTATTGGTGTATAATTGCTTCAAAATGGTGTATTCGTTTCTGCTTTATAACAAAGTGAATCAGTTATACATATACATCTCTTCCCATATCCCTTCCCTCTTGCGTCTCCCTCCCTCCCACCCTCCGTATCCCACCCCTCTAGTACGTTCCAAAGCACCCAGCTGATCTACCTGTGCTATACGGCTGCTTCCCATTAGCTATCTACCTTACGTTTGGTAGTGTATATATGTCCATGCCTCTCTCTCGCTTTGTCACAGCTTACCCTTCCCCTTCCCCATAACCTCAAGTCCATTCTCTAGTAGGTCTCTGTCTTTATTCCCATCTTACTCCTAGGTTCTTCACGACCATTTTTTTCTTAGATTCCATGTATATGTGTTAGCATACGGTATTTCTTTTTCTCTTTCTGTCATACTTGACTCTGTGTGACAGACCCTAGGTCCACCCACCTCACTACAAATAACTCAGATTTGTTTCTTTTTATGGCTGAGTAATATTCCATTGTATATATGTGCCACATCTTCTTTTTCAATTCATCTGTTAATGAACACTTAGGTTGCTTGCCTGTCCTGGCTATTGTAAATAGAGCTGCGATGAATATTGTGCTGCATGACTCTTTTTGAATTATGGTTTTCTCAGGGTATATTCCCAGTAGTGCGATTGCTGGGTCCTATGGTAGTTCTATTTTTAGTTTCTAAGGAACCTCCATACTGTTCTCCATAGTGGCTGTATCATCTTACATTCTCACCAACAGTGCAAGAGGGTTCCCTTTTCTCCACACCCTCTACAGCATTTATTGTTTCTGGATATTTTTGTTGTTGTTGTTGCAGTACACGGGTCTCGCACTGTTATGGCCTCTCCCATTGCGGAGCACAGGCTCCGGATGCACAGGCTCAGTGGCCATGGCTCACGGATCTAGCCACTCCACGACATGTGAGTTCTTCCCGAACCGGGGCACGAAACCATGTCCCCTGCATCGGTAGACGGACTCCCAACCACTGCGCCACCAGGGAAGCCCTGTTTCTAGATTTTTTGACGATGGCCTTCCTGACCGGTGTGAGATGATATCTCATTGTAGTTTTGATTTGCATTTCTCTGATGATTAATAATGTTGAGCATTCTTTCATGTGTTTGTTGGCAATCTGTATCTCTTCTTTGGAGAAATGTCTATTTAGGTCTTCTGCCCATTTTTGGATTGGGTCGTTTGTTTTTCTTGTTATTGAGCTGCTTGACTTTTGTTTTTGGGGAACTTTCTATTACTGATTCAATTTCATTACTCGTAACTGGTCTGTTCATATTTTCTATTTCTTCTTTGTTCAATCTTGTGAGATTGTACATTCCTGGGAATTTGTCCTTTTCTTCTAGGTTGCTTAGTTTATTGGTGTATAATTGTTCATAGTAATTTTTTCTGATCCTTTGTATTTCTGTGTTGTCAGTTGTAACTCCTCCTTTTTCATTTCTGGTTATATTGATCTGGGCACTCTCTCTATTTTTCTTGATGAGTCTGGCTAAAGGTTTATCACATTTATCTTTTCAAAGAGCCAGCTCTTAATTTCATTGATGTTTTATATATAAATTTCTACTTCATTTATTTCTGCTCTGATCTTTAGTTTCTTTCCTTTTACTGACTTTGTGTTTTGCTTGTTCTCCTTTTTATAGTTCCTTTAGGTGAAATATTAGATTGTTGCTTTGAGATTTTTGTTTCCTGCAGTGTGTTCGTATTGCAATAAACTTCCTTTGCAACTGCTTTTGCTGAGTCCAATAAATTTAGATTATTGTTTTTGTCTTGTCTTCAGGTATTTTTGGACTTCCTCTGATTTCTTCAGTGATCCATTGGTTGTTTATTAGCATATTCCTTAACCTCCAGGTGTTTGTGTTTTTTGTGGTTTTTTCCTTGTAGCTGATTTCTAGTTTAGAGCTTTATGGTTGGAAAAGGTGCTTGGTAAGATTCCAATTTTCTTAAATTTACTGAGACTTGTTTTGTGGCCTGGTATGTGACCTATCCTGAAGAATGTTCCATGTACACTCAATGTATATCCTGCTGTTTTTAGATGGATTGTTTTGATATATCTATTGATTCCAGCTGTTGTAAAATATCATTTAAAGCCAGTGTTTCCTTACTGATTTTCTGCCTACATGATCTCTCCATTGATTTAGGTAGGGTGTTAAAGTTCCCTACCATTAATATGTTACTGCTAATCACTCCTTTTATGTCTCTTAATATTTGCTTTAGGTTTTCAGGTGATTCTATGTTGGGTGCATACCTGATTAAAATTGTTATATTTTCTTCTTGGATTGATCCCTTGATCATTATGTAGTGTCCTTCTTTGTCTCTTATAACAGTCTTTATTTGAAAGTCTATTTTGCCTAATATGAATATTGAGACTTTGGCTGTCTTTTGATTTCCATTTGCATGGAATACCATTTTACATCGCCTCACTTTCAACCTGTGTGTGTCTTTAGATCTGAAGTATTTCTCTGGTAGGCAGCATATATATGGGTCCTGTTTTCATATCCATTCAGTCACTCTGTCTTTTGATTGGAATACTTAGTCCATTTTCATTTAAAGTAATTATTGATAGGTATGTACTTATTCCCATTTTGTTCATTTGGGGGAGTTGTTTCTGTAGACATTTTTTGTTCCTTTCTTCTTTTGCTTTCTTCCCTTGTGATTTAATTTTTTTTTCTTTTGGCTGTGCCACAAAGCATGTGGGATCTTAGTTCCATGAGCAGGGATCAAACCCATGCCCCCTTCAGTGGAAGCACAGAGTTTTAATCACTGGGCTACCAGGGAAGTCTTCTAATATCTATCTTTAATGTTATATTTGGATTCCTATCTTTTGTGTGTGTGTTTGTGTGTATATCTATTATAGATTTTTGGATTATGGTTACCATGAAGTTTATATATAGCACTATATATCTACGGGTCGTAGGTTGGGTCGTTTTGAGGTGGGTTTCCCAAATTTATTGTCAGCCTGCTGGTGGACGGAGCTAGTTCCTATCATGGCTGGCTGTGTGATCTGGCGTGTACCAAAGCTGGCATCAGACTGCTGGTAAGAGGGGCCAGATCCCAGGGTGGCTGGTTGAGGGGTCCAGAATGTCTTGGAGCTGCTGTAGGCCTGCTGGTGAGTGTGACGTGGGGGTCCCAGAGCTAGTGTCAGCCCAGTGGTGGGCAGAGCTGGGTCTTAGGGTCTCTGGCTCTAGGGGTCTTGGAGTTGATGTTGGCCTGCTGGTGGGTGGGTTCAGGTCCCAACAGATGGCTGCAGGGTCCTGGGAGTCCTGTGGCTGGTGCAGTGGTGGGCAGAGCCAGGTCCTGTGTCCTCTGGTGGACAGAGCTGGGTCTTTTGGCTTCTGCAAACTCAGGGCCTCCAAAGGCAGCCAGCCTGCTGGTGGTTGGATCCATACACCACCGAGCTAGCTGCTTGGTCTGTGGTCTTCCAGTACTGGACCCAACAGGCTAGTGGGTAGGGGGGCAGGTCCCAGTGTTTCTTAACAATAGGGAGGATTGCAAAATGATGCTTGCGAGCACCAGTGTCCTCTTGATAAAATGAGCTCCCCAGGCTGGCTGCTGCCAGTGTCTATATCTCTACAGTGAGCTCCAATTGCTTCCTGTCTCTCCAAGAGGCTCTCTAAGGTCAGCACGTGGGTTTGACCCAGGCTCCTTCCAAAGGACTGCTTCTGCCCTGGGTCTCAGAGTGTGATATTTTGTGTGCACCTGTTAAGAGTGGATTTGCTGTTTCCTACAGCCCTCTGGTTCTCCTGAAAGTAAGCCCAACTGGCCTTCAAAGCCAAACATGCTAGGGCCTCATCTTCCTGGTGCAGGAAACCCCAGGCTGGGGAGCGCAATGTGGAGCTCAGACCTCTTGCTCCTTGGGGAGAACCTCTGCAGTTGTAGTTATCCTCCTCTTTGTGGGTTGCCTACCTGGAGGTGTGGCTCTCGACTAAACCACATCTCTGACCCTCCTATCCATCTTGTTGAGGCTCCCTCTTAATGTCTTTATTTATTTATTTATTTTCAGTGGGGGTATGTTTTTATTCAAAGAGAAAGTCACAAAAATTATAAACATCCACATCAGTTCACTCAGTCCCATGTAATTAGTTTTTTTTCATCTTGATCTTTTGTAAGCACTTTTATGAATTCATCAGTTTTCCAGTAGAGCTCTGAAAATGCTTATTCATTCAGTTCAGCAGTATAGTCAGTTACCAGAAACCTGTATTTGTCAGAGTCCTTTCCATGAATTCCTTGAAGATGAAACACTTTTATAGGAACATTTTTGCAAAAGCATCAGAGTACAGGCACAACTGTCGGTAAACGACAAAATACTTAAAAATGACCACGGTTAAGGATTTGATAAAAGTTCAGAATAATGCAATTGACAACGAAATTTAGTTATTTCTGACATATACAGTTTAAAGTAACAACTAGAATTATGACTTATACATTATACCAGAACATATAACATTTTAAGAAATATCATGTAATGTCTGAAACATTTATATTAACATATTTCCATACAAATAACCCAAAGAAAATTTAGTAGTAGTTGCTTTTTTGTTTGTTTTTTTGTTTCTACTGCAGGTTCTTATTAGTCATCAATGTTATACTCATCAGTGTATACAAGTCAATCACAATCGCCCAATTCAGCACACCACCATCCCCACCCCACTGCGGTCTTTTCCCCTTGGTGTCATTACGTTTGTTCTCTACATCTGTATCTCAACTTCTGCCCTGCAAACCGGTTCATCTGTACCATTTCTCTAGGTGGCACATACATGCATTAATACACGATATTTGTTTTTCTCTTTCTGACTTACTTCACTCTGTATGACAGTCTTTAGATACATCCACGTCTCAACAAATGACTCAATTTTGTTCCTTTTTGTGGCTGAGTAATATTCCATTATATATATGTACCACATCTCCTTTATCCATTAGTCTGTCGATAGGCATTTAGGTTGTTTCCATGACCTGGCTATTGTAAATACTGCTGCAATGGACATTGGGGTGCATGTGTCTTTTTTTTTTTTTTTTACAACTTTATTGGTGTATAATTGCTTCAAAATGGTGTATTCGTTTCTGCTTTATAACAAAGTGAATCAGTTATACATATACATCTCTTCCCATATCCCTTCCCTCTTGCGTCTCCCTCCCTCCCACCCCTCTAGTACGTTCCAAAGCACCCAGCTGATCTACCTGTGCTATACGGCTGCTTCCCATTAGCTATCTACCTTACGTTTGGTAGTGTATATATGTCCATGCCTCTCTCTCGCTTTGTCACAGCTTACCCTTCCCCTTCCCCATAACCTCAAGTCCATTCTCTAGTAGGTCTCTGTCTTTATTCCCATCTTACTCCTAGGTTCTTCACGACCATTTTTTTCTTAGATTCCATGTATATGTGTTAGCATACGGTATTTCTTTTTCTCTTTCTGTCATACTTGACTCTGTGTGACAGACCCTAGGTCCACCCACCTCACTACAAATAACTCAGATTTGTTTCTTTTTATGGCTGAGTAATATTCCATTGTATATATGTGCCACATCTTCTTTTTCAATTCATCTGTTAATGAACACTTAGGTTGCTTGCCTGTCCTGGCTATTGTAAATAGAGCTGCGATGAATATTGTGCTGCATGACTCTTTTTGAATTATGGTTTTCTCAGGGTATATTCCCAGTAGTGCGATTGCTGGGTCCTATGGTAGTTCTATTTTTAGTTTCTAAGGAACCTCCATACTGTTCTCCATAGTGGCTGTATCATCTTACATTCTCACCAACAGTGCAAGAGGGTTCCCTTTTCTCCACACCCTCTACAGCATTTATTGTTTCTGGATATTTTTGTTGTTGTTGTTGCAGTACACGGGTCTCGCACTGTTATGGCCTCTCCCATTGCGGAGCACAGGCTCCGGATGCACAGGCTCAGTGGCCATGGCTCACGGATCTAGCCACTCCACGACATGTGAGTTCTTCCCGAACCGGGGCACGAAACCATGTCCCCTGCATCGGTAGACGGACTCCCAACCACTGCGCCACCAGGGAAGCCCTGTTTCTAGATTTTTTGACGATGGCCTTCCTGACCGGTGTGAGATGATATCTCATTGTAGTTTTGATTTGCATTTCTCTGATGATTAATAATGTTGAGCATTCTTTCATGTGTTTGTTGGCAATCTGTATCTCTTCTTTGGAGAAATGTCTATTTAGGTCTTCTGCCCATTTTTGGATTGGGTCGTTTGTTTTTCTTGTTATTGAGCTGCTTGACTTTTGTTTTTGGGGAACTTTCTATTACTGATTCAATTTCATTACTCGTAACTGGTCTGTTCATATTTTCTATTTCTTCTTTGTTCAATCTTGTGAGATTGTACATTCCTGGGAATTTGTCCTTTTCTTCTAGGTTGCTTAGTTTATTGGTGTATAATTGTTCATAGTAATTTTTTCTGATCCTTTGTATTTCTGTGTTGTCAGTTGTAACTCCTCCTTTTTCATTTCTGGTTATATTGATCTGGGCACTCTCTCTATTTTTCTTGATGAGTCTGGCTAAAGGTTTATCACATTTATCTTTTCAAAGAGCCAGCTCTTAATTTCATTGATGTTTTATATATAAATTTCTACTTCATTTATTTCTGCTCTGATCTTTAGTTTCTTTCCTTTTACTGACTTTGTGTTTTGCTTGTTCTCCTTTTTATAGTTCCTTTAGGTGAAATATTAGATTGTTGCTTTGAGATTTTTGTTTCCTGCAGTGTGTTCGTATTGCAATAAACTTCCTTTGCAACTGCTTTTGCTGAGTCCAATAAATTTAGATTATTGTTTTTGTCTTGTCTTCAGGTATTTTTGGACTTCCTCTGATTTCTTCAGTGATCCATTGGTTGTTTATTAGCATATTCCTTAACCTCCAGGTGTTTGTGTTTTTTGTGGTTTTTTCCTTGTAGCTGATTTCTAGTTTAGAGCTTTATGGTTGGAAAAGGTGCTTGGTAAGATTCCAATTTTCTTAAATTTACTGAGACTTGTTTTGTGGCCTGGTATGTGACCTATCCTGAAGAATGTTCCATGTACACTCAATGTATATCCTGCTGTTTTTAGATGGATTGTTTTGATATATCTATTGATTCCAGCTGTTGTAAAATATCATTTAAAGCCAGTGTTTCCTTACTGATTTTCTGCCTACATGATCTCTCCATTGATTTAGGTAGGGTGTTAAAGTTCCCTACCATTAATATGTTACTGCTAATCACTCCTTTTATGTCTCTTAATATTTGCTTTAGGTTTTCAGGTGATTCTATGTTGGGTGCATACCTGATTAAAATTGTTATATTTTCTTCTTGGATTGATCCCTTGATCATTATGTAGTGTCCTTCTTTGTCTCTTATAACAGTCTTTATTTGAAAGTCTATTTTGCCTAACATGAATATTGAGACTTTGGCTGTCTTTTGATTTCCATTTGCATGGAATACCATTTTACATCGCCTCACTTTCAACCTGTGTGTGTCTTTAGATCTGAAGTATTTCTCTGGTAGGCAGCATATATATGGGTCCTGTTTTCATATCCATTCAGTCACTCTGTCTTTTGATTGGAATACTTAGTCCATTTTCATTTAAAGTAATTATTGATAGGTATGTACTTATTCCCATTTTGTTCATTTGGGGGAGTTGTTTCTGTAGACATTTTTTGTTCCTTTCTTCTTTTGCTTTCTTCCCTTGTGATTTAATTTTTTTTTCTTTTGGCTGTGCCACAAAGCATGTGGGATCTTAGTTCCATGAGCAGGGATCAAACCCATGCCCCCTTCAGTGGAAGCACAGAGTTTTAATCACTGGGCTACCAGGGAAGTCTTCTAATATCTATCTTTAATGTTATATTTGGATTCCTATCTTTTGTGTGTGTGTTTGTGTGTATATCTATTATAGATTTTTGGATTATGGTTACCATGAAGTTTATATATAGCACTATATATCTACGGGTCCTAGGTTGGGTCGTTTTGAGGTGGGTTTCCCAAATTTATTGTCAGCCTGCTGGTGGACGGAGCTAGTTCCTATCATGGCTGGCTGTGTGATCTGGCGTGTACCAAAGCTGGCATCAGACTGCTGGTAAGAGGGGCCAGATCCCAGGGTGGCTGGTTGAGGGGTCCAGAATGTCTTGGAGCTGCTGTAGGCCTGCTGGTGAGTGTGACGTGGGGGTCCCAGAGCTAGTGTCAGCCCAGTGGTGGGCAGAGCTGGGTCTTAGGGTCTCTGGCTCTAGGGGTCTTGGAGTTGATGTTGGCCTGCTGGTGGGTGGGTTCAGGTCCCAACAGATGGCTGCAGGGTCCTGGGAGTCCTGTGGCTGGTGCAGTGGTGGGCAGAGCCAGGTCCTGTGTCCTCTGGTGGACAGAGCTGGGTCTTTTGGCTTCTGCAAACTCAGGGCCTCCAAAGGCAGCCAGCCTGCTGGTGGTTGGATCCATACACCACCGAGCTAGCTGCTTGGTCTGTGGTCTTCCAGTACTGGACCCAACAGGCTAGTGGGTAGGGGGGCAGGTCCCAGTGTTTCTTAACAATAGGGAGGATTGCAAAATGATGCTTGCGAGCACCAGTGTCCTCTTGATAAAATGAGCTCCCCAGGCTGGCTGCTGCCAGTGTCTATATCTCTACAGTGAGCTCCAATTGCTTCCTGTCTCTCCAAGAGGCTCTCTAAGGTCAGCACGTGGGTTTGACCCAGGCTCCTTCCAAAGGACTGCTTCTGCCCTGGGTCTCAGAGTGTGATATTTTGTGTGCACCTGTTAAGAGTGGATTTGCTGTTTCCTACAGCCCTCTGGTTCTCCTGAAAGTAAGCCCAACTGGCCTTCAAAGCCAAACATGCTAGGGCCTCATCTTCCTGGTGCAGGAAACCCCAGGCTGGGGAGCGCAATGTGGAGCTCAGACCTCTTGCTCCTTGGGGAGAACCTCTGCAGTTGTAGTTATCCTCCTCTTTGTGGGTTGCCTACCTGGAGGTGTGGCTCTCGACTAAACCACATCTCTGACCCTCCTATCCATCTTGTTGAGGCTCCCTCTTAATGTCTTTATTTATTTATTTATTTTCAGTGGGGGTATGTTTTTATTCAAAGAGAAAGTCACAAAAATTATAAACATCCACATCAGTTCACTCAGTCCCATGTAATTAGTTTTTTTTCATCTTGATCTTTTGTAAGCACTTTTATGAATTCATCAGTTTTCCAGTAGAGCTCTGAAAATGCTTATTCATTCAGTTCAGCAGTATAGTCAGTTACCAGAAACCTGTATTTGTCAGAGTCCTTTCCATGAATTCCTTGAAGATGAAACACTTTTATAGGAACATTTTTGCAAAAGCATCAGAGTACAGGCACAACTGTCGGTCAACGACAAAATACTTAAAAATGACCACGGTTAAGGATTTGATAAAAGTTCAGAATAATGCAATTGACAACGAAATTTAGTTATTTCTGACATATACAGTTTAAAGTAACAACTAGAATTATGACTTATACATTATACCAGAACATATAACATTTTAAGAAATATCATGTAATGTCTGAAACATTTATATTAACATATTTCCATACAAATAACCCAAAGAAAATTTAGTAGTAGTTGCTTTTTTGTTTGTTTTTCTGTTTCTACTGCAGGTTCTTATTAGTCATCAATGTTATACTCATCAGTGTATACAAGTCAATCACAATCGCCCAATTCAGCACACCACCATCCCCACCCCACTGCGGTCTTTTCCCCTTGGTGTCATTACGTTTGTTCTCTACATCTGTATCTCAACTTCTGCCCTGCAAACCGGTTCATCTGTACCATTTCTCTAGGTGGCACATACATGCATTAATACACGATATTTGTTTTTCTCTTTCTGACTTACTTCACTCTGTATGACAGTCTTTAGATACATCCACGTCTCAACAAATGACTCAATTTTGTTCCTTTTTGTGGCTGAGTAATATTCCATTATATATATGTACCACATCTCCTTTATCCATTAGTCTGTCGATAGGCATTTAGGTTGTTTCCATGACCTGGCTATTGTAAATACTGCTGCAATGGACATTGGGGTGCATGTGTCTTTTTTTTTTTTTTTTACAACTTTATTGGTGTATAATTGCTTCAAAATGGTGTATTCGTTTCTGCTTTATAACAAAGTGAATCAGTTATACATATACATCTCTTCCCATATCCCTTCCCTCTTGCGTCTCCCTCCCTCCCACCCCTCTAGTACGTTCCAAAGCACCCAGCTGATCTACCTGTGCTATACGGCTGCTTCCCATTAGCTATCTACCTTACGTTTGGTAGTGTATATATGTCCATGCCTCTCTCTCGCTTTGTCACAGCTTACCCTTCCCCTTCCCCATAACCTCAAGTCCATTCTCTAGTAGGTCTCTGTCTTTATTCCCATCTTACTCCTAGGTTCTTCACGACCATTTTTTTCTTAGATTCCATGTATATGTGTTAGCATACGGTATTTCTTTTTCTCTTTCTGTCATACTTGACTCTGTGTGACAGACCCTAGGTCCACCCACCTCACTACAAATAACTCAGATTTGTTTCTTTTTATGGCTGAGTAATATTCCATTGTATATATGTGCCACATCTTCTTTTTCAATTCATCTGTTAATGAACACTTAGGTTGCTTGCCTGTCCTGGCTATTGTAAATAGAGCTGCGATGAATATTGTGCTGCATGACTCTTTTTGAATTATGGTTTTCTCAGGGTATATTCCCAGTAGTGCGATTGCTGGGTCCTATGGTAGTTCTATTTTTAGTTTCTAAGGAACCTCCATACTGTTCTCCATAGTGGCTGTATCATCTTACATTCTCACCAACAGTGCAAGAGGGTTCCCTTTTCTCCACACCCTCTACAGCATTTATTGTTTCTGGATATTTTTGTTGTTGTTGTTGCAGTACACGGGTCTCGCACTGTTATGGCCTCTCCCATTGCGGAGCACAGGCTCCGGATGCACAGGCTCAGTGGCCATGGCTCACGGATCTAGCCACTCCACGACATGTGAGTTCTTCCCGAACCGGGGCACGAAACCATGTCCCCTGCATCGGTAGACGGACTCCCAACCACTGCGCCACCAGGGAAGCCCTGTTTCTAGATTTTTTGACGATGGCCTTCCTGACCGGTGTGAGATGATATCTCATTGTAGTTTTGATTTGCATTTCTCTGATGATTAATAATGTTGAGCATTCTTTCATGTGTTTGTTGGCAATCTGTATCTCTTCTTTGGAGAAATGTCTATTTAGGTCTTCTGCCCATTTTTGGATTGGGTCGTTTGTTTTTCTTGTTATTGAGCTGCTTGACTTTTGTTTTTGGGGAACTTTCTATTACTGATTCAATTTCATTACTCGTAACTGGTCTGTTCATATTTTCTATTTCTTCTTTGTTCAATCTTGTGAGATTGTACATTCCTGGGAATTTGTCCTTTTCTTCTAGGTTGCTTAGTTTATTGGTGTATAATTGTTCATAGTAATTTTTTCTGATCCTTTGTATTTCTGTGTTGTCAGTTGTAACTCCTCCTTTTTCATTTCTGGTTATATTGATCTGGGCACTCTCTCTATTTTTCTTGATGAGTCTGGCTAAAGGTTTATCACATTTATCTTTTCAAAGAGCCAGCTCTTAATTTCATTGATGTTTTATATATAAATTTCTACTTCATTTATTTCTGCTCTGATCTTTAGTTTCTTTCCTTTTACTGACTTTGTGTTTTGCTTGTTCTCCTTTTTATAGTTCCTTTAGGTGAAATATTAGATTGTTGCTTTGAGATTTTTGTTTCCTGCAGTGTGTTCGTATTGCAATAAACTTCCTTTGCAACTGCTTTTGCTGAGTCCAATAAATTTAGATTATTGTTTTTGTCTTGTCTTCAGGTATTTTTGGACTTCCTCTGATTTCTTCAGTGATCCATTGGTTGTTTATTAGCATATTCCTTAACCTCCAGGTGTTTGTGTTTTTTGTGGTTTTTTCCTTGTAGCTGATTTCTAGTTTAGAGCTTTATGGTTGGAAAAGGTGCTTGGTAAGATTCCAATTTTCTTAAATTTACTGAGACTTGTTTTGTGGCCTGGTATGTGACCTATCCTGAAGAATGTTCCATGTACACTCAATGTATATCCTGCTGTTTTTAGATGGATTGTTTTGATATATCTATTGATTCCAGCTGTTGTAAAATATCATTTAAAGCCAGTGTTTCCTTACTGATTTTCTGCCTACATGATCTCTCCATTGATTTAGGTAGGGTGTTAAAGTTCCCTACCATTAATATGTTACTGCTAATCACTCCTTTTATGTCTCTTAATATTTGCTTTAGGTTTTCAGGTGATTCTATGTTGGGTGCATACCTGATTAAAATTGTTATATTTTCTTCTTGGATTGATCCCTTGATCATTATGTAGTGTCCTTCTTTGTCTCTTATAACAGTCTTTATTTGAAAGTCTATTTTGCCTAATATGAATATTGAGACTTTGGCTATCTTTTGATTTCCATTTGCATGGAATACCATTTTACATCGCCTCACTTTCAACCTGTGTGTGTCTTTAGATCTGAAGTATTTCTCTGGTAGGCAGCATATATATGGGTCCTGTTTTCATATCCATTCAGTCACTCTGTCTTTTGATTGGAATACTTAGTCCATTTTCATTTAAAGTAATTATTGATAGGTATGTACTTATTCCCATTTTGTTCATTTGGGGGAGTTGTTTCTGTAGACATTTTTTGTTCCTTTCTTCTTTTGCTTTCTTCCCTTGTGATTTAATTTTTTTTTCTTTTGGCTGTGCCACAAAGCATGTGGGATCTTAGTTCCATGAGCAGGGATCAAACCCATGCCCCCTTCAGTGGAAGCACAGAGTTTTAATCACTGGACTACCAGGGAAGTCTTTTAATATCTATCTTTAATGTTATATTTGGATTCCTATCTTTTGTGTGTGTGTTTGTGTGTATATCTATTATAGATTTTTGGATTATGGTTACCATGAAGTTTATATATAGCACTATATATCTACGGGTCCTAGGTTGGGTCGTTTTGAGGTGGGTTTCCCAAATTTATTGTCAGCCTGCTGGTGGACGGAGCTAGTTCCTATCATGGCTGGCTGTGTGATCTGGCGTGTACCAAAGCTGGCATCAGACTGCTGGTAAGAGGGGCCAGATCCCAGGGTGGCTGGTTGAGGGGTCCAGAATGTCTTGGAGCTGCTGTAGGCCTGCTGGTGAGTGTGACGTGGGGGTCCCAGAGCTAGTGTCAGCCCAGTGGTGGGCAGAGCTGGGTCTTAGGGTCTCTGGCTCTACGGGTCTTGGAGTTGATGTTGGCCTGCTGGTGGGTGGGTTCAGGTCCCAACAGATGGCTGCAGGGTCCTGGGAGTCCTGTGGCTGGTGCAGTGGTGGGCAGAGCCAGGTCCTGTGTCCTCTGGTGGACAGAGCTGGGTCTTTTGGCTTCTGCAAACTCAGGGGCTCCAAAGGCAGCCAGCCTGCTGGTGGTTGGATCCATACACCACCGAGCTAGCTGCTTGGTCTGTGGTCTTCCAGTACTGGACCCAACAGGCTAGTGGGTAGGGGGGCAGGTCCCAGTGTTTCTTAACAATAGGGAGGATTGCAAAATGATGCTTGCGAGCACCAGTGTCCTCTTGATAAAATGAGCTCCCCAGGCTGGCTGCTGCCAGTGTCTATATCTCTACAGTGAGCTCCAATTGCTTCCTGTCTCTCCAAGAGGCTCTCTAAGGTCAGCACGTGGGTTTGACCCAGGCTCCTTCCAAAGGACTGCTTCTGCCCTGGGTCTCAGAGTGTGATATTTTGTGTGCACCTGTTAAGAGTGGATTTGCTGTTTCCTACAGCCCTCTGGTTCTCCTGAAAGTAAGCCCAACTGGCCTTCAAAGCCAAACATGCTAGGGCCTCATCTTCCTGGTGCAGGAAACCCCAGGCTGGGGAGCGCAATGTGGAGCTCAGACCTCTTGCTCCTTGGGGAGAACCTCTGCAGTTGTAGTTATCCTCCTCTTTGTGGGTTGCCTACCTGGAGGTGTGGCTCTCGACTAAACCACATCTCTGACCCTCCTATCCATCTTGTTGAGGCTCCCTCTTAATGTCTTTATTTATTTATTTATTTTCAGTGGGGGTATGTTTTTATTCAAAGAGAAAGTCACAAAAATTATAAACATCCACATCAGTTCACTCAGTCCCATGTAATTAGTTTTTTTTCATCTTGATCTTTTGTAAGCACTTTTATGAATTCATCAGTTTTCCAGTAGAGCTCTGAAAATGCTTATTCATTCAGTTCAGCAGTATAGTCAGTTACCAGAAACCTGTATTTGTCAGAGTCTTTTCCATGAATTCCTTGAAGATGAAACACTTTTATAGGAACATTTTTGTAAAAGAATCAGAGTACAACCACAACTGTCGGTATATGACAAAATACTTAAAAATGACAATGGTTAAAGATTTGATGAAAGTTCAGAATAATGAAATTGACAACGAAATTTAGTTATTTCTGAGATATACATTTTAAAGTAATAACTAGAAGTATGACTTATACATTATACTGGAACTTATAACATTTTTAGAAATTTCATGTAATGTCTGAAACTTTTATATTAACATATTTCCATAAAAATAACTAGAATTATGACTTATACATTATACCAGAACTTATAACATTTTTGGAAATTTCATGTAATGTCTGAAACATTTATATTAACATATTTCCATACAAATAACCCAAAGAAAGTTTAGTATTAGTAGCCTTTTTGTTTGTTTGTTTATACTGCAGGTTATTACTCATCAATTTTATACAGATCAGTGTATACATGTTCATCCCAGTCGCCCAATTCAGCACACCACCATCCCCACCCCACTGCGGTCTTTTCCCCTTGGTGTCATTACGTTTGTTCTCTACATCTGTATCTCAACTTCTGCCCTGCAAACTGGTTTATCTGTACCATTATTCTAGCTTGCACACACATGCATGAATATACGATATTTTTCTCTTTCTGACTTACTTTACTCTGTATGACAGTTTTTAGATACATCCACGTCTCAAAAAATGACTCAATTTCGTTCCTTTCATTCTCCCTCTGTAATTTTCTTTTTTAGTTGTATCTTTTTCTGGTTTTGGTATTAGGGTGATGTGGCCTCTTATAATGAGTTTGGGAGTGTTCCTTCCTCTGCAATTGTTTGGAACGGTTTGTGAAGGCTGGGTGTTAGCTCTTCTCTAAATATTTGATAGAATTAACCTGTGAAGCCATCTGGTCCTGGACTTTTGTTTGTTGGAAGATTTTTAATCACAGTTTCAATTTCATTACTTGTGACTGGTCTGTTCATATTTTCTATTTCTTCCTGGTTCAGTCTGGGAAGGTTATTCCTTTCTAAGAATTTGTCAATTTCTTTCCATTGTCCATTTTATTGAAATACAATTGCTTGTAGTAGTTTCTTATGATGTTTTGTATTTCTGCTGTGTCTGTTGTAACTTCTCCTTTTTCATTTCTAATTTTATTGATTTGAGTCCTCTCCCTCTTTTTCTTGATGAGTCTGGCTAATGGTTTATCAATTTTGTTTATCTTCTCAAAGTACTACCTTTTAGTTTTATTGATCTTTGCTATTGTTTTCTTTGTTTCTATTTCATTTATTTCTGCTCTGATCTTGATGATTTCTTTCCATCTAATAACTTTGGGTTTTGTTTGCTCTTCTTTCTCTAGTTCCTTTAGGTGTACGTTTAGATTGTTTATTTGAGATTCTTGAGGTCGGACTGTATTCCTATATACTTCTGTTTTAGAACTGCTTTTGCTGCATCGCATGGGTTTTGGATCATTGTGTTTTCGTTGTCATTTGTCTCTGGGTATTTTTTGATTTCCTCTTTCATTTCTTCAGTAAACTCTTGGTTATTTAGTAGAGTATTGTTTAGCCTCAATGTGTTTGTGTTTTTTACGATTTTTTTCCCTGTAATTATTTGTAATCTGAAAGCATTGTGGTCAGAAAAGATGCATGATATGATTTCAGTTTTCTTAAATTTGCTTAGGCTTGATTTGTGACCCAAGATGTGATCTATCCTGGAGAATATTCCATGCACACTTGAGAAGAACGTGTAATCTGCTGTGTTTGGATGGAATGTCTCTTAAATATCAATTAAATCTATCTGGCCTATTGTGTCATTTAAAGCTTGTTTCCTTATTTATTTTCATTTTGGATGATCTGTCCATTGGTGTAAGTGAGGTGTTAAAGTCCCACACTATTATGGTGTTACTGTTGATTTCCTCTTTTGTAGCTGTTAGCAGTTGCCTTGTGTATTGATGGGGTCCTATGTTGGGTGCATATATATTTATAATTGTTGTATCTTCTTCTTGGATTGATCCCTTGATCATTATGTAGTGTCCTTCTTTGTCTCTTGTAACATTCTTTATTTTAAAGTCTATTTTATCTGCTATGAGTATAGCTACAACAGCTTTCTTTTGATTTACATTTGCATGGAATATCTTTTTCATCCCCTCACTTTCAGTCTGTATGTGTCCCTAGGTCTTAAGTGGGTCTCTTGTAGACAGCATATATATGGGTCTTGTTTTTGTATCCATTCAGCAAGCATGTGTCTTTTGGTGGAAGCATTTAATCCATTCACGTTTAAGGTAACTGTTGATATGTTTGTTCCTGTGACCATTTTCTGAATTGTTTTGGGTTTGGTTTTGTAGGTCCTTATCTTCTTTTGTGTTTCCCACTTAGAGAAGTTCCTTTAGCTTTTGTTGTAGTGCTGGTATGGTGGTGCTGAATTCTCTTAGCTTTTGCTTGTCTGTAAAGCTTTTGATTTCTCCATCGAATCTGAATGAAATCCTTGCTGGGTAGAGTAATCTTGGTTGTAGGTTTTTCCCTTTCATCACTTTAAGTATATGATGCCACTCCCTTCTGGCTTGTAGATTTTCTGCTGAGAAATCAGCTGTTAACCTTATGAGAGTTCCATTGTATGTTATTTGTTGTTCTTCCTTTGCTGGTTTCACTAATTTTTCTTTGTCTTTAATTTTTGCCAATTTGATTACTCTGTGTCTCGGCATGTTTCTCCATGGGTTTATCCTGTATGGGACTCGCTGTGCTTCCTGGACTTGGGTGGCTATTTCCTTTCCCATGTTAGGGAAGTTTTCAACTATAATCTCTTGGGTCCTTTCTCTCTCTCTTCTCCTTCTGGGACCCCTATAATGTGAATGTTGTTGCATTTCATGTTGTCCCAGAGGTCTCTTAGGCTGTCCTCATTTCTTTTCATTCTTTTTTCTTTATTCTGTTCCACAGCAGTAAATTCCACTATTCTGCTTTCCAGGTCACTTATCCGTTCTTCTGCCTCAGTTATTCTGCTATTGATTCTTTCTATTGTAGTTTTCATTTCAGTTAGTGTATTGTTCAACTCTGTTTGTTCTTTAATTTTTCTAGGTCTTTGTTAAACATTTCTTACATCTTCTCAATCTTTGCCTCCATTTGTTTTCTGATGTCCTGGATTATCTTTCCTATCATTATTCTGAATTCTTTTTCTGGAAGGTTGCCTATCTCTACTTCATTTGGTTGTTTTTCTGGGGTTTTATCTTGTTCCTTCATCTGGTATATAGCCTTCTCCCTTTTCATCTTGTGTATCTTTCTGTGAATGTGGTTTTTGTTCCACAGGCTGCAGGATTGTAGTTCTTCTTGCTTCTGCTCTCTGCCTTCTGGTGGATGAGGCTATCTAAGCGGCTTGATGGGAGAGACTGGTGGTGGGTAGAGCTGACTGTTGCTCTGGTGGGCAGAGCTCAGTAAAACTTTAATCCACTTGACTGTTGACGGGTGGGTCTGGTTTCCCTCCCTGTTGGTTGTTTGGCCTGAGGCAATGCAACACTGGAGCCTACCTGGTCTCTTTGTTGGGGCTAATGACAGACTCTGGGAGGGCTTACGCCAATGAGTACTTCCCAGAACTTCTGCTGCCAGTGTCCTTGTCCCCACGGTGAGCCACAGCCCCACCCCCACCCCCCACCTCTGCAGGAGACCCTCCAACACTAGCAGGTAGGTCTTGTTCTGTCTCCCCTGGGGTCACTGCTCCTTCCCCTGGGTCCTGATGCACACACTACTTTATTTGTGCCCTCCAAGAGTGGAGTTGCTGTTTCCTCCAATCCTTTCGAAGTCCTGCAATCAATTCCCACTAGCTTTAAAGTCTGATTCTCTAGGAATTCCTCCTCCTGTTGCCGGACCCCCAGGTTGGGAAGCCTGACATGGGGCTCAGAATGTTCACTCCAGAGGGTGGACTTCTGTGGTATAAGTATTCTCCAGTCTGTGAGTCTCCCACCCACCCACCAGTTATGGGATTTGATTTTACTGTGATTGCACCCCTCCTACCATCTCATTGTGGCTTCTCCTTTGTCTTTGGATGTGGGGTGTCTTTTTTGGTGAGTTCCTGTGTCTTCCTGTTGATGGCTGTCCAGCAGCTAGTTGTGATTCTGGTGTTCTTGCAAGAGGAAATGAGAGCATGTCCTTCTACTCCTCCATCTTGGTTCCTCTCTTCCCTCTATGTCTTTAGTAGTAGATTTTTTCTGCTAGTCTTCAGGTCTTTCTCATTAGTAGTTGCTCTGTAAATGGTTGTAATTTTGGTATGCCCATGGGATAAGGTGAGTTCAGGTTCTTTACCATCTGGCCACTCCCTTATCTAAATTCTTTTAGGCAGTTAAGGGGGAGTTCAACAGCCCTTCCTGAGTCTTTTGGGCCTGATTGTCTTCAGCTTAAAAATATTCACATGTCAAAGTGGCACATTTGGGAGTGGCATATTCTGCTCCCCTTCACTCCCACCTTTGAAACTTCCCCAAGAAGTTTTACATTCCAGAAGTAGAGTTGGTAGATTGCTCCATCACTGAACCAGTCTCTTAATCCTGATAATAGGTCAGTGCAGTTAAACAATTGTGCCTCATATCAGGAGGCAGTGATGCAGGTAGGCTCCCAAAATTAGGCCCAGTCTGAGTCTTGAGGGCAGCCAGTCAAAGATTTCTAATTGTTGGGCTCAAAGCATCTTCAGATGAATTGAAAGCAGGCAGTGGCAATCTGACAGGTTTTCATGATTTGCAGTTTGAATGTCTCTGGTGATATTTCTGAGCGGCCCATACAGCAACACACACAAAGATAATCCATACATGAACTGTTGTAGTTTCTCTGAGGTTTATATCAAGTTGTCCAACTTTTCTTACTTGGCTTCAGAGAAAGAACAGTTTTAGTTCTCAAGGATTCCATATCAGAAGGGTGGGGAAAAAACTGGAAACATTAGTTTGGAGAGTTGGAGCCAAATATTGGAGGAAACTAGAAGAATTCAGAATCTAGTCCACTTTACAGGTAGAAAACAAAACCTCAATGAAAACAGCTCTAGAATTAGATACCCACAAAGTTGTATTGTTGAAACATAATTTTTCTCTCATTATCAACCCCATTTCTATTGAAGATAATTTGCAAACAAATTAGTCCTATTATGTTTAAGTCTAGTTTCAATAAATTGGGCCTAATTATTTACATAAGTGTAGCAAGAATAGTGATTGACCACATAGGCTCTTTTAATCTGCTTTATTGGAACTTTTCATAAGGAATCTCAGAATGGACTTTTAATAACCTATCAAGGCTAGGAAGCCAAGCCAAGAACTTGACACCAGGCTTCATTTGCACAATACCTGTAGATTTGGGTGAATTCATCTCTTCTCAAGGTCCCCCAAATATCCTGAGTTTCCTGCACTTGCCAGGAAATGACCTTATTTATGTGGTAAGACTATGGGTAACCCTGTAAGCAATGTAATAGGGCAATTTTTCTGAGAGGCTTTATTGGCTCCATGAAGTCAACTTTAGTTCCTTAAAGCTATCTGGACATATCTGATTCTATGCGTATTGTCAAATAAAACATTTCAGCCAAAGCCTTTGTAATATAACCAAGTTTTCCAATTGTATCCTTCTACAAGAACAGATTCTTATTCAATTTATGCAAATAACTAAATTGCCATGAAAATAAGAATACTCACTGATGGTTTCCTAATTCTGAAGGGATCGTGTAGGGAGAAAAAGTAACTATTTCATCTTTGTTCACAAAGTTATACTTTACCAAGTTGCTGTAAGTCACAGATAGCTTAGGAAAAAGGTTTTCTTAATCTGGAAAAACAAAACATTAAGGAACCAGCAATGTTTCAAACAAAGTCATTAAAAAATTATAATAATCCTCATCAGTTCATTCAATCCCATAAAACTAATTCTTGTTGATATTGATTGATCTTTTGTTAGCACTTTTATGAAGCCATCAGTTTCCCTGTTAGAGTTCTGCAAATTCTTACCCATTTTCATGATATTATCTTAAAGTGATCAGAAACCTGTATTCTAGAGATCTTGTCAGAGTCCTTTCCATGAATCTCTCTGAAGATGAAACATATTTGCAAAAGCATGAGAGTAAAACAGTAACTCTTTATGAAGTACAAAGACTTAAAAATGGCCATGGTTAAAAATCTGATGAGAGTTCATTGAAATTCTATTGACAAGGAAATTTAGTTATTTCTGTGACATACAACATTTTAAGATAATAACTAGAATTATGGCTATTTATATCATTACATCAGGACATATATTAATAATATATATCCATACAAATGTAACTTAAGAAGGTTTAGCATCACTTACTTGATAATGCTTCCCATGGAATTTAATATATCAAATAAGCCTAATTAGAATAACATCTCTTTTTTTAAAATAAGAGAACAAATTTTTTTTTAAGTAAGAGAACAACTTTTTCAGAAGCCCTACAGAGAAATTCTAAAGTTAGTTGCAGATCAGAAAGACTTCATTTAGAATTTGATTTTGGAAAATGTTTCAAAAATATCAAAATGTTTTGGACACTTCACTAAAAATGACCACAGATCATTAAGAAACAATACTTAATTATCCATTTTAAAGTGACAGTAAGAGACTTCAAAGGCAAATACAGAAAGTTGCATACTTCTGAATAAAACTTAGCTATTTTAATATCAAAGACTTCGTTTATTTAAGTAATCAAAGACCTAGTGCTACAGATAACATGAAGCACCACAGGAAATTATTTTGATAAAACAAAACCTTTGCTTTCTAGACAGATTACTTAAAAAGTAAAGAAAAACCCTATTTTAAATTTCTTTTAAGAGCAGACCAATAATCCAAAAAACCTGCCCTTTTAGCAGAAGAAAATCAGTTTTACATAAGTACACTATTGGTATTAAAGCTTAATTTTACAACCCTTATAAAACCAGTTCAATTTTTAGCCAACTTGTTCACAAAAGATTTCTTCTTTCTCTCTCTCTTTTTAACTTTCTATGTCCATAGTGTGTCCTTCATTTCCTTCCTTCCCATTCTGAAATAATCAGATTTAATTTAGGACAAAATCACTTTAATTTCCCTCAATAAAAATGCATCTCCATACCTTGTACCTTTTCTAAACAAACAAACAAAAAATAAAACCACATTCAACTTTCCTTGCATAGAGAGTTGTTTCCCTTATTATTTGTAGTAACTAAAAGTTACACGTTAGAATTCTTGACCCTTAGAAACCTTAATTCCTAATGAAAACTAAATAAGCAATTATGAACTGTCTGTTAGAACAGCATCTCTAGATTGGCAAATTTATGAATACATTTTATAATTTCTAGAAACACATGCTTTCTTATAGTACAGTTTTTCAGTGTGGCATGAAACATGTAGAAACCAATAGATCCAAATATTTTCAGTTCCTCTGTAAAAGGAAATCAAAAGTGGGTAAATCTATTTTCAGTAATTAATGTTTCAGTATTTTATCTTATTTAGAATTGATCTAGATATTCAGTGAATTTTTATCATTTAACTTAACTTAGCAAACTCTAAGTATGTAAGTTACCAAAAACATTTGGGAAAGTATATAAGTACACGTACCATAAAACATAATTATTGTGGGGAAAAGCTCACCTAAAAACTCTTATCCCATTTACACCTATCTAAATCACTTGCTCCCAAAAATTATGTTTAGATTACCCATGATAACTTCATGAGACAAAGCCAACCATCACCCCAAGCTATTTTTCTTGCTGACAAATTTTGTAGCTGATAATGTGAACTTATTTTACTAAAAAACCAAGGTAAAATCAAAGCATTATATTAAATATTGATAACTCAAGACATGTTCACATCTTCGATTAGATTTTATTTACCTTAGGTTGTCCCAGATCATGTAAACTTGAAAAACATTTGGGTTAAGTTTCTATACTTCTGAGAGTATACTTAATTTATATAGCACTTGTTTGTTTTTAAGGCAATTAAATGGAGTTGTTTACAAATTAATTTTGGTAATACCATTCAGAGGTAGAAAATACAACATATCTGCAACAGAGAGAGAGAGAGAGATACATACATAGGTAGGTAGATAGATATAGACACAAAGATTAGACAGATACAGAAACCTTATAGTTTTCATTTTTTTAATTTAACCATGAGATGTTTATAATAATATAAAACTCACTAGTTTATAAAACAACAGTTTGAATATGTTAGGTTTACCTGACTAGATTTGGTACATGGTAGTTTATAGCAGTTTGTATTTTTTAAAAGGCTCTCCCCTCCACCCCTCTTCTTGTCTGATGAGTATGGGTTGTATTTTAGTTGTTTCCTGGGGTGTTTACATTTTAAAGACATGGTGAGATTTACATTTCAAAGGAAAGTTTTCTCCCAGGAGTTTTGAGGTATATTTCTCTATTATCAGAAGCTTAGGATAATTACTATTTAAATTTTTCCTTCATTTTAGAACAATTCTGTTCCAATATCCTGATATTTTATAATATCTACAAGCATTTTGAGATGAATAGGGGAGGTTTGGGGGATAGTAACTTTTTCTAGAGCTACACTTCTGATTTTGCAAAGAATTTTAAGGTAAGGACAGTTGCCTTTCATTTCTCAAATAACTGGGTTGCAGCCGAAATGATATAAAGGGGCTGATCCTCGCATCCAACTACATTATCTTCAATTTATTTCTTTATGTCAGGGAGACTGTCAACTAAGATGGAAATCAAAAGTTTTATATGTTCTGGATTTAGAGCTGTTTGTCTGGAATGTTTTAGTAAATCATTTCACAAAGACTTGAAGGCAGTATGCCTTTTGTTAAGTCTGTATAAAGCATTTTAACAAAGGCGTTCTTTCTGAGTTCACAATTTAAACTTGAGCCAATTCACCTTAGGGGAAAAAAGTCTCAACTCTTGCTTCTGTCAGGCCCTGAATATTAGCCTTCAGCTGATCATTTGTAGGCAGGCCTAGAAGAAATTCTGGTCATCTGTATCCTCTGTGTGGTGTGGGCTTTCCTCAGGTAGCTGTCTCGCTTGTCTGTTAACTACAGTGTAATCATGAGTAGGAAGAACACCCACTAGCAGCTAATCAAGGTCCCTGTGATCAAGGTTGTGAATGGCCACTGATCTTTCTAGGTTTCTCTCTGAATTTGGTAGGATCTTCTGAAAGTGGAGGTAAAGGATCATTACAATTTTAAAAATCTGTTCCTGTCCAGGGGACATGAATTTTTTGGGTGGGAGTTTAGGATGCATCCACAGAAGACATTGTATAGGAAGGCCTTAAGCTGGCAGAGCCTGCTTACAGAGCCCTGGAAAGTGGAGGAGTTGTAGGGACAACAGAGTAAGCCCTACCGCCCATCTTGGGTGCTTCTGTTAAATTCAATTCCTGAATTTTATTATTTACATGAGTAACCTGTATACCCCAGGCCTGGAGATTAGGCCAGAGCACTCTCATAAATCTTGTAAAGAAAGGGAAGTCAAAATAGGCAGCTGGGTGTTTGAGGGATTTTCTGTTGAAGGAGGGGGAATTTGGGAGTTAAGGGATTTTGCTGAGGTGATGGGGCTGGACTTCAAGAAGAGGAATTTAGTTTTGGTTCTAAGTCTAATTTCTGTTCCTTCATCTTATTAAGGGAGTCTCTAAGGCTAGCCAATATGGTCCTTTGTGTCTTTTAAAAATTTGGTCTTTCCATAGGTACCAAATAAGAAAATTTTTTAGAATGAGAGCTAAAAATATATTTTTTATTCAAATATAGCCAATTCAAAGTATCCATGGGAATTCCCTGGTGGTCTAGTGGTTAGGACTTGGCTCTTCCAATGCCAGGGCCCACATTCGATCCTGTTTGGGGAACCAAGATCCTGCAAGATGTGTGGCGCAGCCAAAAAAACAGAACACAAAGCATCCATGATCTGGCCATTGACAAGTAGGATCTTACATTAATCTCAATAGTGACTCAAACCAATAAGCCTTTTTTATGGCTTAAACAAAGATGCAAATGGTGCCACAAAGGAGGTAAGATGCAGCAAGTGTCCCAGAGGAGGGTGCAAATAGATCCCACATACCACAACTAAGAGTTCACATGCTGCAACTAAAGATCCTGCATGCCACAACTAAAAAAGATCCTCCATGCTGCAAGTAAGACCTGGCGCAGCCAAATAAATAAATTTTTTTAAAAAGTAAATCAAATAAAAAAGACTGTTACAAGAGACAAAGAAGGACACTACATAATGATCAAGGGATCAATCCAAGAAATTGATATAACAATTGTGAATATATACACACCCAACATAGGAGCACCTAAATACATAAGGCAAATATTAACAAATATAAAAGGAGAAATTGACAGTAACACAATAACAGTAGTGGAATTTATCACCTGCTCTACATCAATGGACAGATCATACAGAAAATCAATAAGGAAACAACACATTAGACGAGATGAACTTAACTGATATATATAGAGCATTCCATCTGAAAGCAGAATACACATTCTTTTCAAGTGCACATGGAATAATCTCCAGGATAGAGCACATGCTAGGCCACAAAACAAGCCTCAGTAAATTTAAGAAAATTGAAATGATATCAAGCATCTTTTCTCACCACAACACTGTGAGATTAGAAATAAACTACAAGGGAAAAACACCACAAACGTGGGAGCTAAACAATATGCTATATATCACTGAGGAAATCAAAGAAGAAATCAAAAACTAACGGGGGACAAACGAAAATCAAAACATCACAATCCAAAACCTACGGGACACAGCAAAAGCAGTTCTACGAAGGAAGTTTATAGTCATACAGCTTACCTCAGGAAACAAAAATCACAAACAACCCAACCTTACACCTAAAGGAACTAGAAAAAGAAGAACAAACAAAACCCAAAGTTAGTGGACGAAAAGAAATTATAACTAACACAGCAGAATTAAACGGCTTTTAAAAATGGAAAATATCAAACAAAAGCTGGTTCTTTGAAAAGGTAAACAAAATTGATAAACATTTAGCCAGACTCATAAAGCAAAGGGAGAAGGCCCAAATCAATAAAATTAGAAATTATAAAGGAGAAGTTAAAAGCAACACCACGGAAATGCAAATGATCATAATGGACTACTATGAACAACCATATGCCAATAAAATGGACAACTTAGAAGAAATAGACAAATTTTTAGAAAGGTACAATTTCCCAATAATGAACCAGGAAGAAATAGAAAATATGAACAGACCAATTACCAGTAATAAAATTGAATCAGTAATTTTAATACTCCCAACAAACAAAAGTCCAGGACCAGATGGCTTTGCAGCTGAAATCTACCAAATATTTAGAGAATAGTTAACACGTATCCTTCTCAACTATTCCAAGAACTGCAGAGGAAGAAATACTTCCAAATTCATACTATGAGGCCACCATCACCCTGATACCAAAACCAGATAAAAATATCACACACACACACAAAAAGGAAATTACAGGCCAATATCTCTGATGAACATAGATGCAAATATCCTCCATGAGACAGCAAACCAAACCCAACAATACACTAAAAGAAACATACACCATGATCAAGTGGGGTTTATCTGAGGAATGCAAGGATTTTTCCATATCTGCAAATTAATCAATGTATACACCACATTCAAAAATTGAAAAATAAAAACCATATGATCATATCAATAGATACAGAAAAAGCTTTTGACAAAAATCGTACATCTATTTATGATGAAAAACTCTCCAGAAAGTGGGTATAAAGGGAACATACCTCACCATAATGAGGGCTATGTATGAAAACCCCACAACTAACATAATACTCAATGACAAAAGGATGAAAGCATTTCCTCTAAGATCAGGAACAAGACAAGGATGTCTACATTCACCTTTTATTCAACACATGTTAGAATCCTAGTCACAGCAATCAGACCAGAAATGGTAATAAAGGGTATCCAAATTGGCAAGGATGTAGAAAAACTGTCACAGTTTCTAGATGACATGATATCATGCACAGAAAATTCTAAAGAAGACACAAAACTCTACTAGAACTCATTAATGAATTTGGTGAAGTTTCAGGATACAAAATTAATATACAAATTAATTAAAATCTGTTGCATTTCTGAACACTAACAATGAACCATCACGAAGAGAAATTAAGGAAATAATCTCATTTACTATCACATCAAAAAGAATAAAATACCTAGGGATGTATCTACCCAAGGATGTAAAAGACCTGTAGTCAGAGCACTGTAAGACACTAACAAAAGAAGTTGAAGACGACACAAACAGATGGAGAGATATACTGTGTTCTTGAATTCGAAGAATTAATATTGTCAAAATGACTGTACCACCTAAGGCAATCTACAGATTCAATGCAATCCCCATCAAATTACCAATGACATTTTTCACAGAACTAAAACAATTTTAAAGTTTGTATGGAAACACAAAAGAGCTCAATTAGCTAAAACAGTCTTTATAAAGAAGAACAGAGCTGAAGAATCACAGTTCCAGGCTTCGGACTATACTAAAAAAACTACAGTAATCAAAACAGTATGGTACTGGCTAAAAAAACAGACCCATATATCAATGAAACAGGATAGAGAGCTCAGAAATAAACCCACACACTTATGGTCAATTAATCTATGACAAAGGAAACAAGAATAAACAATGGAGAAAAGCAGTCTCTTCAATAAGTGGTGTTGGGAAAATTGGAGAGCTGCATGTAAATGATGTAATTAGAACATTCTCCAACACCACATACAAAAGTAAACTCAAAATGCATTAAAGACCTAAATGTAAGACCAGAAACCATAAAACTCTTAGAAGAGAACATAGGCAGAACAATCACTGACATAAATTGTAGCAATATTTTTGGATCTGTCTCTTCAAGGAGGGGAAATAAAAGCAAAAATGAACAAATGGACATAATTGAAAGGTTTTGCATGGCAAATGAAACCACTGACAAAACAATAATAAAAGCTACTGAATTATGGGAAATTTTTCAAATGATATGACCATTAAGGGGTAAATATTCAACATTTATAAACAGCTCATATGTCAACAGTTTTTTTTTTAAGTTTAAAAAATGGGCAGAAGAACTGAATAGATATTTTTCCAAAGAGGAAATTCAGATGGCCAACAGGCACATGAAAAGATACTCAACATCACTAATCACCAGGGAAATGGAAATCAAAATCACAATGAGATATGATCTCACACCTGTCAGAATGGCTATCATCAAAAAGAATACAAATAACTTTTTTTTCTGGTTCAAGATGGTAGAGTAGAAGAATGTGTGCTCACTCCCTCTTGCAAGAGCACCAGAATCACAACTAACTGCTGAACAATCATCGACAGGAAGACACTGGAATTAACCAAAAACAATACCCCACATGCAAAGACAAAGGAGAAGCCACAATGAGATGGTAGGAGGGGTTCAATCATAATAAAATCAATTCCCATAACTGCTGGGTGGGGGACTCACAAACTGGAGAACACTTATACCACAGAAGTCCACCCACTGGAGTGAAGGTTCTGAGCTCCACATCAGGCTGCCCAACCTGGGGGTCCAGCAAGAGGAGGAGGAACTCCTAGAGAATCAGACTTTGAAAGCTAGTGGGATTTGATTGCAGGACTTTGACAGCATGGGGGAAACAGACACTACACTCTTGGAGGGCACACACAAAGTAGTGTGTGCATGAGGACCCAGGGAAAGGAGGCGTGACCCCTTAGGAGACTGAACCAGACACACCTGCTAGTGTTCAGGGTCTCCTGCAGAGGCAGGGCTGGCTGTGGCTCACCATGAGGACAAGGACACTGGCAGCAGAAGTTCTGGGAAGTACTCCTGGGCGTGAGCCCTCCCAGAGTCTTGCCAGTAGCCCCACCAAAGAGCTGGGTAGGCTGCAATGTTGGGTCGCCTCAGGCCAAACAACCAACAGGGAGGGGACCCAGCCACACCGAGCAGCAGAGAAGTGGATTAAAGTTTTACTGAGATCTGCACACCACAAGTCCCTCCCATCAGAAACTTACACAAGCCTCTTAGATAGCCTCATCTACCAGAGGGCAGACAGAAGAAGCAAGAAAAACTACAATCCTGCAGCCTGTGGACAAAAACCACAATCACAGAAAGAGACAAGATGAAAAGGCATAGGGCTATGTACCAGATGAAGGAACAAGGTAACACCCCAGAAAAACAACTAAATGAAGTGGAGATAGGCAACCTTCCAGAAAAAGAACTCAGAATCATGAGAGTGAAGATGATCCAGGACGTTGGAAAAAGAGTGGAGGCAAATATCGAGAAGATGCAAGAAATGTTTAACACAGACCTAGAAGAATTAAAGAACAGACAGGCAAAGAATTAAAGAACAAACAGAGATGAACAATACAATAACTGAAATGACAACTACACTAGAAGGAATCAATAGCAGAATAACTGAGGCAGAAGAATGGATAACTGACCTGGAGGACAGAATGGTGGAATTCACTGCCATGGAACAGAATAAAGAAAGAATGAAAAGAAATGAAGACAGCATAAGGGACATCTGGAACAACGTTAAATGCAACAACATTCACATTTTAGGGGTCCCAGAAGGAGAAGAGAGAGACAAAGAACCTGAGAAAATATTTGAAGAGATTATAGTCGAAAATTCCTTAACATGGGAGAGGAAATAGCCACCCAAGTCAGGGAAGCACAGTGACTTGCAGGCAGGATAAACCCAAGAAGAAACATGCCGAGACACGTAGTAAGCAAATCCGCAAAAATTAAAGACAAAGAAAAATTATTGAAAGTACAAAGGAAAAATGACAAATAAGATACAAGGGAACTCTCATAAGGTTAACAGCTGATTTCTCAGCAGAAGCTCTACAAGCCAGAAGGGAGGGGCATGATATATTTAAAGTGATGAAAGGGAAGAACCTACAACCAAGATTACTCTAGCCAGCAAGGATCTCATTCAGATTTGATGGAGAAATCAAAAGCTTTACACACAAGCAAAAGCTAAGAGAATTCAGCACCACCAAACCAGCTCTACAACAAATGCTAAAGGAACTTCTCTAAGTGGGAAACACAAGAGAAGAAAAGGACCTACAAAACCAAACCCAAAACAATTAAGAAAATGGTAATAGGAATGTACATATTGATAATTACCTTAAACATGAATGGATTAAATGCTCCAACCAAAAGACACAGGCTCGCTGAATGGATACAAAAACAAGACCCATATATATGCTGTCTACAAGAGACCCACTTCAGACCTAGGGACACATACAGACTGAAAGTGAGGGGATGGAAAAAGATATTCCATGCAAAACGAAAGCAAGAAAAAGCTGGAGTAGCAATACCCACATCAGATAACCTAGACTTTAAAATAAAGAATGTTACAAGAGACAAGGAAGGACAATACATAATGATCAAGGGATCAATTCAAGAAGAAGATATAACAATTATAAATATATATGCACCCAACATAAGAGAACCTCAATACATAAGGCAACTGCTAACAGCTACAAAAGAGGAAATCAACAGTAACACCTTAATACTGGGGGACTTTAACACCTCACTTACGCCATTGGACAGATCATCCAAACAGAAAATTAACAAGGAAACACAAGCTTTAAATGACAAAAGAGACCAGATAGATTTAATTGGTATTTATAGGACATTCCATCCAAAAACAGCAGATTACACTTTCTTCTCACATGCACAGGGAACATTCTCCAGGATAGATCACATCTTGGGTCACAAATCAAGTCTCAGTAAATTTAAGAAAATTGAAATCATAGCAAGCATCTTTTCTGACCACAATGCTATGAGATTAGAAATCAATTACATGGGATAAAAAAAGTAAAAAACACAAACACATGGAGGCTACACAATACATTACTAAATAACCAAGAGTTTACTGAGGAAATCAAAAAATACCTAGAGACAAATGAAAATGAAAACACAATGATCCAAAACCTATGCGATGCAGCAAAAGCAGTTCTAAAACGGAAGTTTATAGGAATACAATCCTACCTCAAGAATCTCAAACAATCTAAACGTACACCTAAAGGAACTAGAGAAAGAAGAGCAAACAAAACCCAAAGTTATTAGATGGAAAGAAATCATCAAGATCAGAGCAGAAATAAATGAAACAGAAACAAAAAAAACAATAGCAAAGATCAATAAAACTAAAAGGTAGTACTTTGAGAAGATAAACAAAATTGATAAACCATTAGCCAGACTCATCAAGAAAAAGAGGGAGAGGACTCAAATCAATAAAATTAGAAATGAAAAAGGAGACGTTACAACAGACACAGCAGAAATACAAAACATCATAAGAGACTACTACAAGCAACTGTATTTCAATAAAATGGACAATGGGAAGAAAGTGACAAATTCTTAGAAAGGAATAACCTTCCCAGACTGAACCAGGAAGAAATAGAAAATATGAACAGACCAGTCACAAGTAATGAAATTGAAACTGTGATTAAATATTTTGCAACAAACAAAAGTCCAGGACCAGATGGCTTCACAGGTGAATTCTATCAAACATTTAGAGAAGAGCTAACACTCATCCTTCTCAAAACCTTCCAAACAATTGCAGAGGAAGGAACACTCCCAAACTCATTCTATGAGGCCACATCACCCTAATACCAAAACCAGACAAAGATACTACAAAATAAGAAAATTACAGAGGGAGGGGAATATGGCGGAAGAGTAAGATGTGGAGATAACCTTCCTCCCCACAGATACACCAGAAATTCATCTACACGTGTAACAACTCCTACAGAACACCTACTGACCGCTAGCAGAGGACCTCAGACCTCCCAAAAGGTAAGAAACTCCCCACGTACCTGGGTAGGGCAAAAGAAAAAAGGAAAAACAGAGACAAAATGATAGGGACGGGACCTGCACCAGTGGAGGGAGCCGTGAAGGAGGAAAGGTTACCACACACTAGGAAGCCCCTTCGCGGACAGACCGCGGGTGGTGGAGGGGGAAAGCTTCGGAGTAGCGGAGGAGAGCGCAGCAACAGGGGTTGCAGAGGGCAAAGCAGAGAGATTCCCGCACAGAGAATCGGTGCCGACCGGCACTCACCAGCCCAAGAGGCTTGTCTGCTCACCCGCTGGGGTGGGCGGGGCTGGGAGCTGAGGCTCGGGTTTCAGTCGGAGCGCAGCGAGAGGACTGGGGTTGGCGACATGAACACAGCCTGAAGGGGGCTAGTGTGCCACGGCTGCCCGGGAGGGAGTCCGGGAAAAAGTCTGGACCTGCCGAAGAGGGAAGAGACTTTTTCTCCCCTCTTTGTTTCCTGGTGCGCGAGGAGAGGGGATTAAGAGCACTGCTAAAAGGAGTTCCAGAGACCGGCGCGAGCCGCGGCTAAAAGCGCAGACCCCAGAGACGGGGGTGGGATGCTGGGGCTGCTGCGGCCACTGCCAAGAGGCCTGTATGCGAGCGCAGGTCACTGTCCACGCCCCCTTTCCGGGGAGCCTGTGCAGCCCACCACTGCCAGGGTCCCGGGATCCAGGGACAGCTTCCCCGGGACAGCGCAGGGAGCGCCTCGGGCTGGTGCAATGTCATGCCGGCCTTGGCCGCCACAGGCTCGCCCCGCACTCCGTACCCCCCCTCCCCCAGGCCTGAGCGAGCCAGAGTCCCAGAAGCGGCTGCTCCTTTAACCCCGTCCTGTCTGAACGAAGAACAGATGCCCTCCAGTGATCTACACGCAGAGGCGGGGCCAAATCCAAAGCTGAGACCGGGAGCTGTGAGAATAAAGAAGAGAAAGGGACATCTCTCCCAGCAGCCTCAGAAGCAGCGGATTAAAGCTCCACAATCAACTTGATGTACTCTGCATCTTTGTAATACATGAATAGACAACGAATCATACCAAATTGAGGAGGTGGACTTTGAGAGTAAGATTTATGATTTTTTCCCCTTTTTGTGAGTGTGTATGTGTATGCTTCTGTGTGAGATTTTGTCTGTACAGCTTTGCTTCCACAATATGTCCTAGGGTTCTATCCGTCCATTGTTTTTTTTAATTTTTTTTCTTAATAATTATTTTTTAATAACTTTATTTTATCTTACTTTATTTTATTTTACTTTATCTACTTTCTTTCTTTCTTTCCTTCCCTCCCTCCTGTAGACAACAAATCATCCCAAATTCAGGAGGTGGACTTTGAGAGCAAGATTTATTATTCTTTCCTCTTTTCCTTTTTGTGAGTGTGTATGTGTATGCTTCTGTGTGAGATTTTGTCTGTATAGCTTTGCTTTCACCATTTGTCCCAGGGTTCTATCCGTCCTTTTTAAAAAATTTTTTTTCTTAATAATTATTTTTATTTTAATAATTTTATTATATTTTATCATACTTTATTCTATTTCACTTTACCTTCTTTCTTTTTTTCCTACCTTCCCTCCTTCCTCCCTCCTTTCTTTCTTTCTTTCTACTTCTCCTCCTTTTAATTCTGAGCCATGTGGATGAAAGTCTCCTGGTGCTGCAGCCAGGGGTCAGTGCTGTGCCTCTGAGGTGGGAGAACCAACTTCAGGACACTGGTCCACAAGAGACCTTCCAGCTCCACATAATATCAAATGGCAAAAATCTCCCAGAGATCTCCATCTCAACATCAGCACCCAGCTTCACTGAACGACCAGCTAGCTACAGTGCTGGACACCCTATGCCAAACAACTACTAAGACAGGAACACAATGCCACCCATTAGCAGAGAGGCTGCCTAAAATCATAATAAGTCCACAGACTCCCCAAAACACACCACAAGACATGGACCTGCCCATCAGAAAGACAAGATCAAGCCTCATCCACCAGAACACAGGCACTAGTCCCCTCCACCAGGAAGCCAACACAACCCACTGAACCAAACTTAGCCACTGGGGACAGACACAAAAACAACGGGAACTATGAACCTGCAGCCTGCAAAAAAAAGACCCCAAACACAGTAATATAAGCAAAATGAGAAGACAGAAAAACACACAGCAGGTGAAGGAGCAAGATAAAAACCCACCAGACCTAACAAACGAAGAGGAAATAGGCAGTCTACCTGAAAAAGAATTCAGAATAATGATAGTAAAGATGATCCAAAATCTTGGAAATAGAATAGACAAAATGCAAGAAACATTTAACAAGGACCTAGAAGAACTAAAGATGAAACAAGCAACGATGAGCAACACAATAAATGAAATTAAAAATACCCTAGATGGGATCAATAGCAGAATAACTGAGGCAGAAGAACGGATAAATGATGTGGAAGATAAAATAGTGGAAATAACTGCTGCAGAGCAGAATAAAGAAAAAAGAATGAAAAGAACTGAGGACAGTCTCAGAGACCTCTGGGACAACATTAAATGCAACAACATTCGAATTATATGGGTTCAAGAAGAAGAAGAGAAAAAGGGACTGAGAAAATATTTGAAGAGATTATAGTTGAAAACTTCCCTAATATGGGAAAGGAAATAGTTAAGTCCAGGAGGCACAGAGAGTCCCATACAGAATAAATCCAAGGAGAAATACGCCAAGACACATATTAATCAAACTGTCAAAAATTAAACACAAAGAAACCATATTAAAAGCAGCAAGGGAAAAACAACAAATAACACACAACGGAATCCCCATCAGGTTAACAGCTGATCTCTCAGAAGAAACTCTACAAGCGAGAAGGGAGTGGCAGGATATATTTAAAGTGATGAAGGAGAAAAACCTGCAACCAAGATTACTCTACCCAGCAAGGATCTAATTCAGATTTAATGGAGAAATTAAAACGTTTACAGACAAGCAAAAGCTGAGAGAGTTCAGCACCACCAAACCAGCTTTACAACAAATGCTAAAGGAACTTCTCTAGGCAAGAAACACAACAGAAGGAAAAGACCTACAATAACGAACCCAAAACAATTAAGAAAATGGGAATAGGAACATACATATCGATAATTACCTTAAATGAAAATGGACTAAATGCTCCCACCAAAAGACACAGATTGGCTGAATGGATACAAAAACAAAACACGTATATATGCTGCCTACAAGACACCCACTTCAGACCTAGAGACACATGCAGACTGAAAGTAAGGGGATGGAAAAAGATATTCCACGCAAATGGAAATCAAAAGAAAGCTGGAGTAGCAATTCTCATATCAGACAGAATAGACTTTAAAATAAAGACTATTAGAAGAGACAAAGAAGGACACTAAATAATGATCAACGGACCTATCCAAGAAGAAGATATAAGAATTGTAAATATTTATGCACCCAACATAGGAGCACCTCAATACATAAGGCAAATACTAACAGCCATAAAAGGGGAAATCGACAGTAACACATTCATAATAGGGAACTTTTTTTTTTTTTTTTTTTTCATAATAGGGAACTTTAACACCCCACTTTCACCAATGGACAGATCATCCAAAATGAAAATAAATAAGGAAACACAAGCTTTAAATGACACATTAAACAAGATGGACTTAGTTGATATTTATAGGACATTCCATCCAAACACAAAAGAACACACATTTTTCTCAACTGCTCATGGAACATTCTCCGGGATGGATCATATCTTGGGTCACAAATAAAGCCTTGGTAAATTTAAGAAAATTGAAATTGTATCAAGTATCTTTTCCGACTACAATGCTATGAGACTAGATGTCAATTACAGGAAAAGATGTGTAAAAAATACAAACACATGGAAGCTAAACAATACACTACTTAATAACAAAGTGATCACTGAAGAAATCAAAGAGGAAATTTAAAAATACCTAGAAACAAATGACAATGGAGACACGATGGCCCAAAACCTATGGGATGCAGCAAAAGCAGTTTTAAGAGGGAAGTTTATAGCAATACAATCCCAACATAAGAAACAGGAAATATCTCGAGTAAACAACCTGACCTTGCACCTAAAGCAATCAGAGAAAGACGAACAAAAAAACCCCAAAGTTAGCACAAGGAAAAAAATCATAAAAATCAGATCAGAGATAAATGAAAAAGAAATGAAGGAAACGATAGCAAAGATCAATAAAACTAAAAGCTGGTTCTTTGAGAAGATAAACAAAATTGATAAACCATTAGCCAGACTCCTCAAGGAAAAAAGAGAGAAGACTCAAATCAATAGAATTAGAAATGAAAAAGAAGTAACAACTGACACTGCAGAAATATAAGAGATCATGAGACATTACTACAAGCAACTCTATGCCAATAAAATGGACAACCTGGAAGAAAAGGACAAATTCTTAGAAACGCACAACCTACAAAGACTGAATCAGGAAGAAATAGAAAATATGAACAAACCAATCACAAGCAGTGTAATTCAAACGGTGATTAAAAATCTTCCAACAAACAAAAGCCCAGGACCAGATGGCTTCACAGGCAAATTCTATCAAACATTTAAAGAACAGCTAACACCTATCCTTCTCAAAATCTTCCAAAATATATCAGAGGGAGAAACACCCCCAAACGCATTCTATGAGGCCATCATCACCCTGATAGCAAAACCAGACAAGGATGTCACAAAGAAAGAAAACTACAGGCCAATATCACTGATGAACATAGATGCAAAAATCCTCAACAAAATACTAGCAAACAAAATCCAACAGCACATCAAAAGGATCATACACCATGATCAAGTGGGGTTTATTCCAGGAATGCAATGATTCTTCAATATACGCAAATCAATCAATGTGATACATCATATTAACAAATTGAAGGAGAAGAACCATATGATCATCTCAATAGATGCAGAGAAAGCTTTCGACAAAATTCAACACCCATTTATGATAAAAACCCTGGAGAAAGTAGGCATAGAGGGAACTTTCCTCAACATAATAAAGGCCATATATGACAAACCCACAGCCAACATCATCCTCAATGGTGAAAAACTGAAACCATTTCCACTAAGATCAGGAACAAGACAAGGTTGCCCACTCTCACCACCATTACTCAACATAGTTTTGGAAGTTTTAGCCACCACAATCGGAGAAGAAAAGGAAATAAAAGGAATCCAAATTGGAAAAGAAGAAATAAAGCTGTCACTGTTTGCAGATGACATGATACTATACATAGAGAATCCTAAAGATGCCACCAGAAAACTACTAGAGCTAATCAATGAATCTGGTAAAGTAGCAGGATACAAAATTAATGCACAGAAATCTCTGGCATTCCTGTACACTAATGATGAAAAATCTGAAAGTGAAATCAAGAAAACACTTCCATTCACCATTGCAACAAAAAGAATAAAATATCTAGGAATAAACCTGCCTAAGGAGACAAAAGACCTGTATGCAGAAAATTATAAGATACTGATGAAAGAAATTAAATATGATAAAAATAGATGGAGAGATATACCATGTTCCTGGTTGGAAGAATCAACATTGTGAAAATGACTCTACTACCCAAAGCAATCTGCAGATTCAATGCAATCCCTATCAAACTACCACTGGCATTTTTCACAGAACTAGAACAAAAAATTTCACAATTTGTATGGAAACACAAAAGATCCCGAATAGCCAAAGCAATCTTGAGAATGAAAAACGGAGCTGTAGGAATCAGGCTCCCTGACTTCAGACTATACTACAAATCTACAGTAATCAAGATAGTGTAGTACTGGCACATAAACAGAAAGATAGATCAATGGAACAGGATAGAAAGCCCAGAGATAAACCCACGCACATATCGTCACCTTATCTTTGATAAAGGAGGCAAGAATATACAGTGGAGAAAGGACAGCCTCTTCAATAAGTGGTGCTGGGAAAACTGGACAGGTACATGTAAACGTATGAGATTAGATCACTCCCTAACACCATACACAAAAATAAGCTCAAAATGGATTAAAGACCTAAATGTAAGGCCAGAAACTATCAAACTCTTAGAGGAAAACATAGGCAGAGCACTCTATGACATAAATCACAGCAAGATCCTTTTTGACCCACCTCCTAGAGAAATGGAAATAAAAACAGAAATAAACACATGGGACCTAATGAAACTTAAAAGCTTTTGCAGAGCAAAGGAAACCATAAACAAGACCAAAAGACAACCCTCAGAATGGGACAAAATATTTGCAAATGAAGCAACTGACAAAGGATTAATCTCCAGAATTTATAAGCAGCTCATGCAGCTCAATAGCAAAAACACAAACAACCCAATCCAATAATGGGCAGAATACCTAAATAGACATTTCTGCAAAGAAGATATACAGACTGCCAACAAACACATGAAAGAATGCTCAACATCATTAATCGTTAGAGAAATGCAAATCAAACTACAATGAGATAACATCTCACACCAGTCAGAATGGCCATCATCAAAAAATCTAGAAACAATAAATGCTGGAGAGGGTGTGGAGGAAAGGGAACACTCTTGCACTCCTGATGGGAATGTGAATTGGTACAGCCACTATGGAGAACAGTATGGAGGTTCCTTAGAAACTACAAATAGAACTACCATACGACCCAGCAATCCCACTACTGGGCATATACCCTGAGAAAACCATAATTCAAAAAGAGACATGTACCAAAATGTTCATTGCAGCTCTATTCACAATAGCCCAGAGATGGAAACAACCTAAGTGTCCATCATCGGATGAATGGATAAAGAAGATGTGGCACATATATACAATGGAATGTTACTCAGCCATAAAAAGAAAAGAAATTGAGCTATTTGTAGTGAGGTGGATAGACCTAGAGTCTGTCATACAGAGTGAAGTAAGTCAGAAAGAGAAAGAAATACCGTATGCTAACACATATATATGGAATTAAAGAAAAAAAAATGTCATGAAGAACCTAGGCGTAAAACAGGAATAAAGACACAGACCTACTAGAGAATGGACTTGAGGATATGGGGAGGGGGAAGGGTAAGCTGTGAGAAAGCGAGAGAGAGGCATGGATATATATACACTACCAAACGAAAGGTAGATAGCTAGTGGGAAGCAGCCGCATAGCACAGGGAGACCAGCTCAGTTCTTTGTGACCACCTGGAGGGTTGGGATAGGAAGGGTAGGAGGGAGGGAGACGCAAGAGGGAAGGGATATGGGAACAGAGGTATATGTATAACTGATTCATTTTGTTATAAAGCAGAAACTAATACACCATTGTGAAGCAATTATACTCGAGTCATGTACCAAAATGTTCATTGCAGCTCTATTTACAATAGCTCAGAGATGGAAACAACCTAAGTGTCCATCATCCAATAAATGGATAAAGAAGATGTGGCACATATATACAATGGAATATTACTCAGCCATAAAAAGAAAGGAAATTGAGCTATTTGTAATGACATGGATAGACCTAGATTAGAGTCTGTCATACAGAGTGAAGTAAGTCAGAAAGAGACAAATACTGTATGCTAACGCATATATATGGAATTTAAGAAAAAAAATGTCATGAAGAACCTAGGGGTAAAACAGGAATAAAGAGACAGACCTACTTGAGAATGGACTTGAGGATATGGGGAGGGGGAAGGGTAAGCTGTGACAAAGCGAGAGAGAGGCATGGACATATATACACTACTAAACCTAAGGTAGATAGCTAGTGGGAAACAACTGCATAGCACAGGGAGATCAGCATGGTGCTTTGTGACTGCCTGGAGGGGTGGGATTGGGAGGGTGGGAGGGAGGGAGACGCAAGTGGGAAGGGATATGGGAACAGGTGTATATGTATAACTGATTCATTTTGTTATAAAGCAGAAACTAATACACCATTGTGAAGCAATTATACTCCAATAAATTTGTAAAAAAAAAATTACAGACCAACATCACTGATGAATATCAATGCAAAAATCCTCAACAAAACACTAGCAAACAAAATCCAACAATACATTAAAAGGATCATACACTATGATCAAGTGGGATTTATCCCAGGGATGCAAGGATTCTTCAATTTATGCAAATCAATCAATGTGATACACCATACTAACAAATTGAAGAAGAAAAACCATATGATCATCTCAATAGATGCAGAAAAAGCTTTTGACAAAATTCAACACCCATTTATGATAAAAACTCTCGAGAAAGTAGGCATAGAGGGAACCTACCTCAACATAGTAAAGGCCATATATGACAGTCCCACAGCAAACATCATTCTTAATGGTTAAAAACTGAAAGCATTTCCTCTAAAATCAGAAACAAGATAAGGATATCCACTCTCGCCACTATTATTCAACATAGTTTTGGAAGTCCTAGCCATGGCATTCAGAGAAGAAAAAGAAATAAAAGCAATACTAATTGGAAAAGAAGAAGTAAATCTGTCACTGTTCGCAGATGACATGATACTATACATAGAGAATCCTAAAGATGCCACCAGAAAACTACTAGAGCTAGTCAATGAATTAGGTAAAGTTGCAGGATACAAAGTTAATACACAGAAATCTCTTGCATTCCTATACACTAATGATGAAAAATCTGAAAGAGAAAGTACAGAAATACTCCCATTTACCATTACAACAAAAAGAATAAGGTACCTAGAAATAAGCCTACCTAGGGAGACAAAAGACCTATATGCAGTAAACTATAAGAAACTGATGAAAGAAATTAAAGATAATACAAACAGATGGATAGATATACCATGTACTTGGATTGGAAGAATCAATATTGTGAAAATGACTACAGTACCCAAAGCAATCTACAGATTCACTGCAACTCCTATCAAATTACCAATGTCATTTTTTACAGAACTAGAACAAAAAATCTTAAAATTTGTATGGAGACACAAAGACTCTGAATAGCCAAAGCAATCTTGAGGGGAAAAAAATGTAGCTGGAAGAATCATTGTCCCTGACTTTGGAGCTACAGTAATCAAGCTACAGTAATCAAGACAATATGGTACTGGCACAAAAACAGAAGTATAAATATGGTACTGGCACAAAACCAGAAGTATAAATCAGTGGAACAGGATAGAAAGCCCAGAGATAAACCCACACACCTATGGTCAACTAATGTATGACAAAGGAGGCAAGGATATACAATGGAGAAAAGACAGCCTCCTCAATAAGTGGTGCTAGGAAAATTGGACAGCTACATGTAAAAGAATGACATTAAAACACTTCCTAACACCATACACAGAAATAAACTCAAAATGGGTTAGAGACTTAAATGTATGACTGGACACTATAAAACTCTTAGAGGAAAATATAGGAAGAACACTCTGACATAAGTCACTGCAAGATCTTTTTTGACCCACTTCCTAGAGTAATGGAAATAAAAACAGAAACAAAGAAATGGGACCTAATGAAACTTAAAGGCCTTTGCACAACAAAGGAAACTATAAAGAAGACGAAAAGTCAGCCCTCAGAGTGGAAGAAAATATTTGCAAACAAAGCAACAGACAAGGGATTAATCTCTAAAATATATAAACAGTTCATGCAGCTCAATATTAAAGAAACAAACAACCCAATCCAAAAATGGGCAAAAGATCTAAATAGACATTTCTCCAAGGAAGACATACAGATGGCCAAGAAGCACATCAAAAGTTGCTCAACAGCACTAATTATTAGAGAAATGCAAATCAAAAGTACAGTGAGGTATCACCTCACACCAGTTGGAATGGCCATCATCAGAAAATCTACAAACAGTAAATGCTGGAGAGGGTGTGGAGAAAAGGGAACCCTCTTGCACTGTTGGTGGGAATGTAAGTTGATACAGCCACTATGGAGAACAGCATGGAGGTTCCTTAAAAAACTAAAAATAGAACTACCATATGACTCAGCAATCCCACTACTGGGCATATACCCAGAGAAAACCATAATTCAAAAAGAGTCATGTACCACAGTGTTCATTGCAACACTATTTACAATAGCCATGTCTTGGAAGCAACCAAAATGCCCATCAACAGACAAATGGATAAAGAAGAAGTGGTACATATATACAATGGAATATTCCTCAGCCATAAAAAGGAACGAAATTGGGTCATTTGTAGAGACATGGATGGACTTAGAGACTGTCATACAAAGTGAAGTAAATCAGAAAGAGAAAAACAAATATAGTATATTAACATATATATGTGGAACCTAGAAAAATGGTACAGATGAACTGGTTTGCAGGGCAGAAATAGAGACACAGATGTAGAGAACAAACGTATGGACACCAAGGGGGAAAGTGGCAGTGGTGGTGGTGGTGGGCTGAATTGGGAGATTGGGATTGATATGTCTCCACTAATATGTATAAAATAGCTAACTAATAATAACCTGCTGTATAAAAAATAAATAAAATTCAAAAAAATAAAACCTAATAAAAAAGAAAAGAATACAAATAACAAGTGTTGGTGAGGATATGGGGAAAAGGGAACACTGATACACTGTTGATGGGAATACAAATTGGTGCAGCCCCTGTGGAAAACAGTATGGAGTTCCCTTCAAAAAGCTAAAAATAGAACTACCATAAGACCCAGATATTCCACTCCTGGGTATATATACATACATATATCTGAAGAAAAATAAAACACTAAGTCTAAAAGATACATGTACCATAATGCTCATAGCTTCATTATTTACAATTGCCAAGATATGGAAGCAAACTAAGGGTACATCAGCAGATGAATGGGTAAAGAAGATATGCTATAAGTATACAATGGAATACTACTCAGTGATAGAAAAGAATAAAAATTTTCCATTTGCAGCAACATGGACAGACTTGGAGGGTATTATGCTTAGTAAAATAAGTTGGAGAAAGACAAATACTGTATGACATCACTTATATGTGGAATCTAAAAAATACAATGAACTAGTGAATAAAACAGAAGACACTCACAGATATAGAGAAGGAACTAGTGGTCACCATTGGGGAGAGGGAAGGGGGCAGGAGCAATATAGAAGGTTAAGAAGTACGAACTATTATATACAAAATAAGCAACAAGGACATACTGTACAACATGGGGAATATAGCCAATATTTTATAATAACTATAAATGGAGTATAACCATTAAAAATTGTGAACCAGTATATTGTACATCTGTAACATATAATATTGTACATCAACTATATTTCAATAAAAAATAAATTTAAAAAAATTTAAGATAAAAGGATGAAAGGAAGTCCTCATTTTTTTTAAAATATATATATACGCACATGAACAGGTTTAGGTAAGCCTTGGGTCTCTTGGAACCAAAGCAATTCCTGAAAGGGATGTGCCACTGAGTTGAGGATTATGTGATGTTTTACAGAGTACCTCACTGCTTGAAAATTTTCTTGAGGTTGGTGGGTGATCAGGTGTCAATCTAACCCATTCTATGACCAACTTATTCTAATATGAGAGTCTTTGAGTTAGGAAGGGAGCATTTTAAAGTGTTTTTAAGTGCTCAACCCATGCTCAGCGATTTTGTAGCTTCCAAGATGTCCCTTATTAACAGCATTTACCTCAACCACATTAACCCACAGCAAAGTTTGTCTAGACAGATGCCAATCTGGTGAGAACCGTGAACTCAGCAGTCTGCGAGGCCTACTCAAACAGCAGTCTTACAGGGTTTATGCCTGCGTTCTATCCTATGGTTTTCCCCCTTATGACAAATGATACAACAAACAGAGACAAAGAGAAACAGTTCATCTCTGGGAGGAAACAGATCAATAATACCCAAGAGTAACAAATCTTTAACAAACTCACTATACCCAAGGAACTATTTCCACAAGTATTTTCTCCTGTTAATCTAAATTTAGGAAAGGGAAGTAAGAAAAAGGACTCTCACCACCCTTGCTCCCACTGGACCTTTCAGGCAGAGATCTGGGAGGCTTACATGGTAAGAATTTATTCCTTGTGCTGGTTTTTTTTGTCAGAGGTCCCAGGATCTCTCAGCTGCAGCAGCCTCAAAGGGAGCAGTGTCCAGCCAGTGAAGTTAATCCCTTCAAGGTCACTAAATATATGGGGGGAGGGGAGGAGTTCCTCTACCCTTCTAACTTCTTTTGGCTGATCTATTAATTAAATAAACATAAGACAGATTAACAAGAGAAAAAAAATTTTGATTTTATATGTACAGAGCCTCACATAGATGTAAGAGGTTCCAATACTCCCAGGCAATTGAGGCCTATTATGCCGTCATGAGCCAAAGAGAAGGGATAGCAATCTGGAGCTTCAAAGGGAAGGAAGACAATTCTCAGGAAGAGGGGAAGAACATATTTGGTAGACAAATGTTTTTTATGACAGTCAGGGACAACAGCACACAGAGAGGCATCTGAACAAATAGGCCCTGCCAAACTCATCCCAGCCCACAACCTACCCATGCTCTTTGTAGTTATCTGTGGTGATAGCTGCCTTCCTGAGCCAGGCCTTCTATCTAAATTCTTTTAGGTGGTTAAGGGGGAGTTTAAAAGCTCTTCCTAAGTCTTTTGGGCCTTGATTGTCTTCAGTTCAAAATAATCTGTATGCCAGACTGGCACATTTTGGGGTGTTGTATTCTGCTCCCTTTCACAGACCTCTCTTACCCAGTGAGAATCTGTGATGGTCTTTCTCTGCATCCCATAGCCATGGTTTTGCCATGTTTTACCTTCTGTAGTCTGTTATGACAGCTGTCAATGTTTATTTTCTTTTCCCAGAGATTCAGACTTTGATGTTCAGCCCACAATCCCCCAAAATCTGGGGGGCTGGGGAGGGGGGAAGTGGGGGGCTTAAACACTATGAACTGGGAGCTGGGAGGGTCCTCTGTTCTGGATTCTTTGTAGAGAGAAGCAGGAAGAAGCTCCAAGGGACTGAATCCCTCAGGGCAGAGGTAAGCGGCAGGGCCCACCCCCCTCCTTCTACATGAGCTCCTCAGGAACCACACAATTGGAGAATAGAAGAATCATCTGAGTAAAAGAAAACCATTTCTTCTTAGTTTGTTTATGAAGGCCAGGATATGGCCCCAAATAGGCCTCTAAAAAGGCCAAAACATGTTTTTTAAGGTCCAATTCCAACTTAAGGACAGGTTGATTAAATGGGTGGTAGTGGTAGGTATGAGTAAACATACAGTCTAGCTCACTTATGGCGGAGCACAAAGGAAAGAGGTAGCCTCCATAAGATCAGATTAAAGCATAAAATTATGAGTGGATTAGCTAAGCTTTTAACAAGTGTTAAAAAACAAGGGAGAACTTGAGTGTCAGTTTGAAATGAATGAGGGCCTCAGACCCAAGTATATTTTGCACTTAGTTGTGTGCAAGGCAAATAAAAATGGAATTGTTATTGCTGAGAGAGCTCTCCAAAATGGAGCCTGGAGGGCACTGAGGAAGTGTGACTTTTGCACGTCTCAGCCTGGGTGGAATCTGACTCTTTGACCATTTATTGCTCTGACAAAGGCATCCAGAACATAAGTATACTTATGGACACTTCATCTGAAACAACTTGTGACAACCATCCCTCAAGGACAAATACTTCCTTCCTCTGTCAGAGCATAGCCTCGTGGCTTTTGCCTTTGTAAGTCCCTGAGTCTTTCTCTTCCCTGGAACACTCTTTCAGTTTTACCTGAATCTATGTCTCCTGAATTTCAATTCTTAAGACCCCAAATAAACTCTTTTCTTATTTGCAGCCTTCTGCATTTGTTGTTATTGTTGACAGTTGCAACCTCTATTCCAGAGATGTCTAGCCAGTGCTAATGAGAAAGATTGGGGGCAAAGCAAGAGAGAGCATGGAGCCTCACCCTCCACCCCACAGCCTTGTAGACTTGCAAAACCGCATTGTCAGCTTCTGAAAGCAGTAAGCCTCACTTACTTTCCTTGGGCACTTTTTGCTCTAAGCAAATGTCTTAAATTACTGAAGGACAGCAGAAAATCCTATTGATTTAAGGGCACAGAGGAATTCACATGGTGGCTGGAATAAGAATAGGAAAAAAACGAAAAACCTTTACATCTTTGAGATGGTCAAAAACTATCACCGAAGACTAACCACAGAACAAGGCACAAAGCAGGGGCAGGAATATACTAAAAAAGCCCTGCCTCTGAGGCCCAGGCATAAGAAGATAGCCTAAGATTACAGCTGAACCAGTGTAACAGAGAATTCTTAGGTTGTAAGCACAAGCTTAGCACCAAATAACAAGCAGCAGCATTATAATGCTGAGAGAGGAGTGATGGGGAGCAGAACATACCACCCCAAAATATGCCTTTTTAGCATAAGGATTATTTTAGGATGTTATTTTTAAGAAACTGCAGGCAAAGGAGAAGCTCAGAAAACTGAATTAAAGTTACACTTTTGTAAGAGACATTTACATTTATAAGGGAAGCCTCCATTTGTAAGGGCATCTCCCTCCCTGTACCAGGAAGAAGAGGGTGACTAAATCTCTAACAACTCTTGTCAATGGAGAAGGCAATGACTTAAATCTGCATAACAACCTTACCCTTGTTTACTGTGCTTTTTCCTGGTAACGTCGCGTAACTCATTTCCCCCCACCCCCAAATCTTCTTTTGTCTTTAGCTGGAGATGGTATTTACATGGAGATGGTGGTGACCTGAGTCACTTTGGGGAATTACTCAGTTTTCCTGGGTATCTCTCATGTGTATAGGAGGTATGCATGCTATTAAACTTCTGTTTGCTTTTCTCCTGTTAATGTGTCTTTTATTACAGGAGGGTCTTAGCCAAGAAACTAGAAGATAAAAGGAAAATTATTTTTCCTCCCCACAGGAGTATAAGCTTGGAGAAGAACATCATCTGTTGTGCAGGAATGCAAGGAAGTGTAAACGCTGAGTGGGGAGCATGAACACAAAGAAAAACACTCCAGCAACCCTGACACCTGCCTCAGCATGAGAATACAACAACCCATCACTGGAGGAATTTGAAGCCTGTGGCACATAGAAAGTAATGGTAGCAACAATAAAAAGTAACCTGTCACAATTCCTGACTAGACGACTCAAAAAAAGAAGCATGTCCATTTCCAGGTTTCAGTACTATTTATCTCATTCTCTACTAACACTAAAATTTCAAGCATTTGATAAAGAGTTACAAAAACAAAAGAGGAAAACAACCCATTGTCAAGAAATAAAATAATCATCATTACTGATTAACGATGGCTGAAAACATTAACCAGGAACATTAAAATAATTATAGTTAATAGGTTAAATGAGTGAGTGGAAAAGTTAGACAACATGCATGACTACATGAAAAATTTGAAAGGAGAAATAAAATCTAAGTCAAATGGGGATGCTAGAAATAAAATTACACAATATCAGAGGTAAAGAATTACTGTGATGTGCTCAGGGACTTCACTGGTGGTCCAGTGGTTAAGGATCTGCCTTCCAATGCAGGGGACGTGGGTTCAATCCCTGGTTGGGGAACTAAGATCCCACATGCCGTGGGGCAATTAAGCCCGCATGCCACAACTAGAGAGCCCACATGCCACAAGTAGAGAACACACGTGACACAACTAGAGAAGCCTGCATGCCACAACGAAGAGCTCGCATACTGCACTAAGACCTGATGCAGCCAAAAATATAAATAAATAAAATAAATAAATAAATATTTTAAAAAATTATTGTGATGGGCTCATAAATAGACTCAATACAGCTGAGGAAATAATCAGTAAACTTGAAGATTGAGAAAGAAATTATTCAGATTGATGCATGAAGAGACATCATCTTCATCATCATCATCATCTTAAGAAGGAGGAGGAGAAGGAGAAGTAGTAGTAGTTAAATTTTATTTGTGTTAGTCTCCTTTGGGACAAAATGAGGACTGTAGCCCAGGAGACAGCATTTCAGATAACTCTGAGAAACTGCTCCAAAGAAGTAGGGGAGAGGTCAGCATATATGTGATTTTGGTGAAGGGGGAGTACATGCAATCAAGTGCATATTTTTTTGCATAAGGTTGCTTCTAGTCATGAGTAGCAGATGTCACCATGGAGGATTTTAGTGCTTTTCTAGATACAAGGAGACACAAGAATTGGGCTCATAAAATCTCACGAAAATATCTATCTAAAGAACTGTTCTGCCAGTTTTTCCCAGAGCACAGAGTGCCTCATTCCTGTTCTCCACCCTGAAAGCCTTTCAGGAGATATTGAAGGTCAGCAGCTGCAGCACCTCATAATTTAATCTGTGTAGAGGTAGATGTCAGGTTCCAATTTGTAGTTGGCACCCAAAAGAAGAAGAAAGAGAAAATCAGACAGAATATGTACTTAAAGACATAGTAGCCAGAACTTCCCTGGTGGCGCAGTGGTTAAGAATCTGCCTGGGGCTTCCCTGGTGGCGCAGTGGTTGAGAGTCCGCCTGCTGATGCAGGGGACATGGGTTCGTGCCCCGGTCTGGGAAGATCCCACAGGCCGCGGAGCGGTTAGGCCCGTGAGCCATGGCCACTGAGCCTGCGCCTCTGGAGCCTGTGCTCCGCAACGGGAGAGGCCACAACAGTGAGAGGCCTCCGTACCAAAAAAAAAAAAAAAAGAATCTGCCTGCGAGTGCAGGGGATATGGGTTCGAACCCTGGTCCAGGAAGATCCCACATGCTGCAGAGCAACTAAGCCCATGCACCACAACTACTGAGCCCACAGTCTAGAGCCCACAAGCCACAACTACTGAGCCCATGTGCCACAAATACTGATGCTCACATGCCTAGAGCCCATGCTCCACAACAAAGAGAAGCCACCACAATGAGAAGCATGTGCACTGCAACGAAGAGTAGCCCCCTCTCTCTGCAACTAGAGAAAGCCTGTGCATAGCAATAAAGACCCAATGCAGCCAAAAATAAATAAATTACTTACTTAATTAATTTTTTAAAAGACATAATAGCCAAGATTTTCTCAAAATAATTTTAAAAAAATCAAAACACAGATCCAAGAAGCTGAAAGAATCTGAAACAGAATGAATACCAGAAACACCACTATCTTCATCATCTTAAACTTTAACTGCTTAAAACCAAAGATAAAGAGAAAATCTTGACATCAAGAGAAAAAGAAACTTTTCAAGTATTTTAATTCTTACTTATTTTAAGGTAAGCTGTGATAAATTAAAGATTTATACCAAAAGACCAAGAACAACCACTAAAAATATTCCAGAAAAGGGGCATAACTAATAAGCCAATAATGGAAATAAAACCTTACCATAAAAAATACATAATCCAAAATAAGGCACAAAAATGTCTATATGCTTCTATGGGAAAATAGCAAACAACAAACAGTATGATAAATTTTAATCCAATCATATTAATAATTGCATTAAATATAAATAGAATAACACCCTTCAATTAAAAGCAGAGATTGTCAAATTATGTTATGAACCAAGACCAAATATGTGCTGTACTCAAAAAACACACAAAGATATAAGTAGATTAAAAGTAAAGGGATGGGGCCTCCCTGGTGGCGCAGTGGTTGAGAGTCCGCCTGCCGATGCAGGGGATACGGGTTCGTGCCCCGGTCTGGGAGGATCCCATATGCCGCGGAGCGGCTGGGCCCGTGAGCCATGGCCGATGGGCCTGCGCATCCGGAGCCTGTGCTCCGCAACGGGAGAGGCCACAACAGTGAGAGGCCCGCATACCGCAAAAAGAAAAAAAAAAAAAAAAAAAAAAAAAAAAAAAAAAAAAAAAGTAAAGGGATGGGAGAAGACATATATGCAATCATTAATCCAAAGAAAGCTGGAGTGGCTGTATTATTATCAGATAAAATAGATTTCAGGATAATAAATACTACCATGGAAAAATAGGTTAATTATTCAAAAGGTCAATCCACCAACAAGACTTTAAAATCCTAAATGTTTTCTGCACTAACAACAGAATTTCAAAATGTACAAAGCAAAACCCAATAAAATTGAAAAGAGAAATAGATTCATAATAATAGTTACAGATTCACAAACACATGGAGGTTATAAATAACCAAGATCACTGAAGAAATCAAAGAAGAAATCAAAAAACACCTAGAGAAAAATGACAGTGAAAACATGACAATCCAAAACTTACGGGATGCAGCAAAAGCATTTCTAAGAGAGAAGTTTATAGCAATACAATCCTACCTCAAGAAACAAGCAACATCTCAAATAAACAATCAAAACTTACACCTAAAGGAACTAGAGAAAGAAGAACAAACAAAACCCAAAGTTAGTAGAAGGAAAGAAATCATAAAGATCAGAGCAGAAATAAATGAAATAGAAACAAAGAAAACAATAGCAAAGATCAATAAAACTAAAAGGTGGTTCTTTGAGAAGATAAACAAAATTGATAAACCTTTAGTCAGACTCATCAAGAAAAAGAGGGAGAGGACTCAAATCAATAAAATTAGACATGAAAAAAGAGAAGTTACAACAGACAGAAATACAAAACATCATAAGAGATTACTACAACTCTATGCCAATAAATGGACAACCTGGAAGAAATGGACAAATTCTTAGAAAGGTATAACCTTCCAAGACTGAACCAGGAAGAACAGAAAATATGAACAGACCAATCACAACTAATGAAATAAAAAGTGTAATTAAAAATCTTCCAACAAAAAAAAGTCCAGGACTAGATGGCTTCACAGGTGAACTCTATCAAACACTTAGAAGAGTTAACACCCATCCTTCTCAAACTCTTCCAAAAACTCGCAGAGGAAGGAACACTCCCAAACTCATTCTACAAGGCCACCATCACCCTGATACCGAAACCAGGCAAAGATATCACTAAAAGAGAAAATTACAGAACAATATCACTGATGAATATAGATGCAAAAGTCCTCAACAAAATACTAGCAAACAGAATCCAACAACACATTAAAAGGATCATACACCATGATCGAGTGAGATTTGTTCCAGGGATGCAAGGATTCTTCAATATACACAAATCAATGTGATACACCATATTAACAAATTGAAGAATAAAAACCATATGATCATCTCAATAGATGCAGAAAAAAGCTTTTGACAAAATTCAACACCCATTTATGATAAAAACTCTCCAGAAAGTGGGCACAAAGGGAACCTACCTCAACATAATAAAGGCCATATATGACAAACCCACAACAAACATCATGCTCAATAGTGAAAAACTGAAAGCATTTCCTCTAAGATCACGAACAAGACAAGGACGTCCTCTCTCGCCATTATTATTCAACATAGTTTTGGAAGTCCTAGCAATGGCAATCAGCGAAGAAAAAGAAATAAAAGGAATACAAACTGGAAAAGAAGAAGTCAAACTGTCACTATTAGCAGATGACATAACTCTATACATAGAGAATCCTGAAGATGCCACCAGGAAACTAATCAGAGCTAATCACTGAATTTGGTAAATTTGCAGGATACAAAATTAATGCACAGAAATCTCTTACATTCCTATACACTAACAATGAAAGATCAGAAAGAGAAACTAAGGAAATCCCATTCACCGTTGCAACAAGAAGAATAAAATACCTAGGAATAAATCTACCTAAGGAGGTAAAAGACCTGCATTCAGAAAACTATAAGACACTGATGAAAGAGATTAAAGATGACACAGATGGAAAGATATACCATGTTCTTGGGTTGGAATAATCAATATTGTGAAAACGACTATACTATCCAAAGCAATCTACAGATTCAATGCAATCCCTATCAAATTACCAATGGCATTTTTTTACAGAACAAAAAACCTTAAAATTTGTATGGAGACACAAAAGACCCTGAATAGCCAAAGCAATCTTGAGGGAAAAAAATGTAGCTGGAAGAATCAGACTCCCTGACTTTGGACTACACTACAAAGCTACAGTAATCAAGACAATATGGTACTGACACAAAAACAGAAGTATAAACCAATGGAACAGGATAGAAAGCCCAGAGATAAACCCACACACCTATGGTCAACTAATCTATGACAAAGGAGGCAAAGATATACAATGGAGAAAAGACAGCCTCTTCAATAAGTGGTGCTGGGAAAATTGGACAGCTACATGTAAAAGAATGACATTAAAACACTTCCTAACACCATACACAGAAATAAACTCAAAATGGGTTAGAGACTTAAATGTAAGACCAGACACTACAAAACTTAGAGGAAAACATAGGAAGAACACTCTTTGACATAAATCACTGCAAGATCTTTTTTGATCCATCTCCTAGAGTAATGGAAAAAAAAAAACAAAAATGAACAAATGGGACCTAATGAAACTTAAAGGCTTTTGCACAACAAAGGAAACTATAAAGAAGATGAAAAGTCAGCCCTCAGAGTGGAAGAAAATATTTGCAAACAAAGCAACGGACAAAGGATTAATCTCCAAAATATACAAGCAGCTCATGCAGCTCAATATCAAAAAAACAAACAACCTAATCCAAAAATGGGCAGAAGACCTAAATAGACATTTCTCCAAAGAAGATATACAGATTGCCAACAAACGCATGAAAGGATGCTCAACATCACTAATCATTAGAGAAATGCACATGAAAACTACAATGAGGTATCAACTCACACAGGTCAGAATGGCCATCATCAAAAAATCTACAAAAAATAAATTCTGGACAGGGTGTGGAGAAAAGGGAACCCTGTTGCACTGTTGGTGGGAATGTAAATTGATACAGCCACTATGGAGAACAGTATGGAGGTTCCTTAAAAAACTAAAAATAGAATTACCATATGACCCAGCAGTCTCACTACTGGGCATATACCCAGAGGAAACCATAATTCAAAAAGACACATGCACCCCAATGTTCATTGCAGCACTATTTACAATTGCCAGGTTATGGAAGCAACCTAAATGCTCATCGAAAGTCGAATGGATAAAGAAGATGTGGTACATATATACAACGGAATATTAGCCATAAAAAGGAATGAAACTGGGTCATTTGTAGAGACGTGGATGCATCTAGAGACTGTCATACAGAGTGAAGTAATTCAGAAAGAGAAAAACAAATATAGTATATTAACGTATATATGTGGAACATAGAAAGATAGTACAGATGAACCAGTTTGCAGGGCAGAAATAGAGACACAGGTGTAGAGAACAAACGTATGGACACCAAGGGGGGAAAGTGGCAGGGAGTGGTGGTGGTGTGATGAATTGGGAGGTTCGGATTGACATATATACATTAATATGTATAAAATAGATAACTAATAAGAACCTGCTGTATAAAAAAATAAAATTCAAAAAGAAATAGTTACAGATTTTGTTTTTTTATTTTTTGGCAATGCCATGCAGCATGTGGGATCTTAGTTCCCCAACCAGGGATTGAACTTGTGCCTCCTGCATTGGAAGCACAGAGTCTTAACTACTGGACTGCCAGGGAAGTCCCTTTTTAATTTTTATTTTATATTGGATTATAGTTAATTTACAATGTTGTATTAGTTTCAGATGTACAGCAAAGTGATTCAGTTATACATATATCAATACATTTATCTTTATTTTTTAGATTCTTTTCCCATTTAGGTTATTACAGAATATTGAGACGAGTTCCCTGTGCTATACAGTAGGTCCTTGTTGATTACTTTATACATAGTAGTGTGTATATGTTAATTCCCAACTCCTAATTTATCTCTCCCCACCACTTTTCCTGTTTGGTAACAAGAGTTTTCTAAGTCTGTGAGTCTGTTTCTGCTTTGTAAATAAGTTCATTTGTATCTTTTTTTTTTTTTTTAGATTCCAAATATGAGTGACATCATATGGTATTTGTTTTTCTCTGTCTGACTTACTTCATTTAGTATGGTCATCTCTAGGTCCATTCATGTTCCTACAAATGGCATTATTTCATTCTTTTTGGTGGCTGAGTAATAGTACATTAATAGTTACAGATTTTGAAACTAGTCTGTCAGTAATTGATAGAACAAGTTGACACAAAATCACTACATGGATTATCTGAATATACAATTAACAAATTAGTCCTGACATTTGTAGAATTTATCAATACGACAGTAGTAGAATAATATTGCTTTCCTGTGCACATGGAACATTCACAAAGATAAGACCATGCTCAGGACCATAAAACCTCGACAAATTTTAAAATAAATCATACAAAGTATGTTTCCTGACTATAATAAAATTAAAATAGTAATCAATAACAGAAAGGTAACTGAAAAAGTTCAAATTTTGGAAATTAAACAACAGTTCTAAAACAGTTCTAAACAAAAGGAGGAAGCCAAAGGTTAAAAATAGAAAATATTTTCAATGAAAATGAAAACACTATATATCAAAATTTATAGGACACAGCTAAAGCAATGCTTAGATGGCATTTACAACATTAATCCTAATCAAAATATCATTTTTTTTATAAATCAGTTTTTAGAAATCATAAGCAGGGAAGGAAATCAAGATGTCCAAGTAAGAGGACATGGAGTTCACCTTTCCCTCCAAATACATCAAAAATACACCTACATGTGGAACAATTCTCATGCGAAACTAACTGGAAATTGGCAGAAGGACTCCTATGCAACCAAGGCTGTCAGAAAAATACACATGTAATTGGGTAGGACAGAAAGAAAAGTGATTGAGTCAGGACCTGTGCCCCAGGGAGGGGACTCAGAGGAAAAGGAAAATCACACAGGTGGATACTCACACTGGGGAGTGAGCAAGCTGAGCTACAGACAGCATCCCAGTCCAGGGGTCCCATGAATAGGAGACAAGCTCCCTTGGCTGTTTGGAGAAACACTAGGACAGATAGGCTGGAGAAGCCAAGGCTCCACTCATGAGGAGCACACAGGTGCTGGCTTGCCACCAGGCAGGGCAGAGAGAGTCCTATCAGATGCAACCTTGCCATGTTCCCCTCTCTGATCTGAGCGAACTCCCTGGCACTGGACCTAGGGTGGCCAGGACTAGGGAAAAGATTTGACCTAGGGACACAGAGGTGACCCAGGGGCCTGGGGTAGAGCCCAGGTGAGGCAGTGGTGGCCATTGATGGCACTTACTCAAGCAGTGCCCCAGAAGCAGTCCAGACTTCTGATGGCAGTGCAGCTGCTAGAACTCCTGCAACCACCTTGCTGTGTACCCCAGCCCAAGCCAAGCAAACCATCCTGGTCAACTCACTCCATGGCACAAGGCAGCGCTAGACCTGGGGCTGTCACAACCAGGGAAAAGACACAACCATGGGCTCCATGTGAGCACAGCCACAGATACCTGCACAGGCAGAGCTCTGGGTCTCTGTAAGCACACGAGCCCCACTTGCTTCAGCACTACCCACCTTTGGGGCAAAGTTCCCAGTGCAAGGAGAAAAAAAAAAAAAACATACTCTTGGAGGGAACAGAACAGCTCAAGTCCAAACCTCAGGGCTTCTGCTCCAGCAACATAGGAGCTAACTCCAGCCCTGACAGGGCAGTGCTGGCCACTGAGCAGAGAGGAAGTCCTGCCTCACAATCTATGCAGGCTCTAGCTCTTCCATCTCCAGCCACACGCCCTACCAAGGTAATAGCAGCCAGCACACCCTAAGGAAAGATGTGACTGATGTCCACATCAAGTCCAGCCCCCCCACCCCCAACAGAGGCATTGGGCATATGCAGTCTACATAGGGACTCGCCCACATAAGAATACCCCTCCAGACTGCATTAGATAACCATTTCACCTAAATTCACAGAGACAGAAAAAGTTAAGTAAAATGAAAAGGCAGAACTACTCTCAATTGAAAGAGCAAGAGAAACACCCTAAAAAAATAATGAAACAAATAAACAATTTTCCAGATAAGGAATTCAAAACATTGGTAATAAAAATGCTAACTGAATTAGGAAAGAGAAGTGATCTAAACACAGATCATTTTAACAAGGAACTAGAAAATATAAAAAAGACCCAATCAAAATAGATAATTCAAGTGGCTCCAATCATGATGGTAGAATAGAAGGACATGGAGCTCACCTCCTCCCAAAAATACATCTATGTATGGAACTATTCTCACAGAATCCCTACTGAACACGGGCAGAAGATCTCAGAACCTAAAAGTACAAGAAAGATCTCCATGTAATGGGGTAGGATGAAAGGGGAAAAAAAGGAAGAAGGACGAGACCTGCACCTCTGGGACAAAGCTCTGAAAGAGGAAAGGTTCCTACACCCTGGGAAACCCCCGCACTGGTGGGAAGATCACTGGGTCAGAAAGGGAGCTTCAGAGGGTTGGAGGAGAGCACAGAAGCTGGTTTGCAGAAGGCAGAACAGAAAGAGACCTGCACACAGTCCATGCCACTACCCTGCACTCCCCAGCCTGAGACATGTATCTGCTGCTACACTTGGGGGCTGGGTGCTAAAACTCAGGCTTTAGAGGACAAACCCAGGGAGAGCCTGAAAGTCATCCTGCATGGAGACAGCCTGAAGGGGCTGGAGTGTGCTATCGTGGCAACCAGGGGGTGTATGCAGAAAAAGCCCAGGCCCACCATAGAAGTGAAGCACCAAGGTTAAAGGGCGCATGAAGGGAGGGGTGGGTCCCACCATATCAGCCTCTTTCTCTGCCTGCCCTCCACTGGCTCAGTGACACCTTTAAAAGCTCTGGGAGTGTGCAAGCACCAGCAGGTTGCCCGCAAGCAGAGGCAGGACTGAAATCAGAGCTGATCCCCAGGGTTGTGCAATCTGCAGATTTATACCATCACTGCCAGCTTTGTAAACTCAGCACCTGCAGGACATCCAAGTGGACAATAGGTGCTTCCGCAGCTGGGATGGGTCTGGCTTTAGCAGCTTTGGGCTTAGAGGGTGTGCACACGTGGAGGCAGGGCCAGGTCTGGGCTGCTTCCATAGCTCCCAACGTGGGTCCAAGTGCATGACTACTGCGTTCCTGGCACCTGACTTCAGTGGATCTGTGCTGGCAGATCTGTGCTGGTGGATTTGTAAACAGAGCACCTGAAGGACACAAAGCCCTACTGACTGCATTCCTATGGTTGACGAGGGGCCGAGGGCAGTCCTAACATCAGTGTACTTTGTGAGCCCACACAATGGGTTTCAGGTGACACCACAGAGTGCACTCCCTAGTGGACAGCCTGGCAGGGAATACTCAGTGTCTCTTCTCCCAGTGGGAGTGCTACAATCCCACCTACCTCACACCACAGCTCAGAAATAGATCGGGGAGGGGGGTATTCCCTGGTGGCCCAGTGGTTAGGACTCCATGCTTCCATTGCATGGGGCATGGATTCAATCCCTGGTCAGGGAACTAAGATCCTGCATGCCACAAGTTGTGACCAGAAAAAAAAATGTTAAAAAAAAAAAAAGAAGAAGATCTGGGGGCTCCTACTCCAACAACTAGGGAGAAGACTCTGCCCCTTTAAAGGGCTGTGACAACCATAAAGCAAAAAGGAGGACCTGCTCAACATCCAGTGCAGGCTCTGGACACCACAACACCAGTCACATCCCCTGTCAAGGGGATAACGGCCATCACACACTGAGGAAAGATGTGTCAGGCATCTTTACTAAAAACAGCCCTCAAGCCAAAAATATTAAACCCACATAGGATACACAGGGACACTCCCACATAAAAATAGCCCTCCAAGACCACAGTAAATAACTGTTTCCCCTAAACTTATACAGTAAGAGAAATATAAGTAAAATGAAGAAGCAGAGGAACGACTTCCAATTAATAGATCAAGAGAATTCCCCTGAAAGAACAATGAAACAAACCTCTTCAGTCTAATAAACACTGAGTTCAAAAAGGAGATAATGAAAATACTGAAGGAATTAAGAAAAGCTATCAATAGAAATGCAGATTACTGTAAAAAGGAACTAACAACTATAAAGAGAAGCCAAGAAAAATTAGACAACTCAATTGCTGAGACGAAAGCTGAGCTAGTGCCAATAAATAGCAGATTAAATAATGCAGAAGAATGAATAAGTGATCTGGAAGGTAGAATAATGGAAATCACCCAATCAGAACAGCAGACAGAAAAATAAAAACAATATAAGAGACCTATGGGATAATATAAATTGTGCCAATCTATGCATAATAGGGATTTCAGAAGGAGAAGAAAGAGAAAAGGGGATTGAAAATGTATTTGAAGAAATTATGGTTGAAAACTTGTGAAACCAAAAGAAGGAAATAGATATCCAGGTAGAGGAAGCACAGAGGGCCCTAAATAAGATGAACCCAAACAGACCTACCCCAAGACTTATCATAATTAAAATGGCAAAATTAAAAAAAAGAGGATTCTAAAGTCAGCAAGAGAAAAACAAAGAGCTAGTTACAAGGGAATCCCTATAAGGGTATCAGCTGATCTCTCTACAGAAACATTGGAGGCCAGAAGAGAGTGGCAAGATATATTCAAAGTCCTGAAAGGGAAAGATCTGTAACCTAGGATACTCTACCAAGCAAGATTATCATTTAGAATAGAAGGAGAGATAAAAAATTTTTCTCAGATAAGGAAAACCTAAAAGAATATAGCAGTATTAAATATGTCCTAAAAGAAATATTGAAATGTCTTCTCTAAATGGAAAAGAAGCAAGAATCTATAGAAAAGGGAAAATCACATTTGGAAAGTAAATCACTTAAATAAGCCAGTATACAGATTAAAAAATCAAAAAATTTTTGTGAAAGTGATGATAACCAAAATGCAAGAAGATAAACATGAAGATGTAAAAGAGGGTATCAAAATCATAAAATGTGGGAGAGGAGAGTAAGAAAATGTAGGATTTTTTTTTAATCTGTTTGAGCCTATACGACTATCAGTCTAAAGCAAATAGATATAGTAAGGGGATAAATAACATACTTGAAAAACAGTAACCACAAATCAAAAACAAACAATAGATTCATAAAAAACAAAGGAAGAGAACATAAGCATAATACAAAAGAAAATCATCAAACCACAAAAGGAAAAACAAAAAGGAACAAATAAGAAATACAAATCAACTGGAAAACAAGGTTTAAAGTGGCAATAAATACATATCTATCAATAATTACCTTAAATGTCAATGGACCAAATGCTTCAATCAAAAGACATAGACTGGAAGATTGGATAAATAAAAAACAAGAGCCTACAATATGCTGTCTACAGGAGATCCACTTTAGGGCAAAGGACACACACAGATTGAAAGTGAGGTGATGGAAAAAGATATTTCATGCAAACAGAAATGACAAGAAAGTGGGGGTCACGATACTCATATCAGACAAAATAGACTTTAAAACAAAGGCCATAAAGAAAGAAAAAGAAGGACACTATATAATGATAAGAGGATCAATACAAGAAGAGGATTTACACTTGTCAACATATATGTACCCAATATAGGAGCAGCCAAATACATAAAACAAATACTAACAATTAAAGGGAGAAACTGACAGATATACAATAATAGTAGAAGACTTTAACACTCTAATTACACCAATGGACAGACCTTCCAGACAGAAAATCAATAAGGCAACAGAAGTCCTAAATGATACAGTAGAACACTTGAAATTAATTGATATTTTCAGGACATTACATCCAAAAAAAACAGATAAACATTCTTTTGAAGTGCACATGGAGCATTCTCTAGGACTGACCACATACTAGGGCAGAATAAAAGCCTCAATAACTTTAAGAGTATAGAAATTATTTCAAGCATATTTTCTTACCACAATGGCATGAATCTAGAAATCAACTGCAGAAAGAGAAATGAGAAAGAAAATAATTACATGGAGACTAAGCAACATGCTACTAAAAAAAAAAAAAACAATGGCCAATGATGAAATCAAAGAGGAAATTTAAAACTACCTTGAGGGCTTCTCTGGTGGTGCAGTGGTTGAGAGTCTGCCTGCCGATGAAGGGGACACGGGTTCATGCCCCGGTCCAGGAAGATCCCACATGCCGCGGAGCGGCTGGGCCCGTGAGCCATGGCCACTGCGCCTATGCATCCGGAGCCTGTGCTCTGCAACGGGAGAGGCCACAACAGTGAGAGGCCCGTGTACCACACACACAAAAAAAAAACCCTTGACACAAATGACAATATAAACACAATCAGGGACTTCCCTGGTGGCACAGTGATTAACAATCTGCCTGCTAATGCAGGGGACACGGATTGAGCCCTGGTCCAGGAAGATTCCACATGCCGCAGAGCAACTAAGCCCATGTGCCACAACTACTGAGCCTGTGCTGTAGAGCCCATGACCCACAACTACTGAAGCCCACACACCTAGAGCCTGTGTGCCGCAACAAGAGAAGCCACTGCAATGAGAAGCCTGCGCATAGCAATGAAGACCCAATGCAGCCAAATAAATCAATAATTTAAAAAATAAATAAATAAAAATAAACACAATCATACAAAATCTATGAGATGCAACAAAAGAAGTTACTAGAGGGAAGTTAATAGAGAGACAGGCCTTCATTAAAAAAAAAAAAAGAAAGAAGAAAAAAAGAAAAGAAAATCTCCTACCACCTAAAATAATTAGTAAAAGAAGAACAAAACAAAACCAGAAGTCAGCAGAAGGAAGGAAATAATAAAGATCAGAGAGAAAATAAACAAATCGAGATTCAAAAAATAGAAAAAAATCAATAAAACCAAGAGTTGGATCTTTGAAAGCTTAAGCAAAATTGACAAGCCTCTGGCCAGACTCACCAAGAAAAGAGAGGACCAAAATAAAAGAAGAAATGAACAAAGAGAAATAACAACTGATACCACAGAAATACAAAATAAATAATTAAATAAGAGAATACTATGAACAATTATATGCCAAAAAATCGACAGCCTAGAAGAAATGGACAACTTTCAAGAAACATACAGCCCACCAAACTGAATCAAGAAGAAACATAATTTGAACAGACCAATTACTGGAACTGAAATAGAAGCTTTAATTTTAAAACCTCCCTAGAAACAAAAGTCCAGGACCAGATGGTTTCACAGGCGAATGCTACCAAACATATAAAGAAGAAATTATACTGATACTTCTCAAACACTTCCAAAAGATTGAAGAGGAGGTAACGCTCCCAAAGACATAGTATGAAGCCAGCATCACCCTGATACCAAAACCAGAGAAAGACACTACCAAAAAAAGAAAATGACAGGCCACTATCTTTAATGAATATAGACGCAAAAATTCTCAACAAAATATTAGCAAACCAAATCCAACAACACATTAAAAAGATCATACACCACAATCAAGTTGGATTCATCCCAGGGTCACAAGGATGGTTCAACCCTTGCAAATCAGTGTGATACACCACATCAACAAAAGAAAAGACAAAACCACATGATCATCTCAACAGATGCAGTAAAAGCATTTGATAAAATTCAACATCCATTCATGATAAAAACTATTACCAAAGTAGGTATAGAGGGAACATATCTCAACATAATAAAAACCTTTTATGACAAACCCACAGCCAACATAATACACAACAGTGGAAAGCAGAAAGCCTTCCCACTAAAATCTGGAACAAGACAAGGATGCCCACTCTCACCACTTCTATTCAACATAGTATTGGAAGTCCTAGTCACAGCAGTCAGAGAAGAAAAAGAAATAAAAGGTATCTAAATTGGAAGGGAAGAGGTAAAATTGTCATTAGATGCAGATGACATGATATTGGGTTGGCAAAAATATTCATTCGGGTTGTCAGTAAGATGTTACTATATATAGAAAACCCTAAAAACTCCACACAAAAACTATTAGAACTGATAAACTAATTCAGCAAGGTAGCAGGATACAAGATTAACATACAGAAATCAGTTACATTTCTTTACAATAACAATGAAATATTGGAAAGGGAATCTAAAAAAACAATCCCTTTTAACATCACATCAAAAAAAAAATACTTAGGAATAAATCTGACCAAGGAGGTGAAAGACTTATATGCTGAGAAATATAAAACATTAATAAAGGAAACTGAAGATGATTCAAAGAAATGGACAGATATCCCATGCTCTTGGATTGGAGGAATTAATATTTTTTACATGGCCATACTACCCAAAGCAATATACAGATTTAATGTGATCCCTATCAAATTACTCATGACATTCTTCACAGAACTAGAACAAATAATCCTAAAATTGATATGGAACCACAAAAGACCCAGAATTGCCAAAGCATTCCTGAGGAAAAAGAACAAAGCAGGAGGCAATACCCTCCCAGACTTCAGACAATACTACAAAGCTACAATAATCAAAACAGTGCGGCACTGGCAAAAAACAGATATATGGATCAATAGAAGAGAATAGAGAGCCCAGAAATAAACCTACACACCTATGGTCAGTTAAACTTCGACAAAGGAGGCAAGAATATAAAATGGAGAAAAGACAGTCTCTTCAGCAAGTCATATTCAGAAAGCTGGACATAAATCAATCAAGTTAGAACACACTCTTACACCATACACAAAAATAAACTCAAAATGGCTTAAAGGGAGCCTAGGGGAAGATGGCAGAAGAGTAAGACGTGGAGATCACCTTCCTCCCCACAGATACACCAAAAATACATCAACGCGTGGAAAAACTTCTACAGAACACCTACTGAACGCTGGCAGAAGACCTCAGACACCCCAAAAGGCAAGAAACTCCCCACGTACCTGGGTAGGGCAAAAGAAAAAAGAATAAACAGAGACAAAAGGATAGGGATGGGACCTGCACCAGTGGGAGGAAGCCATGAAGGAGGAAAGGTTTCCACACACTAGGAAGCCCCTTTGTGGACAGAGGCTGTGGGTGGTGGAGGGGGAAAGCTTCCGAGTCGTGGAGAAGAGCACAGCAACAGGGGTGCGGAGAGCAAAGCGGAGAGATTCCCGCACAGAGGATCGGTGCTGACTGGCACTCATCAGCCTGAGGCTTGTCTGCTCGCCCGCCGGGGCGGGCGGGGCTGGGAGCTGAGGCTCGGTCTTCGGTCAGAGCGCAGAGAGAGGACTGGGGTTGGCGGCGTGAACACAGCCTGAAGGGGGCTAGTGCACCACGGCTGCCCGGGAGGGAGTCCGGGAAAAAGTGTGGACCTGCCGAAGAGGCAAGAGACTTTTTCTTCCCTCTTTGTTTCCTGGTGTGCAAGGAGAGGGGATTAAGACCACTGCTTAAAGGAGCTCCAGAGACGGGCGCGAGCCGCGGCTGAAAGCGTGGAACCCAGAGACGGGCATGGGACGCTAAGGCTGCTGCTGCCGCCACCAAGAAGCCTGTGTGCGAACACAGGTCACTATCCACACTTCCCCTCCCAAAAGCCTGTGCAGCCCACCACTGCCGGGGTCCCGGGATCCAGGGACAACTTCCCAGGGAGAACGCACGGCACACCTCAGGCTGGTGCAACGTCACGCCGGCCTCTACCACCGCAGGCTCACCCCGCACTCTGTGCCCCTCCGTACTCACCACCCCACCCCGGCCTGAGTGAGCCAGAGTCCCCGAAGCGGCTGCTCCTTTAACCCTGTCCTGTCTGAGTGAAGAACAGACGCCCTCAGGCGACCTACACACAGAGGCAGGGCCAATCCAAAGCTGAGACCCGAGAGCTATGAGAACAGAGAGGAGAAAGGGAAACCTCACCCAGCAGCCTGAGAAGCAGCAGATTAAAGCTCCGCAATCAACTTGATGTACCCTGCATCTGTGGAATACATGAATACACAACGAATCATCCCAAATTGAGGAGCCATGTGGATGAAAGGCTCTTGGTGCTGCAGCCAGGAGTCAGTGCTGTGCCTCTGAGGTGGGAGAACAAACTTCAGGACACTGGTCCAGAAGAGACTTCCCAGCTCCACATAATATCAAACGGCGAAAATCTTCCAGATTTCCATCTCAACACCAGCACCCAGCTTCACTCAATGACCAGCAAGCTAAAGGGCTGGACACCCTATGCCAAGCAACTAGCAAGACAGGAACACAATGCCACCCATTAGCAAAGAGGCTGCCAAAAATCATAATAAGTCCACAGTCACCCCAAAACACACCACCAGACGTGGACCTGCCCACCAGAAAGACAAGATCCAGCCTCATCCAACAGAACACAGGCACTAGTCCCCTCCACCAGGAAGCCCACACAACCCACTGAACCAACCTTAGCCACTGGGGACAGACACCAAAAACAATGGGAACTACGAACCTGCAGCCTGCAAAAAGGAGACCCCAAACACAGTAAGATAAGCAAAATGAGAAGAGAGAAAAACACACAGCAGGTGAAGGAGCAAGATAAAAACCTACCAGACCTAACAAATGAAGAGAAAATAGACAGTCTACCTGAAAAAGAATTCAGAATAATGATACTAAAGATGATACAAAATCCTGGAAATAGAATAGACAAAATGCAAGAAACATTTAACAAGAACCTAGAAGAACTAAAGATGAAACAAGCAATGATGAACAACACAATAAATGAAATTAAAAATACTCTAGATGGGATCAACAGCAGAATAACTGAGGTAGAAGAACGGATAAGTGACGTGGAAGATAAAATAGTGGAAATAACTACTGCAGAGCAGAAGAAAGAAAAAAGAATGAAAAGAACTGAGGACAGTCTCAGAGACCTCTGGGACAACATTAAATGCACCAACATTTGAATTATAGGGGTTCCAGAAGAAGAAGAGAAAAGAAAGGGACTGAGAAAATATTTGAAGAGATTATAGTTGAAAACTTCCCTAATATGGCAAAGGAAATAGTTAATCAAGTCTAGGAGGCACAGAGAGTCCCATACAGGATAAATCCAAGGAGAAATACGCCAAGACACATATTACTCAAACTGTCAAAAATTAAATACAAAGGAAACATATTAAAAGCAGCGAGGTAGGGCTTCCTGGTGGTGCAGTAGTTGGGAGTCCACCTGCCGATTCAGGGGACACAGGTTCGTGTCCCGGTCCGGGAAGATCCCACATGCCGCAGAGCGACTGGGCCCGTGAGCCATGGCTGCTAAGCCTGCGCGTCCGGAGCCTGTGCTCTGCAACGGGAGAGGCCACAACAGTGAGAGGCCCGTGTACCACAAAACAAAAACAACAACAATAAAAGCAGCAAGGGAAAAACAACAAATAACACACAACGGAATCCCCATAAGGTTAACACCTGATCTTTCAGCAGAAACTCTGAAAGCCAGAAGGGACTGGCAGGACATACTTAAAGTGATGAAGGAGAAAAACCTGCAACCAAGATTACTCTACCCAGCAAAGATCTCATTCAGATTTGATGGAGAAATTAAAACGTTTACAGACAAGCAAAAGCTGAGAGAGTTCAGTACCACCAAACCAGCTTTACAACAAATGCTAAAGGAACTTCTCTAGGCAAGAAACACCACAGAAGGAAAAGACCTACAATAATGAACCCAAAACAATTAAGAAAATGGGAATAGGAACATACATATCGATAATTACCTTAAATGAAAATGAACTAAATGCTCCCACCAAAAGACACAGATTGGCTGAATGGATACAAAAACAAGACCCATATATATGCTGTCCACAAGAGACCCACTCAGACCTAGAGACACATAAAGACTGAAAGTAAGGGGATGGAAAATGATATTCCATGCAAATGGAAATCAAAAGAAAGCTGGAGTAGCAATTCTCATATCACACAGAATAGACTTTAAAATAAAGACTACTAGAAGAGACAAAGAAGGACACTACATAATGATCAACGGACCTATCCAAGAAGAAGATATAAGAATTGTAAATATTTATGCACCCAACATAGGAGCACCTCAATACATAAGGCAAATACTAAAACCCATAAAAGGGGAAATCGGCAGTAACACATTCATAATAGGGAACTTTAACACCCCACTTTCACCAATGGACAGATCATCCAAAATGAAAATAAATAAGGAAACACAAGCTTTAAATGACACATTAAACAAGATGGACTTAGTTGCTATTTATAGGACATTCCATCCAAACACAACAGAATACACATTTTTCTCAACTGCTCATGGAACATTCTCCGGGATGGATAATATCTTGGGTCACAAATAAAGCCTTGGTAAATTTAAGAAAATTGAAATTGTATCAAGTATCTTTTCCGACCACAATGCTATGAGACTAGATATCAATTACAGGAAAAGATCTGTAAAAAATACAAACACATGGAAGCTAAACAATACACTACTTAATAACAAAGTGATCACTGAAGAAATCAAAGAGGAAATTTAAAAATACCTAGAAACAAATGACAATGGAGACACGATGGCCCAAAACCTATGGGATGCAGCAAAAGCAGTTCTAAGAGGGAAGTTTATAGCAATACAATCCCACCTTAAGAAACAGGAAACATCTCGAGTAAACAACCTGACCTTGCACCTAAAGCAATCAGAGAAAGAAGAACAAAAAAACCCCAAAGTTAGCACAAGGAAAAAACATCATAAAAATCAGATCAGAGATAAATGAAAAAGAAATGAAGGAAATGATAGCAAAGATCAATGAAACAAAAAGCTGGTTCTTTGAGAAGATAAACAAAATTGATAAACCATTAGCCAGACTCATCAAGAAAAAAAGGGAGAAGACTCAAATCAATAGAATTAGAAATGAAAAAGGAGAAGTAACAATGGACACTGCAGAAATACAAAAGAACATGAGAGATTACTACAAGCAACTCTATGCCAATAAAATGGACAACCTGGAAGAAATGGACAAATTCTTAGAAATGCACAAACTCCCAAGAGTGAATCAGGAAGAAATAGAAAATATGAACAGACGAATCACAAGCACTGAAATTGAAACTGTGATTAAAAATCTTCCAACAAACAAAAGCCCAGGACCAGATGGCTTCACAGGCGAATTTTATCAAACATTTAGAGAAGAGCTAACACCTATCCTTCTCAAAATCTTCCAAAATATAGCAGAGGGAGGAACACTCCCAAACTCATTCTATGAGGCCACCATCACCTTGATACCAAAACCAGACAAAGATGTCACAAAGAAAGAAAACTACAGGCCAATATCACTGATGAACATAGATGCAAAAATCCTCAACAAAATACTAGCAAACAGAATCCAATAGCACATTAAAAGGATCATACACCATGACCAAGTGGGGTTTATTCCAGGAATGCAAGGATTCTTCAATATATGCAAATCAACCAATGTGATACAGCATATTAACAAATTGAAGGGGAAAACCATATGATCAACTCAATAGATGCAAAGAAAGCTTTTGACAAAATTCAACACCCATTTATGATAAAAACCCTGGAGAAAGTAGGCATAGAGGGAAATTTCCTCAACATAATAAAGGTCATATATGACAAACCCACAGCCAATATCGTCCTCAATGGTGAAAAACTGAAAGCATTTCCACTAAGATCATGAAGAAGACAAGGTTGCCCACTCTCACCACTCTTATTCAACATAGTTTTGGAAGCTTTAGCCACAGTAAGCAGAGAAGAGAAGGAAATAAAAGGAATCCAAATCGGAAAAGAACAAGTAAAGCTGTCACTGTTTGCAGATGACATGATACTATACATAGAGAATCCTAAAGATGCTACCAAAAAACTACTAGAGCTAATCAATGAATTTGGTAAAGTAGCAGGATACAAAATTAATGCACAGAAATCTCTGGCATTCCTATATACTAATGATGAAAAATCTGAAAGTGAAATCAAGAAAACACTCCTATTTATCATTGCAACAAAAAGAATAAAGTATCTAGGAATAAACCTACCTAAGGAGACAAAAGACCTGTATGCAGAAAATTATAACACACTGATGAAAGAAATTAAAGATGATACAAATAGATGGAGAGATATACCATGTTCTTGGATTGGAAGAATCAACATTGTGAAAATGACTCTACTACCCAAAGCAATCTACAGATTGAATGCAATCCCTATCAAACTACCACTGGCAATTTTCAGAGAACTAGAACAAAAAATTTCACAATTTGTATGGAAACACAAAAGACCCCGAATAGCCAAAGCAATCTTGAGAGCGAAAAATGGAGCTGGAGGAATCAGGCTCCCTGACTTCAGACTATACTACAAAGCTACAGTAATCAAGACAGTATGGTACTGGCACAAAAACAGAAAGATCAGTGGAACAGTATAGAAAGCCCAGAGATAAACCCACGCATATATGGTCACCTTATCTTTGATAAAGCAGGCAGGAATGTACAGTGGAGAAAGGACAGCCTCTTCAATAAGTGGTGCTGGGAAAACTGGACAGGTACATGTAAAAGTATGAGATTAGAACACTCCCTAACACCATACACAAAAATAAGCTCAAAATGGATTAGAGACCTAAATGTAAGGCCAGAAACTATCAAACTCTTAGAGGAAAACATAGGCAGAACACTCTATGACATAAATCACAGCAAGATCCTTTTTGACCCACCTCCTAGAGAAATGGAAATAAAGACAAAAATAAACACATGGGACCTAATGAAACTTAAAAGCTTTTGCACAGCAAAGGAAACCATAAACAAGACCAAATGACAACCCTCAGAATTGGACAAAATATTTGCAAATGAAGCAACTGACAAAGGATTAATCTCCAGAATTTATAAGCAGCTCATGCAGCTCAGTAACAAAAAAACAAACAACCCAATCCAAAAATGGGCAGAATACCTAAATAGACATTTCTCCAAAGAAGATATACAGACTGCCAACAAACACATGAAAGAATGCTCAACATCTTTAATCATCAGAGAAATGCAAATCAAAACTACAGTGAGATATCATCTCACACCAGTCAGAATGGCCATCATCAAAAAATCTAGAAACAATAAATGCTGGAGAGGGTGTGGAGAAAAGGGAACACTCTTGCACTGCTGGTGGGAATGTGAATTGGTACAGCCACTATGGAGAACAGTATGGAGGTTCCTTAAAAAACTACAAATAGAACTACCATATGACCCAGCAATACCACTACTGGGCATATACCCTGAGAAAAGCATAATTCAGAAAGATTCATGTACCAAAATATTCATTGCAGCTCTATTTACAATAGCCCGGGGATGGAAACAACCTAAGTGTCCATCGTCGGATGAATGGATAAGGAAGATGTGGCATATATATATACAATGGAATATTGCTCAGCCATAAAAAGAAACGAAATTGAGCTATTTGTAATGAGGTGGATAGACCTAGAGTCTGTCATACAGAGTGAAGTAAGTCAGAAAGAGAAAGACAAATACCGTATGCTAACACATATATATGGAATTTAAGAAAAAAATTGTCTTGAAGAACCTAGGGGTAAAACAGGAATAAAGACACAGACTTACTTGAGAATGGATTTGAGGATATGGGGAGGGGGAAGGGTAAGCTGTGACAAAGCGAGAGAGAGGCATGGACATATATACACTACCAAACGTAAGGTAGATAGCTAGTGGGAAGCAGCCGCATAGCACAGGGAGATCAGATCAGTGCTATGTGACCGCCTGGAGGGGTGGGATAGGGAGGGTGGGAGAGAGGGAGACGCAAGAGGGAAGGGATATGGGAACAGATGTATAGGTATAACTGATTCACTTTGTTATAAAGCAGAAACTAACAATTGGGAAGCAATTATACTCCAATAAAGTTGTAAAAAATGGCTTCAAGACTTAAATATAAGACATGACACCATAAAACTCTTAGAATAGAACATAGGCAAAACATTCCCTGACATAAATCATACCAATGTTTTCTTTTTTTTTTTTTTTTTGCGGAACGCGAGCCTCTCACGGTTATGGCCTCTCCCGTTGCGGAGCACAGGCTCCGGATGCGCAGGCTCAGCGGCCATGGCTCACGGGCCCAGCCGCTCCGCGGCATGTGGGGTCTTCCTGGACTGGGGCACGAACCCTCATCCCCTGCATCGGCAGGCGGACCCCCAACCACTGCGCCACCAGGTAAGCCCCCAATGTTTTCTTAGGTCATTCTCCCAAGGCAATAGAAATAAAAACATAAATAAACAAGTGTGATCTAATCAAACTTATAAGCTTTTGTACAGCAAAGGAAGCCATAAACAAAATGAAAAGACAACCTATGGACTGGGAGAAAATATTTGCAAATGATGTGACCAACAAGGGCTTAATTTCCAAAATATACAAACAGCTCATAAAACTCCAATATCAAAGAAACAAACAACCCAATAAAAAAGTGGGGAAGACCTAAGTAGACATTTTTCCAGAGAAGACATATAGATGGTTAACAGGCACATGAAAAGAGGCTCAACATCACTAATTATTAGAGAAATGTAAATCAAAACCACGATGAGATGTCACCTCACATCTGTCAGAATGGCTATCATCAAAAAGTCTACAAATAACAAATGTTAGAGAGGATGTGGAGAAAGGGAACACTTGTACACTGTTGGTGGGGATGTAAATTGGTGCAGCCCTTAAGGAAAACTGTATGGAGATTCCTCAAAAAACTAATAATAGAACTATCATATGACCCAGAAATTCCACTCCTGGGTATATATCTGGAAAAAACAAACACTAACTCAAAAAGATACATACACCCCAATGTTCATAGCAGCACTACTTACAATAGTCAAGACATGGAAGCAACCCAGGTGCCCATCAAAAGATGACTGGATTAAGAAGATGTGGTATTTTATACATACATACATACACACACACACACATACACATACACACACACACACACACATACTCAATGGAATATTACTCAGCCATAGAAAAGAATGAAATTTTGCCATTTCCCCCAATGTGGATGGACCTAGAGGAATATTATGCTTAGTGAAATAAGTCAGACAGAGAAAGACATACTGTATGATATCACTTACACATGGAATTAAAAAAAATAAATGTATATGTAAAACAGACTCACAGATACAGAAAACAAACTAGTGGATACCAGCAGGGAGAGGGGAGTGGGGAGGGACAAATTAGGGGTATGGGATTAACAAGCACAAACTACTATATATAAAATAGGTAAGCAACAAAGATATAATGTATAGCTCAGGGAATTATAGCCATTATCTTGTAATAACCTATAATAGAGTATAATCTTCAAAAATACTAAATCACTATGCTGTACACCTGAAACAAATATAATATTGTAAATCAACTATACTCCAATGAAAACATTTTTTTAAAGAAATCATTAAGCTGACTTGAAAATCTTCATGGGACTGCAAAGAACCTAGAATATTCAAAATAACTTTGAGGAAGAACAAGTTGGAAGACTCACACTATCTAATATCAAGATTCACAATAAACCTATTGTAATCAAGGCAACGTGGTATTGGCCTAAGGAGAGACATATAGGTCAATGGAAGAAAAGGAAGAGTTCTGAATTGGACTTACACCAATATGGTCAATAGATCTTAGATAAATGTGCTAAGGTAACTAAAAGAAAAAAGGATATTTTTATAGATTATCTACCACACTATACTTCAATTAAAAATTTTTAAAGGAGAAAGGGTAATTTTTTCAACACATGGTGCTACAATTGGACATTCATATGCAAAAATAAAATACCATACACCCACACATAATTGATCATATTTGAGGGAACTGCACACCTAAAAAGCATGAACTTACTGCATGTCAATGATAACTTAATAAATCTGACTTTTAAGAAGTTGAAAGTAATCAAAATAACAGTACAGAACTTGTTAAATAAATGTTGTAGGTATATGATGCACTAATATGTAATCAATAAAAGATGGTAACATAAAAGTATCATTGGAAAGATATCCATAATTTATATAAAAAAGCAGGTTATAATTTTTAATATATATAAATGTATATATATTTATATCTAAACACACACACATATCATGACCTACTTCTACTTTTAAAAGCCTGGAAAGACATACCTGAAAATATAAACAAGATAACACCTCTGTGTGATAGGATGGGATTGCCAGTAATGTCTACTTTTGCCAGTATTTTATACTTATTCTAAGTTAAATATGGCTTTTGCCAGTATTTTATACTTATTCTAAGTTAAATATGGCTTTTACTCATGTAATTAAAAGGCGAAAGCAAAAATTCCAAAGAAGACCAATCTAAAAACATATGTGATTTATTAGGAAAAAAGCTAAACAGTGGAAAGGGAGAAAGACTGAGAAAGAGCACTCACACGTGTGTGTGTGTGTGTGTGTGTGTCTGTGTCTGTGTCTGTGTAAAATGAGGGTGGTGGTGAAGGAATCCCTCCCAACTCTAAGTTCCATGAATAAGAGGGGGGCAAGATGCTGCAGCTCTCATGACCCTGGTCAGACTGGCAGTAAAGGAACCACTAAACTGAAGACATATGGAGGGCAGGGGTCAGGTCTACCTTATTCACTGTTATATCATCAGCACCTAATTAGAGAGTTTAGCAATCAGGAAATACTTGTTGAAGACAGGAAGGCAGAGCTTGCTATATGCCAGCCAATGATGGGGGTGTGGGGGGAGGGAAGAGAAAGCCGAGACAAAGGGAAGGAGCTAGAGGGCTTCCCTGGTGGCGCAGTGGTTGAGAGTCCGCCTGCCGATGCAGGGGATGTGGGTTCGTGCCCCGGTCCAGGAAGATCCCACATGCCGTGGAGCGGCTGGGCCCGTGAGCCATGGCCGCTGAGCCTGTGCGTCCGGAGCCTGTGCTCCGCAACGGGAGAGGCCACAACAGTGAGAGGCCCGCGTACCGCAAAAAAAAAAAAAAAAAAAAAAAAAAAACAACCGAAGGAGATAGGAATCTGAGAAAGAAAGAGCACCAAGGGTGGTGGGAAGGAGAAGGCATCTATCTGGTGGGTTAAGGTGTTGAAACATCAACACCTGTAGCTGAGTAGGTGTCAGGGCTGGGACAGGGCTGGGGAAAGATGGCCCAGTCTTTTGAGGCAGCAGGAGTCTAGGAAAGGGCTGAACGAACGATGGAACAGGGCAAAGAAGGGCCAAGTCTCTAAAGCTTGTTACAGAAAGAGGAGTCACTGCAGCACACAAAATCCACTCGAGCATTTTGTCTGAAGAAAGACATGGTGAGGCACACGTCCCCACAGCCCTGGTATCCATACAGGAACCTGTCACCTGGAGAGGAAGAAAGACAAGAGGATCTCTGGTTTGTGGCCTCCAGGTTCAAGTGTTTGCCACATAAGAGGTAAACAATAAATCTTTGTTGAAAGAATGAGCCCTTCGGGACTTCCCTGGCGGTCCAGTGGTTAAGACCCCACACTCCCAATGCAGGGGGCATGGGTTCGATCCCTGGTCGGGGAATTAAGTTCCCACATGTCGCAGCGCGGCCAAAAAAAAAAAAGAATGAGCGCCTCAACTAATGAGGAGAAAGAGCACATTGTCCTGAAGAGTCAGGCAGCCAGGTAGGAAAGGACATCAGAGCCATGCTGATTGCCATGGGCCCCCAGTGGGCCATCCTCTCCCAGCCTCTCATCCTGTTGGCACCAAGGCCTCCCGTTCCCAAAACTGCTACCACACACAAGCTCCAGGGGAATATTTAGAGTCCAATTCCTGTCCTCCCTGAGTATGTATGGAGACTACCCAAGGATCCAGGGACCCCTCAGCAAGCACTTTTTCTCCTGATAGGTCTACTGGTACAGTCAAGGGCCAGTGGCATTGCAGCACCAGATCCAGAGGACTCTTTTCCAACTTTTTAGGAAAACAAACTCACTCTCCCACACTCTCTGCTTTTGCCCCCAGGGCTCCTGAGAGGGCCAACTCCCTCAAGATCAGGCTAAAGGTCACTGAGGAGACTTCTCAGGCCCCACCTACCTTCGTAGACCTTCCTCAGGAAGCAGTGCTGGCTGTCTTGAGCCCGGCAGAAGCTTTCCCCTCTCTCACAAACCCCGCTGGCGTTGACTCGGTGACACTGGAGACATTCTAGAGCTGGAAAGTCAAAGCAGAATAATAAGGCTCTTCCGGCCCAGCGTCCCGGCTGCTCAGGAGGGAGCACACCTGTGACCCAGGTTCGCCTGGACACTGACCAGCTCCCAGCGCCTGAGGAATGTGCTGAAAGCAGGTCATTTCTCCGTGCTTGGCTTACACCTGGGAGGAGGCGTGTGCGCCTCTAGGCACAGGGTCTGCACCTGAGCACAGAGGGCTCTGCCTGTCCTCCCAGGGATGGGCTGTGCTGCTGGAGGAATGAGGTCAAGCCCTTCACTGACCCCGCTTCTAGGGCTCGTGATCACTCCTCCTTCTGGGAACAGCCCACATGCACCACCCACAAAGAACCTTCTTTGTCCCCTTTCAATTCAGATGGAGGGCTCTCAATAAGAAAGGTTGAGGCATGGGGGAGTATCAGGGATTAGAACTGAGGTGGGAGGGAGGTAGAGGCTGAAGTAAAATGGCGGAGGAAGGAGGAAGAAGAAAGGGAAGAGGAGCAGAGTGGGGCCCAAAGTGGAAGACGCAAAGGACAGAGGGGGTGGAGGAGGAAAGAGAGGGGTGGGGTGAGGCTGGGGTCACCTCCAAGGCTCGGGTTAGGTCCTTGTGCTTTTCTCCCCACTCCCCCATGCCCATCTATCCACAGCCCCTGTGGGTCTGCCTCACCTAGACCCAGTCCCCACGGTCCTCCCAGATGCCCGGCAGGAGCTCACCTTGCAGGAGGCCCAGCAGCAAGGAGAGGCCCAGCAGCAGCAGCAGGAGGCGCGTCCCCATCTCCGCACGAGGACAAGGCAGTAGCAGGAGGTAGGGCAGCTGCAGGCGCCCGGACCCTGAGGATCTGGCTTTATAACCCCAGCAGGCACGGCAGCCAATGGGAGCCGAGGCGAAGGGCTGGGCTTCCCCAGGATGCGGAGTGAGCCAAGGGCCCGATGGGAGCCCCACGTTCCTGCTACACAGGCTCTGCTCACCTCCACCTGCCCTGCTGAGGGAGCCACGTTTTTTCAAGGCTTCTTTTGCTCCCATTTTAACTAGCTTTTAAATGGGAGAATCATGTCTGCCTTACTCGGCCAAAGCATTTATGAGATCCAGGTGAGCTAATAACCCTGGAGGGGTGGGGCACGCACCGTGATCTTCCGTACTTCGGGCACTATTTCCTTGAATAAGATTTAAGTCCAGATACTGAAATCTTTTGATTTCAGAGAAATTAGGGGACTCCCCTGGCGGTCCACGCTTCCACTGCAGAGGGCACGGGTTTGATCCCTGGCCGGGGAACTAAGATCCTGCATGACGCGCAGCGCGGCCAAAAAATGAAATAAAATGACAAAAAAAAGAAAAATTAGAAGAAGTGGATACTTGCCTAGACTGTTGCTCAGTAAAGCACTAAACACAAAATAGCAGATTTGGGTTTATCTTTCAGGCAGGCTGCACTACAGACTAGAGATTTTTGTTTGTTTACACTGCTTGACGAATGTAATTTAAAAACACTGATCTGGAGGGAAAAGTTTTGTACCTGTGGCTTCAGGCTCCCTTGCAGCCCTAGGCCCACCCCAGATCCGGGGTCCCCCCTTACCCAAACATTGGACTTCAAAAATGAACATATACCCCCTCCCCTTGGCTTTAACCTTCAATCCCAGCTTAAGAACAAGAAACCCACTAAAACGGAGGGCTTATTCCATAGGGGTATAATTATTCCCCAGCCCAGCTCTGAAGTCTGAGGAGGTTGTGTCACCTACTTCAGCCCAAAAGAGCATGATTGACTGAGAGCTTGCTATGTACCAGACACAGTGCTAAATATTTGAACAATGTTATTCGATTTGATTCTCACACAACAGCCTATATGGTAGTTATTAATACCTCCCATTTTATCGATGAGAAAACTAAAAGGAAGCAGTTAGTCCCAGGTGACAAAGAGGATAACTGGCAGATTGAAACCCCGATCTGCAGACTCCATTGACCCTGTGACTTTGCCAGGGAAACCTGGCATGCCTTCTGGGTCCCAAGAGCCACCAAATTAGTGTCTGAGGACTGTATTCCTGCTGCCAGATATGCCTCCTTTAGACTCAGAAGGTCCCTAGCACCAGCTCCACATCATGAACAAGAATGGATGTGTTTCCTCAGAAATAATTTTGTATAATCTGCTAAGAATAAGGTTTTTACTTAGTGGTTTTTTTCTGGGACTCCCAGTTAGTCCTAGTCCTAGAATGCTCTGGGATTCTAAGGGGAGGAGGGTGGGCCCTGATGCCTAGCCCAGTCCCCAGGGATTCTCTTCTCTCCACTCCCTGAAGCTTCTCCCTGACTCTCCTTCCAGAGAGTCCAGCTGTCTAAGCCCCTCACCGTGGCCAGGGACTACCCCAGCTTCTGTTCACAGTCCTTCCTGCTGTGGAAAAGATAGAGAAGACCCATTTTAGCCCGAGGAGTGCTGAGGGACTCAATATTATGTATGGTGCATGAGTTATGGGTGGGGACAGACCATGTCTGAACCTTAGGGTGGGAGGACGTGTCATTTAATAAATATATGAATACAGTTACTATAATACACTTTATAAAAGAAAGTAAAACCTGATTGCTTTCTTAGTGCAAACTGTACAAAGCTTGACAAAATCATCTTAGCCCATAGAGGTATCAGAAAGCAGTCAACCCCTTTCTCAGCCACCATCAAGGAGGTTTAAAGGGGACCTCCTTAGGGTAGAGTAAGATTTTATATGTTTACCCAAAAATGGTATGCATTTTTTTTTTAAGATTAAGAAACACTTCTCTGTTTCTTACAAAAGAAGCACAAAAGACTGTATACGTTGGTCTCCACCATTAGTTTCAATTATCATTCCCCATCTGGCTTCAGTCACAGCAGAATTCCAGGCTGTTAGTTTTAAAAGCTTTTAGCAGTTGCCCTGTCATAGATGAGTTCCTATGCTAAATAAGTTTGCAAGATTTCAGTGTTCTGAAGAGAAGTCGATCATCAAATTTCCTAGGTTATAAGTACATGGGTTTAGACCACTGGTGTGCTGATAAATGTTTAACAACTGGCTTGTGGGGTGAAGGAGGGTGGGGAGAGTCCTGATTTGTAGAATTTGTAGATTTACATGGTGTCAATGGCAATTTCAAGCTACCATCCTGATGTCACTGAATTAAGTTAAGAGATGTGCACATCATTTTACAGTATTTCTAATACACAGATACAACAGAACTAAATAACCTTAACAGTGCAGATTAATAGTAAAATGTAGTAAAATAAATAAGGAGTGATGAGGTTTTGAGTATTTACCTTTGTTTGTAATATAATTTTTCAGTTTATATGTTAATTTTTATTAATACCTGTGTTCAACCACCAATTTGTAAAATTCCTGAAACTATAACACTCAGCTCTCATAAGCCAGTTGAAGCCAGCTCTCAGCCCACCACTGGTCGAGTCACAATTATGAAAAGCCAGTCAAGTGAAAGGTAGAAATTGCTGTATCCTTTTACTCACACAATTCCCAGTGATAATATCCTTCCTCCCATCCCTGACTTGATTTGTTACAGAAGGGACAAATATTATATGGCCAGCCAAACAGAAGATTTCCCCACCTTTGAACAGGCTGCTCCTTTTGGGTTCATGCAACCTGACGATGGAGAAGGTGTTGTCTTGAAAGTATGGTGCAGAAGTGTCTAACCATCTGTTTGCAGGCTGAGCTCCTGTGGGGATGTAAGGCTATGGCAGCTGAAGCTAGAGAAGCTCTGATCTGAGAGACCCTTATTTGGAGTTTCTGCAGAACTTTACTACTCAGGATTTTAGTTTTAGAAGTCAGTTTTGGCAACAGAAAAAAAGAAAGTTCTGATGAGGACAACAGAGGCCGAGAGGAAGCTGTTTCAGTGGTCCAGGGGAAAGGAGATGAGAGCCTGAACTTGGGTTATGCTGGTGGGAATAAAGAGGAGCTGATACACTAGTTTGAGGTGAAACTGACATAATATGGAGGTGAGGGCAAGGGGGAAGTCAGTTACAGGCACACCTCGTTTTATTGTGCCACACTCCCACCCTTTCTTGCGCTTCGCAGATATTTTGCTTTTCACAAATTGAAGGTTGGCAGCAACCCTGCATTGAGCAAGTCTATATCAGTGCCACTTTTTCCAACAGCATTTTCTCACTTCATGTTTTTGTGTCACATTTTGCTAATTCTCACAGTATTTCAAAGCCTCCACCAGCAAAAAGATTATGACTCACTGAAGGCTCAGATGATGGTTGGGATTTTTGGTCAATAAAGTATTTTTAAATTAAGGTATATACATTTTTTAGACATAATGCTATTGCATGCTTAATAGACTACAGTATAGTGTAAACATAACTTCTTTTTAATTGAGAAGGCTTTTTTAAAATTAATTTTTATTGGAGTATAACTGATTTACAAGGTTGTGTTGGTTTCTGCTGTATAAACATAACTTTCATCATGTGACTTGCCCAGGCATACCTTGGAGGTTGGGTTCTGGATTACCACAATAAAGCAAACATTGCAATAAAGTGAGTCACATGCATTTTTTTGGTTTCCCAGTGCATAAAAAAGTTATGTTTATACTATACTGTAGTCTAGCAGGCATGCAATAGCATAATGTCTAAAAAATAACGTACATTTCTTAATTTAAAAATACTTTGATTAAAAAGTGCTAACCATCATCTGAGCCTTCAGTGAGTCGTAATTTTTTGCAAGAGTAACAAAAATCGCTGATCACAGGTTACCATAACAAAGTTAATAATAATGCAAAAGTTTGAAATAAGACAAAAATTGCCGAAATGTGACATAGAGGCATGAAGTGAGAAGACGTTGTTGGAAAAATGGCACCAATAGACTTGCTTGATGCAGGGTTGCCACAAACCTTCAATTTGTAAAAAAGGCAGTATCTGAGAAGCACAATAAAGTAAAGCTCAGTAAAACAAGATATGCCCGTACCAAGCTAAAAGTCCCAGGAACAGAGCTGGAGTACAAATGATGAATTCAGTATCACAAATGTTGAGTTTCAAATGTTCTGGGATATCCAGATAGAAATGTCCAGCTGGTAGTTGTATATATGGGTCTGAACTGAAAAGAGAGGAGTCTATGGGCCAGATTGGTGGATTTGGGGAGTCTTCAATTGGTAGGTGGTGATTGACATGGATTAAGACTTCTCAGGGAGTGTGTGAAGAGTTAAGAATTAATTCTTATCAGGAAGACCAGATGGAGAAGTACAGTTTCAGGAAGGGAGGAGGGGAACCATGAAAATGCAGAAGGCATTGCATATTCAGAGAATAATTAGAAGTTGTGTATGGATGTGGCCTGTGATGGAGCTTGGGATGAAGGTAGAGAAAGGGAAGGGGAGGAGCGGAAAGACAAGACAGAGAAAGTACATGGGGGGACAGATTGTGCAAGGTCTTGATGCCTTCCCCTGGCAGTAGCAGTGCACAGGTGAAGAAACGTGCCCTCCATTTTACTGTGCCCCCTCTGACTTTCAGGAAACTTCAGAATGGTTACCACAGCTCTGACCCCTTTCTAGGTTTCTTAACATAGATCACCATGCTAGGAATCACATAGTCCTCCATCCTGGCCACTGTGAATTGCATGAAAGACATTAGAATTTTGTGCAAAAGGGATGAGAATGAGAGGTTAAGCCATTGAGACTTTCTCTCTTGAAAACTGAATGTCAGAGTCAAGAATGCCTATTAGGACCAAAGAATAGACAAAGGCACATGTCAGGGAAGTCAGGGGTAAGCATAAGCTGTGAATAAACAGAAGTCATGAGTAAGCAGAAGTAATGAACATTCAGAAACTCTGAGTGAGCAAAAGTTATGAATCATACAGATGGCCAATAGACACATGAAAAGATGCTCAACATTGCTAATTATTAGAGAAATGCAAATCAAAACTACAATGAGGTATCACCTCACACTGGTCACAATGGCCATCATTAAAAAGTCTAAAAATAATAAATGAAGAGAGTGTGGAGAAAAGGGAACCCTCTTACGCTGTTGGTGGGAATGTAAATTGGTGCAGCCACTATGGAGAACAGTATGGAGGTTCCTTAAAAAACTAAAAATAGAGTTACCATATGATCCAGCAGTCCCACTCCTGGGCATATATCCAGAGAAAACTCTAATCCAAAAAGACACATGCTCATAGCAGCAGTATTCACAATAGCCAAGACATGGAAACAACCTAAATGTCCATTGACAGATAAACGAATAAAGATGTTTTACATATATATATATATACATATATATATGTATATATATATAAATGGAATACTACTCAGTCATAAAAATAATGAAATATTTCAATTTGCAGCAACATGGATGGACCTAGAGAATATCATACTAAATGAAATAAGTCAGACAGAGAAAGACAAATATTACATGATATCCCTTATATGTGGAATCTAAAATATGATACAAATGAACTTATTTACAAAACAGAAACAGACTCATAGACATAGAAAACAAACTTAATGGTTACCAAAGGGGAAATGGGGTGGGGAGATGGAGGGATAAATTAGGAGTTTTGGATTAACAGGTACAAACTACTATATATAAAATAAAGAACAAGGTCCTACTGTATAGCACAGGGAACTATATTCAGTATCTTGTAGTAAACCTAATGGAAAAGAATATGAAAAAGAATATATATGTGTACTCATGTGTATAACTGAATCATTTTGATGTACACCACAAATTAACACAACATTGTAAATCAACTATACTTCAAAAAAGAAAAATGTTATGAATCAGTAGGCGTTATAAGTAAGTGAAAGTCACATCATAGAGAGTAGAGGAAAGCCAGTTTAGAACAAGAGCAGTAAGAACATAGGCAGGAAGACTAGAAGAAAAGAAGGTCTACCAGATAGCTATTACTAGAATTGCTGTGTATCCAGAACTATTTCAGGTCACAGACTGTGTTCAGGTCTCCATGGAGCCCAGTCTGAGTGGTGTGTATTCTGACATGTATATCTGTCTAATTCCCCATCATTTAAGGTAAACCGAATGAGGCCTGGTATCTCTCATCTCCGCTGTACTCTTTTCTCTCTGTTACTTTCTCCTGGACTTCTCAGCTTGCTTATCCCCCGTTTGGCCCCAAATAGTGGTCTCAGCACATGAGTCTAAATGACCTTTCAACTCAGCTCCCCATAGCTAATTTTCTCTGTCTTTCTGTGTTCCAACTGCATATTTCTAGGAGAAGACTCTGACTCAGTTCATCTTTTTTAACCAGGTCACAAACATTACAGGGGCTGAGTTGGCTAGTTCTTTGGTTCATTTGGGGCGTTAGAAATTGGAGCATTGACTCATCTAGGCAGGAACTGGAAAACCTCTGGATGTCTTAGCTCCAGAACTGTTCAAGTTCCATAGTGAATTCTCCCATCACCACATGGGTGATGGATCTCTATGATGAGCTCAGATACTCACAGGTTGGACTTTGAAGTGCCAGACTACTGGACACAGGGAGAAGATTTCCAAAGTAGAGCCTAGTGAAAGCCAGCCTGGGTGGGGTTGGGGTATAGTTCTGTAAAGCCAACCTTAAGAAGAAGGAGGAAGAAGTTGGAGGATGAGGTTTAAGGAGAGAACGTTCAGGCTTTAAGGTCTTATCTGTTGCTACTGCCACTCCTGGGGAGGCGTGAGGCAGGGATGTCCCAGAAAGGTCTGATAATTACAAAGCGAACTGCTGGCAAACTTCAAACTGGTAGGTGGTATAGATAGCACCTCTTCCTTTCCACTAATCTCCACTGCTTCTATCAACAAAAGTCTGACTGAATGTGATCTCAGCTCTTTCTCCTAACTCACTCCACATCAAAAAAAGGAACTATTGACAGCATTCTGTGTCATGCCTTTCTTTCCTCCAGAGGAGTTGAGCCGCAGACCTGGAAATCCCAGTTTTGTCCTCCAACTCAAGCCAAGTAGGGTAGGCCTCTGCAACTTCTGATCCCTGAGGTCCTGCTTTCTCCCTCTGACCCAGAATCTTCAGCCAGCCCACTCTAGGGGTTGTCTATACATCTTCCTCCATGAAGTAGATCGAGGTCCAGAAAAGATAATTCATTTATTCCTTCATGCAGGAAAAATGCACTTGTTATGTGTCAAGCATGCTGTTAGGTAGTGAGGATACAACAGTGATCAAGACAGACTGGAACACCATTTTCAAGGAGCTTAAAGTCTAATGGGGAAGGGACTTCCCTGGTAGTCCAGTGGTAAAGAATCCACCTTCCAATGCAGGGAACGCGGGTTTGATCCCTGGTTGGGGAACTAAGATCCCACATGCTGTGGGGCAACAAAGCCTGTGCACCACAATTACTGAGGTCGCATGCCTCAATGAGAGAGCCCATGTGCCACAAACTACAGAGCCCATACGCCCTGGAGCCCATACGCCCCAACTAGAGAGAAGCCTGCACACCGCAACTAGAGAGAAACCCAAGCAGACAGTGGGCTGTAATGAAAAGATCCCACATGCCACAACAATGATCCTGTGTGCTGCAACTAAGACCCGATGCAGCCAAAAAAAATAAATAAATAAATAAGGAAAATAAATAGATTAAATAAATAAATATTAAAAAAAGAAAGTCATCACACTTGCCTGCTACATGTATTTCAAAAAAGTCAAATGGGGGAGGCAATCATTAAATAATTATAAGAGGGACAAATACATCTATTCTAGATTCAGCATTCAGTGGTACATGTAACAAAGTGGTCCAAAAGAGGTGGGCAGGGAAGAGGGAGGAGATGGGGGCTATGGTAGCTCTGCCACCCAATCCCCCAAAAGTTCTAGCTTAATACCAGGTGGATGCTTCACTGCATCCATCTTCTCAGCAGTTACAGCTCAAGGCACAGCTTTCAAATATGTCTTGTAGATCCCTTTTCAATGCCCATATCACGTAAATTCTCCTGTTACCCATTTGAGTTTGCCATCTGTTTCCTGCCATGATTGATATAGGCCATTGTGAAAATACTGTTAACAGAAGTGAGCAGGGTTAAGGAAACAAAAAAATAGAGTTGGGGCATCCAGATTTAGCAACTGCAAGAAATCATCATCATTCCTAAGCCTGAGGGAGCAGGGGAAGGAAAACATGTAACCATAGCCTGGTGGAGAGCTGAAGCCATGGAAGAGAGGACACCCTTCAAAACCTGTCACATCAAGACCCAGCCAGTGTCAGGACTGTGGCAGGAAGGTAACAGGAGGAATAAATATGTCAATCTCCATCCATGTGTGTGTGTGTGCTCTTCTCCAATCTTCCATTGGCTAAACACAATCTAAAGCCATCCCCAACCAGCACTCAGGTGATCAACTCAAGAGAGATCATCCTTCTGGCATCCAGGACCAAAAGGAAAAAAGGCTGATTTAGAGAGTCAAACAAAAAATAACCAGCTAATCATACCTCACTGTCAAGAACACTTTAAAAAGAGAGTAGATAGATTTTAAAATTTGTTACATAGAGTATATCGGTTATTTTGGTAATATGAGTTTTTAAGGTAGGGCAGAGAGCCCCAATATACCATGGTGCATGAGCCTTCACAGTACAACTTGCCATGGGTTGCCAGAGGTCCAACCTGCCTGATCAAGAACCTCAGAGCACAACCCATTGTGATGAATCATGGATTGATTCTGAGGTTCTAGAATCCCAGACTCTGTGGCTCAGCACTGGGAGCTTCTGCTCACAGTTTTTTTCACAGCTCTTGGGTGCCCCACACCAGGGTGGCCTCTCTCCCAAAATCCAGATGAAGAAGTGTCTTCTACTAGTGAGTCTGTATCTGCTTGGATCTGCCAGAGGTAAGTCCTCTTTGTCTTGGCTCTGGGTGGACATGTAAGAGGCACCTTTAAGGCATTTCAGCCCTTGAAGAAGGAAGGCCAGTATCTTACTTACCCAAACCAATCTAATTCAGAATTAGGAGTAGCTGAACAAGTTCAACTCTGAGAGCTACTGAACCGGTGGTGGGTTCCTCCTAGTTATGGCTTCACCATCAGAGACTGGCTTAGCACAGTCTCATTCCTAATACTTTCAGCCACTTGACCTTGTATCTGGTGCTCTGTGAAATGAGATTGGTCTAGGGGTTCTGCAGAGGTCCAGTGAAGGTTTGCCCCTGTGAACTGAGTGTAGGGGATCCTTGTGTAGTTAAGGTAGAAGGAGAGACATGAGGAGATAGGAGTGTGGTATGCCTGGAAAGTCATCTGAGAACACAGCGTGGCTCTGGGCCAGAGACCTTACAAGCCCCTCTTTCATTGGTCTATCCATCCAGTGGCCTGTATTTCCTCTTTCAAGACCCCCATTCAGGGTGGGCTCTGTTCCCTCCTTCCTCCTACAGGAGAAGTGAGAGGTCATGAGCTCTGAGCTGTCTGTTAAATGACAAAGTGTTTCTGTAAAGTCAGTTCTCAGAGATTTTGTCTTTTGCTTTCTTAGACTTTCAAATTTGACTCAGAAACATAGCTACATAGCTACCAGATGGTAGTATGTGCTAGCCACTTGGTGAGGCAGTGAGTCATAAACTATAAGCATGACAAAGAAATTAGTGTGCTTTTTCAAGCCTCCCTTCCATATCAGAAATTTCTTTATTAAAACTTCTGTTAACTTTTGAAGGATCAGTCAAGCAGATGATATTTCTGTAACAACTTTTTAAAATTAAAAATTCCTTAAAGCCTTAGTAAATTTTACCTTTCCTTTATCAACATATTCTAATGCTAGCCTTTTGAAAGTTATTGATTGTAAGGTCTTCAAATCACACACACACACACACACACACACACACACACAATATATATATATATATATATATATATATATATATATATATTTGCAGGATTCTTACAGAGCTAGAGTATTTTGGGGACTTAGGCCTCAAAGATCCTGTAATTCAGCTTTTGGCTAGGATTAATAACTTAGTCATTATAGTCTGCTCACCACCCTTCTCTAGGTTACTCAGTCTAAATCAGGTACTTAGTCAAAGAGTAATAATTTTTTTAAAAAGTAATAATCAAATTGTCTGCTTGGTGCTACACTTAATAAAATGAAAGTTGTACTTAAGGATATTTGTCTGACAGCCACTAATAAGCTGGATTAAATGTAGAAGACAGTGGTCAGAACAGAATGACCAGCTAAGAGTTTTGTAATTCCAAATGCAAGGTCAGGAGGAGGGAATACTAAAATTAGCTGAGCACTTGAGCAACGGACTAGGCACTTCACAGTTTATCTTATTGAATACTCATGACAACTCCGTAAAGTAGGTGTAAATGATATGTCACAAGGAATCTCAATTCAGGGATATAGAAGCAAAGATAGTTTTTATCTTAATAATTAACAGCAACTTGGCTTTGTGTCCCCAACTCACATGGATTGGGGTTGAGTGCGTGAAAGAACATGAACTTGCCAAGTAAAGGTGTCTTAATCCCTTCTGGTAATTTTTGTGGGTTCATTAGATATTTGTCATCTCTAGTTTAAAATTTGTCTTGTCCAAAGTTTAAAATCTTCCACCCTCAGTTTCAGCTAGAATTACTCAGCTACTGACACAATTTGCTTTCTCTCCCTCTTGTATCTCCATTCTTACCTTTCACCCACAGGGGAACTGGAGGGAGGCTAGGGGTGGACTTCTGATTACATGAATGATGGGACATTGATTTCCTGATGTTGGCTCTATCAGGGAGGCACAGGTGCTTTTGGTGCTGGGTGAGGAGGCCCCCATGTGCCCACTCAGGGTACACAGATCCACACAAATATTGTGGATCTTAAAATTCTTCCCTTCAATCACAGAGGTGGTCTCTGTGTTTCCTTAACACCCCTGTCCTTCATGGTCTCCCAGGTAATTGGCTGACTGCATCCAACATCTGCAGTATCTTCAGGTGCTTGACCTAGGCCCCCAGAAACCTAGGAACCCCACAACATTAGCCTTGCTCCATAGGAAAGAACTCTTTATCCAGACGTCCTCTCTCACCCTTTCGTGTCCATATGTTTGTTCTCTACATCTGTGTCTCAATTTCTGCCCTGCAAACCAGTTCATCTGTACCATTTTTCTACATACCACATATATGTGTTAATACACGATATTTGTTCTTCTCTTTCTGACTTACTCACTCTATATGACAGTCTCTAGATCCAGCCACATCTCAACAAGTGACCCAATTTCATTCCTTTTTATGGCTGAGTAATATTGCATTGTATATATGTACCACATCTTCTTTATCCATTCATCTGTCAATGGGTATTTAGGTGGCTTCCATGAACTGGTTATTGCAAACAGTGTTGCAATGAACGGGGTGCATGTGTTTTTTTGAATTATGGTTTTCTCTGGGTATATGCCCAGCAGTGGGATTGCTGGATCATAAGGTAATTCTATTTTTAGTTTTTTAAGGAACTTCCATACTGTTCTCCATAGTGGCTGTATCAATTTACATTCCCACCAACAGTGCAAGAGGGTCCCTTTTCTCCACACCCTCTCCAGCATTTGTTGTTTGTAGATTTTCTCATGATGCCCACTCTAACTGGTGTGGGTGATAGCTCATTGTAGTTTTGATTTGCATTTCTCTAATAATTAGTGATGTTGAGCAGCTTTTCATGTGCTTCTTGGCCATCTGTATTTCTTCTTCGGAGAAATGTCTATTTAAGTCTTCTGCCCATTTTTTGATTGGGTTGTTTGTTTCTTTAATATTGAGCTGCATGAGCTGTTTATATATTTTGGAGATTAACCCTTTGTTGACTCGTTTGCAAATATTTTCTCCCATTCTGAGTGTTGTCTTTTCGTCTTGTTTATGGTTTCCTTTGCTGTGCAAAAGCTGTTAAGTTTCATTAGGTCCCATTTGTTTATTTTTGTTTTTATTTCCATTATTCTAGGAGGTGGATCAAAAAAGATCTTGCTGTGATTTATGTCAAAGAGTGTTCTTCTTATGTTTTCCTCTAAGAGTTTTATAGTGTCCAGTCTTACATTTAGGTCTCAAATCCATTTTGAGTTTATTTTTGTGTATGGTGTTATGGAGAGTTCTAATTTCATTCTTTTACATTTAGCTGTCCAGTTTTCCCAACACAACTTACTGAACAGACTGTCTTTTCTACATTGTATAGCCTTGCCTCCTTTGTCATAGATTAGTTGACTATAGGTGCATGGGTTTATCTCTGGGCTTTCTAACTTCTTCCATTGATCTATGTTTCTGTTTTTGTGCCAGTACAATATTGTCTTGATTACTGTCACTTTGTAGTATAGTCTGAAGTCAGGGAGTCTGATTCCTCCAGCTCTGTTTTTTTTCCCTCAAGACTGCATTGGCTATTTGGGTTGTTTTGTGTCTCCATACAAATTTTAAGACTTTTTGTTCTAGTTCCATAAAAAATGCCATTGGTAATTTGATAGGGATTGCATTGAATCTGTAGATTGCTTTGTGTAGTATAATCATTTTCACAATATTGATTCTTCCAATCCAAGAACATGGTATATCTCTCCATCTGTTGGTATCATCTTTAATTTCTTTCATCAGTGTCTTATAGTATTCTGCATACTGGTCTTTTTTCACCTTAGGTAGGTTTATTCTTAGGTATTTTATTCTTTTTGTTGCAGTGGTAAATGGGAGGGTTTCCTTAATTTCTCTTTCAGAATTTTCAGCATTAGTGTATAGGAATGCAAGAGATTTCTGTGCATTAATTTTGTATCCTGCAACTTTAACAAATTCATTGATTAGCTCTAGTAGGTTTCTGCTGGCATCTTTAGGATTCTCTATGTATAGTATCATGTCATCTGCAAACACTAACAGTTTTACTTCTTCTTTTCCCATTTGTATTCCTTTCATTACTTTTTCTTCTCTGATTGCCATGGCTAGGACTTCCAAAACTATGTTGAATAATAGTGGTGAGAGTGGACATCCTTGTCTTGTTCCTGATCTTAGAGGAAATGCTTTCAGTTTTTCACCATTGAGAATGATGTTTGCTGTGGGTTTTTCATTTATGGCCCTTATTATGTTGAGGTAGATTCCCTCTATGCCCACTTTCTGGAGAGTTTTTATCATAAATGGGTGTTGAATTTTGTCAAAAGCTTTTTTCTGCATCTATTGAGATGATCATATGCTTTTTATTCTTCAATTTGTTAATATGGTTTATCACATTGACTGATTTGTGTATATTGAAGAATTCTTGCATCCCTGGGATAAATCCCACTTCATCATGGTGTATGATCCTTTTAATGTGTTGTTGGATTCTGTTTGTTAGTATTTTGTTGAGGATTTTTGCATCTATATTCATCAGTGATATTGGTTTGTAATTTTCTTTTTTTGTGATATCTTTGTCTGGTTTTGGTATCAGGGTGATGTTGGCCTCATAGAATGAGTTTGGGAGTGTTCCTTCCTCCACAATTTTTTTGAGGAGTTTGAGAAGGTTGGGTATTAGCTCTTCTCTAAATATTTGATAGAATTCACCTGTGAAGCCATCTGGACCAGGACTTTTTTTTGTTGGAAGATTTTTAATCACAGTTTCAATTTCATTACTTGAGATTTGTCTATTCATATTTTCTATTTCCTCCTGGTTCAGTCTTGGAAACTTATACCTTTCTAGGAATTTGTCAGTTTCTTCCAGGTTGTCCATTTTATTGGCATAGAGTTGCTTATAGTAATCTCTGAGGATGCTTTGTATTTCTGTGGTCTGTTGTAACTTCTATTTTTTCATTTTTAATTTTATTGATTTGAGTCCTCTCCCTCTTTTTCTTGATGAGTCTGGCTAATGGTTTATCAATTTTGTTTATCTTCTCAAAGAAGCAGCTTTTAGTTTTATTGATCTTTGCCATTGTTTTCTTTGTTTCTATTTCATTTATTTCTGCTCTGATCTTTATGATTTCTTTCCTTCCGCTAACTTTAGGTTTTGTTTGTTCTTCTTTCTCTAGTTCCTTTAGGTGGAACGTTAGGTTGTTTGTATGAGATTTTTCTTGTTTCTTGAGGTAGGCTTGTATAGCTATAAACTTCCCTCTTAGAACTGCTTTTGCTGCATACCATAGGTTTTGAGTCATCATGTTTTCATTGTCATTTGTCTCTAGGTATTTTTTTGATTTCCTCTTTGATTTCTTCAGTGATCTCTTGGAAATTTAGTAACATATTGTTTAGCCTCCATGAGTTTGTGTTTTTTATGTTTTTTTCCCTGTAATTGATTTCTAATATCATGGTGTTGTGGTCAGAAAAGATGCTTCATATGATTTCAATCTTCTTAAATTTACTGATGCTTGATTTGTGACCCAAGATGTGATCTATCCTGGAGAATGCTCCATGTGCACTTGAGAAGTGTAATCTGCTGTTTTCAGATGGAATGTCCTATAAATATCAATAAAAACTATCTGGTCTATTGTGTCATTTAAAGCTTGTGTTTCCTTATTTATTTTCATTTTGGATGATCTGTTCATTGGTGTAAGTGATACGTTAAAGTCCCCCACTATTACTGTGTTACTGTCGATTTCCTCTTTTACAGCTGTTAGCAGTTGCCTTATGTATTGAGGTGCCCCTATGTTGGGTGCATATATATTTATAATTGTTATATCTTCTTCTTGGATTGATTCCTTGATCATTATGTATTGCCCTTCCTTGTCTCTTGTAACATTCTTTATTTTAAAGTCTAGTTTATCTGATATGGATATTGCTACTCCAGCTTTCTTTTGATTTCCATTTGCATGGAATATCTTTTTCCACCCCCTCAATTTCAGTCTGTTTCTGTCCTTAGGTCTGAAGTAGGTCTCTTTTAGATGGCATATATATGGGTCTTGTTTTTGTATCCATTCAGCGAGCCTGTGTCTTTTGGTTGGAGCAATTAGTCCTTTCACGTTAAGGTAATTATTGATGTGTATGTTCCTATTACCATTTTCTTAATTGTTTTGGGTTTGTTTGTGTAGGTCCCTTTCTTCTCTTGTGTTTCCCACTTAGAGAAGTTCCATTAGCATTTGTTGTAGAGCTGATTTCCTGGTGCTGAATCCTCTTAGCTTTTGCTTGTCTGCAAAGCTTTTGATTTCTCCATCGAATCTGAATGAGATCCTTGCTGGGTAGAGTAATCTTGGTTGTACGTTCTTCCCTTTCATCACTTTAAGTATATCATGCCACTCCCATGTGGCTTGTAGAGATTCTGCTGTGAAATCAGCTGTTAACCTTATGGGAGTTCCCTTCTATGTTTTTTTGTCATTTTTCCCTTGCTGCTTTCAGTAATTTTTCTTTGTCTTTAATTTTTGCAGATTTGATTACTATGTGTCTCAGTGTGTTTCTTCTTGGTTTTATCCTGTATGGGATTCTATGTGCTTCCTGGAGTTGGGTGGCTATTTCCTTTCCCATGTTAGAGAAGTTTTCGACTATAATCTCTTCAAATATTTTCTCGTGTCCTTTCTCTCTTTCTTCTCCTTCTGAGACCCCTATAATGCGAATGTTGTTGCGTTTCATGTTGTCCCAGCAGTCTCTTAGGCTGTCTTCCTTTCTTTTCATTGTTTTTTCTTCATTCTGTTCTGCAGCAGTGAATTCCACTATTCTGTGTTCCAGGTTACTTATCCGTTCTTTTGCCTCAGTTATTCTGCTATTGGTTCCTTCTAGTGTAGTTTTTATATCAGTTATAGTATTGTTCATCTCTGTTTGTTTGTTCTTTAATTCTTCTAAGTCTTTGTTAGACATTTCTTGCATCTTCTTGATCTTTGCCTCCATTCTTTTTCAGAGATCCTGGATCATCTTCACTATCATTATTCTGAATTATTTTTCTGGTAGGTTGTCTATCTCCATTTCATTTAGTTGTTTTTCTGGGGTTTTAATGTGTTCCTTCATCTGGTACATAGCCCTCTGCCTTTTCAACTTGTCTATCTTTTTGTGAATGTGGTTTTTGTTCCACAGGCTACAGGATTGTAACTCTTCTTGCTTCTGCTTCTGCCCTCTGGTGGATGAGGCTATCAAGTGGATGCATTTTTAAACAATTCCATATTCCTCAAAGTGAAGGGTTTCCTCAGGGCAGGGACCATGAAGAGGAATGCAAAGTAGGTGTTAACCTTTTAGGAGCTTAAAACAATATTGCAGATCCTTCTCTCTGACCCCAACCTTTCCATTCCTGTAGATACCATACCCACTTCTACTTATCACGGTGTTCAGAACTCACCCCTTCTTTGGCTCTTGAGAGTTTTCAGTGAAGTATCTACTCTTAACATAATTATAACAATAAAATGACTTCTTTTAATTTATTTGCTACATAAACAGAGCAGATCATAATTATCTTAATTAAGTCTTTTTCTCAAACACAGTGTTATTGGTTTGTCTCAGCATAGAGGGGCAGGTGGAAATAGTATAATAGTCCCTCTCATTTTGTATTAAAGCTATGTTCTTCAAAGTGTTTTCAGGTCTCATCCTCAGAAAAGAGCCCAGAAAGATAGTCAGGAAAGATAATAACATCCTTAATTTATAAGTAAGAAAGTCTGGCATAGAAATGTATTGATAGAAATGTTTTGTTTATTCATACTCCATGTTGTTCCAAACTTGCCATGTTTACAGAACAACAGTGAGCAAGGGCCAGATTTCAAAACCAAATCCGGGGGCTTCCCTGGTGGCACAGTGGTTAAGAATCTGCCTCCCAATGCAGGGGACATGGGTTTAAGCCCTGGTCCGGGAAGATCCCACATGCTGTGGAGCAACTAAGCCGGTGCGCCACAACTACTGAGGCTGTGGTCAAGAGCCTGTGAGCCACAACTACTGAGCCTGTGTGGCACAACTACTGAAGCCCACATGCCAATACCCTGTACTTCACCAAGAGAAGGCACTGCAATGAGAAGACTGCACAGCGCAACAAAGAGTAGTCCCCACTCACTGCAACCAGAGGAAAGCCTGTGAGCAGCAATGAAGACCCAATGCAGCCAAAAATAAGATAAATAAAATAAAATAAAGTTATTTTAAAAAATCTGTTAAGTCTTTTAGATACAGAAAATTATTTCTGGTAATAGTTCTCTTCCTGATACATATCCCCTTTCTAAATTCTTTTAGGCAGTTAAGGAGGAGGTAGAAAGCTTTTCTTGAGTCTGCTTGGGTTTGAATGCCTTTAGCTCAAAATAATCCACAGGACAATGTGGAACATTTTGGCACATTTCTGCTCCCTTTTAACTTTTAAAAAGTAAAACATTTAAACTAGATTCCTTACTTCCCTAACATCTTTTATCTTTAAACAGTGCTAAAATTCTATCGTTAACATTCCTTCCCAATGTCACACATGAAGAATAAAATACCCATGAAAGACATAGTCCTTCTCTAGATGGTGTCTGAGATGTTAAGGGAGAGTGATGTTATTTATGGGGATAACTTTGACCAGTCTGTAATTCATAAAAAATGCATCATTCCCAAACTGTGGTATCTTAAATATTGTTTGTAACAAGTTACCTATGACACATCCCTATGACTGATTAAAACACAATCAATTTGTCACTGCTCTAGCTGAAAATCACTGGATTACAAAAAGTTGAACTTTTCAGTGGATTTTCTAAAGGGTTGTGCAAATCTTACATTTTAAAGGAAGGTTCTTCTGTGTGTTATAAAATGTCATCATAATTTGTCTTCAAAAAAACAAAACAAAAATCTGCATGATCTCAATCTGAGCTGTTTCCACCACATGATGAATATTAGCCAAAATGGTTCTTTCAAGACCAAAATTAAACCTCTGTCCTACACAAGCCCATTTCCTATCAGCTGTTGCTCTTCACACCTCTGTTTAAAAGCCCCTGAAGAAAATAAGTAGATAAAATCCCTTGAAATCAACTGGGTAGTTTTTTTTGGTTTTTTGGTTTTTTTGGCAGTACACGGGCCTCTCACTGTTGTGGCCTCTCCCGTTGTGGAGCGCAGGCTCCAGACACGCAGGCTCAGCAGCCATGGCTCACGGGCCTAGCCACTCCATGGCATGTGGGATCTTCCCAGACCGTGGCACGAACCCATGTCCCCTGCATCGGCAGGCGGACTCTCAACCACTGTGCCACCAGGGAAGCCAACTGGGTAGTCTTAATGGTGCCTTTTGCAGAGCAAAAGTCTTTAATTTTGATAAAATCCAAGTTATCAATGTTTTTGCTCTGGTTTTTTATCAAGGTATTTTTTATGATTTATAGGAGAGATTTATTTGAAGAAATATTATGACATATAAAAACTACAACAAGTCTTAATTTCCACTCATACAGCAATAACTTTGATATAATGCATAACTAAAAGATTTTTAAATCCAGAAGAGACAAATAACTGAACAGTTTGATCGCAAAGTGAAATTAGTTGATAAGCGAACCTCCCAGAACAGCTTCATGTCAGCCGAGGCCGCAAGCATCATGTACAACACACCTGAATTGACAGACTGTATGTTAAAAAGGTAGCAACATCAGTGCACATTGGGGATCCCTGGTGCCAGAAACAAAAGAACAAAAACAAAATCCTACTAACATTGTAGATACTTTTTTTGAGGGAGGGGGATAAATATTAGCTAAATATATTAAATACAGCTAAATATATTAGCTATATATATTGAGGAAATAAATTCAAGTATGTTGTTACAATTTAAATGTAGGGAAGTTCTGGCTTCCAATAAGGGTGGATTTGTTTGGTTGAACTAACTTTCCTTCAGATAACAAAGATAAACTCTGGATAAAAAATGTAAAAACTATTGGAAAGTTCCTTGAAAGGAACTGGAGAGAAGTCACCCCTAAAAAGACCAGGACAGCACTGGGTGAGATTGACGGTTCTGTGGCTTTATGCCTCAGGGGACTTCTCAATTCACATATCATAGGGTGGCAAAAATCCACAGTTTACTGGTTTGAGGGTTCAAAGAACATAGGTTGGGGCTGGCAGAGCAGCTTTAATATTAGGGGGAAATCCTGGAAAGAAGGGAACCACAGAGGGGATAAACTCCAAACCTTGAGCATAAACTGTGACCAGATTCTTGGCTGACACTGACTCCAGAAGCTCAACAGCAATAGCACACGGAAGCAGAAAGAACTGAGCAGAGATTTTAGCTGTTGTCTACCTCAAAGAAGACCGAGTTTGAAGTTCGAGTCAACCCAAGTTAACTACCTACTAGAACAAAAGTCAATATTCTTCAGAGGAACATACAGAGTCCAGAATCTCTGAAATGCATCATTCACTATATCTACTATATAATGAAAATTATTAGACATAGAAAAAAAAGGAAAATGTAACCCACAGCCAAGAAAATTAAAAAAAAAAAAAGATATTGGTCCCAAGATGAACCAGACATTGAAATTAGTGAACAAAAGCAATAAACAACTATTTGAGATATGTTCAAGAAACTAAAGGAGAGAATTAAGAGGTACAAACTTCCAGTGACAAAGAAGTCATGGGGATGTAATGTACAGCATAGGAAATATAGTAAACAATACTGCAATAACTTTGTATGGTGATAGATGTTAACTAGACTTATTGTGGTGATCATTCTGTAATGTATAAATATATCAAATCACTATGTTGTACACCTGAAACTAATAGAATACAGCAAGTCAATTATACTTAAAGATAAATTAATTAAAAATTTTTAAATAAATAAATTAATTAATTAAAGGGAGGAAAAGAACCTAAAGGAAAGTAGAGTCATACAAATAAACAGATAGGGAACCTCAACATAGAAACTGAAACTATTCTAAAGAACCAAATGGAAATTTTAGAACTGAAAAGTTCAATAACTGAAAAAAAAAATCACCACATGTCTTTAACAGCATATTGGAGACCACATAAAGCCAGCAAATTTGAAGAGAGATCAATAGAAATTATCCAATCCCAAACAGAGAAAAAAATACTAAGAAAATTAACAAAACCTCAATGACATATGAGACAATATCAATCAATATAAGACATAAGTAACTGAAGTCCCAGAACGGGAGACAAATAATGAGACAGAAAAAGCATCTAAAGAAATAATGGCCAAAATTTTCCCAAACTGGGTGAAAAACATAAACTTACATCTAAAAAGCTCAGTGAACTGAAGGTAGAATAAATATAAAGAAGAACAGGCATAAAATAGTCAAATTACTAAAATTCAAAGATAAATAAGAAAAACTCAAAATTGGTCCAAACAAAAGAAACATTGTAATAGGTAAATAGGAGAACACCGATACAGATGTTGGCTGACTTCTCCTCAGAAATAATGGAGAGCAGGAAACAAGAGAATTACATATTCAAAGCAATTTTTAAATTTTTTAATTAAAAAATACCTGTCATGGGACTTCCCTGGTGGTGCAGTGGTTAAGAATCCACCTGCTAATGCAGGGGACACAGGTTCAAGCATTGGTCCAGGAAGATCTCACAGGCCGCAGAGCACCTAAGCCCATGCACCACAACTACTGAGCCTGCACTCTAGAGCCCGCGAGCCACAACTGCTGAAGCCCGCACACCTAGAGCCCATGCTCCGCAACAAGAGAAGCCATCTCAATGAGAAGGCCGTGTACTGCAATGAAGAATAAACACAGCCAAAAATAAATAATATATTGAAAAACAAAACTTTCAGGCAGAATATAATAAATAAGACAATTTTCCTTCAAAAATGAAGGTAACAAAGACACTTTCATATAACCAAAAACTAAGAGAATTTACAACCAACAGACCTGCACAAGAAAAGTTAAAGGAATTTCCTCAGTCTAAAGGATAATGATACCAGATGAAACTCTGATCTACAAGAAGAAATGTAGAGAACAAGACATAGTAAATATATAGGAAAATTTAAGATATACATACTATTTCTTTTCCCAATTTTAAAAGCCATGCCTGAGGAAAGCTAAAATTATTTTTAATGTAAATAGATCTAATATATTTGACAATAGCAGCACAAAGAACAGAGGAAGTAACTGGAACAATGCTTTTCAAACGTTCTTATTTTTAAGTGAAGTAGTGAATATTAATGTTAATTCAACTGTGATAAAATATAGTAATCCTTAGAGAAAAATCATTTTTAAAATATAGAAAGGTACAGCTAAAAAGCCAATAGAAAATTAAAATGGAATATTTAAGATATTTGATTAACTCAGATAAAGGCCAAAAAGGAAGAACAAAAGAACAAAAATTGGTTGGGCCAAATTGAAAAATGGTAGACAAAGAAGTATCGAATTGTAAATAAAAATCCAAACATCAATAATCGAGAAGGACACATCATCACTACAATGGTCTTCCTATCAAAAGGAAATTAGGTATGTATAACTGGATTCCTGTGCTGTACACCTAAAACTTATGCAATATTATAAAGCAACTATATTTCAATAAAAAATTTTAGACTCCCTCTTTTGAGAACACCAGAATCACAACTAACTGCTGAACAATCATCGACAGAAAGGCACTGGAACTCACCGAAAAAGATACCCCACATGCAAAGACAAAGGAGAAGCCACAGTGAGATGGTAGGAGGGGTGCTATCACAATAAAATCAAATCCCATAACTGCCGGGTTCGTGACTCACAAACTGGAGAACACTTAAACCACAGAAGTCCACCCACTGGAGTGAAGGTTCTGAGCCACACGCCAGGCTTCCCAACCTGGGGGTCTAGCAATGGGAGGAGGAATTCGTAGAGAATCAGACTTTGAAGGCTAGAGGGATTTGATTGCAGGACTTCAGCAGGACTGGGGGAAACAGAGACTCCACTCTTGGAGGGCACACGCAAAGTAGTGTGTGCATCGGGACCCAGGGGAAGGAGCAGTGACCACATTGGAGACGGAACCAGACTTACCTGCTAGTGTTGGAGGGTCTCCTGCAGGGGCGGGAGGACAGCTGTGGCTCACCAAGGGACAAGGACACTGGCAGCAGGAGTTCTGGGAAGTACTCCTTGATGTGAGTCCTCCCAGAGTCTGTCATTAGCCCCACCAAAGAGCCCAGGTAGGCTCCAGTGTTGGGTCGCCTCAGGCCAAACAACCAACAAGGAGGGAACCGAGTCACACCCATCAACAGACAAAGGGATTAAAGTTTCACTGAGCTCGGCCCACCAGAGAAACAGTCAGCTCTATCCACCACCAGTACCTCCCATCAGGAAACTCACACAAGCCTCTTGGATAGCCTCATCCACCAGAGGGCAGACAGCAGAAGCAAGAAGAACTACAATCCTGCAGCCTGTGGTACCAGAACCACATTCACAGAAAAATAGACAAGATGAAAAGGCAGAGAGCTATGTACCAGATGAAGGAACACGTTAAAACCCCAGAAAAACAACTAAATGAAATGGAGATAGGCAACCTACCAGAAAAAGAATTCAGAATAATGATAGTGAAGATGAACCAGGACCTCGAAAAAAGAATGGAGGCAAAGACTGAGAAGGTGTAAGAAATGTTTAACAAAGATCTAGAAGAATTACAGAACAAACAAACAGAGGTGAACAATACAATAACTGAAAAGAAAACTACACTAGAAGGAATCAATAGCAGAATAACCGAGGCAGAAGAATGGATAAGTGACCTGGAAGACGGAATAGTGGAATTCACTACTGCAGAACAGAATAAAGAAAAAAGAATGAAAAGAAATGAAGACAGCCTAAGAGACTGCTGGGACAACATGAAACGCAACAACATTCGCATTATAGGGGTCTCAGAAGGAGAAGAAAGAGGGAAAGGACACGTGAAAATATTTGAAGAGATTATAGTTGAAAACTTCCCTAACATGGGAAAGGAAATAGCCACCCAACTCCAGGAAAGGCAAAGAGTCCCATAGAGGATAAACCCAAGGAGAATCATGCCGAGACACATAGTAATCAAATTGGCAAAAGTTAATTAAAGACAAAGAAAAATTATTGAAAGCAGCAAGGGAAAAATGACAAATAACATAGAAGGGAACTCCCATAAGGTTAACAGCTGATTTCACAGCAGAATCTCTACAAGCCACATGGGAGTGGCATGATATACTTAAAGTGATGAAAGGGAAGAACGTACAACCAAGATTACTCTACCCAGCAAGGATCTCATTCAGATTCGATGGAGAAATCAAAAGCTTTGCAGACAAGCAAAAGCTAAGAGAATTCAGCACCAGGAAATCAGCTCAACAACAAATGCTAATGGAACTTCTCTAAGTGGGAAACACAAGAGAAGAAAAGGACCTACAAAAACAAACCCAAAACTATTAAGAAAATGGTAATAGGAACATACATATCAATAATTACCTTAAACGTGAAAGGACTAATTGCTCCAACCAAAAGACACAGGCTCGCTGAATGGATACAAAAACAAGACCCATATATATGCCATCTACAAGAGACCCACTTCAGACCTAGGGACACATACTGACTGAAAGTGAGGGGATGGAAAAAGATATTCCATGCAAATGGGAATCGAAAGAAAGCTGGAGCAGCAATACTCATATCACATAAAATAAGACTTTAAAATAAAGAACGTTACAAGAGACATGAAGGACATTACATAATGATCAAGGGATCAATCCAAGAAGAAGATATAACAATTATAAATATATATGCACCCAACATAGGAGCACCTCAATACATAAGGCAACTGCTAACAGCTCTAAAAGAGGAAAGCAACAGTAACACAATAATAGTGGGGGACTTTAACACCTCACTTACACGAATGGACAGATCATCCAGACAGAAAATAAGGACACAAAAACTTTAAATGACACAATAGAACAGACAGATTTAATTGATGTTTATAGGACATTCCATCTGAAAACAGCAGATTACACTTTCTTCTCAAGTGCACATGGAACATTCTCCAAGATAGATCACATCTTGGGTCACAAATCAAGCCTCGGTAATTTAAGAAAATTGAAATCATATCAAGCATCTTTTCCGACCACAATGCTATGAGATTAGAAATCAATTACGGGGAAAAAAACGTAAAAAAACAAACACATGGAGGCTACACAATACGTTACTAAATAACCAAGAGATCGCTGAAAAATCAAAGAGAAAATCAAAAAATACCTAGAGAAAATGACAACGAAAACACAACGATCCAAAAACTATGGTATGCAGCAAAAGCAGTTCTAAGAGGGAAGTTTATAGCTATACAAGCCTACATCAAGAAATAAGAAAAGGGCCTCCCTGGTGGCGCAGTGGTTGAGAGTCCGCCTGCCGATGCGGGGGATGCGGGTTCGTGCCCCGGTCTGGGAGGATCCCATATGCCGCGGAGCGGCTGGGCCCGTGAGCCGTGGCCGCTGGGCCTGCGCGTCCGGAGCCTGTGCTCCACAGCGGGAGAGGCCACAGCAGTGAGAGGCCCGCATACCACAAAAAGAAAAAAAAAAAAAAAAAAAAAAAAGAAATAAGAAAAATCTCAAGTAAACAATCTAACCTTATACCTAAAGGAACTAGGAAAGAAGAACAAACAAAACCCAAAGTTAGAAGGAAAGAAATCTAAAAGATCAGAGGAGAAATAAATGAAATAGGAACAAATGGCACAGATGAACTGGTTTGCAAGGCAGAAATAGAGACACAGATGTAGAGAATAAACGTATGAACAGCAAGTGGGGAAAGCGGGGTGGGGAGGGAGGAAGGGGGCTGGTGGCAGTGGGATGAATTGGGAGATTGAGATTGACATGTATACACTATTATGTATAAAATAGATAACTAATAAGAACTTGTATAAAAAATTAAAATATAAAATTCAAAAAAAAAGAGAAAACAATAGCAAAGATCAATAAAACTAAAAGCTGGTTCTTTGAGAAGATAAACGAAATTGATATACCTTTAGTCAGAGTCATCAAGAAAAAGAGGGAGAGGACTCAAATCAATAAAATTAGAAATGAAAAAGGAGAAGTTACAATGGACACCACAGAAATATAACGCATCATAAGAGACTACTACAAGCAACTCTATGCCAATAAAATGGACAACCTGGAAGAAATGGACAAATTCTTAGAAAGATATAACCTTCCAAGACTGAACCAGGAATAAATAGAAAATATAAACAGACCAATCACAAGTAATGATATTGAAACTGTGAGTAAATATCTCCCAACAAACAAAAGTCCAGGACCAGATGGCTTCACAGATGGACCCTACCAAACATTTAGAGAAGAACTAACACCCATCCTTCCCACACTCTTCCAAAAAATTGTAGAGGAACACTCCCAAACTCATTCGATGAGGCCACCATCACCCTGATACCAAAACCAGACAAAGATACTATAAAAAAAGAAAATTACAGACCAATATCACTGATGAATACAGATGCAAAAATCCTCAGCAAAATACAAGCAAACAGAATCCAACAACACATTAAAAGGATTATAAACCATGATCAAGTGGGATTTATCCCAGGGATGCAAGGATTCTTCAATATACTTTAATCAATCAATGTGATATAGCACATTAACAAACTGAAGAATAAAAACCATATGATCATCTCAATAGATGCAGAAAAAGCTTTTGACAAAATTCAATACCCATTTATGATAAAAACTCTCCAGAAAGTGGGCATAGAGGGAACCTACCTCAGCATAATAAAGGCCATATATGACAAACCCACAGCAAACATCATTCTCAACGGTGAAAAACTGAAAGCATTTCCTCTAAGATCAGGAACAAGACAAGGATGTCCACTCTCGTCACTATTATTCAACATAGTTTTGGAAGTCCTAGCCACAGCAATCAGAGAAGAAAAAGAAATAAAAGGAATACAAATTGGAAAAGAAGAAGTAAAACTGTCAGTGTTTGCAGATGACACGATACTATACATAGAGAAATCTAAAGATGCCACCAGAAAACTACGAGAGCCAATCAATGAATTTAGTAAAGTTGCAGGATACAAAATTAAAGCACAAAAATCTCTTGCATTCCTATCCACTAACAATGAAAGCTCAGAAAGAGAAATTAAGGAAACAATCCCATTCACCATTGCAACAAAAAGAATAAAATACCTAGGAATAAACCTACCTAAGGAGGTAAAAGACCTGAATTCAGAAAACTATAAGACTGATGAAAGAAATCAAAGATGACACAAACAGATGGAGAGATATACCATGTTCTTGGATTGGAAGAATCAATATTGTGAAAATGACTACCATACCATGTGAAAATGACTACTATACTACCCAAAGCAATCTACAGATACAATGCAATCCCTGTCAAATTACCAATGGCATTTTTTACGGAACTAGAACAAAAAATCTTAAAATTTGTATGGAGACAAAAGACCCCGAATAGCCAAAGTAATCTTGAGGGAAAAAAAAAGGAGCTGAAGGAATCAGACTCCCTGACTTCAGACTATACTACAAAGCTACAGTAATCAAGACTATATGGTACTGGCACAAAAACAGAAATACAGATCAATGGAACAGGATAGAAAGCCCAGAGATAAACCCACACATCTATGGTAAACGAATCTATGACAAAGGAGGCAAGGATATACAATGGAGAAAAGACAGTCTCTTCAATAGGTGGTGCTGGGAAAACTGGACAGCTACATGTAAAAGAATGAAATTAGAACACTCCCTAACACCATACAGAAAAATAAACTCAAAATGGATTAAAGAGGTAAATGTAAGGCCAGACACTATAAAACTCTTAGAGGAACACATAGGCAGAATACACTATGACATAAATCACAGCAAGATCCTATTTGACCCACCTCCTAGAGAAATGGAAACAAACAAAAATAAACAAATGGGACCTAATGAAACAAAAGCGTTTGCACAGCATAGGAAACCATAAACAAGACTAAAAGACAACCCTCAGGATGGTAGAAAATACTTGCAAATAAATCAACGGACAAAGGATTAATCTCCAAAATATATAAACAGCTCATGCAGCTCAATATTTAAAATAACAAACAACCCAATCAAAAACTGGGCAGAAGACCTAAACAGACATTTCTCCAAAGAAGACATACAGATGGCCAAGAGGCACATGAAAAGCTGCTCAACATCACTAATTATTAGAGAAATGCAAATCAAAACTACAATGAGGTATCATCTCACACCTATTCAAACGGGCATCATGAGAAAATCTACAAGCAGCAAATACTGGAGAGGGTGTGGAGAAAAGAGAAGCCTCTTGCACTGTTGGTGGGAATGTAAATTGATACAGCCACTACGGAGAACAGTATGGAAGTTCCTTAAAAAACTAAAAATAGAATTACCATATGACCCAGCAATCCCACTGCTGGGCATATACCCAGAGAAAACCATAACTCAAAAAGACACATGCACCCCAATGTTCATTGCAGCACTATTTACAATAGCCAGGTCATGGAAGCAACCTAAATGCCCATTGGCAGACAAATGGATAAAGAAAATGTGGTACATATATACAATGGAATATTACCCAGCCATAAAAAGGAATGAAATTGGGTCATTTGTAGAGACGTGGATGGACCTAGAGACTGTCATACAGAATGAAGTAAGTCAGAAAGAGAAAAACAAATATCATATATTAACGCATATATGTGGAATCTAGAAAAATGGTACAGATGAACCGGTTTGCAAGGCGAAAATAGAGACACAGATAGAGAGAACAAACGTAGGAATACCAAGGGAGGAAAGCCGGGGTGGTGGTGGGATGAACTAGGAGATTGGGTTGACATATATACAGTAATATGTATAAAATAGATAAGTAATAAATAAATAAATAAATAAATAAAAATGGGGAGTGACTATTAATGCATATAAGGTTTCTTTCTGGAGTGATGAAAATGTTCTGGAATTAGATAGTGGTGATAGTTGCACAACTTTGTAAATACACTTAAAGATACTTAAGGCTTTAAAAGGTGAATTTTATGGTATATAAATTGTATCTCAAATGTTTTTAAATAAAAACAATTCCCAAAGCTTTGGAAACTCAGAAACATAATTCTAAATAATCCATGAGTCAAAAAGTAAATCATAAAGAAATTAGAAAAAAAATTGAGCCAGATGACAAAAATACAACACATGAAAATTTGTGGCATGAAATAAAGTGATACTTAGAAGGACATTTATGATTTTAAATACTTATATGCAACACATATAATTGACACAGGACTAGTATTCTGAATGTCTGTATTTACAGAAAACACACAAGACAGATGAAAACATGTAGAAACTGAATCACAGTGATGCAATCAGCAAATTCAGACTAAAGAAAATTATACAGTAAACCAGTTGGATTCTTCTACCAATAAACTGCAAGGAGAAAAAAAAATCAGAGAGAGGGAGGATGAAAGGGGGACTTACAGACCAAAAGCAACTTAGACACCAGTCAATTGCTAGTATGGACTTTATTTGGATCCTGTTACAAAACATACTGTAAAAAATAAGAATTGGAAATCTGAACACTAGATGTGTATCAATGAAGAGCAATGAAAAAAGGATAATCTTTTCAATAACCAGTGCTAAGTTAGACAGGCATATGAGGGAAAAAATAAAAATTGATTTCTATCTAATATTATACACAAAAATCATTTTCAGGTAGATTGTAGATCTACAGGTGAAAGCCAAAACTATAAAGCTTTTGGAAGATAACATACAAGAAAATCTTCATGATCTTGAAGTAGGGAATGAGTGTTTAAATAGGAAACAAAAGTTACTAGCCAGAGGAAAGTCTTACTTGGACTACAAGACTACAATCTTAAATGAAGTGTGAAACAATAAGCCACAGAATGGGATACATGCAACACAGAACAAAGAACTAGTATGCTAAACATACAAAGAACTGAAACCATTAAGAAAAAGAAAAAGCAGTAGAAAACTGAGCAAAAGACTGGAACAGGCACACCGTAAGTTGCTCAACCTCATTTAAACTTAAGAACAAGCAAATCAACAACACACTGAGATATTATACACCAACTTCTTTGTGAAAATTCCACTGACAACATCAAATGTAGGTGAAAATTTGGAATCCTAGAAACATGTTCTGCTGCCATGAAAATTCCTATGCTTTAGTAGATCATTCCAAACTGTTTTTCTAGCAATGGCAAATTCTTTTCCTATGGCAATATAAGTTGGTACAATCACTTTAGAAAACAGTTTGCCATTATTCTACTGAAGCAGAAAATATGCATATCCTAAAACCCAGCAATTCCACTTCAATACATACAATAGCATGAATATAAAGTAAAAGCAGCAGACAAAAAATACAAACAGCCCAATTTTATTTATATAAAGTTGAAAAGGGGCTTCCCTGGTGGCGCAGTGGTTGAGAGTCTGCCTGCCGATGCAGGGGACACGGGTTCATGCCCCGGTCTGGGAGGATCCCACATGCCACGGAGCGGCTGAGCCCATGGGTCATGGCCGCTGAGCCTGTGCTCCGCAACGGGAGAGGCCACAACCAGTGAGAGGCCCTCGTACCCCCCCCCAAAAAAAAAAAAGTTGAGAAAAGGGAAAAACTAAACTGTATCATTTAAAAGTTCATAAATAGCTGAGAAAACTAAAGTAAGTCAAAAGGATTACTATAAAAATAAATTTTGTGATTACTTTCAGGGGAAAGGAGTAGGTTATGATTGGGAAGAGGTACATTGGAGGCTGCTGAGTGTCTCGAAATGATCTTTCTTCAATTGAATTGTGGTTAAGCAGACACTGACTTTACAAATGCTTGTTAAGCTGTACATATTTTATGTATTTATATTTATCTCCACAATCACACACACTGCACACACCAAACTACACACACACACACACACACACACACAGCATAATGGATCTTTTCATCAAAGTTTTAGCTGCTACAAATTCTTCTCCCCACATTTCCACACTCTGCAAATTTTCATTCATAAGCAGCTATTACTTTTCATAATGGGAGTAAATACCTTCTCCCAATAGCATAATGAACACTGCTGAAAAATTATGGCAGCTAATGTTTATTGATTACCTTTTTATGCAACACAGTATATTACACTCTTCATATACATTAGCACATTTAAGATAAAAAACAACTCTAAAAGGTAGCTATGATCAGCCTCTTTACAGAGGTAACTGCCAGTGTTCACATAATTATAAATGTCAGTTAGTCAATCTGAACTGAACTTTTCCCACCATTCTACAAAAAGTCCAATAGTTGATAAAGTTTGTTTACTAACCCTTCATTCACCTTCCCCTTACAATATTCTGTGGCATTTTCCTCATCTGATATTTAACTACTTCATTCATTTATTCAATATTCATTCATTTATTCAACACATTTATTTAGTACTTACTATATTCCAGGTACTGCTCTATATACAGGATATACAGGGGTGAAAAGGAATGACAAAGTCCAAGCTTATATTTTAGTGGGAGAGGCAGACAATAAACAAATAATTTCAGATAGTGATCAGTTCTATGAAGAAAATAGGATAATGTGATAGTGATTAGGGGGTAGCTGAAACATTTGGGATAAGATTTGAGTGCTAAATCTGCTATGCAAACTACTGGAAGGGGTTCCAGGCTGGGGATGCTATAAATATTAAAGTCCTGAAAGGGAAATGAGCCTTGGCATATTCAGTGAACAGAAAGAAGGCTGCTCTGCCTACAGTACAGTGAGCAAAGAACACAGAGAGTGAACCATGCAGGGCCAGGTCAGCCAGAGCAAGGAACTTAGATTTCATCTTGATGCAGTGGGAAGACATTGGAAGCTTTTAAGGGAGTGTCACAGAACAATTTACCTCTACAAGAAAAAAAAATAACTTAGGACCTATGTAAAGCAAAGATGTTGGGGTAGGGGGTGAGGGAGTACAGGTGGGAAATGAGAAGAGTGGAAGTGGGAAGACATTAGTTTTTATTAAGAAACTCAGGGAGGAGACGAAGGAGCTTGAACTAGAGGGGTAGCAATAAAAATGGAGAGAAGTGTTCAGCTTCCAGACATATTTTGAAGGTAGAGCAAATAAACTGAATGTCTATTTCTTTGTTAACTATTTATTACATGCTATAATGTACCAGGCACTGTTCTAGGTGCTGGGGATGCAGAACTGAATAAGACAAATAGGGTTCCTGACCTCAAGGAGCTTATATAGTACATATTCCAATGGGAGAAACAGACATTTAATAGATAAACAAATAAAAATACCCCATAATGTCAGATAATAAATGCTACGATGAAAAATAAAGGAGACAGCGTGGCAGAGGTGGGGTAATATATTAGGTAAGTCAGGAAAAAGACTTTGCATAGGAGGTGACACTTAAGCAAAGACTTAAAAGTGAAGCACAGGCCACACAAATACTTTGGTAAGTACTCCTGGCAGAGGGAAGAGCAAACGAAATGATCACCCCAACAATCTTGAGGTGAGAATGTACCTATGTTGTGAGCAGAAGAGCAAAGCCAAAGGTGGCTAGAGTGGGATGAGCAAGTAGAAGTGGCAGATGAGGCCAAAGAGAACATATCCCATAAAGCCACGTAGGTCGTAGAGAATATTCTGAATTTTATTTGAAGTGTGACAAAGAGCTATGAGAGTTGAGAGCAGGAAGGGATACTTGATTCACATTTTAGAAGGACCATTCTGACTGCATTTCTGAACTACTGAAGGACAAGAAATATGAAAAGAGAGATAACAATGGCTTTGATTAGAATGGTACTATTAGAGGTATTACATTTGCTGAATTAAACAGGAGTTGCTGAATTGAATACAAAATATGAAAACCGTGTCAAGGATGATTTCTAGAGTTTTGGCTTAAGAAAACTAGGGAGTGAATATAACATTTACTGAGATGGGGGAAGCTAGGCAGGAATAGGTTGGAGGACAGGGATCAAAAGTTGTTTTTGTTCATGAGATGACTATTAATGAAGGGGAAATTTCAGGTAGGCTGTGGCTATAAAAGTCTGGAGCTCAGGGGATAGGTCAAAGCCAGAGACAACTTTGTTTTTGAGAGTTACTAATGGCTGGCTGACAATTCTCAGGAACAAAATTTCTTTCATATTTGAGAATGTACTGGCTCAATTCTTAGGAGCCGCCTATAAGTTCAATCTTATTCCTCCTATGGGTATACTGCAGTAATACCATTTACCAGGATGTACTATATATGATACACTCTATAAAATTTCATGTCCTTGGCTTCCTTTTCTTTTTTTTTTTGCCACATCACACGGCATGTGGGATCCTAGTTCCCTGACCAGGGATCAAACCCATGTCCCCTGCAGTGGAAGTGTGGAGTCCTAAGCACTGGACCACCAGGGAATTCCCTGTTCTCGGCTTCAGACTAAGATAAGTGACTAATTTTTATAAGTTACCAAGAAAAGAGAATACTGGGTCCCAATCTAACATTCAAAAATTAATATAAATTTTATTGAAAGAACAAGGTCTTACTAAAACTAATAGGTAAAAAAAAAGCCAGGAGGGCTTCCCTGGTGGCACAGTGGTTGGGAGTCCGGCTGCCGATGCAGGGGACACAGGTTCGTGCCCCGGTCTGGAAGGATCCCACATGCCGCGGAGCAGCTGGGCCCGTGAGCCATGGCCGCTGGGCCTGTGCGTCCGGAGCCTGTGCTCCACAACGGGAGAGGGCACAACAGTGAGAGGCCCGCGTACCGCAAAAAAAAAAAAAAAAAAAGCCAGGAATCAGATCTATGTCCATTATAGCTTCCTTACATCTTCCCCCACTTCTTTCATGCCTTATCACCTAGAAGCTTAGTCACCAATAAGTTCACAGAGTTAGTTATTCATTTTCAAAATAGAATTTATTTCTGTAATAAAGAATTAAAATATAGCTGTGAAAGTAGAAAATAATATAGAAAAATATTTAAAATGTGCAACAGTAATTTTGAGTAAAGGTAGTTAAGCACTAGAGGTTATGCTCAACTTCTACTTGAAAGACCAATCATATATATTATTACCTACACCAGAAAAAACATATCTACTTGCAATTTTAATTAATAATTATAATTCAAAACCAGGTTTATACACCTGGTCAGGCCCTTTTAAAAATATAAGTACACATTTTGGGGATATATTTTTTGAAGCTGACTTCACTTCACAGACTGATAAATCTACTGTCCCAAAATCACAAGGTTGTTTTTACTAATTCATCCATGTAATTAAGTCAAAGTGGAGGAAATATGTACTTTTTGGATGAAACCCAAGGTTTTGGTAAAAATGGGACAAGAGTATCATTTTTCATTATGTTGGTATAAAAGCTGGTAAGCTCACGTATCCCCAGAGCTTGGTTTCCACCAGGTGGGTCTCAAATTCAGACATTAAATGCAGATGAAGAAATATCTAGTGAATTCTATCTATCCCTTCCCCAAAGTTTTACTTACAGTTAAGATATAGGTATTATTTGTATGAAGAACATACAAAAAGAATTGGAAATTGTTTGGCTAGAGGGAAGACAACTCTTCAGGGACTACTGTTTGCAGTTTGCAGAATAGGATAATCTTCTCTAGGAAGAATAATGTCCACATAGCAGCACTATATTCACCAGGAATCCCAGAGCCAGTGGATCTATCATGTAGCAGGAAGCCAAACCTTCTGGCTGCTCACAACATCACTCAGCTTCCCTTTAATCTTCAGGAAGTGTCTCTTGAATTCCAATCCATCACCCTATATTAGGAATAATATCCAAAACTAATGTCAAAAAAACAAGAAAAAGAGACTATGCCATAAAATCAAACTTTCTTTAGGGGTAAGTAGAGACAAACATCCATGGATATGTCCAGCTACAGTTATCTTCCGGCCCTCTTACGAATACAAAATATCTTGGTAGAAGAAATGGCTACATAAATAATTCTGACTTGACTTTGGGCCCATCACTGCTCCCACCACCCTGGGCCCAGAGAGCAGAAACAATGGCATCCTGTCCATTCCAAGGGTTGGTATCTCTGGACCTATGTCATTGTTTTTCATAGGCACTAGGCGTTTATAAAGTAAAAATAAGCTACACGACTATGCTTTAAGTCTTGCCAAAACAGAGCCAGTGATTCAGTTATGAGAAGGGTTTCTCTACACTAGGATCTTAATTTATTCCATACCAAGCATCTGGACAATAGCACTGCAGCAAATCTCCAACATAAAGAATGTGACCAACTCCTCCAACCTCATTTAGAGCCACACACAATCTTTCGGTAAACAGAGAAAATGTTATTTTGGTCTTATACGTCAAGGGCTTTAAAACTGTAACCTCAGAACCAATAATTTCTAAAGAAAGAATCAGAAATGTGAACAAAACTCCATGTATATGAGTATTAACTATAGAGTAGCTTGTAACAAACAGATAAAGGTTCATTAATTATAATGTGCAAACATTTGGACAAATCATAATTTTTATGAAGAAAAAGCTTAGAATGTTACAAAATATTAAGGGTAATTATTTTAAGGACAAAAGTAATTTAGGACTATTTTTATTTTTTTATTTGTTATTTATTTACACATTCTACAAAAAACAAAAATTTTTATAAGGAAAATGTCATTTGAAAAAACTGTTTTAGAATAGCTAATGACAAGAACAGATGTTCATAATATTAAATTTAAAACACCAGTTACCATATATTTATAAATATAATGCCATTTAAAAAAAATCTACACATAAGAGTAATTCCATGGAGGATATATTATAAGTAATAGTAAGGTTATTGTAATACAATATCAAAAATAAACCTGTGTTCTCTTTGGATGATAAAATTAGTTGATTCTTATCTTCTTTATACTTTTTTGTGTTTTTAAAATTTCTAAAATGAACATGTAATACTTCTTTAAAAACAGCAAAACAAAGTTTTTTCTTTTAAAAAGTGTTCTATTCTACATACCTTAGAAAGCCGGAAGTCGACCAAGATCTTCTCATCCATTTCTACCAAATTCACTTTGAAAATGAGTTTATTGTTTCTTCTATCAGTTGTTGATACAGTAACCTAAGACAATAAAAATAAGGTCAAACCAGATGTGTGGGCAGAAAATACTCTAAATAAAAACTATCATCTTAGTTCAGTGATACTACTGGGATAAAAATTTGAGAGGTGCTTTTATAATAGGAGCTGTGCCAGCTGAAAATCCCACTCCTCCTAGGACTTTCCTCTCCCAATGGGTATGTGTGTGTCCAACAAGAACGACCTGTAAACAGGATGCAGCTCCGTTATCGGGGACTGAGTCTATGTGAACTCTTAGCAACAAAATAAATTTAGTATTTTACCAAGATACAACCGAAAGAAGAAACAATTGAAGAGAATAAAAACGGGGGACTTCCCTGGTGGTCCAGTGGTTAAAACTCCATGCTTCCAGTGCAGGGAGTGTGGTTTGGGTTTGTTCCCTGGTCGGGGAACTAAGATCCCACGTGCCATGCAGCATGGCAAAAAAATGAAAAAAAAAAAAAAGAAAAGAAAAAGAGAGAGAGAGAGAATAAAAACGGACTGAGAGGAAAAACAAGATTATTAAAACATAAAGAAAAAGAGAGGCCAGATTTGTGGGTAAAAAGCTGCAGCAGCAACCAGAAGACGGTGAAGGTCTTGATAGGCCTTTCAACTTCCACTTTCAGTGTTTTAGAAGCTCAGGCTAGAAGAGTGACATGGAAAGAAAGGCCCAGCCAACAGCCAGCACCAAGACCCCAAACGTGGATGAGGCTGTCCTGGACCACAGAAAAGCCATCAACTCCAGCTGGATGAATGAGCCCAAGCAAGATCAGCAGATTTGCCTAGCTGAGCCCAGCCCAAATTACAACAACATTTTTAATAATTCTAACTTCAAGAAATGACTATTAAAGAAACAGGTGTACCACAACAGTGCAACACTGGAACAACATTATGTTCTGGGAAAACACAAGACACTCAGCGCATCTGAAGTAGGTTATTAAATTTCAAAGACAAAGAAAATTCTCCAAAGATTCAGGCAGAAAGAATTAATTGAGGAGTAATGTTGGTAAAAATGGCAGATTAGGAAACTTCAAAAGCCCATTAACTCCACAAAAGCCATGAAAAATCTGGCAAAAACTGTCAGAATCAACTTTTTTTTTTTTTTTTTTTTTTTTTTGCGGTAGGCGGGCCTCTCACTGTTGTGGCCTCTCTGCTTGCAGAGCACAGGCTCCGGATGCGCAGGCTCAGCAGCCATGGCTCACGGGCCTAGCCGCTCTGCGGCATGTGGGATCTTCCCAGACCGGGGCACGAACCCGTGTCCCCTGCATCGGCAGGCGGACTCTCAACCACTGCGCCACCAGGGAAGCCCAGAATCAACTTTTTCAGAACACTGAAAACTAACAAAAAGCTTGCAGCAACACAGGGGCACTCATATAAAACAGATGAGCTTTCTCACACTGTAACTACCTTATTCCCAACTTCCACTCCTCAGCTCAGTAGTAGCCTTGAAAATAACCATCCACATTCCAGGTTGAGGTACAAATGCAAGAATAAACCTCATTCATAAACTGTCTTAAGCTGTTCTACCTTCCTGGAAGACCTGCTCAACACACTTGTCTTTATTTTGCCTGCCTAACTACACAGGACTTGTGTTAAAGTTGCCACCTGGGGAGCATCTGTCAAAAGTACCTACAGGCAAATGCTTTAACCCTTGCTTACTGGGGTAATGCAGAAGAGTTGGGACAAACAGATTACCTAAAAAGGCTGAAAGGAAAGGTTTAGGAGTGAGATGTTTTTGAGGGATAAGAGTTCCGAAAATCTCTCACATATTCCTGGGACTGTAAAGCCTATACTTATGCCCAGGGCACTGTACATGCTCAAGAAAGGTCTGAGAAGGCTCTAAGCTCTGCCTCTGGCTGACCATGGGGCACCACACAAGCAGGAAGTGAAGGCTAACGCAGAGCTGTAAACTGCCTGGCTGGGTATTGATGGCATGCCCCAATACGCACACAGAACCCCTCTGCAAAAACTAGCTTTTGGTTCCAGGAATTTAATGTTTAATCATTAGCTGACCATTGAGCTAACAGAACAAAGATTTCACAGATCACACACAACAAAGAAGGCAGACACTATAATATTTGATCAGAAACATCACTAAACAATCAAAAACTACATCAATTGTCAATGATAACAAACCCTGGGAAGAGGGAAAAATCTATTTCCAGAGTTGTCACATTATAATATTCAAAATGTCCAATTTTCAATAAAAAAGGATAAAGCATACAGAAAAATGAGAAAATATGGCCCCCACAGAGGAAAAAAGAAGTCAGTAGAGACTGTTCCTAAATAACAGAAAGAAGAATGAAGAAAAATGAACAGAGTCTAAGAGACCTGTGGGACATCATCAAGTGTATCAGAATATGCACAATGTAAGTCTCAGAGAGAGAGGAGAGAATGGGGCAGAATAAACATTTGAAAAAATAATGGCCAAAAACTTCCCAAATTTGATGAAAAACAATCCCATCCAGGAAGCTGAATGAACTTCAACTAGGATAAAATGAAAGAGATCCACACCAAGATACATCATATTCAAACTGTTGAAAGACAGTGACAATGAGAGAATCTTGAAAGCAGCAAGAGAAAGTGACACATCATGTACAGAGATCCTCAATAATATTAACAGCTGATTTCTCATCAGAAACCACGGAAGCCAGAAGGCAGTGGAATGACACAAAGAGCTAAAAGGAAAAAACTGTCAAGAAGTCCGTATCTGGCAAAACTATCCATCATAAATGAAGAAATGAAGACATTCATAATTAAAGTTTGATAGAGTTTGAAACTACCAGACCTGCCCAAAAAAGAAAGAGTAAAGGAAGTCCTTCAGGCTGAAATGAAAGAATGCTAGATAGCAACTCAAATCCACATGGAGAAATAAAAAATATTGGTAAAGGTAATTTACATAGGTAAATACAAATGACAATAATAATCAGTTTTGTTGCTTGTAACACCTATTTTTTCCCTACCTGATTTAAAAAGACAGCCACAGAAGGCAATAATTATAAATCCATGTTGTTGGGTACACAATGCAAACTATAATCAAAACAGAACTAAAGTGGCTATACTAACATCTACCAAAAGACTGTAACAAAAATTTTTTCAAGAGACAAATAAGGACATTATATAATGTTAAGATGATCAAGAAGATATAGCAATTATAATCATATATTTATCTAGAATCCAAACTCCAAAATTTATGAGGCAAAAACTAACAGGGTTAAAGTAAGAAATAGAATTCAGCAATAACAGCTGAAGAGTACAACATTCCACTCTCAATAATGGATATAAAAATTAGACAAAGATAAACAAAGAAATAGGGCTTTCCTGGTGGTGCAGTGGTTAAGAATCTGCCTGCCAATGCAGGGGACATGGGTTCAAGCCCTGGTCTGGGAAGATCCCACATGCCACGGAGCAGCTAAGCCCATGCGCCACAACTACTGAGCCTGCGCTCTAGAGCCTACAAGCCACAACTACTGAACCCGCATGCCACAACTACTGAAGCCCACATGCCTAGAGCCCGTGCTCCACAAAAGAGAAGCCACCACAATGAGAATCCTGCGCACTTCAACAAAGAGTAGCCCCCACTCGCCACAGCTGGGGAAAGCCTGCGCGCAGCAACGAAGACCCAACACAGCCAAAAATAAATAAATTTAAAAAAAAGAAAAACAAAGAAATAAAAGACATGAACAACACTATAATGCAACTAGACCTAACAAATATGCCCAGAACACCTCACCCAACAACAACAGAATCTACATTCTTCTCAATCACACCTGGAACATTCTCCAGTAGAGACAATATGTTAGGCAACAAAACAAGTCTCAGTACATTTTAGATAATTAAAATAATACTAAATATCTTCTTTGACCACACTGGAATGCAATTAGAAACCAACAACAGAAAGAATTTTGAAAAATTCACAAATATGTGGAAATGAAACGGCATACCTAAATAACCAAAAAGGAAATCACAAGGGAAATTAGAAAATACTTTGATATGAAAAAAACTGAAAACATCAAAACTTATGGGAAGCAGCAAAAGCAGTGCCCAGACATGCATTTATACCTATAAGCACTTACACTAAAAAAGAATGATATCCAATCAACAACTTAGCCTTCCACCTTAAAAAACTAGGAAAAAAAAGAGCAAGGTAAATCCAAAAGAAGGAAATGATAAACATAGTAAGGAGAAGAGAGAGATAAATTGGCAAACCTTTAGCAGACTGACCAAAAAAAAAAGAAAAAAAAGATTCAAATTACTAAAATCAGGAATAAAAGTAGGATGTTACTACAAACTTTACAGAAACTAAAAGGACTATAATACTACAAAAAATGGTATGCCAACAAATTGCATAACCAAGATGAAATGGACAAACTCCTAGAAACACACAAACTCCCACAAATGACTCAAGAGGAAATAGATCTATAACAAGTGAAGACATTGAGTCAGCAATCAAAAAATTTCCAACAAAGGAAAGTCCAGGACCAGATAGCTTCACTGGGAATTCTACCAAACCTTTGAAGAATTAATATCAATCCTTCTTAAATTCTCCAAAAAATAGAAGAGAAGGGAATACTTCCTAACTTGTGCTACGAGGTCAGTATTTCCCTGATACAAAAGCCAGACATCACAAGAAAACTACAGATCAAATCCCTTATGAACACAAAAAAACTTTCAACAAATACTAGCAAACTGAATCTATCGAACACACTAAAAGAATTATGCACCATGATCAAGTGGGATTTATCCCAGGAATGCAAGATGGCTCAAAATACAAAAATCAATTAATGTAATATACCTTATTAACAAAGGAGAAAAGTTTAGCCAAAAAGTAGACATATCCCAGATGTCCATCAATGGGTAAATGGATAAACAAAATGTAGTCTATCCACACGATGGACTATCATTCACCCATTGAAAGGAATAAAGTATTAATAAGTGCTACAACATGAATTAACCTTGAAAATATTATGTTAAGTAAAAGAAGACAAATGCAAAGGGTCACATACTATACAATTCCATTTATATGAAATGTCCAGAATAGGTAGTTCACAGAAAGTATATTAGTGGTTGCCAGGGAGGAAGGTATGAGGAATGACTGCCAATTGGTATGGAGTTTATTTGGGGGGCAGTGGAAGGTTCTATATTTAAATGGTGATAGTTGCATAATCTTGTGAATATACTTAAAACTACTAAATTGTACACTTTAAAATGGTTAAAGTGATAATTTTTTATAGTATATGAGTTTTATCTCAATAAATCTACCTAAAAAAAAAAAGAGTGGGGGGCCTCCCTGGTGGCGCAGTGGTTGGGAGTCCGCCTGCCGATGCAGGGGATACGGGTTCGTGCCCCGGTCTGGGAGGATCCCATGTGCCGCGGAGCGGCTGGGCCCGTGAGCCATGGCCGCTGGGCCTGCGCGTCCGGAGCCTGTGCTCCGCAGCGGGAGAGGCCACAACAGTGAGAGGCCCGCATACCGCCAAAAAAGAAAGAAAAAAAAAAAAAAAAAAAGAGTGAATTATCTATACAGGTGAGAGGAAAATCAGGCTGGCCTCAGATTTCTGCACTATAATATTTTCCCCTAACTTTTAATTTTGAAAGCTTACAAATCTACAGAAAAACTGGAAGAATTGTGCAATAAATAACCACAAACCCTTTATTGGCCTCATCAACCTAGATAGCATGTTGACTTTTTTTATGTGATTGTCTTTTTTTTTTTAGCTTTTAAACTAAGTTATCAACGGCACACACTTCACCATGTGCCTCCTGCAAAGACATTCTCCTACAAACCACAATATTATCATCACACCAAAAATCTGACACTGATTCAAGAACATTATCTAATATAAAACCCATATTCAAATTTCCCCAACTGTTCCAATAACATCCTTTATAGCTTTTTTTCTTTAAATCCACGATCTAATGAAAGATCATGCATGGCATTATTTATCAAGCCTCTTTGGTCTCCTTTAATACAAAATATTCCTCTCTTTGTTTTTCATGATATTAAGATTTGTGAAAAGCCTAAAGACAGGTTAGAATGTCAATGTTATAAAAATGCTATAATAACATAAACAACAAAAATTGGTAGATGTGAGCAGGAAGATGGAGGAAATGTGGGATTGTTCATGGATACATCTTTCATAGAAGGGAGTTGATTGTTAACTGTTACAATTTAAGTATAGTACATAGTTTTAAAGAAAATGACTTGAGTCTCTTAGTGTCTTTAATAACCTTACAGAAGTCTTTTAAGATATATTATTTCTTAAGATAAAGAACATTTTACTTAAATTTCTTCAGTTTCAACTGTTTCTTTTTCAAATTAAACTAATTACTGTATATTTTTAAAATATACTGACAATTATAGTTTTTTATTCAAATATTTAAATTTTTCTTCAGGAAAAAAATATAACGAAAATCAATGAAACATACCTGATTCATACAACTTTTCTTCCACTGATAGCCCAATTTCTCACAAGTCTCTTTCAGGCATTGATAAGATTTGTCAGCATCCAATTTGGTAAAAAACCGTGTCATTCTTTTGACCAAGCGCTGCCAGGGGTTCTACATGTCAAATAGAGGAAAGCTGAATAAATCATCAGATTTATCACCAAAAGCAGTTATATCATAGCTATTTGGTCTGAAAATTTTTTTCTCTGACTTAAGATTCTTATACATCAGAGTCTCCCCTAGGAATTCCCTGCTGGTCCAGTGGTTAGGACCCCATGCTTCCACTGCAGGGGGCATGGGTTTTATCCCTGGTCGGGGAATTAAGATCCCATGTGCCATGATGTGGCCAAAAAAACAAACAAAAAACAAAAAAAATCTGTATCAAGTTTTAATATTATATTTCTTAGATTTATATATTAAAAGAAAAAAAAGACTTTAAGACAATAAAAAATAAAGGGCTGCCATTATTTATTTGAAAAACCTTACCTGTGAGGATCCTGGGGTGCCAAGCAACTGACTATTCAGAAGCATATGATCAGGACATGTGGGCTGGGAAAAACTGATCCCTTGTACCAGTTTATCAATGTATGAAGGGCTGGTGTCCCATAAGGAAAGACCTGTCCGTGGTTCTGGCTGAGAACTGGAGTACTTCACATTTTCTTCACTGCAGCATTAAGATATGGAGAAAAGTATATTTTAAATAAAATTCATCAGGCCTTTCTTATATCACATTACCATTCTCACACTGAAAAACATTATATTCATCATAAGAAAACAATATATACATGTATTATTTTTCATGGGGACTATTATATCCAACAACTACTTGATCTTTTATTCATCAGTCTTACCTAGAAGCACTGTTTACTGGAGAGAAGTCCAAATTCGATTGAATATGCTTAGAGAATCCACCAGGAGACTCTGATACACCACCTGAAGTGACTCGGGGCCTCTTTGCCCCTAAAAAAGAAAACATAAATAAAAACGCTTTCAAGTTTTCTATGCAGATATTTTTAAATTAACCCAGCTGACAACTTGAAGAAGTAAAACCATATCTAAATTCATTTATTTAACACAAAATACTTATACGACAAATAGTGGCTCTTCCTACATGATTTTATGAGAAACGTGGCCGTTAGGAACTTAGTAGGACTCACTTGCCAAATTGTACAAACTACACATTTCATAAATCCTGACCTGTAAGTATGTTCCAAGTGCAGGCCATAATTTTAATGGTACCATTTACAGTAACAGAACAATGTTCGATGAAGACTGAGAGACCCAGCTAAAGCATCAAAACTTTTTAAAATAAAAAATAATTTGTGATGATGACAATGAACATTATGAATCTGCTCTACCCAATCTTCTTTGCTCCTCTAGAAAAGCTTTACCTAAAATAATCATTATATAGAATATGATGCTACTATAAATTCATGGCTACTACCCTCAGCTGGATCCTCAACCCAGACAGTTAGTCCTACATTTCTCTAGTCAGTTTCCTCTCCCTTTCCACAATGATTCTTTCAAAACTTCTATACTCCTGTCAGATTAACCAAGACCACCCTTCAGGACCTCATTACTTAGCATATGACACCATCTCCCATTTCACAAAGAAAATAAAGTCACTAGAAACTCCCTCAACTTGCCACTACCAAATCTGCTAACTTACTTGCATTCCTACCCATCCTCTCCCCTTCTATCCTCCCATCAAATGTCCATCCCTCTACTTGTAGTTGAGCCCGTACCCTCCTTTCTCCTCAGGGACCTTGATACTCTTTTATTCCCTCTCTCTTAGACTTTGAGCTTCTTCCTCTCAACTGGATCTACCCCCAAACCATTTAAACATGCTTAAGTTTAACCAACCTTTTTATTTATTAATCCATTCATTCAAATATTTTATTAAGCCTACTATGTTATCAGGCAGTAAGATGGGAGAAACGGCATGTTCTTATGCTGGTAAGAAAGATCCAGTAAAGAGGGAAGAGTTAATAACGAAGCAGAAACAGAGAAGAATTGCTAGACTGAGTAAGCAAAAGAGAACTGCGTCTAGTGCACAAGAGAAAGGGCTGGTTTATATCTGGAGCAATTTACCCAGAGCAACGGGAGAAAGCAGAGTATACGAGCACAGAGGCAGTTAATCAGGTGGGTAGAGATGGTGGTAGGAGTTTGTGAGAATTCCTTTGTTACTGCTTCTATTTCCCAGCGAAATAGGAAGTATTGCCACCAACTGAGAGTGAGGATGGAGAAGGAGGTATCAGAAGTTGAAGAGAAAATGAAAGGTATAAAAATGTGATTTAGGACAGTAGCATTGTGAAAGAAGTGGGGAAATGCATTATGATTGCCTGGAAGGATTAAGGGCCCACTTGAGATCAGTGATCTTGAATTTAAAGCAGACAGTGCTGCATATTTTTCTCCAGCTGCAATCAGCTGTGGAGGTATAAGTGTAGAGTGGGTACAAAACAGTATTAAACTTAGGTTACGTAGACTTGCTCAGTAAGTATGATGAAGAGAGAATGGGCAATGGACCTCCCTGGTGGCGCAGTGGTTGAGAGTCCGCCTGCCGATGCAGGGGACACGGGTTCGTGCCCCAGTCCGGGAAGATCCCACATGACGCGGAGCGGCTAGGCCTGTGAGCCATGGCCACTGAGCCTGCGCGTCCGGAGCCTGTGCTCCGCAACAGGAGAAGCCACAGCAGTGAGAGGCCCGCATACCGCAAAAAAAAAAAAAAAAAAAAAGAATTCATCTGCCAATGCAGGGGACGCGGGTTCAAGCCCTGGTCTGGGAAGATCCCATGTGCCGCAAAGCAACTAAGCCCATGCGCCACAACTACTGAACCTGTGCTCTAGAGCCCACAAGCCACAACTGCTAAGCCCACGTGCCACAATTACTGAAGCCCACACGCCTAGAGCTCATGCTCCGCAACAAGAGAAGCCACTGCAATGAGAAGCCTGCGCACCTCAATGAAGAGTAGCCTCCACTCGCTGCAACTAGAGAAAGCCCGTGCGCAGCAACAAAGACCCAACACAGCCAAAAATAAATCAATAAAATAAATAAATTTTTTTTAAAAAGAGAGAATGGGCAAGGAAGTTGAAGATAAATGTAAAGAAGTCGTTACAGTGACTAACCTTGAGATTTAAAATAGTGAGGATGGAACTTGGGACCAAAAAGGGAGCAGATAAAAGATAGTGAAAAAGTAGTAGAATTAATGGACTGCAAGTCCAGGTGGGGTCAAAGTGTTGCTGGAGTCAGGGTACTAGAGGGAGGAAACCAGAAAAAAATATACTGGTGGTCCAAGCAGGATGCTTGAAGACAAGATCGCTAGAGGAGAGAAAGTCAAGGAAATATGAGGTGATGACAGTGGAAGGACCATCTAAATGAATATTTAAATTACCAAGAACCAAGACAAAAATTACGTCAAGAGCTGTGTTGGAGAGAGTGACAATGTGGCAGGAATTTTAATTTGAGGTTCAGAAGGTGATTATTACGAGGGAATAGTGGGTGGTAGAGTCTGATAATAGGATTCAAAATGAAGGGCGGAGGAATGTGAACAAAGAACAAGGAGGATGCCTGCTCCACTCCCAGATCAAGGGTATGAGGGTGCAAGAAAGAAAACACCTACCACCTGAGAAGAAGCAATGTCCTCAGGGGAGAGCTGGATTTCAATTAGAATAAGGTGAAAGGTAAAAGAAACATTCAGGGAAGAGTTTAAAATTCCTCATTCACCTCTAGCTATTGTTCTCTCAGCCAAACTTCTTTACTGAGCTGTGTACACTCTGCTTAACTCTCTTTTACACTAGAATCCCTATACAATAGAGTTTATTCTTTTTTTTTTTTTTTTTTTTTGCAGTACGCGGGCCTCTCACCGTTGTGGCCTCTCCCGTTGCAGAGCACAGGCTCCGGACGCGCAGGCTCAGCGGCCATGGCTCACGGGCCCAGCCGCTCCACGGCATGTGGGATCTCCCCGGACCAGGGCACGAACCTGTGTCCCCTGCATCGGCAGGCAGACTCTCAACCACTGTGCCACCAGGGAAGCCCTAGAGTTTATTCTTAACTCTCCACCAAAACTGTTCCTGCCAAGATCATGAATAACTGCCATATCATGGAATCCACAGGACAAATTTACTCCACATTCTTCTGATGTCCCACCTCTCTGGCTACTTTTCTGTTTCTCTGGCCTCCACCCACCACTTAAACACTGGCATTCCTTAAGATTTCATATACTCAATTTAATCTACTACCACAGCTTAAATCACCATCTATTTACAGAAAGCACCTAAATCAACATCTCCAGCTTAGCCCTGTTTCCTGAGTTACACACATGCATGTACACAAGCACGCACATGCGCGCGTGCACACACACACACACACACACTCCTATGAGAGACAGTTTTACTTAACTTCTCAAATTCAAATAAAATGTCCAAAATCAAATAAAATTTCCCTGCAAATGTTTTTCCTTTTGAGCTACATCCAAGTAAATGGTTTCACCGTTTACACAGCTGTTCAAACCAGAAAGCAGACATACTTTGACTCCTCACTCTCCTTCATTTTCCACATATAAACAGTCACCAGTATTATCAACTCTAGTTCTTAAATCTCTCTGGAATCAACTTCTTCTTTCCAATCCCGCTATCACTAACCTAGTCCAGCCTACCATCTTCTCACATCTAGGATCAAAAACAGTGAAAAAAAGTAGCTAGAAAGATCTTTCAAAACCAAACACATAAGCATGTCATTTCCTTGCTTAAAGTCGCTCAAAAGGTTTTCCCAACAGCCTTCGGTTAAAGCCCAAGATCCTTAACATGGCTTACAAGGTCTTCCATGGTTTGGTTGCTATCTACCTCTCCAACCTCATCTCAAACCTCTCTCCCTCTCTCCCTTCTCCATTCACTTATTTCCTCAGCAAACATTTACTGAATGCCTATGAAGGACCACACACTATGCTAAGCACAGGTGATGCAATGATGAACAAGCCAGACATGGTCCATGCCATACTGGCCTTCTCTCTAGTTCCTCAAATGCACCACTTTCTAACCTCCAAGACATCCCAGATGCTGCTTCCATGTTCAGAATCTGCCACTCATCTTGCTACTACTCTTCTAGCTAGCTCCCCTTTAATCTTCAAATCTTAGATTTAACGTGATTTCCTCAGCAAGGTAAGTGTTCTTTGTCACTTAAGACTTGGTCAAATTCTTAGCTGTACTACCCTGACTTTCCACTTTATAATTATTAATGAGCTTAAAATTATTTTTTCTCTTTCTGGTTTTTGTACTAGACATTATAATCTTCATGAGGACAGAGACCACAGCTCTTTTGTGTTGTTGACTTATACTGACTTTACAAGTACCTTTTTTTCACAGAAAAAAAAATACTTGTATTTTAAGGATATTACCTTTCTTGAGTGGTTTGTTATACCATCTATCTTTCTTGATGTCTGGGATGGTAATCCTTACTGATGGATTCTCAACTAGGATTTTATGCAGCAGAGCTGAAAACAAAACATTAAGACAACATTTATAAAAGACTCAAATAGATTAGAAAAGCCTACAGCTTGTGGCGTAGAACACACATCCTCTATTGCTTTCCTTATGTCCAAATATTATTTCTGGGGAAGAGAAAGAATAAAGCTACTGAATTTTTGCTTTAATTTCATGCAGTCATTCTTTGCTACTGTCTATATCTTTGAATATTCTTCCCAGAGCTGACTCTCAGTTGTTTGCAAATAAATAGAACAAGAGCTAGGTGGGAATGTTTCTCTTCACTTGATGATATTTATACAAAGATAGCAAAAAAAACCCCTCTTATCCATTTTCAATACCAAACTTCACTGTTCCAATATGTCATATTAAGTCCTCATTCACACAATTTTATAAGGGAAATTTACTTTCCAATAACTTTTTTAAAAATATTTATTTATTTATTTATTTGGCTGTGCTGGGTCTTAGTTGCGGCACACGGGATCTTTGCTGCTGCATACGGGATCTTCACTGCTGCATGCGGGATCTTTAGTTGCAGCATGTGAACTCTTAGTTGCAGCATGCATGTGGGATCTAGTTCCCTGACCAGGGATCGAACCCAGGCCCCCTGCATTGGGAGCACAGAGCCTTAGCCACTGGACCACCAGGGAAGTCCCTCCAATAACTTTTTAAGAGTCGGTAATAAAAGCAACCATCATCCTAAGGTACCTTAATTATACTGATAAAGAATTCATTCATCTCCCAACACCAAAATAATTTTCTAATGGACCGAAGATTTAAATGAAAAAAATAAGGCCTTAAAAACATAAATGAAAACATAGGTAATTTTTTTCTAATGCTGAGGGTAGAAAAGACCTTTCCAAATATGATAATATAGTCAGAAACCACAAAGGACAGGTACTAGATTTAAATAAATAAAAATGTAAAACTTCTGGGGACTTCCCTCGTGGTCCAGTGGGTAAGACTCCATGCTCCCAACACAGGGAACCCAGGTTTGATCCCCGGTCAGGGAACGAGATCTCGCATGCATGCCACAACTAAGAGTTCACATGCCACAACTAAGAAGCCAGCATGCCGCAACTAAGACCCGGTGCAGCCTAAATAAGTAAGTAAATAAATAAATAACTACTTTAAAAAAAAGTTAAGTTTAAAAAATATATATAAAACTTCTGCATGTCGAAATAGCATAAACAAAATAAAAATACATGATAAATTGTCAGAAATATCTGTAACAAATGCAAAGATCTAATGACATTAATGTTTTTCAAAAACCTCATATAAAGTAAAAAGAAAACTTCCTACCAAAAATGAGCAAAATAGACACGTTCACAAAAATAGACTAAAAGCTAATAAATATACAATGAATATAAAACTTCATTGGTACTAAATTTAAAATAAAAATAAAAAACAGAATACATTTATTATATGTAGGCCTATTAGATTAGTCAAAAAAAAAGTTTAAGGGACTTCCTTGGCAGTCCAGTGGTTAAGACTCCGCGCTTCCACTGCAGGGGGCACGGGTTCCATCCCTGGTCAGGGAACTAAGATCCTTCATCCCGCACAGCATGGCCGAAAAAAAAAGTTTAAATGTAAACTAGTTAGACTGTGATGAAATGGTACAAACTTTCCGGAAAACAATTTGGCAAAGTAAACAATAATAATTAAAAACTGTATACATCTTTGACCCTGCAATTCCACTTCTGGGGTTTTACTTTAATTAAATAATTTAAAGGTATGTGCAAAGATTAAGTTATATGGATGATCATCATATCTCTTTCACAGCAGTGAAAAATTAGAAAAAATCCTGAATCTCTAAAAAGGTGAACTGGATAAGTATAGTAAGCCATGTCCATATAGCAGAATACCATCACAGTCTTTAAAAACAGTGATGTAGACCTACAATTATCATCATGAAAAAATGTTCACAAAGCATTAACACACACAAAAAAAACTGGTTACAAAATAACATGTATAGTGGGATGTCATTTTTTGTGAAAACACACATACTTATAAATAATATACATATATAAAAAATACATAGTTTTACTACAAAATATAGAAGCACATATCAAAACATTAAAAGAAGCTATTCCGTGGGAGGGAGGGAGACGCAAGAGGGAAGAGATATGGGAACATATGTATATATATAACTGATTCACTTTGTTATAAAGCAGAAACTAACACACCATTGTAAAGCAATTATACTCCAATAAAGATGTTAAAAAAAAAAAAAAGCTATTCCTGAGTGCTGGGATTATAGGGTTGGATTTTACAATTTTTTAATTTATTATTCTTCTACTTCATCTATAAAGATCATGGATTATTTACATAATGATTTAAAAGTTAAAAAGAAAAAAAATGTAAGAAAAAAATTCAAACAGCACTAGGCTTCATTATCCAAGAAATCAGTACTTTACATCAAAATAACCCAGTTACCTAGAGGAGCAGAATCGATTTTTTTCCAAGGGTTGAGGTATGTTTTTTTTTCTTTCCAATCACAATATTCCTGACAACTATCACTAGGCTGGTCCCACGGCAATTCTAAAAAAGAAACAAGTCCCAGTTTTCTGAGTGTTCAAATCATTATACAATTTTAAGGGAAAATAATCAATGACACAAATCCAGTAAAAGTTTCCTCCAAATTAATTCAATATGGTTTCCAAACTAAGAATGCTAACTCTAAGAAATTTTAGAGGCACTTCTAAGATACATAGTCCACTTCCTGCCTTACTCTTTGCCAAAAGTATTCACATGAATTTTAAAAGAGAGAGCTACTGTGATATTTCATTTAACAGCTGTACATACTTCATTTTTAAAAACCTTTGGGATTAAAAGTTCCAACTTAGTTATAAGTTAATATTAAAATACTATCACATAAATATGGATCCCCTTGATTCATTTCATTTATTTTGGTATAAGAAACCTGGCTTTCCTAAGGACAGGAATTTTATCATGATTAAAAAACTCAAAGCTGCTGCACATCACAGGGAGATCAGCTTTGTGATGACCTAGAGCAGTGGGATAGGGAGGGTGGGAGGAAGGCTCAAGAGGGAGGGGATATGGGGATATATGGATACATATAGCTGATTCATTTTGTTGTACAGCAGAAACATACACAACATTGCAAAGCAATTATAATACTCCAATAAAGATGAAAAAAATTACGCAGAAAAATAAATAAATAAATAAAAAGCTCTTACCTCCAGCCAACATTGCAGTAAGTACTATTCCACAGGACCAAACATCAACTGGTTCTGCATGAAATTCTTTTCTCTTTAGAAGTTCTGGAGCAACATACGGTAAAGTACCACACATCTTGTTCAATAAACGCTCACGATTATTATGCCGAAACACTGTTGCCAAGCCAAAGTCAGAGATTTTGAGGTTATCTAAACCAAAGGAAAAGAGGATGGCACTGGATAAAAATGTTTTGTAAATAGATATACTTAAAGGAGTTGAGTTGTATTGGAAAACCACTGGTGTTATGACCAAAAAGAAATTTTAAAAAAGAAGAAATTAAAGACATCATCATATAGTTAAAACTAGAAAAAGGCTTCATGGCTTCTATTAAATAAGACAAATATTGTCAATACACAAACAGTATGAACCAGATTAAAGAAAGATCCTGGAGTCAAAAGGGCCTTCTAGAAAAGAGCACTCCAGACTTAAACACTGAAAAGAGAGCTATGCCCTCATCGGGTTGTGCAGAGGGCAGGAGGGAGGCATCAATAACATACTAGGCACAACTTTTCCAGCAGCGGAGAAACCCAGCTGGCTGGACCGAAACTAAAGACCCACAAACCACCAGAACTTCTTGTCAAGGTGGCTAAGTTTAGAAAAGGAGGACGAACTCTGTACAGAAAACAAACCAGAAGAGCAAATTTCCACTCTAACTTCCCATCTTCAGCACACACAAGCTATCGGCAGAACTTAACTACACTTAGTGAATATCTACCGTAACTGAATGACACTGTGCTAGCCATGTAGGTAGATAAATTACTGAAGACTAACAATAACAACTGCTGTCGAGGTTACGAAAATATAGAACATTACAAGATCTTACAGAAAGGGAATCTAACCTAGTCTTCAGAGATAGGGGAGACTCCCCTATTATCAGGAATCAACTGGTACAACCTTTTTAGAAAGCAATCTGGCAAAAGATGCCAAAATTTGAAATACTCATGCTCTTTGAACTAGGAATTCCCACTTCTAGGACCATACCCACAAAAATACTTCCACAAATTCACAAACATAAGGATATCCGTACCATAATAATACTGTTTGTAAATAACCTAAATGTCCATCAATAAAGAAATTATTAAATCTTATAGTACACATGTACAATGAGATTATGTAGGTAACAAAAAACAAACAAAAAAACACAAGGTATATCTATATGTACTGACATGGAATCAGGTATAAATGGAAAAAATGGCAAGTGCCATAACAAATGTTCATTATAACATGACCTAATTTTTATATTGGCCTGTGCATTAATTTATAGAATAGTCATCACTGCCTTATATTTTTTAAAGCTAGAAACAACTTAAATGTCCCAAAACAGGGGACTGATTCTTTAAAAATCAATTACATCCACCCAATATAATATGTAAGCCACTGATGTTTACTTCTATGACTTGGGAGGTAGCTACTGTAATTATCCTTTTAACAGCTATATATGACACAATCTTGACAAATCACTGAGATTAAGAGTTCCAAGTTACCTATAAGCAGTAATCACTGAAAATACTAATGGATGACCACAGTATTCCTTAGAGTCTGTTGTTTCACTATGTCTGTGACATGATACTTAGAGAACTGTATATAATAAATTTTAAATTGAGGAGTGTGGTTACTTCTGAGAAAAAGAAAGGGGCACACATTTGGAAGGAATACAGAGGAGGACTTCAACTATATTGACAATGTTCTATTTCTTTTTTTAAAAATATTATTATTGAATAGAAACAAAAGATTATTTATATAATATGCAAGATATGAAAAATAATTATCATCAACATCCACTCACCTAACACCTAGTTTAAGTACACTCTATTTCCTTTGAAACCTCCTATAAATCCTTCCCTTCCCTAACTGCAATCCTTCCTTTCTAGAAGATTTTATGTAGCTTGAAGCCTATTTAATAAAAAAAGGACTTAATTTGTATATGAGGAATGGGAAGAATTGATTATAATACCATCAAAGCTATTAGTATTCAAAAAGTAATGGACACAGAATGAAAAATAGAAGCAAAGGGAAGTCTCCCAGCTTGTGCTCTCATTTCTTGGGATTCATCAACAGACCATTCTACAGTTCCTTTTCCCAATACACCAAATTTTTTGAATATCTAAACTTTTGCTACATACTTTATGGAACAACTTGCAGAAGGCTAAATAACCAAAGAAGGGTCTTAAGTAGCTAGGTTAGTAGATGGGTTAATAAAAAGATACCTAAAAGATATTAACCAAAATATTAACACTGGTTATAACTGACTGGTGAATTTCTGGTGATTTTTTACTTTCTTTTTTATACTTTTGATCTTATTTCATGATTACTTTTATCTTTATAAAGAGAAAAAAAACAGTATTTTTAGTTTGGGAACAAAGTTTTCACATTCCAGATATTACATACTCACATCTCCATTATTTATATAAGCTGGCTTAATTTATCCCCTTGTAGGAAGGTCAATTATAGAGTTCAGAAAGAGGTAGAACAAGGCTGATAAGAACATACACTGGTACTTATGATGGGGCACGATAATGCCAGAAACACTAAACCTCAGGGTTGGACAAGATGTGAAAAGTACTTTGGTCCAACCAGCCAAGCAATGTTTAAATTCCCTTTACAATATCCCTGATAATTAATAATCCAGTGTTTGAATCTCCTGTTAAAAACCTACTACAGGGACTTCCCTGGTGGTGCAGTGATCAAGAATCCATCTGCCAATTCGGGGGACATGAGTTTGATCCCTGGTCCAGGAAGATCCCACATGCTGCAGAGCAACTAAGCCCGTGCGCCACAATTACTGAACCTGAGCTCTAGAGCCCGTGAGCCACAACTGCTGAGCCCACGTGCCACAACTACTGAAGCCCACGTGCCTAGAGCCCATGCTCCGCAACAAGAGAAGCCACCGCAATGAGAAGCCCGTGCACCACAACGAAGAGTAGCCCCCGCTCGCCGCAACTAGAGAGAGCCCGTGCTCAGCAATGGAGACCCAATGCAGCCAAAAATAAATTAATTAAATTTAAAAAAAAACCTACAACAAAGCAACCTATTAAGTTTTGGGGCAGATCCATTAATGAGGGTCATCCTTGTACTAATCCAAATTGCCTCCACATAGTTTTCACCCACATACTGTGAAGAACTGTATTTAACAATTAGCAAATTTCCCTTGAGTTCCTCAATTATGCCTTATTTTACATAGTTTCTAGCCCTTTCATCATTCTGGTCACTCACCTATAAAAGTACTTCAGTAGTCTACATGCCTTTCACAGTACTGCCCCAAACGCCTACTATTCCCGCCGTGGCCTTCCAGAGAAGTGCTGGACTGCTGCCTTCCTCATTCTCACCTTATCACCTTAATTTTCCAATGATCAAATTACACGGGTGACTAATATGAAGTCTGCTGCCTAGTAAGTCTTTAAACCTTCTTTGCTGCCAAAGACATGCCATTAAACTGTACTTATTTCGTTAGTTTTTTTCAATCCAAATACTGAATTGAGTAACAATCCAGTATGTGTTAAATCTGACCCACCTCTCTGGTCTGCTAAATTCATTCATCTAGTAAACATTTTTGAAAACCTACTATTTGACAGGCACTATTCTAACACATTAAACAAAACAGACAAAAATCACTGCCTCATAGGCAGTGGATATTTGTCACCTTTTTTTGATCCTGATTCTATAAGCTAACACTAACACTATCCATCCCTCTCAGTTTTTATGACACCCATAAAATATAACTAAAAGCCCTGCATCTTTATCCAAGCCATAAATTAAAAGGAACAAATACGTCAAGGCTAAGGTCCAGGGTATTTCAATTTCATATTTTTTGCCCTGAAATTTCGGTAATGGAAAGCCTTGACCCTGCCTTTGTACGGCTGTACTAAAATGATTAGGTAGCAGCGACAAAATGCTAAACTTACCCCTTTCATCCAATAGGAGATTTTCTGGCTTAATATCCCTGTGAGTTATTCCAATACCATGCAGATAAACCTAAAAGAGAAGCAGAGGAAAGCATACCAGAATAGGGTAACTTACTTCACTAAGACAAATTTTAAGTAAAAGTTAGAGACAACTGTACCTACCACCCCTGCCATGAGTTGATGGAAGAACCTCTGAGCATCTTGTTCAGGCATGCCTATGTCTGGCTCTATAAGAATTATGAAAGTTAGTTCACCAGGTAAATATAATCAGTCATCGACCACACAGTCTCCTAATTCTAAAGTTAAACATTTGTGATTGTACTTTAGCAAAGAGAACCTAATGCTAACAATGAAAAGATTCTGGAGTCCACTAGTACATATAGTACTTAATAACTCACATTTCCCCATGTGTTAAGTGGCAAAAATAAATTAACATCATGGGAAAAGTACAGAGCAACAACAAACTATCACCCAAATCAAGAATGCAAGCCATGGCTTGAAAGCCCCTGCTTATACTAACCATGATTTATTTGATATCTTTCAAATTCTCCCCTAATTTCTTCTAAATGCTATGCCAATATTTTTTCCACTCCTGAAATGTAACTGCCAAAGTGGAAGCCTACACAAATCTAAGTTGATTTCACTAAATACTTAACAACAAATTTAAACTTCATATAATTTCTCGCACTACTACAAAACCATGAATTCCTGTGAAGTTCCTTCAGGAAATACAGTTTTATTAAGAAAGGTTCTGTTGTCAGTTATCTTTTTATATTTTTATCTCCCTCATTAACTTTTGATTTCTTTTATTCTCAACTCTTTTCTGAGATAGATATTGAAGATTCTAATAATCACTTTTTAACTGCTAATACAATAGCTCTAAATAATAAATTTAGATCCACAGAATATATTTTAAGTACTTCTTAGTGTTCTTTAATATCAAGACTTTGAATCTACACAGAACATTTAAGTAGCAAGCACAGAATTTACTTAATATATATAAAGCGATCGTAGAAAATGCTCAATTTCACTTATGTAACAACTGGCTATTATTTTGGATCTGTAAATGTATGCAATGATTTCATGAGACTAGAATGTCTACAAAGAAAAAAAACTTTTTCTGCATATGCATACAATACATCACATTATAATACTTCACCATAAGACCACAGTTTATCATTCTTAAACTCTACAAAATAGCAATCCCAACCCAAATCACTTATACAACTTGGGAAAACAGTTTCTTTGATGATTCTACATATGTATTCAGTGTTTACCTAAGTTGCAAAAACAAGAAAATTTACTCCAATTTCACTATTGCATAAGCAAGTCTGAATGGACAATGAACAAGCAGCAGTCCCAAAATTAAAAAACAAATTTAAGAACTTATTTAGCATAAGAATTATCTTCAATCTTTTCCATACCTATTCTATCAAAAAGTTCTCCCCCACTACAGTACTCCAGAAATAGATACTGGATATTGCCTTCTCTCCTGTGACCATAGAATTTCACTACATTCTCATGATTTAACATTTTATTGATACAAATCTCTTTCTTAATATTTTCTGGACAGTCTATGGCACGCTTCATGTCCACAATCTTCACTGCAACTGCTTCTTCAGTTCTTCTATTCACAGCAAGTTGAACTCTAAAAAGAAAAAGGAAGAGTTATAATATTCCAGACATTTGAATTATATTTCTTTTAAAACTTCAAAAGGTTAAACATAACTCATCCAAAACTATTTTATTAGTTTCTCCACCCAGGAGAAACCATGGGAATGGTTTCTGCCATGTTCTCAACAGATACTACTCCTTTCTGAAATGTGAAGTATGATAGCTAGTGTTCCAAAGAAGTCATTATGCTGTACATCCAAGTCATTTAATAAATTCTTAATAAACTAAAATGGGATAATAGCAATTCTAGGCCACATCACATATACACATGCTCTATTCATTTAACTTGTTTTTCTTCCACTTTTACTGAGCTATAGTTGACATAAAGCACTGAAACGATTATCACAAGTTTAGTGAACAACCATCATTTCATATAGATACAAAATTTTAAAAATCGAAAAAATACATATTTTCCCTTGTGATGAGAACTCTTAGTATTCATTCTTTTAACTTTCATATATAACATACAGCAGTGATAATTATACTTATCATGTTGTACATTACATCCCTAGTACTTATTTATCTTTTAACTGGAAGTTTGTACCTTTGGACCGCCTTCATCCAACTTCTGCTCCCCCACACCCTGCTTCTGGTAACCATAAATCTGATCTCTTTTTCTATGAGTTTGTTTGTTTGTTTTCGAAGCATAATTGACCTACAACACTATGTTAGTTCCTGTTACAACATAGTGACTCGATATTTCTATACATTTCAAAATGACCACGATAAGTCTAGTTAGGATATGTCACCATACAAAGATATTACATAGTTCTTGACTATACTCCCCACACTGTACATTTCATACAGGAGACTCATTTATTTTGCAACTGGAAGTTTGTACAACAGGTATTTCTCTCCTCCCCAGTACCATCCTCCCCTCTGGCAACTACCTGTTTGTTCTCTGTATCTAACTCTGTGTCTCTCTGTTGTTTGTTCATTTGTTTACTTTTGTAGATTCAACCTATTAAGTGAAATCATACAGTGTTTGTCTTTCTCTGTCTGACGTATTTAAACTTAGCATAATACCCTCTAGGTCCATCCATGATGTCCCAAACGGCAAGATTTCATTCTTGCTCTATTCATTTAATTGTAATAACATTACCTAGCATTTATTAATCCGATGCTATATGTGTCTACAGCAACTGTTCTAAGTACCTGTGGGATATGCCATTTTACAAAGGCACACAAGGACATTAAGAAGCCTGCCTAAGAACACAAAACAATGACCAGTAACGTGACTCTAGAGTCTGTTCATTTGCTCATTTAACCACTATGTTTGAACCCCAGGAAGGAGTATGTGGGAGGAGAAAGTGACTTCAGAAGTCTCCTCTAGCTCTTTAGGAAGAGAATGTTTTTGTTTTGTTGTTAAAAGGAAGAAAAAAATTAACCCTTACAAAAGATTGTGTAGCTTCAGTTCCCCAAAGTTTTAGATTTCAAATGCAAAGATCTGTTCTCCAAAACAACCAACTTGTACTCAAAGGAGACAATAGACAGAAAACTAAAGCAAGTGTGAAGTCAGGGTAAAAGGACTCAAACTCACTCTCCATAGGCACCTTCTCCCAGGGTTTGCACCAAGTCCCAGTCTTCCACAAAGGGCACTGCCATGACTCCACTAAGTCCCGCGGCTGTAAAAGCAGGAACCCAGAAAAGACGGTGGTTGAGGACACGCTTCAATCATCTGTAAAGCCACTGAGCTCCGCCTCTTGCCGTGATTCTTCAAGGTGAATCACAGCTCCTGGTTTCCCCTTACACCTCATCCATATTTTACCCAAGTCTTTAAAGCACAAGCAAGTATTCTAAACTCTGGCATTTCGTTGGTAACTCACAAGCCCCGTTCCCACGCAAACCGAAGGCTGAAACGCCGCCTTCCAGGCGGCCGAGGAAACGTACCAGTGGCGCGGAGGAGTTGGGGGACCAGTGCTTTACGGTGGGGGACTGGGGAAGGGGGTGAGAGGTGAAGCGTCGGGCTAGAGTAAGGGGATGCGGGCTAGTAGAGGAGGAAATAATCGCTACGAGGACCGCAGCCGCTCCTCCCGACCCGCTCACTCCCAGTTCCCACCCCCGCCCCGTCCCCAAGGCCAGGAGGAGCCCGGGGCGGAGCCAAACTGTCCCAAGAAGCGGAAGGAAGGGCTGGGTGACACGCGGACGGTTGGGGCCCAACCTCGGGTGCTCTCGGCCAGCAGAGGACGTCTTCTCTCCAGTCCCCGTACAACGGGATCCGCCTGACACCCCACTCCTCCACCCTCCGAAACCGCCCCTCCGCAGGAGTCTCTCCGATCCTCTAGGCTCGGCGATGAGAACTTTCTCTCGCCGTGCCCCTCCTAAATCATGTAGCCCCCGAACGCCAGCTCCAGGCGCTTTCCCCCCCTCTACCGGCTGCCCTTCCTCACCAGGCCGTCCTTTGCCCTCCACCACAGGAATCCAAATGCAGGGCTTTTCCCGCCAAAACTTGCTGGCGTCACATTGTCGCAAACGCGCGCTCCCTTGCCGGAAAGCAAGGAGGCGCGCATTCCTGGGCCGGCTGCTCTGCAGATTGGGCCGGCCAGGGCCTAGCGCCTGCAATCCCCGCAGGCTCACGCTGGCCGGGGCTGGGTTACTTGCAAACCAGGACGAGATCCTGGCTGAAGAGGTTTAAGAACTGCCGAGTGCATCGGTGTGAATGACCTCCGGGCCCAAACGCGAAGTGGGACCCCGCGTGTGACCTCGGCCGGCCGGCCGGCCGTCCTCGCGCTCCCGGGGAGAGCAGCACCGCGGGGCTAGCTGCCGCCGCCCCGGACCCCCGAGCACCTCGCCCCGCTGCGTGGCAGGGTAGCGAGGATCACACTCCATAAGTGCTGTCTCTGTAACTTTAAAGCGCGGCCCAGATAAAACTGGAGCCGAGAAGCCAGGGACGGCTGTTGAGCATTGATCGTGTTTAGAATGAAAGGAACTTTGTGATGGGAGCGAGAAGCATCAAATACTGGCTGCACTGTAATGGGGAGTAGGAAGGCATCGGGATGAAGAAAGCTACTCTTTTGTAGCTGGAGGTAATGTCAGGATAACCAGTTTTACCGTGTCTTGTCCGAACAGGCACCAAAACAATACCTCCACTCAACCTTTTTGAAGGAAGTGCAACTGCATAGCTTAGTTCTACCTGCTCTCTCTTTAATGTGTAAGAAACGGGCAGGTAGAAGCAAAAACGCTGCATTTTACAATGCAAATTTTAAAAGCAGAATAACCAGTTTAGGTGCGAAAGTAAATTCTGAAAAAGGGACTGGCTAGAGAACAAAACAATGTGGAAAAACTGAAATAGATACTCCCTCTCAACAGTAAACTAGACTGGGAACTCAAGGCGCAGGCAAGATCATCTATTCTCCAATTCTTAAAACTGGGCCACATACAATAAGCATAACTAGCTCTTGATTGTGATACTGGTAAAATAAGTGTAAAATATGTTACACAAAAATGCATACATTTGTTTAAAAGACAAAAAACAAGACCAAAACACTTCGAAATGCTTATGTGAGAAGTTTTTAACCGTGACATCACTGTTTAGGTTTCGTATAAGTTTTCCAGATCGTTTACTCCATTTTCTCTAGTTTCTGCACTGCATGCTGCAAACAAAGAATATGAAGAAAGGAAGAGGAGGACTGGACCGGCACAGTTCCTTTGTGTCTAGATAGAATAAGGGTATCTTAACCTGAAAAAAATAAGGCATACACATCTCAGGCAGAGTATCAGTTAAAGAATAGATGCTCACAAAAACCTGTTCCCTTCTGAAACCTTACTAAAATAATAAATTTTAAGAATATTAAAATAAATTAATAATGAAATATTAAATTTACTATTTTAAAATAGTAAATGTTTAAAAGGCAATAACCCACAAACACAGAACATGAAAAACAAAATTTTTGCAAAGTGAAAAGTCTATAGATGAATGGTAATTTAGATGAAAGAAAGATGAATCCTAAAGCCAGCAATGGGAAAGCAGAAAAGCAATTTGGTTTACATCACAGAACTCCCTAAAGGCTCAAGTTGAATTAGTGACAACAGGTACTGAATGAGGTGAAAGTGGGGCTAAAAGAGGGTGAAAGACTATGTATGAAGTGAATAGATCCTTGGGTCCCCTCTCTCCTCTGTGTATACAAGGAACGGCCCCTCCCTGAAGCTGGTACTAGACTTGAGAGGGTAAATGCATGCTTATCTGAACTGGAGAGCATCAGGCACAGTTAAGGGTTAGGTACCTAACTGAAACCAAAAGGATTGTTGATGCACTGAAGGTTGAACCTGTGAGCCTTCTTTCCTCACTTTACTCCCAGAAATCTGGCAGCCTGGCTTGTATCCTTCAGAGGACATAAAAGCCTTCTCAAGGGAATCTTACCTATATAGAAGAAAAGATCTAAAGATACTAATATCAGGGATTTCATAATGTAACAACGCAGCCAGATCACAGGAGAATGAAGCCCACATTCAATAAGCCCCACCCCACCCCAAACCAAACAGACCTTCCAGTCAGCTTTTTAGGGTCCCACTCTTTAATAAGAGCAAACAAGCAAGACTTTGAAAAGGCCTTTAATATGAAAGATGTCCAAACAAAGGAATATTCAAACAAAGAGCTCTTGGATATTTAAAAAAATACATGATAGTAGAGAAAAAGTAAACAAAATAGATAGGTTAGGAGCAAAAAGTTTAGGAAATCTCCAGAAGGAAGAATAAAGATGGGAAACAGGATTAAATATAAGAATATTGGGAGACTAATCTAGGAAGTCCAAAATCCAAGTAACTTATTCTTCACAACAAGAAAGGGAGTCGGGGGAATCCACAAATAACTCAAGAAAATTTCCCAGACAAAAGAACTTGACCTTCCATGCTTTTTCCATACTTCCCATACTTTTCCAAACTTGACTTTTCCAAGTTTAAAGTATCCAGCTTCTGAACACATCATTGGGAAAATTTCAAAATATTACATACAAAGAGAAGATACTAAGAGGTCTGGGGAGGGAGGGAGAGGGAATGGACACATACAAAAAAAATAAGAATCAGAATATCATTGCATTTCTCAGCATTCAGAAGACAGAAAACAATGGGCCAATGCCTTCAAAAATAATTCTAAGGAAAAGTTAATCCCAACCTGGAACCCTATACCTAGCCAACCTATGAATCGTGTGATGACAGACACTCAAGATATCAAGAAATTTATCTCCCACACACTTTCTCAGGAAGGTAGTGGTGATAAAACAAGAAAGAAGTCAGGGGATTAACACAATATAACAGTGAAAGGATACACCAACCCAAGAGGTGTGTAGCAAACCTAGAGAGTAAACCAATCCAAACTGGAATATACCAAAACAGAAGACATCTCTAAGAATGAATACCTAATGAATTGAACATACTAAAAGGAAGTTGACACAAATGAAGGCGAGTCTGGGGAGAAATCAGTGACGAGTACAAAACACAAGTGAAAAATCTCCCTCCAAAAAAAAGTTATGCAGAAAAAAAAAAGTAGTAACAGTATATATACCACATGGCCTAGTTGTGAAAAGGCTTAAGGTAAAAACTACTGAGTTAACCTAAACCATAACTATAATAGAGCCTTGAGATGGTAAGAATATGTGTGTCCAGGGGAATAGGAGGATGGTGAAAAAGAACCAAATCCTCCATTTCCACACCAGAAAGTCAACAGATGATACCTAAAATTGAAAAACCAACACATAGCAAAATAAACCAAGTCATTTAATGATATGGCGGTAAGTAATATGAGAATCAGCTGAGTTGAAAGTGGGTACCTCTGGAGGGTTGGAAAACAGTGTTGTCGCTTTTTAGAATTATTTGATTTTCTTTTACACTAAGTTCACTGTAACAATGGAAATTAAAAGTAAATTTTTAAAAAATATAGCTTCATGTAGCCTAGAAAGTAACAAAATTAAAATCATAAGAGTAACAACTACAGTGATAAAGTGTTATCCCATTCCTACAGAGGCAAATCGCTAATGATCTCTAACTGGTATTACTCATATTGGTTAAAAAAACAAACAAACAAAAAACCCACCTCTGAATTACCTCTTCCACTAGGGAGGAATTCTGTATATAAATCAAGTCATGTATTTACATATAGTAAATCAAATCTTACATCAGATCTAAATCTCACCCACAGTTGAAGCACCTGGTACATAAACTGGTTTGGAAGGCTGCTTCCTGGGTACACAGGTAGACCTGAGCATACCTTTAGGAGCACCATTTTGACTTATCTGAAAGTCATGTCATTGCTCCTGTTTCTTAAACAGGTAACAGTAAAGAGTTACCTTATATATATTTTTTTTAATAACTAAGGGTTTATACACATCACTGACATATGTCTTAAAATACATAAAATACCCTATTGTAACTGAACATAAGGCTGTTTGTCCTGACATTAAATATAGATGGAACTCCTGTGCTTTTTGTAGCTAATTTGGCAAGGGCTTCAGAACCAGATCATGGAGCTTGTTAGTGGTATATAATAACAAAGAGGCTGAGACTAAGGGAGAGAGAAGCTCACCTTTAAATAATCACAACAGTTTTAGTGCATGAGCTAAAGGAAATCGCTAAAGGATAAGTGAGAGTACTGAAAAGCTAGATTTCAGATAGATATGTATGGTTACAAATCAGCTAATTCAAAAACACCTACTGACCATCAAGTTCTATATACAATGTTGGAGGAGTTTCTTCCTCTCCATTGAGAATAATTTCACTGTTTGCCTTAAGTCTTCAAAACTACTGATTTAGTATCACTGGATTTACTCCTGCTCAAAAACAAAAACACCTTACTAGTCCCAAAGAATACTGGTGAGATCAGGTCTGGCTAGCCACCTTCTGTCGCTTGTAGTCAAAGAGCCTCTAAGGACAAGAGATGTTGAGAACAGAGACATGATGGCAATGCAGCTGCCTTTCCTGCCCAGAAATGGCACACCTCTGGTCCCACAAACTTTTACTCATTCAGTAAAAGCTTACTGAGCACCCACTATGTGCAAGGCATTGTGCTAGGTACTGCAGTTTTTGAAATGACAAAATTGTTTGTATATGTAGGATCTGAGCTCGTCCTTGACAGCTCTCCTGATTTGAGAGAGAAAGACAGAATGCCCCTCTGTGGCTCATTTAGGGAGCTAAGAGCACAGATGAGGTTTGTTTTCTGTCCTTCTATCAGCCCAGCACAAACTTTAGGCTTCCTCAAATCAGTCATAAGTCAAAACAAATAAGGCACATTTTAAAAAAAATTCCCCCCTTTAATTGACCAAAGTAAAGCCATGACATTTCATTTGGTAACCTGCTCAGAATTATAAAGATCATTCCATTTGGCTCAGCCCATACTGCCCAGGACAAAACCTCCAGACAATTCTAATCTCATCGCACTCTGTTCTTATAAACTGCATATTTTTAAACCATCTTCAGCGCCTTAAATGTGACACACTCAGTGCAAAGCAGATCAGAGCCGAACGGACGTAACATTTATGTCCTTGACAAGCCTCGATTATCCAGGTCCTTCACCTGCAACAGAAAGGTATCAGTTTAATATTTACAATCATCAGGTCAACATGGGAGAGCTTCTCTACTGAGCTGGGTTCACCCAGATGGGGACAGATTACGTTGGATTATGCTGCCTGGTTTGGCTCTGGTGTGGGACTAGCTACTCTTCCAAATACAGCAAGAGTTCTCAACCTTTTCTTACGTAAGAGATATAACACACTTCTATGTGACTCTCTATGCCACAAGTTCTTCAGCAGGAGAGAAGAAAATGTAGTTCGAAAACACACACACACTCTCCTTCTCTACCTCTCTCCCTCTCTCTCTCTCCCCCCACCGCCCCAAGACTGACAATCACTAAAACAGATGAAGTCTGGCTCCAACTGGAAAAATATCACTGTAACCACTTCCAGGATGACAGAAGACTGGAGTGTCTACTTTCTAAGAACAATCTAAAATAAAAATAGAAAAATTCTAAGTGAGTTACAAGCTACTTTTTCAACATTAGAAATATCCTTATTTTATAAACATGTGGCCCCGTTTTTAAGCACCAGAGCTGCTTTCTCAGTGTTACATCTGCTCACCTTGTATATCCTGACCAGCCAGTGTTCTGTGGTATATGCTTCCTCCAGGACATCAAGCTCAAAGTCTTTATTCCCAATCTCAGCATTCCGAACACGGTCATAGCCTAGTGGACGCTCTAGAAAGTGACAAAAATGGAGACACACATCTTTCTACAGTGCTGATTTCCTACAGAAATACTAAGTCAACTTGATTAATCATCCCACTGGAATGTTATTCCCTAGCATGCAGTTTGTTTAGAGAGTAGGGCCTGCAGAAAACGACATCAGTTAGTAAGGGCAAATCAAGTGTTACCCTAACTCACGTCCTCTCCGAGATGATGCTTGGCAGAGTGTATGGAGGTCATCTCTTCTAAGAGACAGAGGGCTGACTTCCAAGCACCTCTGTTCCTGAGGATTACCACCCATGGCCTCTGTGATACACTAGCAACCCTTCTGAACCTATCAGATGTCACAGGCCTGCATCTAATTCAAAAATAGTCCAAACTGCAGAACTAAGAAAGGAAAGAAGTCAGAAAGAATGACTTAATCAAATTACTTTCAATTTATCTGAAGAAATGTAAAGTCCTTTATCTCACTCTATTCCCTTTCACATTCCTTTCTCCACTACAATACCGTTTACTGAGAGGCAATAAAAAGTAATGGGCAAAAGCACAAAAGCTAGAGCCAGACTGCCTGAGTTTAACCTGACTCTGCACTAGTTATGTGCCTTTGGGCAGTTAAGGAACCTACTTGTACCTCAATTTCCTCATATATAAAATGGGAATAATATTAGTATCAACCTTTTGGATTGTTGTAAGGATTAAGTGAATTAGTAGATATAGAGCACTTAAAGCAGTGCCTGGCATATAAAAAACACTGTATGGGGCTTCCCTGGTGGCGCAGTGGTTGAGAGTCCGCCTGCCGATGCAGGGGACGCGGGTTCGTGCCCCGGTCCGGGAAGATCCCACATGCCGCTGAGCCTGCGCATCCGGAGCCTGTGCTCCGCAACGGGAGAGGCCACAACAGTGAGAGGCCCGCGTACCGCAAAAAAAAAAAAAACACTGTACGTGTTAGCTATTACTGTTGTTACGTTGTTATTAACACTATCAGGAATCACTCACTGGCTTCCGTGTAGACCTGTCCAAAGCGGTAGTAACACATCTTGTACATGAGGCAATTGAGCAGCACTGGAGAACCCTCACGGTCCACACGGAATTCCCCAGTTGGAGTATAATAATCGTGTTCCTTGATATGTTTGCCTGTATCTGTGCTCCCTCCAATCCGGACCATCCACAGAAATTTGTTGATGTCTAGAAAAAAAAGAAAAAGAAAAAAACTGCTGTTATCACAAAGGTTGCTGGAGCTAAATCACCTAATGAAAGGTCACTATGGCTAAGGAAATTCCCCCAAATACTTTTCTAACGGAGTATAGTACCATTTAACTCTAAGTTATAAAAATAACAAAGCTAATGTATGGTCAAAACTTTTTTCCTCAGAATATACAGCTTTTCCTATAGACTTTCCTGTAGACTCCTAAAATCCTATGCTATTGGCCCAGACTTAAGTCATAACTGAAGTTAGTCCTAGGTATTAGCTAGGGCTAAGCTGTCCAATATACTAACTATTAGCCACATGTAGCTGCTGACACTTGATATGTGGCTAGTCCAAATTAAGATGTGCTGTAAGTATAAAATACATGCTGGATTTCTAAGACTAAGTCCAAAATAAAACAAAAAAAAAGTGGGTAAAATATTTTGGTTACACATTAATGTTTTAGATATATTCAGTTTAATAAAATTATTAAATTCACTTTCCCTGTTTCTCTTTACTTATTTTGATACAGCTAATAGAAAAAAAAATTTTTTTAATAAATTTATTTATTTTATTTATTTATCTTTGGCTATGTTGGGTCTTCGTTGCTGCGTGTGGGCTTTTCTCTAGTTGCGAAGGCCGGGGGCTACTCTTGCTTGCAATGCATGGGCTTCTCGTTGCGGTGTCTTCTCTTGTTGCGGAGCATGGGCTCTAGGCATGTGGGCTTCAGTAGTTGTGGCACATGGGCTCAGAAGTTGTGGCTCGCGGGCTCTAGAGCACAGGCTCAGTAGTTGTGGCGCATGGGCTTAGTTACTCCACAGGATGTGGGATCTTCCCAGACTACGGCTCGAACCCCTGTCCCCTGCATTGGCAGGCGGATTCTTAACCACTGCGCCACCACGGAAGCCCCGCTAATAGAAAATCTTAAATGACAAACATGGATCCCACATGTCATTGGACAGGAATGACCTAGGGAGTAGCAGCTTTACCAAAAAGGTAGAGAAGAGAGAATGTGCTCCCTCTTGACCTACAGTTGCAAAGTTACAAACTTCTAAAGCACATGTATGAGAAGTCAACATTTCTATGTCAAACACACTACCAGGCTCCATAAATACTGATAGCACCATCAACTCAGGTTATCTCTTAGAATATGTCACTCCCTGTACCTCCCCCAAAGGCTTTAGGGAAATAGACGATTAGTATAAGATGAATCATTGATCCGTAAGAGAAGATTCCTACTGCCCTACTAAAAAGGGTTCCAGGGAATATCACAGTGGTGAAGAACACAGACTCTGGATCTGGACTCTGGATAAACTGCCTGGGTTTGAATTCCCACACTGCCAATTCTAGGTGGGTGACCCTGAACAAGTTACTGAACCTCTCTGTGCTTCAGTTTCCTCATATGTCGAATTAGAAAAACGAGAGTATCTGCAACGATAGGGCTGCTACAACATTATAAGTAAGAGCATGTTACCTTACATAATGTTTGTCACATAGTAAGTATTCAAGAAATAATATTATTATCCTCATGGAATGTCTGCAATCATACCTCCATCTTTCAAATGGAAAACCTGAAGCACAGAGACTTGCCTAGACCACACAACCAGAAATAGGAACAAAAATAAAACCCCAGAGCATCAACTCAACTATCTTAGAGTACTGATTTTATAGCTCCCTGGCAGGTATGTCTGAAGCAAAAAGCTGACAAGCTTTGAGAATGGAAGAGTGCACAGCAAAAGAAATGATCAACAAAATGAAAAGGCAACCTATGGAATGGGAGAAAATATCTGTAAACCATATATCAAATAAGGGGTTAATATCTAAAATATATAAGGAACTCATACAACTCAATAGCAAAAAAAAAAACCCCAAATAATCCAATTAAAAATGGGCAAAAGACCTGAAAAGACATTTTTCCAAAGAAGAGATTCAAATGGCCAACAGGTACATGAATGAAAAGGTGCTCAACATCACTAATCATTAAGGAAACACAAAACTACAATGAGGCATCACCTCATACCTGCTAGAATGGCTCTCGTCAAAAGACAAAAGACATACTGGTAAGGATATTAAGAAAAGGGAATACTTGTGCACTGCTGGTGGGAATGTACATTGGTACAGACACCACAGGAATGAGTAGGGAGGTTCCTCAAAAAATTCAAAATAGAACTACCATGTGATCCTGCAATCCCACTTCTGGGGATATATCCAGAAGAAATGAAATCAATATCCCAAAGAGATATCAGCAGTCACTGCAGCATTATTCACAATAGCCAAGACATGGAAACAACCTTAGTCTATCGACAGATGAACAGATAAAGAAAATGTGAGCTATATATACGTATCATGGAATACTAAAGATTTCAGGGAACTATCCATTTCTACCACATACGTGTGTACATTTGCATATATAAAAATACACATGCACACAAACATACATACATACACAAATACTTTTCTGTACTATTTGGATAAATTATTATTATTAGCAAGAAAAAAACCTATAATCACACACAACCAAATGGTGCTGAAACAATTGTTTGTGAAAGTTCAAGTCCATGGGACCACATCCCTGCTATCATCATTCTTCCTCTGCTTGTACAAGACACACCACACATAGAAACTAGTCTTATTACTTTATACTGACACTTTACATATACTATCCAGGTGGATTTGTTAAGTCTGTCTATATCAGAAGCCAGACATAATCTAAAATCTGAACATCTCTAAGAAGCAACCACATATTCAAAGAAAATTAAGACAGAAATATGAGGTAATTATTAACTGCAGAAAACAAGTTATTCTAGATAAGAATGTAAACATGGTGTACAGGTTGACTCAGCAGTAAATAACATTTACTTAGTCATGATGAAAACGCTTTATCTGGATTTAACCAAAAACTGATCATTAACTCTACTGAGAAGATGCAAGACAGAAAGGGGGAGGGGATCATACAAAGAACTAAATTCCTTATCTTAATAAGAAGTTGATACAGGGTATCTAAAATGATCAATCAATGAATAGCAGGATATACATATTATTTAGAAATACATACATAAGTACTAGAAGAAATAACTGAAGGAATAATTTTCCCAGGAACTGATGTTATAAGGTAGTTTAGGGGCACAGGACTACCATTTTTTATTATAAACCTTCAGAAGTATTTAACATTTTAAAATATAAACTGGTATTGCTTTAATTTTTTTAAGTTTTTTTTAAGGCAGAGAACTATATTTGGATGATTCTTCTAAACATACGATTTTGCTAATAATCATAGGGAACATGGTTAACATATGCCATATATATATATATATATATATATATATATAAAACATTTTAAGTTGGCAGATGATTCTATGGCTTAAACCCACTAAAAAATGTTAATTCTAAAGCTCATTTTCAGAAGCCTTATATTCTCTATTTTTCACTGGTTGTGGAACTACTCCTAGGTCTTTAGACAATTATAGCATGCCATACCTACATGAGAAGAATTCTTTATATCTACTTCCTACCTGTTGCAAAAAAAAAAAAAAAAAATCAAAACAACCAAACCTCAAGTTGCAAATACTTAGAAACTTCCCCAACTAAGAAAATACATTAAGATATTGGTAAAAGGATAGAAAAATAGGAGATTCATCTAGTTTTCTTAGAATCTATGCCTTGTAGATAGAAATAGAATCAAGTACATTACCATCAGAGGAATACCCAGTAAGTCCTCCAAAAATGACCAACACATAGCTAACATCAAGCTCCCTCATGATCTCATAGGCTTTTTCTTCTGTGGATGCCATTGCCTAGAAAAACACACACACGTTTCTCAGCGCAAAATTCCAGGCCATATGATCCCTCATGGAGAAATATTTCCCACTAGACCCTGTGCATCAAACACTCAAATGACCCCTTCACCTTACCTGCCCTACTCGAGAAATATGGGTATTATTCCATGTGTTGTTATCCACTAAAATAGTCCGATTCGCCATAGCTGTAATCTGGTAGCCATAATCCCACCATGACATGACCTTCGCATCCTGAAAGAAGAATGGGAGATGGAAATAACAAGCTTCTCACTGCCTCCAAAATCAAATACAAGAGGGGTGGACGGGCATCTGACAGGAAGTGAGATATTGCTAATTAATCAGTTTCTTCACAGAATAACATATGCCCAACAAGAAAATACATCTTGGTACCTGGTCCTACATTTACATACAATCATGAAATCTAAACACAAATTACACAACACAACATTGCCAATACTTTCATCTCAGATCATCTTACACAAACAAGCATAATGGTGCGGGAGGTGTAGTGGGCTGTGCAGTATTTCCAAATATACAGCCTGGTGTCATCAGATAACCGTATTAAATAAATGACCAAAAACAAAGTCACAATAATCAGTTACTAAAAAGAAGGGAGGTGGGGGAGGAGGAACAAATCACAGGATAGGACGAAAAAGGATTAAGAAATTCTTATAAGAATCTAACTCAGAAGTGCCATTCCCAGTAGCTATTGGAAAGAAAATCACTTCAGATTCTCAAATGGTATAATCCAAAATGTTAAAAGTGGTTATCATTAGGTGATCCTTTATGGAAAATTTATGTCTCCTTTTTCTTTGCTTTGCTTCTATTTTCCGATTTTTCTACAATAAACATGCATTATTTAGTAACTATTTTTCTTCTTTTATAATTGGGATGGCCTACCTCATGATAAAATCACCATGCTGGCAATACAAGTGTCCAAGCAGAGTGCAGATAATTACCAGTAAAGGTCGCTTACAGAAAAAATCCTGAATTCAATGGAGGTTGACCTTTAAGGCTCATTCAACACCAGGTTCAATAGTTCCAATTTCTCCAAGCTTTCCACCCATCTAAAAGCTATTTGATTCACTATAACATCAAATGTCTCTCCCTTCCTCCTACCGCACAATCCCACGCCTCCCAAATCTTCACCTCTGGAGTATTGTGACGAAGCCAATAGTATGCTTCTCGGAAGTCATCAAAAATGATCCTACTACCATCCCCACCACGAGCAGAAAGCACAATGGACGGAGAAGAGTAGGCCTCGCTGGTCACCCAGGTTGAATGAAAGGTGTAGGTGATGAGAAAGAAAGCCATGACGAGTATCATGCCACTTGCCACCTAGACAAGGAAGAAGAACTGTGCTGTAAACCAAATTAAATTTACGTCACACGGAACAGCTTCTTCCACACAGGCAGTAATACAGATGAGATGACTCGGAATAAACTGGAGGCTATATGAGTTCACTCCGACCTCGTGTGACAGTGCCCTACTTTACTCCCCCTCACTCAAACCAACAAACAAAATACCAATGCAGACACACACACACACACACACACACACACACACACACACACACACACACACACACAGTTCCCCAAGCCAGTTCTTTGCGTTGCTTAATTCTCACTTCATTCTTAATAGGGTAGGTAGAATCCTGTTGTTTCTTGTTCTTCTTGTCTGGTCGACTTATGTCCAAATTCTTCATGTAAGTGGACAGCACCTGAGAGACTCCAATGCCAGAAAGAATGCACATAACAGGCGCCAACACTAGCATCAGACGCACCTAAAAAAAACAGGAAGCAAGATCACAATCAGTGTTTTACAAATTACAGATTTCAACCTATTAGTAGATGATGACATCAATTTAGGGGTTTTCAACAAACATGATTTGTCAGTGGAAGGGAACAAAATAGAAGAGAAAATACTGGATACATCTATAGTAGAATATATATTTTTTTAAACTTTGTTTTTCAGGTCTACATGTATACATGTATACCCTGAGCAATGATATGATATAAAATGTATTTCTTAACTGTGGTTTGGGATCAAAAAACTGTGAGAAGCACTTACTTAACTGCAATATATAAACTCTCTTCTCTCTTTTAACAACCTAGCACTCAGAACCCAGGCCTTTAAGAAAAAAACATCATCTCCCTTTTTAAGACACCAGAAAGAGAGGGGAAGGAACCCGCCCAGGGTCAATCTCTTCAACAAGTGACAAAGCGCCTCTCCCTAACATGAGGGCTATGAATCCAAGGAAGGTGGGCCCCACAATCAGAATGTATGAGTGCCCCATACATCCCTGGGAAGGATCAACAACAGTGAGCAGCTTTACCACGCAGCCCCTCAAGCGCTCAGAGGGAAGCCCCTGCACAGCATCAATACTGAACCTGCCATGCAGGGGGACGAAGAAAACCCTCAGAGCTAGGGGTGGAAAGGTTCGCTAAGACTGCAGACATTCATTCCTCACCATCACAGCTGAAAAGTACATGCTGGTCACACCATACATGATGATGAAAATCCGGGCATCAGACAGGTTGCTAAAGCAGTAATAAAGACCAACTACAAAAGTAAAAGTAAAAAGAAGTGAAAAGCTGAAAAAACAATCATAGATACATGCAAAGATGTTACTACGGCACTCTTTAAAACAGCAAAAAATCTGAAACCACATAAATGTCCAACATTAAGGATGTAGTTAATTACAGAATATTTATAAAATAGAATAAAATACATCAATTAAAGTACTGCTGTGGAAGTTTATGGACCATATGCCTTCCTCTTTACACAACTCTGTACTTAAAAAACTAACAAATGATATATCTTAAATATTACTTCTCTAAAGTAATACTAAATAACCAATTATCATGATTATGAAATTTTAAAAGTCAGAGGAAAAACTAGCATCTGACTTCTAATCAATAAATAAATGGATGAATATACATCAAAGCGTTAACAGTAGCAACAGGTGTGTGGTGAGAACTCCTGAAATTTTACTTTTTTAAATATTTGTCTATATTTTTACAAATGACAACTTACTTTCATAATAAGAAAAAAAAAGTTATTTTAATAAAAAGCAAAGTAAAGTCTCTACCACTGGTAAATTCTAAGACATATCTGAATTGGCCAGAAGATAAGTTAGATGAAGAGGTTTTACAGTCAGCTATGCCTATTCTCAAAATTCAATACTGCCAAGAAGACAAATGGGGAGGAGTCAGGGATGAGGGGTGGAGTATTCTAGAAGCACTCAAAAACCCTGAACTAGGGCTGAACTGTAACTTATGATACAAATGAACAGAAAACTGTGAGACTCTGAACTTGCCAGTATCTGCAATTGTTCAGCTTCTGACTTCTACTCTGCTTCAAATATTAGAAAAATGTGCTTAGCCATCCTCTGTACTGCATAGATAAACAGGCAAAAAACAAAAACAACAGCAAAAGCACAAGGATGAGGGTATTTTACTTATTTTGAATCAAATGATGATTCTTAGAAAGAAGACCACTTCAGAACAAGGCAGACAGACCTGGAAACATGAAGACGAGAAGCTGCAGGTCGAAATAGTACGAGGACCAGGTCGTAGGCTGATGCTCAGACACAGAGGCGATGATGGGGATGTTGTTCTTAGCATAAGAAGGATCCAGCAGTGAGTAGAAACGCCCTGTCCAGGGAGATATTTTTCCTGGAAGCAAAGAGGCAACAAATATTTCACAATTACTTCTGCAACAAAATAACATGTGATTCTAACTAATCACAACTTTCCATTTTAATGAGCTTCTCTGAGACAGAGGAGGACTAGGTTTTTGTTTAAATGCCACCAATACTTTGAGAATTTCACTCCTTCCTTTCTGTCAAACTTGAGAGTACTTTTGTCAGCACAGTCAGTAGAATAAAGTCAGGTTGTATATAAACTCAGAGAGAAGGGAGGCAGAGATACTTCCTAGAAGGGTTTTAGGACAAATCTGGTCAAACCAAGGCCAATGTTATAAGCTAAGTCGCTCCGAGAAAGATCAGCATGGTAAAATACAGTCCTGTCACCAAGTGTAGAGCTGATCTAACATGATTTTCTTTCTATGCTGAATCCAGACACTGGCTGACAAGAGGATTGAATGTGCAGAAGTTGGACTTTATGTGCTTGAAATCAAGAGAAATAGGAGGAAAAGAATGAATCTTTCTGTGGCCAGGAAATGACCCATATTTTTGGAGTTTATTCTATGTTCATACCCATTTACACTTAATAGTAAAAGCCTTCCCTACCTGTCAGCATGAGGAGAGCTCCCACGGTGAGAAGGACAAAGCCTACCAGGGAGATGACACTTCGGAAGAGAACTTCAAATTGCTGTGGATTCAACTTGCTGCGTAGATAATCCACAAAGGCATGGATCTGGCAGAGACCAAAGACCCCAAAGGCTGCCATGTGCTCTGATGAAAGGACGGGCTGTAGGTGAAAGCATATGAGACTGTTAGGAAAAGAATGGGTCCAGCCTGGACCTGAATTATCCTGACCAACTTCAGACCAAAGGGTCCAATGAGTTCTAAGGCCACCAAGGAATTAGGACCGATCTAGAGGAGGGTCTAATTCACCTGCCTCATCTTCCAAAGAATATTTTGAGTCCCCCAAAGTGTACCACACTCTATCATTATCACATCTCTGGCCTTTGCTCAGGCTATTTCTTGAGCCTCGATTGCAATTCTCACTTTCCCAAAATTTGCATTCACGGAAATTCTGATCATTCAAGGCCCAATGCAAATACCATTTCCTCCTAATCTACCAAACTGAAATCCATCACCCTCCTCTATACTCCACACACTTTAGATCTCTTCCAAAACTTAGACCAATGGTCTCAAACTCCACCAGGCATCATAATCATGGCAGGGGACAGGAAGGGGGGTGGTTTAGACAGACTGCTGAGCCCCACCGCCAGAGTTTCTGATTCAGTAGATCTGTGGCAGGTCCCCAGAATTTGCATTTCTAATGAGTTCCCAGATGCTGCTGACACTGCTGGTCCAGGAACTACATTTCTAGAACGACTAGACCACAGACTAGTGGTTCTAGAAGCATGTGCTTCTTTCCCAACAAGACTGTGACTTCCTTAAGGACCAGAACCACATTTTTACTTTTAACATTTCCCAGGTATTAGCAAATTGCATACAGCAGGTGATCAGTAAAGAAAAGCTTGCTGACCTGAATAAGGGTTCCACTTTCATAAAAATTTTACATGAGAAATCACACATACCACGTTATTCTCTGACTTAATAGCTGTCTCTTAACCCTGTGGGGTAATGTGGTTAAAAGGTTCAGGCTTTGCTTGCTAAAGAACTTTCACTTAGGCCCGATTAAGAAGTTCAAGGGTCATTACTATTAAATGGAGTCATTCGCATTAAAAAGGACTGAAAAAGATAACTGTGATCACTCACATTAACTCAGCTCATCCAAAATATCCCTCCTCCTCCCATAAACCTAAGCCAAGTTAGGAGTCATTAAATTCAAACTTCATGAACAAATATTAACACACTCCAGGAGGCAGACTTTAATGACCAATGACTCCGTTGCTTCAGTTAACAGAAGCAGTGTTAGCAAGGTCAGACCTGTGAATAACTTTTACTATCCTCACCAGAATCCAAGATAAATCAATTTAGTTGGAGCTGCTTACAAAAAGTGGAAAAAGCTAAAAACCCCACTCAGTCTAGGGCTCACCTGGAAACCCACAAAGGAGATCTGCATGGAAAGAATGGTGCCCAGGCAGTAAACAGTACAGTAGGCCACATAGATCCGGTGGGAGAAACGTCCTGTGAGCATCAGCACCAGTACATGAAGCGGGATCAAGTTGATCAAGAACACATAACCTCCCCATGAAGAGACCTAGGACAGGATAAAAAAGAAAAGTTCGTCTGAGCACTCCTCCTTGGATCACCACCACTGTACCTTAGAATGTTACCTGTGACCATTTTTTTTTGGGGGGGGGGGTACGCGGGCCTCTCACTGTTGCGGCCTCACCCGTTGCAGAGCACAGGCTCCGGACGCACAGGCTCAGCGGCCATGGCTCACGGGCCGAGCCGCTCCGCGGCACGCGGGATCCTCCCGGACCGGGGCACAAACTCGCGTCCCCTGCATCAGCAGGAGGACTCCCAACCACTGCACCACCAGGGAAGCCCTACCTGTGACCTTTTTAAAGAACATCTCTTTACAGTAACCAAAAACTTTATTTACACCAAGTGGTTTAAAGAGTTTAAATAATTGACTTCTTTAAGTAGGAAAATCAAATTAACACCCATTACTGTAACTCAATCCTCTGTTTGCTATGGCTCCTGCCATCACGATCACAAAACAAGAGGCCCCCAACTCTCAGCATTAATCTGGATACACCCTACAGTAAGGTCACACAGAGGATTTAGGGATTCAAGGGAAACGTGAGCAAGTGGAAGCAGTTAAGGAAAGAAGTCTCGGTGTTTACAAGATTGAACAGAAAAAAATATACGTCAGGAAAGGAAAAATTTAAGGGGAACACACCAGAAAAGAGAGTTGGCCAACCAATATATACCCATAGGAAATACAGTATCTGGAAACCTTTAAAAATTAAAAAAATTATCTCTATCTTGCTATTATACAACGGATATCCCTGCCTGTCTTGGATTAGGCTTCGTATGGACACAAGAGACTATATAAAGACTTTTAGCCTCTAGTTCATGGTCTCAAAGCGCGAGAGCTACTTCCAGTTTATATCAGTTGATCCCAATAGGTATTCAGACACAGAGAGACTCCTGAAAGTAGGGAGTGAAGAGTTACCATGTAGAAATAAGCAAGGGCACACTTGGCTGCCCAATAGATGGAACCAGTCTTTACTGCTTTGATCCACATGTAGTAGGTGAGTAGCATGCAGAAGATGGCAATCCCTGCAGAAAGAACACAAAAATTCAGTAAAAGGCCATGCTGGAAGAGTATTTAATACTGTTCTGGAACAAACTACCTGGATTCATATCTCAGACCTACTACCCATTAACAATGTAATTACTCTACCTCCCTTTGTCTCAGTTTCCTGTAAAAAGAGTCCACAATAGTATCTACTTCATAAAACTATTGTGAAGACAAATTTAACTATTGCATGTAAAGCACTTAGAACAGTATCTAGCATGCAGCAAGCACTCAGTAAGTATTAGTCATTATTACTACTATTCTTTCCAGGCACTAAATTCCCTGCTGTTTCAGTCCTAAAGATATCCCGTACTATCAAGCACCAGCCTGCCTCTACATCTTACCACAAGCTGGTCCGTATGCCCTGACTGCCTCTCTCCTTAGTATCTGCCTAACGAAGTTCCAACTTCAGGGCCCAGTTCAAATACAACTACTTCCAAAAAGCCTTCCGTGATCCCCAATTCTGAATTAATCTCTCCTCTCACCACGTTCCCAAAGTACTCTGTTCACCCTTCTCTCATGGCCCATAATACTATCTGCCCATTACTAGTTATTTTTATAGTCTACATTAATCTGTGTTAATAGATTATGGGCCATTATATCCCTATAATTCCTTAATTATAAGCCAATACTCCTATTCACTAACTATCTTTATAGCACCTAACACTGTTTTACCAATAACATTCAATAAATACAGGTTGAATTGGAAATAAGTCAATAAAAGTCACTATAGTTTTAAGAATATCCATTCCTCTCATCTAGGAAAATGAAGCAAATGATTACAATGTTAAAACAATAGTACCAACCAACACTAAAACTTAACTCTACTTTTAGGAGTACAGAGATGAGCCAAAGGCCTTATATAAGGAAATTACCAGCTACCTTTCTAGAGGAAATGACAGAGAGAGAATATAAACTTGTCTGAGGTCTCTTCCTGTCCATTTTTTTTTTTTTTTTTTTGGATGTGGACTGTTTTTAAAGTCTCTATTGAATCTGTTACAGTATTGCTTCTGTTTTGTTTTGTTCCCCTGGCCAAGAGGCCTGTGGGATCCTAGCTCCCCGACCAGGGATCAAAACCACACCCCCTGCACTGGAAGGCAAAGCCTCAACCACTGGACCTCCAGGGAAGTCCCTTCCTGCCCATTTCTAATCTTCTCAGCCAGACACCATTTTTGCTATCACTAAACAACAGATTTGAACCCAGATTCTACTGCACTTCATGAAGCTCTACTGGATAATGAGGTGAACAGATCCTCTTCAGCACTTTAAGTCTTACCTTCATTATCATAGGAGCCAGCCACAGATCGGGAGATATAGCCAGGAACTACAGCAATCATGGCTGCAGCAAGAAGTCCAGCTCCTGCATCCTGTAAGACAAGAGGGGTAACAGGAAGTTAACACCAATACACCTATGAAAGAGAAGAGAGGATCCACTAGTCCATTCTGCTTACAATGGGCCCAGAGAACAGTCTGACACTTTCCACAGTAGATGTGATGCTAGAAATGCTAGAAATGTTTGCAGCACAAGAAAGCTACATACTTCACAACCAATTCCCCGCGATGATGGCAAGTCTGAAACTGAGTACACACATGCTAAGAACAGACAAATCATGTAAGCTGTCAGATGCTGTCCCTGAATGGGCTGTTTGGCTGGAGTATCCCCAGACTTATGAGTCCCTACCCGTAACAATATCTGCACACCACAGGAACACCAGTCACCCCTCTACAAGCTATTCAAGGACAATCAAAGGAAGACCATATGTATTTGAGCTAAAAAGCCGACAAAGACAGGTGACAATCTCTCTGGACTAAAGATGCCAGGAGCTTAGATAATAAAGCTGGAATATTCCTAGGCAATCTGTGAACTCAGGAGAGAGGAACAACAAAGTATAAACCACACTCCAAAAAAGGAAGGACTTGTCTGTTCGTAAGAGTCAAATTTGGAACAAGGGCAGCAAGGAGAAGGATGAAAACGTTTCCAAATTAAACTCAAGTTTCCCAAGCCCTCCCACTAGTTTATCACCTCTAAGGTAACTCCCTGACACCATAGCCACAAACTAAGAATAGCATCCGAGGAGCCAGGGTCAGCAATGCAGAAACCTAGAAGAAGAGAGTCAGTATTATGGAGTCTACTACAAAAGCCAAGTGCTTTAAGAATTTTTAAATAAACATTTGAAAAAAAAATTAACAAATAATTGCTAACTGTCCATTTCCAGTAGGAAGAACTAACCACTTCGGAACGCTTCTTGTAGTTATTTTTCCTCTCCCTTAGATTGTGAGGTAATTCAAAATCTAAACCTCATTTTAAATATGTTTTTCCCATATGTAGCAATTTATATTTGACCTCCATATGTTCTCTTATAAGAATAAACAGTTGCTAATGATAAGAAATCACATATTCTAGGGAGGGGCTGGGGTAAACTCAGTAATTCGGCTCAGCAAAAGCTGTCTTTAGCCTCTGGCTCTCTGCCCTTCTAAGGCTCTCAGTCCCCCACCCTTTAGCATCAACTTGAGAGGTTCAACAACATTCATTCCCAAGCCTCCTGTCACCCCAAATCCTTCACCTTGAGCTCTTTGGTAAGGTGGTACGTGACGATGGTGGTGAAGGAAGAGAAGAGAGGGGCCAGGAACACACAGACATTCCGAATGTCGATGGTGATGTGGAAAAAATGGAGGACATGGTAGATTGCAGCAGAGGTGATCATTAAGCCTGTAACAAGAAGAAGAAAGGCCAATAGGTTATCCTAATAAGACAAAGACCTTAAGGGAAAGAGAAAGGGAAAATCCAAGTATCAATAAAGTGATAACACAGGTTTTGACAAACCACCAGAAATACTAATACAGCAACTGCAGGAGGCCTATAAATTTCTCTCCTACGGATTCAAGCAGAAGTCCAGAATTTATGAAAAACTACGCATTCCCGCTCTCCCATACATGTTCTCCCTTCTATATAAGATCTACTTTTAGGAATCTGCAATCAGAGTGAAATTACAAGTGTCACAAAACGAAGATATTAGAAATAAAAGACACTGTTCCATAATATAAAAATATCTTACTGCTGTGAAGAAAAAAAATCCTGTTCCCCTCACCTGGGTAAATTGTTCCTCCAATGATTCGTCCCAAAGGGTACCAGGCCCGGTCATCAAACCAGTTATGGAATTTATAAAATCCCTCCTCAGCCAGGAACCGGGTAGTCCGATAATTAAAGTACCTTTAACGAGAAAGAAATGAATTGGGGCTCCCTCCTCTCCATACTCAAACACTTGCCTCAACTTGCAGTGACTTTTGCTCCTCAGGTTACACCACTGAGGAACTTATCATTACCCCAATAAAAGTCAGTTTGGTACCAAAAAGTATTTCAAGCATGAAAATCATTTTACATCACCATAAGCCTCCTCATTTCTAGCTCCATGCTTGTCTCAGTTAAAGCACTGCTTCTCTCATAAGGAAATGCAACCGTAGTCTAACCTTATAAGAAAACACTCAAGAAGGATGCTTCACCAGGCTGGCATGTAGTAGGCATCAGCCCCAGTCAGAAAATTCAAGCACTCCAAAGACAGGACAGCTGAGATGTGGACACCAACAGACTTGACTCTTTTCAAGTGACAGGAACACACAGAAGAATATTTCCATACCACAGGCAAGGAGACAAGGATAACCTGAGGTGATGAGCATCTCTAAAGATGTGGGTGTAACACCATACGCAGGATGAACATTTTTTAGTCCACTCCATAACACAAACTTCTTAATAAGTGTTTAAACTTGTAATAATTAGATCTACTCATGTGGTTATCTAAAATAGTTCTGAATGCCACCTCCATGGTAGCATAAAAATATAGACTACATAAAAAATACTTGACATAAAATGCTTACAGTTATATACGGACACAGTTCTTTAGGTCCAAGCTATGTAACCCCTTCTCTTAAATTTCTCATTTAAAAAGAAATAAAAAAGACAAAAATATATATGGAAATAATAAAAATATAAACAAATAAGTAAAATAAAGGGAGTTGCTTAATCACTAAAGATAATCATGACTAACCATCTTTCCTGCCCACCCCTCTAACCCTATTTCCTCGTTGGTCAGTCAAGTTTTAGCAGCTGAAGTAAGTAAAGTAGCAGATGGCAGAAATCTCTATCCTTCTGGTTGTTGTTGATGAATGTTATTTTGGTAACTGTCAGGGAGACAGAAGGGATGAGGGTAGAAGGCAGTCAACGTGTGTCAGAATCATGTCCTTTACCGAACAGTAGGAGAGGCAGAGTGAGACAGAGGAAGTGCAAGTTAGTGGGAAAAGGTCTGGCCTGGGTTCACACCCTGGTCTCAGTTTCCTGCTCTGCGAAAAGAACTGTCAAATCACGTGATGTGTACAGTCCCTTCCATCTCTACAACTACAGCGCAGATGCTCTTGCTTTCCCTGACCATCTCATCTCAGTGTTTGCTCATCTAGAGGGTCTGAGAAAAAGCCCTAACAGACTGGTGATCAAGAAACAAAAGGATGGGCTTCCCTGGTGGCACAGTGGCTGAGAGTCCGCCTGCCGATGCAGGGGACGCGGGTTCGTGCCCCGGTCCAGGAGGATCCCCCATGCCCCGGAGCAGCTGGGCCCGTGAGCCATGGCCACTGAGCCTGCACGTCCGTAGCCTATGCTCCGCAACGGGAGGGGCCGCAACAGTGAGAGGCCCGCGTACCGCAAAAAAAAAAAAAAAAAAAAAAGAAACGAAAGGATATAAGTTTCCTCATTCATGAGAGAGAAAAAAAGAAACAGAAACAATTGATTTGGGAGTCCCCAAAGAAAAGATCTGTATGCCTCCAAAGTGCTTTCAAATATCTACACAAAACAATACGACCAATTTGCTAATACATGCAGGTATTAAACTTGAATCAATGCTCCATAAACTGAATATGCTATTTTTAAGATATCAATGATGTTTCAAGAACCTATGATTCTCGTTCTCCAAATTTTTAATTAAGCCTTAACGTTAGGTAATATGATATAGTTACTCCAGTGTCTAGAAACAAACAAACGTAGATTCAAATCCTGGCTCCTCCATTTACTCTGTGTAACCTTGAATGGTCTCTGCCAGCCTCAGCCACATTTGTGGAAAGGAGACACCACTACCTCCTTCTCGTAGGGTTATTGTAAGGATTTATAGATAATCTGTAAAACAGTTCTTGGAACAAAATGAAGCTCAGTAAATGTTTTCCACCTATGCCTCTTTTTATCTAATAAAATCTCCAATCCAACTCACAGCTTTAAATTTTCCTCAGTGTCTTACAACTTAACTGATAGGCCCAATTTCTATCATATTCACTGTTAAACAGAAAAAAGTCACAGATCTCAAGTTCATGACCTATAATTTTTCTTTTGAGCCTCAAACACACACCAGGCCCAGGCCCCTTTCCCTCAATCTGCACCATTAACTGTCTACCAAGCTGAGAAGCCAGGCTTCTCTTAGCTTAGCCAGATCTTAAGTGATAAGGCATACCAGCAACCCCTCTCTCATTTTTTAAGAGCTTGAGAGACTCGCTTGGTTTCAAATTCCAACAGAAATGTTTCAAAAGGAGACAATTATCTCCTTTGGAACACTTGAGAGTTTTCCCCCCAAAATGTATAGAAAGTCCATCCCCATCACGGAGAGCTCACTGGAACGTAAATCTGAAAACCATGAACCTAAATGTTTCCCAAAGGAAATATCAGACCAAGCAAAGGTACTCACGGATCAAATTCATGGATGACACTTTCAAACCTCAGGACAGCAAAGAGACGAGTGGAGAATGCTGCAAAAACCAGAGAACTATTATTTTAATGGTAATGTACCATGAAAAACAATAATAGGTAGTAATATTATAGAGATAACAGTATTATCCAGCACACAAGTCACAGGAAATACAAAATGATGCTGATTAAAGTATTTATCCATTCCTCCCACACAAAAGAAACAAAGAAGTTCGCTTTCCCCTGACAATGACACCTACATTTCCACTTAAGTAGGACACATTTAACTACTTATTATCAAGGCCTATGACAACACATTCACCTACTAATATTGCACCCAATTTACATGGTCGTCTTGTATATATGTTGACCTCCCCTCCCCACAACCTTACCTCCCCAAACCTTAGTTTGAAGCAAACTAAGAGGTAAGGAAATCAAGACTACTTATGACTCATGAAGAGCTAGAAAAACCTAAGAAAACAGAGTAAGTTCTGGAGAGATTTTCAGAAATACTAAGGCAGGCAACCACAGAAGACAAGTATCTTTTACAATATTCAGTATCTCAGAGTCCCCGGTATCTCTTTCAGTCCTAAGAGAAAACAGAATTAGTACAGCGTGCTTCTCATTCTTTCCCAGATGATCACTAGTCCCAACTTTTATAATCCTTGTGTTTCTTTTATTTTGCTTTCACAAAATTCTACTGATTGAGAACAGTAAAAAGAACACATTGCAATCTGCTGGAAAAAAACAAGGCATTTAAGAGAGCCGTTGTGGATTTTTTCAAGATTTTCTCCTTTCCATATCTGAAGAAAGAGAGGTCCACATGCACACTCACATAACACAGCAGCCATTGACAGAATTAGAAGCTTCAGAAGTGTGTCCTGCTTCTCATAGGACAACCGTAAAAATCCCAGCTTGGTCATCTTGACATCAATGGGTGGCAACAGATGACACTCAAATGGCTAAAATGGAAAAGTCAAGACCATAAGATATTAAACACCTTCAATTTACCTAATTCAGTTTCATATTTTACGGTGGTAGAGAACCACAGAAACAGGAGTAATGCACACACCAGAGAGGGTCAGAGCTAATACTAATACCCAAGCCAAGCCTGAATTATGACCAACTGGCAAGTAAGTAGGCATGTCAGGTCTGTGAGTCAAGGATGAAAAGGAATGAGACTCTATCACCATAATTCTGTTTCCCAGTCCTCGCAGCTAACAAGCACATAAGCACAATTGGCAACAGTGTGGTACAACAGGAGTAAAGAAGAAACACAGAAAAAAGGGAGTTGGAGGAAGAAGACATGCAAAGAAAACAGGAAAGACTGGAAATAGAGAGAAGAATAATTAAATGGAGAAACAGAGCATTCAAGAAAAGGCAGGGATGTATGAAAGAAAGCAGGGAATGAGCACAGAAGTGAAAGCAGAAGGCTGAGAAATAGACGTCATGACTGAATCAGCACAGTTTACAGCCCTAAATTTCAGCTTCAACTGACTGGCTGCAAACTTTCTGTTCCAAATCCCAGTGGGGTTGCAGGGTCAACCAGAGAGCACGACTGCTCGCTCACTAACGCAGGTACAGTCGTGCACTCAGGAAGAGAGGGAGATACACATAGATCACTGCACTTGCAATCGCTTACATCACACTATAACTACTGCTCAGATCTACACCCACTTCCCATCAGCTGCCTCAAAGCATCCTGGAGGGCTTCCCTGGTGGCGCAGTGGTTGAGAGTCCGCCTGCCAATGCAGGGGACACGGGTTCGTGCCCCGGTCCGGGAAGATCCCACATGCCGCAGAGCAGCTGGGTTGGTGAGCCATGGCCGCTGAGCCTGCACTCCGCAAAGGGAGAGGCCACAACAGTGAGAGGCCCGCGTACCGCAAAAAAAAAAAAAAAAAGCATCCTGGAATTAACACTGCATTTAAGCCACTGATCCCAAAGACAGCTCATGGAACCAGACGATAATCTGGAAGGAAAAGAGAATAAAATTTTCCTACTAAAGCAAAGAAAGGTTGGGCCGGGGGAGGGGGGAACTATATTAAAATAAAATGTTGAGGGAAGCAGGCTGTAGACCATTCAGAATAGTGATCACTTGGCGGACAAGATTTATCAGCACTAATTAGGAGGTTAGCTATTTCTGTTTAAGACAGCACTGCCTTCTTAAACCATAAACTGGTCAAGGGCTAAGTGACAAAGAATATGATAATAAAGAATATGCAACACTGTACAAGACTGCAGGGGAAAAAAAGGAACCCGGATCCTTCCTGATCTTTCTCCCACTATTACTAGGGGAAAGGAGCGGAAAAAATAACACTGGACAGGGTGGAAGGCATGAAGAATCATGTATTTCTAGCTCCAACTGTGGGAAGTCAAGCATCTTTTCCATAATTAACTGTCCCAGAGGGATGGTTTTACATTTAATCCTAATCCCAAAGGAAAACCTTATCTTGAAATCAAAACTAAACACCTAACTCCAGGAAGTCCCTAATCCAGCCACATCCCTCAGGTTTGTACTTGTTTTCTCCCACGCCTGAAACAGGAAAACTACCACCGCTGAGCTGATATGAGCCACACGCCTAGAAGACTAAGTGGACGAAATGAGAGTACTACAACCTCTACCTGAAAACTGAGTAAAGGAGCTGGTAATTTAGGCCAGGACCTTAAGGGAGTTTCCATACTGTGCTCTCTGGTCGTGTTCGCACACCGCTAAAGCAAATAAAGGCAAAGACACTTTCCTTAAAGCACCTGGCATCTGTCCTCCACCTCGTCTGTGCCGGCAAGCTGTGGCCCCCTGTCCCACCCTGGCTCTAGTTCCGAAGACAGCAACTTGCCCACCCGCTGGCCCACACGCTTTCTCACGCTAGCCCCACCGTCCCCCACTTCTGCTCACTCCTGCGCGTCCCTCCTCCCTCCGTCTCCCATCTTCATGAAATGCAACACCCCGGACACCACCCAGCGCGGGACACCCCACCGCCTCAGCATCCTGAGCGCCATCCCCTCCAGGACTAGTCCCAGGGTCCGATCTTTTCCACGCCCTCCTAGCCTAAGCGCCCGCCCCATCCTAGACGCCCCCCATCCTTCCATTCCAGGTCGTCCCCCACACGCCCCACGCCCCCTCCTCTGCAAGGCCCCAGACTCTGCCCGCGCCCACGCCCGACGCCGTTAAAGGCCCACCAGCGCCTTGGACTGCACTTGCCCCTAACCCTCAAGTTATATCCTAGGGTCTTCTCACCTGACCCGGGCTCCTCAGGAATCCGCTCGCCTCCCCCTGCCATCCGTTCAGCGGCGCATCCAACCCTGGCAGCGTCGGGTCCACCTCCCGGACCGCTCCCCATTGGTTGGCTCAGGGCCAATACGACACATGAAGAGAGCGATAGGATGATGGAACTGTCTGTCAGACTCGGAGGCGTGGACGAAGCCGCACTCCCACTTTTTAACTGGACAATACAGATATCATTTAGCAGTGAAAGGCGGGACTTCATGCAACCGCCGAGCCATGATAGGCTGGCTCGTGAGAGCGAGAGCGCGGAAAGAACGCACTCGGAGAAGTTTGGTTGAGGGCCGAGCAGTGACGTGTCGGTCTGCGGGCCGCGGAGTCGCGAGCGGAAGGTGTGGCGCGTTTAGCAGTCACGTGACAGGAAGCGGAAACTACGCGAAGGAATGGGCAGAAACTACAAATCCCGAAAAGCTGTGCTGAGGTCGCTCGCCTCCGTTTCTGAGAGTTTCGTTTCTTTAAAGGTAGAAATTGATGTTGCCTAATATAAGGTTAAAGGAGAGGTGGGAAGAATTTTCTACCTATTCTCAATGAAACCTCAATCGCTTCCCGGTCCAGACCGCTACATCTTGTGCAAGATCTTGTCTGACAGTTCGCTCAAGAGCTATGTTTGACTTTGCTCCGGTAAACTGCGATGGACGAGAGCCTTGCAAATGTCACGAGGCATTTATTTCCCTTAAGCCCCTGACCTCGTGAATGAGCATGCCTAGGGCTAAAGGGGTCGTCGGGGTTCGGTGGGAAGAATCTACGCCGCGGGCTGAGTCCCCCACGGTCGCAGAGGCGGTCCTCCCAAAGCGTAGACAGGCTTCTTCCTGGAACCAGCTTGCAGCCTGGCGGTGCTTTGCTCACCCCTTTGTAAGTAACCTGCCAGTGAAAGCTGCCCTAACTGCCTCTCTTCCCCTTCTCTCCTCACACACACAAGAAACGTTGCTTGAAGGCACGGAAGGGGGCGAAGTTTCAGCAGCCAATTCCATCACCTCTCGGACACGCACTCCCACTCCCTACACATCTCAGTGAGCAACAGCCACACCGACAAAAATGGGAGCATCCGGCAACTGTTCAAATTTAGTGCCAGTGGCACTCCTTTCTCTTCGCGGTTACTCTACTGTTGAATGCAACCGACCAAACTTACTGAAAGCATATTAAATCAGTACTTCAAAATCACGTGTAGTTTTCAAATTTTACAGGACCAGGTTCACCCCAGGATGAGTCAATAGATCTGCTTTTTCGTTTTGTATTTATAATGTGTTCAGTGTAATTAACAGAAGGAAACTGAAGCTGAACCTGAAGGAACTGCAGAACTTCAAGCAAATGCTTCTTCAAAACGAGTTTTTCTTTTAAAAAAAAGGAATTAAAATTAGAAAGATTCCTTTACATAAAAAAGTTTCAAGAACATTTAAGATATCGAGGTTCTCGTTTTTTGTTTTTTTTAATTATTAAACCTGTTTCTTAAAGGGATATGTTTAACTCTCCAGGTGGTACAATTAAGTCAACTTTTTCAGAAGTCAAAATATACTGCTAAAGAACGAAGTTCAAAATCTAAGTCAAGAATCAACTGTACTCCAATAACAATTTCTAAAAAATCTAATGCTATTTTTAGGATGATTCTCTAATATTAATCAATTGATAGGGAAAGGCTTATCTATAAGTAAAAGTCAGGATGGCAAAATCATGGGGGAAATTATAGTTATTATAAACCCAGAGATTATACACGAACATTCAGGATATCAGTTAATCTCTCTCCCTCCTGACTTATTGGACCAAAAGTTTTGATTTGGTTCCGAAAAACTTTTTACAGTCCTATCAGTTGCTTAAAATAATGCTATTTTTAGCTTGCTTTGTAGGAGTTGTCATTCCTGTGGAGCTTTTGGTCTTTCCTGAAGTGTCTACTTACCTCTTTTATATTATTGATCGAAAGAAACACGTCTTCATCTCACCTGGGGCAGACCAGAGTAACAGTACGTTTTCTTCTTGAAGATGTTCTCCCCAGAACCCACCTTTCCAAGTATGCTGTATAGCTGTATTACCAAGACTTCTTCTCAGTGCACTGATTCCACTGTTTCATGACTCTGATTCCACTGTTTCATGACTCTGATTCCACTGTTTCATGTTGTTTGGTTGGGTGTTTGTTTTAATTAGTCATCTATTTCTTGGAATTTTCACTTCGATAGATTCTTCAAGTAACTTTTTCAGAAAAGCTGAATGGAAAGCAAACAATGCCTTTATTTTGTCCTTGATAGCATAGCTAGGTTTAGAGTTCTAAGAACGAAATTGGGACCCACCCATCCCATATACAGACAAGCACACATAAAAGCATACTTTCAAGGCATTACAATTTTATCTTCTATTACTCAGAGTTGTTCTTGAGAAGTCTAATAGCAATGTGAGTCAGTCTCTTGGAGGTAACCTATTTTCCTGGTGTTTCTCCATAGAGATCCCATCTGGTTTTGGGGTTTTTTTTTTCCTTTCATTGCTTTTCACTTGGCAGTGAAAACCATCTATATGAAAAGTCCAATTTTCATCATAAGTCCCGAAAATTTCCTGATTTTATTGTCTCCATGCTTCTGTTCTCATTTTCTGAAACAAATGTCAGATCTGATTCTTGGATACCTCCACGATTCTTAACTTTTTCCGTGTCAATCTTTTTGCTCTTTGTTCTGAGAAATTTCCTCAGTTTTACGTTGTAGTTCTCTAATTTAGCATCCTCGGCATCACTTCTATAAGCCATCTCGTTTTATTTCCACAACTGTTTTGATTTCCAAGAACCTTCCTATTCTGTCCCCTTTTCACAATCTGTTCTTACTTTATGGATGCAATAGTTTACCAAGTTTCTATGAAAGTAGTTATTAGAATTTGTTAACTTTTATTTCTAGAATTACTTAAATTTCCTCCAGGTCCAGGTGGGGTTACTGTGTATCTTAGAAAAGCTCCTGAAACGATGCTGCTGTTAACCCATGGTTAAGAACTACTTATCTAAATTATCAAATGGTTACTCAGGTCTGAAGGTACAACACTGAAACTCGAAATCAGAGAATGAGTCCAAGGATGGAAGCCTGAACACATGGCATAATCTCTTATCCTACTCAAAGATTCTCTGAATTCCAATGTTTTATCCAACTTTGAGACCTATGGAAAATAATAGTTATTTGAACACACAGTTCTTAAGAATTTGATCATTTCTCAGTCTCCTACACCGTATTGTTAGGTCCAAGAAGACAGCAATCATCTTTCTGGTTCACCCTTGAATCCCCAGTGCCTTGCAGAGCCTGACAGAGAAGGTGCTCAAATGACTGTTACATAATTAAGTCATCTGTTCCCCTCACTTGATCCTTTACTGGTTCTGTGGACTCGCTTTAGGTTTATCCAAAATATCTCACTGAATGTACGGCTCTCATTGTTAAAAAGACCGAACTTACACTGACCTGGAGTCAGCTTCCTTATAGCTTCTGTGGGTTGAACGATAGCACAGGAGGGATGTTAGGGTGGGGGCAAAGACGTGGGGTGGTGAGATGACTGCTGAACAGCCTTCCATCACTACTGAAGAACCAGTAACGTCTACCAGAGCAACCTCCACAGAGGTAACCACGGAGCACAGAAGCTGAACAAATGTACTACTTCTATAATCAGAAAGTAAGTGGGTGGAAAATGAACAGTGAACAACTATAGTTGCCCTTTTATTCCCACAGATGTTATCCTTTAAGGTGGTTCACAAACCCCTAACCATTAGTTGCCCTCTTCTGGGTTTATTCCAGTTTGTCACAATTTCTCTTAAATTTTCTCTTGGCCCCTTACCAAGGGCAGAGCAATGAACAAGTCAGTGCATGAATTTGTCCATTTAAAAGTTTCCAACAGACTTAACATACTCAGGTCTAGAAAGCACTTACTTTGTAGAGTTACTATAATGGACAACTCAGCTCTAGATAGGATAAAAGGGTCGTGTTTTCAACACACATACCTGTCCAAGCTGTGATGTCTGTCCCTGAAGAGAGATTTGTGAACATGATTCCTTAGATCCTCCTGGCTGTATGATTGAAACTCAAGCTCTCACTTTCGTCTGTAGTGATGTGCCCTCCCTTATTTTCAGTTACTATTAATCCGCCTTAAACTGCCATTCTGAACTTGGCAAAAACAGAGCCTACTCTCCCTTTGATCCCAATTTCCTAATCGCTGCCCTCACTGCCCATATGCTAGTGAAAAGGCAAGAGAAGTTTACACTGCTTTTGTGTACATCTCATGAAATTAGGAATACCTACAACAATAGACGTTTGGTAATCTAGCCTTTGTAGAGGCCTGGCCTCTCAGTTACACTAATAAAACTTTACCGATTCCTCACGTCCAGTGACTTAAAGCATTTTCTATAGCCAGGCACAGTGCTGGATAATATCACTTGCCTTCCTCGACTCAACTTCCCTCACCCTTCTAAGACCAGCTTAGCTGACACAAATACAAATTTCAGGCAGCAAAGATGTGGCCATTTTAATCTCATTTTAAAAACTACAACAACCAATCTTAAGTAAGGTAGTCGCTGATCAGGTGCAAGCTGATAAAATACTGAGGTCTTCTTCAACCACCCCCTCGGCAACCTGAAAGTAGTTCTCTGCAATACTACTGTCAAATGACCAGAGGGGTATTGAAAATAAATCTTAAACTGTCTTTTACAATTTTTTGTTCACGAGCTGGAAACACCTACTTCCAAAATACCCACTATTTTAAAACCTTCTGTATTCAAACTTGGTTCACATCTGCTGGCAATGATTTTTAAATCCTAATTTTGTCCTGTACATAGTAAAGGTTTCTGTTAACCAAATGTCTAATCTGTTCCCTAATGCGAATGTTCAATTCTTGAAGTCTAGAAGGCCCTCTCTTCCTTCATGAGTACACAGGACAGATGCACATATAGACTTTAAAACTCAATCCCAAATTCTTTCACAAGATGTTAACATGATTACAATCACATAACCCAAACTTCTTCAGGGAACATTTTTCAGAACTAATCTCCCAAATTATCCAAGACAAAGTCCTGGGTTCCATGCATACGTTTCTTGAAATGACGACTTGTAAATTTCAACCATTACACAGTTGTGGGAAACAAGCTCACGTTTGTGACGTCTTAAAACTGTGCAAGTGCTTTGACACCTGCCCCTCCCCCCATATTTAGTCTCTTTAAAATGACAGGAAAACACCAACCAATCACAGGTTTAATGGGTTTAATAAGTTTACCCCTTCAGTTCCTATTTGCAGCACCCAATATTCCTTTGAAATACCAGACAGACCCAGCAGTGGCCAACAATAAAGTTCAGACCTCCAGAGTTTAAAAGTTCAGGTTCTCTGAGCATTCTGTGTTGCAGTGGCACTTGTCCAAAATTGGTACCTCCCTATAGCTGGGGGAGCTTTAAATGTACCAGTGAAAAAAGCTTTTTCCCCTTCAAGGGGAAGAAAGAAAACCACTCCTCAAAACCCAGCAGATCTGGCTGTGAGGTCTTTCCTCCTGTCCCATCTCTTCAGGCTTGTTTTTCCTGCAGTGGAGCAAGAGACCAAATCTAGCCTGAGTTACAAGAAACAAGACAGTGATGGCTATAACGGGAGTGACCAGGAGCAGCAGAGTCTCCTTTACTTCCCACGTCCAATATATGTGCTTCACAGAAAAACCAAAACAACAGGTCCACAAAATACAACAACTAGAATTACAAAAATCCATTCATCCAAGGGCGGTGGAAGGCAGGAAGGGGAGGTGGGAGGATAAATGGCACAGGGAGAAAAAGTATTCAACTCAGTCCAGGCACGGGGGCTGGCAAATGCTAGAAAAGAGCTGCAGAAAAACCTGTGGTCCTTTCAGACTCACCGGTGTTTAAAATCCATACTGGTGTCAGGACGATTCTGCCTTACGTGCACCAGAGACAAAAATCCGATTCCTCAGAGAGAAGGGAATATGCACAGGGCCCTTGGCAGAGTGGGTCCTGCCTTCCCTGGTCAGGGAGGTGAACAAGAAAAAGAGCTGACGCGGCATCCTTCCAATCCCACCCATCCCCTCTGGGTGGCAGGCGACTCAGTGGCCCTCAGCAGCCTTCAGTTTGGCAGGAGATGGGTGTGGTGAGGGGAACTTCTCTGCAGAAGTTGAACTACTCAGGGCAGACTGCAGGTAGACCGTCTTGTGGAAGAGTCTGTTGCTTAAGAAAACCACCAAGGAGAAGAGGCGCAATTGGAAAAGGCTAAAAGGCAAAAGAGACCCAACCTGTTAGACGCCCCCAGTTGAGCAAAATTGTTTTAATTATTTGACAACTTACTTGACTACTTTCAATTTAAAATGATACAGGGGAAAACAAGACACCAGAAATTTGATCAAGCAAGTACAGAGGTTAGCACACAGATTAAACAGGCAGCAACTAAAGAATGCACTGGGTCCTGTCAGGAGTGCAGTAGTGTCACCATTTGCAGTGTCGGGGCTTAGAGGAAGTAAAGTTCTATTTTAGATTAATTTTGATTCAAGAAGTACCTTTCTAGGGTACAAGCTTCAAGCTATGTCTGAAGATATCATATGCTATGTGTATTTCATTTTCAGGAGAGCTTCAAGAGAATGTTAGTTACGTTAAGATACACACTTAGCATTTACTGGATAGCAAGAACATGCAAGAACCCAAAGCAGATTGGAAATTTCTGATAAGTGTATCCTCAATGACTTAACCAAAATTGATCAAAAGATTAGGCTTTTCTCTGAAGTGATAAAACTTTCAGAGTGCTAGTGTTACTGAAGATTCATTTTAAAATACTTTGTTTTACTGTCATTATCAATAAACTCCTGTAGCCAGACACATGGCCCACTATTTTTAAAAAGTTGGCCATTCTTACAAAATGAGCTCAACTACAGGTGTAAGTTCCTTATTCGGTGAACTGTTACATTTTAAGAATATGTATAATAGCAGCAATTTCTGAAACACATATGTGCACATATGCATGGGGAAAATTTTGGGATACATCCCAGAAGTGTTTCTCTCATTGAACTGTATATTAATAGTTTCCTGCAATGTAAGGTTATTTTTTAAAAACCTTAACAAAAATGTCTCATTCACATAATTGCAGTGTTATGGCCCCAACACTTTAGACCAAAAAAACTTAACACATTTTAGCTAATACTGGCTAATACTTACTATGCTTTGCCAGGGGTCTTTGCTTCATTGGCGCTGATAATGAATAAAGGAAAGAGGATAGAGAATAGGCAGCCACTGTTTTAAAAAAAAAAAAAGAAAAGAAATAATTAGTCACCTTCAAAACATCCATGACTTTGAAGACATTAGAAGCCCAAAGTTCTTTGCCTCCAGTGCTAAATATCATGGCTTGATGGACCCTTCATGTATCAAACACATCTTTTAAAAAAAAAAAAAAAGGATTTTTCTAAGCGCTGGCTATGTTTAACATTGTTCCAGGAAGCAAAACAGAAGAAAGAATATGGCATATGTGATCATGCAGACTATATTTTAATGCTGAGAATTCCCTGGCGGTCCAGTGGTTAGGACTCCATGCTTCCACTGCTGGGGGCACGGGTTCGATCCCTGGTTGGGGAACTAAGTATGCCGCAAAATGGGGCAAAAAAAAAAAAAAAAATGCTAACTGACAAATGTCTATGACTATCTGTCAGGGAGAAAAAATCCTACAGACCTCCTGATGGCCAAGCAAGAATGCGGAATGCCTAGCACAGAACCAGGCATACAGAAGGTGTTCCCTACACGGAGTACTTTTACCAGTCCCCTTCAAGTCCCTACAGTCAAATTACCTGACAATGTAGGAGGACTGCATTGCTGTGAGGAAAGCCAAGGGCAGACCAAATCCAAAGTAGTAAGGCCAATTCCTTTCTATGTTTGACAATCGTTGGTGCATTTCAATTCCTAAAACAAGGAGCCAATACAATTAGGCTGCATATTTCCTTTTAGTCAAATGACTAAATATGGTAGACAGTTTATTTGAGGTTTGAGTTGTAGGTACAGACCTGCCATTTAGAATACAACTGAAGCATATAAAAGAATTGTCCAAATCTGATAAAGCTTCTATGCGAAGCTTTTACAATTGAACAATCACAGTTTCAAAGCTGGCAGGCTAAGTGAATTCTGAATTACAACACCAGAACCCTTTGTCAGTATTAGTCTTGAACAAAGCAAGAATCAAAACAAGGCAGCTATCCTCTAGGAATCAATTAACCCCTTTCAACCAACCACACCCAAATATGCCAAGGACTTTCAAAATATCCCCCCAAAATAATCTGTATGCACCAACGTCAAATTGATTTCTCTAATTCAAAATAATTTGTGCTCATTTATGCCACCTTATGGCTGTCAGAGCTACGTGGCATTAAGCTCCATAAGGAGGATGCTACACTGCTACATTCCCCAGCAACAAAGTTAAGGGTTAACCCCCCGAGCCAAATGTAAGTCCCCTCTTGCCAAAAAGGCTGCTTCATTCCAAAGACGGTTTGCCAAGGGCCTAAGTATTGAAGAATTTAAGAAGTCTACTTAGCAGCACCATTTCCAAATTGGGCCTCCAAGTTGAGTTTCTTTAGACAGGCTTACCTTTATTGAACCAACGATATTCGAAGCAGTATAGTGAGTAGAGAAGAGACATATGCAGGAGACTAACCAGCTGACCAACAAGATGGATGGGAAAGAGACTCACAAACATCCCCTGAAGAACAAGTATGGAAAATCTTAATTCCAAACCTTCAGAGACCTGACACTGTTCACCTGCCACTCTGAGTCATCACTCTCTACCTAGATAGCCTGATAGGTGCTTCTCAAGTTTCTAAATAGCAGGAGAGTGAAGAATGCTCAGGGTGGCAGGGGGGAGCAGGCAAATTCATGTTTCTTTACCATTTTATGATTTTAAGTCTCTAGTTTCTGTGAAAAAATGATTTACAAATCATTGCCTCCCATAAACATATCTGTTGAGTATAAATGTGACACCCTATCTCTGTGAAGCTCCCTCTAGTGAATCTCCTTTTCTTAATCTGCTCCATGTGCCCAGAAGGCCAGTCTCACCTGGAGGAGGAAAAGAGCCTGCAGCAAAAGGTTGAAGAGCATGTCAGCAATTATTTTGCTGACACTAGGGAATGGGTGAGGCTTCCTCCCTGATACCTCGAAGGCCAGGTCAGCTATATCCTGTAAGAGAGAAAGGAGCTCACCAAAACATTAATTAAATGGCCTCAATATCCAGCCCCAAAGCTAAGGCGACTGATCTGCCATGAGACCTGCCAGGGGAGAAAAGCCCCTGGATATCTGGCCATGAGATGCTCTGGAGACCTGAGAGGATAATTCCATTTTACAAGAGCACAGAGATCACCCACTGGCTGCTTGACCAAGAAAAGTTAAGGCGGTGAAATCGCTCCCTACAAGGCCACTAACTTCGCAGGCTGAAACCTGCCATCTGGCGATCCATTATGCCATAAAACCCAGACTCCATTCTGCCGTGGACCTACCTGAAACCAAATTGCATTCACAACTTTGCTAAGCACAAACAGGGGGAGCACCCAAAGAGCACTGAAAATTGACGTGAGGAAAAACTCGAGCCACGACCAAACATCCCCATGTAGTGACGGATCACCTAAGGAAGGCGGAAAGGCTTATTAGTTTAACTGGAGAAATGGAAAACCAGAAGACCAAATATGCAACCCCTACTCCACACACATACATCTCTGTTTCCTGCCAGCGCATCACTGCACCTATTTCAGAGAGTCTTATTCTTCACAGACACACCAAATTCTGGCCACAACTCCAATTCAGAGTAGCCACGGAGATGTGCTGCCTACCTTGAGACAAACCTGCTTACCGGGTGGTGACGGATACATCAGTGAGCAGCAGTACACTGTATGCAGGAAACCACCCCGGTTCAAATCCCAGCTATGCCACTTACTAATGGTTTAACCTGGGTAGCCAATTTCCATTTCCTCATCTATAAAATGCTATCTGTAACAATACCCAAAGGGTTGTTGAGAGATTTGAGTTAAAAACATCTAAAGCTGCAGGTACAGAGGAAGTATTCAACAGACTGAGGGAGACACAGGGAAACACCTCCCACCTCGGCAATGGACATACTTACCAATAATTTGGGCCGTTACTGACTGAAGCACGGGAATAAACACTCGATAAAACAAAAGGAGACTGAACTAAAGGAGAGAGGAAATAAGGTAAACATTAAAAGCCCTTCTTTAAAACAGGAGTTCCAAGTTTCAGTGTAATTATTTTCCAGATGTAAAGTGCCTTTTACAAATTAGGAGCCCTGAAGTGGCACCAAAATTGGACTCAGTTGTATTTCCCAATTCTCCAGCTGAGGAGTACAAACCTGACACTGCCTATGAAAACAGTAAAACTTCTGGGGGACTAGAAGAACATTTCAATTAGTAGTCATGCCAAACTACAGGCATATACTAAGTACACAGTCATATTTTATTAATTAAAGCTAACACCTAAAAACATCTGTGAAATGTTTAGATTAACAAGTTGAATTATACTGAATTTCCAGTCCAAGAAAATACTTAACTATTTGTTCCTCAAAGTACTCAAATTTCACTTAAGCCTGTGTTGGTTCTCAGTCAGCTGTAGGCAACCTTCTGGTATGAGTTTCAATAGTAATCAATTCGAGGACATTGCTATGACCAGACAAAGGGAGAACCTTGCCCATACCCATCTCTTTCCCCTCTGAGCCCCCACAGTTGCTCTTAACCAAAATGTCCAGACAATGTCACAAGAAATTGTTACCTATTAACATTAAAACTTGTGAATAAGTCATTTAAGAAAAAAGTGTATATTCAGGGCTATCTATTCCTGACATTTACATACAAGTTTTCTCTGAGTGGGAATAAAATGAGTGAAGGTGCACAGAATCCTCAGTCATGGCCTTAAGCATGTATTAGCAGGTGAAAGCTACCTGTCTCAGTTTCAAGAAGACAGTTGAGAACCATAAACACCAAAATAATCTGAATAAAGATGCTTATAAGGCACCTGGAATTTGACAAAAAAGAACTTACCCAGAATACTCCACCATTCCAAGCGCAGCACTGAAAAATTCTACTAACAATACGTGGTTCACTGGAAAAGACCACATGTATTTAGCTTAAAAGGCATACAGGCTATTTCCATAGTGTCATTCAGTAGCTCTCCTTTTTAATATCTTTTGTTGGCATATTATTTTTCCAGCACCTATTGTTCTCCCAATGTTCTCTCCTAATGTCAATAAGAAAAGGCTAAAAATATTTCAAGAGAAGCAGTTTTTCTTAAAAAAACAAACACACAAAAATCTATCTTTTCTAAAATCCAAGACTGGAGACTAGTAGAGGATGTCTGAGGTTCTTCTATCAAAATCCACACAGGCACTCCTAGAAGTGTCCACCAATCCAAGTAATTTTTTTATGGTTTTCTATTCACCATCCTGATTTCTTTTAAACACCACGACATTTTGAACAAGGATTACTGCTAGACACCAGTTTAATTCAATGTGAGGGGAGTGGGGGGAAATCACCTGTAACTTTTTTGGGGGAGAAAGTACAGAAGACAAATAATGGGGTATTGAAACTCCAAGTCACTATGTAGTGTCTGAATTCTATACTAAGTTTAATCACTTCCTAAAGTGCCCACAGAAGGGAATCCAGATGTTTTCTGACATCAGCCTCCACTCCTTACCTCTCTTGCTTCCTCTCTATACTCTGGGCTCTCCTCTGAGCCAGGACACTGCTTGCCCTTCTTCGACGCTGCTCCTCTCTCTTTTGTTGAATTCGAGCATCTAGCTTTGAGATGGTACAAATTCCCCAGATGGAGTCTTTGATTCCCTATACACAAGAGTATTATTTTTAAAGAGGGAAGATTTTGGATCAGAAGACTTTCCAAAGTTATATACAGGAAAGTGATGAAATAACAGTGGAAATCATGGTACTTAGTTTGCTACAAAGCTTAGGGGACCCTTGATATTTTTCTATTTTGAAATAATTCCCAATTTACAGAAGAGCTACAAGAACGGAGAACTCCCTAATACCCTTTCTCAGGATTCACCAGCTATTTTGCCACATTGTTATTTATTCTTGTTTATATATATATACACATTTTTTTAGATCATTTGAGTAGGTTGCTGTGTCATGTCTCTTTACTTTTAATTGTCCAGTGTATATTTCTTAAGAACAATATTGTTCTTAGGAAATATATATAGTTATCTATTAAAGAAATTAAATATTGAAATAGTTTAATCTACAGTCCATATTCCAATTTCCCCATTTGTCTCAGTAATGCCCTCTATAGCATTTTTACCCCTCAAGTATCAGACATCAGTTCAGAATCACATGTTGCATTTAGCTCTCATATCTCTTGAGTCTCCTTTAATCAGGAACAGCTCCTTAGCGTGTCTTCCTTTATGAAGTATACAGGTCAGTTATTTTACGGGATGCCCTCAATTTAGGTTTGTGTTCTCATGATTAGGTCCCAGGTTACATATTTTTGGCAGGAATATCACATAAGTGATGGTGTGCCCTTCCAGGTATTACATCCAGAGGCATGTGATGTCTGTCTCACCTTGCTGGTGATGTCAATTTTACATATTCAGTCAAGGTGTTATCCAGCTCCACTGTATGGCTGCAAATTTTTCTCCTTGCAACTAATAAGTAATCTGTGGGCAGACATTTCTGAGACCAGGCAAATATCCTGCTCATCAAGTCCTCTCCCCTAGATTTAGCATCAATTAACAATTCTTGCCCAAACCAATCTTGAATAACATGGTTGCAAAATAGTGGTTTTCTACTCCCTCTAACACTTACCGATACTATAAAGCCAAGTTATTGCCCTCCTCTCTACTCTTCCAATATCAATCTAATGTCTACAAGTATGATCTACATCCTGTACTAAACTAGCAATACTAGGGTAGATTAAACACTGGTCTCAAGAAAAGAGCAGGGCTGGACCAAGGCTAATGGAAGACACAAAGAAATAATCACTGTAAAAGTGTGAAAAGCCGTAGGATAAGAGCACGCCACATAAGACAGAAACAACATTGTAGTGTAGCTGGAGGAGAATGTCTTTAAACAGTGGATGCTGAGGAAGAGGGTTGTTAAGTCTATAAGTCACTGATGGGGGCACTTGCCAATGACTGGAAGAGCCCCAATGGCAGAAAGGTTACTGTTATTACTACAAACATCAGAACTGCCTATTACCCAGTTCAAAGGACTGCACTCATTCATCCACCCACTCCCATATTGAGCATCTTCAATGAGCTGGACAACATGTGGAAATGCTCAGGAAGCTTATAACTCAGCAGGAAAAGTACACAAGTAAACCAAAAGAAAAAAATAAAGAAATAAAAATTTATAGTTTAGTAAGTACCACAACAGATTTATGTCCAAAGTAGAGTGGGAAGGACTAGGGTATTCAACTTCATCAAGAAGCAGAAAAAAGGGGACTTCCCCGGTGGTCCAGTGGTTAAGACTCCGCACTTCCAATGCAGGGGGCGCGGGTTCGATCCCTGGTCAGGGAACTAAGGTCCCACATGCCATGCAGCCAAAAAAAAAAAAAAAAGCAACAGCAGAAAAAGGCATTCTGGAAGCAATGGCCAACCTGGATTTAAGAATGGCATTTTCACCTATTGTTATGAGCAAAAACAAGTTTTAGAGAAAAGTGTCAGGATACAGAGAAATGGACAAGTTTATGAAGTACCTGCCGAGAGGCGCATAAATGGGCAGCATGCACCTGGTCTTTTATCTATGAGTAATGTTTAATCTCGTTTTGCTTTTTAACTTCTAAATCTTCTACAAACAGTTTAAAATTAAGATAGTCAAGTTCAAATGGCTTAGGGCCTAGTATGTGCTAGGATGTTGACAGCATGCCCACCTCTGAGATACTTACAGTCTAGTGGGGCAGACAGACACACAAAGTTCACGTTGTATAACTGATCCAGGGTTGGAATTTTATCGCACAAAAGGATGTGAGGTATTAAAAGAAGATCACATGAATCCTGCTTGGCCCTTCTAAGATAGTCCTTCAATTCCCCTCTTTGATTCAAAGATAATAAACTTTTAAACACTCCCACTCCCCTTCAGAACTGGCCTCTCTCCTGCTCCTGGGAATAGAGCTACAGGGGCTACAACTAGGGCATTAGACCTCAGACAGCCACTATAATGGAATGTTAGGCTACTGATCATGTGCGTGACTACATCCTAAACAGATCTCTATAGGACATTTTTCTAGAACATCATCATCTCCGCCTTGTAGAATGGGAGAATAAGACAGGTCCTATAATGTAGATCCGGACAAAGTAGTTTAGGTAATAGCACTGTACCAATGTTCACTGCTTGGTCTTCAACAATATTACATACGATGTTAACATTAGGAGAACCTGGTGAAGGATATAGGGGAGTTCTCTGTACAGCCCTGCAACTCTAAAATTATTCCAAAATAAAGTTTAGGGAATTCCCTGGCAGTGCAGTGGTTAGGACTCCACGCTCTCACTGCCAAGGGCCGGGTTCAATCCCTGGTCGGGGAACTAGATCCCACAAGCCATGCGGCATGGCCAAAAATATATATATATTGATAAATAAAGTTTATCAAAAAAAAAAAAAAGAGGGTCCGGGGCCAAGCTGAACAGGGTTTCAATACTACAGACACTCACTAGACAGTTCTCCCAAGCTTTTGCGAGATGCAGGATAATCCCTCTCCCTCGAGTAGTGTGGATTAGAATGAAAACTGGTAGGTGAAGAATCCAACAAATATAATAAAAATTTCAAAAATACCTAAAGGATTTTCTTTTCTAGTCAGTTCCTGCAGCAAAAGGGTCAAAAGATGGCTTGATGTACTCACCCTGGCAAGGTCCTGCAGAAAGGTTTTGACACTGTCAGCCATCTCTTCACCGCCCCAACTATCAACTACACAAAGGAGAGAGAAGTGTCCCCAAATGTCTCATCATGAAGCACCTGGAAACAGAGGGAGCATAAGCGGGGAAAAATATTTATCTTTAGGTTACTTCATGTACATTTCTACATGATGACGTTTTCCACATACTTCTCTAATAGGATTGCAGTAGATTCTAGCACTTAGGTAGATACTAGCACAGTTAACTAAGTGAGGTTATACCTGTAACTACTGAAAAACCTGAAATCAATCAATGTTTAAATCACTTACCACCCTTTCACTTTTACATGGACTAGTAATCTCTTCTCTGGGCCTTGATGTCTCTAACTATCCCTCCTACACGTCCCAAGTACTTTTGAGATTTGACATCATGAGATGGGTGATAATTACACTTCAATATCCTCCTAAGCAATATTTGTGCTTGATGTTACTTGAATACAAATACAGGAGCAAAATGAAAGTTCTAACAAAAATTACTAAATACGCACTTCATACACAGGGCCCTCCAGCACACAGATAAGTTCAAAGTATGATGTGAAATTTCCCACCAAGACCCCCAAATATGCCTTCCCTGTTTTCCAACTTTAAATGTATACATATATGTACAATTTTAACAAGCATGCAGGAAACAATGAATTTTAAACTAGGCCAAAAAAAGGTTAAGTCCAAGTGTATAAACATTCTTTAACACACTACAGCTTTCCCATTTCATTTATTTCTTAGGTGCATGAGAAATCTAGCTTCATAAAATAATAACTTGAAAGTTCACGTGTATAAGTATTTTTAAAATACTACGCTCCCACGTAATGTCTAAGGTGAATGGAAAACCCATTTTCAAAAAGTTAATTAAGGACTTGGGATTTTAAAATTCTCAAACCTGACTAAACCCATCTAGGGTATTCTTAATTTAAGAGATAGACCAGAATGACAATCTCACAGGCAGCTTCTATACACCTCGAATTTCAAAACATAAGTACACTTTCCCTAATGACCACTTCACCAAACTGTACCTTATTGACCCAACTGGACTACTGCTACCCAGAACAGGAAGAGCAGGGAATACAGCAGAGGGAAGGCAACTTGCACAACACTGTATGTACCATCTTCTCCTTGGGTCAAATCCTACACAGATGCACTCAATTCAGGTAGAGAAGTTTCTAGGGTAAGAAACTTTTGTTAATGCTCCCACTTAAAAACAAACAAAAAACACCTGAGTGATAGGATACTCAATGACAGGTGAATAGTTAATGCTCAATGATGATACGTAAGACACTAGTTTCTAAAGGTTATCATAGATTCACTTTTAACCATCTACTTCCTTATCTATGAATTAAGAGTATTAAAATGTTTCATAGGTTTTGAGTACAAAGTGCAGTAACATGAAAATAAAAACTTCACTTCTACATAAACATAATCCCACTACAGAATGAGCTAGTCTGGGAGTTTAAGGAAGCCGATTACTTAGTCTGGGTTTCTCACAAGGTGCTGACACAGCTGGAAGCATGCGGGTCCTAATCCAAGGAGAGGAGCTGTGTTACCTGAACCATGGCCATTAACAACTGGCTTCTGCAAGTACCAAGTGGCAGGTTACCTACTGACCAACAGTGGCCTGTGAAGGACAAGTCACTTCAATTTTATATGCAAATCCTATTTGAATTATCCGGAATATCCAGAAATATGATCCGGTTTGACGAAAAGCTCAGGCATGGAGAAAAGCAACCTGCCACGATTTGAGACCAGAGACTGTATAACACGGAGGGAACCCTCCAACTGTGGTGGACGTAAGTGAGATGCATCTGGTTCACAGCATTTCACAGACGGAGGAACTGAATCTCCGAAGTTAAATGGCTTGCCCAAGATTACAGCACGTGAAGGCTACAGCGAACTTCAAAACCCCGGTGTCTGAACCCTCAGTCGGGGCTTTTTACTCAAGCTTTGCGATGAGGATTTTTGTTTAACCAGAGCACCCCATGGACAAAATGTCTCGTAAGCCTGTAAATACAACTGGCCATTAAGTTCCTAAACAGTCATGAGAACTTATTAAGCATCTACTGAGGCACGGTCCTGTACTTTCATTTCTAAGTCACTAAACCCAGAAACCCAAGTCCGGAAAGCAGGAGGCTGTCACATGCCACTCCAGTTTCACTAAAGGTAAGCATCCTCACATCCCACCGGGCTCCCCGGATGCTCAGAGCCCACAGGTCCCTTCGGACCCGTTTCCCCCCAGCTCCTTGGCAAACCCGACTGGAAGCTGGTCTCCCTCCGCAACCACAGCCGTGCACGAGGCGCGGGGCACGCTCACATCCCGTCACGCGGGGAGCTAAAGACAGCCGCGCCGCACCTGGGCAGAGGCTCGCCCGCGACTGCGGGCTGCGTCCCGCGCCCCGCGCCCCGGCCCTGCCCCGCCGCCGCAGCACCTTCCCGCCAGGCGTCCCCGCGCGCAGCCCCCGCCCGCACCTCCCAACCCCGCGCTCGGGCCCTGCTGCCCTCACACGCCCTCGCCGCCCCAGCCACCGGGGCCCCTGCCGCGCACGCAGGCTGCGCGGCGCCAGGGCCTGGCTCGGCAGAACTGCACCTACCCGGCAGCTTTGCCCCCGCGGCTCCGGCTCCGGCCCGGCCCCTGGCCCACAGCTGGCCCGCTCGGCTCCTCCACGCCCCTCCGCACCCCTCCGCGCCCGGCTACCCGCTCCCGCCAGGGCGCTCCCAGGGCCGGGGCCGCTGCGCCCACACTGGGCATGCCCGGGCCGCACGGGGCCGCTGGGAAGTCGGGCGGGCGCAGAGTCCAGCCGCCTGGGCGGAGGGGGCGGGGCCGCGTGGCGACTGAGCCTGGGAAATGCAGTCCATCTTCTGGGCCCACCCGCGCCGCTTCCGGCGATGCCGTACTTCCGGATCCCGTGTCGTGTTCTTTGCTCTCTCCCATTTACTTCTGCAGGGTTGCTTGTCTTTCTATTATGAAGCCTAACAGCAGAACAATAAAATGCAGAAGTATCTTGGTGTCTTTGGTTGGAGACTTCAGTAACCAAAGGGTACTAAGAAATGATGGGTTTAAATCAAGGTCACTTAACGATTAAGGATAAAATGTCTAAGAATAGGTCAAGCTGCCATGCAATTCGGCTGTATTAGGCGTGTTCTCTGACAGCAAAGTATTGTCTGAGATTAAAACGATCAAGTAAATAGAAATGAAACTGTTTTCATCTCTGTCCTCAGCAGCCCGTCTCTACCCCAGGGACGGCAATTTCTTGGCATCGAACCATCAAGACTGACATATAACCTTTTTCTCCCCTATTCCCAGCCTCTTATATCTCTCACTCCCCATTTTTCCTCTTTTTTCCACTTCCTATTTTCCTTCACCTCTAGGTGTGCTTAGAGCTGCTCCGCTTAGGCCACCTATAAAATCAGATTTTTACAACTGGAAGCTCTTTAGTATAACCTTACATAGTGTGAGCCCAGGTATCAACTGACTTACTCAAGGTCAGTGGCAGAACAACTACCCAGACCTCCTGACTCTCCTCTAGTTAGTTCAGTGGGCTGGGGGGTGGGGTCGTTGACCTCTTCTACCCTGCCCAACTTCCAGCCCCATTCCAGAACAGACGAGTTCCCTACTCTGAGCCTGTGGAAACTACCTTCTCTTTCAGGAAGAGGGTCACGAAGTCGAAACGAACACGATGGGAGAAGAGAACTAAGCATTCAGAGTAGCAGAAGCCCTGAAATAAAAGGTCCAACCTGGGATTTATATATGTAAACTCCTTTGGAGAGGGGACCTCTTTCTTATTTATTTTAGCCTTGGCAATAATCTCATTTTCACTGAGACCAGATCTATGAATACCCACTCGTTTCCTTTTCTTATAAATCTATTGCTTGATTTACTCCACGATTAAAATCATCACAAAGAGGAGACATTCCTAAACTTCCTTTGTGCCCCATATGAGTAAATATCTTCAACTATTTATTATAAGGAACTACATAGAAAAGATTTTTATTTCTTTTGGAATTTTGATTAAAATAAGCAGTTTGCTGAGGCTTAGATATCTTATTATAAAGAGGCTAAGTGGTTTAATGATAAACTGATTATTGTAATTATTAATTACAATAGCAGCAATTCCTCCAAACTCTATCGTTTCTCAAAAGTGTGAATTTAGGGGACTTCCCTGGTGGTCCAGTGGTTAAGAATTTGCCTTCCAGTGCAGGGTACATAGGCTCGGTCCCTGTTCAGGGAACTAAGATCTCACATGCCACAGCGCAACGAACCCTGCCACAACTAGGCAGCCTGTGCACGGCAACCCAATGCAGCCAAAAATAAATAAATATATATATTTTAAAGTGTGGATTTAGGAAGAATTTAGTAGATATGAGTCTACTCTAACTTGCTTGATGGAAGGACATCTTACAAATCCCAACACGTATAATACAGTCCAGATTTTAAAAACAATAATAATTATACGTTGCATTTTTAAAGAGCTCTTGCATACTTATTAAAGATTAGATGCCATCTGTGAAACAACTAGGAGGGGCATTATTTTCCTAATTTTACAAGTGAGAAAGCTGTGTGGCAGAGCATGAAACTCAGAAAACTTGATCTCCAGTCTAGCTATGAGCCTTAGTTTCTATAGCACAAGGCTGCTAAATGGGACCTATATGAAGATCCCTTCTAACTCTATGGTTCCTTGATTTAGTGAATTGGTGACAATACCAGATCCAGAGGCCAGATATCCTAGTTTCTAGCCTTGGAATCTTCCAGGGGAGAGAGATGCTGTGGCTTATTAAGTATCTACCATGTACCAGGGCTTTCCTATTTATTATTTCACAACAACCATCTAAGTGTTGTAACTGATCAAAAAAAAAATCCAACCAGGTTTGGCGGATTCCCAGAACCATGCCTTTTTCTTTACCATACCTGCCTTCCATTATGGATCACAAGGCCACCCAGTTAAATGTAGGCTTTGTATTATCACCACTAAAGAAGTACTCCTCAAATTTTAATGTGAAAACCAATCACCTGGAAATTTGCTAGGTACAGATTCTCAGTCCATCTGGGGTGAGGACCAAGACTCTGCATTTCTAACAAGCTCCCCGGCAATCTACATAAGCATTCGCCTGGTGCCTGTTCTTTATCTACCTACCTTGGCTAGACGTTTGGAATACTTAATGCCCTCAACTTGCTTCTCTTCAGTGAGAAAACAGACAAGGTAATGCAATGTGATAAAAACGAAGTCTTGAGGAACAATGAGGAATTAGCAAAGAGAAGAAAGGGTGGGAAAGGAATTCTACTCAGAGAAAAAAGCACAAGCAAAGCTACCCGGCATATTTAGAGCACTGTAATTTGTTCATTATGGCCAGAAGAGAATAGGAGGAGAAATGGCAAGAGATAAACTTCCAATTTACTGAGTGCCCTCTATTTGCCAGACCCTTTTCAAGTAATAGGATTTAGTGGTAAGCAAGACAGACAAGATGTCTGCTTTAATGGAGTTTACATTCAAGTAAATAGATAGAACAGAATAAAATAAGGTAATAGTGGTAAGTGATTTTTAAAAACAAGCATGAAAATGTCATAGAGAACGGCTGGCAGGGCGGCTGCCATTGGCTATTTGAAGGGAAGGAGCTGACTTGAATGTGTTGAGATTTACATACAGAGAAGAAGCCAGCCTTGTAAAGGTCTGGGGTTAGCAGAGGGAACCAAGTACACAGCCCTAAGGCAAAAACATGCTGGTATGTGTCAGGAACAGAAATAAGGACAGTATGGCTGCTCATATGATGAAGTCATAGTTGACTGCCTCTCCTTTACCTCCCACATCCAATCAATTACCAAGTCGTTTTGATTCTACCCCCTAAAAAAAGTGTTCAAATCCACCCCCCTCGATTTTATCTCGACTGCCACCATCACCTTTCACCTAAATTATTGGAAAAGTCTTCCTGCTTCCAATCAGCTACCTCTAATCCATTCCCTACACAACAGCCAGATAGAGCTTTAGGAAATCGAAATCTGATTCTTCTTCTTTCTGCCTAAGAGCCTTCAGTGGCTCCCATTCCCAACAGAATAAAGTCTAAACTCTTTATCATGATTTATAAGGGCTGTGGGTGTCTGGGTCTGCATACCTCTTTCACCACATGCCTCTCTGTACTCTTTCAGTCATCATTCCTAAAATACACCAACTTCCTCTTCCTTCTGAGTCTTCATATGGCATTCCCTCTGCCTTCCTCCATCCTCTCCATGCATACACCTTTCTCCTGGCGAGTCCTCCTCATCCAGCATATCGGCTGTGAAATCTTCCCCAACTACCTCCCTGCTCCTCCTTTGAGCTCCTGGAACACCCTGAACTTCTCTTATCAAAGTATTCACCCTTCTAAATTGTAATCACTTATTTAATTATCTGTCTCCCCCATTAGACTAGGGGAAGACCATCACTGCTTTCTTCTGTTTTATATCCCCATGCCTAGCACAGGGTATAGTGTTGGAATAGGGACTCAAAAATTTGTGAAAGAGGGCTTCCCTGGTGGCGCAGTGGTTGAGAGTCCGCCTGCCGATGCAGGGGAAACGGGTTCGTGCCCCAGTCTGGGAAGAGCCCACATGCCGCGGAGTGGCTGGGCCTGTGAGCCATGGCCGCTGGGCCTGTGCGTCCGGAGCCTGTGCTCCGCAATGGGAGAGGCCACAACAGTGAGAGGCCCACATACCGCAAAAAAAAAAAAAAAAAAAAAAAAATTGTGAAAGAATAAGTGAATAAATTAGTGGAAGTTGAGATAGGCAGATAAATGATAGCTTTAAGTCATCACATAAAGTTTGGACACTATCTTGGTGGCAGCAAGGACCTACTGAGAGACTTTAAGGAAAATGATACGATTATATTCGTATGTACAAAAGACCGCTCTTGTAGCAAGAAGACACATGGATATAAGGTGAATGAGATTGGCAGTAGTGAATGTAGAGGCTAGAGGCTGGTTGTTTCCATTATTCAAGGGAGAAATGATGAAAACCTGAATCTGTAGAAAACAGTTTAGAGAGTTAGCAAGAAGGAAGAACTTAAGGACCTGGTGATTGGGTGAGGAGGTAGAGAGAAAAAGGGCTCAAGACTAGCACTTATATTCCTAGGCTGGCTAACTTGATGGATAGAAATGTCATTCCCTAAAACTGGAACTATACGAGAAGTAGAATTATGAAGGAAGATAAATTATGTTTTAGATATGTTGAGTTCCAGTTACCTGCCATATGTACAACTGGAGATATTTTAGTAGGCAATTGAATCTGGACTCAGGAAAGAGATCAGTGCATGTATATGAGGAAACTACTCAAGTTTGAGGAAGAGTCACCTGAAAGGCTTAGAGGAAATAATCCCAGAACCTCACAAAGAACTAGGAATACTTCGTGTTGCTACCAGCCACAGTGGAAAAACCCATGATAATTAAAGGACGTAGGGTATAATAATGCCCGGAAAGATATTGCCTCAGTAGTGGGAAAAACTAGTTCCTACTAAACGCTGCTCTGACAAAGCAGCCTACCTTTTTTGTCCTCCATGACAATGTTTAAATGCTGTCCTCATCCTTGAAAGTACTAAAGTGTTTCAGGGAAGGTAACTATATCCCAGGAAAAAAAAGCTCAAGAATATGTATATTAATCCAAAAATAGTCAACTCCCAGCAAGGAAACATTCATAGCGTTTGACATTCAAATAAAAAATGACCAGGCATGCAAAGATGCAGGAAAATATGCATAATGAGAATAACTGCTCAATAGAAACATCCATGAATGACACAAAGAATGGAATGAGTCAATAAAGGCATAAAAACCTATTGTAACTGTTACCTGTTCAACAAGGTAAAGAAAAAAATTGAGTAAGTTGACACAAGAAGATACAAAAAGGTCCAAATCAAACTTCTAGAGGTTTAAAAATACAGTGTCTGAGATGAAAAATTTTTGAAGAAATAATGGCTGAAAAGTGTCCAAATTTGATGAAAACTATAAACCCACAGATAAGACCTAAATCAGAAGAAACATTAAAAAAAAGTACAGCAAGACACATCATAATCAAATCGCTTAGGGGGAATTCCCTAGCAGTGCAGTGGATAGGACTCCACACTTCCACTGCAGAGGGCACAGGTTCGATCCCTGGTCAGGGAACTAATATCCCGTAAGCTGCGTGATGGGGTCTAAAAAAATTTTTTTAATAAAAATTGCTTAAAACCAGTCAGAGATGAAAAAGAAACATTATGTTTGGAGAATCAAAAATAAGAAAGACGGTAAACTTCTCATCAGAAATAAAGCCATATGAGAATGTAGCAGCAACTTTAATTTTTTGTTTTTTGTTTTTTGGCCTCTGGGCATGTGGGATCTTAGTTCCCCGACCAGGGATGGAACCCAGGCCTATGGCAGTGAAAACTCAGAGTCCTAGCCACTGGACCCCACAGGAAATATTAATGGAACTTTTTCAGGAAAAAGGAATATCACAGCAGATGGAAACCCATGTTCACACAAAGGAATGAAGAGATCTAAGAAAGGTAAATATGTGCGTATAAAAGAGTTTTTTCTTATTTCCTAGATCTCTGAAAAACAATGGGATGTTAAGAGCAAAAATAATAATATATTGGAGGTTTATAACATATGTAGAAGAAAAACGAATGACAACAATAGTATAAAGTCCAGGAAAAGAGTAATGAAAGAATACTGTTTTAAGGTTCTTATCATATACACAAATATAATATTACTTGTAGGTTGAACTGTAATCAGTTAATGATGTAAGCTATAAACCCTAAAACAACCAGTAAAATAACAAATCGAAGAGCTATAGTTAATAAGCCAAAAAGGGAAATAAGATAGAATCATAAAATATAGTTAATCCAAAAAAAAAAAAAAGAGAAAGAGAAAAAGGGGAGAGAGACAGATGGGACAAATAGAAAACAACAAGATATTAGATTTAAGTCCAGTCATATCACTAATCACATTAAATGTAAAAGGCCTAAACACCTCAATTAAATGCATACATTTAATGAGAAAATGCACTGTAAATTGTACATCAGTAAGATTTTGCTAGCTGCCTCTTTTGCCATTGCTGGAAGCAGGTATTCTAGGAGTCTTGGCCACACGGTCTGTAGATAGATAGTTAGAAGGAGCCCAAATTCAGTTGGCAAAGATCCCCTGCACAAATAAACCAGTGAAAATATATTTTAGACACTGAAAGGCATTATGAATAATACATTATAATGTCCTATCAGGCAGTGATTTGCAAATAAAATAGTAGAAGCCTTACTTTATTCACTTGAACTAAAATATTCAAATAACTTATTGATCATCATAACTGCTACTCATTGAGGGCTTCCTACGTGGCAGAAACTGGACTTGTATATTATTTAATGTAAACCTCAGCCAACTCTATATAAGTGTTGTTATCAATTGTTTCTCCCTCAGCTAACAGATAAGGAACTGAGATTTACAGAGGTTAAGTAATTGCCCAAGGACAGGCAGATAATAAGGGGCAGAACCAGTCCAAACACAGATCCATGTTACTCCAAAGTTTATACACTTAACCATTGTTCTATACTGTCTCCTGAAATTGAAGAGGAGACTTCTGGTTCAAGATGGTCACAATACCAAATAATTTATCAAACATCTGCCTTAGACCCAGTCCTGACACAGATGCTAAGATACACAGGTGTGTATATATATATATAAATATATATATACACACACAATTTTTTTTGGATATCAGTTATAGCTGAATGAGTTCATTGAACTTAGTTTATGTGTCATCATTGGTCTGGGCATGGCCTTGCTTGTTTTGTTTGTTTGTTTGTTTGTAATTGAAGTATAGTTGATTTATAATGTTGTGTTAGTTTCAGGTGTACAGCAAAATGATTCAGTTATATGCATACATACTTTTTCAGATTCTTTCCTTTATAGGTTATTACAAAATAGTGAGTATAGTTTCCTGTGTGATATAGTAGGTTCTTGTTGTTTACCTATTTTATATATAGCATTGTGTATATGTTAATCCCAAACTCCTGATTTATCTCTCCTCCACCTTCCCCCTTTAGTAACCATAAGTTTGTTTTCTACGTCTGTGGGTCTATTTCTGTTTTATACATAAGTTCATTTGTATCATTTTTTTTAGATTCCACATTTAAGCGATATCATATATTTGTTTTCATTTATATGTTCCCCTTTGTCACAAATAAAGGCGATAAGGGTGATTCTCCTCTTCCTTTCTCTATCCTTTCCTACATAAATGTTCCAAAATGTTTGATATGTATCATTTTATTTGTATTTGTTCTTATAAAATGTGAATTGTTTTATTATACGTACATAATTTTAATTTCCCTAAATGATGTGCTATGGCTCTCAGCCTGTTTCTTTTTTCTGTCCAGGTCTGTTTTGAAGATGGCATCATGTTGATACTAATTGACAGCTAATCCTTTACCTCTCCTTGCTGCCTGAGGAGGTAGTTTAATCTTGTCTTCTTTCTGTAGACCCAGAGGGACCTTTCAGACATGGCTTTGAAAGTCAGATGTTTGCAGACCCTGTGACAGGCTGAGCAGGATGGACTGGGTGGAGGAGGCTGTTACTCAGGTTCAAGTTGTCGCCATTTGGCAATGCAACAAATGTTACAAGATGATCAAATTCAGTAAGCGAGGCCAGAAATCAAGATTTTCATGTGAAATCTCCTGATTTTTTAAATGTTGGAAAAACTGAAGCCCAAATCAAATACTTCTGCAGGCTGGGTTCAGCCAAGAATTGCCATAGCCTGACTTGTACATTAAGACATTTGAATCAGAGAAGGAATGAGATCAGATTTGTGTTTCAGAAATCAAGAGGAGGATGAAATAGAGTGGAAGGCAGGACACTGAAGATTATGACTTGAGGTTTGAATGTGAGTGAACTGAGGGGCTTATGGAATGAAATTCTGACACATGCCACATGGATGAACCTTGAAAACATTATGCTAAGTGAAAGAAGCCAACACAAGAGGATAAATAGTGTATAATTCTACTTATATGAGGTCCCTAGAATAGAGACAGAAAACACAATAGTCGCTACCAGGGGCTGGGGACAGGGGGAGGCTGGGGAATTATTATGAAGTTTCAGCTTGGGATGATGAAAATGTTGTTGAGGCGGACGGTGGTGATGACTGAAACAGTAACATGAGTGTACTTAATGCCATTGCAACAGTAACATGAGTGTACTTAGTGCCACTGCAACAGTAACATGAGTGTACTTAATGCCATTGAACTGTACTCTCAAAAAGGGTTAAAATGGCAAATTTTATGTCGTGTATATTTTACATACACACACACACAAGTTTACTCGCAAACCAACCTCTTCTGTCAACAGGACAAAGATGAGTTTATTGCTTAGGACAGTAAGGGAGAATACCACCTGGACAGAACTTCCCCAGTATCTTAGAGGGAAAGGTTAAGTCAAAATTTATTGAGAATTTGAAGTTTGGTTCAAGGCAATTCTTTCCATACTTGGGGACTTGATTGGGTAAGACTGAGTAAAAATCATGATAGACTAGGAATGGTAGAAAAAGCAGGGTGAGGATTGAGAGCAGAGATTTAAAGGATCTTTTAAAAAAAAAAACAGCTTTATTGAGATATAATTCTCATACCATACAATTCACCTATTTAAAGTGTACAATACGATGGTTTTTAGTAACTTCACAGAGTTTTGCAACCATCATCACAATCAATTTTAGGACATTTTCACTAAACCCCCAAATAACCCCCCTACCTGTTAGGAGTCACTCCCCATTTTCCTCCAACTCTCCCCATCCCCTCTGTTGGGAGAAAAACCTTTCCCTCTACTAATTTAGGTTCAATAATGGGGGACTTTGAATTAACAATAGATAACAGGAGAAAGGAAAACAAGTCTTATTCATAGGCATACAGGACCGTTCAGATGAAGAGGCTCTCTGAACTGCTGTGGGTAGAGGTTTATATATCAATTTAATAGAGGAAGGAGAAGGAGAGAAAGAGACCTTCTATGGGAAGTACAAAAGGTTTGGTGTTTTGGGGTTTGTTTTGTTTTAAGAAAGACAAAAGGGCTTTTAGGGAAACAAATGCAAGACAGTTCTTTTTTTTTTTTTTTTTTTTTGCGGTACTAGGGCCTCTCACTGTTGTGGCCTCTCCCATTGCAGAGCACAGGCTCCGGACGCGCAGGCTCAGCGGCCATGGCTCACGGGCCCAGCCGCTCTGCGGCATGTGGGATCTTCCTGGACCGGGGCACGAACCCGTTTCCCCTGCATCGGCAGGCGGACTCTCAACCACTGCACCACCAGGGAAGCCCTGCTTTGTGTTTTTTAAATTGTGGTAAAACACACATAGAATTTACCATATTAACCATTTTTAAGTGTGAAGTTCCATACTGTTAAGTATATTCACATTGATGTGCAACCCATATTCAGAAATTTTTCATCTTATAAACTGAAACTTTACATTCATTAAACAACTCCTCATTTCCCCCTCTCCCTAGCCCCTGGCAACCACCATCCTGCTTTCTGTTTCTGTGAATTTAATCTAGAAACCTCAGAATTTGTCTGTGACTCATTTATTTCGCATAACGCAATGTCTTCAAGGTTCGTCTATGTTATAGCATGTGTCAGAATTTCCTTTTTTTTTCAAGGCTCAATAAGATTCCTATTCCATTGTACGTATACACTACATTTTGTTTATCTACTCATCCATTGTTGGACACTGGGTTGTTTACCCTTGTCTATTATGAATAATTCTGCTATGATCATGGGTGTGTCAGGGAGGAAATTTTTCCTCTACTTTTTTTTTTTTTTTTTTTTGCGGTACACAGGCCTCTCACTGTTGTGGCCTCTCCCGTTGTGGAGCACAGGCTCCGGACGCGCAAGCTCAGCGGCCATGGCTCACGGGCCCAGCTGCTCTGCGGCATGTGGGATCTTCCCGGACCAGGGCACGAGCCCGTGTCCCCTGCCTCGGCAGGTGGAGTCTCAACCACTGCGCCACCAGGGAAGCCCTCCTCTACTCTTTTAAGTTCAGTGCCTGGAGCCTGAGAATTAAACTGACAAAAGAATAAATAACAGGAGAAAAGGTACTTAATTTTTTTTTTCATTTTTATTTTTGGTTGTGTTTGGTCTTCGTTGCTACACACAGGCTTTCTCTAGTTGTGGAGAATGGGGGCTACTCTTTGTTGCGGTGCGCGGGCTTCTCATTGCGTTGGCTTCTCTTGTTGTGGAGCACAAACTCTAGGCACACGGGCTTCAGTGGTTGTAGCACACAGGCTCAGTAGTTGTGGCACATGGGCTTAGTTGCTCTGCGGCATGTGGGATCTTCCCGGTCCAGGGATCGAACCCATGTCCGCTGCATTGACAGGTGGGTCCTTAACCACTGCACCACCAGGGAAGTCCCAAGGCACTTTATTTTTATAAATGTTCATGTGCAGGGGAGGTGACAAAAAAGAAGTAAAACTCAAAGAAGTGTTTACACTTGGGGGGTAGTTTACCCTTTAACAAAGGAAAGAGAGTTTGTGCTTCAAGGGACAATAGATTCTGGGGAAGTGAGTAGGAAATATAAGAGGAAATGATGGAGGATAAGGACTATTTTAGTAAGGTCTGTTTATGGAAACTCATCTTGGTGTCAACTCCCCATCTTCAAAGATAAAAGTCTCTTATCTCTCAAAGGGAAATTTACCCAGTTTTCAGGCACAGAAGGTAACTATGTTTTTCTGAGGAAGTGCCATTTTTTGTTTGACAACTGATAGAAGCAGAGAGAAAATTCACCATAGCAAAATCTGAATAAAGTAAATTGTATTTCAAAAATGATGTTCTACAACTCTGTTAGACAAACCAGCAACAACAAACCTGTATATTTTTAAGAGAAGAAATAAATATTTTGACTTTGGAACTGTGAATGATTTTTTCTTATTTTCTTTATTTTTAAATTTATATTAAAATCCACTGCTTTATATTTGAGAGAAAACAAACTTTGTTTTAAATAAAAACCAAACAAACCAACCTGGTGTGACCTACAATAGTCAACCCAGGGAGGAATACCGTAAGGAGAAAAGCAGATTCTCAGACAAGTTAGCCAATGGTCGAGACAGCAGAGCATGTTTTGCATTTTGCCATTTTCCTAGCTAGACAAAGAGCCCGGATGTATTATTGTATTTACATATTAACATGATCTTCACAATGTGGTGTCTATTTGGACCTCACACTAGGTAAAACAATGGACTTGAACCAGGGCCAGGCGCCTCTCTCCCTAGCTTTAGGGAAGAGAGAACTTGAGTGGAGGTAGCAGGATTTGGTCCAAGGTCCAGCCTGGAGACATCAAAGATAAACAAATCTGTCTTCCAACATCCCCTGCACTGAGACCCCTTCGGTGCCTTTTTTTTTTTTTTTCCCTTGGGGCCATACTGGTCTCTTTTTCTCTTTTGTTAGGTAGGTGCTGCCTATGGGAATGCAGCAGCTCTTTTTAGTAACCATGGGAATCTTATTGGCATGGCAACCTGGCAGCCCGAGGGAAAGGCAGCAAGGGGAGGAGGGATGGGAGTGGTGGGAGGTAGTTCTATGGATGAAGGGAGTGGGTAAGCAGGCTTCCTTCCTGCTGAGGAAAGAAAAGGAGGAGGAAAGATGCCCAGCTCTGTAGATGGCCCCAAGGAGAAGCCTCTGATGAGTTTAAACCTCACTCCATAGTCCAGTTCAGGAAGGGCTTGGGGCAAGGCTATAAGCCAGACTGGACACCAGGCCCTAAATCTACTGGCCTTTTCTGTCCTATGGCGTGGCTCAGCAGCAGCAGGAGAGTCTGGGGATGGGGACTGGGGGACACAGAGTGAAGCATCTCAACATGAGAGCATATTCTGACCTTAAGGTTTTTTGTGTTTGTTCTTTGTTGTTAAAGTTTTAATTTAAACAGCTTTGATGCAGTATAATTTACATATGATAAAATGAATGTATTTAAAGTGTACATTTTCATAAGCTATGACTTATGTGTATACCAATGAAACTACACAGAAATCAAGGAAACAAACATATAGATTATCTCCAAAAGTTTATTAATGCCCTTTGTCATCCCTCCCTCTTTCACCTCTCCACCTTACACCCTCCCCCAGGCAACCACTGATCTTCTTTCTGCACTGTACATTAGTAAGCATTTTCCAGAGGTTTATATAAATGAAATCAACTGTAGGTACCTCATTTTGAACTGACATTAAGTTTTGATTGCAGGCAAAATACCATGTGGAGCTTTTGTTGGGCTCTGAGAGTCCAAGCAGCTTTTGTTAAAGATGTCTAGGGGTGAGGAAATTTCCAAGCAGTATCTAAAGCAGGAAACAAATCTATGCAATAAGGTTGAGGAAGGCTGAGAACGTAGTAAAAACAAAAACAAAACAAGATCCACTAGGGAGAAAGTACTTCTACTGCAGTGGAAGGAGTGAGCAGCAAGGAAGCTGGCAGCGCCCTGACGGTCCTGTTTCTAGGCTGAGCTAGAATCCCTGGGTTTCTGGGTTTCTCTCACGGACAGGTGTGAACTGGGCTATCCTGGGCTGTGGAGTCAGATGCTGCCCTGCCCCTTACTTACCTGTAGAAACCTCAAACAAATTAGTCTCCTAGAGTCCATTTCCTCTTTTCCTAAGACAGAGGATAATAATACTCTATAGGGCCATTGCAAAAATGAAATGAAATTAAAAACTTTAATAAACAGTAATAGTAATCAAAGCTCATTGCATGATAGGCACACAAATAATAGCTCCTCATTACTTTGCTGGCTCTTTAGGAATGGCTGTTTGGCTGGTTCTGTAGCATCGATTGAGATTTGACAAATTTTTTTTTTAAATGCATTGACTTTAAAAAAAAGCAACTTTGGGCTTCCCTGGTGGCACAGTGGTTAAGAATCCACCTGCCAATGCTAGGGGCACGAGTTTGAGCCCTGGCCCGGGAAGATCCCACATGCCGCGGAGCAACTAAGCCCATGCGCCACAACTACTGAAGCCCACCCGCCACAACTACTGAAGCCTGCCTGCACACCTAGAGCCTGTGCTCCACAATGAAGAGTAGCCCCCACTCCACGCAACTAGAGAAAGCCTGCACGCAGCAACGAAGACCCAAAGCAGCAAGATAAATAAATAAATAAAAATAAATTTATTTATTTATTTATTTATTTATTTTAAAAAAGCTTTATTGAGATATAATCATATATCATAGAAGTCACCCTTTTAAAGTGTACAATTCCATGGATTGTCATATAATCACAGAGTTGTACAACCATCAGCATCATCTGATTTTAGTACATTTTGATCACCTCAAAAGAAACTAAAGAAACTACACACCAATTAGCAGACACTCTCCATCCCCCCCTCCTCACAACCCCTGGCAACCACTAATCTACTTTCTTTCTCTATGGGTTTACTATTCTGGACATTTAATATAAATGGAAGCATGCAATTTGTGACTTTTCACGTCTGACTTCTTTCACTGAACTAAATGTCTTCAATGTTCATCCAAGTTGTAACATGTATCAGTACTCTCTTCCTTTTTATGGCTGAATAATATTCCACTGTATGTTCTTTATGCCTTCATCTGTCAATGAGCATTTGGGTTGTTTCCACCTTTTTGGCTATTATGAATAAAGCTGCTATGAACATTCAGGTACAAGTTTTTGTGTGTATGCACTTATCAAGTTTTAGTTTATGGTTTATCAAGCCCCATGGCCTACATATGATCAGATAAAGGTCAATATGAAAAACAGGTTGACATGATTATTTCTTTTAAAATTTCCCCCAGACTGTACTTTCCTTTACTCTTACTCCCCTCCTTACTCTTACTCTCATCTCTCCCCATAGAACAGTCTAGTCGATCTCATACGTATTTCCAGCTATGGCAGCTGAAATGCTCACAAAGGATGTTTCCCCCCACAAAAGATATTCTTGAAGTGTGGAAAGGGGAGAGGCAGAGAGGGACAATGATATGTAAGCCAGACTTATTATTCAAGGACAATTAAAATATCATTTAGAAACATTGTTTTAAACTTTATTGAGATAAGCTATCCATTCAAAAAGTATACAAGTCCATAAATTATCACACACACAGCACCATTTAGGAATTGCCTACCTTTACCAAAGTAAGGATAGATACAGGGTTCTCAGAAAAAATATGGAGATACAGAGTGCCCAGTTAAATTTGAATGTCAGATAAGCAATGATTAATTTTTTAGTATGTCTATTCTATGCAATATTCATGACAGTTTTTTTTTTAAATCCATTGTTTATCTGACATTCAAATTTAACTAGGTGTCCCATATCTTTCCTTGGAAAATCTGGTAATCTTAGAAGGGGAAATTAAAGACCATCCAATGAATGTAAATCAGTTTTATGACTGGGTAGCAACTGAGGTTTGGTTATAGGAAATCTCAGAATAAAATGGAAAACTGGAGTTAATTTGTAGATTTAATTTACTTTGCTCTCTCCCTGGTTTTTTTTTTTTGTTTGTTTTTTTGGTTTTTTTGAGGATCCTTTTGGATGCTTCCTAGTCCCTTTGGTTTTGTACAACTAAGTGTTGTGTCATCTTTCTTTCTTACGATATCTCTATGAAACACCTAGGAGTCTACACATGGAGAAACAAAGACATGGGTATTTAAAGACACTCCAAGATCCCTCAGTGAGTTTGGGGTCAATTTAAACAAGTGTTGCGATTGGTGTTTGCAAGAAAATATAGATTTTAAGACGGAAGTATGGGAGGGATAAATTGGGAGACTGGGTTTGACACATACACACTACTATATATAAAATAGATAAGTAATAAGAACTTATGGTATAGCACAGGGAACTCTACTCAATACTCTGTAATGGCCTATATGGGAAAAGAATCTGAAAAAGTAGATATATGTATATGTATAGCTGATTTGCTTTGCTGTACACCTGAAACTAACACAACATTGTAAATCAACTATACTACAATAAAAATTAATTTAAAAAATAACTTAAGAAATATAGATTTTAGATTTATTAAATTTAAGAGCAGGAAAGGATTTTATTAGAAGCCCTTTATATTATAAAAGAGGAAACTGAGATTCAGAAAACCTAAATAATTTTCCCTCAGTCACAAAGCTCACTAACAGTAAACTTGACACTGAAATCCCAAACTCTGGACTCCTAGTTTATGGAGCTTTTCCCAATTTAAACTAAATTGGGTCCCTTCCCTTTAGTTTTCCTCTCCTTTAACGTGGTCTGGTTAATCAGATCAGTCATAATCACACAATTATATGAAACACTAAACTGAGAATTCTTCTTAGATCGTCCAAGTAGTGATAGAGCACTAGATTACTTAACAGGGAGCAAATATTTTCCCAATATTTGGGAAATAAATAGATATTTATTTACAATAAATAATAAATAAACAATAATAATAAATAAACAATAAAACAAATATTGTTCTAAACAAGGGTTTCCTGAAGGATTTGAGAACAATTTCTATTCCTTTTTTTTTAGATGCAAAGCGTTGCCATTATCAGATTTGGGAGTGATCTTTCTTTTCTAATAGGCAATGAGTGAGATTCCTCTGATTTATATATTTTGCATTTTATCCATGTCCAATCATTATACTCAACCAACAAATTCTTACCTCGTAAAGAAGCTGGATTTGTCTGAATATGCAAATCTAAAAATAATCAGCAGATTTTTGAATGATCATAGATTGCCAAGCCTCTCAAAGCTTCTGGTTTTACATTCATTCTATGTCCAATTGCTTTGTGTGTTTCTAAGACAACAGTTAGTACTTGGCCTCATCAACTTCTTCTCACACATTCCAGGAATCTGATCAATATCCAACAATGAATTTTTCCTTTCACAGCTCTACAAAGCTCAGTCTCAATGCCACGCCATGTCAAGGATCTCGCAGGATATTTTTTAGTCCGTGTATTTCAAAGGGAGCAATCTTACCCATTACCAGCCCAGCATACCTCTTGGTGTTCAGTGTAGTTAATCTCTAATCTTGTAGGACATGACGACTAGTAGAGACTGGCTTATTTGAATCCTGACTACAATGACTTTGTGAAAAAGACCAACTGTTGAAAAGAGACTTTGGGGAAGAGGTGAGTTTTTTGCTCATCATTTTCACAGGGTTGAAAATGCTTTGTGACCTAGAGTCATGCCTTAGAGAAGACAGCTGTGGCCTAGAGCAAGATTTGCAGAGCATGCTGGGCTCTGAGGGTTTGCTGGTGAAGTGATTTTTACATGGCTAGACTGGTGCAGTGAAATGGCAATTTTGGGGGGGGCATTTTTATTCCCTCAAGTTTGTTTCTGAATAATCTCTGAATACCAGGGAATCCTGGAGATAGCAGAAAATAGAGATTTCCTGAGATTGGGGGGGTGGAGGTCAGTCTTCTGGGGTTTATACAAATTATGTCCCTGCTTGGACTGGGGAGGGTCTCTCTTAAAGAACCAAAAGTTAACCTAAAAGTGCGCTGGTGGAGCTGAACCATGTCATGAGTGGTCTACCCTCATGACACTCCTTCTAGGCTCTGTTTCCTATTGTGAGTAGGTGACAACAATAGGTCTATTCTCTCCCCATTCACCCAGGACACATGCTGATCTGCGCTGATGAATCGCTTGGCAGCCACCAAGTAGGGAAGATTAACGACCTTTCTTTTTTGACCACTGTAGATCTAAAAGCTTCCTCCATACTGGGGAACCTCATTTTCCTTTTCCTGGTAAAATCTGTGGTTCTCCTTTCTTGAAATCTTCAATTCCTTTCCTATATAGAAAAAAAATTGTCACCACATTTACACTTATGGAATTTCCACTGTCTTAAGAGATCTCATTCTTTATTTGCCAGTAGCTCATGTACTTTGTCATTTTTCATCAGAAAACAGAGGTGACTATTCTGGAATTTATAATTGTTCTTGGGGGTGATTTATTGTCAATTTTTGTAATACTGCTTATTGTTTTTGAAAGTAATGTGGTCTTGTTCTCGATGCATGTGCTTTGTGGTAGGGAGTAGTTACCTGCTGACTAGATGGCTATGAATGGAACTTGAATCTTGGTGAATATCCCATTTCCCTTCTGGAAGCTAATCAGGGAGTTTAATCAACACTGGAGCTTGAGGACTGAGATGAATATAGGTTTGAATTGAATGCTGGTGTTCAAGAACTACCAGTGAAAAATCAAGTAGTCTTACAATGTTAGGAGGTATGAGCTCACCTTTATTTGCTGGGCTGTGATTGAAGTAGGTTTTCAGTAAAGATTCAGCAGTTCATTTCCAGAATTTCATGGAAAACTGGCTTCTTCGAGAAGGATCCTTTTAAGGAAGATAAAACAGGATGAGCACAATACATACCATGTTATCACTGAATTTCTAAACTTAAAAAGTCATTTCTAGCCTTGAAAGTCATTTTTAAAAAATGGAATGGGCAGCCCTGTGATGTCAAATTTCTCATCATGAGAGGCCTCTAAGTTGAAGCTGTGTGTAACATAATCTAGGAAGGATATTGGTTTCTGCATCAGGTGGGTGTTTAGACTAGATGACCTTTAAATGCTCTATATACTCTAAGATACTTTGATTTTATCAAGTAGATAAGTTCAGTTCAGGAACTAAAATAAGCCATGTTATCAGTGTAATTCTAGGAGTGATTGTTTACCTGTACTGCCAACAACCAGTGGTTTGTACCTTATAACCCAGTCTTCATTTTTTTTACTTGAAAGGCATGTGTGTGACTTTTCACATATCCAAGCTTTAGTCCTGCTAATTCGCTCTGAAGGAAATGCAGCCCCATCCTAGTAGAATGTTCACTCACTCCTTAAAGATTTACATGTAAGGTAGTGGTTCTCAGCTGGGGCAATTTTGCGATTTTTTTCAGCCCTACAGGTCGTCTGGAGACATTTTTGGTTGTTACAACTCGGGGGTTGCTACTGGCATCTAGTGGCCAGGGATGCCTACGGCATACAGGACAGCCCCCAATGGCAATCCCCTAGCCCAAAATACAACAGTGCCAGGCTTGAGGAAGGCCTGGTCTAAGTTAGGTGACCTTTTGGGCAAACCCCCTGCTCTAGTCGCCACTATCACATAACAATCATAGAGCTTTGTTTAAAACACTTTATATCTTCTTTAAAACACCTTTGTCCACTGGGGGAGTGTCATTTATTTAGAAACTTTTAAAGCTCTAGGAACTCTGAGCACGTATAAAATAAAATTGGACTTACTCCTACTGGAGAAGTGGGGAGGTGGGAATAGCTCTACCTCTCAGTTCTAAGGAAGATTCTTGAAACTCCTAACAACAACACACAAGCAGCCCTTATCAAGCACTTCCATACACTAGGTCCTATGCCAAAGCTTTACATGGATTGCACACAGGAAGTATTAATATATGTTGAATGTTGAATTATTTAATTCTTCTAGGGTTCTGGATTTGTTTCTTAAGACTGCCTTAGCAATGACACCAAATCATTGGATTTCAGGCCCACCTTAATTCATATGATTTCCTCTTAGCTAATTATTTCTGCAAAGACCCCATTTCCAAATAAGGTCACATTCTGAAGTTTGGGGTTGCTATGATCTGAATGTTTGTGTCCTCCCCAAATTCACCTGTTGAAAACCTAATGCCCAATGTGATGGTATTAGGGGGTGTGACCTTTAGGCAACCTCATGAATGAGGTAGAACCCTTCGTGAATGGAATTCACCTTTATAAAAGTGACCCTAGAGAGATCCCTAAGCTGCTTCCACTATGTGAGAACCCGGTGAGAAGTGGGCAGTCTGCAACCTGGAAGAGGGCCTTTACCAGAACCCTACCATGCTGGCACCATGATCTGGGACTTCCAGCCTTTATAACTGAGAAACAAATGTTTGTTGTTTATAAGCCAACCAGTCTGTTGTATTGATTCTTTGTTATGGCAGCTCAAACTCACTAAGAGATGGGTAGACATGAATTCTGGGGGGACACTATCTGACCCACTAGCGTCTGCCCTTTGGTCTCCCAACATTCATGTCCACCCCTGGTGCAAAATACATTCGTTCCATCCCAATATCCCCAAGTCTTAACCCATTCCAACATTAACTCTAAATCTTATCAAGAAGTTCCAAACTCATCATCTAAATCAGATATGGGTGAGACTCTGGGTATTATATATACTGGGGCAAAATTCCTCTCCCTTTGTGAACCTGTGAAACTGATCTGCTTCCAAAACACGATGGCAAGACAGACATAGGATAGATATTCCCACTCAGAAAGGGAGAAAATGGAAGATGAAAAGAGATTACTAGTCTAAAGCAAGCTCAAAACCCAGCAGGGCAAGTTCCATGAGGTTTCAAGGACTGAGAATAATACTTGATGGCTCAAAGCTCCATCCTCTTGGACTGGGGCAGTGGCCCTGCCCTCAGAGTCATTCTTCCTTTTTCTTCAATGATAACCTTTGCAGTGGAATACCTCTATCAGCCTGTTTCCTGCACGTGAAATTTCAGAAGTCTAACAGTCTTCCTTTACTGTGTCCCATCTCTGTATCTTTCACTACAGGCTGGCAGTGTTTCTGTTGGTATAAAATTCTCAGAAACCTTACATGCAATTTGCTGCTTAGGAGTGAAGGGGGTCCAGGCCATCATTCCTCACTGAATTTTACCATAAGCAGCAGGGAGAAACCAGGCCACATCCTCCACATTTAAAAAATCTCCTTAGCTAAATCTCTAAGTTCATTGCTTACAAATCTACTTGCCACCCAACAGCAAAAGACATTTCAGACAAGCTTTCTGCCACTTTTTAACCAGATTACCTGTTGTCCAGTTCCTAACAACATGTTCCTCATTTCCATCTGAGACCATAATTACAAGAAGCACCTTTAAGAGCTATATTTCTTTTTTTTTTTTTTTTTCGGTACACGGGCCTCTCACTGTTGTGGCCTCTCCCGCTGTGTAGCACAGGCTCCGGACACGCAGGCCCAGCGGCCATGGCTCACGGGCCCAGCCGCTCCGTGGCATGTGGGATCTTCCCGGACCGGGGCACGAACCCGTGTCCCCTGCATCGGCAGGCGGACTCTCAACCACTGCACCACCAGGGAAGCCCTTAAGAGTCATATTTCTAACAACATTCTGTTCATGACAATATGTATACGTTCTATGGTGATAGAAGCTTTCTTGATAACTCTTCTTTTTTTCTGAGCCTTTGCCAGGATCACCTTTAACCCATATTTCTACCAACGTCTTCAAGACAACCTAGGCTTTTTCTGTCATGTGCCTCAAAATTCTTCCAGCCCCAATCTCTTTCCAAATTCCAAAGCCATTTCCACATTTTAAAGTATTTGTTATAGGGCTTCCCTGGTGGTGCAGTGGTTAAGGATCTGCCTGCCAATACAGGGACATGTGTTCGAGCCCTGGTCTGGGAAGATCCCACATGCCGCAGGGAAACTAAGCCCGTGCACCACAACTACTGAGCCTGCGTGCCACAACTAGTGAAGCCCACGTGCCTAGAGCCTGTGCTCCACAACAAGAGAAGACACTGCAATGAGAAGCCCGCGCACCACGACGAAGAGTAGCCCCTGCTCGCCACAACTAGAGAAAGCCCACGCACAGCAACAAAGACCCAGTGCAGCCAAAAATAAATAAATTTAAATAAATAAATAAACAAATAAACAAACACTCCCTCCTTTTTTAAAAAAAAGAAAAATTTGTTACAGCAGCACCCCGCTACTGTGCACCAGTGCCAAATCAAATCCCAGAGACAGAGTTTTGGGTGAAGAAGAAAAGAATAGCTTTGTTGCTTTGCCAGGCAAAGAGGGACACAGCGGGCTCCTGCCCTGAAAAACTGTGTGTCTCAACCCAGGAGGATTTGCTGAGGAGTTTTATAGCAGTGGTTCAAGGGTGGGGTTGCCGATAAGATCAGGGTGTGTGCAGGGCCTGCACTCCTTTAATCTGGTCTCAGGTAATCTCTTGATGAGCTTCTTTGGTTCCTTTAATCTGGCCTCAGGTGGTCTTCTCTGGAATGAAGAATACTGACATCTTCCATTTCTTGGGGGTTTTAGTTCTATAAAGAGCTTAAAGATATTGTTATGTGTATCCCTTGAGATGGAACCAGGACCCTGCCCCAAGGCTGCACTATTGTTTCTTGGCTGTTCCTCCCTTATCTCTGCATCCCCTCCCTTCCCTGATTAGCAACTGTTTGAATCTGCCCTTTGGAACTCAGGGAAGGTCATGGAAGCTGGAGTCTATTCCCTACAAACAAGAAATGGGGGACATGGAAAGGTTTCTGTGCCCAGGCGTCCCACAGGGTCCTGCTCAGTTTCACTACCAAAATCTATATTAGTTTCCTATGGCTGCTGTAATAAATAACCACAAACTGGCTGGATTAAAACAAGAGAAATTTATAGTTTCATGGTTCTGGAGACTAGAAGTCCAAAATCAAGATGTCAGCAGGGCCATGCTCCCCCTGAAGGCTCTAGGGAAGAATTCTTCCTTTCCTCTTCTGGGTTCTGGTGGTTCCAGGCAATCTTTGGTGTCCCTTGGTTTGTAGTTATGTCACTCCAGTCTCTGCCTCCTTCATCATGTAGCTTCTTTCCTGTTGCTCTGTGTCCTCTCTACTTATGGAGACATCAGTTATTGGATTTAGGACCACCCTAATCCAGTATGGCCGTTTCTTAACTAACTACATCTGCAAAGATCCTGTTTCCAAAAAAGGTCACCTTCTGAGGTTCTGGGTGGATATACATTTGGGGGGAGACACTATTCAACCCCCTACAGGTTCCAAGTAGCACAGTTTGGAAATCAATGCACTAAACTCTGCACCTATTGAAGGCAGGCTTGCCTGCCTTCAATTTTTACCCACCCCGCCGCCCCCCCACCCCAGCTTCTAGCACACATCATAGGATACTGTTTTTTTTAAATGTTGCCTGGAATTCATACCTCTGCATTCACAGCATCATTATTCACAATAGCCAAAAGGTAGAAAAAGCCCAAATGTCCATAGAAGGAAGAAAGGATAGAGAGAATGTGTTATATACATACAACAGAATATCACTCAGCCTTTAAATAGAAATGGAAATCTGCCACACGCTGCAACATGGATGAACCCTGAAAGCATTACGCTAAGTAAAATAAGCCAGACACAAAAGGATAAATACTGTGTGATTCCACTTACAAGAGATACTTAGAATAGTCAAATTCATTGAGACAGAAAGTAAAATGGTGGTTACCAGGGTCTGCAGAGAAGAAGGAATGGGGAATTAATGTTTAACTGGTACAGACTTTCAGTTTGGGATTCATGAAAAAGTTCTGTAGATGGATAGTGGAAACGTTCGCCGCTCTCTCGGCCTGAAGCCAGCCCCACCCTGCGTCCTTGGGAGGTAAAAGCGTTTATTAATTTTGACTCGAGGTCTAAACCCGGTTCAGCGTGGCAGGCGTCCTTTCACTTGCTTACCCCAGCCCCCAGCAGAATAGAAGGGGGAGGCCAGAAAGTCCAGGGAGGTCTTTGAGTGTGTCTGCGGGCATCCGCCTGCCCATCCACTCGGCCACCCGCCTACGCTTTTATGGAGAAGCTACAGTGTCAGGCCCTCCCTGTGAGAAATCCACACTGGGAGTTATTGCAAGCGCACATCTTGAGCTTCTGAATATTCATGAGGGAAGCAGAAAGGCCAATGCTAAAGGGGGGAGAAATAGTAATTCATAAATATTAATAAAGGCAGGCCACATGCACCAAGTAGGGCTAGGAATGTTAACGAGAAGATGACGTCCGGGTCCTGCGCGTGCCCGTTGGGCGGGTGCCCGGCGCGGGCGCGGCCCCTGGAGCCCGGGCACGAGCGCGGGGGAACGGGGGGAGGGGCGGAGGGGGCGGGGTGGGGGGAGGAGGGAGCGGAGCCGGGCGCCGGCGGAGCTGCGAGGGGAGCGCTCGCTAGCTCGCGGCTGTGCCGCTGTCGCTGAGCTGCGCTCCGGCCGCTCCCCGCGGCCAGTTGGATGGGGGTGTCCAGCTGAGCCCCGCGATCCGCCTCCCTCCTCCGGGACCCGCACAGGTGCAGTCGCGGGGGGCGACCTTAATCCAGACCGACCCACTGCCGTGAGTGGGGGTGGACGGGGGTGGGGAAGGAGGCCCCGCGACTTGGGATGCTCCGGCCGGCAGGTCTGGGGGCGCCGAAGCTCCGCACCCAGGACGGTCCCATCCCGGAATCGGAAAGGAAGAGCCTGGAGGCCGTCGCCCTCCTGCCCAGCCCTTCACGGGAGAGCAGCGGGGCACAGCGCCCGGCGCCGGGAGATACCGGATGATGGGCACTTCAAGCATCATCGGAGCCTCGGCCCCCCAGCCAGGCGTGTGTGTGTGTGTGTGTGTGCGTGCGTGTGTGTGTGCGTGTGTGTGTGTGTGTAGAGGCGGCGCGGTTTGGGGACTGGGGGAGGCAGGGAACGCAGCCCGATGGTGCTGGAGCAGTGGGTCGGTACCTCCTCCCAGGACCGTTATCTGGTCCGGCTCCCTTCAACGCCCCAGAATCATCTATGCCTCTAAGAACCTGACCCCGCACCCCGCCCGTGCCCCTCCCTGGGACGCCGAGCCTCTCCCCAGGGACCGTGCATTCCTGCAGTGTCAGAACCGCTGGCAGCTGCCGCAGACGCTGGCGGAGCGATTGTTTTACCGCGAACAGGTCGGAGAAAGGACGGGTGTGATGGTGGTGGGGCACGCTGCCCTCCTGTGGGCCCAGGGCCTCTGGGGCTGGGAGCGCATCTGACGGAGCCCCCAGGGGGTACATCACAGCCCTCTCTTCTTCTCTCTTCCCTATCCCTGCCCTACTCGCCGCGACACCTCCCGACCCGCTCCGCTCCCATGTCCCGGTCTTGTTTGGCTGAAAGGGCCGTGGCCGTTGGAGTATGCGTGCGGCCTGCGCGGGATGCCCCCGGCTTTCTTGGAGCTCCAGGCATTGTGCTGCTTGGAGGAGCCTTTCTTTACCCCAGCAGACTGGGGGAGGGGGATGTGAGATGAGGGTGAACGGAGCAGCAGGAGGAGGGGGAAGGGGGAAGCGGAACCACAAAGGGGTTGCTGACTTCTATGCAGTGAAATACTCTCTTTCCATCAAAATGTGCCGCTTGGCACGAACATGTACACTGACTGGGCTTTGCTGAGGAGCAGTGGGAAACCGAAGGTGGGTCAGTGGAGGGCAGCTTTAGGGATGCTATGGGGGGTGGGGTGGGCATAGAATCAACTGGGCTGTAGGGCAAGTAGTGGGAAGAAGGAGAGATGGAATGGGGCCTGTGTGGAGGTGCAGAGGCCCAGCAGGGGGAGGCATGGTGAAATCTCTGCTGCTCCGCTCAGCAAAGCAGGCACTGGGAGACGGTGCTGCAGCCCCGAGCTGCAGCTACTATGCATCATTGTGCTGCACGAGAGGCTAACCGTGTGTTTCCTACTGGGTCTCTGTTAAGTTCTGAGCCGTCTTTTCTTTTCCAAATTACACCATCTATTGGGAACCAAAATAAATGGAATAGATTATAGGACATAAGCAAACTATAGTCCTGCACTCTTGTTCTATGATAAAGAGAAAAAGACAAGACCACCCTCCTGTGGTTCCTTCTCTCTGCCATTCTTCATGTATTTTTTAAAAATTGATTTTGGAAGTATAGAGAAAGAGGATAAGCTCTCAATTGAATTATCCCTAGCTTTTAAGGGAAGGAAGCTTCTGAAATGAGCTGTGACTGAAGACAGGGGCAAGCTTGCCAGGATGCAAGAGTAGGACATCTCATTTGGGGGGCAAAGTTACCCCACCAAGAGAGAAGAGCAAAAGAAGGAGAGAAGGGGAACCATTTAAGAAGGACTGCCAGCTCTAACCCAGAGACCCCTCCTTGAGGCCTTGGTGGGGCCAGTCAGATGCCTGGCTCTCACCTCCTCTGCCACAGCCTGGGCTCTTTCTACAAATTCTGGGCTCAGTTTGGGTGTCAAGTGACTTTGATTTTCAATGCAGGCTCTCAGTTTTAGCTTCCTCCCCACCTGGTCGTTCATGCGGAGCTTCTTGGCTCCTGGGTAGTGAGTAGTTGAGGAAAAGAAATCAGGCTATATTGCAGATTGTTCAAATGATCACATTTCTGAACTTTAGAGCTGTGATATCCATTTCTTCTTTTATAATCTTCTAGATGAATCTATTTTCTCTAGAGCCTGGGCTGAGGATAGGTGCTTTCAGGATAATCTTCTTTGTCGCCAACGCTCAAAACTCAATCATAGCCCTAGGTTCCACTCGACTCGCCCTCTTGTTACTGGTTAATGGTATAGAATGTGCTGTTTCAAATCAGCACCCTCCTTGATATCACCTTCTCACACCAGCTCCCTTGTCCCCTCCAGGAAGAGTACAGATTTAAAGGAAGTGTACTATCTGGGATACCAGCTGGTTAGCTTTCATGTCTCTCTGAAATGGAACCAGTGATCTGAATGGCTTTGACCACATGAATTGAAAATAGCAGGGGTGCCTTAGTAAAAAAAGATGGTAACATTCATTCAGCAGTAGTTCTCTCATTTGATAAGCATTTTGAAGCATCACACATGGAATATCATGGCAAGGATAGTTTTTCTCTTCCTCGAAGCACTCTCACCCCACATTTCCACGTAACTAAGTTAGCCTCGTTTTCCTAATATTGTTGACATTTACCGGATACTTCATGTATTCCACACATTGTGCTTAGCACTTCAAAGATTATCTCATTTACTCCACCAAATAACCTCCAACATAAGTGCTATTTAAACCCCATTTTATGGATGAGGAAGCTGAGTCAGAGAGGCTTATAATTTGTCCAATGTCTCATAGCTAGGAAGTAATAGGAACAGGATTGGAACCTGGGGCCCGGCATTAACCATCAGAGCCCTTCCTCTCTCAATACAAATCCCTTGTCTGTAAAACCTTCCTTACTCTCGATTGCACTCAGTGATCTTTTCTAAACTCACTTTTTTGGCACTCGGGGGTTCCTAATCTTTTTTGTGCTATGGGCCACTTCAGCAATGTAGAGAAACCTTTGGGATCTTTCTCTGAATATGCTTTTAAGTGCATAAAATAAAATACGGTTACATTCAAAGAGCCCTTAGGGGTCTGTCGACCATAGGTGAAGAACCTCTAGCTGGCAGTTAGTTGTGTGTATATTGCTTAATAGCTGGATTGTCCAAAATGGTAGCCACTAGCCATACGTGGATATTGGACACTTGAAATGTGGCTGATCCACATGGAGACATACTGTGAATGTAAAATACACATTTCAAAGACTTAGTATGAAAAAAGAATATAAAATGTCTCATTAATATTTAAAAATATGGATTACATTTTGCAATGGCAATATTTTGTATATATTAGATTAAATAAACTATACTATTAAAATATATCAATTAAAAGTATTAAGTTAATATGTTATTAAAATTAACTTTCAGAGGCATTAACTCTATACCAACACCTTCATTTTAACAAACGAGGAAATCAGGACCCACAACGCTTGTCACTCAGCCAGGCTTTGGCAGGTCTGTTGGCTCTTGAGCCTGTGTTCTTTCCAAGCTGTCATAATACTGCTTTTATATCTTTTTGTATTCCAAGGTCCTGTTATGTTGCCTTTGCAAACTGTAAATACTCAGCATATGTTTTGATGAGATGTGGTGGTAACTGACTTAATCCCAGTAAAATCCCAGTAAGAACTGCCCGGGTCCTCACCTGGCATACCCTCTGCCTCGCTTATTTAGTTTTGTAGGTAGAGGTGGAGAATGGCAGTCCTGGGGCAGAAGCCGTGGTTTTTACCGTCTGTTTGGTCCTCTTGAGGTAGTGATTCCAATTTAAGCATCTATCTGGATCAGTCATCACGCAGATAGGAGGGAAAAGTTTGGTTGCCTTGCCGTGTTCCAGGGAAGGAAGCTGAGTAGGTAGAGAAGGGTATGATAGACAATAATGCTTGTGCTGCCTGCAATGGAAAATGAAAACTGTGTGGGGGCGACAGAAGATCATTTGTCAGTGAGCACACATTGATTGATTGCCTCGCCGCAGGCAGTGTGTGCTAGAAACCATGGAGGGTATCCAGAGGACCTCTCTGCCCTCGAGGAATTTAAATTAAAATTGGGGAAGGGCTTGGATGTACACACAGATGGTTAAATCACAGCGAAAGGCAGTGTACGTCGAGGACCTGGAGCTGTTGGGAAATGAAGGGAGGAGTGTGTACAGCCTTCCAGGGTGTAGTGCCCAAGGTGGTTGTGGAGTCTGGGCTTTGGAGCACATGAGTCTCCGGGTCTTATCTCTTACAGGCTACTAGGTCATTTAATCCATTCTTCTAGTTTCAGACATATGCTGTGTGTCTGGGAAAAACTCAGGTGCTTGTTTGAAAGTCTGTATTAGTGTTCAATTAGTCTATCATTTATTGATGAGAGTAATAATATCCAGGTCCATGAAGCCCTATCCAAAACCCTTGGGGCCAGGCATGTTTCAGAATTTAGATTATCTCAGATTTTGGAAGGCAATAATAGAGTGCATATTCTGCATATCATCCCCCGGGGCCTGGGGCAGCAATCTCTATAATTTAAAAAAATTAAAATTTCTGCAGCAAAACACACTAAATGGGATAAATTAAAACCATGAACAGCTGTATATTCATGTAGATCAGGTTTAGTTGCCAAACGTGTTTAGGTCAGGGCAGGTTTTACCACCAAATAAGTTACGAAAAACTTCCAGGTTTTTTGGTTTTTAAAAAAAATTATTTTATTTTATTTATTTATCTCTGGCTATGTTGGTTTTTCGTTGCTGCGCATGGGCTCCCTCTAGTGGCGGTGAGCGGGGGCCGCTCCTCATCGTGGTGCACGGGCTTCTCATTGCGGTGGCTTCGTGTTGCAGAGCACGGTCTCTAGGCGTGGGGGCCTCAGTCGTTGTGGCGCGTGGGCTCAGTAGTTGTGGTGCGTGGGCTCAGTAGTTGTGGCTCGCGGGCTCTAGAGCACAGGCTCAGCAGTTGTGGCACACGGGCCCAGCTGCTCCGCGGCACGTAGGATCCTCCCGGACCAGGGCTCGAACCCGCGTCCCCTGCATTGACAGATGGATTCCTAACCACTGTGCCACCAGGGAAGCCCAAACTTCCAGTTTTGAGAGCACATGGTTAGGGTTGTGGACCTATCGTAATAGTAATAATAATAATAATAGAGAACATAAACTGAACAACCTAGACGTTTATTATCTTCCAGGCACTGTTCTAAGCATTTACCAGTGTTTACTCCCTTAACCCTTAGGACAGTCCTTTGAGATAGGTCCTGTTATTATTTCTGTCCTGAGAAGAATAAAAGGGAGCACAGAGAAGTTAAGTTGCTGCTAAGGTCACAGCTGGTAAGGGGCAGAGCAGGATGCAAACCTAGGCAGTCTGGTCCGGAAACTGCATGCTTAACCATTAGGCTTTGTTTTTTGGAGCAGGGAATTGGAAGCAGGTGTGCCTCCAAAATGTATGCTAATTGGGTTAGCATTATTCACACTAACAATGATATTTGAACTCCTTAAGGGTATCATAGTGAGGAAGTACGGAAGCGATGGACCAGTAAAGTGGAAGTTTTGTTTTTAGAGGGATGAGAGTTATGGAATAAGTGATTAGGGTTCCTCAGCAGAGTTGGCACAAAAGTCCAGTCCAAACTCACGTTACCGTGTTTAATTCTTCTAGATAAACGAATCCTGAACATTGCCGTTGTCCTATTGCTGTGCAAGAATGGAGGCCCCACTGGTGAGTTTGGATGAAGAATTTGAGGACCTTCGGCCCAGCTGCTTGGAGGACCCAGAAGAGAAGCCACAGTGTTTCTACGGCTCATCTCCCCACCATCTAGAGGACCCCTCCCTCTCTGAGCTTGAGAATTTTTCTTCTGAAATAATCAGCTTCAAGTCCATGGAGGACCTGGTGAATGAATTTGATGAGAAGCTCAATGTCTGCTTTCGGAACTACAACGCCAAGACCGAGAACCTAGCTCCCGTGAAGAACCAGTTCCAGATCCAAGAGGAGGAGGAGACCCTGCAGGATGAGGAGTAAGCTGTCTTAATTGCCCTCTCTTGCCTCAGATTAGAGTCCTGGAATCTGGGGCTCCTTGCCATAGAACGAGTTTCTGTCCTTGGGTTCATGGCATATTACTTATATTTTTCTCTGTGAGGCAGTGCCCTGGTAACTGCTGACGTTGTTCAGTTATATCCCTTTACAGTTACTCATAGAGCTTTCTTAAGTTGAAACCACAAAGGAATGAAGGATTTTTAGGAAATGGGTTTTCCTAGATGCAAAATTGAATTTCAGGAGCATGGTACATTTGGGGGTCTGTCTATCTTCAGCTTTCTTTATATCCATGGTAACCCACCCAGATATTAGAAATAAGGACCAGAAAAAAATTTAATTAACTGTGACAGAGGAATATATGTCATTGGAACAATTTGCTTTACAAAACACCAGGATTGTGAAAATCTCCAAATTGTTTTTAACCCCTCAGGACTGGAAAAATTATCTACAAATGTTAAGATATGTCCAAGTAAGAAAGCATACACATTGAACCAAGAGAACAGGGAATTACCCTGGACACAATAAAGGTGATAACCAGGTGAAGTGGCTTTTGAGTATGCAGATTCCCTGTGTCACTTACTAGCCACCTTCCAGGGTCTTAACAGAAGTCAAGAAAAGGAATTTGAGAAAAGTGCTGTTCAAGGAGGGACTAGAAAAGAGAAGAAGGGGGTGATTTGTCATATAAATTAAAGAAAGGTGTTTGGGGCATTTAGTAAAAATAGGCGTAAATTCCCCACAGGGATAAAATATGCATCAACTGTTCTTTAGGGATCACACACGAAATGTCAAGTAGTTGACAGTGGAAGTTTGGAGCAACTGTACTTTTGGTTTCTCTTTTTATGGACTTGGGTGGGAAAAGTTGCCCATGAGTAAGTGGGGGAAGAGGTTTGTCCCACAGGATTGAACCTGATTGTATTGGGCAGATAGTTGCTTATTTGATGACTACTGAGACTGTATCTCTGTGAATACAAGGGTTATATATCTTTTTGTCTTATTCATTATTATCTCTCCACTGTCTGATGCAGCACATGGTGTGTAGTAAGTGATCAAATAATATTTTTAGAGTGAATATTGAATGACCTGGATGAGCAATAATAGCTAGCCTCGTAGGTGCATATAATGTATTTCTAGGCCCACGCCACTTCCTTCTTTTCTTTTTAATTAATGCTAGCCTGAAGGCATGATCACAGAGAACATTTCACTCTGGTGACCAGTACTATAACTGTGGGCTACGTGTTTCAATTCAATCTTAAGTTTCAAATTGATTCTTTTAGATTCTGAGCCTTTTATAATTTGCTCAACTCCTCGAGGTCAAAAAAGAATGGCTCTGGGGCTTTATTATACAGAGTAGCTTTTACTGTTATCTACTTCATTGCACCAGGCAGTGGACTAGAAACACGATGAATTGTGATTTTCATACTCTCGCTAACTCGCTGTGTGACCTTGGGCTTGTCACTTAACTCTAGTTGACTGCGTGGGTCCTCATCTTTGGAACCTCCCGAGCTCAATCTTGATGAAGCAGGGCTAAGGACTTGCCAATAACCTAATTTCTCACCTCACCCAGGCTGTGCTCGGAAAATTCCTTTTGCTTCCAACAAATCATTTCTCCCCTGTCTAAACCACCCCTTTGCCTCATTAAGGACAGAGGCCCAGCAAGCAGGTTCTTACTCTTTCCTAGCACGTTAGCAGAGGCCACTCAATGTTAACTACCATCACATGGGATTATTAGTCTTATCCTGATTTTTCTGACTTGCCTGCCTCATTGACTGCCTCAGCTAAAAGACCAAAGGTTGAATAACTCCTTAGAGGTAAAATATGATTTGGGGATAGTGTGGTGGGAAGAATCTGGGAAGAGAAATCATAACACAGTGCTTTCTAGGCATTCCGCGTATCTAAAGCTTTACAACTTAAAATAAAAATTTGAATTAAATTACACACTTTGTTTTAGAGACACCTATCAAGCTATTTCAACTGTAAAATTATGATGAGGTAAAGGAAAAAGATAAGTTAATATCCAACGCGGTTAATAGTCTCCTGAGCCCAGCTCTGGTGTTCTAATAAACCTGCTTAGGTTTAGTAGTTAGAGATTTCACCCACCAATGAGTGGAAAGTATTTTGGGTGGGTTAGAACTACACAATAGAGGCTTCAAACAAAAACTATGAAATTCTTGGTCAGACTAACCTCCTGAAAGATAACACGAATCAGAAAGCAGGGTCAGTGATTCCCTTTGAAGTTTTGACTTCTTTAGTTTTCATTTGGAACTATGTGGCTTAGAGGGAATTGGCTGAGATATCAGCTCTTCTCTGATTTGTCAGGGCATGGAAGTCCTAGGCATTAAAAGAGAGTCGATATGTATCAATATGTATTTCTTGTTTCTAAATTTAGAAAATATTCCAGAATCTCTTCTTTGCATATGTAGGAACACCCTTTCCTTTGTCATAAGAGATCCGACCTGGAGGCCTACAGAGTGGGAATGGTCAGCCCTCACCCCACTTCCTACTTCACCGGGGTCCCTGTCTTACAAGGACCCTGGAGACAGAGGGGCCAAACATGTGAGAACACTGACAGTCCTGTCCTTCCGGTAGAATTACTGGATTAAAGGTCATGTTAAAAATCAAGTTCGCATGATAAATAAACACCCTGGAGTCAGCCATGCTTTAAGTCGAAGAGAAGTGAATCCCAAATAATCAGATAGGGAAAGTCGACAGATGCCTGTGATTTTTAGGAAAGTTAATTCTCTTCTCAGAGGTTCAGTTTCCCCATGTGGAAGGCAGAGGTAGTATGGATTCCACTGAAGCATTTGAAAGAATCTAAAAAGTTGTCCAAAGTCATTGATGTGTTAATAATTCATAATTCCTAAGTATTAACAGCAAACGTATACTCATGTTAACACACATCTAAGTGTGGATATTGGCCTGACTCGACACAAATAAAACTGGACAAGGGCAGTAACCAGCCTAGAGGGGCTTAAGGGAAATGTTCCCAAGTTGGAATTCTAACAAGCACTATAAGCTGTCTACCATATTGTCAGGAATAGGTATATAGGGGTGTGTGTGTGTGTGTGAGGATTGATGTAGCCTCGATAGCTATGTTGCCAGTTCCAGGCCCAGATTTCTGGATACGTGTCTCGTCCAACCTGTTCTGTTTGGTTTGCTCATCCTCTGCTAGCATCCTTTTCCAAATCCCTAGCCCTCCATGGTGAAAGATAGTCACAGCCATTTCTATAGGCATCTAAGCCCATGATATAAAATATGCACATGAAAAGGCTTTTCTGTTATTACAGGGACTGAGGGAGCAAATTGGATCTCAGGTGCCATGGCAGAGTAATGACAAGAATGGAGGGAGCCTGTTTAATCTTATAGTTCTTTGATGAAAGATATAGTGGATAGCTTTCAAAGTCTCCTTTCCCCGAGATAAGAGTAAATAGCAGGATGCTTCTCAGGAAGTGGAGTTTTACAGTCCACCCAGGATGCCTCTAACAGGGAATATATCTCTTCCCAAGAACCCTGCTTAGGATAAGATGGATGACCTCTCTGGGGAGAAAAGTCCGTCCCATTCTCTCCCTCACAGAAAGCTTTGTGTTTTTCCCTCCCACCGCCATTCTTCGTTCCCGTGCCTGCCTTTGCCGTCCATTTAATTTTCCCCGGGCTGGAGATCTAGACAGAAAGCAGGCGTGTACCCTTGCTGACCTTGCCATTTTTCCTTTCATAGATTGATGAAAGCACCAGGTCCAGAATAATGCAGTTATAGACTTTTCACGCAGAGCCGGCTGCTGAACTGCTGTTCTAGGTTGTGATTTGGAACCTGGCATATTGTTCTGATGCCCATGCCCATCGTAAAGTTTAAAGAATTGGAATAGTTAAGTGGGAACGAATATAGGTTCTGTAGCTGTATTGCCTGGGTTCAACTCCAACCTCTGTCATTACTGGCTGTGTGAATCTAGATGAGTTAATTAACCTCTCTATGTTTCAGGGGTTTTTTTCTCAGCATGTGCCTTATAGAGTTGTGAGGAATGAATGAATGAATCCACAGAGAGTTTAGGATAGTACCTGGCTTATGCATAGTAAATGCTCAGTAAGGTTGGCTGCTATGGTTATTATTGTTAAATGGGCACTGAATGAATACGGGACGGGTGTGCAAATGATGACAAAGAGATGAGAGTCGTTCTATTAAAGGTTGCTTATGAACCTTAAAGGATAAAAAGCATGTCCATCAGAAAGCAAGAAGAAAACTTGAAACAGAAAAAGGATGGCTTGATATCCCGAGGAGATAAAGGTTTAGGGAATTGTCACTAAAAGTCTAGAATTAGAAGATAAAATCCAGAGTATGTCAGTGAAGGCTCAGGTGAGAAAAGTTGCCACCCTAAATGATTTGAGGCAGTCTCCAGTTGTCACTTTAAGGATATAAATAGTTTCAAGGTTATTGGAAAGTGTGCTGGCCCGTTCAGGGTCCCAGCTTCCATCCTATTTAGGAGAGGTACAAAAGGCTCCTGCCTGTTTTGGGCTTTGCTGAATTTTATTTTTCCAGGCGCTTGCTGCAGGGTCAGACCCGAAGGTCAGTGCCTGCATGCGTGTTGTTCATTCTCGACGCAGAGAGTGTAATGCAGTGATGCACGGAGGACTTGACTGCTCACCTTCCTAGTGGGTGTGGAGCTGGGACTTTTGGAGACAGCAAATCATATTTGCCTCTTGGCTTTAGAACGCTAATGAGACTTGGATTTAGAATTAGGCTGGATTAATGAAGCTCTAATAGTGCTTGATGGAAACTGGATTATCACCCATGTTTAAGGCGTAGACTGAAATCCTGCTGAAGAGATGTCGAATGAACACTTGATGAGGTCTCTCCAAGTGCCTTCTTGTAATTGTACTACAAAAAATGAATAAGTGGATAACCAAAGCAGTGCCATTATACTGTGTTTTCTTGAGTTGCTTTTTTTAATCACCAAATTGTGTGCATTGCGCACTAGGAAAATCTCCTTGATTATATACCCATATGTCATATGTCATTCCAGATTTTATATATGTTAAGAACACTCCCCTCCCCCATTTTATTTTCATTGATTTCATTGATTTCAAGTGTCTGTGCTCTGATATATATATATATATATATACACATCTTGCTATATATATAAAATATGCACTTATCTTTTCAGCATCTTACACCATACTTTGTCACGTTTTGGATTTGATCCGTATGTGTACATAGTTGCTTAGTTTTAAATGACCATTTCCTTATATTAGTATATCTAAATAAATTGTACCTTCTTTTACCTTGTTTCACAGGTATCATTCATGTTTGATGTGCACAGGCACCTGAAGGAGATTGCACTGAGCCCTCATTATTTCATTACCTAATATTAACTCAAGTGCCGCTGGCTTCCATGGATGGCATTCATTATTTTAGGAGCTTGGTTTACTGATTTACATTAATCTCTTAGTGTCGACTAATTTATTCATTTTCCTGTGTTTGAGAGTTTGTGACTTCAGGATTTTCCCCAAACCCCTCCCCATTTTTTTCCCCAAGAAAATCTTTCTGAAATAAGTGAGTTAAGCAAAAAGAATTGTCGAATAACCTTTCTTATAATGTACCTATCAGAACTTTAAAAAAGAAATGTAATAAAGGGAACCCCATCTTCCCCCACTAAAAACTAATTGTGTAGACAGTGGTGTATTTATTGGTTCCTTTCATGTATTTTCTTTGGAGTCTCCATGATAGAGACAGGGCACACTTAGACTCTACCTGGCTAGAGGACAGGATTGTGCCGCCCTGGGATCCCTAGAACATTTTGGGTAATAAGTAACTTTTAATAGCATTGGCATCATCCCCTTACCTACATTAGATGTCAAGGAGTTAATTCTTGACCTTTTAGATTGCAGGCATCTGAAACTGAAATACAGTTAACCCTTGAACAGCATGGGGGATTAAGGGCGCTGACCCCCTGGGTAGTCCAAAAATCCATTTCCTGCTGTTTCTGCCTCAAAAACAAAGGAATTAGTAAACCACAAGGGCAATAAGCTGAAACAATTTGAGTAGAAGAAGGACTCAAACCCTACTTCTTTTGAGTCCATATATTGTGATCTCTAATCGAACACAAACTTTCCTCCACACTTAGTTAAAGTGAAGAACTGTAAAATGAAAATATTGGTACTACAATATTTATTGGGAAAAAAATCCACATGTAAGTGGATGCTCACAGTTTAAACTCGCGTTGTTCAAGGGCCAGCTGTATATATAAACTAGACAATGACCCTGATCTTAATGAGATTCAGCCAGAAAATCTGCCCAGATCAATCTCTCTCTTCCTCCCTCCCCTTCTTCTCATTCTTCTCTGCCCATAAGAAAGGAAACATGGACATTTCTTAAGTTCGTGAGACAGGAGCCATTTGGTTGAGGGGCAGCTTTAGTCTCAGGGGCAGTTTATCTGTTGCCAGAGGTGTTTTACTTGTAGACGCTACCATTGGTTTTCAATGGTGAGAAATTCCTCTTCTCTTAAGCAAACACCTTTGGCACTGAAGCTCCTGGCCAGGGTCCATTCTCTTGGCTCCTTCTCTCCTGGTAATGCCTGAAATTCAGTTTTTAAGCTACTTCGCTCCTGCATGCTGGAAGGCAGATGATCTCAGCCTGGCACGCACAGAAGCCTCTCTCCTCCCCTGGCCCAGCTCTTCCTTCCTCCAGGCCAGGCCAGGCCACAGATGTGTGCTAATGAGAGCTTCTCTTTGTTTACAGGGTTTGGGATGCTCTGACAGACAATTACATCCCTTCACTCTCAGAAGACTGGAGGGACCCAAACGTGGAGGCTCTGAATGGCAACAGCTCTGAAACTGAGGTACCTCTCTGGGGCCCCCAGCTTAGCAGGGCTTGAGATGCTGTGGATTCCAGTTAGAAAAACATTCAGTAATGCAACAGTCTTCCCCATTATGTAATGAAGCTCAACATCATTGCTGGGAAAGTAAGAGTTGTGGAGGAAGTGAAAAATAAGATGAAGGGGGACATCCAGGGTATATGAGGTGATTGGAATGATTGTAAAGACTGTAAATGCAGATCACTTCTGTTGCTCATCATCGGCCTACAACACGCAAAATAAGGTGATCTGAAGTACGAGAGGAGAATAAATATAATGGGCTTTTTTTGTGTTCGAATAATGGTTAAAAAAAAAATCAGGGTTTCCCATCTAAGAGGGACAGTTCAGTCCCATCAAAAAGTGTTGACAGACTTGTGACAAGCTCAGGGCCTGTCTAATGGCCAGAGTGGGGACCCAGATAATAGTGAGGTGACCATGCAACTGGGAGGAATTCTTTATGAAACTCATTAAACAGGCACTTATATGGCTGGACCTGAGTCACGGTCTGTGATTACTGATGCCAAAGAGGAAAGTAGCCTACGGACTTCTGAAAAAGTAAAGAGAATACTTATTTTGAGTTGACTTGCATAGGTTATGGAACGTGACCTTTCAGAATATCCAAATTGCCCCTCCTAGCTGAATATACATATAGAAAGCTAAATCACGTAAGGGCTCTGTCCTTGCTAAAAGCCCGTTTCTACCTTGCTTAGTCTTCTAGTTTCAGTTATAAAGGAAATTTGACAATTTCTTATCAGGAAGGGCTGTCACAATCCTGTGCGCACAGCAAATGAGGGTGGGAGGTGGATCTGATCTTCCTAGGTGCTCCAGGATTGAGGCCAAGGAAGAGCGAGAACCAGATTTCCCTTACTGGGCGACATTTCTGCAGATCATTGGCCAAAATAGCACAGCAAAGAAATCAGCAATTGGCCGATTTGTTGAAAAGGTGGCTGAATATCCTTTTTAATTTTTCTAATAATTAGCCATCCAAAATACTTAAAACCTCAAGAATAGACTTCGAAACAAAGAGATTTGCTACAGCCCTACTTAGCATGGATGTGGGATGTCTCAGGTCCTGTTTTGAACTCCCGAGCGCTTTTTTTCTTTTGCGGTACTTATACGGATAGTGTTTAGTACTTGCCCAAAATGCAAAGGAGAAGATAGGCAATAATGGAATAAACCTAGTTACTGAAATGAAATCAGGTCCGTCATGGTGCAAAAGGCAGATTTTGCTTTGTTATCTCCTTGGCCACCTTTCCAACTCATTTTGTGGATTAAGCCAAAGTATATATAAGATAGCCTACCCTTCAAAAGGACTCTAATTTATCCTCATTTGCAGATTTCCCTCAAGAGGGTTAATATTTCAGGGCAAACTGAATGACCCTGAGAAGGATGATCTTGAGCTCTCCTCCTTGTAGAATTTTCTCCATCTGACCCACGGGAAATGGACGGCGTAGCAAAAGTGGATGGATTAAGGTTGTTTTATTTTAGCCTCCCTTATTATCTGGATTCATTACAGTAGAAGCTCTTTTCACTGACATCAGTTTAAACGACTTGCTATATAACCAGGGCTCTGTATTCCTTCTGTAAAACATGCCAACCGAACGCCCTTGGCATGCGGCATGCACACGACTGGTAGGCTTCTCTCTGGGAAGTCTTATCTCTTCTTCCACTTAGTTCATTGCCAAGAATCCATTGTGTTTGTTCCCAAACCTGTTCATGCTTGTCCTTGTGACTGTAACTAATGTAATGAAATGTTATGGAAACTGTAGGGTTATGAATGCAAAGACAGTCATTTTTGCTTTTATAAAATCAAAGTAACACATATATGTAATTTTAAAAGTCAAATAATACTTTTAAAATAATGCGAGACAACAAAAAATATAAACAGCAGTCTCTGACTTATCTTTCCCGGCTCCATAGAGGCAACCACTTCGACTTCTTATAGCTGTTTCTTTTGGCAGGTACCTACAATTTTCTAAATAACACATTTATGTTACTACTTCTTTGATTATCTAAAATGAATAATTTTGGCTGTTATCCATTATGGAAGATGAGATTTAAGTCTTTGGCATCACCTCAAATACTCACATTTGGCCTTCCCCCTTGCCACCAATTAAATCAATATTACAAGTACACACTAGGGTAACTGTGTAAATACTATTTCTTGCTGAATCATGTAGTGTTCTATAAGAATACTTCCTCTCTTGTACAACTTCTTATTTAACCTGGAGCGAAGAATTGCCTTGTTTTTTCATTTGCTTAGTTTCCTGTATATCTATCATTAGTTCAACCCCAAACTCTGAGTGAACTCTACATCTCATAATATGTTTTAAAAAAATCAGATAGTCTTTCAATTCAATCAAAAAAAAAAAAATCCAAACTAGTACCCTCCATCTTTCTACTATAAACTAATCTGGTTGTACTCTAGATCTGGTGCACAGCTGTTGTCCTGGGAAATCTTCATGTCTCTCTCTCCTGTCCTCTGACTGCCATGTTTTTATTTTTCTGGGTATGTTCCCTTGTTTTGGTGAAAAAAATTCAGTGTATTCTGGAGAAAGGGTAGAGAGGAATATATTTGTTAGAATAGATGAGAGTGTCTTTATTCTCCCGTCATACACTTGATTGAGAATTTGACTTGATAGAGTTATTTTAGGCTGCAAGTGAATATTTACTCAGAATTGCAAAGGCATCATTCTCTTTTCCTCCAGCTTTCAGTGACGATTGAGGAGCCCCATTTAGAATCCATTCTGATTCTTTGTCTTTTATATGTGACTCTCTTTTGGTTCTCTCTAGAAGCTTTCAGAATATTCTCTTTTTCCTGTCTCATTTCTTTTACAGTAATGTGGCTTAGAGTGAGCTTTATTTTTTCATTCAGATGAATTATAATCCATGGGCCCTTTTGACCTGGAAGCTCATGACTTTAAATTGTGGCATGGTTTCTTGTTATTTCTCTGAAGATGAATTATTTCCATTTTCTGCCTCTATTGAGATGATTATATGGTTTTCTCCTTTATTATGTCAATGTAATGAATTACATGAATTGAGTTTCAAATGTTAAATCAACCTTGCATTCTTGAGATTAAAGGCAACTTGGTCATGGTATATTATTCTTTTCCTTTTTAATCATAGCTTTATTGAAGGCTAATTGGCATACAATAAACAACACATGTTAAAGAGTGCAGTTTGATAGGTTTTGACATATGTATACATCTGTGAAACCATCACCACAATCAAGATAGCGAGCATGTCTGCATGTCCATCACTCTTCCCTTTCACCCCCCAATCTTCAGGCAACTAGCTGTTGTCATCATAGATTAGTTTGCATTTTCTAGAATTTTGTATACGTGGAATCACGCAGCATGTACTCTTTTTTTGGTCTATTTTTTAAAACTCAATATAATTATCTAGATATTCATCTATTTTATTGCATGTATCTACATACATTCCTTTTTTTTTTGCGGTATATGGGCTTCTCACTGTTGTGGCCTCTCCCATTGCAGAGCACAGGCTCCGGACGCGCAGGCCCAGAGGCCATGGCTCACGGGCCCAGCCGCTCCGCGGCATGTGGGATCTTCCCGGACCCGGGCACGAACCCGTGTCCCTTGCATCGGCAGGCAGACTCTCAACCACTGCGCCACCAGGGAAGCCCATACGTTCCTTTTTATTGCTGAGTAGTGTTCCATTATGTGGATATATTATAATTTGCTTATTCATTCACCTGTTGATGGATATTTGGATTTTTTCCAGCTTTTGAATATTGCAAATGAAGCTACTATGAGCATTCTTATATAAGTCTTTTTGTGGACAGGTCTCTGTTTCTCTTGGGTAAAAAGCTATGAGTGGAATGTCTGAGTCATATTGTAAGTGTCTGTTTCACTTTTTAAGGAACTGCCAAACTGTTTTCCAGTTTGAGAGCTCCGATTATTCCACATCCTCACCAACTCTTGGAATGGACAGCCTTTTTGATTTTAGTCATTTGAGTGGGTATATAGTAGTATGTTATTTTAATTTGCATTTTCCTGGTAACAAATGATGTTAAGCATTTTTTCATGTGCTTATTCACAACCCATGTATCTTCTTTGGTGAAGTGCCTGTTCAGATCTTTTGCCCATTTTCTTAGTGGGCTGTTTGTGTTCTTAGTATTGAGTCATTGGAGTTCCTCATGTTAAAAGATAAAATGAGGCATATTAAATTTCTGAGAGTTTACCTGAGCAAAAATCTGTTCGACTCAGACAATGCCAAACCCAAAGTGGGTAGGAGTGCTCCATCGACAGGAATTAGAGGAAGACTTTTACAGAGAAGATGTGGAAGCAAAGCAAGGAAATTATCTGATTGGCTGTAGCTTGAGTGGTTGTATTATCTGGAAAAGCCTGGGTGGCTGTTTGTGGGTGGCTGTCCTTTGGTTTGAGTTCTTAACCTTGAGGCATTAGAGGTTTTTGTTTGCTTAGGAGACTCCTGAAGCGTTCAAGCCATCTCAGTCTAATAGCCTCTTTGTTTAATTATTTTAACACATGTATTCTAGGTATAGTCCTTTTTCTGTTGTATGTTTTACAAATATTTTCTTCTTGTCTATGGATTGCCTTTTAACTTTATTAACAGTACATTTGAAGAGCAAATGTTTTTTAATGTGATGAAGTCCAGTTTATTCATTTGTGTTTAATAGTTTGTGCTTCTTATGTAGTACTTAAGAAATTGCCAAGCCCAGGGTCACTAAGATTTTTTTCTTAAGTTTTCTAGTTTTAGCTTTTATATAGTTTATGATCCACTTCACGTTAGTTTCTGAATATGGTGTGAGGTTAAGGTCAGGGTTCATGTGTATGGCTATCCAATTGTTCTAGTACAATTCACTGGAAATATCCTTTCCATATTGAATTTTCTTGGCACCTTTGTTGAAAATCAGTTGACCTAAATGTGTGGGTATACTTCTGAATTCTCTGTTCTGTTTCACTGATATATGTGTCTATCTTAATGCCAATATTATGCTATATTATTACTGTAGCTTTATAATAATGTCTTGACATAAAGCAAAGTCTTTCAACTTTGTTCTTTTTTTTCAAAGTTGCTTTGGCTATTTTCGGTCCTTTGCATTTCTGTATAAATTTTGGAATCACCTGATCAATTTGTACAAAGAAACTTGCTGGACATTCAACTGTGATTGTATTAAATCTATAGAACAATTTATGTATGTAGATCAATGTTAATGTGATGAATTACACTAATTGATTTTCAAATATTAAACCAACCTTTCATTTTTAAGATAAATCCCACTTAGTTGTGATAGATATCCTTTTCACATAATGTGGGATTCGATGTGTTTATATTTTATTAAGGATTTTTGCATCTATGTTCATGAGGAATCTTTCTTTTCAATTTTCTTTTCTTGTAATGTCATAAGGTGAATTGGGAATTTTTCTTCTTCTATTTTCTGAAAGAGTTTGTGTTATATTGGTATTATTTCTTCCTTAAATGTGTGATTGACTACACCAATGAAACCATCTGGACCAGGGGTTTTCTCCGTGAAAGTTTTTGATTACAGATTCAATTCCTTTAATAGATATTGGGGTATTTAGATGTTCCATGTCTTCCTGAGATGCTTTTGGTAAAGTGTGTTTTTTAAGGAATTTGTTCATTTAATCTAAGTCATGGTATTGACCACAAAGTTGCTTATGACATTCTCTCGTTCTTTTAATGTAGTAAGATCTATAGTGATGTTCCCTTTTTATTACTGTTATTGTTGGTTTGTGTTTTCTCTCTCCTTCTGTTCCTCTCCCTCACCCCCTTCTCATCAGTCTGTTTATGGGTTTATCACTTTTATTAATCTTTCTAGAGAACCACTTTTTTTTCCCTCTGTGTTTTTTCATTTTCTAGTTTGTTGATTTCTTCCCTTAACTTGATTGTATCCTTCTTTGTATTTAAAATAGGGTTGTCCTTCACCCTTTACTTTTTAAGCTTCTGAAGTGGAAGCTTAGGTCATATTTTAAACTTTAAAAAAAATGATCTTAGTCCATTTGGGCTGCTATAACAAAATACGACAGACTGGGTGGCTTATAAACCACAGAAATTTACTTTTCACAGTTATGGAGGCTGGATATCCACGATCAGGGTGCCAGCATGGTTGATTCTGGTAAAGGGACTCTTCCAGCTTGCAGACTGTCAACTTCTGGCTATGTCCTCACAGCACACATGGTGCAGAAGAGCTCTGTGGAGCCTCTTTTATAAGAATACACCCCCACTGATGAGGGTTCCACCCTCCCCAGCACCTCCCCAAGGTCTCCTTATACCATCGCATTGGGGGTTAGGATTTCAACATGAATTTTGGGAGGACACAAACATCTAGTCCATAGTAATAACGTAAGCATCTTAAAACAATAAAAGTTCTTTTAAGCATTGCCTTAACTGAATCCCACAATTTTGATGTGGTATGTTTTCATGATCATTCAGTTCAAAATATTTTCCAGTTTCCTCTTTCTTTTTTGGCCTATGGGTTATTTAGAAGAATGTTTATAGATGTTTTGTCATAGATTTCTCATTTAATTTTGTCAGAGAACAAAATCTGTACAAATTAAATCTTTTAAAACATATTGGGACTGATATATGACCTAGCATATGTTGTATCTTAGTGAATGTACTATGTATCACTGAGAAGAATGTATATTCTGCAATTGTTGGTTGTGATGTTCTAAAAAGGTCAACTAGATTAAGGTGGTTTATAGTATGGTTGGATTCTTTATATTCTGATTTTTTGTCTGTTTATTTTATCAATTATCAAGACCAGAGTGTTAAAAATTTCCAGTTATTACCGTGGATTTGTCTATTTCTTTCTTCAGTTCTGTTAGTTTTTGTTTTATATATTTTGAAGCTCTGTTATTAACTGCGTACACTTTATTATTGTTATGTCTTCCTGATTGACCCTTTTATCATTATGAAATATCCTTCTTTATCTCTGGTAATACTCCTTGTTTTGAAATCTGCTTTGTCTGATATGAATTTAACCACAACAGCTTTCTTATGCTGTTAGGTATACATTTTTTCAATCCTTTTACTTTTCATCTATCTGTGTCTTTAAAATGTGTCTTTTATAGATTGCATGTAGTCGGGTCTTTTATATTCAGTCTGACAGTGATAATCTGTGCTTTTTAATTTATTGTGTTTAGTTCATTTGCATAGCATTTAGTTCATTAACATTTAACATAACATTACTAGTTTGTGTTTAGGTGTACCATCTTGAATTTCTATTTGTTCCATCTGGGTTTTTTGTTGTTATTGTTCCTCTGTTTCACCTTCTTTTGGGTCAATCAAATACTTTTTGGTATTCCATTTTATTTCTACCTTTGGATTTTTAGTTATACCTCTTTGTATAGCTGTACCTTTCTTTTTTAGTGGATGTTAGGTTGGCATCTGCTCTCTAGCATCTCTTTTTTTTCTTTGCGGTACGCGGGCCTCTCACCGTTGTGGCCTCTCCCGTTGCGGAGCACAGGCTCCGGGATGCACTGGCTCAGCGGCCATGACTCACGGACCCAGCCGCTCCGCGGCATGTGGGATTTTCCCGGACTGGGGCACGAACCCGTGTCCCCTGCATCGGCAGGCGGACTCTCAACCACTGCGCCACCAGGGAAGCCCTCTAGCATCTCTTTTGCTGTTGTCTTTTCTCCAGTTCTCTTTGTCCCTGTGGGATATTCTCTTTTGATCCCTTTACTCTCACTTTAGCAGAATTTCGGGAGATAACTGTGTGTGCTCAATCCCCCACGTACCTTCCTTCTACTATTACAAAAACAGAAACAGGAAACAAAATTTGTGTTGTAATGTGGATGATGCAAGAAAGACTACATGAAATTCTACTCGGAGGCCCATCATGGAAGAAAAGGCCTTGGCCTTACGTTAGGAGCTTGGTGAATGAGTAAGTGTACATTTATGTTTTTAGGTCAAAATAATATGCTCGAGCTATGTATGTATGTATGATTATTATTATTCACAATTCTCCACTTTTAATTGGGTTTTTCAGTTAATGAACCTATTCTGTTCCTGACTGTGATGTAAAAGATGGTCTCTTTTATCCCTGTAACTTTAATTGATAGCAGATGGTGGTTCTTTTAGACGAGGGAAATGGGAGTCTAGGACAGTAAGTTACATCCTTCTGTTTCCCAGATGAATAAGCAGCTCATTTATCTGTGGAGGTGGGACTGAATATAGGGGGTGATAGTACTTCCATTCAGTCCTCTCCTTTTCATTCCTTCTTTCAACAAATATTTGTTGCCACGTGCTGTTTGCTGTGCTCTGGTGCATCTACCTTTGGGGATATGGAAGCACTGACTTAAGCCACACAGATGGGTTAAGTTGCCCTTTCCTTGGGCTGGGTACATATTGGTGATTTTTTTCTCTTTCTTTTACTTTTTGACTGGGGGTGAAAATGTATCTTTATCTCTTATATTTGGTCAAGAAGGCAACCACCCATGTGAAACAATCATGGTAAGGGGAGGGAAATATTGTGCAGTAGAAATTCCCTTTCCTGTGAATGGAATCATCTGGAATACTTTAACAAACAACACTGGTTAATAGTCATTATTGGACACAAGAACTTGATGGAATTTTAATTCTCACTCAGACTCCTGTGCACCTAGATTTAGCACTCTCTTAGTCTCCAGGGAAGATTCTCTGCATTTATTTTTAAGCTTTAAGTGACCAAGTTACAGCCCTAAAGGCACACCCTTTACTGAAAGCAGGAGGAGGAAACAGCTTGCTGAATAGTATGGCTAAGCTCATTTCTGGATCTTGGTCTTCTATTCTCAATTCTGGGAAGAGGTCACTCGGAAGAATGAGTTTTTTTCTTGGAAGAGCCATAGTTCACTTCAATAATATGGAGACAACTTGAAGATTTAGTCTACAGAGAAATTCAGCCCCAATTTGTCAGACTTCTCGTTTCCACACAAGAGGCTGAAGAACTCCCTGCAGTAGTTTCTCTGCATGTGTCATATATTAAGAATAAGAGTATTCATACACTCGTCCATATACATATGTGTATGAATATATATGACGAATACTGTTATCAATATACGTAAATGCTGTCATTTTCCAAAATCTTTCTCACCAGCTTTCCACACTCTGTACAAGATGCTGTCCTGGGAACGGAGGGAAGGGAGGGAGTCTGTAAACAGCATTGAAAGGAAAGAGGGCTTGTTGAGAAGTGACGGGAGCAGAACAGAGTCCACTAGATAGAGACAAAACATGGGACCAGGCTTAGAGAGGGTGAGGAAGATGAGGGAACCAGAACAAAAGCTACAGAGTGAGGAGAAAAGGAGAGGGACAGGGCAGGTACAGTGAAAGCAGAGGATGGCAGAGATCCACGTGGGGAAGAGGGAAGGGGCCAGGGCTTTCTCCGGAGGACTTTGTGCATGTGTCTCCTTTTATTTTATTTCATTTTGTAGCGGCAGACTTCTGAGATGTGAGAACATATGGGTTAGGTATAGCTCCCACGATACTACGAACTCATGGTAACTTTCACAAGCTTATAATTCATTTTCAAATCTCGTTTTACCCACGCCTGAAAAATCAGACCAGCAGGCTTTGTACCAGAGGGGAGAGAAGGCTCTAACTGGGAATCATCCATGTCGCTGCCTGGCTTCCCTAATGTCTGAATAGCAAGAAAGGGTCTGTGCCTAAAAGCTCTCCCCGCCTTCACCAGGAGCTCAGAGGGAGGACCTTGGGAAGGGGAGTGGTGTAGTTGAAAGATTCAGTATTAACAGCCAGTGAGGTAAACTCGCTAAAATTGGCCACATCTCAGAAAATGTAAATATTCCATTTAAAAAATCAAACTACTATGAAAAAAATTCTGGTTATAGACTAACACTTCTGTCAGATGCTTATAAAAAATAATCCAGGGCTTTCCTGGTGGCGCAGTGGTTGAGAGTCCGCCTGCCAGTGCAGGGAACACGGGTTCGTGCCCCAGTCCGGGAAGATCCCACATGCCGTGGAGCGGCTGGGCCCGTGAGCCATGGCCGCTGAGCCTGCGCGTCCGGAGCCTGTGCTCCGCAACGGGAGAGGCCACAGCAGTGAGAGGCCCGTGTACCGAAAAAAAAAAAAAAAATCCAAACAGAAAAGAAAACTTTGTTTCCCAGCATGAGCCTCACTTCTACCACAGGACTTTCCAGCCCTAAGAAAGTTCTGCCATGTGAGAGTACTTGTGAACAAACCGTGGCTACAGGAGTTTCCTTCTGCACAGTGGGGAGCTGCAGAAAGCAGGCGGGTACCACAGGTGGTGGACTTGGCGGAGAGAGGAGCATATGGGTTCGACAGCAGAAATAGATGTCACCATCTGGCACAAAACCCCTCAAATAGTCCCATTACCTCCCTGTCCTATCCCTTATCCAGGTTGAGAGCAGAGGGCCTTTGAGATATATTTGATTTTTTCTTTATGACATAGTCCTAGTTTTAAGCACATGTAGATGGAAGGTGATGTGTTTTGTTGGGGGTACCTGCCAAGGTGGAGTTCAAGGAAGAGGGGAGAAGTTTCTGAGGATGGACTCCCTCTGACATGATTGCTTGGACTGGAACTGGGGTGTTTCCTGGGGGTGCTAATTAGAACAGGAAAAGTGTAATCCCCAGGAAAGTGGGAGATCAGCGTGTCAGCTGTTGATGCGCAAGTGAAATTGATTCCTGGATGAGAGGTGTCTGCAGAAAGGTTTCCTGGAGGCACTTCTTGCCAGACCCTGGATGACTTTCACAGGAGACTCCTGGACACAGACAGCTTGTTCAGTGGTTTAGGGGCTTATCCTGTGCAGGTTTTGAACATCAATACCAGGCTATGGCTGCTTGGGACATGGACAGTAAAGTCAGATATGCTGTGAATACCTTGCTGGACTTCAACATCTAGAATCTCAATGGTTGTGAGCTTTCAGAGCCTTACTTGGGGTGATGGAAATTTGGAGACACGTGGCAAATGTTTCAGTATTTGCTGTTGCTGTTGAGTTTGTCCTTTGGTTTGTGTGCTTAGGTTGTTCTGTTGGCATGTCCAATGGAGCTTCGGTACATCCTTCATCAGCTACTGACAGCATGCCTAGATTCCAATGACACGATGACATTTCATCACATTTTAAAAACATGATTATTTGCACTGGAACAGCCCACCCCTTAAAATGCCTAATAAAATAAACTCTGGAAACGGATCCCCAGATTGAAATTCCTTATATAAACAAGTGTGCCTTTGCTGCAGGAGTTCGTTGCTGTTGTTTCTCACCTCAAGAAGGTTCCTTGTTCATGTAAAGATGACCTGTCTGTCGGTTAAAGAACAGTGCTGCTCCCCGTGGGTCAGAATGGTGCCGGCCACACATGCCTTATTGTCTTTTTCTAAGCTGGACCCAGTGATGCATGCTGTGTGGACAGGGTACGCTTGGAATTGGATGAAACTCTGCACACCTCTTCAGATTTTCTCTTTACACAGGGGATGGCCGGAGTGGCCTCTGTCAGTGTCCTCTATTCTAGAGACTGGAGAGAATCCTAGTTCTGCTGATGGTCAATCAGAATTCCATCCCCCATCCCACACTTCTTTCAGATCCATGAGAAAGGAGAGGAAGAGTTCAATGAGAAGAGTGAACATTATTCTGGAATCAGTGAGGAGCCTCTGCTCACAGCAGATCAGGTACGAATCTCAATCTCTCTCTCTCTCTCTCTGTCTCGGTTCTTGGGACTTTTAGTTCCTTTGATATAGAAAAAGTCTGAATACATACCTGCCACATCCCTTTCAGGCAGTAGAAAAATGTATGGTCTTGTGGTGGCTGTGTCTTTGGTAAATTTCATGTCTCTTTAAGCCTCAGTTTACACACCTGCTGTAATTAGGGATGTAATTCCTAACGTGCGTTGGATGTGGTCCATGTCTGATAACAGCCAGAGATGGGCTCAGCGTTTACTGCCTTCATTTCCTGCTAAGTGTCTTTATTGCAGCTCATTGTGCTTGGAGTCAAGACCCTTAAACAAGGGTCCCAAATAGCTGTTCTCACAAGAATAGAAATGGCAGAAGAGGCTTCCAAGTGATGGACATTTTCTCATATTTCATAGAACACTGAAAACGTTGGGCCTTCCAAAAGAAGTATTAGAAACACTTGTTTTTTTTAAAAAAAGATCTAAAGTTTCACATTTTATTGAGTTACTTATATTTGGGTTTTAATAATTTGTTACTTAGGGAAAATACTCCTGAGTCTCTGGATTCTTTATTCAACCTTTGAGTCAACAACTATGTATGGGCGCTTGCTTTGAGCAGGCACCTTTCAGGTGTTTTCACAGAGTGGTTCTGAAAAAGCTCCACTAGGAGCTTTTGGTTCCAGAAAGTGCTTTTCAGTAAAAAGAACTCTTTCATATTTGTGGTAAAAAGGTGGGCTATAAACAGATAAGGACCAAGAGATTAAAGGGAACCAGATTAAAAAGAATAGGGGCTAGCAGTTACCTTGTGAATTTGGGGGTAAATACAATTCAGTGACACAAGTTCAATGATAATGACTCTGAAAGAGAAGCTCAGCCATAAAATTCTAAAGGAGGGGTCGTGTAGTTTGCTCGTGTTGCATGAACGGCTTGCAGTAGTCAAAAACGAAGTATCCCTTAAATTTGTGAGCAGAGATGGGAAACCTTGGGAATAAAACAGAAATTATTCCAAAGGAGGGGACCCAAGTGCCTTTATCTTTGATCCAGCCTAACATAAATGAACCCACTTCAAAGACCAGTTGGCCTTGGAAATGGAGCCCATCACAGCATCGAGAACAGACAAATATATAGATGCGCTGTTCTGACCAGACTCATGGATGGCTCCTTTCAGAAGTGGTCTTTGCTTATTCCATTTTCTTTATGTGTAAACAACTAATGTACAAAGTAGTTCAGCCTTATTCCTCTTGGCAGTTATCTAATTTTCCTCTCTCTTCTAGGAGCTGTCCCCTACAAGAGTCTAGATTACAGCTGGGTTTCTTATCGATTTTCTGCTCTCCAGAACCTACCTGTTCTTTTATTATGTGATTATCTTTATTTCCACTTTTGTTTGGCAGCTTTAGTTCTTGTCCAGGTGAATTCTGGAGGAAGAGCTGTTTTCCTCTATGTAAAAAAGCAACTCCCCATTTTGAGTTAAAAAACACTTTGGTTTTTTCCCGTCTTAAGCATCATCACAATGAATGGACTGGATTTTGTGTTTGAGTTGTGTAGATAAAATGTCCTGCTACTTAGAAAGAAAGTGCTCAGCAAATTGAAGTAAATGTTCCCTTCCAGGAACCTCTGCTTCATTTCCTGAAAGAGCAGTTTATTTCCAATAAAACACTCATCTCAATGATGTTCTTAGAAGAGGCTGGACATTAAAGAGGACTTTATATCAAAGGAAGAGTGTTTGTAAGCCTTTGGTCAGATCTAGTTTTATTATTATTCAACATTTATTAAGTAACAATATTGCTTTAGGAACTGTACAGACAGCAAATTAGGAACATCCTTCCCTGATCAGAATTCAAGCTGGGATGTCCCTGCAGCAGAGAAGAGTGAGTACTCCCTTGTGTACCTTCTCCAGGTGATTGAGGAGATTGAGGAAATGATGCAGAACTCCCCAGACCCTGAGGAGGAAGAGGAAGTTCTAGAAGAGGAGGATGGGGGAGAAACCTCCTCCCAGGCGGACTTGGTCCTCCTGCAGGAGATGCAGGCCTTGACCCAGACCTTCAACAACAACTGGTCCTACGAAGGTAAGAGTCCTGGGGGTGGGCTCATGGAGGACACACTCAGCTCTGCCAGGCAGGGCACATGCTTCACACGCCGCTAACAGAACCTCGGATCTAGGGAGTTGGCAATACCTTTCTTACTGGACATTGGGAGAGAAGTTAGCATTGCTGGGGGAGGAAGCAAGATTAAAATGGTAAAACGACCTGCTGTACAGCACAAGGAACTCTACTCAATACTCTGTAATGGCCTATATGGGAAAATCTAAAAAAAAGAAAAAAAAAGAGTGGATATATGTATATGTATAACTGATTCACTTTGCTGTACACCTGAAACTAACACAACATTGTAAATCAACTATACTCCAATAAAAAATTTTTTAAAAATGAAAACAACGGTAAAACAAACCAAAGAACAAGACTAAAACAGAACAAGTAGAGGAAATCTGAACCCACTATTCACAATGATGCTACCATGAAATCAATGAAAAAACCTACAAATGGTAATGATAATAATAGCTCGTATTTTTGGAGAGCTTTGGAGGGCCAGGCGCTGTTCTAAAACTTTTTATGCATAATCTCATTTCACGCCCATGCAAACCCCGTTAGGACTGAGCTAACTGAGTTTCCAAGAGGGTAAGTGACTTGTTTCGAGGCCACTGTTGCAGAAATATAATTAAGAAATAAAATCTCCTCCCCACCCAGAAAACCTCTCCACAGAAGTAGAGGTTTTCTTTCTGAGAAAATGAAAACAATTTCATTATTGAATTGATGCATGTCACAGTCAACCCACTAAAGGGATTGCAAAACCGGAAAGAAATCTAACCCGTGTCTACAGCTAACTGGACACAACCCATTATAATTTTGCAATTTAGAGTCAGGTGACAAGTTAGGCCCCTGTTTTCTTTCTTGGGGATGACTTTTCAAAGCAGTGGCTCCCAGGTCCTTGAGGAAGCACATCTGAGTCCTGAGACTGGCCAGTGGCTTATTTAGCCATTTAAATGATGCACATATATTTGAAAAGGACAGAGAGAGATTCTGAAAGAAAAAAGAAGGTGGGGGGCTTCCCTGGTGGCGCAGTGGTTGAGAGTCCACCTGCCGATGCAGGGGACGCGGGTTCGTGCCCCGGTCCGGGAAGATCTCACACGCTGCGGAGCGGCTGGGTCCGTGAGCCATGGCCGCTGAGCCTGCGCGTCCGGAGCCTGTGCTCCGCGACGGGAGAGGCCACAACAGTGAGAGGCCCGTGTACCGCAAAAAAAAAAAAAAAAAAAAAAGGAGGTGAGGAAGAGGGGAAGTCTCTTCCCTTATTTTCAACAGGGAGAATCAAGCCTCTTATTTTATTTTATTTTTTAAACATCTTTATTGGAGTATAATTGCTTTACAATGGTGTGTTAGTTTCTGCTTTATAACAAAGTGAATCAGCTATACGTATACATATATCCCCATATCTCTTCCCTCTTGCGTCTCCCTCCCACCCGTCCTATCCCCTCTTCCCTCTTGCGTCTGCCTCCCACCCGTCCTATCCCACCCCTCTAGGTGGTCACAAAGCACCGAGCTGATCTCCCTGTGCTATGTGGCTGCTTCCCACTAGCTGTTTTACATTTGGTAGTGTATATATGTCCATGCCACTCTCTCACTTTGTCCCAGCTTACCCTTCCCCCTCCCCGTGTTCTCAAGTCCATTCTCTACGTCTGCGTCTTTATTCCTGTCCTGCCCCTAGGTTCTTCAGAACCTTTTTTTTTTTTTTTTTTTAGATTCCATATATATGTGTTAGCATACGGTATTTGTTTTTTTCTCTTTCTGACTTACTTCACTCTGTATGACAGACTCTAGGTCCATCCACCTCACTACAAATAACTCAATTTCGTTTCTTCTTATGGCTGAGTAATATTCCATTGTATATATGTGCCACATCTTCTTTAGCCAGTCATCTGTCAATGGACACTTAGGTTGCTTCCATGTCCCGGCTATTGTAAATAGAGGTGCAATGAACATTGTGGTACATGACTCCTTTTGAATTACGGTTTTCCCAGGGTATATGCCCAGTAGTGGGATTGCTGGGTCCTATGGTAGTTCTATTTTTAGCTTTTTAAGGAACCTCCGTACTGTTCTCCATAGTGGCTGTGTCAATTTACATTCCCACCAACAGTGCAAGAGGGCTCCCTTTTCTCCACACCCTCTCCAGCATTTACTGTTTGTAGATTTCTTGATGATGGCCCTTCTGACCGGTGTGAGGTGATACCTCATTGTAGTTTTGATTTGCATTTCTCTAATGATTAGTGATGTTGAGCACCCTTTCATGTGTTTTTTAAGCCTTTTATTTTTAATGCATATTTGCCCCTGTGCCACATTCAAGTCTTAAGGGGTGGAGTCAAAATTTGAAACTAGGCAGGTTAACTGCAGAGTCCACACTCTTAATCTGTGTATCGTATTAACTCTCTGACACAGGTTTGTGGTAATTATGATCCTGCAAAGAAAGAGGTGGATGAAGCGTGAAATTAAAAGATGTAACAGCAGTGGCAAAACTGGGTATAAAATTCATCCATCTGCGGGGATAGTGGTAACCAGACGGCCGGAGGGGACACGTTCCCTGGGAGTGGATCCGGATGGGGATGATGGGACTTATAAACGACGGAGAGGGAAGGCGGGCTGGTCAGGGTATAAAGGTCCAAGCATGGACTAGAATAGTGGTGAAAATAGAGGCGTGATCTGAAGAGCTGCACCCTCTAAGTAAAACCCTGTGGCTCTGAAGAGCAGAGGCAGGGCGATGGCGGCAGAAGGAATCCGCTGGGAGGGATGGAGTGGATTTGGCCCTGGTGCTGCATTCACAGCTGCTCCAATCAGGCCATTCTCCGGCACACAAAGGTCCCACACATAGAACGCTCAGCTAAAGACTCGGGAAAACGGCTGAAATGCGGAGTGAAATGGCAAAAACAGAAGGAGGAGGACAGCTCCAAAGAGCGAAATTAGAGGGGAAGGTTGAACTAAGTCAGCAAATACCCCGGCAGAGCAGGAGCGGAAAGGGAAAGGAAAATGGATTCTGATGTAGAAATGAAAGATGCCACTAGGAAGGGGCACTTTCAAAAATATGCTCCCGAATCTACTTTAGGTGAAGAAGTCTTAGGGGACAAGAGTTTAGAACAAAGTGATCCGTGTCCTGTTTTCCCTGGTTCCCTTTCCTTTTCTCTGACAGTAGCAGACGACTCGGTACCAACAAGCCAGACTTCATTTTTCTGTACATGTTGCCCATCTTTACGTGTTTCACATATTTTGGGGCACGTGCACTGCGACACAGGACAGTAGGTGTAAAGAAGGCCTCAGATCGCTCTGCTTATTCTGCTGTCAGCTGTGTCTTGATCAGGTTTGGGGAATAAACACCACCTCTCTATTTCTCCTCAGCACGGACGCCAAACCTCTTCGTCATGTTTTTTCCCCCAATTCTTGACCCATTTCACATGAGGAATATTACAGAGACAGAGGAAAATAGGGAGATGGAACAAGGGATCAAAAACCACACGTCTGCCCACACACGTTTTTGTGGACAGAGTCCACAGTCCTTGGGGGCTGTTTTTCCTCCCTCCTTTGTTTCCCCGAGATGATGTTCTCTTCTGCAGTCGATAACTGGCTCTCCCTGCTGGCACGCCCCTAAATTGTGAAGGTCTGTCGTGGCCCTTTGAGGAATTGTCTGGGGCCGGGGGGTCTCCTCCTGACCTGTCAGGCGGCCAGGGACCCGGGAGCCTCTCCAGTGGGCTGGGCTTGATGCAGTGACCCTGCAGGATGGTCTTCCCCTGCAGGACTGAGGCACATGTCTGGATCTGAGCTGACAGAGCTGCTGGACCAGGTGGAGGGCGCCATCCGAGACTTTTCAGAGGAGCTGGTGCAGCAGCTGGCCCGCCGGGACGAGCTGGAGTTCGAGAAGGAAGTGAAGAACTCCTTCATCACGGTGCTCATCGAGGTGCAGAACAAGCAGAAGGAGCAGCGGGAACTGATGAAGAAGAGGCGGAAAGAGAAAGGGCTGAGCTTGCAGAGCAGCCGGATAGAGAAGGGAAGCCAGATGCCTCTCAAGGTAAGAGGACAGCCTGGCGCGTGGACCGAGCGCACCCACGCCTGCGAGCTCCCCGTTGCAGGTCCCGGGACCAGCCCTGCCGTGGCCCCAGACAGACCTGTCCTAAGCCGTGACAATGAGCAGGGACACCCTGGCAGACAGCAGAGCCAAGAGAGGGAGAAGAGCCCACCCGTGCCCTCTGCTGCCCTAGAGGACGCCCGGTCTAACAGGAGGAGACAGGATGTAACACTGGAAAATAAGTGACTGTGGCGTGTGCTCTCTTAAGCTAGATCTGAAAAAGTGGGGTGAAAGCATTTAGGATTGAAAGGAGTTGTGCCCTGGGACAAGCCTGCTACCAGCACAGCTTAGGGTGCTGACTCATCTCTTTAGGACGTCCATAGGGTGTTTCAGGATGGAACATTATGACGCCTTGTGATATTGACCAGATTCTTCTAACCAGTGGTTCTCCATCAGGGAAGCTCAGCTGAATCAGCTAAGGAGCTTTTTCTTTTTTTTTTTTTTGCGGTACGCGGGCCTCTCACTGTTGTGGTCTCTCCCGTTGTGGAGCACAGGCTCCGAACGCGCAGGCCCAGCGGCCATGGCTCACGGGCCCAGTCGCTCCACGGCATGTGGGATCTTCCCGGACCGGGGCACGAACCCGTGTGCCCTGCATCGGCAGGCGGACTCTCAACCACTGCGCCACCAGGGAAGCCTGGAGCTTTTTCAAAATACCTTTTCCTGGGCTCTCCCGCAGACCTACTGAATTGGGCCCGGGCATATGCATTTTGGAAAAAGCTTTCCAGATGACAGTCGTTTTACACATGCCCTTCCCAATGGCTGGGCATTTTGTTTTCTTCCCTGAGACATTTTCATCCTCATCTGTCAAGGTTTCCCTCTGCTGCTTTCTTTTTCTATTTACACAATGGAGGCTGAAATGAGGAAACCCAGGAGTGCAGGGCGGGTCTCGTCGCCCGAAGCACTTACTCAGATAAGAGTCTTTGAGACTCTGCTATTGCTTCTTGCAAAGCTCAGGCTGAAATTTTGGCCTGTGTCTTAGCCCAGGTCTTACCTTTGCTTTCTAGTCGCAGAACTGGGGCCCGGATCTGGGACAGCATGGAAGCTGACAGGTCCAGGTAGCTTAGGGAGGACCCAGGCGTCCCTGGGCGATGAATATGAGCAGGAAGCACTTGCCCTTCTGAGTCTCGCTCTCCCCCCTCCCCAGCGCTTCAGCATGGAAGGCATCTCCAACATCCTGCAGAGCGGCATCCGCCAGACCTTTGGCCCCTCAGGACCTGACAAGCAGGTACACCCCATCTCCCTGCTCCCAGCTTCCTTCCCAGATTCTTGCAACTTGGTCTCTCCAACAGAGCAGGGGATGGTAATTCACTAGAATTATCCCCGCACTGGGGCAGGTTGCAGGGGGAAATGTCCTAACAATTTCTTCCATTCTAAGGAGGACCAGAAAGTGTCTTTTTTAAGGCAATGTTTTTTGAGCCTTAATATTGGAGGGCCTGGATAAAACTTAAAACTCAACACTACTTGTAGACCTGTGAGTTCAGTTGTTTTCAGAACAAAATGTATTAAAGGGGAATCCACTTCATGAAAGATCCCATCCAAGAGCTTCTTTACCTCTGCCACACTGGGCCACCAGGTGAGCCAATCCCACCAAGACTGCCTCTTCACTTCAGCTGCCCTGTTGACAGTAACCTGTGCCGCGGGGTCTCCTGTTTAGCTCCATTTAGTCAAACACTTCTCACCTGAGAAGTGGCTTGCATTTCTGGCTCTCAGGTGCCTGCCATGTGCTAGGCTCTGTTGCTTAGGGCAGTACAGAGATGAGTAAACCCTGGTCCTGCCCTCATGCAATGCATAGTCTAACAGAGAAGGCCAGTTTGTCAATAGACACCTTTGAGATTGTGCACAAAAACTGTGTATGTTTTAGACATATTTGTAGCTAAATCCTAAGTGTTAGAATTCTGGAACTACAGCCTAGGAAGAAATTTTAGGAACATCTAACTCACTCCCCTGAGTTCACAGCAGTGAGAACTAAGGCCCAGAGAGATTAGGCGTTTCCCCAAGGCCACGCCGCTAGTGGCAGGGCCAGGCCTGAAACACAGGCCTCCGGGTCTAGAGGTTTTCTCACTCACGACCCCAGGCTCCCTCAGAACCTTCCAGGTCTCTCTGGCCGGTGTTCTTTGATATCCCACTGGACCCTAAGATGATTTTGTTGTAGGAGCACCTCATCTCCAGCAGAGGGAGCAAACCCAACATCCCAGACCCAGGGCAGGGTTGAGGTTTTCTCACCAGTCATTTTGACAGAAGAGAAACCATTCATTCTCAAGTTGCACTGCAGAAGATAAGAAAATATCACCACTACCACCACCACCCGCCCCTTAGAATGTTGTCTGCTTTCAGCCTGGAGGAGAAAAAGCTCACCAGGATTCCTAAATAATCAAAAAGTTTCTAGTGTCAGAAGAATATATCCGTTGGAGTGGAGGGATATTTTTCCTGGCTAATATGGTAAAGTCTTACTTTTAAAGAGACATTTTCCAAAAATGGGAAGAAAGTCCTGAAACGATGGTGCGCACACCATCGTGGGTGTTGTCGAGAGTGTCAAATTCGACGGAAGCGTGTTTTTTTAGAGAAAAGCCCAATCCCCATGCAAGCTGTCAACCATTACCTCAGCCCCCGGGGGGTGGGCTTCTGTCTCTCATGCTGCGCATCCTCCTTGTCTTCTAGTACCTGAATACAGTCATCCCTTACGAGAAGAAGGCCTCGCCCCCATCGGTGGAAGATCTCCAGATGCTGACCAACAGTGAGTTCCTCCCTTTCGCAGTGAGACCAGGGGCTCATTTCTCTCCCTCCCACCCTGTGAGTTTCACCCATGGTATCTCAGTCCGGAGGTGTCCCCAGAGCAGTTTCTATGGGTCAAAATGTGCTCCACACCGTTGCATCACGTCCCTGGCACGGGGTCTAATTAAAGAGTTCTGCAGCGCTACCCAGAGCTGCCTCGTCTTTTCCCGGTTCCTGTAAGGGAAGAGACTTGCCAGAGAAAAGGAGCTGGTGGAAGAGGCTGGAGCAGTGGCAGTGTGGTAGTGGTGTGCAGGGGCTCTCTGTGGTTCATCCACAGGTCTCAAGGCTGCGCACTCTCTGCCTTGCCCTTTCTCTCTTCTGCAGCTTGAGGTTGCCTCGTGTCCCCAAAGCAGGGAGCTCCTTCTAAGGGACTGGCTGTATCTAGTGAGAAGCAAGGTTTCTTGGGTGGGATAAGGCTGATTAGAGAGAATAGAGTCTGGTTTTCCTTCCAGGCAATGACTGCTTCCTCTCTTCCACTCTGACTCTAGTGTCAAATAATATTAAGAAACATTCTGAGCTATGGGAGAAAACAGCCTGTGATCAAGAGCCTTTTGTAGGCAAAATCTCTTTATAGACATCAAACACTACAACCCCCAAAGGGCCGGGGGGCACGTGGTGTCTGCCCTCAGCGTCAGCTTGATTCTTTTAGGAAGAGAAAAATCCTAGGCTGAGATGTGGGGACGGGCTCAGTGAATCACGAGACCGTCCATCTCCCTGGCAACCGTGCACTGCATTGAGTGACACACTAACCGGGCTGCGCAGTCCGGAGCCGGTTGCTGTGCTGCTGCCTTGGCGGGAATGGACCCCTGCAGGGCTATTTGACACCCTAGGGAATGGGAAGAGGAGCTTCAGCTGTTTGGCTGAGGAAGATAGGTACCTCCTGGGCCCAGTGCTAAAGGTGCCCAAACGGTTTCATTTTTATCATTTGGGAGAACTAAAGCAGGAGGTTCTGGTAAACGGAAATCTTGCCTACATCAACAGATACTGCGGCCTTGAGAATCTGGAATTTTAAATTCAAAGTGCATCGGCTTCCTCTAAACTCATTTGGAGCGCCTTTATTTGCATACATATGCACAGAGATTTTTTTTTTAACGGAAGCAGATAGAAACGAGCTGACATTTATAGGTGTTTGTATTTTCACAAGGAGTAAGCATTTGGAAAATAATTTGGGCAAATTATGAAGGTTCATATATGTAGAGTACTCTATCGTGCTCTTTATTTTTTTTCTATCATGCTCTTTAAAAAAAAAGGAAGAGCTATAACTGTATTACAGATAACTATTCAGGAATTCAGTGTGAAATCCTTTCATTTTAATTAAGAAACACTGGGTTTGCTTACACATTTCAAGTTCATTTTAAAAATTAGGGCTAGAGTATATCCGTCATTTAGAATACTCTGGAAACATAGAAATGTGAACAAAAGAAAATAAGTAACTTCTTGTCCCCTTCACTGTGGTTACTGTATGGTGTTTTTCAGCCATAGTATTTTATGCCTTTTCCATATGGTTGGGATTATACTGGCTATAAAATTTCATATCATGATTTCAGTCACATCAGTTAACATTTGGTTAACATCCTGGGTTTTTTTGTTTTGTTTTGTTTTTTGCGGTACGCGGCCCTCTCACTGTTGTGGCCTCTCCCGTTGCGGAGCACAGGCTCCGGACACGCAGGCCCAGCGGCCATGGCTCACAGGCCCAGCCGCTCCGCGGCATGTGGGATCTTCCCGGACCGGGACATGAACCCATGTCCCCTGCATCAGCAGGCGGACTCTCAACCACTGCGCCACCAGGGAAGCCCCTAACATCCTTTTTATGGCTCTCTCTTCTGTCATATGGACATACGACATTCCAATATTTTATCCCTTTAAAAAAAAAAAACTGCCAACTTTCCTGAATACCAATTCTCTTGTAGATTATGAAAGCTCTCTTTCTGGGCACATCCTTGTATGGGTTTGTGAATCACACCTCCTCTTTCCCCGACTCCTGAGTCAAGAATGTAGGCCAAAGACTGGCTCCGGGGACTGGGCAATTTATATAAGTTTTGGATTTTGGAGATCACCTTAGTCACATATTGACTGAGTGCAATTATTGTATTTTTACGCCTATCTTCTTGGTGGGCAGCATTTAGTCTACTCATGCTCAGTTGCAAAGTATTTTCAGCCTATTACATTGAAACGAATCCATGTCTAAAAATACAGAAGAAATAAAAGAAACCATTGCCTGGATGGCCTGAGGTCCAGTCTTTTTCTGGAGTTGGCCACGGACTCATGCCACCATCAGGCTCTGTTCCTCACCCACTCCTGAACTTTGGAGTCAAGTTCCATGACCCTGACTTGCAACTAGGCAAGGTAATCAATGGAAAACAAGACCTAGGAATGGACTGGGGGGTCCCTCCATTGTAATGGTTGCCTACTGACCCCAGCTATCAGGGCCAGCTGATTTTTAGTGTTTTTTCCACTTGCCAAAAGTAATACATGTTCATGGAAAAAAGCTGGACACTGTAGAGATATCACGTAGAAGGGCACATCCCCCGGGCTCTCACACTCCGAGGTATCGGCTTTTTACGGTTTCATGCACATTCTTCCAGCTTTTTCTATGAATATTAGCATTTATTATTTACTCATTTAAAATTAATACCTAAAGTTCTGCAGCCTTCTTTCTTCATTCAGAAGTATGTCTTGTATATACAGATCGCTCTCATTTCTCCTGAAGCTGTATGAGACTGCGTATATACCATATACACCATAGTTTACTTAAGGCATCTATTGATGAATAACTCTATTGTTGGATAACCCACCCCTGCCCTCATTTTTTGATAGTATAAGCAAGGCCCAGGTATTTTCTTGAAGGATTTTCTACAAAGCTGACTTCCACAACATGAATCATGAATATGAGAAGATGCTTCCTAGTTTCATAACAGAAAAATCTGTTTGAAAAACTTTTATAAAAAGCCTTTAGGCTTTATTCACTTCCCTATTGTTTGCTTCATGTGTAGGTCACATCCTGTTTCAACAAGCAGTCTGTAAGCTCCTTGAGGGTCACTAATACTCTTGCATTTCCACACATTCTAGCGCTGTACTGGGCATAGAGCAGAAAATACGTGTGAAATTAAATTCGTTTGCTGTTAATGAGCTGGAGGTGAGAACTGTGCTAATAGTACCTGTTGACATGAACAGAACGTCTTTAAAGCAGGTGTATCGGTGGTTCGGGGAAGTGACAGCTGTTAGTACTGACAGTTGGATTGTGCGTCCGAGAGCCGATTCCTCTGTTACATCGCTTTGTGTACTTTTATGGTCATGAAAGATACATACTTAGGAGGTGATGTGGAAATTACAGATGAGCACACGCACAAAAAGTAAAGGATAAAAGAGAAGTCACCTCATCCATAGGGCCCCCCTGACTCTTCTGATGGATTTCCCACCAGCCCCCTCCCCGCCCCAGCAGGTTGAATGCTGACTCTTGCCAGAGGCCTCTAGACTTTGCTCAGTACTCAATGAATGTCTTGTTTCCTTGACTCTTTCTCGCTCACTTTGGGTTGGTGGGTTGTCTGGCCCCAGAGGTGAGCTCTATGCCCTGATGCATCTTAGCTCCTTTCTCTTTCCTTCTCCAGTTCTCTTTGCCATGAAGGAGGATAATGAGAAGGTGCCCACTTTGCTGACGGACTACATTTTAAAAGGTAAGAGCGGCCCAGGCCCCTGGGAGCAGAACATCCTCTAGGGCCCCCTCCCCCAGGACTCCTGCTGGACACATGGAACCCCGCACTGCAGCCCTCCCAGGGCATCCACGCCAGGCCAGATCGGGCAGGGTCAGGGAACTCAGTGGACAATTGTGAGGAGGCCCTCGCCTTTGGATGTTGCTAGGAGGCCTGAGGAGGAGATTCCATCACCCCCGAGTCACCAGAGTGACTCCACACAAAAAGCAGCCAAACCAACAAAAGACTTATTGTGAAAGTTCTCTGTGGCTTGGGCTATTTAGTTGGCAAAAATAAAGCCAGAGGATACCTTTAACAGTTTCAACTACTTGAAAGGCAGCAAACTAGAGTCATGATTAGCTACATCCTTTCATAACTTTTTTGTTTCATCTTTTATTATGGAAGTTTTGAATATATATAAAAGTAGAGTGAACGGTATGATGAACTGCCATGTACGTAACATCCAGCTTTAGCAATTACTAACTCCTGGCCAATCTAGTTTTCATTTATATCACTTCTCTCTTCCATGTTTTTTTGAAGCAAATACCAACCATTATATATATTTTTCATCCATGAGTATTTCAGTGTACATTCCTAAAACATAACCACGATATCATGATCACAACTAGAAAAATAAAAAATGTAAAAGTATCTTTGAGGGACTTCACTGGCCGTCCAGTGGTTAAGATTCCACACTTCCACTGCAGGGGGCTCAGGTTCGATCCCTGGTCAAACTAAGATCCCGCATGCCGCATGGCATGGCCAAAAAAAAAAAGTATCTTTGATTACCCAACCAGTGTTCAGGTTTCCCTGATTTTCCTATAAAATTTTTTCAGGTTATTTGTTTGAATCAGGATCCAAAGAAAGTCCATACATTACAATTGCATAATGTATCTCTTAAATCTCTTTTAATATATATAGGTTCCCCTTTCCCTCCTCTCTCTCATTCTTTGAATTTTATTTCTTAGAGAAACCAGGTTATTTGCCCCATAGCATTTCCTCTTTCCAGCTTTTCCTCGGTAGTTGCGTCCTCACGGTTTCATTTAATACGTTCTTCAACTTTTTGTATTTCCTGTTGCCCAGTAGAGCTGGAGGACTGATCACATTCAGATCGTCCACACCAGAACAGACCAGGCAAGGCCAGAGAACTCAGTGTACAATTGTCTGCAAAATTTTTGATAAGTTTTTGGTTATCAATGGTTGTAAACTTCCATTAAGAGACACCTGTTACCTGGTTGTCTTTCTTTGGGGGATATTAATATCTGTATTAGTCTGCTCAGGCTGCTAAAACAGAAGACCACCAGGTGGCTTAAACAACAGAAATTTATTTTCTCACAGTTCTGGAGAGTAGAAGTCCAGGATCAAGGGGCCAGTAAAGTGGGTTTCTAGTGAGGGCTCTCTTCTTGGCTTGTAAACAGCTACCTTCTCGCTATGTTCTCACACGGCCTTTCTTCTGTGTGTGTGTGAGGAGAGTGCCAGAGCGCTCTGGTGCTTCTTCTTACAAGGACACTAATCCTGGAAGATCAGAGCCCCACTCATATGACTTCATTTAACCCTCCCTCCTTAGAGGCTCCATCTCCAAAGACAGTTACACTGGGGGTTAGGGCTTCAACATGAATTCTTGCGGGGACACAAACATGGACTCTGTAACACTCTCCATCAATGGTCATTCATTGTCCAGATTCTTTTTTTCATTAGGTTTTGCTCCACAGGCACAACTTTGGGCGCAGCTTCCAAAGGCTTGTGGACCTCAGTTTAGAACCTCTGAGCTGTATTGTTTCCATAAGGCTCAGAAAGATTAATCTTAAATTTCTGCAGGATGAATTTAGGCTAAACATTGGGAAGAACTTCTGACTCTTAAAGGTTTTAAAAGAGTATCCAGGGCCTCCCTGGTGGCGCAGTGGTTGAGAGTCCGCCTGCCGATGCAGGGGATACGGGTTCGTGCCCCGGTCTGGGAGGATCCCATATGCCGCGGAGCGGCTGGGCCCGTGAGCCATGGCCGCTGGGCCTGCGCATCCGGAGCCTGTGCTCCGCAACGGGAGAGGCCACAACAGTGAGAGGCCCGCATACCACAAAAAGAAAAAAAAAAAAAAAAAAAAAAAAAAGAGTATCCCATTTCTCAAAGGAGGTGTGTAGAAATGGGTTCTATAAGTCTGGGAGCCCGAGAGCTAGACTTTACCCCTCACGATCCACTGAAATGTCAGTGAGTTTATAAAACTAGTTAACATTTACTGAGCACTTTCTATTTGCCTCTGAGCAACCCTGTGGGGTAGGCAGAGGCACAGTCCACTGTATACATGAAGAAACAAGCACAGGTAGGAGAAGTTATTTCCCGAAGGTCGTAGAATTAGTAACAGCCAGACCCAGGACGTGAACCCAAGCAGACGGGCAGCAGAGACCATGCAGTTAATCATGACACTGAACAACCGCCTGTCCCTGGCTCTTCCTCCTTCTGGAAGGAAGACACGTGATCACCATCCTTCCCTGGTTCTCAGGGGGCAGTTCTCTGCTCGGGACGCTGGCGAGAGGCTGGCGTGGCCGCTCTCGGCCACGGACACCCCGGGCTGGCAGGTGTGGCCACACACTCGCTTTGACGTCCCTTCTCTCCTCTTCTCTTTCCAGTGCTCTGTCCGACCTAACCTTGCCCTTGGGAGCAGCCTTGCTGCGGAGGTCACTGAGCAAGAGTCATCCCACTGCAGGGACTGCATGACACCACGTAGCCTCCGCCGTGTATTTAAACGTGTATAGCTTAACCTGGATTAAACATGAGCAAATGCGCGGGGTCCTTTGCTGTTGGCTTCTAGTCCTATTAACCGTTGGATGCATGACCGAGGGGCAGGGCTGGTGACGTCACCTCCTCTCTGCCTGTGTCGGAGGGTGGTAGACACTGTCGCCACTCATGGTGTAGTCTGGCTCCAGCCCTCAAAAACAGCTTCCACCCTAAGACTAATTTTGAAATAAACCTTCATTTAATTAATATTCTTCATGTGCTTTGGCGTGTGGTGTCCCTCGGCCCTCTGGTACAAACCTCCAGAGAAAGGATGTGTAGCTGCAACCACATGATGCTCGTGGCCCGTGGCAGCCAACACGGAGTTTAGGGCTGGGCCGTGGGGGGTGGTGCATGCCATGCCCTGTGGCGGGGCTGCAGTTGTACAGACGGAAGGAGGAGGCCATCTTCAGACGCCTAAGATCTAGCTGCTTGACAGCTTTACAGGGAGCCGCACGCTGAGTTGGAGGAGCTACTGGTTAGAGAGGAGAGTGTGAAGTTAGCGCATGGCAAGTGAAGCTTGGTGGGGAGCAGCTGGGCAGCTGTGGTGCCTCCTGTTGGGATGGCCGGGTTGACTCCTGCAGGCCCGGGTGCTGGAGGGCATCAGCTCTGCTGGGCTCTCCCAGCGTGGGGGTCCCGGCTGCTTTCCTGACTGCTCCCACCGACCCCTGGTATCCTCTGGCCGTGCATGCCCTCCTTGCCCTCCCTGCAGCCCTCGACTCCCATGTGCTGTCCCCGGCATTGGTGACAGGCAGTTGCCAGCCTCTTTGGGCCAGCAGGTGAAAGCTGTCCTCGTATCCGGAGGGGGCTCAATTTCACCACGACCTGAACTGTTTTGGCTTCCATCTTCTGGCTTGAATGATATTAACTCTGCAGATTCCCACAGTCCTGTCTTAAAACAAAACTTTTATCAAGTACTTGCTATGCACCTGCCACTAGCTTTGTCACCTCTACAAATCATCTTGCATCTCAGCAGCCCTACGTAGGTAGTAGCATTGCCCTGATAGAAGGATGCGGAGACCAAGAAGCAGAGATGCTCAATGTGGTGGAGTCAGACTGGCACCTCGGCCTCTTATCCAGTTAGATCTCCACTCCCTCTTAGGAGTTTGGTGTTTGTGTGCCACACGGAAAGCCGTGCTTCACCACACTGGCAACTCCACAGAAGGCCACAGATCGACACAGGTGACAATAGAAGGCATCCTTGTTGACCTGCCTCTGACTTCCTGGGCCTCTGCTTTTCTAGGAGCGGTGCCACAGAGCAGTAGCAGTCTTCCCTGGGGGTGAGGCGGGGGAAAACTACCCCAGTGCCTGCAGCTCAAACTCAGGCATCTACACAGAGCAGGACTTCTGTGTGGACAGAGCCCCGGCCGCTATAGGAAGGTGGAAACACCACAAGGTACCTGTGCAAATCCTCAGGGGTCAGCATGTGGACCTAAGTACCAGAGCTTTGACAAAAAGGGGCACCTGCAGCTCTGCATTCTTTGGTGCCACGGCCAAGGGGCAAAGGGCCACTGGCAGGGTGAGGTCCTTAGCACAATTCACACTTTGCCAGCTATGGGGTGGGTTGGGGGGAGCAGTGAATTCCCAAGAGCCTTCCTTCCTGCCTTGGATTTGTCAGATCTGGGTCAGCCACTCCTTTCCCCCAATTTATCCTGCCAGCAGGTGTCTGAAGCAGCAGAGACAAGCTAATCAAAGCTGCTGGCAGTTAAAAATAAACCTCAGGTGTCAAGGAGACACTCCATCTGGGAGGAGGTGAGTCTAGCAGGACGGGGGGTGGGAGCAGCGGCTGCTGTTTCTCTCCTGTTGTCCACATCAGGAGCTGAGGGGGATAGTAAATCAGTGTCTCGTGGTTTTTGCATTGCCCTTTCCTCTGTCCTTGCTACTCAACACGAGGGGCCCAGACCAGCAGCAGTGACAATGCGTAGAAACTTGTTAGAAACGCAAAACTCAGGCCCAGCACCCAGCAACCCCCCCCCAACCGTTGGAAGCTGCATTTTAATGAGATTTCCAGGCAATTGGTGTTTGTGTTACGTTTGGAGACACTTTGCTAAGCTTTCAGTAAAAAGCTGGAGCCCTGACTCTTGGAGACTGAACCCTCAGAAAGCAAGGATGGTGTGATTAACAGGTGACCTCACTGTCTTCCCCCACCCCTCTGGTCCTCATCCCTCAGGACTGTTGTGACGTCCAGGAAGAGTCCCAGGGCGGATGGATACTTCAAACTCCAGTCAGTCCCGATGGCAAAGCTCAAGTCGACCTACGGACTTGAGTAGGCACTCAGCCAGGGCCACCGGGGAGCCAAGGCCTGCAGGGCACCCTCCTGGGCAGGTAGGACTTAGTCCAGCCAGCAGGCTCCTTTACTGAGGTGCATCCGTGTCAATTAAAGGCCTCCATGTAGGTTTGGGAAGCTTAATCTGATCCAGTCTTGGTGAGAAAATGCCACTGTAGGGCCTGATGCCAGCCTTTCGTTGTGTAGAATTGAGTCAGACTATCCTATGTCCCCACATTCCCTTTCCTTGTATCTCTGCTTCAAGACGGGAGACAAATGTGGTATCTCAGAAAGAAAACCCAAAGGAAAATTAATTAATTAATTAATTAATTAATTTTTAAAGAAAGGGGACTTCCCTGGTGGCACAGTGGTTAAGAATCCGCCTGCCAACGCAAGGGACACGGGTTCAAGCCCTGGTCCAGGAAGATCCCACATGCCGCGGAGCAGCTAAGCCCGTGTGCCACAACTACAGAGCCCGCGAGCCACAACTACTGAAGCCTGTGTGCCTAGAGCCCGTGCTCTGCAACAAAGTGTAGCCCCCGCTCTCCGCAACTAGAGAAAAGCCCGCACGCTGCAAAAAAGACCCAGTGCAGACAAAACTAACTAAATAAATAAACAAATTAAAAAAAAATAAGAAAACCCAAAGGGAAGGATGTTGGGCTACTAAGTTTTATGGGATAAGTTGGAGTTTTAAAATGAAGTAAACCTTTTGCACTGGAATAATATCTGCACTATAACTATCTTCAGCTAGAGGTCAGGGAAGAGACGGGGAAAATCATAAGGTGCAATCCAGTGGGTGTTTTAGTATGAATGATGAACCCAGTCCTAACAGACGTGATGAGTCCATTCCATGGGCTTTGAGCATCACTGTGTCCTAGGGACGCCCCCAGCAGCCCCGTCACAAAGAGCGCTTCCGGTCTCACGAAGGCCAGGAGCAGGGGGCACCCCAGGGGCCCAGCCCTCCTTCAGCAGAAGCGTGAATCGGGAGGGAGCCAGGAGAGGTGACACCCGGGCCAGCGTCCACGATTAGTATGCGTGGAGGGGAGAGTAATTAGATGCAGCTCTTGGAGAAGAGACACGCACATTCTTGATGGCGCCTGATTATTTATTTCCTCGGGAGGATGAGAGGAGACTCCTTAGGATTTCTGTCTGAGCCTGAGCTTTGCTCTCCTCCTCCCTTCATGAGAGAGGGGATGCAGAGGCCACTCTGCTTACCGGGAAGGTGCTTGGCTTCGTATTACTGCCTTTCTTTTAAAAGAACAATGGGCCACCTTAGCCCACAGCCTCGCAGCTCCACCCCCCCACCCCCTGCCCAAGCCCTCATGCATATTCATCCTGCTTCAAAGAGCACAGCATGGAATATGCAAATTGGCCAGGCAGGAGCTGGTTGGCATTTTGATAATAGCTTTCTCTGACAAACCCCAGAGAGACGCGCACATCTAGTTCCTCTCTCTCTCTCTCTCTCTCTCTCTCTCTCTCTCTCTCTCCCCCTCCCTCCCTCCCTCTCTCTCTCTCTCTCTCTTCCCCTCCTGCCCTCTGCTCTCAGTGGCCTCCCCCACTGCGTCTGGGCCCCATTCTCTGCTCTCTCTCCCAGAGATGAGCTCCCTTCTCTTTGTCCTTTCATCTTTCAACCTGGTTTTACTGTCAACAGTTGAGCCTAAAAAACCCAAGAACCTGGCCTTGCCCTCTGAACAGCAGGGAAGGAATCACCTACACAGGCTGGAAGTGAGGGAGGCTTGGATGTCCGTTGTCATCACTGAAGGATTACTCGGACTCAGCCGTTCCTGACCTCTCGCATCCATCTCTACGACACATCTGAGCAGCCATCAGCGACGGCGCAATGGACCTGCCAGTTGCCCGCTTCTTGGTCCCCGTCTGTTGATAGTCAACAGCGGCCTCTCCTCCAACACTATCTCCCCAACCCCCTGCCGCAGCGCAGCTCCTAGAAAAGTACGCAAAGCAATTTCTCAAGGACTTAGGTCCTGCCCCTCCCCCCGCAATGTAAATGGTTCCAGCTGGGGCTGGTGGGCTACTGGGTAGATGCTCTGCTTCGGGAGAAGCAGCTAAGGTTTGGATCCCACGTCTGTGAAGGCTGTTTCATCTGGGAAACTTACAGGAGGAAAGCAAAGGCCGGGGCAGGGATGCGGGCACCTCCGAGGATTTCAGGGAAGAGGGGAGTCTCTTCCATTGACCTTGAAGGCCAGCCCTGATCAAGCCAAAGCTCAGGAGGCAAATTACCTCATAGAAGGCGCATAGGTTTGAGGCTTGGGTTCAAATCCCAGCTCTACTACCTATTCGCTAAATAATTTTTGAGAAAATTATTTAATTTCTCTTTTTCCTTATTTTAGAAATGGGATATTAATATTAATAATAATGCCAGTAATTCTCCCAGGGTTTTTTTTGAATCATTTACAGTATCTAGCATATATGCTAAGTGCTCAATAAATTGTGACTTTTATTGTTGCTGGTAAACTTCCAGGAACATAGAGAAAGGACTGGGCCCTGTGGCCTCTTGAGCCTCATCATTTTTTCAATCCAGAAGGCACCAGGAACACCTGAAAACAAAACCAAAACAAGGTAGGGTGTGGCCTGTTTCCCTCAAATTAGCCTCACCACCCCCCCTTTAGGCTCCCTAAATCCTGCTTAGTGGTGGCCCATCTGATTCTAGGACCAGTGGCCTCTGGGCTCTCCTGCACAAGGCGACAAAGCCAAGAGGCAGGGCTGGGTCATGTTCTGATTTCTCAGCAGCTTCGTTCAAGGTGGGTGGTGGAGGAGGGACGGTGAAAAGTCACATTTATTTTTGCACTTAGAGAAAAGATTCTATTTTCACTGGCAAGGAGACAGGTAGGACAGAAGAGGAAGCACACAGGCCACCCCAGACGCAGTCAGAGAAGCCTCACGTGCTGTAGGATTAGCACGTGATCCGATCAGGTGGGGTCATGAGGATAAATTCAAGAGGTTGGAGAAAGGCACTGCAGGTATCCCGCAGAGGAAGTAAGCCTCGAAGACCACTGCTTCCTCCACCCGCCGCCAGAGGGCAGCTCTCAGCTCGAGGGGTGGAGGTTGGCGGCATCCGGTGAATCTATGTAACGCGGCGGCGCCCCGGGCTCCCGTGGCTGGACGTGGACGGCAAAGGTGGGTGACAATTTACAACGCGCTGTGGATGGGGTTCCCACAGGGAGTGGGCAAGTTGGGTTTACTGACCCTTGGTGCCCTTTCCAGGACTGAGAAACAGTGTTTTCACTCTAGCCTGGGATCCTTGTCGTGTGCAAGGACCGCTGGAGGGGGCGGTACGGAGGGCAACAAGACCCTTTCGGCTCAGAGCGACTCACCGCGGAGCTTTTTCTGCAATCAGGCTTGGGTGAAGCAGTGGTTCAGCATCTCCGGGGTGCTATTCAAAATGCACGACCTCAGCCCCACCCTTGGAGAGTCTGCTCTAGCAGATTGAGAATGGAATTTGGGTGCCTGCACCTCCAAAAGCCTGCTCAGCAATTCTGAGGTGCCTCCTGCAGAGAACTCCTGAGGTGGGAGTTGGGAGAGAGGCGAAGATGCCCCTGGGCATGGAGATGCTGGGGGGATTTCGTCACAAGAGAGCTAGGTTATTTCATCTCCTTCCAAAATGTGACCCCACGTGCATACACAGCGCCGTGCAGGCAAAGGGGCAGCAGGAAATGTGGAGCAGGCTAGCTGCTGGGGGCCTGGGCAGTGATGTGGCCTCAGCTTCTCCAGCAGGGCTGGGGCCGTCCGCACGGAGGAGTGGCATCCCCCGGAGAAGCTGGGGATCCACTGCACTGTCGTCCGCGGGACTGAGTTTCATAGAAGATCCACCAAAGGGGAACTTAAAGACCCTCCCCTCTCACCCCCTCGCTGTGCAGGTGAGGAAGTGAATTTAGATGGTCCCTGTGTGTGAGGGGAAGTATTGGCAGAGTCTCAGTCAAATCCAGGGGAAGCCAGTGCTCTTTCTTTCCCTGCAAAGGAGTCACGGGAGGCCCGCAGGTGGGCAGAGCTGGCCTTACATGAGTCTGATATCATAAAATGTTGCAGTACTGTGGGGGGAAGAACCACCCAGAAATTCATGAAAGAGCAGGTGGGTGGGAGATCTGCACACCTGAAGTGAGTTCTCTGGATAATGCTTGGGTGTAATAAGATGAAAAAAATCTGAAAATGAAAAGGTATAATGAGATATACACAACTGAAGGGAATTGTCTTAAATGGCTGATTGTAATGAGATGTACATAAATTGTCAGGCTTGTAATGAAATGAAAAAAAATTCTTGCCTGGTAATACTGGGTGTAATGTCTACACCTGAAATAAGTCGTCTCAGTGCACTGAATGTAATGAGATGCACATAATTTTAAAGAGTGTAATGAGATGAAAAATAAATCAAACACTTGTCTTAAAATGAAAGATGTACTAAGACGCACACACCTGAAGGGCATTGTCCTAAATGGTTTTGGTTTAATGAGATGCATTTAATTTGCAAAGGGGCTAAATGAGATTGGCCCAGAGAGAGGCTGAGAAATATAAAAGTATAGGGTACACTTGAAAGTGGTATCATAAAATCTGCCTGGTATGTGGGATGGAAATAAGATGCTACCTTAGAAATGCATGGAGGACTTCCCTGGTGGCGCAGTGGTTAAGAATCCGCCTGCCAATGCAGGGGACACGGGTTTGAGCCCTGGTCTGGGAAGATCCCACATGCTGCAGAGCAACTAAGCCCATGCGCCACAACTACAACTGCTGAGCCTGCGCTCTAGAGCCCGCAAGCCACAACTACTGAAGCCCGTATGCCTAGAGCCCGTGCTCCACAACAAGGGAAGCCACCGCAATGAGAAGCCTGCGCACCACAATGAAGAGCAACCCCCGCTCACCACAACTAGAGAAAGCCCACGCACAGCAACGAAGACCCAGCACAGCCAAAAAGAAAGGAAGGAAGAAGCGCGTGGAGTATGATGCTATTGGCATTCTTTCTGCCAGTACTCTGTGACCTTTGGCCTGGGCTGCTCTGCAAAGTTAAATTATCCTCTGTCCCCCATACGATGCCAGGCACATAGTAGGCACCTGTGGATACTCACTGAATGATTAACTGGCTCAGGGAGTTGTAGTGTATTTAGCAAAAGGAAGTTAAGGAGAGCAGCTGTAAAACAAGGAACTTCTAAAAAGCATCTGAAAACTATTTTCTGAGAGCGATGTCCCTCACAGTCTTTAGCATCTTGATCAGAATCTGGGAAGAATCTAGTCATGGAACCTAATCATATATAACAAGCAACCTGGTGGTTTTTATGCCCCAAGGCTCATGATCGCCTCTGAAGGCCAGGTAGGCAGGCAACATATGAGTGAAGGTATCTGGATGTCAGACGCAGGTACCTTTGCATTTAAAGGTGGGAGATTCTTCACTTCCACAAATATATTCTTCCCAATTTTTTCCAAAGGCAGAGCCCCCCCCCTTTTTTAAAGGAACCATTGTTTTATTTTTATAAATTTACTTTAATTAATTTATTTATTTTTGGCTGCATTCGGTCTTCGTTGCTGCGTGTGGGCTTTCCTAGCTGTGGTGAGCGCGGGCTACTCCTCGTTGCGGTGCATGGGCTTCTCGTTGTGGTGGGTTCTCTTGCGGAGCACGTGCTCTAGGTGCACAGGCTCAGTAGTTGTGGCTCGCGGGCTCAGTAGTTGTGGCACACGGGCCTAGCCGCTCCGTGGCATGTGGGATCTTCCCAGACCAGGGCTCGAATCCGTGTCCCCTGCATTGGCAGGTGGATTCTTTTTTTTTTTTTTTTTTTTCTTGGTACGCGGGCCTCTCACTGTTGTGGCCTCTGCCGTTGCGGAGCACAGGCTCCGGACGCGCAGGCTCAGTGGCCATGGCTCACAGGCCTAGCCGCTCCGCAGCACATGGGATCTTCCTGGACCGGGGCACGAACCCGTGTCCCCTGCATCAGCAGGCGGACTCTCAACCACTGTGCCACCAGGGAAGCCTGGCAGGGGATTCTTAACCATGCACTACCAGTGATGTGCCACCATCACTCTGGATGGAGCAATGGGTATAGAGATATATTTTTCTTTTTTAAAAAAACCACTCAAATATTGGAGGGAAAGGCAAAAAAAGGAAATGAAAAAAAGGGAGGAGTAAGCATAATTAGTCAATGAGCCAACCAAGGGGTGGCAGCCCAATAATAAATGACCCTCAGCCTTCCGGTTGGGGGATCACATGAGTTACCATTGTCACGACAACCTGGAGACCACATCATCGGGGGCCGCAGTGACTCAACTACATTCAGCTGTAGCCGGGTGGGAATATAGGTCCCAAGTTGCCTGACTGCCCGATTTTTGAAGAGAAACCAGAAATCTGAATTTTTTTTTTTTTTTTTTTTTTTTTTTTGCTGTACGCGGGCCTCTCACTGCTGTGGCCTCTCCCGTTGCGGAGCACAGGCTCCGGACGCGCAGGCTTAGCGGCCATGGCCCACGGGCCCAGCCGCTCCGTGGCACGTGGGATCCTCCCGGGCCGGGGCACGAACCCGCGTCCCCTGTATCGGCAGGCGGACTCCCAACCACTGCGCCACCAGGGAAGCCCCAGGAATCTGAATTTTTATGTGCAACCTTCTAACTTAAATGTTGGCCCCCAAATTTTACCAAACAATATATGGTCCAAACAAAACATGACCGTGAGCTGAATTTGACCTGAGTGCCTCCTGTTTACAACTCTGAACGATCAAGTTTGAGGTCATTGTCCTAGGATGCAATCATAACCATCCATTACAGGGATGTTAGGAGCTCACTTCAGTCTCAGTCTTCCCCCAGAATGTGAATTCCCTGAAGGCAAAGAGCTATGTCTTTGTTGATCACAGTTATACTCTCAGTATCCAGAACTGCCTGGGACAGAGGCGGCGCTCAGTTAATACATGAATGAATGAGTCCGTGCCGGCTGCAGTGTGACAGTCACTGCCCTCATACTGCCGCTTCCGTATGCTGAAGCAGCAGAGAGGTCCCATGGTCGAGGAAGTGGAGCTCTGGTCGTGAACTTCCCTGAGCAGGAATCTCCAATCAGTTCATCCCTCATGGGCTCAGGGCTGGGGCTAAAAGGTAGTCTGAACATTTCCCAGGGCCCTGATACCACAGCTCCATCTGGGGGTAAAGGAACTCTCCCCCACCCCACCCCCGCATTGTCCCATCTCTCTTACTTCCGCATGGATTGTGGCACATCTTCTCCGTGGGTTGGATAGGATTGGGGCCATGCACAGACAGAGCTTGCTGCCTTCTCAAAATACAACCACCCGCATCTCAAATGATTTAGGAAACCACTTTTTAGTTAAAAGCATTGTGTAAAAGATGGTGGAACTTGAGAGAAACACTTGGGAAGGGGTGGGAGAGGCTGGGGTAGGCCACTGTAATTTCTGAGAGTAGTGTTTCCTAAAATGTGTTTTGTGTGTAACGAGTATAATTGAATAGACAGTACTCGAAAAAAAAGAAAAATACATTTGGGGACCATGTTAAACAGACAGGTTTCTTTCCTGCAGGACTTCTCAGAGGCTTTAATATACTAATGCACATCGTGAAACTCCTCTATCAAAATATAGTATGCAGTTCATCCTAGACTAATTGGGCTGTGGAATTTTTTTTTTTTTTTGATAGCATATCATTTAAGACTGTGTTCCTTGGAAATCACTGCTTTGAAAGCTGTCTTCCTGGCTCTGGAAGGTGAGGTTCTAGGTATCATCGTCCTGTGGCTCTTGAGACGTTTTTTTACTGCCCAGAGGCGGTGTCTCTGCTGTGTTTGCAGAATCTCCAGGTGTGACTGGGGGCTGGGCTCTGGGAGGGCAGTGACCCAGGGGACCGCTATCCACGCTGCGTGGAGGCCCGTTTTGCCTGTGGAATCACTCCCTTTCCCATCTTCAGCCTGGCCAGAGGGTGTCCACGGGTAAGTGTAAACTCTGCAGCCTTTTTGAACGGGAGTAAGGAACCCCCCCGCCTCCTGCTTCTAAACCGATACCCCAGTACAGGGCCCAGAGAAGGAAACCTCTAGGTTGAAAGTAACACGAAAGACTGCCTCTCTTAGTTGGGGAGATAGCTGCCTCTAAATTTCTTCCCGCCCTAGGGAACAGAGTGCTGAATTATGGGGTTCAAAGGGCAGGCTACCCTCTGGACACAGCTCCTGGATTCAATGTGGCAGTCAAGACTGCCTCTCCTTCCTGATTCCCGGGACCTTTCACCTGAGGGATAGGGCATGTGAGGGCTGGGGGAGGGGCAGTGGTGGCCCCAGCTTGGATGGAGGTCGGAAAAGCAAGGGGCTTCGAGGGTAGAGTGTGGTGGAAGAGCACCCCTGCTATGGGGGCAGCCTGCCAGGAGAGGGCAGTGCAGAGCCTCCTCCTGTCTTCCCTCCTCCATCTCTTTTGTCTTGGAGCAGACACGTCTGCGCAGAGTGTACTGAACTTGGCCGTTTTCCTCCCCAGACAGGTAAACTGAGGACACCCAGAAAGCCTTCTTCCTTGGTCCTTTCATGGGTATTCAGGTCAACAAGGAGTATGCTGAGGCCTCCAAATTTTCTCTGGTCCAGGGTCCCCCTAACCCCTAATCACAGAAAAAGAGAATCGCGCGCCAGAATTATGGTAGGTAATAAGGTTTACTGAAAACTCGGCCACATTCAGTACTGGTTTGGTGGATACATCAGAAGAGGTTGCATAACATTAATTGGGCAGGTGGAGGGGGCTGGGAGGAGGATGTGTGGGCACGTGTGTGCAGGTGTGCCTGTGCTGGGATGCCTGTCCAAAGTGATAAGTGGAAGGGTGTGTGTGCGTGTGAACAAGAAAAATGAACCAGAACAGGAAACGTATTTTATCCCACTTCACGTTGCAAAAGTCTCACGCCAAAAAAGCTAGACTTTCCTCTACCTATGGCATCAAAAGGGAGTAAAAAATGATTGGATCACCCAGATTATAAATAAGGTTATTTGTTTCTCAAAAATTCCTATTAAAACATTAAATATCAGCTCTTTTGGGGGAAGAAATACATTCATTTCAGGGAGACCTCAGGAAAGCCACCATCCTCTTGCTCCTCCTCAGGGGGCCCCGCGGGGGCCCTCGAGTTGAGCCAGGCAGCTGCTCACATGCTGCCACTGACGGAGACGGCCAACACACAACTGACAAATGAAGCTGCAGGTCCATTAAATTAACTTCAATGGAAAACACACGTGTGATCAGTCCCGTCATTCACAGCCATAGGGGTGGGAGGGAACGGGAGGATGGGGAGCCAACCCCGGGGGACTGGATGTTGGGGTGGGAGGGCGTGTGTTGGGCAGATGGTGGGAAGACTCCTCCTCGTGGTGGAGCCCCCGTTCCTCCAGTGCTGTGTAAGTGACGGCGTGTAGAACAGTGAGGCGGGGGGTGGGGCACCTCCTCCACACTTTGGATATTGATGGGAAGAGGGATGTAGCACCTTCTCCAACCCCTGGCTTCCCACTGGGCTGGATGCTTCTTTCCAATGTTTCTTCTGCCTCCTCTGCAGGATAGAGTGAAGACAAGAGGATGAAGGCTGGTGGAGCCGGCCTGGGAGCAGGGGGACAGCAGTGAGGGACAGGAAGGGTGGACAGATTCCAAGCTAACCTGGCTCCACCCTCTCTGATGGCCCCTGGAGGGGGTGGAACATGTGGGGAGCTCCATCCGAGGGCTGGAACATCTGGGATAAGACACCGCTGTCCTGTTGTTACAGGAGCCGAGTTCTGTGACCACTGGGGATAGCTGTGGTCCCCAAAGTCACCTTGATATGGCTCCTAGCCCAGGTTCTCCTTGGGTCCTGGAGCCAACCCAGGTGAAGGGACTCTGCTTAACCTCCTATAAATGAGCCCACCAGCTTACCACTGATTTCCAGGAGAGAGAGAAGGCAGCTCCGGTGGCTCCCATCCCTCTCTCCCAAGTCCACGGCTGCCTGTGCCCAGAGACAGGGCCTTGGAGGGCTGAGAGGAGCTCTAGAAGTCCAGGTCCCACCCTGGTCTGCCGGATGTGACGCCTCAGGCCGTTCCCCTCCTCCAGCCGTGGATTATACGTTGAGGCTCCCTCCTGCCCTTGAATGTCTCTCAGAGGAGCGGACAACCCTCTGGAGGTGGAATGCAGACCCCCTTTGTCTCTCCCTTTCCTCCTAACTCTGCTCCCTGGCAAAGGCTCACTCTGAACAGCACTGATCCACCTCACAGCGCAGGGCTTGTAAACAACTCAAGTCCTTCAGTGGCGGGGGCTTGGGGGCGGTGGGGGGGGGGGTGCCATCTGTCCTCAGGGATTTGGTGAGTCCAGATCTCACTCCTGCCTTTCTGTCCAGGCTGCTCAACTGGCCCCGCCAAACGGAGTCCTCTGCAGCTCTAGGGAAGTGGGGCCAGGGTACTGGTTGAAGCTTGGTGGTTGGGAAGGAACAGGTGTTTCCTCTGCATTTCCTCCAGCTACTGATTTTGGGAAGCCAGGGTCCAACTTCCTCGGTGCTGCCTGCCCGTGTCTCCTCCCCCCCACCCTGAAGCCCTCCTGACGACCCTCCTGCTCGGTGATCAGTGCCACCTGGGCTGCCCGACTACTCCAGGGAGTCACTGTGTTCCAAGCCCAGGTCGCTGACATTCGTCGTCTGCAGCTCGTCGGCCTCGTCCTCCAGCTCCTCCTCCTCCTCCTCTTCCATCTCATCCTCATCCTCTTCTGTCCCATCCAGTGAGTCGTCGTGTGCGGCCATCATAGCCTGCTGCATGGCCATGGTGGCATTGTCTGAGGACAGGGACTGCAGGTTGTCCAGGTTGATGGAACCTACGTGAGACAAGAAGGCAAGGGTCAGGCCCAGGAAACCCAGTGGCTTCAGTGGTGAGCTCCTACACTGGACAGTCCCCTGGCGTGAAGTCTCCTGTCTGTTTCCCCTGTCAGCCACTCCCTGCCCCACCCCAAGCAGCAGCACTCCTGGGTACCACTTCCTGAGCATCTTGTGTGTAAGTAGGTCAAACACTGTTGCCTTTCGAAGAATTCTGTAAGTAGGTATTATCATCCCCATCCTAAAGAGGATGAAACAGTCTCAGACAGTTGTCATTAGCTCAAAATGACCCAGTCAGGCATGATATAGCTGGGATTCTCTCCCTGGTTGGTCAAGCTCAAAATCTGTTGATTTCTACTCTACCTCATAAGACTATTGCCCACCACACAGAACTGGTACCCAGTCATATAAATGCACGTATACATGAAGGTACGCCTGCACACGTGTGCACCTCCACTCCACTTCCCACACAGAGCTAGCTTCACATGCTAAGCTATAAAACGTTGTCTGGCTCGTGGCTCATTGAATTATTCATTGTGCACCAGGCGACCGGCAATTAGAAAAGTGTATATGGAGGGTGTGATGGAGAAGCTGGGAAAACAAAGCTCTTCCTGGCCTCCGTTCACAAGCCAGCTGCCTGCTTCGGTATTTATAGATGGCCCTGGCTCCCGGGGAGCTGTGCAAACACTGACTGGTGCTGAGGAACTTCAGGTGGGTGTGCGACTGAGGAGGGAGGACTCTGCTGAGGAGCCACTGACTCAGATGACCACCAACTGACTCTCACCAATCTCACCAACTCACCAATCTCACCACTCGTCTTTGTGAGATTGCTTTTGGCTTGTTAAAATACACGCAAAAAAAAAAAAAAAATCCCCTTCTTTCAGGCTGACATACTTCGTTTGATGGGGATCGGGTAGGGATACCTATCGTGACAGAGCTGACACGGCCACTCAAGCGTGTAGACGATCAGCCCCTGACTCTGCACAGCTGCGCCCATAGGAGCTCCAGGAGCCCCTCCCAACCAGCCCCCCACCCCCGTCTACAGTACCCTCAGCCCCAGCTCTTACCATCGGGGTTTGTCCCCGGGGCACCACCCTGCTGCTGCAGCACCCCTGCAGCAATGGAGTTGGGCCAGAATCTTTGGGTGGGCCGGTGCTGCGACTTGATTTTCTTGGCTTTGGGGGCAGGGTCGGGGTTGCTGGCGTCAAGCATGGGCTGCAGGATGCGCCTCCGGGCGTTGATGAACCTGCCCAGGAGTAAGATGGAGACGGGTAAGTCACCACCAGGGAGCGGGAGCATGTGTGCGCAGGTACGTGTGTCTGTGTGTGGGTGTGTGCACGTGTACGTGTGTATGCACACGTGTGCGTGTGTTTGTGTGTGCACACGTGTGCGTGTGTGTGCAGAGAGCGCTAAGCCGCTTCCAGACTCTGAGAAGCTAGCTGGTCCTTGTACGGAACAGACCGGGGTCTGGTCTAGGGTATGGAAGCACAGCTGTGATGAGCCCTGGGCACCGAGGAGCTCGGGACGTCACCAGGGGGCTTGGAGACCACAAATCAGGGTGGGACGAGTGCGTGAGAAGGGTCAGGAATCTCTGCTCCAGACTGGTCAGGACTGAACAGAGGAAGGAAGAGCCCCCCAGTCAAAGGCACTAACCTCTGACCTGACCTCTCTGCAGAAGGCCAAGGGTCTGCTCCCATCCAGCCAGAACTTGCCCTCTGAGATTTCTATGACACCCCAGCCGGCCAGAGGAGGGGGCACGGGAGCCCTGTGGCGGGGAGAACTGCCAGCCCCTCCCTATTCTTCCTGCTCCCAGCCCTGCAGTGTTTCAGCCTGAGCTCTTTTTACATGGGTGGTGAGTAGACCAGATGACCACCGGTGGCCTCGGGTCGTGGGATGCAGGCCCCCCTGTGTGTCCGTAGTGCAGGTGGGGCTGGGTTTTCTGCAGGAAGGCAAGAAGCTCCCCGTGATGTTCCTGACACAGTTTCCCAGGAGAGGGCGCTGAGAAGCTGCAGATGAAGCTATAGGTGTTGATTCCGGATATCTGCTTCCAGCCCACATGCGATGGCTGGCATGGTCGCCAGGTTGAGACTGAGGCCAGGCTGGGCACTCTAGCCTCTTTCCTCTGCTATGCATTCCCCTGCCCAGCAAGTGGCCCCTGGGTCTGAGAGCCTCTGGGCAGGCGATCCTAACTCACCAGTTATTCACTTGCAGGAGGGTGAGGTTTGTCTGGGCCGCAATCTGCCTCTTCTCATCCTCCGTGGGGTAGGGGTGCTGAAATGAGAGGTGAAGGGCTAGTGAGGGGTGGGCATGTGGTGGCCTGGTCGCCCTAGAGACCATGCCCACGACACAGGCACCATTGCGGGCCAGGTAGCCCCAGTGGTTTGGAAGCCCAAAAAGGGGAAAGTGTAATGTTGTTCCCCAGAAAGAATGGCCAAGGGCTTGGAGGGAGGCTGCTCTGTGCCTGAGGAGGGCCACCTGCCCTGAGCCCAGCCCCCCATGGTGGAGGACCAAGTGGTTTCCCAAGGGCCGGTACAGTTCAATACTGATCGCTTCCAAAGCAGTGTCACATTCTCACTTGGTCCACCCCCAAACAGGCAGGTCAGGCATTATCAATATTAGGATTGACAATGGCCTCAAAAGCCCACAGGACTCTCAGAAGGTGGTAAACGGGTGAACGAATCCATTTAATTTAAACTAACTGACATTTACTGAATATCTACTACGTGTGCAGATTCCTGCAGGCATCCTAGGAGACAGAAGATAAATATAATGATAACTACGACTTGTGGAATACTTTGTAGCCTATGAAATGCTTTCATGCACTTAATTTCACTTAATAGAGCATATCGGTAAAACTTGGTAAGAGGCAGGTTAGGTGAAGAAACTGAAGGACTATCTCCACTGCCCCCCAGATGGCGGCATCAGCTCGGAGCTCAGTTCTGACGTTGGTCCGGGCTCCCCCCATCACTTCATGCTGCCACTTTGTGAGATGGAGTCAGTGTCTTTGTGGGGGTGAGTGAGGACGTGGAGCAGGGCCTTCAGTCCTGCACTGATTACACGTTTGTCTCTCTCTCGGATCATGCTTCATGAGGGCAGAGACCAGCTCTTATTCATGCATCCCCAGCACCCGCCACATGTACCTGAAGTACAAATGGCTGCCGAGCAAAAGAAAGCAGAAACCAGGCGGTAGGTGCTGGGGTTTGGGTAACACGCACCGGAGAAGCTTAGGAGAAGTGGGTGTTGGCCAAAGCGCTGGGGAGGCTGAATAGGTCACATTAAAGACAGGGAAAGTTTGGGGTGGCAGGGGGTTAGGGGACCTTCTGGATCCCGCTGGGTGGTGAGCCGCATGATGTCTGGGTCTATGTGTCTGTGTGTCTTTCCCAGGCTTCTGCATAACACCTGGCACCCAGCAGGCTTGCAATATAGGCGTGATGAGCGTCTGAAGGGGTCAGAGCCTTGCCCTGGCAGCTAGGGGAGGTTCGGGAGCTCTCGGTAGAGGGCCAAGCTGTCCTCAGGTCGGAACCATCCCCTTATTGAGGTGGTATGAGATAGCGGTGCTTGGGCTTTCCAGAGTCCTGAAGAGCGGGACTCAGATTCTGGCTCTATCATGAAGAGCTGTGAGATCTCAGGTGCATCACTTAACCCCACATCATAAAGTCATCTAATGATTAAAAGAAATTACACTTGTAAAGTGCTCGATAAGAGATCGCTCTTCATACTATTATTGGGCAATGTTGGCAAGGTGCTTAAAGCTCTCTAAGGGATGAGCTTGAGATCAACAACCTCCACAGAACTCTCATTGTCAGTGACAAAGGAAAGGAACCTCTTCGGTGTCCTCAGTGTCCCTTGACTGAAGCAATCAGGGTCGTGTGTTGTTTTAATTCACACCTCTGACCCTGACCACAACACCAGGGCAGCCGGGACTCGTGATCCATATAATGTTAAGATTCTAACAAGAAGGAAAGCGCGTCGGTGTCACAGGAGCCAGTTTCATCTAACTGGGAAGGAGCCGAGGGAGGTGGGGAGGAGACTGAAGCCTCCCAGGGGCTCCGTGCATCTGACACCCTCCGGGGAGGGGGTGGTGGCCGAGCCCTCCTCCCCTGCCCCGTGGAGCTCCAAGCTCAGCGGCCCTGATAAGGAGCCGAGCAGCCTCCCTGTCATCCGTGGCAACCGGTCTGAGAACACAGCAAAAATATAGTAACCTTTTGGCCTTCCCGGGCCCCACTAGGCCCTTCATACCTCCATGCCTTTGCACATGCTGTTCCCTCTGCTGGAATGCTCTTTCTCCCACTTTTCCACTGCGTACGTTTCTGAGCTTCTGCAAAGAACTTTCACGGGTCAAGTCCTCTGAGAGGCCTCTCCCCCCAGCTCCCCGGGGCAAAGTGAGTCACTGCTGCACTTGAACAATTGCCTTTAGCCCACTATATGGTGATAGATATCTCCCCCTATCCTGGGAGTTGCTCTCAGGCAGGGACCCAGTCTTATTAGACATTGTATCTCCAGTGTCCAGACCAGTAACAGGCAGAGTGGATATTCAGTGTTCGTGTATGAAACAGATGAGTGAACCAGCACAAGAAGGAGATGGCTGACTTGTTCCCTGAGCCTTGCCAACTGCGCCGGTTCATCAACCACAAGTGCTGGGAAGCTGCTACCTCGGAGGTGCCCGCAAGTGAACGATACCCGGCCATAGAGCTCACAGCTTAGAGGGAAAGGCTACAGGCAAAGGAAAAAGCCTCTATTAAAAAGTAGTGTGGGGGCTTCCCTGGTGGCACAGTGGTTGAGAATCTGCCTGCTAATGCAGGGGACATGGGTTCGAGCCCTGGTCTGGGAGGATCCCACATGCCACGGAGCAACTAGGCCCGTGAGCCACAACTACTGAGCTTGCTCATCTGGAGCCTGTGCTCCACAACAAGAGAGGCCGCGATAGTGAGAGGCCCGCGCACCGCAATGAAGAGTGGCCCCCGCTCGCCACAACTAGAGAAAGCCCTTGCACAGAAACGAAGACCCAACACAGCAAAAATAAATAAATTAATAAACTCCTACCCTCAACATCTTTAAAAAAATAAAAGTAGTGTGTCTTCAGCACTGCAGTCTGTAAACTGTTTTAGTAAACAGCTCAGATTCTGGAGCCAAAAAAAAAAAAAAAAGTAGTGTGTAAGTACCCATCGGGTGGTAAGAGAAGTCAGGGGAGCCCTCCCTAGGGAGGAGGGACTTCAACTGGATTTTGAAGAATGGCCAAGCCATCCCAGTGAAGGAGGACCTGGGCCTTCCAGACAGGGGCTTTGCACTGGGACTTATAGTCAAGTCAGTCAGATGCAAATCTCGTCCATCATTAAAAACCTCCAGAGAAGGAAATGCTTCAGCCTCACCCAGTTAATGTTTGCTGTCTCTAAGGAGGCTTCTGGTGCGGGCCGCCATTCTGAGTGGATGTCATCAATCCACAGATTAATGTGCTCCCAATTAATGGAGAGGGAGGAGAAGCAGGGTCCCTGAAACTGGCTGGTGGTTCTCTTATGGTAGAGATACAAAGCCCTTAACCTCCTGGGGGGCAAGTCCCACCACCCGTCGCTCCTGGGACCAGTGTCTCGTGAGGCATGCGGTGGAGGCCATGGGGTGAGTGGCAGCATCTGGCACGGCCTTGGGGACAGGTGTGTAGCCAGAACATTCCTGGCACCATGTCTGGGTGCTCATGCGAACAGTCTAGCTTGTCCACGCCTCCAGCTTGTCTACGCCTCACACCAGATGATTTCTGAGGACAGAGTCAAAATAGTCCTGGCCCCTGGACAGCCCTCGATTTGGTCAGTGCTACTTTTAGCACAAACGGGACGGCTCGAGGCCAGGGACGGGGAGAGGAATCCAGCGAGATGGTGGTGAGCCATCAGGCTGCGGCAGCTGCTCTCTGATCGCAATTTGGAGAAACTCCTCTGGAGTCGGGAGGGAAGGGCACAGACAGCAGCCCTCTAGAAGAGACGGAGAATGGACCAGAAAATTACAGCTCCTTTTCAGGGCCAGCAGGGAGCCTCAGGTGGCTGGGCAGTGCTGCCTGGTGGTTAAGAGCACGGCCTTTGCAGAGGTCAAGTCCTGCACCCAACACTTAACCAGCCATGTGACCTTGGCAATTTATTGTTTGATGTATGCCATCCTCAGTTTCCTGGGCTTAAAATAGAAATAAGAAGACGGTGACTACTCCTTGGACTTCGGGGATGATTGAATGAATGATGCAGGCAAAGCATGTGTGCTGCACTGACTCACTCTGCACCACATGGTGAAGCCTCCCAGACACGGTATCGTTGAATATTTAGTCTCTGGGGAAGGGAATTGCAGGATTTATACTGAGTAGGCGTTTCACAGCACCACAGTGGGCATCGGGAAGCTCCTCTGACGTCTAACCAAACTCTTTCCCTGACACCTCCCTTTTCCCTGTAACTCAAGTCTCTTCTGGGCTAAATTGAAGCTGAAGGCATCTCTCAGTTTGAACTATGGGTTCCCCCTAGGGTCCTGGGTCTGAAAGCAGCTCAGCCAGGCTGGTCCATGGGCCCCTGGCCTCGTCTTTCACTCAAAGCCCACCCAAGATGGTGCACCCACCTCCTAGCCAGGAAGACCCGCAGGAGGCCGGCCACGTCCCAGAGGGACACAGCACATGGGAAGCAGCAGCCTGCAGGTGTGAGTCGGAGCTGCCGCTGGAGCAGGGCCTGGAGCTGGCTTTCCCACTTCCCTGCACCGGGGTCAACCACACCCTCCTTCCCTTCTCACTCCTGAGCAACTGTGGGCACGTGACCTGCTGCGGCCACAGCTTGATAGAATGGCTGCTGCTCTAGAAGGGCCAGAGACCAGCCGGAGGGAGGCAGCCAGGATGGTGAGGGGCCCTGAAACAACCACATTTCATCACATCGAATATGCAGGGCACACCCCGACTCCAGAGATGCTAGAGCAGTTTGCGATGCAGAGGGGCACACAAGTCACCCAAGGACCCTCCCTCTCCTGCTGTAGCTGCCCTTGCTTATATGTCCCACTCTTCCATTTCTCTCTCTTTTCAACTCCCCTCCCCACTTACAACTGTGCACACACAGAAAAGCACAAAGAACTGAAATGCGTAGCTTGGTGTAGTATCACAAACACCCATGTGACCACCCGCCAGGTCAAAAAACAGAATTCTACCAGCACCACGGCAGCCCCTCCCAATCACCTACCTCCAAAGATATCCTCCCCAAAGATAACCTGATGTTTATGGTAATTACTTTTTTTGCTTTTCCTTATAGTTTTACTATCTATGTTACATCCTTAACCATTATGGCTTAGTTTTGCCTGGTTTTGGACTCTATATAAATGGAATCATATAGCATGTAGTATTTCACTCCACAGTATGGTGTGAGATCCACTTATGGCTGTTCTATGTAACAATCACATTCATGTTCATTGCCGTATAGTGTCTCATTGTAAAAATCTACCCCCTTCCAGTTCTTCACCCTCCTGCAATTACAAAACCACTCTCCCTCCCTCTGGCTTCTTCTTCAATCCATCCTTCTCATGGCAGCAAGATTGGTCCTTCTTAACCTGCCCCCAACCCCTTAGGTCCCCCCCATGAGCTCTGAGCCCTCACCCTACCCAGGATTCCACACACTACAAGGATGATCTGTTGTTTTTTACCCCAACCAGACAGGCTGCAATGTTTGAGAAAAGGGTCCACACCTGTCTTTTCATCCCCACCTCATTGGTGCCAAGGAAAATGCCTGGCCCGTGCTGAGCGTTCAGTATGTCTTCGTTGAATGATCATAGGACCCTAGGGGGGTAACTGGTACTTGTCACCATTCCCTTTGTGTGTGTTTGTGGGTGTGAAGATGGGTAGGAGAGGGTGGGGGAATTCTAGCTTGTATCAGGCTGCCTACGTATTAACAGTGCTATTCCCACAGCTGATTGTTTCAAGCATATTTGTGGGGGAAGGGGGACGGGGAGGGGGTACCTTCTACACATGAGAAAACTGAGCCCAGAGGCATTAAACACTGGCCCCAGGTTATATGGGGGGTACATGGCAGAGCTGGGACCCACACCCCCTGTATCTTTAACCACATCCATTCCACCTCTGTCAGCTACTGTGCTTTTTAACATATTGTTGATCTTCACCATAGGTAGGTATTATTATCTCCATTTTATGAAGAGGAAATTGACATCAGAGAAGTTAATTGACCCGCTCAAGGTCATATAGTCAGTAAAAAATGGAGCAGGGCTCAATCGCAGGTCTGTCTGCCTCCAAAGCCTTGTTCCTTCTACTGTACCAGGCTGCCCTAAAGGAACTAATCTTTTCTACAGACCAAACATCCCCAGCCTTTAACCATTCATCATGTGACACGTTTCCTGTCGGAGTCATTTGAACAGACATTTCCCCATCCTGGCTGCCATTCTCTGGACACGACTTTTCAAAGGTCCTTTTGATATCTGATGCTCAGTCCTGGACACACTATGCTGGATGTGTCTGACCAGCAAGATGCGCAAGCCCCCTCACCTCTATCGAGTCGTCTATTCCCCAACCCCTTGCGTGTGTGTTTGTGTAACAGCACTTGATTACATCACGGGTTGACCGCTCGTAGTATGTGTATGATTTATTCCCCCGATTTATTTATCAGCTCTTTGAGTGCCGAAATCATGTCTCCTACCTGAAGCTTAGGTGTTAGTGGACAGTTTAGTTAAAGATCTGTGTTCTGGTGGAGAGAAGCCCCCGGGATTCAGGAAGAACAAACGAGATCTTCCTGTACTTTCAGGGAACAGAACTAGACCTGGGTAAACGCTGAGACGGGAGAGCACAGGCTTTGTCAGCTTCTCCCTTTTTGGTGCCTTGTTGACTCTTCCCAGCGCCCCTCTCACAAATCCCCGGGTCTTCATGTTATCCTACAGTCAGCTTCCTGAATTGGAGGCCTCTGGCCTCTAGGGCTTCACGGTCAAATCCCCTACAACTATGTTCATGATGATGGAGATAAAGCTTTCATCAGAGTCTCAAAAGGGTCAAGGACCTAGAAGAGGTTGAAGACAATTGCTAGGAACCTTTCCTCTGGCACCCCAGTCTGGCTTACCTCCTCAAAATGCTGTGTTTAAAAATGTTCTAATCTTCATCTTCTACCAATAATAAGCACTGGCACTCTTCCCGTGAAAGTGATCTTAGCTGAGTGGGTGTAGAAAACCAAGCTTTTGGACTAATTCATACCTAAGCTGTGAAGGAGTGATGCCTCAGGGCCTCGCTGTAGGTATTTTGACAAGGATTGGATCATTTTAAGTGGGTCTCTGATGAGTGAGATTTCAGATAAGGTGATGAAGTTAGGGCAAACAGTAGCAGACAAGATATTCTGGAACGAGAATGGTTCAGTCTCCCTAGGCCATTTTCTTACTTTTCAAGGTTTCTTACTTTCCTCCACAGATTCCCTAGAAGTGTCAAGGTTTCTCTCAGCGTTTTCCACGGCAGGGCAGATTGCGGGGATTCCTGGAGGGAGACTCGGGGTGTACGTAGCAGCAGCTGTGTCTGTATCAGGACAAAGTACCTTCACATCCAGCATCTTATTCTAGCTGGGCATCGTGATTCCCATTTTACAGCAGAGGAAACTGAGGCTTAATGAGGTTAAGCAATTCACCGCAGGTCTGCTGGCTACATAGAGGGGGCAGTGAGACTCAAATCTAGATCCTGCCTCTGAGTTCCATGCCCTTTCCATAGGCTGTCTCTCTCTGTTGTAAGAGCCACCACTGTTCTAAGTCAGCTGTCGATGAAGCCTGTACACGGGCCTCTGACAGGGATAGATGCATGCTTCCTTCAGAGCTTAACACAATCCTAGGCACGGGGAAGAGGGCAAGAGTGTTTGCTGAGTGACTGAAGGCAACACCAAGGCGCAGAGGCAACCAACTGGATCCCACCTCCACAAGCCTTCCTTGGCTGGGAGCCTGTGTGCAGGGCACACACTGTACCTGGATGTGCAGCAACCCTATTTCTTCCAGCAGGGATGAGCCCAGCATGTGAGGCTCTAGCCCTGTGGGTGAGGAGAGCTGGCAATCTGACAAGGAATCTCAAAGATAAGGACGGGCTCAGAACCGTGGGGTGTACACGAACGTGTGTAGAAGCATCACTCGAGACCCAAAAGTTGAAACAACCCACATGTCCATAAACTGATGAACGGATAAACAAAATGTGGTCTATCTACACAATGGGATACTGCTCCGTCAGACACAGGAATGAAGCACTGCTATGTGGTACACTATGGATGAACCCTGAACACATCACGCTAAATGAAAGAAGTCAGTCACAAAAGACTCCATATCATACGATTTCATTCATGTGAATTATCCAAAAGAGGCAAACCCATCGAGACAGAAAGTAGATCACTGGCTTCTAGAGGCAGGGGAGTGACGGCTAACGGGTACAGGGTTTCTTTCCAGGGTGATGAAATATCCTGGAATGAGATAGTGGTGATGATTGCAGAGCTTTGTAAATATACTTGAAACCTCTGAATTGTACAGTTAAAAAGAGTGAATGTTATGGCATGTGAGTTATATTTCAATAACAAAAGAATCAAACAGAGAAGGCCCCTGGTGTTTTTGTGCACTCAGCTTTTGTGACTATAGCCGAGTTTATACGAGGGCCCTGGAGCAAGGTCCTCAGCTCTGTGGGGCAGGGGTGAGATGGCTGCAAGCAGAGTGCAACTGTGACCCTGGCTGGATGCGTGCCAGGCTTGTGGATGTGATGGATACGGAAGGAAGAGGAGGGCTGAGATAGTAAGACAGCCTCACTGTATCTAAAACTAGGGCCAGGCTATCAAAATCCTGCAGCTGTCCCAGGATGGGGCTCTGGGCCTCAGCTGAGGGTCGGGGTCCCCCTTTGCTTTACCTAGACTTTGCATGGGAACCGAGAGATGCTGTGGTTTCTTGCGTCAGTGCAGAGGCAGTAACAGCCTAGTGGGTGAGACATTAGAGGCTCAAGCCACACAGACCTGGGTTCAAATCCTGCGGGACCTTGGGGAATGCGTTACCTTCAAGGAGCCTAGTTTTGTTATTGGTAAAATGAGGATCATTTCACCCGCTGGCTGGGCGGGTGAAATGAGATGATGCTGGAAGATGCTTGGCCCGCACCCGACGCACAGAAGTAGCTAAGGGAGGAGGGGCTCCTTTGATGGTGGCAGGGCCGCTGGGGCTTGGTTTCTTCTCTAGGCTCCCCCCACCCTCAGAAAATACTCTGTAAACTTGTTCCTGTGCTTGGGTAACAGCAGCACAGAGAACAGTCACATTTTTGACGGAAATAAGCAGAATCACCCAGGCAGGACAGGGGGAGGCTGGGATCTGGACAAGAGGGGATGAGGGCAGAAGCGGGGGTTGAGCTGCGCCCCTCCCTCTCTCCTCCATGAAGAGGACCCTCTGCCAGGGTTTCTCACCCTATCTGGATTTGTAATGGAATGATTGCTTCCAGCAGGAGTTTAGCTGCTTTCAGCCAAAATGCAGTAGCAAGAAAATCTCACTGGATTCTTCAGGGACCCAGAAGCAAGGAACTGATGGATGAAACCATCCCAGTCTCACTGCAGCCTAACAGCAAAAAGGCTCCGGGGTTTAGCCTCCATCTCAGGAGCACGCTGTCACCTGAATACATTTCTATAGCTGCCAGTGCCCCAGAACAGTGGAAATGACAAGAAGCCTCAGACACAGGGCAAAAGGAATCAAAGAATACTAACTTCTGCCTGAGGGAAAGAAGAAAACAGGAAAACCAGCATCTACAATAGAAGTTCTAATAACCGATCTCTATTAAACAAGTCTGCAGATTATACCACGCTCTGCCTTTCTGCTGTCAACCATTAGAACTGCTGTCTACAGTATCCTGAAGGCTTGAGATGAATAGATTACTTTGTAGAATGTTCATTAGCCAATTTATGTGCTTGTCAGAAAGTCAGCCGTGTTTGTGTTGACTAGTTTATGCCAGTTATGCGTGTTACTGTTATTATGTAACTTTATTCTGTAAACCAATAAAATATGAGTGCAAAAAGCAAGAGTTGTTGCTAAGAAAACGAAGTGGAGTGCTTTGGAAAGACTCCAGACTCAAATTTGCTTAAAAGTGAGATCAGGTGAGACAAGTATAAGAGACTGGGATACACAATAAAAATCTAGAAATATCCTGCAGACAGATTACTTCCCAAAAGCCAAAGTTCTTATTCCATTTTAAATAAAGATGAAATTTATAGATCTTATAGGAGAAGTTTGTGCAAGTAAATGACAAACTTTAATCAGAAAATGACCTTGTCCTTATATCAAAACATGAGCAAACAAACATATTACGTATGTCTTTTAAATCAAAATAAAACGTATCTTACATGTACCCCTATGTTCATAGCAGCACTATTCACAATAGCCAAGACACGGACACAACCTAAACGTCCATCGGCAGATAAATGGATAAAGAAGATGTGGTACACACGTACACGTACACACACACACACACACACACACACACACACAGGAACACTACTCAGCCATAAAAAAGGCTGAAATAATGCCATTTGCAGCAACATGGACGGACCTAGAAATTATCATACTAAGTGAAGTAAGTCAGAAAGAGAAAGACAAATACCATATGATATCACTTGTATGTGGAATCTAAAATATGACGCAAATGAATATATCTGTGAAACAGAAACAGACTCACAGATGCAGAGAACAGACTTGTGGTTGCCAAGGGGGTGGGGGTGGGGGAGGGAAGGATTGGGAGTTTGGGGTTAGCAGATGTAAACTAGTATATATAGGATGGATAAACAACAAGGTCGTACTGTACAGCACAGGGAACTATATTCAATATCCTGTGATAAACCATAATGGAAAAGAATATGAAGAAGAATGCAAACATATATATGTATAACTGAGTCACCTTGCTGTACAGCAGAAATTAACACAACATTGTAAATCAACTCTACTTCAATAAAATAAATTAAAAAAATAAAATGTATCTTTTTAATGGTTGTTTCTTTCTTCAATCAACTTTTCCAATTAAACAATCAACAAATTAGTTGTCTCCCCTGCACTGGATATGAGAACATCACTGATATTGAGATCTGCCCTTTTTCATACCTTTTCTAGGACTGAACAGCTACTATATGCCTAATACAACGTTGCCACAGAGTGGGGTTCTCCAAGAACTACAGTCTCAGACTTGTTCCTCAGAGCAACAATGAAAACAAGAGTGACTCAGAGTGATCAAATATTGGGGAAAAGCTTCAAGCCATGCCCCCTCTTGCAAATTCACGATGCTCCCCTAGTATACTAAGGGTAAAGAAATAAGCTAAACTTCGTATAACCAGATTTTCCCAAATCTGTTTCATCAGGGTACCCTTTCTTGGGAGCAACACCTATAACATCCTGTAAAGGTACCCACTTTGGGAAGCAATGCTTTGGGGCCCAGAGAAGAGGTATCATGTATGATCTCTATTCTTAAACAATTTACAGCTGAGTCAGATATACAACATGTAGATTCGACACACACCTATACACACAGAACAGGTAAGTAACAGTATTAGTCAATGTATTCTTAGGGTCAGATGATGGGAGAATCAGGAGGTATTACAGATCAGAACAACAGATCAGCCATCCACCTCTAAATAACTTTCACAGGTGTTGGGCCTTGGCCTCAAAAACTTGCTCTTGGTCTGCTGTCCTAGAAAGTTCACATTTCTTGAGTGTGACTGTGTATCAGGCATGGCTCTTTACATAAGTTATCTCATTTAGTTTTCTCAACCATGGAAAATGGGTATTATCTCCTTTTTCAAAGAAATAAAGTGATTACCCAGCTAGTGGAAGGGCCTCAATTCATACTCCTGTCTGTCTGGCTTGAAAGCCTGTCTTCTTTCCACTGTGCCCTGTTACCAAGAGCCTTCACAGGCTTTTTCCTGAGCTGGGGTTTAGGGGAATTGTGTGCCCACCTGTATCTGGGGAGCCAGCCTTGGCCTGCAGGGGACAACTGCGTCATGCTAAGTCCCTAGAGCCTGGACTTCTCCCCATCTTCTTCCTCCCCCTCTTCCAGAAGTTCTGAGTTCTGACTTTAAAGGCCCACGGATCACTCTCTTGTCCTCTCTCCATGGCCTCTGTGGGGAAGGCATTAAGTGGGGGAGGACTTGCCAATGTCAAGTGCTTTATCAACAGTATCCACACTGCGTGCACTCCGAGCTGCAGCGGGCCCAGGGCAGGCGACGGCCTCACTCAGACAGTTCAGCAAGTCCCCGCCATCGTTCCGGGTCCCTCTGCAGCTCTGACCTGGCTCCTTCTTTCCCCTCTGCTTTGTGCTCAGTTGCTACACCCTCTCTTCCCTGCCTCTACTTTCCTCTGCCTTCCCACGTCCGGCTGGAGGTGGCCGTGGAGTGGAAGGGAAAGACCCTGAGCCTTTGAGGAGGCTCAGCAGGAGGGAGGCAAAGGGCAGGGCGAGAGGCAGGACATGAACTGAGTCCAAGGTCAGAGGAGGGCTGGAGAGTGTGACCCTCCGTCTCAGGCTGAAGACTTAACTCAGGGGTGAGTTGCCATCGGGTACGGGAGGCACCGGAAGTGACAGGAGTCAGCGGGGGGCACTGGCCTGGACATCAGGCTCCTCTCCCTCCTATACTTGCCTTTTCTCCCCTCAGAAGTAAGGTTGTAGGTGTGTTCACATCAGTCTTCAAACATGCACAGGATGGGGGTAGGGAAAGGAAGAGAAGCGAGGGAACGAACATTTAATAAGACCCAGTGTGCTAGGGTCTTTGCACTCATTTCACTGCTCCGTCATGATCGCCACAAGCGGTGAGTGTGGCCAGATCACAGAGGAAGAGGGAAAGCCTGGATGTGAAGCTGGGTTTGGTTGCCTCAAAAGCCCATGAGCTTTCCACCAAACCCACAGCCCTACAGTTACACAGCAACACAATGTAACACATGGCCTCCTCTAGGTCCATGGCTGGGGCCGGGGAGGTAGCCTGGGTGCCCCCAACTTGGGTGTTACAGCTCAGTGCACAGAGACAGAACCTCCCCTACAGAGGCCCTCTTCCCGGCGCTGGGGCTGGGAGCTTCGCACAGACACTGGGCTCTCAGGGCCACCAAGTCCATCTGAGCCCTCTGGCTCTCTAACAACATGGAAGAGAGAACAGGCAGGAGACCTGGGCATCCCCACCGCGAGCTCCAGATACTGAGTCAGAGCAAGAAGCCAAGGCTGGGCCTGGCTTCATCACTAGACTCCGGGAGTCTCTCCAACCTCCTCTCCTGGCTTTAACCCTCAGCCTTCCAGCGCTTTCTCTCCAAATTTGGTTATTGTTTGCTCCCAAGGTGGTGCCTTCAAGATGTGCTTCCTCAGCAAACGCTGGGGCGGCCCTGAGTCCTCATTCCCCAGAGTCGGCGGGGAGGGTGTTCATACCGGTGGGGGGCGCAGAGCTCAGGCCACATCCAGCACCTCAGAGCAGTTCTGGCCATCTGCTGGGGGGCAGGAGATCCTAAGATCCCCAGATCCTAGGACCACCTGGGCCTGGGCGCCCTGGCTCTTGGAGGCACTTCCATTTCAAATAAAGGGCTGATGATTGACTGATTAATTAGTTCCCACGATCCGCTGGCTTTCTCTCCTTGTCTCTGAAGAAAGAGTCCCCCTAACTGCTGATTCTTCCCCACACTTTTCCGACCAATATATCTACAGCCCCAAGCTTGGTATTTGTCTTCTGTCTGTGTGTCTATTACTCATGCCAGGCCAAGAGCTTGCAGTCCACTGGGAGCCCGCCTGTGCTCGAAGAATCTACCTCCCCACCCCAGACACACACACACACACACAAACACTCAGCCCAGAGTCACTGCTCCAGACCTTGAGTGATACTAGGAGGTTGCAGTGTTGAAGTCACTCCTGATATTCAAGGCCTGTCTGCTGCAACTTACACTGCACACAAACACAACTATCGTCATGGTATGTGCACAGGGCAGGTGCTTTATAAACATTATACTTAAATCTGAGGCTGTGTCGTCATTTTATGAAAGAGGCTCATGAAAGCAACTGCTCTGCGTTTCTGAGCTCGGCTGGTTACGTGAGGCCAGGATTTCTGCCTGGGCAGCCCCTCCGGGGGGTGGGCTCAGCCACGGCTCCCCAGTCTGTGCCTCTTCTGGCTGCCCTGATCAGAGGGAAATGGACGCACACCCTCTGCTTCCCCCTGCACTGAGGACTCGGGAAGCAGAAGAGCCCTGATGGAGAATCAGCATTTTCTTCCACGGGAGCGGGCAGGGGTGAGCATGGCTGACGGCGGGAGGAGGTTCTGAACCAGTGAGCACAGCCCCGGCTCCCACAGAATCTCACCCTATCCCTGAAACCACCCTGTCCACTTGCCCAGTACTGCGTTCTCTCCAGAATGTGTCTGTCCCCATTCCCTCATCGATGTCTCACACTTTTTTGAGGCGGCAACCGCAAGCACTGGAACTCCCAGCTGTAGGTCCCATTTAAGCCTCCCTCTGCCGTGGCCTCTGGACCATGGTATCCCTATCAGAGGGCCTCTCTTTGAGGCCACACCCTCTGCAGATCTAGGGATGATGGTCTGGTGCCCAAGGGCTTCTTCATACCCCACGCTGCAACTCCACACCCCAACACACACACACACTCACCATGAGATGCTGGAAGAGCCAAGAACGCATTATATTGGTGGCATGCTTGGGCAAGACTCCTCGTTTGTTCTTGGACTTCTTATCCTCATTGTCCAGGAGGGAGGTGAGGTCAAGGTTAACCTTCAGGGCACGTGGAGAAAAAATCAGCATCAGCAGCCTGGCGGGCCAGCGGCTAGGGACCTGTTGCCATAGAGACGGCAGCCTCTCGCTGCCAATCCCCTTTCCCAACTCATTCTGAGGGCCCGGGGGAGGTTACCTTTCCTGTCACCCAGCGCCAGCCTCTCAGAGGACGGGAGAAGGGAAGACGGTGAAGAGGGAGGAGAGGGGATGAGAGAGGAGACAGAGGAAACAGGGTCATGCAAAGGGCACAGGAGAGAGAGATTTGCCGTACACCATCCCATAGTTATTAGCATTCCTGGGGTACAGTAGAGTCTGCACAGCGCTTTCCTATCCATTACCATGGTCAGCCCTCACATCAGCCCTGTAGGCTGGTGGGGCTAGTGTGCAGCTGGTGTTAATCCCTCGTCTATGGATAAAAACTCAGAGGCTCAGAGAGGTTAGGTGACTTATCCGAGATGGCAGAGTTAATGTCAGATCTCGGGCCTCTGACTTCAGATCTTCTCACTCCCACCCTGGCCCCCTTGTGTACGCTCTACCCCACTGAGCTACAGAGTGGCTCCGAGTGTAGACCAGGAATAGGAAGTGCAGGATCCCTTGATGTAACCCCGAGAGGCAGCAAAATCCCAGTTGATAAAACCTCTCCAACACCCACCTTCTTTTCTGTCAAGTGGGGGTAATGATACCCCTTAGAGGACTAATGAGGATGTAAGGAGCTCCTGGTGTAAAGTGCCGAGCAGGCAGTAAGGCGTTACGGTTGCCCTCCCCCAAACCCATGCACGTATGCACACACCTATACTGTACACACACACTCACCTGTGTGTTCTGGATCTGGATGGCTCCCTGGGGGATTGCTTGGGTGACCACCTGACCCTGGGAGGTTACCATGGTAACCGGCTGGTATAAGGCTCCACCTGAGGAGACAACCACTTTTGGAGTCCCCTGCCATAGGGGTGGGTAGGAGTGAGGGCAAGCAGGGTTCCCAATGCCCTTGGCACTCACGGGTAAACACCCTCTACTCCGGAGGCATTCAGCCCCTGTGGAGGAGGGGTGGGATGGGGATGGGGTCCAGAGAATAGAGTCTCTCTGTGTGTTTGGCGGAAGGGTCTCTGACGGGCTTATGAGACTTTGACCCAAATTTGTTCCAAACCACCATCATCAGGTCTTGCTAACCATCTATAAGCTTACTGAACACTTTAGTCAAGAAACGCAGCTGCTAGGGGCTTCCCTGGGTGCAGTGGTTGAGAGTCCGCCTGCCGATGAAGGGGACGCGGGTTCGTGCCCCGGTCCGGGAAGATCCCACACGCCGCGGAGCGGCTGGGCCCGTGAGCCATGGCCGCTGCGCCTGCGCGTCCGGAGCCTGTGCTCCGCAGCGGGAGAGGCCACAGCAGTGAGAGGCCCGCGTACCGCCAAAAAAAAAAAAGGAGAAACGCAGCTGGAGGCCCCTCCCTCGGCAGGGGGCGCCTCTCCCATTTCCTAGGACGTTTGGTTCAGGGCCCTGCCCCCCAGCCCTGGAATTCCCTCAGGGCCACCCGGCCTCCTCCCAGGGGTGTTCCCCACAATCCGCTGCACAGACCTGACACCACTTGTGAGTTGACGGTTGTCATGGCGATGCTGCCCTGCTGGAGCGCTGAGGCTGGGACCACAATCCCCTGGGGATTATTGGAGACTCCAGACACGGAACTGGGGGAATTCTGCAGGAGGTCCTGGCAGTAAGGGAGGCGTGGTTTGTGACAATGCCACTAAGAGCTTAGATGCCACAGCCCCAAATTTCTCTTCTCCCCTCCCCCTTCCTGCCTTCCCTCCTCCCTTTTCCTGCTCCTCCCAGACCCAAATCCAGAAAGCAATTCTCATGGCTCCCTAGAAAGTGCGAAGAAGAAGGCTCAATCTGAAAAAAAAACCAACCAACAGTAGTCATGCATCTAGCCATTCCATTCCCCTGCAAACCTGAGACATAAATTATCCCAGAAACCAGTGGTCCTCACCTTGGCTTCACTTTGCAAGTTCCAGTACTGGTACCTAGGTTCCACCCCCAGCGATTCTAATTTAATTGGTCAGGGGTGCGGCCAGGGCTTTTGGCCGGGGGCGGGGGGGGAGGGGCGGGTGTTGAAAGCTTCCCCAGGTGATTCCAACCCGAGGCCACGGCTTCACCTGCTGGGAACCTCCTCATCCTTCGCACTCAGTTGTCTCCAGTGCCCCACCCCCACCCCAGGGCCTCGCTTCCCTGTACCTGTATCGCAGCACTTTTTACACCAAGATCCACACAAAGTGGCCTCCGACATGTTCTCTTTGTATCCTTAACACGTAGTTTAGGGCCTGACACATCACGGCTGCTAAAATATTTGCTAGATAATAATAAAAAAATAGCCGCCTGGCCTCTTCATAACCTGTCTTCCAGGAATCTCACATGAGCCTCCCCTCAGCCAGCCTCGGGCACATTTCATCGGCTGCTTCCTCTCCCTCAGGCCCCCCAACACAGAGCAAACCACGGAGGTCCCCTCCACCCCACACTGTCACTGCCTGCCCGTTTCCCCCAGACAATCCAAAGCAGCTAAGAAAACCATTTCCCCCACCCCGGTACCTTCATCATTGCCACCTAAGAGCTGGGCTAAGACCGCTTAGACTTGATGTAGCGGGACGGGAGGGAGGCTCGGCCGTGGGTCTCCAAGAAGGGCAGCAAGGCCTCCCTGCTTGGCGGCCGGGCGCTCCGCTCTGCTCGGGAGGGTTTGTGAGGAAGCAATTGGGTGTGAGAGGTCGGGGTCTCCAGGCTTCATCTGGAGACAGCAAGGCAGGCGCGAACGAGGTGTAGTGCCCGGAGCCCGAGGAGACCCACCAGGGTCGCTTAGCGCCCAGCCTCCGGTGCCCCGGACCACAGGCCCACATGTAAAAACAGGGCTTGAACCGGGTAACCTGCCCAAAAGGCCAGCTGGAAGGAATTAGGCAGGAAAACAGCCAAGGAAATAGGGGGAAAAGGAGGCCCCTGGCTTCCTAGCTTTCGTTTTAGGACCAGAGGAGCTTGGGCCTTCGGCTACAGGAAGGTCTAGAGTGTGGAGTGAGGAGAAACGTGTGCCTCACCGCACACAGGGAGCGACAGACAAAGGAGACGCATCAAAGGCCAGGGGACAGCCAGGGCGCGTCACCTTCCAGACCCTGGCACCCGGGAAGCTGGCCAAGCCTCTCACAGAAAGAGGCAGTCGGTACTGACTTACGCGTCTCATCTCATTCGATTCAGCTGCTTAACCCCCCTTGGAATCTCCTCGGAGCTGCCTTTTCTACCCTCCCGTACTGTCCGGCTCAGGGCTATAAATATGCAGCAGCGGGGTGGGAGCCTGGCTACCCCTCCTCCACGCCCGGGCCTCCCATCTGGCTCCTGGGAGGAGGCCTCGCGCCCATACTCGGCTCACCTCTGAGGCTGTGACCTTGGGGAAGGGAGGGAGCGGCTCCTGCCTCGACTTTTCCTTTCTGGGATCGGTGAGGGCCTCCCCACCAGCGAGGTTTATTCTTTGAGCAGAACTCTTGGCCTTCTCATTTGTACATCTCCTGGGTAACGCTGAGTCTGACCTGCAGAAGCCTAGAGACTGGAAGGGCCCTTACAATCTGAGTATTTCAGCTCCCTGAGGTACAAATAAGGAACTGAGGCTTAGACATCCAAGCGACTTGCCCACGGTCCCCCAGCTGGGTAGCAGCAACAGGGCTAGAACACAGTCCTCCGTTCTCCACAAACACTGGACCCACACCCTGTGCCAAGAACTGGGCTGCAAGGTGCTCCTGGAATCACAGCGGTTCAATAGCTGTTGAAGGCAAGTGAGCAGATAAAAACAGCCCAAACCTGGAAGTACAGAGACAGCGTGGGCACCCAAGGAATGAAGGTGGATTGGGAATTAGCACCTCATGCCTCAGTCTCCTCACTTATAAGATGTGTCTGGCTCGGTGCTGACACCCAGGAATCCTCAAAGCCTGACTCTTCAGCTGTGAGTCTGCTCCAAGCTTGAGCTCCCCTCGTCCCAAACTCCCAGCCAACCATTCTCCCAGGGTGTAAAGCAATACTGAGATGACATGAGGCTGAGGCAAACGTGGAAGGTAAATTTAATGGAAGGCGGGGGGATCCACTCCATGCCACTCACCCTAAAACTAATGGCAGTGACTTTTCAACAATCTCTGGTTTGGAATCACCCATGCCACAGTGCTCGTCATTGAATAAGGATATCTGGGAATTTCAAACGTAAAAAGTTGTCCCAGACTTTCTCCCCCAACCCCACCCCCTGCCCCTCAGAAAAAATATCCAGCAAGGTTAGAAAAACACAAGCAAAGCCAGTAAAATAAATATAAGATGTATGCCTTGGGATTCAACCAGCACATTTTTACTAGCCAGAGGCAAAAGGGTGAGCTATCACCTGGATACTTCACCAGCTTATGCAAACTCTGGCTAGTTCTCAGACTTGTGGCTTGGCTAGCCTCCATGCCAGCTTCCCCAGTTTGGGTAACTAAAGGCAATTTATGCATTGGCTCAGACCCTTCTCTTTCCTACCCTCTCCTCCTACTCTGGGTCTTTGCTGGGAGGTGCTAAGAGGCCAAGTTACGTTAGTAAAGGAATGGGACGGAGAACTTCATGGGTAGAGACCGTGGGCAGGGCCAGGGCTGGCCCCATCTTAGCTGGGACAAAGAGAGGAAGCAAAAACTTGGCATCCCTGAGGTCTGGGGAAATGATATTCATCTCTTACATTTGTAAATATGAGCTGTTTCACAAACCTGCCTGAGAACTGGGGTGTTTTTTTGTTTTGTTTTCTTTTGTTTTTATTTATTATTGGCTACATCGGGTCTTAGTTGATGCATGCGGGATCTTTCGTTGCAGCACGCGAGCTCTTTGCTGTGGTGGCTTCTCTCTAGTTGTGGAGTGCGGGCTCCAGGGCATGTGGGCTCTGTAGTTTGTGGCACGTGGGCTCTCTAGTTGAGGCGCACAAGCTCAATACTTATGGCGTACAGGCTTAGTTGCCCCGAGGCACGTGGGATCTTAGTTCCCTGCCCAGGGATCGAACCCGTGTCCCTGCATTGTAAAGCAGATTCTTTACCACTGGACCACCAGGGAAGTCCCCACTGGGGTGTTTTTTAAGACACAGATTCTTAGGACCATTGAATTAGACCATCAGCAATCTGTGTTTTTTAAAAACCTCCCTCACATGGTCCCAGAGATCAGATGGGTCTGAAAACTACCTATTTATCATACACATTGAATATCAGAGAGCATTCTTTCACTGTGCTATTTCATTTTAATCTCACCACTACCTATGGGGTCAGCAGAGGAGAGATTATTCTATTTGCCTGAAGAGGAATTGAAGTCCAGAGAATGGAAGTGACCTTCTTGAGTCACAAAGCTCTGCCTCGAACCCAGGTCTTCTGGCTCCAAGTGGAGCACCGATGCTCCCATAGAGAGATGAGCTTCGGAGTCAGACAGCCAGGCTCCAAGGTAAGCACAGTGTCTGGCACATTTAGGCACCCAATAAATCATTTCCCACTTCCTTTGGCTAAGGTCACGCCACTAGGGAATGGCACAACCAGGGTTTAAAGCCTGTCCTAGACACGTAGGGCCTCGTGGGTTCCTTACTTAGCAACAGCAGAGGTTCATCCGAGGCTGCACGCCTAGCAGTGGTGGTCACGCCTTGACACATGCCCCTTCATTCCTGCCTCCCTGCCTTCGGTGTTCCTGGGCCAAGGCCAAGCCCCAGAAGTCGAAGCTGCGGTCTCTGTCCCAGACGAGCTCCGTGACTTGACTTTGCAACTATTTCTGGTCACGCCTTAGTTTCCAGCCCGCTAGAACCTTGTCTCTGTGGAGACAATGGGGCTGCGTCTCTGGAGACTGTGTACCGGTCTTTTCTAAGGAAGGATCTACTACAGCGGCAGTGGAAGCCCCCTGGGGAGAAGATGTTGGCTAAGCACACAGTGTTATTGTCTTCTGTACAGCTTCCTCCTGGGTCTCAACAGACTCCAAACCAGGTAGATGGTGCTCTGCCTAGACTCACACAGAGCTGTTTCCTGCCAGGCTCCTTGGCCTCATGAAGAGGCTAGAAGCACATTTGGTAGTTTCAGTGACATTTCAACATCCGGAGACTCACATCCCTGCTTGAGTTGTCCAGGAACCAGGGGCTGAAAGCTGGTTATCCAGTCCAGGAATTCTTTGCTATGAGTGGTGTCCGCAAGCCTCTGGAAACTGCCAGAAGGCTGGGAATCATGGACACTTTCCTGGCTCTTCTGGTGGAGCCATTCCATCGGGCTGGGGAGCATGCAGTCTCTTACTTTCCAGTAGGAAACGGGCCAAAAAGCTGAAAACTTAGAGTTCCCCAGCAATGACGTCTTTTAGGGCATGGACCAGGTGACCAAGAAGTCAGATGGAAATCAACGAGCTGGCCTCCACAGACCTCATCCCACTCTTGCTCCTTGTGTGCTGTTTCCCAGAGACAAAGAGAGACCAAGAGCCTCTCGGGAGGGGCACAGCGAGGCAGGGGAGCAGCTTTAGGATGGCTGAGAGCTCACACTCCTGGACGCCACCCGTGGGCAGCTTCCAGGCCCTCGCGTCCTGGGGTCATCAGTCATTCTTTCTGAACCACAGTGGTCACTGGGTGAGTTTTACTCCACATTTCATTTTTGGAACAAAAAAAGATGACTTGTTCAAAAGGAAGCCCTTACTAAGAAAAAGTGAAAGGCTCTGCAATTACTTTTGGAAGCGGAGGGTGGAGACGGCAGGGAACAAATGAACTGGCAATGACTGTGGACTCTGACACGATGGTCTGATGTCAGCCCAGGAGGAGCTGTGTCAGCCCCTCGAGCCATCTTTCTTCACTGTTAATAGCGAAAGGGCTTATGCTGCGTGGGAAGACTTAATTTCCACTCAAGGAAGAAACTCCTGGAAGAAACCACGGTGGTGAGAAGAAATGAAGGCGTGAAGGACTGATTAGAAAAGTTTTCCTTTAAGTTATTTTGAAAGAGCTGTAATTTTTATTGTACTAGGATGCCTGTGAAACAGGAGGGTGAACTGGATGACCTTGCGAAGGCCCTTCCAGTTGGGGATTTTAGAAAAACCAACGCCATTCCCTGGGATGTATTGTGAGTGGGTGGAGGGAATGGGGGGCAGCGGGAGTGGGCGCCCCGGCTGTCTGCCATCCCCCGCCAGGCCACTAGGGGTCTCTGCTGATCCACCAGCCCAGCCCATCCTCCCCAAAGCCTCCCAAGCCTCCCAGGAGGACGGGTTTGTTGCTAACTTGCCTAGACTGGCGGTGGGGAGCTGGTCTGCTGGAGAGCTTGTCTTGACCCACCCGGGCAAGCCCTCGGCCCATCCTCCTGACTCCTTTAATGCTCCCTGACAGCCTGATATGCTGGGCAGGCAGCACAAGGGTTCCCTCTCATGCGCGTGTCACCTCCCCCTGCTTGGTTGCAGGGTTTTTGAGGGAAAGAGGGGTCTTTCTTTGAATTCCCCCAAACTGCCTAGCACGGCGTTGGGTGCAGGATAGACGTTCAGTAGATGGGTGGCCTGAGTGGGCTTCAGCCTGGAACGGGGTGAGCGTGTGCCTTTGCGGGGCAGGGACGTTGCCGCTGTCCCCAGACACCGTGTTCTTGGCCGCGTCCCTCCAGTTCTGGCAGAGCCAGCGTGCTGTCTCAGGCTGGGAAAAGCTGATTTCCCAAACCTGGGGAAGCCAAGCACATGTAAACAAGCCACCTAATCCTGTTCCTGTTCCACTGCAGTTGGGAGCTTTCGTCTCAAGGGAACAGCAGCTGCTGCAGCTCTTAAGGGACATTCCCTCAGAAAGAGGGAGCCGCTCAGGTTTCTGAGCCTGGCAGGGCCGCCTCCTTGGGGTCCTGGCCCCTGAACGGAGGCCGGGGGGCTAGGAACCCAGAAGGGACAGCCTTAACGCCCATAAAGGAGGAAGGTAGTGGAACTCCCGGAACTCAGCTTCCTGTCACTTGGGTCTGGGGGTGTCCCCTTTTCATCTCAGCACTGACCTTGCAGGGTGGGTCACCACCCCCAGCTCGGCCACGCGGCAGAACTTCCAGGGGCTGGGCTGAGGTGCTGGCTTCCCACCCCCTTGGCCTCCGGCTAATGTTGAAAATGCAAACTCTGTGGGTCAATAGGTAAGTTTCCCCTTCCCCAGGTGAGGATGTACTGATTAGTGTCCTTCCTATTTTTCTGGAGAGTAGCACAGCTGCAGAGTTACATCTGGTCGGCTGAGCCCGGAATCTCAGAACCACAGGCTTACTCTGTGGCCTCTCCTTTCCCTACTTTCAATCTATTAGCAAATCCAAATTCTTGCTTCCCAGCAATTGGTTTCTTACTCGCTGGTCTCTGAATCCCTGATCTACAGCTAGGTAGGGTCATGCCTCCCCACCCAGGGCCCAGGACCCTTGGTTCTCCTTCCTACGTGTCACAGAAAAAGTAAAAGGATCTAGTAAATGGAAATAGACTCATCCCTGACTCTGCTGCTTATTAGGTGTGTGACCTTGTACCAGTGACTTAACTGCTCTGAGCTTCCCTTTCCTTGGGTGTAAAATGGAGAAAATAATGTGCACCTTGCAGGCTGGTTGTGAGGCATAAGCAAGATAATCTATGTCAAGCTCCTGGTACACAGAGTGCTTGGGACCAGGGAGCTCAATAAACGTGGACGTTCTCCCCTTTCTCTGCCAATTCTTCCTTGAGCAGCTCAAGAGGTGGCCAGTCGGTTCATTTGTCTCCAGCGCATCTCCAATCCTTACCCCATTGCCTACATTCTCCACTGCCTTTAAAGTCTTTGGCAATTGGCTGTGGTGATCAGACTCAAAGCATAACGTCCCACAAATTTGGCTGCAAGATACTCCATCATTACATTCGCAGTTAGAGATTGGGTCACAGTGGTTTTCATGCCCTTGGAACCCAGCAAGCTCAGTAGGTCCTTGAACAGATGCACATGGCATGAGTGAGTGATGTTCCCCCCATACCCCGGCCCCTTCTCTGCAGGGACTGTGAAAGGCTCTCTCTGTTCCTTACCTTCTCCAGATTTCTCTCTACCCTGGGAACATTCACACTGAGAGCTCCCAGGTAGTCTGCTAACCGCCCTCCACTCCCCCAAGCTTGCCTGAAATGCCCCCTCCTCTAGGAAGTCCTCCCAAGGCCAATGAATCTACAGCTTCTCCAGTCACAATAGGATTTGAAAGTCCTCCTGCTGGCCTATCTGATCCTTACAGAGGTTTGCTCATCCTGTCTCTGGGCAGGAACAGACCCTGGCCATGAGGGCGTGCAGGCTGGGGCCTGGGCTTTCCCTTGGGAGGAAGAAGGATGCTGAGTGGTGACTGGGCAACCTCAGGCCATACACGTGCTTTGCTCAATCCAGACCCCTTCCGGCGGCTGCCTTCCTGCCCTTCCTCAGGGCCCCCTTGCCCCTGAGGACTCTGTGCTCACATAATTTATCTAGATCCTTGGGTGTGACTCAAGCTCCCTCCCACTGAGATTGGGCAGTCATCATGGACAATTCCCTGTGTTCTCCCAGGATCTAGCAGGGTGCATACAGTAAGCTTCCCCTAAATGCTCGGCAAATGAATGAGAACTGTGGCTCCGCCTGATTTGCTGAGGTTTAATCTCCACGGGGAAACAGGGATGGATTTCAGGTCAAACTAATGCTTGAGGGGGGCGGGCGTGAGGGTCTCTCCAGTGGAATGGTTTATTTGGTGCCATCAAGGAAGGGCTTCTTCACTGAGGACCTGCCCCCACAGGAAGCCTGGCTTCTGCCGGGTAAGAATCCTGGGTGTCATTAGGTGCAGGCAGGACAGGGTGGCCTCCTCCCGAGGGGAAAGGACAGGCTGTGGCCCAAGTCCTTGGAAACCCCGGTTTAGCTTTCCTGCTTGCTGAAAGCAGTCTCCCCCGCTCCGAACCCCCTTCCACCCCCTAGGAGAAAGCTCACACACAGAAACGGAAGGCCAAGCGGAGAGTATGCCCGGACCTCACAGAGCTGGATGGGGACACAGTATGGCATCTGAGAGAGGGGGACCCATTTGAATAAAAAAACATCTCCCACTCTGCAACACAAGGCTGAATGATTAGCACACAGGCAAAACCATGAGTCAGCAGTTTGCAACAAAGCTGGCAGGCGGCTGGAATGTTGATCCTGAGGATCCTGCTCCAGAGGGGAGACACCCCTCCCCAGGCCAGGCTGGCGCTTGGCGCGGCTATTTCAGGCTGGGGGGATTAAGGTCGAACCATGACGAATGTGTGCACAGACACACACACACACGCACACGCACACACACACGCTCCTCCTCTCTCCTCTGCCGAGCTGGCTCCCACGCCCGGACCCCAGGCAGGCCTGCCTCCTGCACTGAGTCTCTTGGCCCCGAGGGTCTCTCCTTCCTGGGAAGGCCCAGGCCAGCCCGCGCCCACCTTGGCGAGGCACAGATGGGAGCCTGACCTGGGGATGTGGACGGGGCAGCGCAGGGCACATCCTGCTCACCTTCTCCCGGACACACACCTGGGACGCTGCACTGACCCCCCCCCACCCCCTCCCCCTCCCCCCACGACGGCCGCCATCTCTCTTTCCAACTCCTTTCTGCCTCTGCCTGTCTTCAGCTTCACTCTCCGCTTCCTCGGTCTGTGTCTCTTTGTGTCTGTTGTTCTTTTCCTCTAGTTCTTCAGCCTCTCCATACCTCCCTCTCAAACGTGACCACTGATATTTGTCTTTCTTTCCCTTTGTCTTTCTCCCTACTTCTCCTTTCCTCCTTTGCCTTCCTCTTGCTTCCCTTGATTTCTCTCTATCTTTCTTATCATATGACTTCTTTCAACAGATATTTACTGACTGCCTATCATTCACCAGGAGAGGAAAATGTAAAGTCACATGGGATATTTACCATATAAATGGCCCACTGTGCCCAGGAGTTAGTTGAGAGAAAGAAAAGTCCATGCTTTGGGGTGGGGTGTCAGGGAGGCCTCCATGGAGAGAGCAGCCTTATTATTGCCGTTGGGGAAGAGGCTGGGTTTGGTCCTGCAGAGGTGTGCGGTCCTCACGCAAACATACAGGCGTGGAAGAATAGTGACCTACGAGGGCATCAAATGTCAAGTGAAAGGATGTGAAAACTCTGGGGGGGCAGTTGGGGTTTTCAAGCAGGAGAATGGCTTGAATAGAGCTTTAGAAGATAAAGGTAGCAGCAGAAGGCTAAGAGGTGTGCATATGTGAATTTGTGGGGGGGGTCGCGGGGGGCTTCGAGGTAGCCAGAGAAAACAGAAGAGCAGGTTAGGAAGCTATGACACAGCAGCTTGTGCGTAATTACCTTCTTTACCCACTGAAGCCTGAACAAGTAGGTGGGGCGAGAGGAAATGAAGGGACAAATCTGAGAAGCAGCAAATGGGACCGCCTCGCTAAGTGTCTTCTCCTCTCTTTCTTGGTGTCTTTGTTTTTGTCTGATTGTCTGAGTTCCTCTTTCTAAGTGGATCAGAGGCCCTTCTGCAGTGGTCACCCCAGGGCCAGCTTCACTGTCAGGCACAGATGCGATGCTTACAGTGATAGGAATCAAAGTTCCTTCCTCTTTCCTCTAAGCTCGGAGGCACTGAATGCAGGGATTCCCCAGGAGGACTGAGTTTTGCAGATAGCATCTCCGAGGCCTGGCTCACCCAGAGCCCACGTTACCCTTCTCCGCTAACCCACGTCTCCAGTGACCCTGCTTTCTGCACACGAAGGTGTCGGCCCGGGGACCCCAAGCCTGAGGGGGCCACTGTGGCTGCAAAGCCCTCGGGCCCTCCTTTCTTCTCCCACTGCCCTGGTACACCCCCGATGCCAGAGCTCGAGCTGGGGTTGGAGGGCCCAGGAGGGGAAACCCAGTGCCTCTCCAAGGACCTGATTATTTCCAAAGACTTGTGCTAATTTTCTGATATGATCCTCACATCTCTGTGAGGCACTAAATCCTCATTACTTTTCCTGACCGATGCATTCTAATTAGATCAACACTTAAAACAAATTCACAATAGCCACAGGATGGCTTTCCATCTCATTAACTCCTCACTTATTATTTTCATGAAAATTACTGATAAAAATGTGCATCTCCATTTGGTGAGGCCCCACAGCCTCCTTGGCTCCTATCTTGCATCTCTCCCATCACCGGGGCTGCGCAGCATCGCCATGGTAACCCACAATAATAGAAACTAATAAATTACAAACGAGATGCTCGTTGAGCAATTATTGTCCTCTTTTATGCAAGTTTTTTGCTAATTTTGATCATAAGGGAAAGTACAATAAGACTCTGAAGGAATGAGTCTATTTCAAGAGAATATTAGCAAGCAGAAGCCTGGGCGGCTGAGTTTAGATCTGTAATAAAGTGATTTGGTGATTTCAAGCAATGGGAAGAGGAAGTAAACTTCCGGCCTCACGTCCCATACAGTACTCACTACCGAGTCCCACAGAGACCCCACTGGGGTGGGTTCGATGTGAGATGTGATTCCTGCTATCAAAATGTACAAGGCATGGCTGGCCTTCTAGGGGTCACCATGTCCTTTCCCCTGCCTCCACCAACCTAGAGAGACAGATTATACGTATCGATCCTTAAAACTTAAGGATAAAAATGGCACCACCTTTCTCTGGCATTCCTTCCAGCACCTCTCACCAAGCATTCTTAGAAAGTTTACCGGTATCCCCAAGCCTGATTGTCTCGTGGGCAGAGGCTAGTGCAAACCTCCTGGGGGACCCTCCATGTGTCTGTCCTGGACTCAAGAGCTCAGTGGGAGAAGAAGAAAGTGGTGAGTCTAGGGCTCACATAGACACCAGTGAGTTGGGAAGGTATCACCAGGAAGCTTTCTTAGTTTATAGGTTTTGGGAAAATATTCTGTCCTGGAGAGAGAGCCCATTCTCTGCCATTTCCACAGTTCCCAGTTCCCAGGATGAAGGTGGCAGGTGAATCATGTGAGGGGTGACTTTAGGTGACTTACACAGTGGCCCTGGACCACAGGGAGACAGATGTGCCAGGGCAGGGTGAGCAACTAGAGAATGATCGGGGGAAAGCTGTCCCGTGAGAAGCTGTTGTCTCCTATTAGGTGGGCAGGATTCAGGGAAGGCCCACTTCCCCCACACTCTCCTTCCCCAAACACAGAGAGCTCATCAAGCCCCAGCCCCCTTGAGAAGCCTGTGAGGCTGGGATGTCTGGGTCCACTCCCAGCTCCGTCCCCGCCTCATCCTCCTGCAAAGCTCTCCATCTCCTTAACTCTCGTGCTCATTTTTTGGGATATCTTGGACCAGGAAGCCAGGAATCACTTTGGACATTGTCCCTCTCAGATCTGGTCATCTTCTAGGGAATACTGATGCCCTGGCATGCTGAGCTCTGGGTGAAAAAGGGACTGAGCTGCCTGAAAATAGCAGGAGGAGTGGATCAGAGGATCCTTTCACCTCATGGTGAAAGGATACAGTGAGTCTAAACCATTTTCCTAGGTCTCCACGGGACCTTCAGACGTTCTGACACCTCGCTTAGGAGCGTGGCTAGGAGACAGGACCCAGCCCTGTGTGTTACCTGTGAGTGAAGGTTTATGGAGGGCTGGTTGGGGGAGTAGGGCCCCCCGAGGTCATTCCTGAGCAGGTTATCACTGTGCATCTTGGTTTTGAGGCAGGTGATGTAACGGTTACAAAAGTCCTTGCAGAGTTCATTGACTTTCTCCAGCTCCAGCAGGTGGATTCTCAGGACCTGGATTGCCTTCACCATCTGTGGAGGGGGAGGAGAGGTGAGCCCAGGTGCCTGGATCCCAGTCCCCTCACTGCCTTGACCCCCACCAAGTCCCAAGCACACGGACAGAGAGGAGCCCATGCTCGCCCTAGGGACATACGCTTCCACCCGCAGGATTTAAATTCTCCTTGTGGGTAGCTGCCGATTGTTTCCTTGCTTTGAGTTCACTGTTATCACTGCTGTTCTTGAGGCAGGTGTGGTATTCGGAGAACAGCACTGTCCTTAGAGGTTAGAAGACCAGGTCTCAAGCCCCCTGCCTGCCATTTACAGTCTGTGTGGCCTTGGCCAAGTCCTTAAGCTCTCTGCGCCTCATTGTCTGACAGATGGGGACCATTATGCGCTCCCTGACAACTGCACAGTTTTGTGGAGAGGAGCATCTGAGGGAAGGCGTGAGCTGCAAAGTGTGAGGCCTTGAACAGGCACGAGGAAGACCGAGATCAGAGCTCTTTGCAAGAGCCCCAAGAGGTCAGGGACTGGCTATCCTTAAACACGTATTCTGAGCACCTCATGTGATGCCAGTCACCTAGCACACACCCCATCAATACATGCTGACTGACTGCATCATCCAGCATGACTTAGCTGGGTGCTGGGACACCCAACTGTCTGCGGCGGCCTTTTCCGTACCCTTTGGTATGTGTGTCTGCCGCTTCTTCAAGTGGATGTTCCTAACCTTTTCAAGGCAAGAAGCTATTTCTCAATCGAGGCTTCTCCCTTTATCGTTGTTATTATTATAAAAAGAAGGTGCTATGGCAGGTATGGAAAACAGAGGATGGAAAAGACTGCCCTTGATCTAATCACCCTAAAAAGAATGACGATTTTTTTTTGTTCTTTTTCGCATGCGTGTATTTCAACATAGCTTCAATCACCTTGTATATACAATTTTGCTTCCTGTTTTTCCCCTTAGTTTACCAGATGTATTTTTCTAAATGGCAGGAATGTTTCCTCTATTCTCCCTTCTAGACTGCAAGCTTCTAGAAGAGAGGGGTGGTGGCTAATTTGCTCACCCCATTATCCTCGTTCCTAACACAAGTGGATACTGAGTATTTGTTGAACGGGTGAAAGTTATTGAGTAAATACATTTTAAATTGCTGCATATCATTCCATGTGTGTGCCACACTTAGCCAATTCCTTATGGTTGGGCATTTAGGTTAATTCCAATTTTTTAATTTTATTAAAAAACATGTTACAGTGACTTATCTTCCAACCTTATAGCTTATTCGTGTTTCTGCATTATTTCCTTAGGACAAGGTCCCAGAAGTGACAGAAAAAAAGCTATGGACATACTTTTGGCTCATGATAAATATGGCCAAATTGCTTTTCAAAAAAGGTGTTGGAGCAATTGGATATCCACAAGCAAAACAGTGAACCTTGATTTAAATCTCACATCTTATACAAAAATTAACTCAAAGGGATCAAAGACTGAAATGTAAGACATACATCTATAAAATTTTTAGTAAAAAAAAACAACCCAGGAGAAAATCATCAGGACCTAGGGCTAGGCAAAGAGGTCCTAGACTTGACACCAAAAACATGACCCAGAAAAGGAAAACTTGATGAATTGGACCTCATCAAAATGTAAAATGTTTGCTCTTCAAAAGACCCTGTGAAGAAGATGAAAAGATAAACTACAGACTGGGAGAAAATATCTGCAAACCACATATCTGACAAAGGACTTATGTCTAGAATATATAAAGAGCTCTCAAAACTAGCCAGTGAAATGACAAGCAATCCAGTTAGAAGTTGGGCAAAAGACAACATCAGACATTTCACTGAAGAGTATATATATACATGGCACATAAGCATATGAAAAGACGTTCAATGTCATTAGCCATCAGGGAAATGCAAATTAAAATGACAATGAGATATCACTACACACCTATCAGAATGGTTAACATTAAAAATAGAGGTAACACCAGATGCTGGCAAGGAATTAGAAATGGGACCACTCATATGTTGCTGGTGGGTATGAAAAATGGTCCAGCCACTCTGAAAAACAGCAGAACAGTTTCTTATGAAACTGAATATACCATCCAGCTCAGCAATTGCACTCTTGGGCATTTATCCCAGAAAAATAAAAACATCTGCTCACCCAAAACCTGTATGTGAATATTCCAAACAACCTTATTCTAATAGCCCCAAACTGGAAACAACCAAAATACACGTCAACAGGTGAATGGATAAAGAAACTATGGTACATCCATATCATGAAATAGTACTAGGCAATAAAAAGAAACAAACTACTGATACACTCAGCTACTTGGATGGATTTAAAGGGAATTATGCTGAGCAGGAAAGAAAAAGCCAGTCTCAGAAGGTTACATAGTGTATGATGCCATTTTATATAACATTCTTGAAATGACTAAATTTTAGAGATGGAGAACAGATTAGTGGTTGCCAAGGGATGTGGTGGGGGAGAGAGGGAGGAACTGCTCTGTATCTTGACTACCATAGTGTTTCCATGAATCTACACATATGATAAAATGGCACAGAAGTACACACACACACACACACACACACACACGGCTGCGTGTAAAACTGGTGAAATCTGAATAAGGTTGGTGGATCATACCATTGTCATTTCCTGGTTGTCAAACTGTACTCTAGTCATGCAAGAAGGGGATCAGGACTTCTCTGTATTAATTCTTACAACTGCATGTGAATCTACAGTTCTATCAAAACACAAAGTAAAAATAAAAAAAGTGGGGCTCGCCTTGGAGACCATTTATGTTGACATAAGCAATATATAAGCATCCCTCTTAGCTTTTGGCCAGCATTTTGATGCCCAGGAAAACAAGGATGGGCATCGCTCCCAGAGAATCCTATCAGGTGTGTCGTGCTGCTTGGCTAGAAGCCAGGGCCACACCCGCTCTGAGTTTCATCTGCATTTCAAGTGGAGAGCAACTGAGGCGCCCCCAGGTTGGCATTTGGATTGTCTGATGGGTAGGGATTGTGCTTCACTAATTAAAGGCTCTGAGTACTGAATTAGACTAAGTGTCACTCAAAGACAGAAACCAACAATTGTGTGTTTTCAAGCAGGGCTCAGTCACAGGGCCTTGTCCTCAGGGGATGCCCCCTCCGTGGGGCTGAGACTAAAGGAGACTGTGCCGTCCCAGGCAAAGAGGAGAAGAGTGACTTTAGTCCGGATTATTTGGACCAAAAGATGGAGTCGGGCACTGAATAAATTATTTGCTCTTGCCTCAATTTTCTACTTGACAGTATATGGTGTTTAATAAATACTCATTGACTGATTGATGGATAACAATACCCGAACATTTCTTATTCTTACTACGTCTCAGGGACTGTGTTAAACCCATCACACACCTGATTTATTACACAAAACCACCTCTGCAAGTAGGTACCATTATTGCCCATATTTTACAGTTGAAGGCAATGAAGGCCAGAGGTAGAAGTTTACTGGCTTAACATCACACAGTCGGTAAGTGACAGAGCTGGGACGTGAAGCCAGGTTGCCTGTGTTGCTTCACCAGCAACTAGGGGTCTCAGGATTTACACAGAGAAAATGGCAGGTGATAGGGTGCATGGCTTAGGGAGAAAGTGGCTTAGTGACAGGAAATAGGGGTGTCCAGGAAACTGAAGTTTAGGATTTCCAGATCCCTCCCTGGCAATGTTCCCGCATTCAGCTGCTCTGGCCTGGCCCGCAGGAGCCAGAGTACCTCACCGTGCTTCCCCATGCGTAAAAAGAGGGGGTTGGACTGTCAGGTGCCTTCTGTTTTCTGATTCTCTGAACGTTACAGGGACTTCTGATGGTCCTGGAAGGGACCACGTGAGATGATCTAGGCCAGTCTCTAGGTGACCGGATGGTCCAAACCCTCCCGGACACATGGTTGCATCTTCTCTCCTGAGGCTCTCTTACCGCCTCACACCATCTCCATGTTCTCTCAATCTGCTGAGTTCTTCCAAACATTTACTGCAATCTCTGCTGCCTTAATATAAAGTGCTGACTCAGCCTTCTGTAGGCACCGAGAACATCCAGGGCTTCCATCAATACAAGTTCCCTTAATTTAATGTGATACATTCAACAAATATTGAGTCTCATTATAGGCCAAACACTGGACAAGACCTCTGACTTAAATAAGTTGCCCAGTTAGCTCTGTCTTCCCCAGACAAAATAATCCTAATTCCTTAAACCTTTCTTCTTTTTCCCTCCCTTCCTTCCTTCCTTTCATTTCTTCTTTCTTCTTTCTCTGAGCATTCCTTTACTGGACTATCCTTCATTTTCAATCAACATTTTATTTATTCATTTTAAAATCTTTTCATGAATACACACACGTACACATCCATACACACAGAAAAGTGCACCTATCTATTTATAGCCAATAAATCCTTATTAGGTAAAAAGAATTGGAAAATACAATTAAGTAGAACAAAATAAAAAGTAAAATCTTCCCAAAATAGCTTTGCTCAAATGAAATACGCATGCAATGTGTTTAAATCAGATTTGGTGCATGGTGGCCAAAAGTGGACCTACATTTTGGTCTAATAAAGCACAGGTGAAGGATTACTTTTTTATGAGGTAATAGACTTGGTTTAAAGATTTAAGAACATAGAGTAAATCATAATGGTATTCCAAGGCAATGAATATGTAGGACCTATTCAGTATTAGAGGGAAAAAATGGGCAATGCCATTAATGTGGGGCAGCTGCCTAGCCTGGCGCAAAGCCTGTGGGATTTACCATCAGACAGCTTGGATTTGAGTCCAGACCTACTGTTTACAAACTGGGTGACATCGGGCTAATTCCACGACTTCCCTGAGCCTCAGTTTTCCTCATCCCTGTCTCACAAGATTTGATAACGGCTAAAAGAGATAATAATGTGAAAGTGCTTTATAAACCACAGGGAACCAAATGCATATAAACTTTTGCAACCTCTTTTAATGATTTCTAATATCCTGTTGGCTTTTCTATTGCTGTTCCATTTTCAGATAGTGGAAGAATAATCATCCTCAGTTTTTTCTTCTATATTTATGTTTAGTAAATCATCCTCCATCTTATTTTTATGCAATTTTGGGTTTTTGCCTCTAAATCAGAATAAAACTCTGACATATTGAACTATTTTCCCTAAGTGATCAGGGTCATGTAAAAAGTTATTCCAAATCTTCTAGTGCGATAACAATTCCAGTTAATTTAATATCGTCATCAAATGTGAGGAGTGGATCCTTCATTCCTTTTCTCTCAGTTTTGCTTCATCTTTCAGCTTCTCTCCCTCCCTTCTCTTTCAAAATAAAAAAACAGCCCTCTTCTTCTGAGCAGAGGGCTTCACAAAAGCAAAACGAGATGCACCCTTGCATTTCAGTCTCATCTCACAGCGCACGAGCCCCACAAGTCTCAGGAAAGCCCGCAGGACCGCGGTCTCTCATTTTCTGGGAAGTCGCATGGCATGATATCCTGAATCTACTATTTTCTGCCCGGGTATTTTTGGACAAGTCATTTAACTTCATCTGTAAAATGTAAGCTGATAGGTAAGACTTACACTGTAGAGTTGTGGTGAACACTGAATAAGATCATGTACACATATGTCCTGGGCACACAGGAGCTGTGTGTTATATGTGGATTCTTTACGCCAACACGCCCCTCCCCCCCGCCATCAAGTACTTTTCTGAAAAGTGGCCTCTCTTGTAGGATTGCGGCCTCTTCATTTGATAGTAATGTCCTTGCCTTTCAAAACATGTATATACGTAGCACTTTACAATTTGCAAAACGCTTCTCTCTCCATCACCTCATTTGAGTCTCAGAAACATGGGGACACACAGGCACTGCTATCACTCTGCTAGAGATGAGGCGATCAAGGCTCAGAGATCAGGTAACCAGCGAGATTCCAGGCAGCAATTAGGGAGGGAGGTAGCTTTGCCCTGGAGGGCAGATTCCGTTTACCCTCTCCTTCTCCTGCAATTTGGGAAGCTGGAATGTTCTTCCTCATTTACGGATGAAGAAATTGGGAAACAGACATTCCTTGAAGTGCTCTGATGTTTCCTGCATGTCACTAGGGCAGCCAAAGCTAAAATCTATTCAGGAATTTTTCCAGACCAGATCAGACCAGCCGGACCTGGCCTGAGCAGTTGGAAGGGTGGGGTCACTGGAACAAGGCCTGGGACATGGAAGAAAGGTGAAGTCCAGAGCGTGAAGACTGCTCAGGGAGGCCATCATGCAGGACAAGTCAAATGCTTTCAAGTCACAATGTGGCACTTCCCTTCCCACGTCCCCAGAGTTTGGAGAAGCATTGTGGTTCAGGGAAAGAGGTGGGCTTCCACCTGGTGCAAACCCCAGCTCTGTAACTTATTGACTATGGGTTCTCGGTCTTGGATTCCCCCTTCTGTAAAATGGGTATAATGATAACCCTCTCATAGGGCTATGGTGAGCGTTAAATAGCAGAGCTGGGTGCTAGAGAACAGCGGGTTTTGGAGGCTAGGTCTGGGGTCCTCCACTTACTGGGACGCTCTGGACAATTCACGTGATCTCTGCACTTTGGTGTCCCCATCTATAAAATAGGATAGCGACAGCAACCCCCTCAGAGTTGTACTGAGAACGAAATGAGATCTGGCCAGAAAAGAACTAAAGACAAGTGCAGAGGAAGCACTAAGAAAAGACTGGCTCTAGGGCTGCGTCACTGCTGAGTGTGGGCCCGGGCTCCACGCCTGTATTTGACCCACGTATGTGCTGTGTGGTCTTGAGCTGGTGATTTCACCTCGGGTCTCAATCTCCTCATCTTAAAACGGGAATAATAATCATCTGTGCCTTGTGGGTCTGAGAAGAGGATTAAATAAGATAATACAGGTGAAGTGTTCAGAACGGCACCTGGCACCCAGTAAGTGCACTATAAATGTTAATTATTACTGGCTTTGATTATTATTTCCTTTCCCTGTTCTGGTGTCTTGTGGGATTTTTCTGCTCCCATCGAGGCGAAGAGAGTGTGGGCGGGAGGCTGAAGGGAATGGCTGTCTGAAGGGGGCCGCCCGCGGGCTCGGTGGGCCCAGGGCTCTGCCTGGCCTCCTTATTCAAAGCTTCTGGCCTCTGGCCCTGCCTCTTCAGAGGGGGGCCCAGGGGCCTGAGGGGCCCCATTTTGGAGCTGGCTTTGCGGTCAGGCACCTATAATCTGTCCCTTAAGCCACACCAGGGTCTCATTAAAACGTGCCCCATAAGTGCTAAAAAAGTTACACATAAAAAAATTCCATGCATGAAACTGAAACCGTACGTTTTACAGCTTCGGTTTGAAATCTTGCATAATATATAAAACCTCGACCCTGCACTGGGGGCCCGTAAATCAGATTTCATAAAACAGAAAGCTTTTACCTTTCAAAGGGGTTTGGGGAACTTGCAAATTTTACAGACTGAACCAACTGCCAGTCAGAGGCTGCTGGGCCCAAGCAGGGGATCCGAGGGCCAGGTACCAGAGGCCTGGTGAACGCTGGGTGGGTGTGGGAATTGGAGTGAGGGTATCCCCGGGGGAGAATTCCAGCTTAGCCACCATGGGGGTGGAAAGCCACCCGCATGGCACTGAAATGGGGAGGTGGAGAGGGTCAGAGTGCGTGGGCACCAGGGGAAGAGATGCTGGTGGCACTCTGTATAAATGAGGCCTCTGTTACCCCCGGGAAGCAGAGAGGTAGGGGATGGCGTGCAAGGAGCCAGCAGACCTGGATGCTGACAAGTCACTGCCTTTCTCCAGACTCCAGTGTCCCCATCTATAAAATGGGCGTGCTGCTTTCCACACCTGTGGTTTCCCTACCAGCGTTCCGTGATTCTAAGTTTCTTTTTGGGCAGCTGGCTAACCGGGAAGGGAGGTTCCCTCAGAAACCTATACTCTGGGAACTTCTCTGTTCTCTGAGCCGCTCTGGCAGAGCTTAGTAAGCAGTGCCCAAGGGAACTCGTCTGAGAGACCGTGGAGCGGGGCAGGTAAACACAGAGATTTGCGTGGACGAGAGGAGGGGACCAGCTGGAGGGGGAGGACCCGCGTGCCCGTGGTGGGCCTGGGGGAGCTGGGGAGGAGGCAGGCCCCGAGCGCCCAGCGCGGGACAGAGTTCGGGGGATCCTAGTGTCCTCCCGACAATCCCATCTGTGAAAGTCAACATTCAAGGGCAAAGGAAAGCCGCCCTGACACACATATATATAAAAAATAAATCTCTCAATTATCTCAGCTCATTTGCTTGGGGTCTCATTTTATGTCCCTGCTCCGCTGCGCAGTATATCTGTCCGGATAAAGAGTTACAGTCCGTTGGGCTACGTGTGTGGGGTTGTAAAAAATACAGATGCCAAATTAACTGGCTGTGGCACTCGGCAGCTGATTGAGCTGATAATGACGTGATCTGACCTTTTTCTAATTTCTAATTATGTGCATCTCGGCTGTGCTGGCTGCATGATTCTTGTTCTAATGATGGCTCCTGTGATAGGCCTCTTCATCTCTCCCCTCCCGACACAGGACTACAAGTGGGGTGGCAAAGGGCGCTGCCTGACACCCTCCCCCCACCCCCTGTAAAGTTTCAGGCTTCCGGCTACACAGTCTCTCTGATGGCCTGGAGGTGAGGTGAGGTGGCTGGAATGCCTGGCTTTAGTGATAATGCATTTGACCTTAACCTTCTGGATGCCATGCATTTAGTTCCACAAGCCATCTCGTGAATATTTTATGACTGTCACAGGAGACAGGCATATTGGCTCTATAGGTGAGGAAACTGAGCTTCAAAGGAGTTGTCATCAAAGTCACCCAGAGGGTAAGCTGTGTAGCTGGGCTGAGGTCCTTGGCTCCTTCAATGGTCTCCATTTAAATAATCGACCCATCCTTCAGTCATTGACTGTGGCTAACTGCTCTGGGTAAATCAGGTCCACATGAGGAGGTGGGCTGCCCAAGGCCTGCTCCACCAGTGGACCACTCCCAGCCCAGTCCCCTGAGATAGAGACCCAGGGAGCACTGGGGGTCTGGGGCCATTGGGGCAGCTCCTACAACATCCGCGTGCCTAGGTCAGGCGTGGCACGTAGCAGACACTAACCAAGTTTTGTTGGATTAATGAAGAAATCTGAATCTTTGAGTGAACAGAACTCTGAGAGACCCAGGTAGTGTGGACCAGGGGAGAACAGGGAGGTGGCCACACTTTTTGGTATTTTCCAGGCTGTGCTAGAATAAGAGGCTGTCCTTGGGGGCTCTTCTATAGCTCACCTGGCAGGTGGTAGTGGGCAAGGTCTGTGAGGTTTGTTTCCCCGGGACTCCTACCTCTGAAGGTTTACATTCTTTCATATTACTCAGCCTATTTTAGGTATTTCCTACCAATTTAGGCCTCAGTTTCTTTTGGGGTCAAGGGAGAGGGGTGCCCATTCCAGCTCCTGCAGAAACGGCTGCCTCACTTCCTGGTTCCACGGCTGCTGCGGGTGTAGCTTCTAAAGACCTGATTCACAATTGCAGTTCTGAGATTCTGAGCAACCGAACAGCAGGGCAGGGCCAGGCCAGCCTTCACTTACTGCTGGACCAACTGGAGAACCTGCACGGGGACAGCTCTCCTAGGGGACCTGAGAGACAGTGGTCTGGGCTCCCAGGAAGGATGTCTGCTCAATCCCAGCCAGGGGAGAGGGAGGGCCAGGCACAAGCAGAGGTGGATTTGCGGCTCCCAGAAACCTGCACTAAGGCTCCTGACCCCGGTCAGGTGCTTATCCTCTGTCCTCTAAACGCATCATAATACTTCACAAATTTCCAGGCCAGGCTGGGGGGCTCTCCTGGTAGCTCTTCTGGCCTCCATAAAGTAGCATAATCAACTCTTGAGAGGAGCAGTGGGGTGGATAATTCACAACACAGAATAATACCCAAGTCATTTAAATCTGTTCTGCCAGTGTGCTGTGTATGTGTGTTTTTCTTCCTTCCTTTTTGGAGTCACATTTGCTTTTCTAATTCTGTTTCCCTTTGGGGAGTAGGTACTAACTAAACTCTGACTGCAAGAGGTCAGTGCTATAATCAATCAATTTGTGGAAGAGAGTTTTTCAGAGTTTCCAAATTCACCGTGCATCATCTGGGTAATCCACCCACAGAAAAATCAAGAATTGGGGTTAAGAATCCCAGGATGACCACTGTCATGATGAACAAACAGAGCAGCCTCTCTCCAGCTCTCTTTCTCAACAGGATTCCCAGGGCTAGATGAGAATTTCAGGTATCATCTAATCTAGCGGTTACCAAGCCTTATTGAAGATTGCAGCTGTCTGGGAAACCTTTAAAAATGTACCTTCACAGGTCCCACTTAACTTACTGAATCACGGTTTCCAGGTGGTGGGCCCCAGGACCGTGTGCTTTTGAAAGCTGTAGTGATGATGTGGATGACAAGCTAGGTTTGGGAGGCTGATCTACTGCGTCCCCCTAAATGGGCAGGACATCTGCTGATCTTCTCAGTGTGACTATGTTTCTGGTCTTCCTATCCACTGATCTGCTTGACTGTGCCTGTCAACCCCACCCTGCACACTGTAGCACATGGCCATCAGCTCCTCTCTGGGCAGCCCAAGACAGATTTACCAGCGGGTCAGGACTCTACCTCTTGGAACAGCTACACCAGACATTCTGGGCGCTATGACCCCCCTTTCCTCCCGTCTGCACTGCAAGGGGGTTGTAGGTGATGCTGGTGTCGCAGCGGCGGAGGAGGGGAGAGCTTTGGCAGCAACACCTTTGCATGCAACTCTTGGTTTAAGGTTCTCAGACGCTGGAAGGGTACACCTAGTGACTGCCCATAGGGGGCATGCAAATTTCTTTGTTGAATGCATGAATGAAAGGGTTGCTTCTAGGGCATCTGGAGGGGATGAGAAGGTAGGGAGAGCCTAGCCAGGGCAGGGTTGCAGGGTCTTTACCAGGTTGTCCAGTTCTGGGTCGTCGCTGAAGAAGGGTTTGTGCTCCTGCTCTTGCTGGTGGACAAAGTTCTCGATGTCCACGTCAAAGCTGGCGGAGGTGATGCACTCCGAGCCCTGCGTGGCCTGTTCACATTTCTCAAACAGCAGCGTCAGGAGCGGGAAAAGAGGGTGCCTGCGGGGACATCAAGAGCTCACACATGCGCACTCAGAGACTTGCTGCCGTCGGGGCTCAGAAGCCACCAGGGTCCCTTCCCACATTGCCGTCACTTCTTCTCCCAGGGTCCCGCTCCCTGAGAAAGGCCCCAGTCCCCATGGTCAGCCTAGACGGCAGCATTTCACACCCTGGCACAGAGAATTCAGTCTCCTGATTCCTGGGGCCTCAGATGCTTCTGTTCCTCCCCACCAGGGGCCTAACTTTTCTCTTTGTCCAGAGAAACTGCACAGATATTTGATGAGGGATGCTGGGTATAACCCTTCACAGAAGTAGGTGTCCATTTCTGGCTCAATGTCAATCTGGGAAGGAAATATGGGAAGTGTCCAGAAAAGTCCTGGATGTGAACATTCGTGGTTGGTCACACACCCGCCCTTGGCTGAGTGGAGCCAGCCGAGGGCAGCACCTATGTGTTTGCAAGTGTACGTGGAGTGGTGTGGACCTGAGTACTCGTCACACGTGGTGGGCAGAAGTCTCCACCTGTCCTGCATCTGTTGGCCGACTCAGTTTAGGTCAGACACCCCAGTCACACATGTAACACCTCCCTACACGTTTCTATCATCACACACTTAGCACAACTGTAATTAAATAATTATTTGCATCATTATTTGTCCAGTGTTTTCCTCCAAGACTATCTTTGTCTCAATGATCATTGTATCCTTAGGACCTTGCCCTGATGCTGACAGCAGGCACTTAATAAATATCCGGTGACTGACAATGAACCAGTGAATGATGAATATGTGAGTGTGAGTGTGCACAAGTGTGTGACGGTTCTATGATGGATGGATGTAAGCTGAAGTGCCTACCTGGCTACTCTATGGGTCTTGGCTTTGACATCACCCACTCTGGGAATGTTCCCTGACTGCCCCTCCCCTCAACCTATGCCAACGACTCCCTGGGTTGTTTGCTTTACCACCTGCCTTCCTCACTAGACTCTCAGCTACATGAAGGCAAGAAGCAAGCCCACCTTATTCCTCACTGTCTTCCCAGAGTCTAGCAGCAGCATGTGGATCCTAATAGATCTTTGTTAAATAGATATATGTTAGGTGTGTGACCCCATTTGCATATATGAGTGCATCTCGTTCTCATTTCTCTCCAGCATGAGTGAACAGCTATGTCTTCACACCCAGCACGTGCACATGTGTTTACATGGGTATTGACACTGGACTCTGGAGCCCCATTCCCTCTCACCATGGTTCCCAAAAAGCAACGGCACATCCCTCTCTGGTTGCTCACCTCAGTGCCCTGGAACCACAACATCGAGCTCCTTTCTTTTTGAGTAAGCTCTGCGAGCTGGGAGAGGAGAAAGTATGTATGTTGGGTCTGGTCCCCAGGCTTCTGCCTATGGGGATGTTGTAGCCAGCACTGCCCAACAGAACTTCTTGAGGTGATGAAGACATTCTATAATCTCTGCTGTCCAATATGGTAGCCACTAACTTCATGAGGTCAATGGACATTTAAAATATGGCTGTTTTGAATTATGGTTTTCTCAGGGTATATGCCCAGTAGTGGGATTGCTGGGTCATATGGTAATTCTATTTTTAGTTTTTTAAGGAACCTCCATGGTGGATGGACCTAGAGTCTGTCATACAGAGTGAAGTAAGTCAGAAAGAGAACAACAAATACCGTATGCTAACGCAAACATATGGAATCTAAAAAAAAAAAAAAATTGGTACTGATGAACCTAGTGGCAGGGCAGGAATAAAGATGCAGACATAGAGAATGGACTTGAGGACATGGTGGGGGAGGGCAAAGCTGGGGCGAAGTGAGAGTGGCATGGACATATATACGCTACCAAGTGTAAAATAGATAGTTAGTGGGAAGCAGCCGCATAGCACAGGGAGATCAGCTCGGTGCTTTGTGACCACCTAGAGGGGTGGGATAGGGAGGGTGGGAGGGAGACGCAACAGGGAGGGGATATGGGGATATACGCATGCATATGGCTGATTCACTTTGTTGTACAACACAAACCAACACAGTATTGTGAAGCAATTACACTGCAATAAAGAGCTATTAAAAAAATTAATTAAATATGGCTCTTGTGTCTAGGACACTGAATTTTTAATTTTGTCTAATTGTAACTAATTTTAATTTAGATAGCAACATGTGGCTAGTGGCTACCATATTGGAAAGCATAGTAAGTCCTGAAAGTGAAAACAGATCATGCTTCTTCCCTCCAGCACGCTATGATTAAACATGCCGAGAAGGACTGAACATTCAGCCTACATAGTGTTTGTAGGCTGATGGGGGACCCCTGTGAGCCTGTCCCATCCTGGGGTTCTAATAATTCTGGGCAGAAAGGCAGAAGGTGCTGAGACCCACCCACACTCAAACCTATACCTACTGGTCATTCTACTCAAGCTCGGGGGCAGCGAGGGCTGAGGGGAGATGAATTCCCGCCACCGATGAGCTGCGTGGCTTGGCAAAGCTGTCTCTAGACACTATCTCCCTGACCCTTGTTTTGGGAGCTGATGCGTAAATAGATGGTCTCCAAGGCTGCAGGCTGGGTCACAGTCTGGAGGAAAAAAGGGTCAATATCTGAGGGTAGCCCATCTGCAGCCCCAAATTGCTAGAAGAGCTATTCAGCCCCCTCAGGAAGCTGGTGGGAAAACAATGGGTTCGCTCAGCCATCTGCTGAAGACAAAGAGAAACCAGGTGAAGGGGTTAAACTCCAGTATAAGTCTTCATTTGCAGCCACTAATACCGCAGCATATTATAGTCTAATCTAACCTGATCCCAGTTTAATGCAAGATTCTCCTGGCCCTGAGTGGAATACCAAAGGAAGCCTTCATGGCTGTGATTTAAGCAGAGACCTGCAGTGGTTTAGCTGAGGGACGTGAAAGGCAAATTCCAGACGGTGTTATGAATTATTGCGCCTTATGAACCTTCCTACTCTCGACAGATGCCTGCTGCCATTTAAACAGCCACTAGATCAATTAGGAGTGAAAGGCACAAATCGACTCTGTACAAGGGCACTAAATTACCAGGAACTAATAATCCGCAGCATCGTGCCAGGTGGTGGGGGGCGCAGCCCCTGCCCCATCCCCACGGCGGCCACGGTCACTGCACGTTCCTTCCTCACCGGCTGGAGGCAGGTTGGGCAGCTGCTGATGGTGTGTGGGTGTGCCGGTGCACGTGTGTGCACCTGGGTTGAATGTAGGCTGTCAACGAGAGCAAGTGTGAGCGTTGTGTAAGTGGGTTGTCCTAGGTGTTTTTATTGTGTGTGCACACACGGTGTTACGTCTCTGCTGTACTATGCACATATGGGTTGTGTGTATGGAGCTGGGGTGCAGAGTTTGTGTGCTGTGAATACAGGGTACCTATGCCCTCTATTGTATGCAGTGTGTGTGCAGGGCTATGTGTTATCTGTATGCAATGCGTGTGCGAGCATCACGTGTTTTGTGTACACAGCGTGCGTGGCATGTGGGGCGGGGAGGAGGGAGCTGCCGGTGACTGCGTCTCCCAGCTACCAGCCCCAGAGTTGGGCTGGGGGGAGAGGGTGAGCTCATCTGCCACTGTCCTGGCCTCTGCAGGGAGGAGAGTGATCAGGGAGGGCCTCTCTGAGGAGGTGACATTTGAGTTAAGCCTGGAAGGACGAGGAGGCAGTCAGGCAAAGGTCTGAGGGAGGGGCATGCCAAGCAGGGGAAAACGCAAAGCACTTCAGAGAGAAATGAGCTTGGCATGTTTCTGGAACAAAATCCAGGTGCTTGTGGCTGGAGCAAGGTAGGCGAATGGAGGGAGATGAAGTCGAAGAGGTGAGCAGCAGTCAGATCCGAGGTCTCACACAGAGCTGGGATTTTGGGGACTGGGGTGGAGGCACTGACCCCTCCACTGGGGGACAGCATGCACCTTCCAGGCAGAGCTCTAGCATTGGTCCATTTTATAAACCTCTCCCCTGCAGGTGTCAGATCTCCCGTGTGTGTGTGTGTGTGTGTGTGTGTGTGTGTGTGTGTGTGTGAGTGTGTGAGACGAGGGCATATCTGGGGTGTTTTCTATGGCTCCTGCCATCTCTCAGTAGAAGAAAATGTGCTTTCCATCCTCTCCCCCAAGTTAAGCAAGGACCCGTGGAGAACAGGCCTCCTGGTTGCTGCCATGGCCCCTCTCCCCAGCCCCTCCCTGCCTGAGCTGCAGTATCAGTTCCCAGATCCTCCCTTCATACCCCACCCTCCCCAGCCTCCTGCCTCTGGTTCCACCCACCCTGATCCCTGGATCCCTGAGCCCAGGAGTTCGGATGACATCTGCGCTCACTCACAGCTTTTCATATGAACCACAGCCAGGGTTGGTAGGGCTGCCTGTGGCTCCCATGCTCTATCCACCTGCATCTCTCGATCACCCTGACCGCGACCTGCTACCTCAAGTGCGGGGACTGCTGAGATGCTCTGTACCACCCCTGAGAAACAGGCTCAGTTTCCCAGTGACTCAGCTGGGTTCTGTGGCTACAGTGATGCTATGGCCATCTTTAAGGCTGTTCCTGGCCCAGTTCCCAGCCCCTTCCCCAGTTGCCCATCCTACACCTGCCTAAGCGTTGACCTATATTTTAAGCTATCCTCCAACATCACCCCAAAAGACTGGGGAAGAGTCTGGAAGCCACCTTCAAGGAGTGCTTTCCAGCAGCCTCCACTGCGGGCCTGGGTGGGGTGGGGTGACTAGGGCAGGGACCAGGAGGGCTGGGCACTTAACCCTCCCGGGACATGAATGCCCTTGTCTGAGCCAGGCAGGGGATCGGAAGGGGGGTTTAGGTCATGCGTGGGATACTGTTCCTATCATTCTTGACCTTCCCTGAGCTTCAGTCTGTCCAACTAGAAAATGGGTTTTAAGGAGTTCCTCTTCCCACTGTCCAGATCTCTCCCACCGTGTATCAGTACCCTTCAGAGGCTGGAAGCAGAAACGCGGAAACTAGGTCCCCAGTGCCTGGACGATGATGAACGAACGAGATGTGAAAGACGGCCATTAGCCTTTATTTCCAGAGAGCCGAGGAGGTCTGACCTCCAGAAGAGCTCGCCTTCTCCCTCCCCGACCTTTCTCCATGCTTTTCCCTGTGTCGCCTCCCACCTGGCCGCCCCCTCCAGCCCAATCTCTCTCTTTTTCTAATTTTTATTTTTTTGAATTTTATTTAATTTATTTTTTTATACAGCAGGTTATTAGTTATCTATTTTATACATCTTAGGGTATATATGTCAATCCCAATCTCCCAGTTCATCCCACCACCGACCCCCCTGCCACTTTCCCCCCCAATCTCTCTTAAGCCGTTCAAAATTTGGAGAAAATAAATCTCACTGCACTAATTCAGGGAGAGTTTGAGCCTCGTTGGTGCAGAACAAATAAAAGGAGTGAACTGGCATGACATTTTACTGCAGAAGAGAGGTCACTTCCAGCCACTAATAGAAAGGATCTGACACAGACTAATAAAGAGAAATGAATTTCTCTAATGGCCTCATTTATCACATTCAGCACTGTGCCTCTGCCTGGCTGCTGGGAGGGCGGGCTGCCCCGAGTGCGGACAGTGCCAGGAGCGGGGGACGAGAGAGGACCTCAAATAAGATTTTATTATATCTTGTTTTCTTTTCGGAGTCCCCACCCCCAGCCCCACCCTCATCACCTCTCCCCAGGAGCATCTGAACCAAAAGCAAGCTCAAGATATGCAGTTCTTGTTAACGATCCCGAGAAATAAAGAACCCCTCTCCACAGAATTGCAGTCTTGTGCTAGCTTAAGAAGGTGATTAAACCGGATGTGTTGATTTCTACAGGGGTTTAAGCTATCATTTGGTTTAATTACTTCTGACATTTCTGCCTTCGTTGTTTTCTGCATCACCCAAATTCGCAGGCCTAAAATGCCCAGTCTGGGGCCAGGGTGCGTAGGGCTGCCTCTGGGAGCACCCCAAAGAGCCTGGGCCTAAACAGGGCAGGATTTTGGCTGAAGCCCTTTGCAGAGTTGAATGTCACCCTCTCTCCAGCAGCAGCGAGGCTGAGACCCCTCGCTGAAGCCCCAGATTTTCTTGAGGGCAAAGCGATCTGGGCCCCCCTCATCCCCCCACCCCCACACATATTTCTGGTGAGGCTTCTGAGAGCATCCTCAGGCAGGCGAGCTTCAGCGCCTTCCATTTTACTCCTCCCTCTTTCAAGACAGATGTTCTTACTACAGATGGCCCAATAGGTTTCCCTAACATTTTCGAAGACCTCTTGGGATGGAGACCATAACTTCCTTGGTAATTTTTACACTCGTATCTAACTGCAAGTTCCCCTATAAGGCTGAAGCTCATTTCCTTTTGCTGAAAGGACTCAAAAGAAGACAAGTGGACTTTGTTCTGTTTCCCTTCGTTCCTCCTTGGACAACCTGGGTTAAGAAAAACATTTCTTTCTGCTCATAGGGCCATAAACAGAGAAGCAGAGATAGGAAAAAGAAAGGATGCCAAAATATAGAGCTTCAACAGATAACAGACAAGGACCTACAGTACAGCATAGGGAACTATACTCATATTTTGTAATAACCTATAAGGAAAATAATCTGAAAAAGAATATATAAAACTTATATATATATATAAACATATATATATATATATAAAACTTAATCACTTTGCTGTACACCTGAAACTAACACAACATTGTAAATCAACTATACTTCAATTAAAAAAAAACTTTTTAAAAAATAGCGCTTCAGGGGTTTCCCTGGTGGCGCAGTGGTTGAGAGTCCACCTGCCAATGCAGGGGACACGGGTTCGTGCCCCGGTCCGGGAGGATCCCACATGCCGCGGAGCGGCTGGGCCCGTGAGCCATGGCCGCTGAGCCTGCGCTCCGCAACGGGAGAGGCCGCAGCGGTGAGAGGCCCGCGTACCGCAAAAAATAAAAAAAAAAAAAAAAAAAAAAAAAAAAAAATAGCGCTTCAGAGAGGCTATAATGCAAAGAACACAAGAAACAGGGAACAGATATGCAGAGAGAAACAGAGCCCCACAGACTGGGGTTGGGGGGTGGCGATGACAGTCACACGCAGTGGGGGACATTAGTGTTGAGCTCCCTTTCTGGGTGATAAACCTTGTGATTCACAGTCATGCCACTCTGTCACTTCTGAGCCTCTCAGCCATCCTTCCCTTTGTGACCTTGGCCAGAACTGCAGACCTCAATTATGGGTCCAGCCAAGTGTGTGGCAGCCTGCCTGGCTGTCCACCGCCTCTCCCTGTGACTGACCTTGGAGCCCCCAGGCCTGTCCTGTACCTCCCTTCACAGCCCAGTGTCATCACTCACCACCACCTGAGGCTTGGCTGCTTCCTCCGATGGGGACGGGGTGGGGTGTCAGAGCCTTTGGCCCTTCCTAGCTGGGATGAGAGTGGACGGTCCAGAGGAGGGAATGTATAGTAGGAAAGGAAAATTTCTGGATGGAGGTTTTTGGTGATGAGGTAGTGGGACCAGAGCCTGGTCAGGGTCAGACCTCTGCAGAGGACATTAGCCACTGGCCAGTGAGGTGGGGGTGAAGGGGGGCAAGCAGCGACCCAACCTGGTCTCCACGGACACACACAGCGGAGGTCTCAAGTTGTCAAAGGCCCACCACCCTGGAAACCCTACCCTTTATTTCTAGTGCCCCAGGTCAGGTCACTGAGATCACGGAATCAGAGACAATACCCTGGAGGCACCTTTCAGGACCACTCCTGCCCCTTTCCTGGGCATCTTTTCATGGCCAGAAGGCCCATTGCAAGGAGTCATTCTGAGAACTCCAGTGAAATCTCTCCTGGATGCTGATAAAATAGAGTCAGCATCATCAGAGCACACCCACGGTGCTTCACAGTATGGTCTCAGCTTTCTTGTCAGTGCTTCTCCTGGATAGACTCAGTGGAGAACATAGTGGTTGAACAGACAGCAGGTGGCCCCGGGCTCCTTGCACCTTCACCACCCCCCAAGGATAGACTTTGGAGACAGATAATTTAATCGTGTGACTCTGGGGCAAGTTACTGAATTTCTCTGAGCCTCAGTTTCCCCTTTTATAAAATAGGGATAATGCCACCTACCACAGAGGTTATTGTTAAGAATTATATGAAGGAACATGTAGAGTGTCTGGCACTTAGTAAGCTGTCAATTAACGCTTGTTCCATTTCCCTGGAATGGCATGGGGGCACCTTTTTTTATTCAGAGCAACATCGACACTATCCGCTCCAATAAACGTATAATCCCATCTCTACCGACTCATTTGGCAGGGAAACAAGCCCACATGCCAATTCAAATAGAGGCACAGAAAGAGAAGGAGGAGGAGAAGCAAAGTACAACTTACTGGAACTCGGAACCCCATTTTTGAAACCAAAAAACACTGCCAGTAAGAATTTATTTTTATTTCCCATAGGACAATTATTAAATTCTATTGGCTACAGTTGTTTGTGCACAGATCTGTCTTCCTCACTACATGGGGAGCTTCTCTGGTCCACGAACTCGTCTTACCTCTGAATTCCCAGCACAGTGCCTGGCACAGAGCAGAAGATGAATAAATATTTGGAGGATCAATGAATGGGGACAAATGAATGAACGAAGCGAGCACTGACAGCAAGTGGAGATTCTGAGACACAAGCCTAACGTTCTTTTGGGCCTGGAATCCACTCCCCTGTGGTACCCAGGTCAGCTACAGCCATCTGGCAGCTTCTAGCCACAGTTAACTACAAAGGGCCCCGTCTCCTCTGGGCTCTGACGGGTGTGTGGGGTGAGGGCTGGCAGGGTCTCAGGGGCAGAGGAGTGAGTGTGAAGGAAGCGCTCGGCCGGGCCTCCTCTCCTCCCTCAAAGGCACCAGATGGAGACAGCAGAGGGGGGCGGGGGAGACCAAGCCAGCCGCTCCTGGTTGGATGTATTTTTACTTCAGGTGTGACGTTGAAACCATGCGGGTGTATTTTTAGTCCTGCCCAGTGGGCGGTGTGTTCGCCTGGGTTGCCTTGGAGAGGACTTCTTCTTGTTGCTAAATTGGAATTGCATCTGCTGGGTTCCTGGGCTCCCACCAGCTCTCCTCCCCCAGGTGGGCGGACAGGTCCATCCCTGGTGAGTGTGGGGCTCAGGGGAGGCCACAGTCTGCTTTGTCCCCAATCCTTCACACACACACACACACACACACACACACACACACTCACACCCTTCCCTCCTGGCACATTAAAAAAAAAGTAATAAATGTGAAATCTCAACAAACTGGTTGTTAAGGCTGGTCTACAAGGGCGAGAATACAAAGAACCTAAAACTTGAGACCTGGTAGGATCTCACCTCCAGCCCCTTCATTTTCAACCCAGTTTTACTAAGAAATAATTGACATGCATCACTGTATAAGTTTAAGGCTTGTAGCATGATGGTTTGATTTATATATACTATGAAATGATTGCCACGATAGGTTCAGCTAACATCCATCTTCTCAGATAAAAGAGAAAAAGGAAAAGAAAATTTTTCTCCTTGTGATGAGAACTCTTAGTATTTACTGTCTTAACTTACCTATATATGATAGAGCAGTGTTAGCTACAGTCATCATGTTGTACATTACATCCCTAGTACGTATTTCTTGTATAACTGGAAGTTTGTACCTTTTGACTGCCCTCCTCCGTTACCCCCTCCTTCTACCCTTCACCTCTGATAACCACAAATCCAATCTCTTTTGCTCTAAGGTTTTTTTTAGATTCCACGTATAAGTGAGATCCTACAGAATTTGTCTTCCTCTATGATGTATTTTACTTAGCATAGTGATTTCAAGGTCCCTCCATGTTGTCAGAAATGGCAGGATTTCCTTGTTTGTTTTTTTTTAATGTCTGAATAATATCACACTGTATATATATGCCACAACTTCTTTATCCATTCATCCATCAGTGGACATTTAGGTTGTTTCTGTGCCTTGGCTATTATAAATAATTCTGCTATGAACATGGGGGTGCAGATATCTTTTCGAGTTAGTGTTTTCATTTCCTTTGGATCCCCAAAGTGGGACTGCTGGATCATAGGATAGTTCTATTTTTAATTTTTTAAGGATCCTCCATACTGTATTCTACAGTGGCTGCATCAATATACAATCCCAACAGCAGTGCACAAGAGTTCCCTCTTCTCCACGTCTTTACAATCACTTATCTCCTGTCTTTTTCATGATCAGCCTCTTCATTTTAAGGGGAGGTAACTCAGGAAGAGAAAATAGAAGTATCTTTCCTGCAGTTAGGTAGCTAGTGAGAGGCAGTTTCTATCCAAGTCACTAGAGAGCCAGCCAGTCCCCAACAAGAAAGCATGGGAGGAAGGTTTGGTGTGGGAAGGGGAGCTCCATCCATTTTGTCATGGCAAAATGACAGTGACACACCCACACACATTTGGTGGCACTTTGTAACTTACATTTCATGTGCTTATTGCATTGAAACACCCAATATTTTTATTATTCCCATTTTACTGATTAGCGAACTGAGGGGCCATGTGGTTAAATAATTACATCAGGCTAATAAGTGACTGAGTTGAGATTTAAACCTGGGTATCCAAACTCCAAATTTTGTGTTCTTCCCCCTTTCCCAAGTACTGTTTTTGAACCATTATTAGAATCACCTCATCCTCCTCCCCCTTTTTTTCTCTACTGGCCTTGAGTCCTATGTGTCCTGGGGTCACAGAACTGAGCTGCCACGTGTGCCCTTTGAGCATCAGGACCCGTGCAGTACAAGACAGTCTCTACCTCACCAAACAGGTTTCCAAAAGAACTTTCTCTCATAATAATACTTCTCTGTGTTGGAGAAGGCTTTGACGTTTTTATAGATCTTTCATTTTCTCATCTTATGCCTACCCTGTGGGAAAGCTTATCTAAAGAGGTTACATGAGTAGCTCAGTGGTAGAATCAGAACCTGGGCTGAAGTCTTAGTCTTATGTTCTTTCCACTTGACCACAAAATGGTCCAGTGCTTGGGAAAATCAGAGAGTGGGGCTTAGAAGGGCTAGACTGGCTTAGTCCAGCCCTGGGGAGAAGCCATGGGCCATGTGAGCCCTCAAAGGCCCAGCTTGCTGGCTCCCCGCCCCTCCCACCGGACGCCCCCCCTCCCATTCGCACCAGCGGGAGGCCCAATTGCTGGTGTCTTCCCTCTAGTAAGGGGGACCGATCCAGTCTAGTACTTGTCGCAGTAACTCCTCACAGCTGTGGCCACCATTCATTGTCAGCCTTGTCTGTGCCAAGCACTGTCAGCTGTTAGCACTGGTTATCTCCTTTAATCCTAACGTAACCTCGTGAGGATAAAAGTCATTGGGATTCCAGGCTCCTGGATCTCTTATCCATGTGCCTTGTCTTGGCGGGGTACCTGGACTTCTCAGCTCCGCCTCGGCCAGGTGGTGAGCTGTGGAAGCATCAGGACCCGCTGTCTCTGAACACGCCTGCTCTCTGGGCCAGGCAGCCGCAGCCTCTGGGCCTGCCAGCGGCATGTGCAGAGGCTGGGTCCGGGGCGGGGGCCTTCGAGATGCCGGCAGGAAAGGCAGGGAACAGGCTTTGCCTGGTGCCGGGGAGAACTGAGCACGGTTTGACTTTCAGATTACGGCTCCAGCAGGATCGCTCCCCTGACTGCTCCCCTGACTGCAGTCAACAGCTACAGTTATGTTTTCTCAGATGTCAGTCAATCCAACTGCTTCCAAACGCAAGGAGTGTCTGCTGGAGCCCCAGCCCATAAAACCCAGCTCAGAATGCAGCCTGGAACATCTGCTCCCAGCACCTAGTCCAGAAGCATGGTCCTGACTCTTCTGCTTGGAATGGCTAAACTTCTCCCACACCCTTCTCAGGCCACCTCACCCAGCACGTCCCAGGAATGACCAAGCTCTATGCCAGGGAAGGCACAGGGTTAAGCCCCGGGGTCAGCTCCCTGGAGACAGAACACCCCTGGGTCACAAGGTGGAAGAGTTCCCTCAAAGACAACTCATTAGGGAAGTGCCAGTTCTCAGGGTCCTGGCCAGGCATCTGCTAAAGAGGACAGTCACACAGCAGCCAGCCCCTTCTGCCCAGCCCCAAGCCCAGGGGGCTCCCGCCTCCCCATTCACCAGCCCGGCCCCAGGAGAGGCCGCTTGGCTATCATTTCCCTTGGGCTTCACCTCCCTTGGCAAAAGCAGTGCTACCTCCTACACTGCGCTGTGGGCCAGAGGCCTTGCAGTCAATCCCACATATAGTTTTTTGAGCCCGTAAGATATGCCAGTTTTATATTATAGCTACTTCCTATGCCTATCTTCTGGCCACTCCCTGGACTGATTCTTTTTAATTCAGAACCCCTCTTGGAACTTGACACGATGCTTACGCGTAGCAGAGCTCAGTAAATGTTTAATTGAACCGCAGTGCAGGACCACTCAGCTGGGAGCCCTTTCCTGTGTTGCCTCTTGCTGGATCGCCCCTCAGCATTTACCTTCTAGCCCGACCAACCCCCGATTCCATTCCCCCAAACATCTCATAGCAGCTAATGGCTGCAGAGTCCTCTCCACATGTCAGATTCTTTATCCAGCACTTCATGGTATTATCTCATTTAATCCTCATGACCAACCTAATGAAGAGATGGCACTATTTTCAGTCCTATTTTACAGACGAGGAAACAGAGGCCCGGAAAGGTTTAGTGCCCAGTGGTGGAGCCAGAATGGAAACCCAGGCGATCGAGGTCCACAGGCCCTATTCTGCAGCCTCAACTTCACCTCCCTGAATGCACCAGATGCCTCACATGCTGAAAAGGCCACGGGGACCATGCTGGCCCCTTTGTTTAAAACACCCCCATCCCATCCCACCCCAGGCAGCAAACACTGATCTGTGTGTTAGATATTATCATATATCATCTCATTTCAGTCTAGCTATGACTATTTCCTTTTTTACAGTTGAGAAAACAGATTCAGAGGGACTAACTTTCCCAAGGTGACCAAGCTGGTTATCACCACATCTATTTTTAGACCTTGTCCCACAGCTCAGTACAGCTGCTCTATGGCCTTTGTCCCTCTAGCTATTGGACCATTAGGACTGAGCCCGAACTTCAGTGACCTTTAGAGGGATAGTCTCAAGGGAGCGATCTGAACATTGCCCACTGCCCCGTTCTGATCTTTCCCTAAACAAGTGCGGATTCTAGAGGGATCCAGTCTGAATGCAACAGGGGCAAACGTATTATAAACAAGGCATTAGCAATGTGTACCGCTTTCCTTGAACTAGAAGTGGACTTCAGCTTGAACTGTCTAGAGCTGTGTCCCACATGGGCAGAAGCTCTGAGTGCGGTTTACAGAGAGATGAGACTGACAGGAAGAATTATAAACACTACACAGAAAGGCCGAGACTCTGACAGCTGAGAAACTAAAGACTGGTTTGATGTGGTGTGTCTGGAGCTGCTGGGAAGGAACTCATTAATGGATGAAACAGGAAAGCCTTGGAATCTACCTGGAGAACGTGGAGGCCTCGGGGCTTTGCTCAAGCAGATGTTAAGAGTTGGACGGCGCTGGGTAGAATCTAGGAAGGAGAAAATTCACTGCCTTGGGGTTCGGGTGAGAAATCACAATTGCAAACACTTACATAGCACTTATTCTGGGCCAGGTTCTAAGCGTTAATTCGTTAAGCGGGAACATTTCAAATTTAGAACCGGGGAGTGGGCCAGACAGGTCAGTGAGGGCCAAGGAGTGTAGAATTGTGGCTAATGCTATGAATTAAAGCATTCCACAAAGTCGGTTATAAAAGTGCTGGTAAAACTGGGCACCTGTAACTCGGCTACCTGCAGGGGTTTGTGCTTGAGGCTGGAGAGAGCCAACCGTGTGCACCTCTTCCCACCTCTGTTCAGCAGCACACGGGTAGCTTGAAACGGGCCATGGTGGATGCAGTTACACCACGGACATCGACAGATGCTACATGAGGGCTCTCCCCTCCCCTCTCCCCCCAGAGCCAGTTAGCCAGCACACCAGCCTGGAACCATGGAATATGGACGGGTCCTGCCTCGCCTCTTTAAGGAATCCGCTCAACAGGCCCTGATTTAGTACATGCTCATCCAAGCTGCTGGGTCTCAGGTACTGTGTAAGGCGCTGGGGATAAATCAATGAAAACGCGTAGACCCTGACTTCATGGAGGTAACGGTCTAGCGGTGGAAACAGAACTAATATTAACACAGTCCGTTCAATTGTGAGTTAACGCCACAAAGGAGAGACACAGGGTCGTGCGTCACCTCACCCTCCGCACCTGATTCGCAGCTCAATTCTCTGGCATTTTTCCTGGAGAAGCAAAGCACAGCTGTCCCCACCCTTCTCTAGCTGATCCTGCCTCCAGGCCAGCACTTCCTGTCACCAACAGGTAACTTCTGCAGCGCCCGGCGGGCCATTTCCTGGGTCCCCAGACAGTATTTCAGCCTCAGGGGCGGAACCCAGCATGGGCGGAACCCAGCATGCGCGGAGCCGTCTCAGCAGAGCCCCCTCCTCCCCCACTGCACCTGGCCAGGCCCAGCTCCTGCCACTGTTCTGCTCCCCAGGACATCACGGTTTCCATGGGAACCCACTCACTTCAAAGGGGAACGACGGAGACCGGAGGGGAGGAGGGGTAGTGCAAGCCGGATCAACCTCACCCTCTTGGCCCCGTCTCTGTGCTGCTGGTAACCTAACCTCCAAGCTCCCGGCCACCTAACACCGTCCAGCCCACAGCACACCGGTGGAGAGGTGGGGAGGTGTGGTCCAAGCTAAATTTTAACTTCTTGGGGGGAAAACCCCAGGGGTGAGGTGCACCTGGGGAAGGAGGATCTGAGCTGGGTCCAAGCCTGCGGTCCCCGCTCCACAGGGCCTCCCCTCGGCAGACCCCTCTCAGCACTGCCCCTGGGCCACAAACACAATTACCCACGATGCGCATCCAATCATGGCGTCTGCTGGGATTAGACTGCAATCATTAATCTGAGCGGGAGCTCCCCGGCTGCCTTGCTGATTAGCCCAGATGATGCTCTGGTATGATCCAATTAAAGACTGACTATGCCGCCCGTCCCCCCTCCCCCCACCCCCCACGCAGAGTTTCCACATCAGAAGGAACCAATACATTTCATCAACACATCCTCCTACACAAATAAAACCTCGGGGCACCGCGAGGCTCCCTCCCTCTTGTCACACTGCCCGCTGCCAACCTGCGGGCCTGGCCAGGGAGGGGCCTCCCCCACCTTTGTTCTTCTTCGAAGTAGTTCAGGGAGGGGCCTCGGCGGGGACACCCAAAAGTCAGCACGGGGCACTAATCTCCGTGGAGAGGGGCTGCTTACATTTATGGACGTGAAATGCCAACTGCCTGATGTGCTTTGAGCAGCCAGGCCGCCTCCAGGCGGGCAAATTTAATCAGAATGACCCGACCCTATGGGAGGTGGAGTGCCTCCCCTCAGCCCGCAAGGGCGGTGGAGAGGGCAGCTGGCGTTAATGGGAGAGCGGTGGTCATGGGAGACACCCTGGGGGCCCTGGGGCAAGCAGGGCTGCAGAAGAAAGAACTGGGCACGGGTGCTGATGTCCCTCTGCTCCGTGGTCCTGAGATGCCGGGCAGCCTTGTTTGGCTGGACTGTTGGTGGCTTCCAGCCTGGGATTTCTTCTTCATGGTCAGACAGCTGCAGAGATAATTTGCTCAAATGCCATTGACAGCCCCGTGGGGGAGGGTGAATCTCAGGTGTGGAGGTGAGAGGCATGTCGGTGGAGGGAAGATCTGGGCCTTTGTACTTCAGGTGACATCATGGTGGACAGCGCCCTTGGGGAGGCGGCCCACCTCCTGGCTGGGCCTGGGTGGGGTCTGAGCCTGGGATCTTGCGAAGGGCTATGGAGCACGTGGGGCCCTGTGGTGGGAACAAGGGAACGGTCTGCTTTGTGCCAGACATGGAGCCAGGTGCTGACATGGGCTGTCTCGTAATTCTTGCCGAACCGCTGATTAGGTTGTGTCCTGAAACCAACGCTCAGAGAGACGAGTACAAGGAGGAGGTAGGGCTCAAGCCTAGGTTTCCAGAAACTTCATGTTAGGCCACTACTTTGGGGTCTTTCTAGACTAAGATCTGTGCTCACTACAGGTCCCTGCCCCCGGGGGGCCGAGAAGGTGTCTGGGATCCGTCTCCAGTGCGAATATGAATCACCTGGGCTCTTGTCAAAGTGCAGATCAGGCATCCTCAGGTCGAGTGGGGCCTGAGATTCTGCGTCTCCAATGAGCTCCCAGGTGACGCGATGCTTCTGGCCCATGGACCGCACTTGGAGCAGCAGGGATTTAAAGGGGGTGTGATGACTGTACCCAAAGTCATCAGACCACGGGGCAGTTTTCAGAGGCCAGGCCACTCTCGCTCCCCGCTTCTGTTCCCCCACCAGGCACAAGGGGAGGCTCCAGGCCCTGTGCAGCCTCATCTTCCCACGCCCAGCTGCTCTGGCCACTGGCCGTCCTGGGAACACACCAGGCTCTCCTCTGCCGGAAGCTCCTGCCCCCACCCATGTCTCCTCCTGCTGAGCTCTCTGACTCAGCCTTGAAGATCAAACTCGACTGCCTCCCCCGTGAAGCCTCCTCTGGCAAAGCTCTGACCACTCTGTGTTGGTTTCTTGTTTGCATTATGTCTCCGTTCCTCGAGAGGCAGGGAAGAGCCCATGCGTAACCTTTATGATTTACCTCTTTCCCCCCGAGCCCAGCGCAATGCCTCCACGTAGTAATAGCAAGGGCTCAAGGCAAGTGTGAAGGAAGGACAGGAGTGTAGGTCCCGTGCTTGGGGCAGGGGAGCTGGGGTCCTCCTCAGGGTCTCTGACAGGTCCTGTGACCAGATCCTGGCATTCTTTGGGGCCCAAGGCAGAGGTCTCTACCCACAGGAGCTGGGCTTGGCCTGTGCGCCGGGCAGGCTGGGGCCCGGGAGCTGTGTTATCCAGGCCTGGGAAGGACCTTGTGTCGGGATCTAGGGACCGGGGCCCACTGCTTTGGACTCTCAACTGTTGGCATTAGAGGCATTCAGCTCATCTGAGTAACTAAAAATAATGCCAGTGATAATGATCGTGACGGCAATAATTACCACCACTGCCATAAAGCCACTGTCATGGGCGGGGCTGGGTGGGCCAGTCCACGTGTGACAGGAGTCAGCGCCCGCTGCAGCGCACGCTCAGCCAGGGGTCGGCCCCGCTGCTGATGCACGCGAATGTATGTGGTCACACGAGTGAACGTGAGCAAGGGTCCAACCTCAAGACTGAGCCTTGACTTGGGCATCTTTTCTTAGTGATGTGGGCTCCCCATGGATTAAGGATGACCGAAACCCCTGCTGGGACCTCGCTCAGGTCTGCCCTCAGAGGACCGTTTCTTCACCCCAACAACGTACACAAGACAGACCGGAATTTCCCTGAGCCCTTCCCACCCTCTGCTACATTCAGGGCCCAGCCCTGGGTACAAGGGGCTGACGCAGAGTACAACGAGACAAGCCACCTGCTCTCAGCAAACTGCCCATCTCGGGGAGGGAGCCAGAACCTACACAGTCGTGTACAACCTCTATTGCTAAAACCCAAAGACTACCATGAATCACAGTGTGGTCCAAGCACCAGCTGCATTAGAGTCGCCTGGAATGCTTGTTAAACATTCATACCCTCCTCCTACAGCTTGACCTACTGATTTAGCATTTCGGAGCACGGAGGCCGGGTACATGTGTTCTGACGAGCGCTCCCGGTGGTTTCCAGGCGTACTAAAGCTTTGCTCACAACAGAGCCCTGGACGGCGAGGGCTGGAATGAGGGCGACGACGGGACACGTGGGCCAGGACAGTCCTGAGGCAGCTGCCCGTTTGCTGAGTGGCGGGCTCTGATGCTCGTCAGGCCTCATCTCCCCAGCTGGGCTGAGGAAGAGGCCCTCCTGGAAGACACAGCCCAGGCCTCATCTCCCTCCCTGGACAATTCCAGGAAGTGGGAGCCAACCCCTGCATGGCCAGCTGAGGGCTCTCTGGAGTGACTTCATAGAGAAGGGGCCTGGCCCTGGCTACTGGCTTCCATGAGCCCACCTGCTGGCCTGCACTCACATCTCTCATGGCTGAGCTGGGCCTGAGGCCGCCTGGGGGCTCCTGCACGTGGCCCGGCTGAAGTGTCTCCTACCTGTACACAGCTCGCTTGTCAGCCTCCAGCTGGGCCTGGGGGTCGATGGGGGCGCTGGGTACAGGTGTGCTGGCAGCAGCCGAGGGTGCGGAGATGTGGACAGCCTGGGCCTTAGAGGGGGCCTGAGCGGTCGCCGTCATCTGCAGAGACAGAGAGGAGGCGTGGGTTAGTAGGGCCAGGACCGCTGGTTCCCCGGCTGGAACTGTGAGGTCCACCTCATCCTGTGGGGTGATAAGAGAACGTGTATGAGAGAAATGTGAGGGTATAATGAGCGTCCATTTGTACATATGCTGCAGTGGGAAGAAAGCTGGTGTTTCCTCAAATGAGAAAATTCTGGGGAACGATTTAGGACCATCCAAAATCAGGTGGTGCGGAAGTGAGCTCACTTTAAAAGCGACCTAGAGGGGCTAGGGGCCTAGATGGGGAGGGTGGGAGGGAGGCTCGAGAGGGAGGGGATATGGGGATGTATGTATACATTCAGCTGGTTCACTTTGTTGTACAGCAGAAACTAACGCAACATTGTAAAGCAATTATACTCCAGTAAAGATGTAAAAAAATAAAATAAAAGTGATGGTTCTTAATGCAAATTAAGGTGGTGGCCTCTGGCCAGAAGCAGAAAAAAACAGAATGATGAACCCTTTAAATTGTGCTTATGAGTCCCTTGGGCTGTACTGGGCAGTGTTAGGTTTGATTTGATGACTTTGGAGAACAGGAAAAAAACAGCTGAGTCAGTTCTCAACTGGGCAGAGGTTTATCCCATTTAACACAAGCCAGAGGTAACTTTTAATGGTTTTGACTGACAATTGAGTGTTTTGCAAATTTGGTTTACCTGGGCCCTTGAAGATAAGCAGGCTGTAGTGGACAATGAACAGATTTCTGTTCTTAGCCGTAACAAATATTTAGGGTAGTAGTTCTCCTCCTATGTTACATGTTTTTGAAGGTGCCCCGGGGGCCCCGAGTTTGTGCCCATCAGAGCCCCTTTGAAAAATATATTCTACATTGGACTTTCCGTATAAGGTTTCATTTAAAGAAATGGTTAAATGGCTTTTAAATTTTGGGTAACCATCGTAACAGAACTTAATGCTTTTACATTTTATTTTCCTTAAATGGATCCCTGAAATGTCACGTGGGGTGACATGCCTCAACTATTGCTTTCCTCCAACCGGCCCACACAGCCTGACAGGTCTCACCCACTGTGTTCTTGGACTTGACACCCTTGTCTACCTCCCGAGCTAATACATTGTTCACACCTTCATCCCCGGCACCCAACTGACACAGACTGGATGCTTAGTGTTTGCTTAGAAAATGAATGAGGGAATAAACAAGTGAACACACCTTGAAAGAATCGTATATTTTACAGCTGGAAAGTTTATCATATGATCTAGGTCCCTGCTTTCTGGAAGGAAGAGTACTGTCCTTCCACGAATACCAGCACAAAACACTTGCTGTCTCATTTTCTTCATTAGATCTCTGTTCACGGGCCACATCTTCACAGTGAAATAGAGTCCCTCTGCCCCTGCTATCCCCTTACTCTGCCTTATTTCACAGCCCTTATTATGACTATATATTTCATAGCCCTTATCATGACCAGATACTATATATCTACTTGCTAAGTTATTTTCTCTCCCACCTCCAACTCAAATGTAAGCTCAAAGAGGGCTGGTTAACAGTTGTGTTCCTAGGGTCTAGAATAGCCTGGCACTAGTCAATGCTCAACAAATATTTGTTAAATGAATGAATTAACGAGTGATGGATGGTAAATAAAATTGAGACTATAAAAGAAATATACTGTATCCCCATCATTTTTTGTTAGGAAGAAATATCCTTGTCACTGTTAGCTGAGCTGGGGGAACTTTCCCAAACTCAGTGCTAGACAGAGCATCATGGTACCTGGAGGCCAGGAAGGTACCATGCTTGACTCTTACTGTCTCCTGTTAATAGCTTTTTGACTTTGAGCAAATCCCTCAACTTCCCTAAGTTCCTCCTTTTCAGCAGTAAGCTAACTGCTGTCCTTTTAGGATTCATGAGTACTAAAGAGGTGCTATAAGGAAGAAAGTAGAAACAAATGCTGTTCTAATTTTCAAAATACAGAAATAAGGTGCAATCAGACAAACTAAGTATACTTCTCATCTTCACATTGACCTGGGCTAGTTTCTTTCATTCACCAATGCAACTGATTATTTTTCCCAATACTTCTCAAGTCGCCACCATGTCCTAGGCACTGGGGTGACGAGGATGAATGCCTGCTATGATGGAGCCCAGTTCTGGGTTTAACACGACTACTGAACTGGAAGATCAGGAAAATGGTAGACAGTTTCATTTACATGGTGTAAAGGACCTCAGCAAGGTACCTCCCATGATATCCTCGTGGAAAACATGGAGCGACGTGGTCTGGTGGACAACTGTGTGGATTAGGAAGCTACACCCAAAGGAAGACAATTAAAGGAGAGATGTAAGAGGGAGGAGGGCTTCTAGGAGATGCCACCTGCCTTCTCCTCAACTCTCTTCTTCAATATTTTTTATCAGTGATTTAGAGGATGTCTGAAGCAACGCTCAACAAACTTATGGGTGACATGAAACCGCGATCCAAACGATCTTCACAGATTTTGGCAGCGTGCTAAGTCTAATAAGATTAATTCTTGTCTAATAAGTTGGAATTTAACACTTCCAACACTTCGGCCAAAAAAAAAAATCGATAATATAAGTGTAGAAGAGGAGAGACTTCGTTTAGCAGCACGTTTTAGTTGATGGAAGGCTCAGTATGTCCACGGTGTACTGTGTCTGTCAAACAAACAAACAAACGAAACCCCCGAACTGATGCTGTGTGAGGACCCATCAGCAGAGGCGCAGCTCACACAGAGCTTCCAGCCCCACCTACTAAGCTGAGACAGGTGCAGGTAAGTACACTCAGAGGAGAGTGGCCCAGGCTGCTCAAGGGATTCTGAGGAATATTTGCAGGAATCTGCAATGTTAAGGAAGATCTGGGGGATGGGAGGGAGATGGAGGGACGTGAGAGCCCCCTTTGAATATATGAATGAGGGATTAGATTGTGTCAGTTCTGTTCTGTATGCCCTAAAGCGTCAAACTACAACCGATGCATTAAATCTGTAAAATGCGGAGACAGATTTGGGCTCAACCCAAATAGTCAATTTCCAAGCCTCTGAGTTCTCCAAGGCTGAGATGGGCTGCCTCCCGGAAGTGGTGAGTTTTCACTGGTGCAGGGGCCAAGCAGAGACTCCCGCGGAGGCGATGGACGCTCTCTAGCTGGGTGGGCTGGCGTAGGTGACATCTGAAGTCCCTTCTAACAGTGACAGGCTCAGACGCCGTGAGGGTACTTTCATGACCACTGCCCACCCCCAGGGTTGGTGTGGGGCTCAGATTAGATGACGTACGGTGTGTAAAAGTGCTCTGGAAACTCCCCATATGGAGGGGTGGTTGTAGTTCTTCAATACGAGATTTCCAGCACGTGCATCTTTCATAAAGCAATGCACAGCTACATGCATGGCTCGTTTAAGGGTAAAATACAGGGTAGGCTGGTGTGCTCTGCTCTGATCAGTCCACTAAGGGTGAATTTCCTTGTGTCCTTGAAGGAATCCACAAGGGGTTTCTATGCAGATGAGCTTCTAGGAGTGGGAGGACTGAGGGGAGGGGCTCCTTTTCCTCTCACCTCCCCTTTCTAGGCAGGACTTTGGGGGAAGGTGTGGCCAAAAGCCTGGCTGGGGCCCAGAGGAAAGTGTAAAGTCTGTCATACAGAGTGAAGTAAGTCAGAAAGAGAAAGACAAATACCATATGCTAACACATATATATGGAATCTAAGAAACAAACAAACAAAAAGGTCATGAAGAACCTAGGGGTAAGATGAGAATAAAGACACAGACCTACTAGAGAATGGACTTGAGGATATGGGGAGGGGGAAGGGTATGCTGTGACAAAGTGAGAGAGTGGCATGGACATATATACACTACCAAACGTAAAATAGATAGTTAGTGGGAAGCAGCCGCATAGCACAGGGAGATCAGCTCGGTGCTTTGTGACCACCTAGAGGGGAGGGATAGGGAGGGTGGGAGGGAGGAAGACACAAGAGGGAAGAGATATGGGAACATATGTATATGTATAACTGGTTCACTTTGTTCTAAAGCAGAAACTAACACACCATTGTGAAGCAGTTATACTCCAATAAAGATGTTAAAAAAAAAAAAAAGCGGTCACTTGTCAGCATCCCAAGAGGTCCCAACTGAGAGGCTGTTATTGGGGCTCAGAGAGCAGGGACAGGGGAGAAGTGAGCAGAGCTGGCCTGAGGAGGACGATGATTGAAATTTATTTAGCTCCTGGGGGCCAATTCAGCAAACTCTGCATTTCCTCCAGGTTTGGAGAATGTTTATCTTCAAATAGATTTCTTCTTCTAGCCAGAGACACCCATTTCTCAAGAACTGGAGCTCGGAGAGGCCCGCAGCTGTCCCAGGGCCCGGGAGCAGGGGGATGAGGGTGTCGGGTGGTGAGGTTTTGGGGGAAGGTTCTAGGCCTAAAGAATAGAAGCGGGGGGAGAGGCTGGACAGACGGAGGGCAGAGATCCCTTGCTCTGGCCTAGGAAGGCCAACTGAGAAATTTTCAGGCATTTTGCAAGCCGGTTGATATGATATCGATAGCTTGAAGCTGACCATAGTGGGAGTAATTACACCACAGAAACTGTCAAATGCTGCAAATCAAGTCCTCTTTCTAACCCCCAACCAGAGAGCTGGTTGTTAAACATTTATCAGCACACCACTAGTGTCAGAGTTTCTCTCCAAGTAACTTTCTCCTATTCTCCTCGATCTGGCACACGAAGAAACTACACTCTATGAGGCCACTTGGTGTGCCCACAGCTGGTCCCAGACCCGGAGCCTTCCTCCAAGGACGGCACTGGACATCCTACCCAGGCAGGCTGTGAGGCTTGATTAAGAGAACAGGATGATGACTAGCGGGTGGGGAAGGGTGGCAGCATTCCCCGGGAGGGCCTGCCTGCTGGGAGCTGCGGTGCTGGGTCCAGAACCTACACAGGGTCCTTGCCGTCCTCCTGCCTCCCATAGGTGCTCTAACTACTGGGCTCTTCTCTATCATCCAGCTGGAACCAGCCCTGCATTCAGCTGGGAGCAAAAGGGCCCTGTCCAGATTCTCAGTTTGTGACACCTTGAGATGAAAGTTTCTGATGCCCCGCAGGGGCTGAGAGATCCAGCCTCTCCGACAGTCTAGTCTGGCCATGAATATGAGCAGGGGATGCTGTGTGGTGTGGTTTACAAGGTGCTCACCTGCCTACCTAGTCGCCCTCGCTGACACTGGAACGCCCCACGGATGCTTTCCTTCCTGCTAAGGATTGCCCTTTCCCAGCTGTACAGGAGAGTGGCACGTTGTGTTTCAACAAGCTAATGAAGTCTCTCCCTGGGGGTTCACGTCCAACAGGGATCCCATGCAACGGGTTGGGGGCACTCCCATTTTACACATAAGAAAACAGAAGCCACTGCAGCAGAGAAATTGCTGGAGACCACAGACAGTTTCTGCCGAGGTTGAGACCGGAACCAAGGGCTTTCTGACTAAATCACACTGCGGGAGTGATCGTATTTAATTAACTTTTCTTTGAAGAGGAGAATAGGAAGACTTTCCCCCTGGGTGGAAAGGGGCAGGAGAGGAAGGGCACTAGCGTCAGATGGAGTGTCACTCCCCAGCATCACGCTCTGGGTCTCCCTCCAGCCCACCTATCCTGTTGCCGGCCCCCATCTCCCCAGCCCCCAACAGACCTCACAGATCAGCTCCCCAAACACTGGTTGTGCCAGAAACGGTGCTTCCGGTGGAACCCAAGTAGGAAGAGCAGGGTGGTTTGTTAATTGACGGTGGCTCAGTGCTACTGTGTTCACGTCCCTGACCGCGCAGGGCTTCAAGCTTCAGGGCGCACGGACCTGCAGCGGCCGCCTTCCGCCAGCTGCCACGGAGAGCTCCTCCCTTCTGCTCCTGGGAGGTGGGAGCAGGTGGCTCAGATGGGGGACACTGCCAGGGTCTTTCTAGCGCCCCAGGGAGGGAGTGTGCATGAGACACTGGCATCAGATAGAACGGATTCCCGCCTTTGCCACTCGCTGCTAGCCGACCTTGGACATGCAACCTTGCCTTTCCGGGTTTCAGTTTGCTCATCTGTGAAATGGCACTGACGCTCCCGACCTCTCACCACTGTCGTGAGGATGGCTGTCTCCTTCAGTGGATGTGGCTGAGCATCAGCTACGGGTCAGGGCCCTCTGCTCTGGGCTTCCAGGCCCTGAGGACACCATTCAGCCACGTCTGCCCACTTGCCTCTCCCCCCACTAGATTGTGGGATCCTGGAGGGCAGGGACCACATCTGTTGTAGCCCCAGTTGCAGCCCCAGAGTCTGAGACAGAGTGTCCACAGCACCTACGGGATGCAGGGATGACTGGTGTGGCGTGGGTGGGCCTTCCCATCCATTGATACCTTTTCAGCTGCAGATTGACCTTCTTGACCCTGCATGCCTCAGGCCACAACAGAGAAGTCACAGTCCCCGACCGCATATTTATTGGGAGTGGTGGGCATCCAGCCCAGAGCTGGTCAATCTTTCTGATCCAGGGTCCTCATCTATACATTGGGAGTAGTCATACATAAGGTGCAGGGTAGTTCGCATTAAATGAGATACTGTATGCAGAGCAGCGGGCCTTCATAGGTACTCAGCTATGGTGGGTACCGTTAACATAATCCCTGCAGCCAGCAGCCTGCGGCCCACACTCCAGTTGGCCACTTTTGCTTCCACTACCTGCGCTGCCCTGGGAGTCCTGACCCTGCTGAAGGAACCCTCTCTCCCATAAGCACCCAGAGAAGTGGGCGAGGCGTGGGCCCCGGCATAGGGAGAGGGGCCGTGGTATCGTGGAAGGAGACATTACCCATCACTAGCGATGTCACCTCGGACAAATGATTCAGTTCCTCTGAGCCTCAGTTTCCCTCTCAGGTAAAAATGGAGCTAATAATACCTCTTGCCAGGCCTACAGTGACTATATGTGAGGGTACATTATTGCGCACCCTGGAGGCTCAGTGAATCTTGGTTTCTAAGCATTTTTAATGCTTCTTTTTGCTAGCCCTGTCCTCTGAATCCAAACCCCACTGCCTGTCCACACCCGGCCCCAGACACCCTGGCACCTACACCTCCCATGTCCCCCTGCGTACACCTGTCCCCCTGCAGCAGCCCTGCTCTTTACGACACGTACATCCATGCACCTCCCACGGGTCCTTTCTGCAAACCCTGGGCAACCTAGGTCTGCACCTTGCCAGCATGACTCAGCACAGACACCCCTCCTAAGGGGACACCCCCTCTTATGACCTGGCAGGTGCGGGTTGCCCATCCCTAGAGCCGGCCCACCAGGCCAGGGAAGCCTTGTGTTCTGAGAACGTGGGGGGCTGCACAGGCCCTGCCCACTAGGGGCCGCTGAGGCTCCAACAGGGCTGGGCTGGGCTGGGCCTGCCGGCGGGGGTGGGGGGTGGGGGGGCCTGACGCTCCCTGCAGGGCCAGGGCAAGCCAGTAGGGCCAGATCTGGTTTCCTCGCAACCAGGACAGAGTCCAAGGACCTGGGATGAGGTCAGGTTTGGCCTATTTGAAGCTATTTAGTAAATATCAGTTTTGGCCTGAACAGGTGGGGGGCACAACGGATGGTTTTTGGGGGAGGGCACAGCCCACAGGGCGCCCCAGGCCGGGACCTGCTCACGGGCTCAGCCTTGTCTCTGGTATAGCACCCCACCCCTTGCCTGCACCCCAGCAGACCCTCCTGCGTGTGGGTGCCTGAACCCGCCCGATGCTTTACATCTTTATGCCTTTGCATCCGGGGCTGCCTAAGCAGGACATGTCCCTGCCTCCCCACCCCGCCCCCCCCAACCCCCATCACATGCAAACCTACCCCTCTTTCAAGACTCGGCTGGAGGGAGCATCAGCTCTCCCAGGAAGGCTTTCCCAATCCTCCACACCCCCCGCCCAGGTAGCCTGGACCCCTGCCTTATCTGCCTGTGAGTCAAACCTTAAACCCCGTAACACTTCGGGCCCTCATTGTCTGTCTCCCTGAGTGGACTGGATTCCCAGCTCCCGTCATCATGCCTGGCTCCCATGGAGTCCCAGCATGTTTGTTAAATGACTGCATGAACGACTGGATGAGGAAATGAGAGAGTGATGTGTTAAAAGGCTCAGGGACCCAGAATGGAGAGGAGTCAACCACGGCTCCTCCAAACACCCCCCAACCCAGCCAGCCCAGGGACAGGAAGGGCTGGAGGCAGAGAAGCGCAGCCCGATTTCGCTGAAAGAGCTCCTGGAACAGCAGGCCCGGGTCACCTGCATTCTCATCCCAGGACCGACCAGATAGAATAAACCACAGGAAAGTTACTTCGTGGTGTAAAATGGGGGTCCTAAGCACTCAATTAACTTAAAAGGGTTTGTAGGCGGTGGTTTACAAAATGAGGCTTGAAAATGTTTGCCACCCTGCCTGCACTTCTGGGGGTTGCTGACCCGTGGCTAAAGGGACGAAGGCTGTGGACTGGGATCCAAGTCTTTCACCTCCCAGCTTCGTGCATTTTCCTGGGCACTGTCTGCCCCCCATCTTTCCCATCCATCTCTGGAGGACCCCTCGCTTGTATAAGAGTCCCACACCAGTGAGTTCCAGTATGTTTGTGTAAGTGTGTAAGGGAGTGTGTTTACAGCTAGAAACACATACTTGATATGCCTATTGTGTTCCCAATACAAAGGACAGTAATTAAAGTTCAATCCAATCTTGGCTACTGGAGACGTACAGAAGATAGAGTGAAAAAATCAATGTCAGGGTCATGGGTGAAAGAAAGCTGGAAAACACCATTGTACTTTTCATACCCACACTCTCAACAACCCGGTGAGGCAGGGAGGGCAGAAGTGATTCCCATTTTACCGATGCAGAATGGCCCCAAATAAGCTCCCTTAGGGCGGGAACTATTAATTCTGTGTCCCCGGCACGTGGCACAGGGTCTGCAAGACCCACAGAAAGCACCTGATGTTTATGAAATGGCTGAGTGAATGAAAGAAATAGTGCTGTAATTACTTGTCCAAATTTGTATAATTCATCAGCAGTGCAGTGGGATAGGCCTGGATTCCTGAATTTCTACCGCACTGAGTTGAGTCAGCCCACGCTTCCTCCTCCAGACCACAGACTCCAAAGACAACACGCACCGCACCGAGGGCCGTGCTCACCCATCCCCCTCCTGCCCGGCTACGCAGGCACCAGAGCTCCTAGGAGATCAACCAGAAAGGGGGGCAAAGCGGGTTCCAGCTCCTTAGGCCTGCTGCTGATGGATCACCTGTTCCTGATTTATTTTAAGCTTTGTCTACTTGGGCCATTAACTATTTTTGTAGCTGTTTAAAGCACTCATCCTGCTTGGAGGCAAGAAGATAGACAATAAAATGTCTGTGGTTTTTTTTGGTAAATGTAAGAATTCAGGTAGGAAGTTCATCAAATAAAAACCCTAAACAAGGCCATGAGAGCGAGTGTTTCTTCTAGCAAAGTCCTGTTCCTAGTCCACTGTCTCCTAAATGAGGCATAAGGCCCCACAGTCAGACCCAAAGGCTATTTTTGCCTTTGCCACGCTGAAGAATCCAGGTCTGGAGTGAGCTGGAGTTGAGGGACACGTCCAGTTTAAACACATGGGTGGCCCAAGCAGGCCAGAGAGAGAGGTTACTGTGCACAGAGAGAAGAAAGGCCCAGCAGAAAATAAAAAAGAAAGAGAAGAGTCCGTTTTGATGAGTCAAAGTGAGGGAAGGCAGGTCACCCATAGCGTCCCTGGGGTGTTGGCCCCAGGGGCAGAGGGAGCCGTCAATCACAGCCACAGAAAAGGCTTAGGGGGACTCTCAAAGCTGTGGAATTAACTCTATTACTGCAGAGCCAATGCGCCTCACCAGCAGCTGAGCAGGAGGCCCTTCGAGGCAGGGGGCTCCAGCCCTTAAAGGGATGAGAGGAATGTAAAGTGTGAAAACATCTGAACCCGCTTCTGCCCGTCCCAGCTGCATGGCCTGGAAAGGGGGGCGGGATTCACAGCCAGGGGCCCCAGCCCCCTCCCCCTCCCCCTCCGGTTAATGAAACCAGCATGGGGATCCTAATAACTGATCAAAGCCCATCCAGCTTCCCCAGATGTCTGCTCCCCTGGCTCCGTGCAGAGGGGGAATGATGCCGGGACAGGGAGGGAAAGAAGGCACTCAGAGGGCAAGAGAGACGGGTCTGACCTCCCCCCGGCACAGCTGGCCCAGCCTTAGCCTTCCTGGTACAAGATGGGTATCTCCAAGCACAGCGTCCTGCGGTCCTGAACACCGTTCTCCTGGCTCTGAGGGGTGCAGGAGGATGCGGGGGGACGGAGGGTCCCAAGCAAGCGCTTGACTTCCTTCTGAAGTGAGCTTCCCATACTGGTCCTGAACTGAGAGTTTTGCCTTTCTTGCCTCCCTCTGGTCAATAAGGAGGCTGCATCCTTGGTGAATTGCCAGAACCCTTTTAATATCACCTATCATTAAGCCATGCTATGTAAGCACCCAGCTACTTGCCTAGCAGTTGGTTCCTAATCCAAACTGCGAACTGAGTGCCCACATTCACAGGGGGCTGTGCCTAGTGGCTCAGACTGGATCCCACTAGGATTTCTGCTTTCTAGTCAAATGCTCACGCGGCCAACATGCTGGGGACACGCAGACAGAGGAACACTAAGCGCTGAATACATACACGTATAGACCAGATAAAATGTTTGTCTTGCCTAGAAGCCAAGGGCAAAGGTATTTGTGGAACAGCAGGTATGTGTCTGTGTGTGTGGAAGAGTAGGGGGAGGTTACTGATAGCAGTTTGTGCATGTTGTGCGGAGGGGGGTGTTTAAGGTGAGGGTAGGGAAGCTGCCTTCTCCAGTAAACCTAACAGTTTCCTAAAATTGCTGGTGGAGCTACAGAGGGAGAACTCTGCTTGGTGCGTGGTGTTGCCCATGGAGTGTTACAGGAAATGGGAGAACCTGAATGACATTTCAGAGGTGGAGAGAGTGCATGGACGACGTGAGAGGGTGGTGGTGTTACCACGGACATTCTGGGAAGGAGACTGGAGTGGCACTTGCCGGGAGAGGGGGACAATAGCAGAGGATCCCATCAGGATCAGGGGAGGCGCACTGGGGTGGTGAGAGGAGGGATTGGGAAAATCCAGGTGACAGATGGCCCGGCTGAGGCAGAGATGCAAAGGAACGGAAGAGTGATGTAGGCACTGAATGGAGGGACCACACGCCTAGCTCATATCCAGGTCTCCCTGGAGACAATGTTTTCACTAAACTATCATCGTAGAATTCCCATAGTCCCCGCGACTTGCCCTACCTCTTGGGGCATAAAGTGAGGGTCTGGATCAAGGACTCAGGTGCATCATGCCGGAATTGAGGTACAGGAGGTGGACAGCAGAGGGCGCTGTGACTGATAGTATTTAACAGGGAGCCACCGGAAGGAGGAAGCAGGCCACAGGAAGGGCTCCAGTGGGTTGTTGCTTCTGTATTTTCTAAACTTACGATCTGCCTTTAGTGTACAATAAACACAGAGTGACATCCTTACAAGTAATCATGGAGTGTCCCCAGGGACGGACTGGAACAGAACTGAGGGGCCAGAAGCTGCTTAGCTGTCATACCACTTGGCTTGTGCCCAAATAGCACAGGGCCATAACCATTAATGCTTCTGGACTAAAATGGGAAGAAGAAAAAGCCTCCTTCATTTTTAATAACTTTATTCCCCAAACTTCAAAAATGAAATTGCCAAGTTAAGAACTTGCCTTGAAAAAAATTCTAATTTATTATAAAGAAGGTCCGGGGCTTGGGAATTTTTTAATGCAGATTCCTAATTTTCCAAAGTGAGATTCTCCTGTGCATTTGAATAGATTATGCTCGGTATTGCTAGCCCTTAGCACAACGGGAACATTATTAAAACGACTGCATGGGTCTCAGAGGAAGGGCCCTGCTTCTCCCTTCCTTTTTCATTTTGGGGACTTTGTAGCAGAGACTGTCCATTTCTACCCGTGGCAGAAACCGGGTTTCTGAGGAGGTGATAAAGAGATGTGCTCAGCAGTCCAGGCCTTGATGAAGCAAGTCATACTGGGTCCAAAAGTAATGAGATTAGACCTGAAGGAATGAAGAGGAAGCGGGGGATCCCCTCCAGAGAGCCCCGTTTAGGAAGTGATTCCCCTGTGTGCCTGGCCCACACTCCTACTGGGCCGGGCTTTCCTGAGAACACTGAGTGTCAAAGAGCGGCTGATTCGCCAGGACGATGAGCTTCGCCTGAGAAGCGGGGCTCAGCCTCTGACAGCACAAAGGGAAGAAGGCAGGAGGAAGAGCAAGTTCCCCAGCAGAAAATTCGCATGGAAGACATTCCCATGTGGCAGCCACTCCTAGAAGCCCCAAAGAGTGGGGAGAAGGGTGCCCCGAAAGCCAGCTGGCCTCCAAGTCTAGCACTCTGGAGAGAACAGCCCTTCCCCGTGAGTCAGAAGACTCTGCCCTGCAGACCTCTCCCACGTCCTCCGCCCCGCCCATCCCGTCCATGCCCTCAGTTCTCCCCATGATCCCCCCCATCCTGGTCAGTTTCCTTGGGAACCAGTATGGCTCAAGGAAGGCCCATGGGAATCTAGCCACAGCCTAGCGGACTAGCCGAGGCCATAAAGACCCCAGGCCTTGGCCTGGTCACTTTACCATGGACACTGAGACTTCATTCCTGGACCGCTGGGGTTACAGGGAGATGTGTGGCATCCCCGGAACAAATTATTCCTTGGCTGTATATGTGAGTATTTTCGATGGGGAGGTTCTGGTGGCTCCTCAGGGAAGAGAGCCTTGGGACAGCCCCTGCGCTGGGCTTCTGCTCTGAGGTCTTGGATGGGGGACTGGAGCCTTCCTTCCTCCCCCAAAAGGCTAGAGCACCACAGTGGTGGCTTCCGGGGGTGCTGAGCGCCTTAGGGCTGCAATCCCACCTCCCCACCTCCCTCGGCAGCTGGGATGGATGACTCCTCAGCTGTACGCTGAGAGTTAAATTAGGTTTCTCTACTTCACTGCACCCGGATCAGCATTTTTGGACAACACAGGCCCTCGCTGCAGCTCTCCTGCTAATGCCCACCAACCCCAAACTTCTCCCAGCTGTCCAGGAAGGCAAAACAGGGGGTGGGGCCGGAGGCAGAGAGGCAGCCGCCACCAGCTGTGCCAATCCAGTGCTCTCTGACCTCTTGGCCCTACCCTGGTCTGTCCCTGAGCCTTGGGGATGGGAGTGTGGGCCTTGGCACCTACCACCTGCTAAACACAGGCAGTGTCCCGGTTGCCATCCCCCAGTCCCACTGTGGAGCTCGGGGAGCAGCATCCAGCTGCAGAAGAAATGGAGCTGATGTTCCAGCCTCTTCATCAGTACCCCAGGTTCCCCAACACTGCCTGAGCAGACAGCAGATGGGTCTGGTCTACTGAGCAAGGATGGTGCTTGTCCCCCATTATGGCCCTTACGTTCCTAGGTCTCCACTGGTCCAGGCCGACTTGGTGCTGATTACAGAGGGCAAGGCCCTGACACAGCTGCACACCTGGAAGCTTTCAAACAGAGGAACTGTACAAATGCCAAGTCCAACCCAACGTCGTTTGTGGAGAGCTCCTGACGTGAACAGAGGGTCTGCTGAAGCTGAGGTCAGGGTGGGGAGGGCCCAGGAAGGAGCACGGAGTTGAAACGTGGGAGCGGGGTCGGGGGTGGGACAAAAGGACATGTGCTCAAAGGTCAGTGCTTCTGCACTTATACAGGGGTAGGAGTCAGTGGGGGTCCGCGTGCCGGGCACCCCATAAAGCGGTCATTTCACGGGTGGATAACGGGATGGATAGGGCAGCACCGTATGCTCACACCAGGCCGCGGGGGTCAGGGCCACAGGACCTCAAGTGATGCACCCTGGGTCTGCGTCTTCGTGTCCTTTCCATACGGCACAGAGCTTCCCTGTTGTCAGGAGAAAGGCTGTGTCTGAAACCCTAAAGAGCGAGGGATAGCAGAGCAGGGCGAAGACCGGCGATGGAGAAAGAATGAGAATGACGGCCTGGCACACAGTAGGGGCTCACTGCACATTTGTGAAATGAATGAAGGAATATTCTAGCTGGCTGCATTTCACATTATAGGTCCTCAATTAATAATAATTGAGAAAATAGGGAAGTGCGAAGGTGGAGGCTTCTGTGAACGCACAGCCTCACGATGAACTCTGAGTCTCAAAGAACCAAGCGTGGAGGGAAGGCGTGCACGTGGGAGCAAAGATCAGAAGTGACTGGTCTCAAGGACTGCCAGAGAGCAACCCACAGAAGCTGGGCCAGGCTTCCAGAGGAGGAGAGAAGAGAACAGCAAGACAGGGTGGCCTGCAGGAGGTGCAGCCAGCCTGGGAGTCTCAGAAGAGCTTGGGCGGGGTCTGCCGTGTCTGAGCTGAGGGATGGAAACTGGGAACCCGAGGAAAGGATGGGAGAGTGTAGAGAAACAGTCCTGGCCTTTTTCTGGATAAAAGCTGACAGAGTCCTGAAGAGAAGGGAGATTCCTCCAACAGGCAGGCAGAGACCAGTGACGAGGGCGATCTGGCAGAGGAAACCTCTGATCAAGAGTTTTCCCCAAACGCTCTAGAGGCAGACTTGATTTACCTGTACCTGGGTCTCCCCGAGTGAGGGGTTCAGTGTGTCTGTCTGACGTCTGCTCTGAGCAGTGAGCGGGGGTGGGAGTGGGTGGCACAGGACCATGACTAGGTGCAGCACCCTGGGGTGCCACGGTCCTCCATGCCGGTGACGGCTCCTCAGGTGGGATCTGAACCCAGGGCGTTGCCAAGTGCGTGACTCCCTTCAGGGGTCTGGCTTCGCCGGGCTCTCTCAGAGAGGCGCCCCAGGCCGGGCAGGGGAAGAGCTGAGGGAGGCCTGGCCCTGCCCTCCGCCCCCGGAAGGCCACCACACCCCTCCCGGCGGTCAGTCGCACTCACCTGTGGGCTGTCCTGGTAGGGAGGGGGAGGGACATTCTGCGTGGCCATCATCGTCAGAGCGGGGGCTGGGGAGGCATGTTGCATCATGGGATGGATTCACATGGAGGATCTGTGGCGGGAGAAACGGGGCCGCACCGTTAATAGCTGAGCGCAGGGAGCCCCAGGGACCAGCGGCTGGACGTGCTCCCAGGCTGGGCCACCAGGACTGACTGGATACAGCAAGGGCTGGAAGCCCTTTGTGGGGGACGAACGAGAGTTAAGGGGAGAAGCCTGGGTGGGGTGAGGCTTGCTGCGCTCCGCTGACTTGCAAGAAACACTGTTCACATCACATGTAAAACAACCTGTGCACCCGCACCCCTGCTTTGTTCAGTACCAGCTCTGGCCTGGGGGGGTGGCGGGACTTGGCTGGTGGCAGCTCAGGGGGGTTGGCGGCCATGAGGGCACCCCACGGTCAAGGGTGCTTTCCCTTCCCCAGGCCTCCCGGAGCTGCCACCTGCACCCTCGGGGCAGAAGCCTCAGCCCTCACGGTTCCAGATCCCCCCTCCCTGTCCCCAGGGTCTGCCAGCACCACACTAACCCCCCAGGTGTGCTCACGACGCCCCCTAGTGGTGGAGAGGGACGTGGGGGCGCTGGTTCCTCCTCAGACTCGAGGGTGGAGCAAGTACCCTAGGGCGACCACCGGGAGGTGTTCCAGGAAGGGAAGGAGGTCGGGAACAGGGACCACGGCCACACAGACGTGCCTGCACATTCTCTTGGAAGACTTTCCTTGGCCTTGGTTCAACCCAGAGTTCAACCACACGTGGGGCCAGAAGAGCCGCCCGAAGCAAATGGTCCTCTTACGGAGGCGGAGACAGAGGCCAAGAGGAGAGAAGTGTGTGTGTTTGGGGGGGAGGGGAGTGCCGGGGAAGCCGGGATGGACCCAAGCTCTCCAGACTCCCCGTTCCGTCTGCTCTACTGTACCAACCCCCACCCCACCCCATCACCCGTAAGCGAGCTGCCCCCATTGGCCTCAAGGTCTCTTCTTGAATCGCAAGGTGGTGCGTAAGTGGAGACAGCCTGGCAGTGCCACCCAAGGAAACAGAATGCTGAGAGAGCTGTTTAGCTGCAGGAGATGCCCTGAAATATTTAGAGCTGGAAACCACGGCTAATTGCCTGATACAGGAGGGTGCTGATGAGCGGGCAACATTTGAGAGTATGACAGTCAGACCATCCCTCTCCTTCCTTCCTCTCCCTGGGGACCTTGGGGCTCCGTCCTCTTCCCACCTGATGTCCTCCCACCACACCCTCCCCAGGGTCTTCCAAAATGTTCACATACCTGAATTCTGTGGGAGTTTGAGGGAGTCAAAGGGAGGGTCTCCAGGACCCTATGTGGAGTGTGTGTGTGTGTGTGTGTGTGTGTGTGTGTGTGTGTGTGTGTCTTGTGTTGGTTCTTTTTCAGGAAGAGGTGGACAGATCAGCTCTGGCTGACCCAAGTCTCCGAAGTACCAGGTGTGCTTTGACCTGAAGTGCACATGTGAAAGCACTGGAAATCCAGACATTCACTCAACGAATGTTTAAGAACTGTGCTGGGGTGGGGAGACAGATGAGAGGAGGCAAGGCCTTCCCCCCAGGGAGGGAGGTGATGGTCCAGCGGGAGAGAAGAAAGTGAACAGAGGTTTCCATGGAGAAGGCACAGGGGGGGACGCCTTTTCCTGTGCTGAAACGCCGAGACTGCAGGTAATTCCTCTTTGCCCCACCGCTACCCCTACCTCGCCCACCCGGGCCTCACTTCAGAAGATGGGCCGGGGCTTCCCTGGTGGCGCAGTGGTTGAGAGTCCGCCTGCCAATGCAGGGGACACGGGTTCGTGCCCCGGTCCGGGAAGATCCCACATGCCGCGGAGCGGCTAGGCCCATGAGCCATGGCCAATGGGCCTGCGCGTCCGGAGCCTGTGCTCCGCAACAGGAGAGACCACAACAGTGAGAGGCCCGCGTACCACAAAAAAAAAAAAAAAAAAAAGAAGATGGGCCGCCAGGACGTCTTTGCAGCAGAAGCACCCAGGGTCACCCCGTCTCACACACACTAGGTACCGAGATCCAGGCTTTCTTCTGCAAAGAGGCTCGGAAGGGAGCCCTGGGGAAGCCAAACTCCACAGGCGGGGAACCACTGCCTATTTTCATGGCTGGGTCTTGTCTGGGAGGTGGAAAACACCCAAGGAAGGAAAGAGCGGAGTGAAGAGGGTTCGGGGGGGGGGAGGGAAGAGGATATAGACTCCTTGAGACATCAGAAAGAACTTCCAGAATGAAGACTTCTGAGATATTAAATTGGGCGTGGAATCTCTCTCTTTTGGACCCGGAGGGAATAAAGGAAAAAGGGTTATTTCAGGGGTGTGCTAGGCTCAGCCTTTCCTGTGACTCTGGTAGATGAGGTAACTTTGGATGAGGCCTACGGGTACTGATGCAGGATCCCTTCCGGGGAGCATCAATCTTAGATGCTCCTTGGCCGGAAAAAGCGAACTTCTGAGGGGCTGCAGTGCCAGCAGCCTCCAGAAGGGGGAGCCTGGGGGCAGAGTCTGGAGGCAGATTTTCTCCCCTTTTAGGGGCAACTGGTTCCCTTCCACCTTGGGTTTGGGTCTTTTGGTACCTCATTCCACGGATGAGAAAGTCATTCACGAAGGCAAAGCACAGGAGGCTCAATGAGGAGGATCTGGGGTAAAAAGAGGACTCTTTAGGCTGCATTCTTTTGTTCACTGTCCAATCAATGGGAGGTAGGGTCGTTTTAGAGTCTCTGTCCCTAGAAATACTTGCAACAGCTGGATAGCTGCCCTGCCTGGGGGTAAAGAGAGATGGCTAAGAGTAGTCTGCACCCAGAAACAACCACCGTCCAGGCTGAGAAGAGATTTGTCAGTCTGCAGCCTGCTGGACTGTGGAGCAGGGGCCAGAGGCCACGGGAACGATTTTCTGAGGACCCAGATGGCCCTTGCCCCTCCCCCTCCTCCCCTCTGGGGTCACCACAGGCCACTAGGCCACTGCCCCATTGCCCTCTGGGGGCTTCTCCTGCAAGAAAACAGGAGGCCTTTTCATCAGGGGCTTAAGTTTCCTTCCCTGCTTGCTCAGGCACAGAAGCGTCTGGTAACCTGATGCTGGGGGAGACGCCGTGCCCATCTCCGGAAGCTCGCCCTTTTCTTCACACGCCCCCTCACCCGCACATGCGCTCCTTCCTCCCTCCAGCTGGGCTTGGGGGGCTGAGGGTCCATGTGGGACCATCCCCGAGAGGAGCGTGGGAATCTGACTTCTCTGAGCTGAGGCTCCACAGCTGGGATGCGGGGAACTCCTTGAGCCATCGCTGGGCACCCGGGCCTCTGGGGAAACCTGCCGTTTTTGCGCTTTCTTTGGGAGCGTGGAGGGCACAGCAGGCCTGTCCAGGGCCTCCGAGCATTTGTCTGTGGCCGGAGGCTGCTCCGCCCTGTCCAGGGGCCCCAGCCCTGTGTCACCAGACACCAGGGCACTGGAGGGAGCACGGCCAAGACGCAAATGGAGGACACACGAGGAATGATTTACCACCGAGAAATTTCCCACGTCAAAAGATTGTTTTTAACGTTGAAAACCTTTCTTATATGGCAGCTAGGAGGGAAAAAAAAAAAAACACCAAAACCCTAATGCAACACTCAACCCCACAATGATATCCAAGAAAAAGTAATTTGTCACTGACATTATCTTCAAAAGGAGCTAAAACTGCCATTTTCCAGAGCTTAGGAGCCGAGGAAGGCAGTGTGCACAGTCTGGTGGTGGCTGAGGGGGCCTGAACGACACCCCTCAGGAAGAGGGGAGGGGCACCCCGGGAGCACCCACTCCCTCTTTTTCCTCAACTCCAGCTCCCCAGCCAGGTGGAGCCCAAACGCCAGCGTGTTGACAAACAGGCTTAGAAAAAAGATCCAAGCTCGTTAGGAAGGAGCTCATTAGGACTTGTTGACATGAAACCCATTAGACCAATTAACATTCCATTAACAGCCTGGGGCACCCAGGGGTTAACGGTGCCCCGAAGTAATTGGGCTGGGGTGCCGGGTTGGGGGCTCAGGGCCTTAAGGATGAGAAACAAAGTCTAATTGGGAACTCTTGGACCAACCAGCCCCACAGCATCTGTTCTTGCTCCCTGACCCTGGCTGAGCCTCCACTGTAGGGCCTGAGGTAGGAGAGGGGATGAAGGGACCAACTTCCCTGTGGCTCCGCACTGTCCCAGCCCATCGCCTGGAGACTGGGCGGGTGGCTGGCACAGGATAGGGTGGGGGGACATTTCCACCCTCTTGCACTCTGATGGTCTTGTTTTCTTCATCCACCCCTCCCTTCCCCTCCCCCTCTCCACACCCCGCTTCTGGTCCAGTTTCTCTCTTAGCCCCGGGAAGTAAGTCTCCTCTCCTCTCCTCTCCTGGATAGGTTTTCAAAAATGTTTCCCACTCTTACAGAGCCTCTTTGGAGAAGTTAGAATCCTTGAGGGCCCAGAGCCTAATTCATCTGAAGAGTGCTGTAAGTCAGGGCAGAGGAGTCGGGGAAGGAGCACTGGGTCTGCTCTCCTTCCTTCCCTCCCTCCCTCCCTCCTTCCCTTCTTTCTTCCACATCAGGGCAGCTAAGAGGCAGCAGTGAGGCCCCCTAGGAGCCCTTCTGGACACACACTAGCAGTATTTTATCATTTGCCTTCCCTTGCTGCAAGAAGAGGCTGTGGAAGTCTGGGCCTCATCTGTAAACTCCCATGATCAGACAGAGCCTGTGCTTAGGGTCAAAAAGTCTGGATTCCACAGGCAGCTGTCATTTCTCTGTGCGACCTGCACAAGTCACTTTCTCTCTAGGTCTGCAAAATGAGGGAATTCACCAGAATATTCTGAAAGTCTTTGCCCATGGTTAGCACTGAACACAAGCTCTGCTGAGTAGAATGGAAATATCTGAAGCTCCACTCCAAAGGCTCCCTCATTTGAGAGTGAGGGAAGGAGGCCCCTGAAGCCAAGAGAGCCAGGAGCCCTCCTCCGAGTCCCCCCAGCCCAGGAGTCCCCAGGTGGCTACCACCCCCTCCCCCAACCCCAGGTCCGCCACTCTGAGCAGCTGCCCAGGCCTGGGTTCTGACGTCTAGACAGATTTGCAGGAGGCTGAAATAACACCGTGAACTCAGCAGGAGGGACCAAAAGGCTGCATTAGTAACCTGGCTGGCTTCAGCTTCTCCCCCGGAGCAGCCGCCTCAAGCCTGGCGCAATGCCGTTTATTTTCCTTCCGCGGAGAGCCTGGTCCAAAATGAGTCTCTGGCCCAGCTCCCTTCTCAGAAGCTGCCTGTAGGTGGCGCCGCGGAGCCCCGCTTTAATTGCATTATATAATATAACCTGTTTACTAAATCATGTAATCAGTCGCTTTAGGATTTACAGCTTCGGATGTGTACAGAGGATTGGACTTTGAGTCAAATTTAAAAACAAATAAGAACGAGAGGCAGCTGTTGCTGATAGTGTGATATTCATCTTTTGGAAACAAATTCACCCCACTGCTATAAATTATGCCTGGAAAAAAAAAAGTGTCGGTGGTGGGAAGGAGTTGGCTACGGCTCCCCTGCTGGCAACTCAGAGCGATGAATCTTGAAATAACGGTGTCAACCTGTCACTGATTTCATGTGACTCTGTGGATTTATCTAAAGAAACGCAGGCGTGCGCACACACGCGTGCGTGCGTGCACACACACACACACACACACACACACCAGGTCTCTTCCCAAAACCCAGTAAGGGTTAGAAACCGCAGCTGAGAAGCTGAGTGGCTAAAGGAACTCGATGGTCTCTGAGCCTTGGTGCGTGGAGTCAGTATCGAAGTGACAAGGGCGAGGCCAGTGTGGGGATGGAGGGGAGGATGGAGGTGAGAGAGAGGGTACACCTGTGGGTGGGAAGCTTCAAAATGTGAGGAGGTCTGGTGGAAGTGTTTCAAAGTGAGGGAGAAGTGAAGGGTCCTGTGGAATGGGAAAGGGCCAGCCCCCAGGAGCCACACCCTCACAGCACAGCAAGCGCTGGACCTGGGCCTTTTCACCGCAAGTGTTCTGGGAGCTGGGTGGAAGCTCAGGGCCCGAGGTGACAGGAATGCCGTGGCCTAGCAGATGCTGCTCCCCCGCCCCATCTTTCTGACCTCAGGGTGTTGGGGGCAAAGAGAATCCTCTAGTCTGAAAAGCCCAGGCTCACAGTAGGGGCATGGGAGCCAGGAGGGTAACTGTGTCTACACTGAAGGAAGGACGGTGGGGAAGAGCTGAGCAGGATTTGCACTCAGGATCAGATCCCCGGCTCACTCGCTGTGCTGCAGGCTGGCTGGCTAAGAGGTCACACCTCCCCCATTACCCGGGTTCCGGGGGCCACTGCACCAGGCACAGAGCCCAAGTCCTGGCAGAACGTCCCAGTCAGAAGGGCCACTTCCCTGGTGCCCCTCCGGTTCCTGCTTGGAACTCTCCGCGGGAAATAATTCTCTGCTGACTTGAGAAGCAGCAGAGATGACAACCAAGACAGTAGGCGACTCAGGCCCCTTGGCCACCCACAGCCCTCTGCTCTGATTGTGCTTCACTACTTTTCTGAGAAGCCCACTTGGGAGGTGGTCCAGGTCACGCCCTCTCGTGATGGCGCTGGTCTCTAGGAGACAGAGGAGCCAGCAGGGGCCGGCATGAGTTTGACCAGGTCTGCCGGCTTCCGCCTCCCTGCGAGATGGGAAATCACCCTCTCTCCCCACCTCTCTCGCCTCCTTCAGCCCTGAGCCACCATGTGGTCTTTGGAAGGGGTGGGAGCCGACTGTGAACCGCCCCACCAGCGAGGCCCCCTCCTCAGCCTGTCCAAGGGCCTCCCCCTCCTCCCCCTCCCCGTGCCCAAGGCCATTTTGCTCTTTGCTCTTTATCTGGAGTAACAATATATCCCCCGTGGGGGCGGGTCAACGGGGTCATTTATGCGCTTACGGACCTGGGGATGAGCTCACTGGGAGACCCAGTTCTGGGAGGAAGGGGATTATACCCCACCTTGGATCCCAGTGTGTCCACAGTGTAGTGGGGGGAGCTTCATGGTGACATTCCCGGCGTGGGGTGGAGCTGTTGGGAATCTCAGACCCATGTCAGTCACCCTCCACACCCCTGACTGGGTTTCCCAGGGAGAAGCCCCGTCCTGGCCCACTGCCTCTGATTCATGGGGGCCCCCGGCACATCAGGACCCAGAGTCAGGGCTGTAGCTTTCTCTCCTTTACTCCCCCAGTGCAGCTCGTTTTCATTTTGGCTTCAAAAAAATAATGGACCAGGGGCTTCCCTGGTGGCGCAGTGGTTGGGTGTCCGCCTGCCGATGCAGGGGATGCGGGTTCATGCCCCGGTCCGGGAAGATCCCACATGCTGCGGAGCGGCTGGGCCCGTGAGCCATGGCCGCTGAGCCTGCGCGTCTGGAGCCTGTGCTCCGCAACGGGAGAGGCCACAACAGTGAGAAGCCCGCGTACCGCAAAAAAAAAAAATAATAATAAAAAAATAATGGACCAGGGTCAGAGTTAGGATAGCAGCCCTCGCTCTGGCCCTGGCATCTCTCCTGCCTGCTCTTGCTTCTCACACGAAGACCAGAAAGTGACAGAGTCTCCCGCTTTCCTCCCTGCCTTGGCTGTCACACCTTTTCTGGCTTCAAAAAGCCACTGATATATTTTACAAACTGAAACAGCAATTTAATTCCCCCTGATAGCGGCAACTGTCCATTAGATCTTCCTACCGAGGAGCTTAACAATAATTCCTTTCATCTGACTGCTTGCTTCTTCTTGATCTGAGAATCAATCCCATAAATAGCAGGCAAGAGTTTTCACATTACTCTCCCTCTCCAGCTTTTAGCATTCTGATGAAGATTCTCATCTCCTCTTTAAGCACTTTACAACTTGGCAATTTTTCCCCCTTTGGTTCCTTTAAACAAAATAAAACAAAAAAACAGAAAGGGAGAAAAAAAAAGCATGCGAGCTATAAGGGTAAGCACAGCCCGCATTCTTCTCACAGAGAAGCGGTTTGCAGCCTCTCCTGCTGGGAGGCAGGGGGATGACAGCAATGACCTCTAACGGTCACCTCCAATCTGCCTTAAAGCAGGTGCTACCCTGCCCCAGAGGCACCTCAGTCTGGTCCTAAACTTCACACTCACCCACAGTTGGGTCCTGCTTTGGCCAGTGAGGCTCGATTTAGAACGTATTTTCCCTTTCCAGGAACCCGCTCCCCTGTCACTGCATCCCAAGAATGGGGGTCGGGAGGCCATCGCTGGTTCCAGTCACTGAAGCCTCTCCCCACTCCCATGACCAGCTTCCCGCCCATCCCTCAGGCAACTCTCGAACCTGGAGATAGGACTCTGCCCTCCCTTTTTCATCTCCAGCCCCCTTCATCTCTATCCAAACAGCATGAGTGGGAGAGGTGGGGAGGAACAGAGAAAGGAGAGAGCTTGAGGCCTTTCATTCAGTTATTCTTCTTCTCTTTCAAACATCCAGGCAGCCCTAGTGGTCCGGGGCAGAGGAGGGCCCTGCAGCTCTGCCGTGGGAGCGGTGCGGGTGGATTGCCAGGGCAGCTGGGAGCCCCGGGCTTCTCCCCTGGGGCCCCGTCACGTGCTCCGTGTCTGCACACATGTGTAGAGAAACAAATCTAAAAATGAACCCAGGGACTGAAATCCCCCTTGACAAACCTGATTCCCAGGTTTATTATTATTTGTTGAGAGCTGACGGCAACCGAGCTGAGAAAACAACTTGGGCTGGGTCCCTGAGGCTCGCAATACAACAGAGACAGACAAACAGCTCAGACGCTGGGGACCCCAGTTGGAAGGAGAGCTTCTGCTTCTGCTGCCCCACCTGCCTGCTCCCTCCCATCAGTCTTTCTCTTCTTGGAGGCAGTTGCCTTGGAGGCTGCCACTCCCTGGGCGCCAGGCCAGGAAGAGGAAGGAGAGCAGGAGAAGTGAGGGACCAAGAAGGGGAGGGAGGGGTCTGGGTCGGCGGGAGTCCACAGAGGTAAGGGACCCTGGTGCCTATCGGGTGTGTCACCCACAATGCTCTCAGATTCTCCTGGAAGCAGAGGATGCTAAAAGGGTCAGCCAGGCCCCTTTTCTCTCTGAGAAGGACTGCACCACATCCTCTGGCTGGATGATATCTGGTTCTATTTTTTTAAACTGCCTCCAGAAAAAAAAAAAAAAAAGGTCAAGAATCAGGGCTGTGGAAGCAAAGTGGCCCTTTGGGCTCAGTTTATCATTGAAAAGCCACTCATCCCTGATACTTCCTGACTCAGCCAACAGCTGTCCTCCCCCTGGGTCTCTGTGGGGACCCAGGTGAGCTCGTGAGAAAAAGGTAGGGGGACCAGGTAGAGTCCACAGTAATGAGGTCAACTTGTGGGATGAAAGGATGCCAGCTGGGCTGCTTCAACCCTTGGTCCTCACTGCTGTTTGGAACGAGAGCAGGTACGCCGGCTCTGTGTTCCTGACCCCTCAGAAAGGCAGCCCCGGTGGGGAGGGGGAGAAGGGGAGGATGGAGGCTGCCACTGAGAGGTGGTGATGCCGGGCAGCGAGTCCATTCCTGGGCATCACCACCCGAGCCCCAGCTGAGCAGGCAAGCCCTGTCTACCTCCTGCGAAATGTTTCCTCCACGCCTCTTGCTGTGCTTCTCTGCTGGCGAGGCCCTGAATATTACACTACTGCACCCTTTCCTTCATCAAAACTTTGCTCAGAAGCCTACTCCACGAAGCCTTCTTTACTTTCCTCTCCTGGACCGTGCTCTCACTGGGAGCCCTGCCGCTGGGCAGAAGGAGGGCACGTAGCATGATTTAGCACGACGCATGTTTCTACGTTATGGAAAAACTACTTCCCGGCCACGTCCCATCTTGCCCGTGGAACCCTCTGCTCCCCAGCAGACAAGATCATGGCTTTGCCTTGCATTTCATTCTGGGGGAAAAAAGTCTGTGCAATATGATTTCACAAGGTCTACCTCCTTACAGAGCCTGGATATATATACAATTACAATTAAATGTCTTTGGTTTACTGTTAAAATATCAAACAAACAAATCTGGGACGGATAAATCTTTAAGCCCCAGCAATCACTTACACCTCAGTGAGAATGAGTTTGTTTCCCTGGAGCCAGTTTTGCTCAGGGCGAGATGATACCCAGAATTATTAACGACTGCCATTTACTGAGCCCTCACCATGCACCAGGCATTATGCTAAGCTTCTTTCACAGATAACCTTGTTTATTTTTCCCAACAACCATATGGTGTAGGTGTGATTGTTGTCTCCTTTCAAGGATGGGAACACTGAGGCTTGGAGACATTGAGAGTTTCCAAATGTGACACACGGCCTGATTTCAGGGTCTAAACGGTTAACCTAGAGGTCTTGGGGCGGAGGTGGGAACACCAGCGGAGGGGCAGAGCCCTGGAAATGGAGCAGGAGAAAGCCAAGGCTGACTGTGGAAATACTACCATCTGCGGTCAGGACACCCAACATGGGCTGCTCTTCACTTCTTTTTTTTTTAAATATTTATTTATTTGGTTGCGCCGGGTCCCGGTTGCTCCTCGCTGGCCCCCCAGTTGCGGCCCGCGGGCTCCTCAGCTGTGGCATTCGAAGTCCCAGTGGCAGCATGCATGTGGGATCCAACCCCTCGACCAGGGATCGATCCCGGGCCCCCCCGCACTGGGAGCGTGGAGTCCCAAGCACTGCGCCACCAGCGAAGTCCTTGCCCTTCACTTCTACATGCCCCGAATTTCCAAGAGTCGCATTGTATCGACACACCTAAACGTCCCCCGTTTGCCAAATTCGGGCTTTTGTACCTCACTAACGAGCACGCACTTTGTGCCTGCAGATGGTGAGGCCTCCTAACAGCCACCGTGCATTTCCTTCAGCCCTGTCTGCTTTGGACAGCAGGGTGTGTGCAAATGTATTTAAATACTGTATTGCATTTGCTCTTATTATTGCATAAAAATGAGTGGAAGATGGAAAACAAAGTGCTGATAGCAGCGATAAGAAGTCAGGGCCTCATAAACTCGCTGCAACCAAGACAGAGATGCTTCCATCATCGCTGAGAGAGGCAGGTCTGAGCTTCCATCGTGGACTCACTGGACTGTGGGTTCAATTATGAAGGGAAAGAACAAAATTCGAGAACGAACGTGAAATGATGGAACACATGGTTGAAGACTGCATGTAAAAGGCAGTGTGTAATGGGGAATTTGATCAAGTGTCTCAGCTGTGGGAGCAGGACACTGGAGCTGGGTGGAGGCGGGGCTGTCTGTGCCCTGACACCACACGCCACAGGCAGCTCGGGGCCAGGGCTCTGACTCACACTGGCTGGGATTCAGGCAGTGTCTCCTTCCCGAGCTTCGGCCCAGGTGGGGCGGGGCCGGGTGGAAGGGGGCGTGCAGTCAGCCGGCTCCCTGTGACTGTCTCTGCTTGGCCTTTTCTCCCCACCCCACCCATGGTTTTCCGGGGACCACCCACAGCTGAAAAGAAGTCCCTGTTCTGGAGAGAAATACGCCGTGACTCACAGGTTAAGGGGCACCTGGCTCTATCTTTGGAAAGCCTGTCCAATTGGGCAGCACTGGCTTTTTTTCAGGTTGCGGGCACCCCATCCTTAGGGAGCATCCAGTCCTTGTCATATCTACCTGGGTCCTGACTTTATCCCCCTGCAGAAGCCCTTTCCTGCAAACCTTCTTTTCAGAGTCACTTCCTTCCTCTCTCAGCCCAGAGGTTCCAGGCAGCATTCTGAAAGGGCAACCAGTAAAGACATCTTCGCAGGCCAGTAGTGGGGTTTTTACCCACACTCTCCGAAGCAGGAAGCAATTAAACAGAAGTGCAGAGGACCAGAGCTGTGTTCTACCTCCCACTGGCTTCTGGCTGTCCCCTGCCAAGCTCTATCCCCTTCAACCTCCAGCCTTGGAAAAGGGTCTATAGTTCTCGGGTTTCTAACAGGGAAAACTTAGTCATATGCTGGCCCTTTCCACTGCACTCAACCAAGGAGAAGTGTTTCAGATTAGCGCAGAACCTCTGAGTACTAGCAGCTTGTCTGAAAATTATCACGCGCATCAAACCTTAATTCTGCCCTTTGCAGTGAGAACCCATTCCCTCTCATCACGGTCTCAGTGGAAAGAAAGAGTCCTGCCTTCAGTACAGAATCTTTGTGGACTTGAAGTTCAAGATTGTGCCTCTACTTGTACCAGTAAGACAGACCCCCAACTCTCAGGGCAGGACAAGGACAGGAGGGGGGTGCAGTGGGGAGGAGACAATTTCACACAGTGGACTCTGGCCCTGGGGGACCAATGAGGGTGCTCTGACTTAGAGAATGACCCTCTGGGATCTGAGCGCTTGTTGATCTGGGTCTTCCAGTATCTGCCCGGTTCAGGGAGAAGGAGTGCAGCATCTCAACTCCCAGATCTAGAGATTCTGTCCAGAGCAGATGGATCTGGGTAGGCAGGGGAGCTGCACATGAGGCATCTGCTCGCAGAACCCATCTCTGGGGAGGGGAGGAAGAATAAATGGGAATTCTTGTCCAAGATGCCTCCCCAAGGGCACAGGTGGTCTCAGGCTGAGGCAGATCCCTGCTAACAGCAGGCCTCTCTGACCTCTTTTTTAGGGCCTGGCTGTCTCAGGTCAGAGCATCTGCTCTGCAGCATTGGGACGAGAAGTCTTCTGTCTCTTTGTTCTGGAATTCATAAAAGTGAAAAAAAGGATCTCACCTAATGAGGCCCTTGCCATGGTGAGGGATCATTTCATGGAACAGGAGCTGTGTGTGCATGTGAGCTGAGAAGGTCGAGAGTAGAGGAGATGGGCAGAGGGAGATGAAGAGGGGAAAAGGCCCATGTAAGAATGATCTGGAAGGTCAAGGAGAGAGGTCCCCAGCGGGGACATTCAGGGGATGCTGAAGAAATTTGAGGTTTCAGGGAACTGTCTTGGGAGGCTGGCCACTACGGCTGCCCTACAGCTCGACCTCAGCTTTCCCCTCACTCCTCATTCTTAGCTTCTTCCCCAAGCTCAGGAGCAGTGTTGGACCCAAGGCTCCAGAGCAGATTGCCGGAGGGCTGGCGGAGCATCACAGGTCTGACCGCTGCCCCATACAGAGGAGAGATCCCATCCAAGTCCACGCAGCAAGTTGAGCCGGCGTCCTAACCAGAACCCAATAGTCATTTACTGAGCACCTACTACGTGCCAGGCTCTGCGCTGGACAGTGGACGTTCCAGAAGAAGAAACAGAGACAACTGAGTGGAATAAATAAAGATATGAAATGAAGCAAGATAGGTGACTTCAGCTTCAAAGGGATCCCAAGGGCTAAGGAAGAGAAATAAAAAAGGAGCAAACAAAAAAATCTCAAGCCTCAGCACGTAGTGGTGAAATTTCAGAACTTTAAAAAGGAAGGAAAGCTAAAAGTAGATTCTCACAGCAAGACTGGAAATAAGAAGGTGGTGGAGTAGCACCGTCAAGATCTATGAGAAAAAAGGTGTTGAACTTGGGACCTGGTCTGTGTTCTATCAGTCAAGGTCGAAGACAAGATAAAGTCCGTTTTGGACACGTGAAGACTCAGAGTTTACTTCCCTCCCATCAATATAAAAATAACTAGAGGTGGTATTCCAGCAAAACAAAGAAGTCGGAGGAAGAAGACCACAGAAAAAAAGATAGAGCAGCAGCCCAATGGGAGGGAAGGCAGCTGGAGGGAATGAGGAGTGGCTGTCAACCTGGGGGCCTGGGAGATTCCAGGCAGCAGTCAAGTGGTGATGACAGGATTCCATTCCCTTTTCTGTGGTCAAATCACACGATGTAGTTCTGTGGCTGAATAACATTTCCACCTTATAATCACCCTAGAGTCGATTATACTAAATAGCATAACACTATGTACTATATATGCATTGTATTATATATAATGCTATAGACTAAAAATAAATAATATCAAATATAGTGTGATCAAACTAATACAAATTGGGAGGAGAAGAACGTGTGCTCATCTCCCCAGCTTCCACAGGGGGGAGTTCATAAATAAACACATACATTAAAAAAGAGGGACTGAGGGACTTCCCTGGCGGTCCAGTGGTTAAGACTCTGTGCTTCCACTGCAGAGGGTGAGGGTTCAATCCCTAGACGGGGAACTAAGAACCCATGTGCTGTGTGGAGCAGCCAAAAAAAATAATAAATAAAATAAAATATCTTAAAAAAAAAAAGAAGGACTGACGCATATTATATGACATAATAAGCGGCCACAAAATCAGCTAAATCAGAAACTGTTCATCAGGGGTTAACTTTGGATGGTGAACCTAGTGGGTAGAGGTGTGGGAAAGAAGGGAGGCTTTTTAGAATACTATGCAGCAGTCAAAAATAATGGAGCAGATCTATTTATTTTGACCTGGAAAACTCTCCGTTATATAGCCTAGGTTAACAAAGCAAGTTTTTAGAACAGTATTGAAAACATAATATTTAACTGTGTTCAACTAAACACCCGAACCAATAAGATGCAGTCCCTGTCCTCAAGGAACCCCCATCTGCAGCCCCTCTCTGTGTCCTCTGCCCTACACCAAGTGGCCCGCTTCTGGATCGTCTCCCTCGCTCAGATTATTGCAAGATGCAGATCTCTTTCTGTCCTAGGGGAGAGCTGTTTTCTGTATGTTTCAAGTCATGAATGCACGTTCTTGACTACAAGTCATCAGTCCAAAGACTGGCCTGGATGAAGCTGCCCAGGAGAGGAAAGCTTCACACACAAGTAACCGGTGGGGGGAAAGCCAAGTGGGGAAGGAAAATCTGAAAATTACAGATGCCGAGGCTAAAAGGCACCTCATAGAGCTCTGGTCCACCTCCCTCACTCACAGATAAACATACGTGGGGCCTGATGGAAGGTCGCTCCATTGAATTAGCGCCCAGAAGAGGGCTTGCTAAGAGCCAGAGGCAGGAAGGGAGCCTGTGAGATGCTGAAGGCTGGAGTGGAGGCCTGATGCCAGGGCCCCGCAGAGAAGGCCACCGAGAGGTGGCAGGGGTGTGTAGGGCTGGGGTCCACTTCAGGAGCTGCTCAGGGAGCAGATGGCTTGGACTGGATCGTCCTTCCTTAGTGTCCACGGAAGCTGGAAAGAAGCAGCTTCACTGTGGGCAGGAGGGAGCGCATTGGGGAGGGGCTGGGAGCGGAGCTGAGGTTTCCTGAGCGTCCACCAGGTGCCAGACTCACGTGAGGTGCCATCCGGCAGTTACAGCCTTTCACCCTCACACAAGCCCTGTGAGGTAAACGTGATTATCCCAGTTACATCAAGACAGTGACGGTTAGAAAACTTAAGTCATGTAACTTGCCCCAAATCCCACAGCCAGCAAATGGCAGAGCTAGAATCTGAGTCTGGGCTGGTCTGTTCCAAAGTCCCTGCTCAAGGAATCAGAGGGCGTTGATAAATATATGGTAACCAATTGATGAGAGAAATGTCTTTCCCAAACCGGGATACAGCTAATCCTTTTTCCTTCCAGAATCCTGCGTATGGACTCAGCCCCTCTACCCAATCCAAGAAAATCCAAGCACATCTGCTGGCTCTGGGGCACTAGGGTTTACTGGCCCAGCAGGACCCTGAAAATGCCCACCTCGGAGGGGAACAGGATTGGGGCTCGACTTCTCCCAGCTCTGAGCCCTGAGGTCGCCTCTGAGTCGCCTCCGAGGACACGGAGGCTGTTGTGTTGGGCGGGGATGGAGATGGGCTGGGACGGACCACGAGCACGAGCGCGGGGGGAGGAGAGAAGCCGGAAGCCTGGATCCTTGGTCTCTGGCGCTCAGCTCTGTCCCTGCCCTCCACCAACCCCAAGGGCACCCTCATCGCTCTCGCCCCCCCTCAGATGCTGTCCCATCTCCCTAGGCACCTCCACCCCCATTGAGCCTCTGACTTCAGGGGGGAGGCAGGCAGGCCCAGGAGAGTATGTATGTCAGTTCGGGGTTGTCGTTGACATGTGGAGATCATTAACGAGGCTTATTTTTAAATTGTAATTGCAAAATGTAAATGCTCCCCAAACTGATGTGTAATTGCTACCCACTCCACCCCAGCCTTTCCCCTCTGGTGCCAGCTTTGCAAGGAGAGAATTAGAAAATAAAAAGGGGGTGGATTATGTAAGCAAAATGATTTTAAAAAAAGAGAGCGAGAGAGCTAAGAATTTAAGTGAGACAGCTGGCAGCTCCCTGATTGCCACACTTCCAGCTTAGCTGCAAAAATTGTCCTTGTCGATTGTACCCACCCAAGCAACAGTGTCAACTGTACTGAGTCCCCGGAACAGACCAGACTGGCACTCCCTTGGCAAGATGGCTCAGTGGTCTCTCTCTCTCTCTCTCTCTCTCTCTCTCTCTCTCTGTGTGTGTGTGTGTGTGTGTGTGTGTGTGTGTGTGTTGGGGAGTGAGGGGGAAGATCAGGGTGATGTTTGAGTTTGCCTCCATCTCATCCATAGAAATCTTCCATTCTATGGAAAGACACAACCCACAGCAGGACTTAGCAGTCCGTCAACCCACGTCCATCCTTCCCCAGATTCTACGTATTCTCCTCCACGTAGGGAGGGCCGGGGGAACCTCCATTCTCCCAGGCATCTAGACTCCAGCATCCTCAGCATCAGCCTGGAGAGAAACAGGACTCTGACTATTGAACTACCTCTGGAATAGGTACTTCGGCAGGAGGAAGCTCTTGCCAGGCCCAGAGAAATAACTGGACTTGGGCAACAACACCCGTCCACGCTGGTTCACCAGGAGTCTCTAACCCTTAACCTCCTTTTTCTCTTTTACCATCCGCCCCATCTCCGCCAAGCCCTCACCACAGCCACTGTCTGCAGTGAATTCCTTTCCACGTCACTGTGTGCACAGGCTCTGAAGATCGTTGAAAAGAATGTCCCCCAAGTGGGCATCACTCCACCCACACTTGGGGGGAAGCCCTGACCCCTGGGATATGCCCTCTTCTCTGGCTTTCACCTCTAGGAGTCCCAGCGTGCTCCCCACCCAGTAACACACCTAAAACAGAGCTCCCCAAACAGCCAGAGGGCACAGGAAGCAGATGGTCATGTCTGGCCAGATCTGCCACTGTCAGACAGGCGGTCCTCTTCAATGTCCATGGCTTTCCTAACTACCTGCCTCTGTCCGTCTCCTTCTCTTGAGAGAAACCAGCTTTTGTGAGGAATTTGGCAATGATTACTGCCCCCCCCAAACGAAGACCGGGGAACTAGAAGGTCATGGTGGCCCTAAGACATCAGGGAAACTTATAAAATCCCGGGTAGGGTCCTTTGGAGCTGGGGCCCCATCTCACCATAACAGACCCAGCCCTTATCATGGTATACTGAAGAGAAAAAAGGCTTGTTTTGGATAACTGGATTTCTAAATCCCTGCCTGTACTGATACTTAGGTCTGTGAGATCATGACGTTACTTAAGGGGATTTAAAAAACCCTATCTGATAAGAGGATTAAGTGAGATTCTCTATTCAAAATGCTTTATACACTCTAAGGAACTATTTCTCATAGTTCATCACACACACTTGGGATACAGTTTCCTCCGTGTTCATGAAAAACACTTGGGGTACAGATTCTCGGTCTAAACCTGGACTCACAAATCAGGATCTCTGGTGTGAGGTCCAGGAACTGAGTTTTTCACAAACACCCCCTGGTGATAACACTTGCTCCAGAGGGTCGTACAAGTGTTACCGTCATCGTCATCGTTGTCGTCATGTGCGTAAGCAACAGCCCATCCATATGTAGCAACAACAGTTTATCGTTCATGGAATACATAGAAGAAAAGAGAGGTATACAGGGACGAGGCATAGCCCTCACCCCATCCTCCAGCAGCCGAGCAGAAACAACACAGCGCTGTGCTTTCTGAGGTCGTATGTGCGCTGTCAGCTAATGCTATGGGCTGGTTCTCAAGGTCTTCGGAAGAAAAGATAATCTGCCTGGAGGGTTTAACTTTGTGTTAAAGGACGGAGAAACGTTTCTTACTGTTCGGGTGATCCCGGTGGCCTCTGGGATGGCCCTCAGGAGACTCACTCCCCTCTTCTCACTTCCAGCTGGGCCAGCAATTCTTCCTTGTTGGCTGGAGCCAGTGCACCTGGGAGAAAGGGCAGAGCAGCGCTCAGGAGGGGAGGCTCGAGGCGCAGGGAGCGAGGGGACGCGCTCTGTGCCCCGCTTCTCCCAGGCTGGTGGTAAAGGATACTCCTTGTGCTCTACAGAACTCCTACCACGCCCCTCTCCTCACTGGCTGCTCAGACCCACCGGAGCTGTGTTAGAGCCCAACCCTTGTCTCGGCGGGAAGTGCCCTGTGGTCGCCGTCTGGTCTCCTGGCACCAGGCACACAGGCAGCTCCCTCTCCCACAAGGGTGGGCAGGTCCCTGAGTGATCCTGGGTCCCGGGAAGCCACAGCTGGCTTCTTGCTTTAAAGTGTAGGGAACTCAGAGAAAGGGCAACAGTTGCCACGTGCTCAGGTGTGTGGATGAGTTTCAGATGCTTTCCCAGGGGTGGGGGAGGCTTCGGCTGGGAGTCCGGACGCTGATGGGGTGCGGGGAGGGAGGAACAGTCAGGAGGGTGGTGGACCCAAAGCCGTGGAAAACAGCCTTGGCCTAAAGGGGGCTTCAGCTGCATGACTTAACTATTTACTTTTAAATTAAAGGGGAGTAATTTTGTTTCTCAATATTTGAAATGGACCAAGGTATCCAGAAGTGAGGTTGGTGGTCAGCACCGGTATAAGGCCTGGCCTGACACTTCCCAAACATGTCAATTTCTCCTTCTGGATTGAGTTGCTAATTTGACTCCAATGAGGCTGTGCTTGGGGCCAGGATGACGGGGTCGTGGGATGGGGGTGGAGGGGGGCTGCTGATACCTGAGTTGCGTTTGCAGGGCTGCCTCAGGGAGTAGTACCTCCAGCCCAGAGCCCCAGCCCTACACCCAGAGGTAAATGCATCTTCAACATTCACAATTCCTTCCTAGTTAACACCATCTTAGTCTCCCTGTAAAAACAACTTGCACCTCAGTAAAGAATGTAATTAGTTACATGGCAACTGGACGAGCTAAACAGTGGCCAGGCTGGGAGCTGCATTGGGAAATGGAAATTCAGACATTTGCTTGAACAAGACCTTCCCGCTTCCCGGGCGCACACACCTGCACTGCTGGGAGGCGAAGGTGGCAGAGACACAACATCCAGGATCCTGAGGAGTGTGTGAATTCCTGGCCGCAGAGCAGAGGAAGTGGGGGAGCCTGGAGATGGGATGAGCTGAGAGGGGCTCCAAGAGCAGGCAGGGCAGTTCATGAATTTCCATGAACAAAATCTCTCTGGGTTGAAACAAAACCCCCTTCGCCACCCTGGGCCCAGGTTCCTCCTCCAAGAGGAGATGACGGATATGAGACACATTCAAAGCGGCAGGAGGCTCAGGCCACCCTGGCCATTGACCGGAGAGGATGCTGTGAGCACCAAGGTACACCCGCAACAGCCTGCTCCTTCTCCACTGGCCTTGCCTGTGACTTCTGTGAGTGCCTCCCTGTTCTCTGCCCGCCCCAGGCAGCAAACCTGGGGGAGAGTCCGCTTCCTCCCTCCCCGAGCCCACCTCACTCCCTCCCCCATCACGTCCCCAACTCCCACCCTTTCCAGTCCAGTCCAGGCGGAAGGTGGTCTTCCGCCTTTCCACTCCCTGGGACACACCTAGAGAGGGCTGTCATCCCTGGCGACGCCGGCCAAGCCCCTCCAGCTTGTTAGCCGCCCCCGGACTGAGCTTCCCAGTCAGCCGGCTTCACCCTGCTTCCACCCAGGGCCTCGTGCGTGCCAGACAGTGCCCGGGATGGGTGCACGGCTATGTCACCTCCTACTCCAGAATTTTCAGGGACTCCCTCCTTACAGGCACCTACGGGTGTTCAGTCTGATCTGGCACTGCCCTAACTGCCTTCAGGGCACAGCTTCTACCCTTTACCCATAGGCTCTCTTCCCTCCATCCAAACGCAGCCCCAGACCTGCCCCATAACCTCCCACCGCTCTCACTGGCACAATTCTACATTTCTACCAGGCAAGACCCTCACCATTCTTCAGTGTTCAACCTGAACATTCTGGCTTTTGCCTCTACAGCCAGATGTAATTTTACCTCCTCTGTGTTTCCAAGTAGCACCCTGTCTGTCATCCTGTGAAAGCTCTCGCCACGTTCCGTCTCATGCTATGGTTACCTTACACATCTCTTGTCTCTTTCCAAACTGGAGGCTCCTCTTGGGCAGAGTCCCTGTCTTCTATCTGCATCATTTTTTAGTTTACAAAGTACTTTCATACTTCTTTAACTCTTAAAACAATCTTTAGAGGGCGATATTTCAATATAACAATTTTTATTACTTTTACAAAAATATATATGTTTATTGCACAAAATAAAGAAGAGGGAGAAAAAAAATTTTTTTTTTTGGCCACGTGGTGTGGCTTGCTGGATCTTAGTTCCCTGATGAGGGATTGAACCCGGGCCCTGGCAGTGAAAGCGCCTAGTCCTAACCACTGGACCGCCAGGGAATTCCCAGAAATTTTCAAGTTAGTTGTGATCCTACTATACAAAGATAACCACAGATAATATGCAGAGTAAAACTCTTCTTTCTTCAAAACAGTATCATTCTGTTTGCTCCGGAAGCAGCCTTTTATATTTAGCAACATACCATAAATACCTTTGCATATAAGGGAAATATACACTATAATCCTAGTGACTATGTGGCATTCCATTTACGGATGTACTACAGTTATAAATGTCTATTATTTGTTGTTTAGATTATTTCCAGTTTTTGTTGTTATAAACAAATAATGCCCATTCTTGTAGCTGAGCTTTGCTCCAGACTTGATCATTGTTTTAGGATAAGTTTCTAGATATGGCGTTGCCAAATCCAAAGGTCTATTCATTTTAAAGAATTTTAACAAAGTACTTGCAGAAGGTCACACCTATTTACATCGCATCTGCAGTTTATGAGAGATGCCTTTTTCCCTGCCAGGTAGTTGACCCCATTTTATCGAGGTTGATAACAAGGCTTAGGAAAGTCCAGCACCGGGCTTGCCTAAGAAAACAGCCAGCGAGCAGCATGTCTTCTGACTCCAGACATTTCGCTCTTCCAACCTCCCCACTTCTCTTTGCTCTTATATTTCTTACAATCCAAAGGGAGAGGCTGCAGTGTAAGTGCTACGTAAATGCTGGGCTTCCCGAAGGACGAGGCAGAGGTAATGTGCCCTCAGTTGTGGGGTGGGCCACTCCTGGGGCCTCTGCCGAGCCTCGTGTCCCGGGTATCTGAGACTTATTTTGGCAGATGACAGCTCTGTTCTTGGGTAGCTTTTTACTATTCCCTCCTCCCTTCTTCTGGGCAGATGCAAATTGCTTCAGTTTAGACTCCATGTATTAAGAACCTACCATGTGCTGGGGCCTGGGCATGCAAAGATGAAACACACACACACACACAAGCTCTCCCTGCCTTTGAGGTGCTCACGGTCTAATGATAGGGACATAACTGTACCCTGTCACGTGTGACAACACTGCTTCTGGCTGTTGGCCCTACAACCCCTCCTCTGCCAAAGCCCACGGTGCCAGGGGCGGGGGACAGGGCCCAGGTCAGGGCTGTGGAAGGAGGCAGCCCTGCCTGCCTGCTGGGTCCTGCAGCCCCTCCTTCTAACTGTGTCCTTTCTCGAGCTGAGGGGGCCGGAGCTCCGTCCCCATGACCTGCTGCAGTGCCTGCTGTTCTGTCTGTCTTTCTGCTCCAGCTGTACCTCTGGCCCCTGCCCTCACCCTTAGACGGCACTGAGGAGTGCAGCCCCTCAGAGGGAAATCACACCCATTTAGGGGAGAGAAGCCGACCTCCACCCCCACTCAGAGACCAATAAATACGCAGTCAAGAGAGGAAGGATGGTCCCGGCAATGCCAGCGTGCCCTGCGCAGGGCACCGCTTCAGGGCTGCAATCTACATACATTTCCCCTTTCCCAGAACTGACAACTGCCTGGTTCCCACCAGCCTGGAGAAAGCTCCAAGGCAGAAATATAGCCTGTAATCTCTTTCTGTCACGGCCAGCTATTCCTCTGAGCATAACAAAGGCAACTCACAGGACAGAAGGCCCTGGGGAGAATGAAAGACAGTCTGGGCTGGGGGACAAGGAGACTGCCCACGGTCACGGCCACCCTCCCCCACGCTCGCCCACCTTGCCCCGAGGAGGGTCCTGAGTGCGCCTTTTTAGATCTTGCCAGAGAAAACCCAGCCCCCTCTGTTTCGTGGCCATACAGAGGCTGGCAGGCAGCCTGTGACACCACTGCCCTAAGCTTGAGGCTGGGCTGGGGCCCAATTAACAAGCAGCTGGACAGGCAGGGAGGTAGACAGAGAGACAGGGAGAGAGATGGATGGGAAGACATGGGCCCTGTGTGACCGATGGCCCAGATGCTTCAGGGACAAAGGAGGAAGCAGGACTTTCATCTTGAAGATAAAGTCCCTCTGTCCCCACAAGATCCCCAAGAAATGGAGTGTTCTCACCTCTGCTCCTTAGCTCTGATCAGGCCCTTCCCTGCCTCCTCAAGGTCATTTTACTGGGGCACCCTCTGACCTCTGACGGGTGGGCAGGCTTCCCTAGAGAACACCTCTGCCTGTTTAGCCAACCTGACTTACACTTTGCAGATGAATAGGACAACACTGAGGAATGAGCCTCTGGAATCTCTGGCCAGAGGCCCAAACCAAAGGCCTGCCCCCTGTCCACTTTGGGGGAGTTTCCCCACCCTGGTATCCATCCCAGGAGCAAAAAACACGAAAGTCTTTGTCCTCATTGGCCATAGAGCCTTAAAAGAGTCCATCCTCACTCTGGAGACCCTCCCAGGCCCTATTCTTGCATAAGTGCAGCGATGGATGTGTGGTTTGCCTCCCAGGACCCTCAGGCATTTCCCCAAGGATATAGGCTCTTCCCACCTCCCTGCTGGGGTGGCTGGTTCCAGCTCTGCCACAGGTTTGCTCCGTGATGTTGCACAAAACCCTTCACCTCTGAATTCTGGTCCATTGCCATCATCATCAATCTTCGTCATTGCTGTCTGTAAAGCAAGAGGCCGGACCTGACAATGTGACCCTGTTCTCTGACTGCTCTTGATCAGCTAATTGAACTCAATTGTCCCAGCAAAAGCCTCAGATTTCACCAGAGCAATGAGACCCATCTCAAAGAGACCAGATTCCAATCCTCTAGAAAGAGAGGGCCTCCTTGGAGGCTAAAATAGTTCACAGGCTTGTTTATACTGTTTCTCTCCTGCTCAAAAGTCTGTAACGACTTGCCAAGGCCCACAGAGACAAAATCCAAATTTCTTAGCCTCCTTTTTTGTCCTTCGTAATCAGCCTCAACCTAACTCTCTTACTTAATCCCCTGGTCTTTCAAACCCGAGCCTTTTCTCCAGCCGTGCTAGGCTGCCCTGTCTCACAACCCAGCCCACGCCATGTCTGGGTCCTCTGCCGCCCTTGCTCAGGCCATCATGCCCCCCTGGTGGGCCTTGTGCCCCCGCTTCCTCTCTGCTACCCAGGTCCTAGCCAACCCTCAAGTCCTACCTTTCTCTGAACTTCTGCCGTGGAATGAAGTCAAACTCTTGCTCCCCCATCCTATGATTGATGGGCCCTGAATCTTACTCAGCTTTGTGAACTTCTGCCTTCCGTGTTAGTCTAAATCTCCTCAATGGCATCGTAAGTGTTTGAAGACAAGACTGGTGTCTTCAATTTCTCTTATGCCTCCATATTTACCAAGGTTAGTAGTGTGCCCATGTAGATCATCGACAGGATCAGTCTTGTCACATGAAGAGCAACCATTACTGGAAAATACTAAACCGGATCAATGCTTGACCAGTTCAGCTAGGCTTTGCCTATTTAGTCATTATTACTCATTGTCAAAGGCATTACCATTCTCTGTACTTCAGTGTGTCTCTGAATTGAAAGATTTGACCAAACCATGGGTTATTTCATATGCCTCATACACTAATATTAATAAGTGAACGTGGAAGACATAGTACAGTGGGAAAAACTGAAGTCAGACAACCCTGGATTCAAATCTTAGATCCCCTCTTCCTAGCTGTGTGACCACCCAACTCACAGGGTGTTTATAGGGATTTAGTGGTATTACATGAGACATATGATGTGCTCAGTGGATAATAAAGGACTCAGCACTGACACAAAGCCTGTAATAAATGGTGACTATCATTGTTAAGACAATGACAGTAAGAATAGTTTGTTTAGATCTTGTTTGGCAAAATCATACTCATCCTTCAAGATTCAGCTCTGTAAAGTTTTCTCTCAATACTGCCCTACCCCACACAAGGCAAGTCATTCCCTCCTTTCTGCTCCCCTGATAACTGGGAACGTATCTCTTATAATAGGGGTCCCCAACCCCCGGGGCCTCGGACCGATAGCGGTCCACAGCCTGTTAGGAACCGGGCCACACAGCAGGAGGTGAGCGGCAGGCGAGCAAGCAAAGCTTCATCCGCAGCTCCCTGTCGCTCCCCGTCGCTCCCCCATCGCTCCCCCTCGCTCCCCATCACTTCCTCATCGCTCCCCCATTGCTCCCCGTCGTTCCCCGTCGCTCCCCCATTGCTCCCCGTCGTTCCTCATCACTTCCCCATCGCTCCCCATCGCTCCCCGTCATTCCCCGTCATTCCCCATCGCTCCCCATCGCTCCCCGTCGCTCCCCCATCGCTCCCCGTCGCTCCCCCATCGCTCCCCGTCGTTCCCCGTCACTCCCCCATCGCTCCCCCATGGCTCCCCGTCGTTCCTCATCACTTCCCCATCGCTCCCCATCGCTCCCCGTCATTCCCCGTCATTCCCCATCGCTCCCCGTCGCTCCCCGTCGCTCCCCCATCGCTCCCCCTCGCTCCCCATCACTTCCTCATCGCTCCCCCATTGCTCCCCGTCGTTCCCCGTCACTCCCCCATCGCTCCCCCATTGCTCCCCGTCGTTCCTCATCACTTCCCCATCGCTCCCCATCGCTCCCCGTCATTCCCCGTCATTCCCCATCGCTCCCCATCGCTCCCCGTCGCTCCCCCATCGCTCCCCCTTGCTCCCGCTCGCTCCCCATCGCTCCCCCTCGCTCCCTCTCACTCCCCGTCGCTCCCCATCGCTCTCCGTCGCTCCCCATCGCTCCCATTACTGCCTGAACCATCCCCCCTGCACCCCAGTCCATGGAAAAATTGTCTTCCACGAAACCAGTCCCTGGTGACAAAAAGGTTGGGGACCGCTGTCTTATAAGATAAAGTCCGAAGTTCTTAGCCATGAACTTCAGGCTGTATCTCACCAAATTATTATTATGTATTCCTATAGGTGTCCCTCCCATTCAGCTCTGAGCTTCCTGAGCAAGGAGATCCTCACCTTTATGCTTCCAGCTCTGGCCTAGCATCAGGCTCCACGTGTGTTTATTAAATGAGAGAAATGAACAGATGAGCAGGAAGGCCAAGAGCAGTCAAGAGACCTGGGCAGAATTTGACGGGACACAAATTAAAGCCTGGTGACAGGGAATCCGTCATGAAAAGCAAGTGTGCCTTTAAATTCAACTAAGACCAGCCCCCAATTTAAAGTTGCTTAACTTTTCCAGCTGGATTAACTTCCTTGGGGAAGCCATCAGCCCCGTCAGAAGCCCTTTGAACATCTCTGCAAAGCCCTGCCTGTCCACCCCTCCTTCCCCTCAGCTGGGCTCAGTCCTTCCCCGGCTGTCCCCCGCCATTCCTTTCCCCAGCGGTCAGACCCTCCAGCTTCGAAGCCCCTGCTCCCTCACCCGACCGGGCTGCTGCAAGACCCTGGGTTCTAGGACAGCCTTCCCAATCCAGAAGCAGGAGAAGGTCAGTGCATCATGATACAAGCTAATCATTCTTTTTTGCCCCCAGGCAGAGTGAGCTACATTTTCCTCCTTTCCGTCTCCTCTGCCACACCTCAGCTCAGCAACAGCCTCCTAATCAGTCTCCCTGAGGCCTACCCCATCCTCCACGGCCACAGGATGTTTCCAGCAGCTTAGAGCATCCTATGCACAATTCTCTTAGCACTTATCCTGCGAAACTGTGATTATCTCTTTGCCTTCCCCAGTAGATCAGATCATCCTAAACTGTGTTTAGAGCTTAATGTGCGTTTTGTACATATTAGGTGTTCAATAAATATCGGTTGAAGAAAGGAGTAAATACATGTATCCGTTCAGCAGAGGAGATGTGGAATGTATGGCACACAACATGCTAATGTCTCTTACAAAGAATTCTATTGCCTGGCTTTTTATTAATCCTTGCCACAGCCTTATAAAGGAGGTATTATTAGTCCTACACTCCTTCTTCTTCTTCCTCTTTTTTTGTTTTTAATACTTTTTGGCCACACCGTGCAGCATTGGGGATCTTAGTTCCCCGACCAGGGATTGAACCCGAGCCTGCTGCCATGAAAGTGTGAAGTCCCAACCACTGGACCACCAGGGAAGTCCCTAGTCCTACTTTTAAAAGGGGGAACTGGGCTTCCCTGGTGGCGCAGTGGTTGAGAGTCCACCTGCCGATGCAGGGGACACGGGTTCGTGCCCCGGTCCGGGAAGATCCCACATGCCACGGAGTGGCTGGGCCCGTGAGCCATGGCCGCTGAGCGTGCGCGTCCGGAGCCTGTGCTCCGCAACGGGAGAGACCACAACAGTGAGAGGCCCGCGTACCGCAAAAAAAAAAAAAAAGGGGGGGGGGAACTGAGGTTAGAAAAGCGACTTGCCCAAAGTCATAAAGCTGGTTAAGGCGTGAAGTGAAACGGCAGAGTTCAAGGGTGGCCTCCTCCGCTCCCCTGCCCACCTGCCCACCTGCTTCCCAGCCAGGGAGGCGATACGAGAGGCTGAGCTGCGTCTGCTCTGCCGCACTTGGGAAATAAACACGAAGAATTCTTCTTCTCATCATTTGGTGAGTCGGTGACATTTTGTTTGACAAAGAATCTAGGAAAAGTCTCTCCTGGGACCAGTTTTGGGACTAGGCTGTGATAATATTGCTTTATTGAGAAAGGATGCTAGGAACTGAGCTCCAGATGGCCTTTTACATGGAGTAATTTATGCGGGAAATGAGAAACAATTTTTTTAAAGAAACATACATTGATCTATACATGGTCACAAAGACAGAAGTGATGACAACACACACACACACACACACACACACACACACACACACAAAACCCCAGAGACACTGTTACAGACAAGCAAAGGCATAAATTCCAGTTCTCGGTCATGACCATGGCCACACACCTCGTAAAACACCAAAAGATTGCTAGTGTGGTCAGTTCAGAGCCCTGTGTACACGCCCACTTGCAAAACAGCCTGCTGACTGTGACTTCCCCTCATGTCTTCCGGGGACATTGCGATGTTCCCTCACACGTGTAAATTTCAGTCATTAAGGAACGCACAGGAAGCATGACATTGAAGAAATTAATGTCTCCGTGCCTCCCTGCCCTTCTCAGGGCCCTGTTCCCTCCCGATATGATCACACTGCATCTGGAGAGGCTGCCAACCGGATGACCTGCGCCCCAGGCACAAGTTCCCCACTCCGGCTTCACACCGCCTGCCTCACCGAGGTTTCAGTCATAACCAGCACCTGGAAGACAGCAAAGGAACCAGAACAAGGCCAGGAAATGAAACGTCTGTAAAATTCTCATTCCGATGTCTCTCAGAAATGAATCTCAGATATGGCAAGGATGGGAAAGGGATTTTATTTAAAATATCTTCCTCCCTAGGCTGCCTGTGAAGGGCTGGGATTCGAAAGGATACCTGAAGGTCAGGAATTCCCCTCCAGCCATGGTGATTGTGACCCGTGGCTGAAAGCTGAGAGCAGCGCCCAGGGTCCCTGTTCTTGTGGGATCAGCAACTGAGAAACTCAGAGAGGCCAGGAACCGCACTGGGAGCCAGACACCTGGCTTCTGTCCGTCACCCTCCTGTATGAGCTCAGGGTGTGACCCTGGGCACAGTACCGCCTGGGCCTCAGTTTCTCCATCTGTAAAGTAAGAAGGTTAGGACTGGATGGTCATGTCTGCTGTGGTCTCATTAGGAGACCCCTTGCTCTGCCTTGGCCAGGTGCTAAGTAGACTTTGCACACCTATACGTACGCACAATGGTTATACATCCCAAAGCATGTCCAGCCACAGCCGTTAACATTTTGCTTGAGCTTGACAGTAACTTTGTAAAGGTGGTGGTACTGGAATCAACATACACATTTTACAGATGGAATAGTCAAAACTGAGACTTAAAGTGTCTTGGCCAAGGTCACAAAAAGAATCAGTATTCATTCAGATTACATGAAATTCAAATCTTCCCTTGGACATTACTTCCTATTAAAAGGGGAAAAAATGTACAGCGTACCTTGGAAACGCTTAAGTTTGCTCTGGAAAATATTTGTTTCTATTCCCTAGGTTGGACTTGTTAAGTATAATAGTAACTGTGATTTCAAAGCTTCTGCTGCCTTTGTGCATGGCATAGGGTGGAGGCCAAGGGCAGATGCTCTTTCATTTAGGAAGAAGATTTAACGTCTTCTGGCTATTAAAGAGGAGGCCAGGCCTACTCTGGGAGGGGAAAGATGAAAGAAAAGGGAACTCAGTTGTTATCTACTCATTCAACAAATGTTTATTGAGTGTCTGCTATGTGCCAGGAACTGTTCACAATTGTTAACAAAAAAGATAAAAATCTCAGCATTCAATGGGTTTACATTCTGGTCTGGGTGGAGATGGGAGCAGTGGACACACAATAACAAGATAGTAAGGAAAATATACAAAATATACAGGGTCAGATAAGAAGGGCAAAGGAGAAAAGGTAAATGAAAGGGTGCTCCCTGGCAGGACCCTGAAGCAAGACAAGAGCAGGAGAACCTAAACAGCCTTCCTCTCTGGGACTCCTGGGAAGCTGGACCTTCTGCAACACGGGAGGAGATCTCCAGTTGTTCTTTAGGGATAGTCACAGGAAAGGTGGGCTTGGGGGACACATGGGTGGTGGCAGATGGCTAACTGCTCCCTCTTCCAGCTCTGCAGCCAAGGGTCCGCCGTGATAATTAAACCGAGAAGCCACCGGAGTCCATCCATCGGGAGTTCTGGGGGCGGAGCTGCTGGGCAGCCCCTGGGCCCTGCCGGGATGAGACCCTGACCAGTAGCCCAGCGCAGTCGGAAGGGGAGGGGAGGGCGGTCTCTAATTGCCTTTGCTCCCTGGGAAAGGAGAGGGTAGCACCTTGTCACAGTGTCTGCCCAAGAGAGTATGAGCCCCCTGAGGATAGGGAGTGGGGGGTGGGGGCGCATGTCCATAACAAAAGGGAAGGTTCTACAGGAGGCGGCCAGTGTCCGGGCACATCAGCACTCCAGCTCCACAGACCTGCCTCAAAGGGAGGCACCGGGCCCCAGCCAGTCTGCTTTCTTCACTGCTCCCTGCATCTCTCCATTGCCCTCCAAACCTTAGGACCTTAGATGACCATAAATAAGTCAGGGATTTGAGACCTCTCACTACATGGCCCCTACCGAACATTCCAGACCTATGTCTCATAACTCTCCTTCACGACCTCTAGGTCAGGGCCTGGCAAATGATACCCAAGTCAAATCCCAAGGCTGCCTGTCTTTGTAAATAAAGTTTTATTGGCACACGGCCCCACCCTTCCTTCACTATGGCCTATGTTGTGGCTGCTTTCCACAGCAGTGGCAGAGCTGAGTAGCTGCAACACAACATAAAACCTGAAATATGTACTGTCTAAAACATTCCATAAAAAGTTTGCTGAGCTGGTCTAGGTTGCAGGTAAGCTGTGCGCATCCTCTCCTGCACAGACACTCCTCACACCCTCCGCTAGGCCTGCCGCTGGTTCTGTGCTCCAGGACCGCCATGCTCCATTTCCCTGCTCTAGTAGCTGAAATACGGCTCATCCTTCAAGGGCTCAGGTGAAACGTTATTCACCCCGGGATGTCTTCTGAATTCCTGCAAAGAATGGCACGCACTGGGCTTCCCTGGTGGAGCAGCGGTTAAGAATCTGCCTGCCAGTGTAGGGGACACAGGTTTGAGCCCTGGTCCGGGAAGGTCCCACATGCCGCGGAGCAACTAAGTCCATGCGCCACAACTACTGAGCCTGCGCTCTGGAGCCCGTGCTCCACAACAAGAGAAGCCACCGCAATGAAGAGTAGCCCCCGCTCGCCGCAACTAGAGAAAGCCCGCCTGCAGCAACAAAGACCCAACACAGCCAAAAATAAATAAAACTAAAACTAAAAAAAACAAAACAAAACTGATGCTTAAAAAAAAAAAAAAAAGAATGGCACGCACTTCTGTACAGCCACGGCCCATTGTTAGGGTGACCACATAAGGTACCACCCAAACCCGAACAGTTTTGAGAGGGGAGGAGATTAATAATTACACAGACACTACAGGCTTCAGCTGAGACCATCCCAGGCAAACGGGGTCATCCGGTGGCTCTACCCTTGGTGCTTAGTTCCTTCTGCCTCCTATGGGGCGACTGCTCACGTACCCGGCTCCCACAATAGGCAGGATGCTCCAGGGCTAGGGCAGTGTGGGGTTTGACCCTCAGAGCATCCTTATGTATAGGCTAAGATCAATCAATGTTCATTGAAGTAAAAGAAGGAAGGGCTCTGTCCTAAACAAAAGCAGTTTCCGTAGGAGCAGCAGCTGGAATAACCGAGACAGAGGAGCCATCAGCCAAATGGGGAGGACGTGCGTGCAGCTCATGGAGGTTGCTTCCCCTCCTGACACCTCTCAGGGGGGCTTGCAATGGTCAGAGTGGTCACAACTGCCTGAGTCTCTGCAAGTTAGGAAAGGAGAGGCCCCACTTCAAGGGTGATAGTTTATTTTGGCAGGTTCTGAACTGAGGCTGAATGCTGGATGATCAGAAATTAGATATACGTCTCCCTTCATAAAGCTCCAGCACATGCTACAGACTTCAGCTCACCCAAGTGGGAGATAGGAAACAGAGAGCAAGGGAAGAAGAGGACCCATTGAACATATAGATGCTCACCATCTGTTCTCTACTAAACGGCCGGGAGACCTCTTTGAAGTGAAAATTCCATTCTACCCCCTCCCCCTCTTCTCCCTGGTTTCAAACAGTTGTTGGCTTCCCATTCCTCTTGAGATCAAGACCAAAATCATTACCTTGGCCTAGAAGGTCAGGGTGGTCTGGCCCTGCCCAGCTCTCCTGCTTCATCTAGTTGGCTCTTGGCCTTCCAGCCACCCAGGCATGGGTCCCTCGAAGAGGACATGCTTCTTCCCACCACAGGGCCTTTGCACAGCCATCCCATCCTCCTGGAAGATGCTCTTTCCTCATCCACCTTTGACTAGTAAGTCTGCTTCACTTTCACACCTCAGCCAGAGCCGCTTCCTCAGGGGAGCTACACTGACCACTCAGACCAGGGAGGCCTCCTTTGTATATTGCATTTCAGGATTCAATTTGAGCACTTAACTTGGTTTATAATTATATATTCATTTGTGATGAGTTGGGTAATGCCTGTTTTCTCCACTAAGCTATAAGCGCCATGTGGGCAGGGACCCAGGTTTGCTCGGCCCACCTTGAATCCCTAGCACACAGCAGCACTTGCAGGTATTGGTTGAATGATCATCCTCACCAGCCTGAGTCAAAGATCAGGAAGGTGACCACTGGCCATCGCTCAATGTCGGAAATTAAAGTGGTTGGAAATAAGAGCTGGGGGTTAAACTCCTCTCTCTTCTCATTCTCCACTTTCAGCTCTTCCTCCTTCTCCTCACAAAGCTGTCTTTAGGGACCTATTATATAGAGGGCCACAAAATAGAGTTTACCCAGGGCTAGACACTGGCTGTGAGCTCATAGGTCAAGACAGGCAAGAGATGTGGACAGACCCTCACAGGGCAGATCCGCAGCCAGTAAGAGGGCTGAGCCAGTACCAAGCAGAAGGAAGGAATGAGGGTCTCCTAGCAGGTCTTATTTCCTCCATAGCATCTTAGGCTCAGAGAACCCAGAGGAGTCTTTTCCACTGCTCAGGTCTCCTCCTTCCTCCCTCCCTCCCTTCACCAGGATCCTTTGTGTGTGTGGGCATGTCAATCTCCCTGAGGGTAGGGACTGTGCCTTGAATGGCTTTGGATCCCCCCAAGCTCCCGGTTCAAGGTCCAGCACATGACGTGTATTTGTGGGTTTCTGTTCTGACGTGGAGGGTGTCCAATGCGGGCTGCCTGCCTGGGTGGAGGGCCAGAGAACAGCTTTAAGGCCTGGTGTGGGGTAGTGCCAGGGAGGCCATGGGGCACTGTGGGCCCAGGTGTGCAGAAAGGTCCAGGCAAACGCTCAGGTCTTCAAAGCCCAGCCCCCCACTGGACTAAGAGGCTGCCGCTCGCTCCCTGGGCTGGCTCATCTGAAGAGCAGAGCAGCTCACCGTGCCCTCTCAGGCCGGAGAAAGACACATCCACACCACCGTTCACTCACCCACCCACCACAGCAGCCTTGCGGCAGCCTGGCAACTGCACCCTGTGGTGGGGTCCAGCCCCACCAAGGAGAAAACAAAGCAGCTGCCTCTGAGCTGGCACCAAGCCCGCTCCTGTGAAGAGAGGCATCTCTGCACTTGGCCAATAAATAATAGAAAGTGCAAGTGGTCCAGGGTAGCGATGGAGCCGCTGGGCCTCAGGCAGGATGGGGCGAGCAGGCCCCCAGGTCGGGAGCACAGGGATTAATAAGGCATCAATTTTAATGTAGGGAGAGGGGTTTTCTTTCTGCTTCACAAACAGCAAAGTGAATGTTTGAGCATCCTTGCAGGGGGTTAATGAGGGCTCTGATTAGTTATTCGGATTTCTCCACACTGCCTCGATCCACCCTCCTAGGGAGGACGGGAGGGAGGTGGTGGGACGGGAGGGCTGCAGAGAGACGCTCGACGAGAAGACAGAGCCTCTGATCCCCGAGCAGGTTGCAGCCCACTCACACCCTCCCCCAGCCACCTCCGCACACTGTGGTAGAACAGAGGGCTGGACGGGACTTCGAGATGACCCGTCCAGCCCCTTCGTCAGAGGGCGGACCAGAGGGGCGTGACTCTGTGGCCACACGGAGGATCTGTGAGAGTGCATGCCCAGGCCAGAGCCCCGCGGCCTGGGGCTTTCTCACTGCACCGGAATCCCCTCCCCGTCTTCCCTTGCCCAGCCAAAGTGAATATTTTGCTTTTCCCTCCAGGGAGGCAGCTCATCAGGAATAAGCCACCGTCCATCCGTCTGTTCCATCCGAGGCCCTCAGCTGGGGCTGTCCGCTGGGCTGGGGGACCAAGGGGCATCCTCATCAGGAAATCTCTGCCTTCTGGTCCAGGCTGGTTCCCAGCACAGGGATGGAAGGTGAGGCTTTCTGTGATGGAGCCTCCCCGCATCACTGCCTCCTGCAACAACCTGCCCCCTCTCCCTGCTGACTGCAGGTCATTAATGGACCTGGCCACTTGGCCCCAGACATGCAGGGCACAAAAGAGGGGCAAAAGCCTGCAGAGACGCAGCATGTGCTCAGGAAGAGACATCGCCGGGCCATCTGGACGCCAGCTCTGTGCCTTTCCCGCTATTACAACACAGATGGACTTCTAAGCCAGGATTCCCACTCCCCTCCCACCCCCAGGTCCCAGCCCATCTGCTGCAGCCCAGGACCCAGAGCTAGACCCACCCCCAGATCCACAAGGAAGTGATGTCACAGTGGGCACCACCCCTCTGTTTTCCCGAGATCATCCGAAGTCCTCCAAACGCCTCTCTCTGGAGGTTCCTGAGGAGCTGCCTCTCACATCAACCCCAGATTCTCAAAATGCACGTTGAGGCCCTTCAGCTCTCCCCAACGCGACTGTTCATTCTCCCCAAGGACAGGGACTGTCGTCTTGGCCCCAGGAACGTGTGGCTCTGCGCCCTGGGCTCTGTCTCCCAGTTCATTATGAATACCAACAGCGGCATGCGGGATCTTAGTTCCCCAGCAAGGGATCGAACCCGTGCCCACTGCAGTGGAAGCGCGGAGTCCTAACCACTGCACCGCCGATGTTTACTGAAGTTTCCGGTGTGCCAGCCGTGGCGCCCAGCTTTACGCACGTGATCTAGTTGACCCTTGCCGACCATGTGAGGTGATGCCCTATGGACTGCACAACAGAACTCTCTGCAGTGAGGTGTCCTCTGTTTGCAGCACCCAGGACCGTAGACACCACATGGCTAGTAGGCACTTGGATTGTGGCTGGTGCGACTGAGTAACTGAATTTGTAATTTAATTTAATTTTAATTTTAATAGACACGTGTGTCTGGTGGCTACCAAACAAGACAGCACAGACTCCAGGGTCAAGCAGCACACTCCATACCACGCGGCTGGTAGGAGCATGGCCAGGACTCAGCGGGTGTGTCTGCTTTTCCCGTGCTGCCTTTGAGGCGTTATCAAGTGCGTGAAGAAACGCAGGCAGAGAAGGTAAAGAAATGGTGTGTAACCATGGACAGCTCGTGCTGCATCCCAGCACCAGGTACAAAGGTGAGTAAGACCCAGTCTCTGCCCTCAAGGGGCTATAGTGCCCCCCCAACCCCGCCACATACTCTCCCTCTCTTCTCTCTTAAAAAGCAATACTTGAAGCAAAACAGAAAGAGACAAAAATAAGGGATGGAGACAGCTACAGCCCGGGTCAGACTTAGGAGGTTACAGATGACAGAAGGAAAGTAAATGATTTAACTCCCACTTTGCTTTGTTTTCTTCAAGGACAACGATCGTCAAACTAGAAAAATGATTTATAAAGGTTTCAAGTTTGCGATAGGTGAGGAGATGGTAAACGAGCCTCTTATAGCTTTAAATAAAATCAAGGCTGCGGACACCAGCAAATCACATCTTAGAGTACAGAAAGAACTTCAAGATAGGATTGGAGAACCACTGTTAGCTGTTTGTGAACTGATGAAAAGAAATCGTTTTTAGAGGTGGAAACATGCAAAAGTTGTATTTTCGTAAAGTGGTAAACATCAGATTCTGAGAGCTACGTGATAGTAGGTTTGATATTAATTGCTAACAAAAATTCTAAATTGGATTATTTATGAAAGAAAGAAGTGGTGACCAAAAACCAGAAGAGCTTCATTAAAAACCAGTCATGTCAAACTAACTCTACTGCCCTTAAAAATCCATAGAATTCCTAGGTTGGTAGATAAAGAAAATTCTGAGAAGTATCTTGATTTCAGTAAGATATGCAACAACATCTTCCATGATATCCTTCAGCATATTGTCAACTATATTTCAATTAAAAAGAGTAAGCTGGATGGGAAGAGTGGTAGGTGAACTTTTAGCTGGACTGTGATTGTCCCCAGTCAGTATTGATTAGCTGATATCAGTGTGGAGGGAGGTCTTTCACATTGAAATAAACAGCTTGGGCTGTTCAGCATTGTTACCAACAGTTTGCATAACATTATAGAAGGTGTGCTTATCATTCCACTCACTGAAGGGATACTTACTGTGTTTAAAGACAGAATTAAGATTGAGAAAGAGCTCGTGAGGCAAGAAACACAGGCTGAAAGCAAGGCGATGATGTCGACTAAAGAGAAGTATACATTTATACTGTTAGAGTGAAATGCAGACTATAAGTGAGAGAGATGGAGCTTAAACGCATCACATATGAAAAAATAGGGACGTTTGACTGAAAATTCAATAGGTACCAGTGTTATGATGTGGCTGCCCCAAACAACAAAAAGGTAATTGCAGGCTTCCCTGGTGGCACAGTGGTTAAGAATTCGCCTGCCAATGCAGGGGACACAGGTTCGAGCCCTGGTCCGGGAAGATCCCACATGCCGCGGAGCAGCTAAGCCCATGCGCCACAACTACTGAGCCTGCACTCTAGAGCCCGCGAGCCACAACTACTGAGCCCACGTGCCACAACTACTGAAGCCCGCGCGTCTAGAGCCCGTGCTCCGCAACAAGAGAAGCCAAAGCAACAAGAAGCCCGCGCACCGCAACAAAGAGTAGCCCCCGGGCTTCCCTGGTGGCACAGTGGTTGAGAGTCCGCCTGCCGATGCAGGGGACATGGGTTCGTGCCCTGGTCCGGGAAGATCCCACATGCCGGGGAGTGGCTGGGCCCGTGAGCCATGGCTGCTGAGCCTGCACGTCTGGAGCCTGTGCTCCGCAACGGGAGAGGCCACAACAGTGAGAGGCCCGCGTATCGCAAAAAAAAAAAAAAAAAAAGAAAGAGTAGCCCCCGCTCGCCGCAACTAGAGAAAGCCCACACAGCAACGAAGACCCAATACAGCCAAAAAAAATTTAAATAAATTAAAAAAAAAAAGGTAACTGCAATCGGAGGCTGCATTCCTACAAGTCCAGGTGAAGGAGGCAATGGCTCAGACTACTCTGGAGGATTGTGTTTGCTTCTGAAGAGGAGCACAGATCATCTGGAGTGCATCTGGGGAGGAAGGCTAGGACGCTGCAGAAAGGTATATACCCACAGAACAGAAGACTTAGGGAGGGACGTGCGTATTGTCTTCAGTGTTTAAAGAGCTGCTCTGCAGAGGAGGCATTGGTCTTACACTGCACGCCTGGAGAGCAGAACTGGGACAGAAAGGTGGAAGTGATAGAGACAAATTCCCCTTCATGTGAGGGAGTTCTACCAGTGAGAGCTGCCCCAGCAGGAAGAGGTGCCCTCACCAGGACTTATTAGGAAGAGAATGAAAGTCTGCTACTGGAGATGCCTTCACAGCTCAGCAGGTTGAACCAGTCGACCTCCAAGGCCCCTGCCAGCTCTAGGACATGATGAGACCCCTGAGTGAGGAAGATGCTTCTGATGGGGGCCAAGCCCCCCCAGGGTCCTTCGAATGCATTGTAGAGGTCCCCATTTCCTTCGCCGGTATAATAAATCTGGTCCCGCATTCTGGGCAACTCTTCTTGGGAGAGATCATAGTGGTCATGACATGTGGCATTTGGAAAAGTGCCCACATGTTCCCTTGTGCTTCTCACAGAGATTCCCCCCTCCTAACACTTCTGGGAGGAAGGTGGCTCCTGATAATCTTCCCCTGGGGCCTGAGCAGGACTGGGCAGAGGTAGGAAAGAAGACCAGGATGTGGCTGCCATCCCTGGAGCTGGGAGGGCCAGTGGAGCTGGCAAGGCCCAGCCAGGCACAAGCCAGAGAGCTGGCCACGTGGCCAAGAGTGTCACCACAAGCTGATAACTTGTCAGGAGGAGTAGCAAGGAGCCGTAAAGGGGCACACGGTCTAAGGAAGTTCCACCCAAGAGCCGAATGGTCTCCCGGGATCGTACACTCAACACCCGCTGATACAAATTAAGTATCTGTGAGGGATTCTTATTTCCAGCCATCTCTGTGCCTTTGCCCACACTGTTCCCTCTTCTCAAATGGTCTCCCTCCCCTGCCAGTTTGCCTTTTCTGGTTCTGTTCATCCTCCAAGGCCCATATCCTTTGTCGTGACTTTTAGTCTCCCAGTTGAAGACGTTTCCCACTGCAGCAGTCCTCATGAATTGTGGTAAGTTGATTTTGTGCCTAATGTGTCCCCTCCACTGGGAAGCAACTCCTTGAGAGTAGAAAAAAGTTCTTTTGCGTATTATTAGCCTGCATGTCAGCAGCAAGATGGTAGCTGGTAGAGCATTGAACTTGTGTCCACAGTTCTAGTCCTGGCCTGGACCCCAGCTCTCTAGGTATCATGTTCCCGAAAAGTAAAATGAGCACAGAGGCAGATCCCTAAGTTCCATTCAAGCCCACACCCTTATGATTTTGTTCAATAAAGGTTGTTTTAGGTATTTCCCCCTTTATCCCTAAGGTCAAATCCTGTTCATCTTTTGGTCTGCTTTCATTTCTGGATCTTTTTCTGTTGCTGTCACTCATCCAACTATCCATCCACCCATCTATCCATCATCCATCCATCCATCCATGCATCCTCACTTTCAACCAACACGTAATGAACATCTGCTTTGTGCTAGGTCACCAAAAAGACTAAGGTCTGTCTGCTGCTCATATGGAGGGCACGGTTATAGCAGGGGACACAGCCATGTAAACAGATACAGTAAGTCCCCTACACACGAACGAGTTCCGTTCTGAGAGTGCATTCATAAGTCCAATTTGTTCGTAAGTCCAACAAAGTTAGCCTAGGTACCCAACGAACAATCGGCTATGTGGTACTGTACTGTAAGAGGTTTATAATACCTTTTGCACAAATAATACATAAAAAACAAACACAAAAAATAAAATAAACACTTTTAATCTTACAGTACAGTACCTTGAAAAGTACAGTAGTCCAGTACAACAGCTGGCATCCAGGGGCTGGCATCGAGTGAACAGGCAAGAAGAGTTACTGACTGGAGGAGGGAGAGGAGGTGGGAGACGGTAGAGCTGAAGGATCGTCAGCAATAGGAGACGGAGGGCAAGCTGCAATGTCACTCACGCCTGATGTCGATGGAACGCATGTTCACATCTTTGAAAGTTCACAACGTGGAGGTTTGTACGTAGGGGACTTACTGTAATGAAAATCCAAGGCGATAAGTGCTGTACCAGAGGTGAGGGTGAAGTGTGCTGGGACCACAGGGGGAGTCATGGGGAGGAGGATGCTGAGGGTCAAGATACCAAAGCCACTCATCACCCTCTCAGCCCTGCCTGTGGGCCTGATGCCTTGAATCCTTTTTCTTGGCCAATTCTCCCAATATAGCACTGAGAAGAAACATGGAATTTGTGTGAAACAGAGACAGAATGTCGAGGACCTGGCCTCAGGGTCCATAGAGAGTCTGTGGTCAGACCTAGAATAAGCCCCAGCCCCCTCCACAGCCGTGCTGGGGTCTCCAAGATCCAGAGTCTGCATTTTCAAGCCGCTCACCTCTCCCCACCCCATTGCGGCAGCACACTCGGCAAGTCATTTATTCCTCCATAACATCTGCTCGAAGGAACGTTGCCGCTGAATTATGGCTGGGACCATTATCTCACAATAACTGTCTGGGAAATGTTAATGTTAATGCATGGATCATGCAGAATGCCACATTAGGGCTTTTATGGTGGACATAACATTTTTATGAACTTTTTTCTCTGGTAGCATCAGCCTTTGATGGAGAGAAAAGAAAAAAAGAAAAGAAAAGGAAAGGAAGGAAGGAAGAAAGAAAGAAAGAAAGAAAGGAAGGAAGAGTGGGAAGGAAGGAAGGAAGAGAGCCGGCTCGGGGAGAAGAAATGCCACTTGAGAGCACCCCGGGCTGAGCTAGTGAGCGCCACTCACCCCGGGGCAGGCCTGCCTGCAGTGCTCCAGTGGACGAGTATCTTCAGCATTAGGTATCTGTGAGTGGGAAGCAACCGGCCAAACTTGCAAATGGTGGGAGACAGGGTCTACTGGGGCAGACCCATAAAACTTCTCAGCCTTTTCAGCCACCTGCTGCCAGGCGGGCACTAGGAGCTAGTGGGAGCCGAGGGAGGGCTGGGGAGGGGTGTGCAAGGCTTAGCGGGGCGGCCATCCTGCCCCCTGGGTAAGGGGAGGGGGTCCCTGGCGGAACCACTTTGGGGGCTCACCTTGGGGACGGATGGCTAATGGCTTAAGGAGATTTTAACTTCTGCCATTAAAAGACAAAAAAGGAAAAACACAACCTTGGGAATGGCAGTATTTTACACCTGGCTTTTAGAAAGCACTAATAAAGGCACTGTTTAGCATTTTATATCCTTACTCAAAAATAACGATCTTAGGTTCTCATCTCAGACATATTTTAAGGGAGCTTGTGTCTCCTACCTCCAGAATATTCTTTCAGGAGGCTGGATTTATAGCTCTGTTCTTTACCTGCCCTGGGCTCCAATTTAAGTCTCATAAACACCGTATTATGGTCAGTTTGCCTCTTCTCTCCCCTTTCACCTTCGCAGTTGCCCCCGATGCTGTTACTGCCATTTTTCTTCCAGACAGAGTGCTGTTTAGCTCCTGACCCGGCAAGATGCCTGTTTACAGCCATTCCTTCGAGCACAGTGAAACTCAGGCTGGGGGTGGCGTGGCCACGCTGCTTGGTGGCCCCCTCCCCGGTGGTGCCACATCCCGGCCCGAGGGAGGCTCCATGAGTCAGCCCCGTCCAGCCCGTGGGTCCCTCTGACCTGGGACAGGCGGGGCAGGTGGGCCTGGCGGGCAGTGCATGGTCTCTGGAGTCGCGGGAGGCTGGCTCTTGTTAAGAGCACAGCTGCGGGCTTGCTGCGAAGACCTGACAAGTTGTCATGGTTCCATAGAAAGAACCTCCAGGCTCCTGTTCTACGACAGTGTGACCGGATGTGACCTTAGGTAGGACACTAAATCTCCAGGAGCTACCCTTCCTCCGGGAAAGGCTGAGGGCCCGAGCAATTTGTACATCTCCCTGCGCAGGAGTCGGTGATTCTGTGGCCTCGCAGACCACCTGGAGGTTGCCCGTATGGGCTGGGGCGTCTTGTCTGTCTCTGAGGCAAGGTGAGTGCCACAGGCATTGGGCCAGATGGGTTTAAATCCAGACCTCACCACTTCCTAGCTCAGAGAACTTGAACAGGTTTTCACAAACTCTGAGTTTTCATTTCCTTGCACGTAAAAAGGTCATCACGGGGCTGACCGTGTCGGTTGGGAGGGCTAAACTGCCTTCTAACCTGCTCAGCAGTTGACCGCTATGCCGTGTCTGAGTGAAAACTTCACGAGGGCAGGGATCTTGGTTTGTCTTCTTCACAGATGTCTCTCTAATGCCTAGGACAGTTCTTGGCACAGAGTAGGTCCCCGTCACTGTTTAGGGAATGAACGAACGTCAAAGGGTGTCTGGGTAAATACGAGCTCCGCAGGATTCCCACCCTCTCCCCAGGACAGACCCTGGGCATCTGCCCTAAAGCTCCTCAGAGGAGGATGCTCCCCAGGCTTCTGGGGCTTCTCAAGTCTCTTGACATAAAATGTCAGTTTAAGGGACATTGGAGGCACTCACGACCTGGGATGCAGAAGGCGTCTGCACAAGCCCACACTTCTGTTCCCTCCAACACAGAGAGCAGGTGTACCTGCTTGGAGCACCCCCTTTCCAACTTCCCCCCTCCCGCCCCTCCCCAGGCCGCTTCCCTCCTTCCCGGGCTGCCACACGCTCACTCCTGGGGACCCCCTGCCATATGTTCCATTCCAGCTCTAAACTGTGTGCTAATTGTTCTGAATGAACAGCTCCAGCTGGAAAAGCAGGCAGGCCGTTTACAGACCTTAAGATAACACTCAGCTTCCTGTAATTGAGGGGGTTTCCAGGGAAGGGGAACAGAACGTCTTCCTTTCAGGGCCAGAGCTGGGCGAGACAGGTCCCTGGAGCTGGGGCTGGGGCTGCAGTCCAGGGCATTATCAGCTCTTCTCGGTCTCTACCCAAGCGAAGCTACTTCTGAGCAGCCCCACCTGAGTAGCCTTCCCTGGGGAGGCCCAGAACCATTTTCTGGATCCATCAGGCTGCCAAGCTCCCTATGTGTGTGGAGGTCCCCTCCAGCCGTGCTCCTTGCCATTTCCAGAGCCTGGCAACCTCCCTGCATTCTTCAAGAAGCCTATGGGGATTGGTCTGTATTAAGCTGCTAGTTCAGACAGGCAGCACACGTCTGTCTTGGGGCTGCAGGAGGGAGCGGGGATGAAGGGCGGGTAGGGGGTTGGGCAGTGGACACGTTACCGTAAACACCCCTGTGCTTGCTCTCGCCACCAGCCTCCTTGTGCTCCAGTGGTAAGGGGCATAGATGGGGTCTTTTTCTGTGCCATCTTCCTAGCGCCTGTCCCTACACGGACACTCAATTCCGCCCACGGCGCTGCGATGCTGATTCAGCTCTGCCCTCCATTTCTGTCAACGTTTCCCCAAAGCAGAAAGAGAAATGTTTAAGTGGCAGTTTTCTGATAAAGCAGGAGCCCTGAGGATTCGAGGAATCTTAGAGGCCCTGACGCTGGACTTCTGATTCGGGGTGGAGGAGGCCGAGGCTAGGCGTGGGGTCGCACTGCCCACAGGTCCAGATCAGCGCCGGCTCTGGGCAGGGAAGGGCCCACCGCTGCACCTGCATCCTTCCCGGGCCTGGGGCCTGCCTGGGGACGTGGCGGGGTGTCCGGGCTGTGAACAGAAGCTCGGAGACGGGGGCCCAGTGCCAGCTCTCCACAAACGAGCTCTATGAGCTCAGCCATGTCACTTGGTCTGGACCCCCGTTTGCTCATCTATACAAGTGAGAGTAATGCAATGCTTGCTCTGTTTACCCCTCAGGGTAGTTTGAGGGTAACAAGAGAAACAAGCGCAAGAAGAATATGAAAACTGAAAAGCAGAATTCAGAAGTACGGGATTGAGGTTATGCTTTTCTCCCGGGCTTGGGGTTTCTCTTACCTACTTGGGGGTTAAGGTTTTGGAAGATGAGGAGACACAGCAGTCTGTGTGAAAGGAGTCTTCTGCCTGGTTCTTTGCACCCAGCACAGCAGCACCAACATGAGCTGCTGGGGAAACCAAGCAGAGGCTTGGGCCCACTCAGCCTGTGTCCCTTCTAGAGCCTGGAGCTGACAGAGGCCAGACTTCTGAGCAAGCGGCCTCTCAACAAATCTCCTTGTTTAGGAGGAAGCCATGGGAGGAAGGCTTTAGGTTAACAAAAGGAAGAGCTGACCAGCTGTGAAAGGAGCATCTTGTGGGCTGGGAAGCCAGGGTTTGAGCTGGGGGTTCAGGTTGGAGCTGAACAACCACACTGCTCCAGAGGCTTCTGGGTCCCCAAGGTTTCTCACGACTCAGAAATCCCCTGACTTCTGTGACCTCCTAGGAAAAGAGCGGTGCGGAGGGCAGGGAGGAGGGGATACTGAGCCTGCCGTTGAGGGGGTGTCCGGCCTGAAGAGGAGAAGCCGTGGAGGCTCCTGGCCTATCTGTCTGCCCTGCTTTCTCAACAGGAACCATCTGTACACGAGACTGAAGGCTCCTGGCACTGGGAGCCTTGACAGTCTTGACCCTGGAGGGCCTGACCCAATCCCCTTGGCCCTGTGGTACCCCCGGTACATGGGGTGGCCAAGAGCTCCTCAACAGTCAGCTTCTCTCTAGCCTGAGGAGGGCAGCTAGGAGGTAAGCCAGGGGCCGGCTTCCTCCCCGGAGGGCCCCGAGCCCAGCTGCCAGGCCAGCCTGCTGAAGGCAGTGGGGCGGGGTGGTCAGTGGGAGCGTCACAGGTGGAGAATTACACCCATGTCAGCATCAGAGGAGAGTGAGAAAAGCAGATCTGGAATCAGACAAGGCCTCAGTTACTCAGTGGGTTGCCAGGGGCTGGGCCAGCTCAGGGCCGGAGAGTTGGCTCGGGTACTCCCTGCCCTCAGGCCCAACTTCTAGATCTGATGGCTGAGTGCGGCCTTTCAGCTTGTGTCATCATACTTTCTTCTCTTTGCCAGCAATGCCTTTGCTCCCCTCCTGTGCCAGAAGAAAGCCTACCCATCCTTCAAGGTCCAGCTCGGATGTCACCTTCTCTGAGAAGCCTTCCTGGATCTCCTCCACGTGGCACAGCCAGCCCCTCTCTGGATTCTCCGGGCAGACAGCTAGTTGTGTCGGAGATACCATGACCACACAGTGCACGGTCAGCACCAGGCCCTGAACCCCTTGCAGCGATGAGCTTGACCCAGGGATCTCCAGCAGGACCACGCACAGAACCTTGCACACAGTAGGCACTTACACATTTACAAGCGAGCAACTGTGCAGTCACATGCTTGCCCTGGCCTAAATAGATCTGTGAAACTCACACCCAGAAAGGAAGAATTAGAAAGATGGCTGGGCCTCCTGAAGCTTGCCCTGGAGAAACATTTGTTTCTACTTTCAGCCTCATGCCCAAGCCCACAGCCCACCAAACCCAAACTGTTTTTTTTTTTTTAATCAACAATGAAACAATAGATGATCTTTTGACATTTCCAGGGCTGTTTGGAAGGAGGAAAGATAATATGTAATAAATTCATATACTTCTATGTTTTTCTTGGCTCCAACAGCTCTATTTCCATCTCTTTATGCAGAAGTCCTGGGGAGCTGAAATCCTTGATAATGCCAAACAATTCAACACTGTATTCTCTCTTTACTGTCTGCCCCACAAAAAAATATCGACTTTATGCTGGCAGCTGTGGGAAGTGAAATCGGATGCCACATTCCTTCCTGCATGCAGAAGTTAGTCCCGCTCTGGGCGCCCTGTCCTTTCCCAAGGGTCTTAGGCAGTGAGAGTTTAGGACCTTTTGTCTGATCAATCCAAGGGGAAGGACGGCCTGGTGCCCCCCTCTCCCCAGGGGATGGGCTGGAGACTCTTGCACCCCTGAGGTGTCGGGGATGAGCTGAGACATTTTCTCTCTGGCCTCTGTCCACACTGCCTGCGGTCCTTTCCCAGTCCCCCCAGCGGACTGGCAGCATCTGATCTGACTCCAAACAAAAGCTTCCTGAGCCAGAGCCAGAGCCAGTCCAGGGCCCTGGAGGTGAGCAGAGCAAGCTGATGCCTTTGAGCTCAGATTCTCAGCTTGTGCAGCGTGTTTCAGCCTGGGGCTGAAATAAGCATCTATTACCAGCACCTTCATTTCCCGGAGAAGGGGGCCCGGGGACTAGAGAGAGGACAAGATTTGCCCAGGGCCACACGCCACATCTGCTAGAACTTGAAATCTCATCTTCCGACCCCTAGGTCAGAAATTTATTTTTGGGGGTCCATCCATCCTTTGAGTCACTGAACAAATATTAAATGCCCACCATGTGCCAGGCATGTGTTCAGATCCCAGGAAGCTTTCCCTGAGTCTGGAGGCTTTGTTTTCAGGTTTCCCCACAGAGACGAAATGTGGGACTCTGCCTGTTTGGACCTGGGTATGTTCTGTCAGAACAAATAATACCTGACATCAGCGGGTACTACAACTCCCCTCCCCCTCCTGCACATACCTCTCTCTCTTTTAACCACATACACACATAGACACACACACACACACTCACTCACCCGCACTCCAGCCAGCCACCCTCAAGCACACTGAGCACCCAAAGGCAGCTCTGCTACATTATTGGACCTTCCCCTCTTTTCCATGTAATTCTAAATGCCGGGGTTTGAATCTTGGTTCTGCTACTGCCAGCTGGGGGACCCTCTGTGCCTCAGTGACCGCATGTGTAAAATGGGGATGATACTAATAATCCCCTAGATAGGACTGAATAGGATACACATGCAAAGTGTTTAGCACAGTGCCTAGTACATAGTGTTCAAAAACCTCTTGCTGCTATTATTATTTTATTTTTATTATTATCTGTCTGATAGGGAGTGACCCAAAGAGGGCTAATGGGGCGTGAGAATAGAGAAATCTCCAGCCCTAGCCTTGGCCAGCTTTGTTCCAAAGACGCGATTCCAAAATCAGGGTGGGAGCCACTCCTTTCTGCCCCCTTCTTATCCCCACACGCCCCCAAGCCACACGACAGCTTCAAAGTGCAGTTGCAGGCTTCTTTCTCTCCCTCCCCTGGAGAGAGTTCAGGACAAAAAGCAGAGGACAGTGACCCTGGCCCTGGACAGTCAGCCCAGGGATGACTGAGCATCAGTCACTTACAGAGAAGGAGAGTCCTCCGTCTCCCAGGCAAGGCCCACCTCTCTCAACCTCAGCACAGCCTTGAGGGGAAGGCGGGGGATGGAGTCTCAGAAACAAATAGAGACCCAGGAAGAGACCAGGCTGCTCTGGGTCCCTCTGGGTTTGCTCTGCGGCTTCGAGGGAGCATCAAGGTCACTTCTGGCCCAGAGCCTGAGCTCAGGAAAGCCGGGAGGACAGCAGGCAGGAGGACACGAGGGGACCAGCACTGCCCCCCTCTCCGAGGCTCCTCACTCTTGCTCTCTCGAGATTGGGGGGTGGGGGGTGAGAAGGAGACCCTCAGGACAATAGCCTCAGACTTCTACCAGTGCTATTTGTGAAACACTTACATAGACTTTCATCTCCCCAGAGATCCTTGGAAATAAATGTGGCAGACATAATTAACCCCATTTAATAGATAAATATGTTGAGGCTCAGAGATGCTAAATAGCTTGCCCAAGGTCATGAGTAAGTGGTGCTGCCAGGATTCAAATCCACCAATGCTGACTCCTAGTCAAGCACACTTGCCCTCCACCACCCTGCCCTGCCCCTGGGCCAAGTGGTCAGTTCTCCACTTCCCCAGGGAGGCAGCTGAGGGGCTCAGTAACTGATCCCCATCCCACACCCAGGGAGGGAGGTAAGCAACTCGACTTACCCACTCAGACTGTAGCTGGGATTAGAACCTGACCTGGGGAAACCTGACAGGTGTTTCTTGGACTTCTGACATGATAATCAGCCGTCAGGTAAGGACTGAGAAAAGGGAAGAACGGGGCGACCCAGGGAATAAGTTGAAGGTCAGGAGCCCCAATCTGAGCGCCAGGTTTGCCCACTTCTGACTTAGCCCTGCAGCTTAGCTTGCATTCATGCATTCATGCATTTATTCATTCATGCATGCATTCATTCCTTTATTCATTCCAAGTGTTTACTCAGTACCTGATGCTGTGCTAACAGCTGCCCTTTCAGGAGCTCAGAACTGGGTGCTTGGGAGACCTTCCTGCACACAGCCAAGGCTAAATGCCCCCAGAACTGTAGGAGCACAGGAAGGAGGCACTGATTCTGCTCTTATCCACCCCAGAGCTCCCCCAGCTACTGCTTCTGTGCTTCATTCCAGTTTTAGGAAGTTCCCGCCACTCAGGTAGGTGGCCAAGCTGAGGGGTCAGCAACCCAGGTGTGCAGCGAGCAGGAAGTGACATTCCCGCAGCCCTGTGACCAATCCACTGGCTCCAAGGCACCCCACATGGGTCTTCACCCAGGACCCTCATGTGCACAGATGGCCCCCAAGGCTTCTGTCTCTCAGCAGGCTTGGCTTTTCTTCACAGGCAGCTGGAAGGGTGCCCTGGGCAGGGCCCTTTGCGTGCTCCATCCACACTCCACAACCCAGGAGCTCCTGTTTCCCTGACGCCACCTCCTGAGGGACCTGACCTCACTCTCTGCAGCTCATTCCACCAGGCCTGCTCAGCCGCTGCTCCCCAGCTGCCCTCATTCACGTGGGTCTTCCCAAGCCTCAAAAGCCCACTTTTCCCTTCTAGCCCAGGCTCAGCTCAGTCCAAAAATCATATGTTGAGGGAATTCCTTGGCAGTTCAGTCATTAGGACTCTGTATTTCCCCTGCAGGGGGCACAGGTTCCATCCATGTTCAGGGAACTAAGATCCCACAAGCTGCGCAGCTCGACCAAAAAAAAAAAAAAATCATATGTTGAATGTCCACCCTGTGACAGGTCCCATAGTGTCACACAGTAGCAAGAACAACGTGTTTAAGACTGTTTGTCCTCAGAGGGGTTCTGGTTCGGAAGACACAAGTGTGACAATGAGCTCGTCTATCCGGAGAGTAATACGGGGCTCAAAGAAGGGCACAGGTCCACCCTGGGGCGGAGGTGACACTGAGGGGTGGGTAGGAGGGCGTTCCAGACAGAGGAAGTGGCATTTGCAAGTGTAGGAAATAGCATCGTGATGCAGGAACTAATAAGAACTTTGTGTAGGAGACAAGGCTGGTGAGGCGGGTGGAAGCTGGGCTATGCCCTCACATGCCAGGTTCAAGAGCTTGGCCTGAATCCTTCCAGGAATAGCCAGTTTTCTTGAATGCATAGCACTCATTCACAGAGATTCACCTCCAACGTCACCTTCTCCAGGGAGCCTTCTCTGACTTCCCCAGATGAACCATTTTCCTGCCCATGCTTTCTGAATGATGAGTTTCTACCTCTCTTACAGCATTTACCACATTGCTCTAAGTTTTTGTTTAAACGGCTGTTTCCACCACCAGGCTGGACACTGAGAATAGTTTTCTATTCCATTTCAGATCCCCAGAAACTGGCAGAGGACCTGACATACTTAGGTGCTTCTTCAATATTTTATGGATGAATGAATGAGAGCAAATTGAAGTCAAATGATCTCCTTATTCCCTCTACCCTGCTCTCTGCCTCTATTCTGAATCCTCAGTTTAAATAATAAATGTTGATTTCTATCTGTATTTATCTGTTTTCTCGTCTATATAATGGGAATAACGGTACTCTATGGATTGTTGCAAGGAGTAAACGATATCAGTGAAAGTGCTTTAAGACACAGCTCAGTACATGGTAAGCACCCTGAAAACGTTAGTTTCCCTTCTCTTTCCTTCAGCTCATATTTATTAATCACCTGCTATGTGCCAGGGGCTGTTCTAGGCACTGGGTTCACAGCAATAAGGAAAACAAACTCCCTATCTTCACAGAATACACTTCTAATTGGGTGAGATAGATAATAAACAAACAAGCAAACGCATAGTATTCCAGACGGACATAAGAATTCCAGACGGACATAAGAGCCCCGGAGAAAAAGAAGGCAGAATAGAAAGGACGGGGTATCAGGAGTCGGGGAGGGGGTTGCTCTTTTCTGTGAGGTGGCCAGGAAACCTCATTGGTCAGGTGACAGCACAGCAGAGACTGGAAGCAGCCAAACGGTGTTCCAGGAGGGAGGGGGGACTGGCGGAAGAGCGCGGAGGCCCGCGTGGCTGGAGCAGAGCATGCTGGGAGACGTGGCACAGCTGGCAGGGACCTGGTCAGGTAGGGCTGGGCAAAAACAGTGTTCCAGGAGGGAGGGGGGACTGGCGGAAGAGCGCGGAGGCCCGCGTGGCTGGAGCAGAGCATGCTGGGAGACGTGGCACAGCTGGCAGGGACCTGGTCAGGTAGGGCTGGGCAACACTAGGATTTTCATTCTGAACAGAATGGGAAGCCGTTGGAGGCCTCTGAGCAGCAGGGGGGTGGGATGTGCCTATCATTTTAGATGGAGTTCCTGGCTGAGGGGTTGACAACAGACTGAAAAGGAAAAGGGTGGAGAAGCAGGGCAATGGGTTAGGAGGCTTTTACTATAATCCAGGCAAGAGACAATGGAGACACGGACCAGGGTGGGCACGGTGGTGACAAGCAAGGTTGGCCCGACGAGGTTTCTGAATTCGTGGATGTCGAGTGTGAGAGAAAGAGAGGGGCCAGGATGACCTCGAGGTAGCTTTCCTGAGCACCTGGGAGCACGGATTCGTCCTGCACTGGGTGGAGAAGGTGCCTCCCACATGCTAGGTGTGCAGAGGTGGAGACAGCAAAAGCACGTTCTCAAAATGCTCGTGCACACATCGGGCAGGGCGAGAATTACACGTGGAACAGGACACAGCAATCTATGAAAGAATAAACCAAATGAAGCCAAATGCTAGCACGGCCCAGACAAGAAAGGTTATGGCTGGCCAGGAAGGGGGTCAATTGTGTTGGCTCAGGCTCTGAAACTGCGCTCTTTGAAAGCCACCTTCGCACGGAATCCAGTGACCTTGTCTTGACCTCATTTCCTTTTAACTCGGTGTCCCATCTGACCCCAGGATCCACCCTATTCAGTGCGGCCCCTCCCCCGCTGCTCCAGTTCACTGCGAACATGGGTGTCCACCAAAGGCCACTCCGAACCTTCACAATACTCTCTGGCTCCGAGAGGGGCACACACATGCTCATGCACACACGAATGTTTGCACACACACACACATGCATGCATACACAAGCACACACACACGTGTGCACTCACACCTGTGCATGATCCATGAGAGGGATCGACTCTCAAATCTCCCTCTAGAGCTGACCAGTCCCCCTAGGACTTTTCCTCGCAGCTGGATGTTTCCTCTGGACGTCCGGTTGTCACCCCATGCCAAGCTGTGCTCAGTGCCCACCTTCCATCAGTTTTTCATGAAGCCTTGCTCCTTTCTGCCAGGGGCATCATGGTTGTCCCAACACTCTGGCTCCAAGGCCTAGATTCATCATTGTCTTGTTCCTCCACCCATCCTTTTATCCGTTAAGTCATTAAGCCCCATCCTTATGTTCTCGGAGACGTGCCCTTATATCCCATGACTGAATCCCTGCAATACTGTGGCCCTGCTTCTAGCTTCCCTGCCTGGTCAGTCCTCCCAGAGGCCACTACCTGATGGATCCAACTAAAGCATGACCCTTACTATTCCACTTCTCTGGGCTCTCACGCCTGGCAAGACAGAGCTCCAGTTCCTCAGCCTGGTGTTCACTTCTCCCTGTAATCACAGCTCCCTCCTACCTCTTACTGGGCCCCAGTACTCCACCTGCGGCAGGTGGTGGAAGAAGTCAGCGACTCCACCCATGTGCTCATGGAATCTCACGACAGCCCTGCGTGATATTCCCTCACCGTATTCACTTGCGGGTGAAGAAATGGATTCTTAGTAAGAGAGACATCCTGGAAGCCACAGAGCTGGTGAGTAGCAGACGCAGGATTGGTGCTCAGGCCTTTTTACTTTAAAGCTCACACCTTTTCCACCCTAACCACACTGTGTCCTAGACAAGCACCAATCTTTCCATGAGGAGAGTGGGCTCTTGTTTCCCTGCTCACTCACAGTGCCTGGCCATGCCACCTCTCCACCCACCCTTTCCCCTCCCCTTTATCCTTCGTCCTGGTGGCCCAGCTCCCCAGGCTCTTTCTCCATCCAGTTCCACATCTCCCAGCCTCCCTACTCAGCTCGGATTTCTCCTTCCTTTTCATGCCTACATTGGTTCTTTTCTGGACTTCTCCTCTGGCCACCTGGGTAGAGAATGTCTCCAAGGTGACAGTCAGCTCATATGAGGGGGAGGGCGCTTATCTCAGACTTCTGAATATCCCACAGTTCTGTTAGGGTCCAAAGGAGATGGTCCATAAATATTTGTGGAAATGAAAATAATCAAAATACAATAACAACTAGTTCCTTAACAGGGATATTCAAAACAACTTCAAGCAAGAATCATATGTATTTCGGTTTAAAGTCTTAATTTCCTCCAATTAACATGGAAATTATTGTCTGAAATGACAAGTTAAGTGGGATAGTAATGTTAGGAAGCTTTGTTATTTAAGAAAAATATTATTACAACGTTAATGGCAGTGAACTACAGAGTTCAGCTCAGGAGACAACTTCCTTCCTTAACAAACAGTTTCCACTGATCAAAATATTCTGTAACATTCTGAGTTTTTTCCTCCCTCTATCAATGTCTGGGGAAATGAGATTAACAGTAATATCCTCAGCCATTTTGAAGACATTTCAGTAAGAAGGTTAGAGGGAGGAGGGAGATGTTGTATTTCCCCAGGGATAGTGTGTGTATGTGTGTGTGTGCATGTGTGTATGTGTGCGTATGTGTATGTTTATGTATGTGTATATGAGTATATGTGTGTATGTATGTGTGTATGTGTGCATGTGCACGCATTTGTGTGTATGTGTGTATGTACATGTGCACGTGTGTGTGTGTGCGCGTGTGTATGTGCGTGCGGGTGTGCATGTGTGTGTGTATTGTGTGAATGTGTGTATGTGTGCATGCGTGTGTGTGTGTGTAGTAAAACTACTCTGACAAAAACTAACTTCCACATGAGGCTGATCATTGGTAAGGCCTGATTCTTCCCAAAATTTAAAGAGAAAAGATTTGCAGAAGACAAAAGACCCCAGAGGGTGAGAGGCAGAGACTTTCAGACACAAGGCCAGAGGTGTTCCTCCACGAGGCTGGACAAAGAGCAACGAAATGAACTTTTGAAAAAGGAATTTATCTTCCCCAGAAAGAAATTCAAGGAACACCTAACACCTGGGTGAGCTCCCCAGGGACAGACGGCCCCTCTCCACCCACGTCTCCACCCTCCCCGGAAGAGCGCTCACAATGAGGACACACAGGGAGGGCCAGCAACATTCCCTTCACTTGCCCCGATAGCCACCTGCCCACTTACAACACATGGCGCTGGCCTAAAAAAAACCTAAAATTTGTTTTTGTAATTAGGCACTCAAAAGCATATGGCAAAGAAGGTAACGAATTTAAGCAGCATAAAATGTTAAGTTTGAAAAGCTAAGTATTTCTCCGACTTCTGACCCTGGATCCCGGTTCTGCCACCCCACGGCCAGAGGAAATTACTGTCACAATTTTTTTTTTTTTTTTTTTGCGGTACGCGGGCCTCTCACCGTTGTGGCCTCACCCGTTGCGGAGCACAGGCTCCAGACGCGCAGGCTCAGCGGCCATGGCTCACGGGCCCAGCCGCTCCACGGCATGTGGGATCTTCCCGGACCGGGGCACGAACCCGTGTCCCCTGCGTCGGTAGGCGGACTCTCAACCACTGCGCCACCAGGGAAGCCCTCTATCACAATTTTTACGCCTCCCTCCCAGGTGTGTTCTGTGCACACGCCAACATGTACCTTTTTGACGTAAATGGCAGGGTGCTCCACACTGCTGCTGTGCACCTTGCTTGTTCCCTTCGGTGTTGGCCTGTAAATAGCTTAGGTGGTCCACGGTGACTGCCCCCCCGTCCCCAAAGCAAGCCTGGTAACACCCTCAGTCTGCCCCGCTCTCTGGGTTCTGGTTCACCCTGGACCTCTTCCCTGCTTCCACAGTTCACACGCACATCAAGAGTTGATAACTGTCCTCAGTCTCGACCTGCTGTATTTCCTCTCTTTCAGGGCAAGCACTTCTTCGGTGTAAAGTAGCCTGGACTTAGGTCTGAGAGAACCCCCCGCCTGCCTTCTGGGACTGCAAAGTCACTGACAGATAGAAGGGAAGGAGGAAAGGAAGGGGTGACTGAAGCCAGCGTCAGGGATGGAAGCCACCTTCCCAGCACGACTAGATGCTCTGAGTCCCAACGGTCTTAAACTGAGGGCTACTACGTGCCCAGCCTTGTAGAAGGATCTGGGGATTCGAAAATGAAGCGTGCCTTGGGAGGATACCCCGGCAGTGCCCGCAGGATCCAGAATGAACGTTACTACCAGAAAGGGTTCCTTGAAACTGAACCAGCTGGGGTCAGCCTCTCACCCCCACCCATTCCTGAACACGCACCAAAGAGGATCTGGTGGGAGTTGGCACTCACTCATCTCATGCAATCGCCACCGCCTCCACCAGAGACTGTCATTAAAGCTTTGTCCCGGGCTCTCTGATTTACATGTACAAATAATCGCTGTCAGGGGCACAGAGCCCCGGAGAGCAATAATAGATTCTGGCAGTAGCAGATGCAGATGCAGGAAATAAAAACAAAAATGAAACACACCAGCCTGGCAGAATGCAATGCTGAGAGAAATCCTAGGGGGGGAGAAAAGCCTGCCGGGGAGGCGGGCTGGAGAGGAGCTATCAAATCAAGTATTGATTGGTTAGCCTTCTGCAAAAGCCAGCCTAGGATTCTCTTTTAAAAATTGTGGTCACATATACAACATAAAATATGAGCCAGTTTTAGATGTACAATTCAGTGGCATTAATTATATTCACACTGTTGTGCAACCATCACCAGTATCTGTTACCAATACTTTTCCATCATCCCAGACAGAAACTCTGTACTGTTTTTTAAGCAATAACTCCCCAGCCCCGTGACCCCTCAGCCCCTGGTCACCTCTAATCTGCTTTCTGCCTTTACAAATTTGCCTATTCTAGATAATTCATAAAAGTGGATTCATTTAACGTTTGTCCTTTTGTGTCTGGCTTTTTTCACTTGGCATAATGATTTCAAGGTTCATCCATGTTGTAGCAGAATCAGAACTTCGTTTCTGTGGCTGAATACTATTCCCCTGTACCCTGTGTGTACATGCTGCATCTTGTTTGCACATTCATCTGTTGATGGCCACTGGGTTGCTTCCACCTTTTGGTCATTGTGAATAACGCTGCTGTGAATATGGGTCTACAAACTGTGTTAAGAGTCTCAGTGGCCAATCCCCTAGGAGTGGGATTGCTGGGACATGTAGCCACTCTACGTTGAGCTTTTTGAGGAACTGCCATATTGGTTTTCACAGTGGCTAGCCTAAGACATGGGAGGATGACTCGGGCCTGCTCTAGGAGGTGGCGTTCTGAGTACCTCGGTCCTAGGTGACCGCACAGTCGTCTCAGGCCTGGCCAGGGTGAGAAGAAGGAGAAGAGTACAGAGCTGCGAGGCTTCAGAGCAGCGCCTGGTCAGCCTGGCCCTCCAAGCCACACCCCGGGTGCCCAGCCAGTTCCTAGGGGAGGGCCCACTGTAACCCGCCAGTGTGCGGGGCAGGGAATCTTAGGGTCCCACCTGCCTCCTGCTCTACGTTGAGAAAGTGAGGCCCAGAGAGATGCCAACACCTGACCTGAGTGCACCTGACTCTTCCTGCTGTACCAGCTGCCAGTGCCGGGCCGGGGTCTTGGGTCTTAGTCCTGGGTCCAGCTCCGCTCCCTCTCAGAGACACCTTCTCCCAGCGGTGCTGCGGTGTGTGCCCTTCTAGGCTCGGCTCAGGTGTTACCACCCCCAGTGAAGCCCCCATCTCCTCGGTGGAGGTGGGTACCCTCCTCTGGGCTTCTCGGCACCTCAGAAATTCACTGTCAAGGCTGTCATCACACACTCACTGATGTCTTCAGCTTACTGATGCGTCTCCTCCATCATCCTGTGAGCATGTTGGGGGCAGAGAAGGAGCATTTTATCTGTGCATCCCTAGGACAAACAAGGTCTGGTGCCTAGTGTTTGCTGAATGAATGAATGAATGAAAGTAAATCAATGAATGAACTGCATGCTCTTTGTAACCATACTGCCCGAGGAATGTTTACTGACTGAGTGAGTGAGCGGATGAATGGATGATATCCCAGGACCGAGTGCGCCTGTGGAGCAGACCCTTGGCTCACAGCCAAGCCCTCACTCATGTATTCATTCATTTATTCCGATCACTGCTAAGTGACAGACTCTAGTAGGTACTGGGGTTCACATGCAAATAATGCTCAGCCTCGGTCAGCAGGAAGCCCACAGAAGAGTAGAAGGAGACCAAGGTAAACAAGCAGTGAGCTTCAAGCGACTCCACGTCCCCCAAAGCACACAAGGACTTCCATCATATCAGAAACCAGATCAGGGCCTTCTTGGCTCCACCAGTTGCTGGCACAGCTGCCTGCGGGAGGGGCGATTAGCACGCTGCACACCTGTCCGCGCTGCTCTGGGGATGCAGGGGCCGGAGAATGAACGACCAGGAGGATTTTTGGAGCTCCCAGAACCCAGCCCAGCTCACATCAGAGACCTCATTCCCCTTTAGGTATTCATTCGCACGGCACAGCTGGTTAATTTTTCATCAAGGGGTGGGGGAGAAACACAACATCCTATCCATTTTATTTTATTTTATTTTATTTTATTTTTTTAATAAATTTATTTATTTTGTTTATTTTTGGCTACATTGGGTCTTCGTTGCTGCGTGCGGGCTTTCCCTAGTTGCGGCGAGCAGGGGCTACTTTTCTTTGCGGTGCGCGGGCTTCTCATTGCGGTGGCTTCTCTTGTTGCGGAGCACGGGCTGTAGGCACACGGGCTTCAGTAGTTGCGGCTCACAGGCTTTAGAGTGCAGGCTCAGTAGTTGTGGCGCATGGGCTTAGTTGCTCCGTGGCATGTGGAATCTTCCCAGACCAGGGCTCGAACCCGTGCCCCCTGCATTGGCAGGCAGATTTCTTAACCACTGCAACCACCAGGGGAGTCCCATTTTAGTTTTTAGATGAAATAGGGACAGACTGTGGTTGCCAGGCAAGACCCAGCCCTCGCAGGGCTTGTACTGCTGCTGTGGGCTGATTAATGGTTACTGGGCAAAGGATAAAGCATCCAGACGGCACAGGCCTCCGGTGAAGGTGCTGACACATTTAATGAGCACCGCATGGCACACTAGTGGTAAGCAGCCATTTTTTAAAGTGATTTAAGGTCCTAGGCTTCCATCCCACCTTCATCTCCTCTCCCATTAGGACCTGGTGAGGCGAACTCCGTGCTCTGGCTGGGGTGACCCTTGTTTTGTTTCTTTATGAGTACCCCCTTCTCCCACAGAGCCTCCGACTGCAGCACCAGGGGCAAAAGTTTCTGCTCAAATCTGACCCAGAACCCAAAGCTCAGAACTGAGAATGGTGTCTCAGTTTGCTCATCCAGAAGATGGGAAAGGGAAGAATAACAAAATGGCCTTATAAATGTAACTAAGATCGGAGGTAGCAAAGGGCTTTCATGCCCATTATCTCACTTAATTCTCATTCAAAGTATTTACTGGCTGCCTACCAGGTGCCCTAAATTCGAGGTGACCCCAGCAGGTCTGTGGGACAGATATTATCACTCCCATTTCAGAGAAAAGGAAGCTGAAGGACCAAGTTGTGGTATCTGCCCAGATCACACGGTGGGCCGGTGGCCGAGGTGGGCAGAAAGCTGGCGAAGAGGAGATGGCCTTTCCTTCCCTGCTTCCCTGGCGTGGGCTCGCTCCACTGCGGGGGTCTCCAAGCCGGCAGCTGTGATGACTTCCCTGGTCAACAGGGCCCCTGGTGGCTATGGACATGGCTCGAAGAGCTGAGCATTCCCAAATCCGTGTCCATTCTCCTGAGATGTTCACACCCTGGGCCACTGGGAGAGATTGTTTCGGGTCAGCAAAAAGGTAAAAAGCACCTGCTGTGTGCCTGGTACCGTGCTATGTGTTCCATGTTCTGTGTGAGACAATAGCCATGGTCCCCTTTCTCAAGAAGAAGGCAACTTTGTTGAGACAAAAATCTCAACTGACTGATAGAGGATGCCTGTTAAAGAACAAACACCAGCGCTTCTCCACCTTTATGATTCTCATGAATCACCTGGGGATCTCCGTAAAATGCAGATTCAGTGGGTCTGGGCTGGGAGCTGAGACTGGCGGAGGCATTTCTAACAACCTCCCAGATGACACTGGTGATGCTGGTCCTCAGGCCACACTTTGAGTAGCAAGGCTTTGGATGGTCCATATTCTGACAGGCCAGAGGAGCTCGGGTGGTCAGCTTCCTGGAGGAGATGCACTGATGCCCTGTTCCCAGGAGGGGAGGGACACAGGCAAGACAGAAGGAAAATGGCTACAGCCAACTTCAGTAGAGATTCTGGGGGCCGAGGGATTACGGGGACACAGAAGAGGGCTCCTCGGGGCCTGGTAGAACACACACCCGGCTGGGACTGGAGGCAGAGAAACCAGTCCCGACCGGGGGACCGTGGGCTGCTGGCTACCTCAATCTGGGCCTCATTTTCCTCCTCTGCAAAGGGAAAGTTCATCGGTTCCCAACCTGGGCAGCACATTAGAACATCTGGAGAGCTTTTAAAATAAAACAACACCTGGAATCCTTCCCTAGAGGTGTTTATATAGTGGTCTGGGGTAAGGCTCAGGCCCAGGTCGTTTTAAAAATCTCCCCGGTGGTTCTAAGGGGCAGCCTGGGTGGAGACCATTGCACTGGGTGACCTCAAAGGTCCTTCCTAACCTCCTCATCTTTACATTTGGACAGAAAGCACCAGGACTCCCAGCTTCTGTTCCTGGGCATATGGCCTGGAGCAAAAAAACCAAAAAACAAAAAAACAAAAAAAACACCAGTATTAGAGAAATCCTTAGAAAAGCTTCACCACAATGCCAGAAATCTGAGCATTCTCTGGTGGAGGCCAGGTGGAGGGGTTGTCCTGCCCATATGGTTCCCATTAATCCCAGGGCATGTTTCACATCCCTGGCAGGTACTTGGAGCTGGGAGCAGCCCCCTGGGTGGCCCTCGGCAGGGGCTTTTCAAGCCAAGCCCTGCTGACAGGCCACAGGGCTCTGTGGGGCCCTCCTGGCTTCCAAGTCACCTGTCCCCTCTTGGGGGCAGAATCCCGGGCAAATTAGAAACCAAAGAAGGCAGATGCAGAAGCCCTGGCAGTCTGTCACAAAGCGTGAAGGCCTTCGACAAATTCTGCAGCTCAGCAGCTGTCGAGAAGACCCCAGAGGAAGGAGATGTGTTTGTTCCCCAGAAGACTGAGTCTTCAGGAATTTCTAGCCCCTGTCCTTACCCCACCCACTTAGCTGGGAACTAGCCCAACGCCACGTGTTGCTGTCTGCCTAAAGATTCCAAGGCTTTGGAGGGAGTGGGGAGGGAGTGACCACCCCATCCGGTGAGGCCCTGAGGACCCCTTCCTCCCTGCCAACACAGGTGGAGGAGTCGAACTCTGTTTCCAGAAGGACCTAGAGTATTTGGCTGCTAACACTTCCTCTCCCGAGGCTGCAGCCCTGACAGCTCTGTGCGGGGGACTGGTCTTTGCCAAGTCGTCCCACCAGGCCCAGGGATGCTAAGTCAGGTTGGTGGAGCTGAGAGTGGGTGAGCAGCCTGGATAGAGACTTTCTAGGCTGAGCCCAACCTGAATCCTCCCCAAAGGGATGCTGCTTCTCCTCTTCCCACAGACCACTCCCTAAATGGCACAGTGTGTGGTTTGGTCTGAGCCCTGGGGACACACAGCCCTGGAGCGGAGTCCCCATGCCACTGCGTGCTAGCTACGTGACCTTGGGCAAGCTAAAAAACCTCTTTGTGCCTCAGTTTTCTCACCTACAAGATGGGATAATAAAATGTGCACTTCAAAAGGTGATGGTGGGTATTAATGTGGTAAGATTGTTAATAGTGAGGGAGAGAAAGGCCCGAGTCAAAGAGGGTCTCCCTATCCCCGGGCGGCAAGCTCCTGGGCACCAGGGAACTCAGAAGGGCCTGCTCTTGTGAGCTGGAGGAGGGCGCCCACATGCAGCATGTACTTTCCAGGATGAAAGCATCAGTGACACTGTCCCTCTCAGGAAGGGACAAGAAGAACCTCCAGCCATACTCTGTCTGACACTTACAACACTCGCTGTCCTTCTCTGCGCATTCTGGCCAAATCACCCCTGGGAAACTCTGGCCAAACCGCACTGCCAGTCCCTGGAGCAGGAAAGGGCCAAGGGCACCCTGCAGATGTCCCTCCCAGAGGGAACCTGAGGCCAGGTTCACAGGGAACTGCAGGGGAGAGAGGAAGGAAAGCCACACTGCAAAGCACTGCCCAGGCCCTTATGCAGCTGGCCGGCCGGGTACCCAGCTGGGAGGCCCGGGAGGCTGACACCAGGGCGCCCCCAGCCCCAGGGGCCAGCAGGGGGCAGAGGGGAGAGCCACTCCCGGAAGCTCAGCGGGCAGCAAGAGGTGGCAGAGTCCGTCAGCACCCACCAGTACCTGGGACACAATTCTTTTATGAAGTCTGGTGGACTTTACTTTGAAGGAATTGAGTCCAAATCCATTTTTACACAAAATTTCAGTTTGGGGGGAGGAATTTCTATTTCAGAAGGACTCTTTTCTTTACAAAATTGTTTACCATGAGACTTATTCAATGACAGCTTCCTAATTCCTTTAGGATATTACTTGATTTTTACAAAACCCAGTTGACACACAAAGTTTTCAGGACTCCCAATTTGTGAAACACTAAAATTTCTTGCAGGCACCAACTCTACATTTTTAACCCACCTGTAAGCATCAGTGTCCTGCCCCAAGTTCTACTCTTCACCCTTCCTCTATCCCTCCCATGTCTCCCCAGTTCCACCCATCATTAACTGAGTGTGTACTGTGTGCCCAGCACTGGGATGGAGGCTTGTCTAATGGTCCCTCATTTATCCTCATGACAAGACCCTCACCACGCCCCATCCCTCATTCGTGGCACACCCAGGACCCATGGGATGCTGGGAAGTATTTAACAACCTGCACTCTGGAATAATACTCCCACACGGCCAATTTCAACCTACCAATGAGGGCAGAGAGGCAGAATAAGTAGCATGCCATCATATAGTACTTCCACCATCAGACACAGTAAATAGGCGTAAATAACTTCAAAGGCATAGATAACAGTAAGATGTAGTAGAATGCTCAGGAACCCATGAGTTTTGAGTATTTATTACCTTTACGTTCAACATAATTTATTTAATTTAAGCCTACATAACTTAATTTTAATCATAGCTATGTTTAACCATTGGCTTGCAAAATTCCTGAAAACTTAACGATCAGCTCTTGCAAGCTGGTACGAGCTGGCCCCAGCACACCACTGCCTAGGACCAAACTGCTGCTGAGGTGGGGCTGCTACCTCTGCTGCTGCTGCTGCTGCTGCTGCTTCTGCTGCATTTACTCACAGGAATAATGATGAGGTCAAGCACAGCATTTTAAATGCAGTCCTTCATGGGAGCCTCATTGCAAACCTATAGGCTAAGTCATTTATTATTCCCATTTTACAGCTGAGGATCCAGGTGAGGCTATGCTGAAGCTTAAGAGAAGTTAAATGATGTATAGCCCAATATTAGATCCAATCTAAACTCCTCAGTCTAACTGTCAAGGCTATGAACCGGACAGTTGGGTCTTCTTTACTTCTTCAATTTCATTTCTCAACACCATTCAATGCCCTTATCCCCAGTGGGCATCGGGAGAGAGAACTGGGAATCTATGGTACGTTTTCTCTGTCTAGTGTGAGAGCCCTTTTCAAGGCAGAAGGGCTGTATAGGAGCACCAGCCTGGGTTCTAGCTTTGGCCCTGTCTCTGAGATACCAGTCACGCTCCCTAGGCCTTGGGGTCCGCAGCTGAAGAATAGGGGGAACAACAGACTCCATGGTCTTGATCCCCCCAGACTTCAGGCTGCCATGGGACGGCGTGTCTGCCTAACAGCCCACTGAAAGCCCCAGGGGAAGCCTGGATTCCATTCTCTGCTATGTGGCCGGCTCACTCCCAGATGGGGCTTCTTCTACTGCTCTCAAACTAGAGCAGATCCCCACACAGCCAGTTTCCAAGAAGAAGCGTACTGGGTACCTAAAAAGCTGGACCAATCTGTACCCTCACAGAAGCTGGGGGACCTCGTCTGTGAAACAGCCATAAATGAGGCGTGGCCCGGGCAGATCTGGGGGTGCAGGCGGGCAGAGGATCAGATGACCTCCAGAAGTCTCTGGTGTCCTCTCCCTGAGGAGGCTGGTCTTGTGGGTTTCCTGAACTAGATGGATTCCAGGCCTGGAATCCATCATTCCCTTCATAATACAAATAATCACCAAATGCGCTCAAGCACTCGGTAGCCTGGATATTCACTCTAGCAATTCTCTGTGTGGACGGTGATTAGACCATCATTATCTTAATGCTTCTTAATTTATCTTTCTGATTAGCAACTTACCATTTTATTTGCAAAAAATAGCCTTCTGCTGGGTGGAAGCCAGCCGAGCACAGCAGCTGTCATTTTCTCTGTACTAAATCAGGCCAGGCTTAAGTTGGTTCTCTGGTGATGCTATTTCTTGTGTCTTGGCGCTAACACGCACCACTATCCATCATGGTTGTCGTTTCAGAGTAGAGGCTCATTCCCGGCAGGGCTGCAGGCTGAGGGGTCACCTCTACCCAGGGAAGGGACCAGGATAAGACATCTTTCCCCTATCGACTTACCCAGGGAAGGGCTCCCAGAGCCGGACCCTCATACTGACCTTAGGGGACAGCCCATGGGGCCACTCGCTGCTAAGTGAGGTCAGTGGTGTGTGGAAAAAAATAATAGCTGCCATCTCAAAAGCATATCATGTAAAGCACATGAGACCCATGATGTCATTTCATTCTCAAAACAACCCTGTACTCGTGTACCATTATTATTTCCATTTACAGATGGAGAGACTAAGGCGTAAAGAGGTTACATAATTTGCATAAGGCCCTGTGGCTCGGAAGTGGCAGAGCTGGGTGGTTTTTTTTTTTTTTTTTTAATTTATTTATTTTATTTTTGGCTGCATTGGATCTTCGTTGCTGCACGCGGGCTTTCTCTAGTTGTGGCGAGTGGGGGCTACTCTTCGTTGCGGCGCACGGGCTTCTCATTGCGATGGCTTATCTTGTTGTGGAGCACGGGCTCTAGGGGCACGGGCTTCAGTAGTTGTGGCTTGTGGGCTCAGTAGTTGTGGCTCATGGGCTTCAGTAGTTGTGGCTCGCGGGCTCAGTAGTTGTGGCTCGCGAGCTCTAGAGCACAGGCTCAGTAGTTGTGGCGCACGGGCTTAGTTGCTCCGCAGCATGTGGGATCTTCCCGGACCAGGGCTCAAACCCGTGTGCCCTGCATTGGCAGGCAGATTCTTAACCACTGTGCTGGTTTTGAACAAGATCCTTTTCCCTTTTCACCTGACCCTTCTGTTTTCCCATCTTAACCATGAACGAATCATACTGCCTTCTGATTCCTATTTCCTTCCAGAAAACGTCTTTATTGTTTTCTATCCCTGAAGCACACAGGTCACAGCCCTGGTATATCGCTGATCTGACATTGTCCCTAAGAGGTCCATCCATTTACTCTACCTGGATGTTCAGATCCTACACTTCATATTTCAATTGTTCCTGCCTCCTCCAGAGAGCAGTATACCTAGATATTCACATATATGAGGGAAGGCGGAAGCTTCATTACTCGACTCCTAAAGTCTCCAGAGAAGGTCCTTAGGTAGAGGGAACCCACTGAAGGAGGAGGTGGCTGTAATACTGTGTCATGGTTCTTGAGGTGCCATCCACTTATCCATGTATTTTCTTGGGTAACAGATATGCCCTCACTGAGCTCTACCTATGAGACTCTAGTCTGCTCAGTCCAATGCGGTGGTCATTTGCCACATGTGGTTATTGAAATGTAAATGTAAAATTCAGTTCCTCGGTTGTACCAGCCACATTTCAAGTGTTCAATCACTACATGTGGCTGGTGGCTACCAAACTGGCCAGCACAGATATAGAACATTTCCATCACTGCAGAAAGGTCTACTGGACAGCACCAGCCTAGATAATTCAGTCCTCTAAACCCACTTGGAAGCCTTTGTAAACTAGGTTGGATACCTATAAGGTGCAAATTTCCCTCACTTTGGATAGTATAGCCAGCGCTTTTCCAAGCGTGGTCCCAGCATCATCCGGGAACTGGTCAGAAATGGAAGTCCTCAGGCCCTATCTCAGGCCTGAATCAGAGACTCTGCAGCTCGGGCAATCTGTGCTTTAACCCTCCAGGGATTCTGATGCTCACCAAACACTGGTACAGCCGTCCCTCAGTATCCACTGGCGATTGGATACAGGACCCCCGCGGATACCAAAATCCATGGATGCTCAAGTCCTTTATATATCACAGCATAGTATTTGTATATAACTTATGCACATGTGCCCATAAACTTTACACCATCTCTAGAGTACTTATGATATCTAATACAATGTAAATGCCATGTAAATAGCTACTGGAGTGCAGCAAATTTGAGTTTGCTTTTTGGAAATTTCTGGATTTGGGGGGAGTGTATTTGATCAGAGGTTGGTTGAATCCAAGGATGAGGAACCCGTGGATACCGAGGGCTGACTGTGTAGATAAATAATGATGCCACGTGTTCAGAGACTGCTGTGTGCCGGCCACAGCACCTACAAGTATTATCTCTCTTACCCCGGCAACGATGCTGTGAGATAAACCTCGTAGTCCCATTTCACAGACAAGGAACTGAGGTTCTGAATCGGAAGCACCTAGCCCAAGGTCACACAGCTTAAAAATCGGCAGAGGCAGTTTTCAAATCCCATTTGGTCGGACTCCAAAGCCCATGCGCTAACAGCCCCTCATTTGGAGCTAGCAGAGAGCTCCTCCTGTCTCTGAAGGTACTTGGAGATTCTCCTCATTTGACAAGCTGAACAGTGAGACCCAAGATGGGAAAAGGGATGAGGCCAAACTTCCCACGGAGCAGCCACGACAAGCAGTATCCTGGCAACGACAGCTCCAAATGGGGAAATGTCCCAAATGGGGAAATGAGTTGGATGAGGGCAACTCAAAGGCCAGAAACCTCCCCGCCCCCACTCAGCACAGTGGTCTTTTTCTGGATCTTTCTGGTTTGGGCAGGCCAAACTCAGGCATCTTGTTTTAAGGGCACATGTGAGTTCGGAGGGCTGAATTGCTCTAAGAATAAAATCCTTCCCTGGAAAACTGTAGATTTGCTTTTCTTAAGAGTTCAAGAAAACCTCCCGTGATTGTTGTAGGGGATTAGAGCTAGAAGTTGCTGTTCCTCTTTAATCTCCGCAGTGGTCCCTAGGCTGGCAAGTTGGATTTCACGGCCAAGGAAACATGTGATTTGTTTTGTACAAAAGTCATGTTCCCCAAACATTCAACAAACATCCGTTGAGGACCTATGTTATCCAGATACTTTCCCTCAGGCCACCTCATTTAATCTTGAGAACAACTGTCTAAGGGCCTGTTATTTAAGGCAGTGGCTGTTATTACCCCCATTTAACAGATGAGGAAAGACAGCCACTCATCTGGGAAGCGGCCAGTTAGAATTCAAAGCCAGGTCTGCCCATTTTGCAAGTTCTCATTCTTTACGACGTACACAAGCCTACTCTGGTCGGGCACTGGAGTAAATTAAAGAAGGGAGTGGACTCTGGGGATCTGGGGACAAATACAAGAAAATCTCAGGCACAGCAGCCTGATACATATAGAAAGGGAAAGAAGTTCTATGTGACGGCAAGTCAGCCACTGGGAAGGCTCCAAAGGAATATTTCTGAAGGGATTTGTACAAATTGGGCCTGTTCTACGCGTTCCTAGAATTACACCTGACCGAATCCCATGTATATATTCCAGGCTCTCAATCCTTTTCCTCCTGAGGTAGTTCTGAGTTGATTCTGGCCATCAGCTCTTACAGCCCCAGAGGTGAGGCTTGGCCCCACAAAGTGGCCTGAGCTCCAGAGGATACTGACCCCTGGGCGACTCTGATATGACAGTTGGGCTTGTCAGCCCTGAGCAGCCAGTTCTGAGCCACCTTTAAATTGTGAGCAACTCCTGGTTCCAGAAAAGCTGCGTAGCCAGTGCTCAGGAAGCCAGTGCAGCCTCTCAGATCCCCGGTTTCCTCCGGCTCCCCCGCTGTCTTAACCCTCTTGCTGGGAGACCCTCCACCTCCTGGCCTAAGACAGAGGTCCCACCCTCTACCCTCCTGGGAAAGCAAGCAGGACTGGGGACGGGGAGAGAAGGAGCCAGGCATAATCCTTGCACAACTCAGCCACAGGTGTCCAGTCGCCCTGGCACCAGGGACAGCCAGACCTTGCCATGCCTGTGCTGTCACTGGCTGGGCTGGGAGGGCCAAGGGGAGCCCAGGGGGATGTGTGGGGCATGTGAGCGTGTGAAACTTGGAGCCTCATCCTCGGGAGGACTGCAGCCAGGCCCTTTACCGGGAGCACTCAGTAGAAATACGTATCTCCCCCTCCCCCGCAATACTCCCTGTGACACTCACAAAGGAGTCTGCACCAGGGCAGCCCATTTGAACTCAAATCCAGTAAGGATTTCCTAGAGATAGTTCAGTTGCTCTCTAAGTTATGGAAAAAAGCTCGAGAAGACCCATCCCATTCTCTCCCTAACTTAGACTGGCTTGGGCTTGTCCTTCCCGATAATTTTTTTTTTTTTTTTTTTTTTTGCGGTACGCGGGCCTCTCACTTCTGTGGCCTCTCCCGTTGCGGAGCACAGGCTCCAGACGCGCAGGCTCAGTAGTTGTGGCTCACGGGCCCAGCCGATCCGCAGCATGTGGGATCTTCCCGGACCGGGGCACAAACCCATGTCCCCTGCATCGGCAGGCGGACTCTCAACCACTGTGCTACCAGGGAAGCCCCTGAACATTTTTGATACTAAAGTCTGAAGGAGATCTCCCGAATGCCAGAGAGGAACTTTTTTAGGGGAGACATGGCCTCCCCTCACCTCTGTGCAGATGGCCTGGCCCCCTCCACCCCCAGTTCTAATTTCCCATTCAAGATCCCAAATGCCGTTCCCCAGATGCCTGCAGGTTAAGAGGGGTGGTTATAAGCTGAGCTTCAAGCAGCCCCAGGAGTCTGGGTGCAGGTTCAGGCTGTCACGAGGTGCATATCAAAGCAGGAGTTTAAAAACTGTACTGGGAATAGTGCAATTATCTCGCTTCACCACATTTCTCAGCCCCGACTGAGGTTTAATTAAAGCCAAGTAAAAACAGAGTCGCCATTTCAGATATCACCCCCACTGCATGCTGGTTAAAAAAAAAAAAAAAAAAATCCTTTATCAGGGACTTAAATTTTTTTCTGTGGGTATCTTCCAGCTCAGTTGGATATTATTCCTTCATAACAGCCACTTTAAAGAAAAAAATATATATTTAATATATATGTATAAGATGAGTTAATCCCCCATAATCTCCTTGAGTTGTACCTAAAACACAGTTTCTTGTAGGTGACCTTTTCGGAAGAGGCTGTTCCTATGGCAACCCGCATTGTTTGATTCAGTCAAGAGAAAAATGCTGCATGGAAGTGTATTTAATTTTACTTAATTTGATGCTGTATTTAACACTTGCACAGGCTGAAAGGAGAGAGGGGCTGAAGGGCAGAGCCAGCTCATCGGGCCACGTTCACCAGCCTCCTATCCTGAGGGCGCCCCAGGCACCATGATGCACTCAATACCTGCTCCTGGCTCAGGGCTCAGGGAGAAGGCTCTGAGGAGTTCTGCAGGAAAAGAGGGACAGGGCCCACCAGGCAGCCCCTCAGATGCTGGGCCACCCGGTAGCCATTGCAGGTTGAATAAAAATGTAGCACACGTGGGTGGCAAAGCTTTGGACCAAGAGTTAAGAGGCCTGGGTAGGGTCTTTGTTCTATTGCTCCTGTGCATGTCCTCATCTGAAACATGAGGCAACCGAGTCCAAAGAGCTCCCAGGTATCTTTGAGCGCTAAGCCTGAGTCCTGTGTACAAGTCTGGTCTCCTCAAGCAGACTCTGAACTTCACGGAAGGAGCGCTGGGCCCCGGGTAGACATGCAGTAAACGATTCATTCATGTAGTCAGACGGGAGCCCACTCCGGGGCGCACCACAGCCTGGTCCTGAGAGGTCTGGGCACAGCCTTGCCCACTCACTGCAGGTCACAGGCCCTGCACCTACTTTTTGCCACACAGGTGTGCCCACAATCACAGACGGGGGTCCTAAAGCAGGATAAGCAAGGGCACTTGACCAAGGTGCCACCGAGGGTGACAGGGATGGAGGCCCTAGTCCAAGCTCTCAGTGGCCCCTCTAAGCCAGGGACGTGGCCCTGCTTGGAGCAAACGTGGCGACCACGAGGTGAGAGAAGGCACAGCGAGACCCAGTGTCCTCCCAGCCGCAGCCGCTCTGGCCCTGCTCCTTCTGCCTCAGCCTTAGGCGAGCAGCATCCACAAACTGTACACCTACCTCTGTTCTGAGTAAATTCCAACCCCACTTAGCAGCTTGATGACCCCAGACAAATCGTTTAACCTTACGGGGCCCAAGTTTTCTCATCTGAAAAATAAAGGCATCGACTGGGGATATCGAAAATGACATTCTCTGTGATACAACGTTACTCTTCCATTCCCGTGTGCAAACAGCTAACGCGTGTCCAGGGGTGGACTGGGTTACCGCCTAGATCTGCAGTCACCACACAGCACTAACTGCAGCCAGTCAGCCCCTCTCCTCAGGTCTCCAGCTGAAGCCCCCACAGGCCCCTCAGGCCTCCATCATGAGCCAAGCCCCGCAGTGCCACTGCCTTCAACCGCCCACTGCGATGACTTTCAGGACAAATCCCATCATGCCTCGGCTTCCCGTCTACCTGAGTCGCCAGCAGGATCCTGAACCTCCCAGATCCAGCAGCACCGTGTAGACACTCACCTCCATGCTGTGTATGTCCCCCTAACCTCCCCCCTTGCTCTTCCCTCCCCACGTCCTTTCACTGTGCCCTCTGGAAATCCTGGTCTGCTCTGACTATCTCCTTCACTTTCTTGCTGTAAGTGAATCCTGGCGTCCCACACCAGCCCTGCCCTGGCCCCAGGATGTGTTTTCTTGGAAGCCCTTCTTCCTGGTGGAAGACGTTTTGTCTCCCACATCTGATGTACTTCAGAATGGAAAGGGGGGTATGTATCTTCCTTGCTCCCCATCTGAGCTGTCTCTTTCTACTTTCAAAAACCCAAACTCATTTGAAGAGCTCATCATCAGACCTCATGACCCCCCTACATTTATAACGCTATCATTCTACCAACGTCCTGGTCATTCCCCCTCATTCACGGATGACTTCGGCACCCAGATCGCTGAGGCCTTCTCCGCTACTGTTCCCGCCATCATTGTTGGAGACTCCAACATCCATGAAGACGATCCATTCCATACCCTGGCCTCTTAGCTCCTGGACCTTCCTGGCTCCAATGAGCTTTTGCTCTGCTCACACGGTTGTTCCCTAGACTTGGTCACACCAATTACTGAATCACCCACTAAATGTAGATTTCCAACGTCCCACTTTCTGACCCCCCTCCTTAGGGCTAGCTTTCTCTGACACTCCCACTCCAGCAATTCTCCAACCTCATCAAGACCTTTGTTTCATTAAAAACAAACAAACAAACACTTTTTTGTCATCCACTGCTACCACTCCCCACCTGCGCCCACTTTCTTCCTTGCCCGGCTCTGATTCCACAATCCACACTCCAGCTACTCCCTTGGCCAACAGCCTGAACCTTCTAGCCGCCCTCCTTCCACTGTACCGGTCCAGCAGGACTCCAGCCTGGTGTCCTAGCCACTTATTCAGGGCCTGCACCAGGGCAGCTGAACATTGCTGGAGAAAAATGACACCGATTTACTGACTAGACTTGCTACAAACAGGACCACAAATCTCACGGAACACTGTCAGAAAAACCTACTACACTTCCCTAGAAAATTCAATTTCCCAGTCTCTGGGGAAACTGTCATACTTCCTTGTCTCCCCTCAAGTCTCCAACTCTCCCTCCCCTGTCCCGTTCTCAGCTGATGACCTTGCTGTATATTTCATAGAGAAATTAGATTTCTGTAAGATGAGAACTACCTCGGCCTCCCATCGACAAGTCCTTCGTTGTATCTGCATCAGAACCCACCTACGCTGCCGTCCCCTCCCCCCAAATCCAGTGGAAAAAGAATCCTGGCTCCGGCGCAAGGTCAACACCTGCATTGGCCTCTGAATCCATTCTCCTGTGCCGTTCCACACTTTTTTGTTTCTTTGCAACTCCTCTATTTCTTCTTCTTTTTTAAAAAATTTTATTTATTTATTTATGTCTGTGTTGGGTCTTCGTTTCTGTGCGAGGGCTTTCTCTAGTTGTGGCAAGTGGGGGCCACTCCTCATCGCGGTGCACGGGCCTCTCACTATCGTGGCCTCTCTTGTTGCGGAGCACAGGCTCCAGACGCACAGGCTCAGTAATTGTGGCTCATGGGGCTAGCTGCTCCGCGGCATGTGGGATCTTCCCAGACCAGGGCTCGAACCCGTGTCCACTGCATTGGCAGGCAGATTCTCAACCACTGCGCCACCAGGGAAGCCCACTCTATTTCTTCTTGCATTACCATTTCTCCCTCTTTCCTGGGTCATTTCCACAGGCATACAAACACACCTCCTTTAAATAAATACTCCCTTGACCTCACTCCTCCTTTGACCGCACTCCGTCCTCATTTTCTACTTCCTCTTGAGCTCCCTTCACAGCACATGCACTCAGAGGAGTTGTCTCTACTCAGCATCTCCACTTTCTCACCTGCGATTCTCTTCTCACTTAATAAAGCCCACTCCACTCACCGTTCCACTAGTGACTAATTCCCGAGATTACGAACGACTAGATCTTGCCGAAGGCATGAGTCACTTCTCTGTCCTCATATGGATCTCCCAGCAGCAGCGGGCACAGTTGCCCAATTGTTCCTTCTCAAAAACCTTTCTTCCCCAGGCTCTGTGACGCCTCCCTCGCGAGGTTTTTCTCATGCCTCACTGGCCCTCCTTCTCCGTCTCCTTTGCTGGCATGTCCTCAGCACTCTTCCTCCCTGCATCCTCTCTCCCTGCGCGATCTCACTGGGGCTTTCAAAACCTCTCGCACACACAGGGCTCTCAGATCTACTTCTCCAGCTGTATCTTTCCCAGGTCTCCAGACAACTGTATTCACCCATCTACTCAACATCTCTGTCGAGGTGTTTAGAGGCATCCTAGACGTGGCACATTCAAACCAGATCTTTCAATTTCCCTCCTCAAATCCACACACTCCCCTCCTGCCAAGCCTTCCCCACAGAAAGTGCCCTCTCCACCCACTTGCTAAATATCCATGTGCCAGTCTTGGTTCCTCCGTTCCCCTCAACCGCATCCAATTGACCAGCAAGTCCCCTCAGCTCTCCTCCCAAAGTCAATGGGAGCAGAACCACACGAATCCAACCACGGTGCTCTTTATCCGCTGCCATGGCTGAGACCACATCAACAGAGGCTCCTGCCAGGTCTCCTTGACTCCCCCCAGCAGCCAGACTGGTCCTCTGCACACGGTCAGCTCTCCCCTCCCTCCCACTCACAGCCTTCCAGTGGCTCCCACTGCATGTGCAGTCAGAGCCAAACGCCTGGGCGTGGCCTGCTGAGACCCTCTGCATGGCCCCATCTGCCTCTCTGATCACATTTCCCTTCATTCTCCCTCTCATCTACTAATTCCCAGGTGTGCAGGTTCAGGCCCATCCTGGCTACTTCGTTCTTCCTTTTCCTTCTGCTGGAGATGCTCTTCCCTCCTATCTATACATGGCTGCCACCTTCTCATCCACAAGGTTTCAATACCAATATCCGATCCTCAGAGAGCCTTCCCCAACCCCAGCCAAGGCACTCTCCTCCTGGACCTACTTCATCTTTGTCACAGCATTTATCAGGACCTAACATTTTCTTATTTCCACGCTTGTCCCTTGTTTATTCCCTCTTTCCCTGCCCACTTAGAATAGAGAGTCCCTCAAGGCAAGGACTCTGTCTTGTTCAGCACTCCTCCCTGCACCTACCACAAGGCCTTGCACACAGGAGGAACTTACTGTTTGTTGACTGCCTGCCTGAAGGAAGCAGTTTGTGGCTGGATGTAAGGGCAGAGGAACTCTGAGACCCACCGCAGAGGTGGTGAGGGCAGGCCCTGCTATCTCACTCACCTCCGTGCCAGGACCCGACCTGCACTGCGCCCGGCTCACAGCCAGTGCACGAGGAATACGTGGGATGCATAGCCTCTTGGAGTCGGATGTTCTCTTAGCAGCCCTGATTAGCCTTCCACCTAAAGCAGGATTGTCCATGTATTCTGACATCCCCGTGATGTCAGGTGGTCATTGAACCTTCCAAGACCCTCGAATGTTCAGTGAGGAAGCCCAGCAACTGAGAGGGTAGCCGGGGCCACTGCCCATAGAGCCTGGCCGGGGGTGGGGGGGCCAGCCCGCAGCCCCAGGTCAGTCCTCCTCTTGGCAGACTGCACTTTGTGGGTGCCCCCCCCAACGCCCATACTCCTGTTTGCACATCCTTGCCTGTGTTCTTGGTGTCTACTTGGTTCTGTAGTTTATCTAAAAGTGAAAAAATAAAAATAAAAACCTGCCATGGTTTGGTGACGAGCTCTCCGCCGTGCACAGGCCCAGCACCACAGAGGTGATGGCGCCACATGCAGCACGACCCCCTTCTGTGTCTCATGAGGGAACAGGACTCCCTCTGGGAGCTGGGATGTCTTGTCTAGTACTGCTGAAGAGCCCTTACCTTTCTGGGGTCAAGCACTCCCTTCCCCAGGACCCTAAGGTTGTGAAGGCCAGGTGGTACAGTGGTTAGGGACGTGGGTCATTCAGACCTGGGTAAGACCCGGCTTACGTGACCATGGGCAAGTTACCTGATTCTCTGAGTCTCGGCCGTGTAACGGGGATAGTGACAACACTTAGCTCAAAGGACTAGTAGAAAAGTAAATGAGGTCGTTAGCACAAGGCACTTAGTACTGCTCTGGACACACAGGAAGCCCCCGATAAATGAGAGTCGCCAGAGGTATTAGGTCCTCCAGTTCCACCCTCTGGCCCCGGAGCCAGTGTAATGCCACCTTCACCACTGTTGGGAGGAAGAAACTTCTCATTTGGCCCCACCCTGGTCTTACTTGGAATGGAGAAGATTCTTATTCTGTTGGTTCTGCTCCTGGGACGTGACTGACCATGTCACAGGTGTCTCAGAGGATAAGTTCCCAGAGGAAATGGGGTAGCCATGCCTACACCCTCTTGAATCTCACAGCTTAACAAAGAGTTAAGCCCTCACCCAAGTCTTTGTTGACTGTGGAATAAAACCACCAAACTACGGTATGTTAGAGCTGAAAGGACCCTCCCTGTGCCCCCTGAAAGCATCTAGTCCCCCCTTCTCATTTTGCTAATTAGGAAACTAGCCCACAGGAGCCTACAAGGTCCCACAGCGAGAGCTGGAGCCTCCTAAGACAGGATGGCACCCTCCCATCTATCCTCACTCCCAAATTCCCTTCCGGTGTAGAGAATCATATGTAAGAGACCAGGCCACGAGGGACTTTACCCCTAAGTCTCTCCATCCAGGCCAAAGCTGAGAAACTCTTTCTTTGCACTGTTTTTCCTCAGCCCTTGAGGAAGAAAGTGGCCAAAGGGGAGTCTCCAGGACAGAGGGCAGCTCAGTGCCAAGAAGGCTGGCAGCGGAGCACCTGGGCTGGCTTCCTGCTGTGTCCCCATCCCTGGTCTTTTTTCCCATCCGCCCACCCCTCCTTTTGCATTCTCCTCTTTTCTCGTTTCGCCTGGGCTGCCTGCCTTTTCGGCTGTTTGCTCAGAAGCTGGGCTCTGTTTGCTGAGCCGTTATTCATTTTCATATTACCTGGGATATTTTCAGCTGCTCCTCTGGGTTTTTAGGAGCATTTCAAGTGGTGAGAAGCAACGTGGGCTGCAAAGGCAAACACACAACCATGACCTCTGAGCCTCGCCGGGGAGTTTGTTCATCTTATCAGTGCCTTCCTGACAAGCACAGCCACCGACTCCTGGCCCTACGCTCAGCCTCTCACCCCGTGCTTCTGGGGAGCAGGGCATGCTTTCAGAGAAGCAGGCAGCTAGTTTTCTCAAATCCAAGACTGAGGCGGCAGACTGGCTTGGGTCAATGACATGTAGGGCCTTTGGCCCTCCCTCCCCTTGCAGGATGGCCTCCCTGTGCTGTGGCCAGAGCCAAGAGACAGCGTCTCAGAGGCCCTTTCATCACCCCCAGAAACAAGGAGCAGTGAGGCAGCCGGAGGAGTCGATTCCCTCTCCTCCAGCAAACGGCCTCAGGAAGGTGCTGATTCACCGCTGCTCGCCTATACACAGCAGGCCCAGTGCTGGAGACGCAGGGAATATGTGGGAACGACAAAGGAAGGGAAACGCCAGGAGGAAGAAGGCTGCTCCTCTTGGGGGGACACTGGAGCATTGCCCCTGGTCCCTATTTACTTGACAAGATCAAAGTCCAAGGAAGAAGTCTTTAATCCTCTGCCTGGTCCAGGGTGGAACCGGGTCCGAATGCTCTACATTATGGGGGGAAGGGGAAAGACATGGGCAGTCAAAGGAACATGGGGTATAAAATCAGACCTTGACTGAGTCTTGGCCGGCCCATGTGTTAGTCCCATGACCTTGGCAAGTCAAATTTTCTGCGTCTCAGTCGTCTCAGTTATAAACTTGGGACGATGACAGGACCTATCTCACAGCTAATGGGAGCATCAGTAAGTGGTGAAGGGCTCTGTAAATGTTAGGTATTACTCATCCAGAGTCAGACATGCCATCAGCGGATCAATCACCGAAGGAGCCGGAATCAGCCACGTCGAGACAGACTCACAGAAAAACACCTGCCATGCTCTCTTCACACCCCCGCTCTCTGAGACCCAGAGGCACCACGGCTGCCAGCTCTCACCCCCTGCCTCCAGGCTTCCATGCAGTTTGTTCCAAATATTCCAGGAGACTAGGCAAGAGGCCTGGGTTACTGGGTGTTTGTCAGGTTTAGTAAAAGGCCCTGAGTGGCTCTGGGCTTGTCATGCTCTCTGGGTTTGTCATGTAGCACTGGTGGCCCATGGCCCTGCCACTCCAGGCACTAGACATCAGAAAAGCAAGAGCACGTTTTATCAACAGGGCAGAGGGACCAGTGGTGCATCTGTCATGGGGGACGGGCAGCGGCGGCCTCCCCATCAGCATGCCGGGCCCCTCAGGGACTCCAACTTGAGTTACCTCACCTCGGGGCTCCATGAGCCAAGTGAGTGGAGCCAGGAACAGGCTCTGGCCTGTGAGCTGGAGCAGAGCCTTCAGAGGAGATGATTCTTTAAGTGACTGGTGGGGTTTTTTCTTGAAACAGTCATCAGGTTACTGCTATCTTTCGCCTAACTCTGCTAGTTTCATGATAGGACAGACATTGATGAACTAAGTAGAACTGAAACCAGAGCCTCGGGGTGCAGGGACCGAGTCTCCTCCAAAAACCAAGCACCCCACAGAGTGTCTCAGGCACAGGGTCTGCATGGTGAGTACTGAGTAAATGAATGAATGAATGAGACGGGGGAGGGGCTGAGAGCTGAGCCAGGCGCGCACTCCAGGCGCAAATGATGGGAGAAGGTCCACTCAGGAAAGGAGAACACGAAGCACATATCCAGGTATTGCTCAGCATCAGAGAAGTCCAGAAAGAGAGTATGAACTCTTTACCCATAGGACATAGGGGACAAATGGGAACGCGGTCTCAGGAGAGAGGAGAAAGCCCATTTTCCTAAAAGCAGGGCAAAAGCCTGGCACAGAAGGTGAATATATAGCCTAGAGACTGGCTAGGGTCCAGTCTGAGGGTACCAATCCTGTGGCCACTGCCATAGGGAGGACAGGGTGACAAGGCACAGAGCAGCAAAGTTATTCAAACCTCTCCCCCCCCAACCCCCCAGAAGTATCATCAGCCCCCTGTGAAGGCCACGGAAATCAAGTCACTGGGGGTCACCCTGGAGAACCTTCTGTTTCATCCCCAAGGCAGCTGAGGCTCAGCCTCTTTGATCCCAGCCAAGTGGGAGCCCCTGACAGGCTTGGAAAACCCATCCCCCAGGGCCTCTCAAGTCAGACGTCAGCCTCCCCAAATAGCCCGCGCCTGCCACAGACCCAGAGCCGGGCGCCCAAGTGCGGGCAGGAGAGTGGGTGCTGGTTCTGATTTCCACGTTTCTTCCCACCATCCTATTTTGGGAGACGCGAAATGCAGATAACATCGGCAGAGCCGGTCTGGGAAGGTGGGCTGGGAGCTGGGCGCCACTTGTTCCAATTTTCTCCTCAATGGAATCCCAGGCTGACAAGGCCGCACCTGCCTGCCAGACGAGTAGCAAATGGCTAACTACAAAATAAAGATTTTTCCGAGACATTAGTTGTCTCCTCCTTATTCTCTACCCCACCAACCAATTAATGAGAGTCTGGGCCACAAGTGAATGGGCGATTTTTAGCTTGGGAACACACACTGAATGATGTAATGCCAAGCATGGGGACAATTAGAAAAGCTGTCCAATAGGGGGAGAGACTGATAAATGCCACATTAAGACCAAACTTAAAACCCCCATGACTTCAGCCCAAAGTCTGGGCCTCTGAGATGACACAGGGAGGGGCGTGTCACAGCAGAATTAGCAGACTCCATCCAAATAGAGCCACTTACCTACTGCAGAGGGAGGACCACACCTGGGGTCCAGAAGCAGAGGATGCTGGTGTCACTCACCTGGCTCTCAGGATCCCTCCCTGGAGAGTGGGGGGAGGGGTGGGCTGGTGCTAGTGCAGCCTTGTTTCCAAGGTTGTGCTAAATCCAGAGGAACTGATACATCCAGAAACACTGCGCTGTTCAAATACTAGTGCTTAAAACCTGGGGGAGGAGCTGCTCTGGTAGACAGGTTCCTTAAGGGCCATAAAGATTGCTAATGGGGAGGGGGAATGAGCAGTGGCAACGGTGGAATATTTGGGAACAGGGGGCGGTTCTCATCTCTGTCGCCTGTTTACTGTTGTGTCTCTAGTGCCAACAACAATGCCCAGCATGGATGAAGCACTCAGTAAATTAAAAAACAGATGAATACAAGCGTGAACCCTAATCTCTAGGAGACTGTTTGTTACTCTTCCCAAGCCAGTCCTTTATGGGAACTCACCAAAACAAAAACGCGAGGACTGCCACCACACCCCGCCTCCACCCCCAACGTGTAAGAACGACTGCATCTAAACATCCCAGCATCCTTCAGGACATGCAGGCTACCAAATGCGCTGGAGGAGACCTAGACCACCCCCAACCCATTCTGCTGAAGAGAGAAGTGAGGTTCCCGTCTTATTCCCAGACGCACTCTCAGCCCCAGGCTGGGCAGTGGACACCATCTACTTCCACCAAGCAAACTCACACAAGTGACCAATGGCCAAGGGGCCAAGCAGGCTTCGCCTGGAAGACTTTGTTGCATCTCTGCAAATGCTAGCAGGCAGGTTGGATTCCCCAGCCCTGGCATTAATTGTAGCCCACGTGTTATGATTACAAAGTGGAATTAAATGACGTGCCAAATTAAAGAGTTATTTTTTCTAATAATATTTTGCATAGGATGTGTTTATAACAGCATTAATTATTTATGCTGCCATATAAAGAAAGCATAAATATAAAGAGAGAGATCAGACAGTTCCTGTAGGAGAAATAAAATGAAAATTTCCATCAGGATGATGAATACCTTTGGGGTTCTTTGGGGGAACTTTGGGCTGGTGCTGGGTGGAGGTGGAGAGAGCGGGACATCTCAAGAACAAATCTGATGAACGTTACCGAGGCTTTTGAGGGAGGAATACGTTAAAAATGAAAGTGAGTACAGAAAGTTTAAATATTTAATACCTGCATTAATTCCAATTCACACTTTATTTTTCCGATTAAAAATGTACAAGAATTCCCATCACGTTCATCCTCCTCCTGTGAGACACTTCGCAGTCACAGTTCCAGGGACCACCTTTAGCAGCACCCAGGTTAAAAGGGGCCTGAGATGGTAGCACCCACCCATGACCACGTGGAGCCCCCCCCCACCCCCAGGCAGCTACAGTGGTTGGCCTCCGGCGCCAGAATGACTGATAGGACCAAAGCCCCTTCCTGGTCTCCTCAGCCTGTCCCAGAGAGGACCACGGAATTCTCAGAGATGACGCAGCCAAGTTGTGGGTCTAAAGTGCTTGCCCGAGTGCAGACCGAGTGCAGACCTTGAGGGTAGAGGGGAAACACCACCACTGAACCGATTTCTCCTTGAAACAAGAGATTTCTGTCACAGAGAGCCCCCACCCCCTGTGCCCTCCAGGAGCTTTTATTCTAAGGCCTACCAAGCTTTATATGCATTAAATGATGTTACCGTAAGCCAGAGTTAACTTGGATGCAGGGGAGGAATAACTTCCTGAAGATCTGAAGGTCGCAGTTGAGAGTAATCTGCATCCGGGCAAGCTCCCAGCTTCAGCCCCGGCCTGCAGCCCAGCGTTAAGCTGGCGAGCAAACCCCGCTCATAATACTAACAAAACATACATCTGTGTGCCTTGAAAAGGCACTTTCCCACATCGCATTTGACCCCACAGTTCCATGAATTTGTCAAGGGGCTGTTACAGGCCTTCATTTTGCACACAGGAAACCCACGTTCCAAAAGGCCATGTGACAGGTCCAAGGCTCCCTACTCCAAATCAAAATTCTTCCCACTGTTATATCGATGCAGCTTCTCCAGCATATGGTTCCCAAGTACTCGATACAGAGGGAAAAGGGAAAACTGGACTGAGAGATGCTTTTTGAGCCCACTCCCTGACTTCTGAGCAGCAGTCGGCCTGGTGACACCTTCAGAGATGGGGACAGTGTAGGGGGAGTGACTGTTCTCTGCTCAGCTAGAGGGTCCGCTGGGTCCTGGCCACCACCGTGTTCCTCCTGAGACTCTCGTGACCCTTAGGCCAGAGACCCTCAGAGAAGAGCCGCCGACAAAAGTTGTCTCAACATCACAGATGTAGAGAACAAACATGGACACCAAGGCGGGAAAGCAGCTGAGGGGGTGGTGGTGGTGGGATGAACTGGGAGATTGGGATTGACATGTATACACGAATATGTATAAAATGGATAACTGATAAGAACCTGCTGTATAAAAAAATAAATAAAATTCTAAAATTCAAAAAAAAAAAGTTGTCTCAACATCTCTCTGACCCTCTGGGCTTTAAGTTGTCAGACACTGATGTGGCGTTTTCTCCCTTCTCTCTCTCACAGCTCTCCGCCCCCTCCCATCACTTACCACAAACTCCTGTACAAAACACCTTCATAAATAGTGCTGATTAGCTCTTTGTTCTAGTCAGGCCTCTGCTCAAAGACAATACCCTGCCCCCAGCCCCACTCCTCCTCTTGTGTCGACTGATCCACAAAGTGCCTGTAAATCAACAGGGAACACACACACACACACAGGCTCCCTCCTCCATCCATCAGAAAGCTGAGCAGGAAATCACGCCTGTGGGGGAATCAGAGCTTATCGATCTGGTCCTTGAAGATGTTTGGGGTTGTTTGTTGTTTTTACTCCCAGATACCCGCTTGAACAGGGCCAGCCCTTTAAATGAGATGAGCAGAGCGAGAAATCATCCCAGCTGAACGTCTGGAGAGCAGAATTCCTCTTTCTTCCTCTTTCTCACTTTATGCAGAAAGCCTGCTTCTGAAAGGGCACGGGGAGGGAGGCCCCAGCACGTAGAGAGCAGGACTGGGGGAGCTCAGAAAGCCTGGCTTCCGGGATAGCCCCTCTCTGCCAAGGCTCTGGGGCCAGCGCCTCCTTCCATTTGCTCCGGGGCCAGGAGTGAGGTCTGCGTGGTCACAGGAGCGCGCCCGCGTGTACGCGGAGATATGTCTGGTAGACCGGCTGCTGGAGCTTCGCCAACAAGTCTACCCGCTCCTCCCAACTTCCCTGGTTGTGAACTTTTCCGATGATGACGGGGGAATGGAGGTAGCGGAAAAGAAGGTCATTTAGCCAAACAAACCTGCTGATCAGGGTCCATGCCGCGCAGGTGACAGTAACAGACACGGTGATAGCAATCACAGAGCTGACACCTTGCAGGGATAAAACCCCTTCCTCCTAAGGGCTCAAAACAGTCTCTCTCTCCCCGATATAAAAATCAAAAGAGAGGTAGGATGTTTGCAGAAGGCGCACTCCTTAGATCCTAGCGCAGTGAGAAGCACCTTATAGGCATCTTGTTTTTCCTCATTTCCCTCTGTTTTGTTGTCATTTCCGTGTGCTAACTAAAAGGATTTAAAGCCCGCGCCTAGAGTAGGAAGAAAGCACTGAGGCCTCTCTTGTCACCCAGCTCTTGTGTGTAGATTGGTTTTGCTGCTGTAAGAAAAGGGGCAGAAACCCGATAAGAAGTTCTGTGGCTGTGCACGTGAATGAGAGGTGCCTGCTGTATCAGGGTGTAGGATCTGGGCAGCCAGGAAAGAGGAAGGAAACGGGAGAGCTCTGGGCAAACTGAAGTGGGATCATCTTCGTTCATAAGCCTACTTTTATTTTTAAAAAGCTGTTTTCCGAAGAACTAATACGCCCTTTCCACCTCCAGACCCTCAACCAAACCCTCCAGAAAAGCAGGCCTGTCCTTCAGTCTCTCTCTTGCAAGCATTTTACTTGCTCAGGGAGAGTGAAAGCTTCAAAAGTAAAGGAGGGCTTCCCTGGTGGCGTAGTGGTTAAGAATCCTGCCAATTCAGGGGACATGGGTTCGAGCCCTGGTCCAGGAAGGTCCCACATGCTGCGGAGCAACTAACCCCTGCACCACAACTACTGAGCCTGTGCTCCAGAGCCCACGAGCCACAATTCCTGAAGCCCACGCGCCTAGAGCCCATGCTCTGCAACAAGAGAAGCCACCGCAATGAGAAGCCCACGCACCGCAACGAAGAGTAGCCTCCGCTCACCGCAACTAGAGAAACCCCGCGCGCAGCAACGAAGACCCAACACAGCCAAAAATAAGTAAATAAAATAAATAAATTATATATATAAAAAAAGTAAAGGAGATCACAATTGCTAAATGCTCTCCACAAACAGTGAGACATACCCATTCACAGGCATTTTCCTGGAAATGAGGTAAAGTGGGAAAGCAAAGGATTGGGGGTCAGGGGACCGATCAACTGTGTGACCTTGGATAAGTCACTTAACCTGTCTGAGCCTCAGTTTTCTTCCTGCTAAAAATAGAGAACTCTTACCTTATGGGGCTTTAAGTCTCCTAAGCTAATTCTTACTGAGTTCTCGCGCATTGGCCACTGTCACATTTACCATATCATTCAATTCTCTCAAGAACCCTGTGAGTATTCCTCCCTTCTGAGAGACGGGACAACTGGGCAGAGGGCTGAAGTGACCAGCCTATAGGATGGAGCCCAGGTGTTCTTCTCCATGGCCTACACGGTGTCCACTCCACCACAGCTGTCTCCTGACGGGCAGATGAGGTCACAGCCACGCAAGGCCTTTGGAAAGTGTAAAGGCTGGAGAATGTGAGGTGTTGTTTCTGAGAGTTTGGACAGTAAAGGGAGGAAAGGGGCACTTTTCCATTTTTAAGCTTCGCCATTCGGGGTCTGCTTTCTAGACACTTGGCAGCCAGAATTTTCTCCTCCCCTTGTTCTAGAAGCACTGCCTCACTTTTTAAAGCAGTAAAACCACAGATGACCCTGGAACCTTAGGGGGCAGCTGAGGGTAGGGGTGGACCTGTGAAGGCTTCCCTCCCTCCTGAAACCTGAGACAGCCCAGCGCTGCTTCTCCACCTCTGCTCCGGCCCTCTGAGGGTCCAGGGCAAGACTGTAACAGACACCAGTGTCTCCCTCTGGAATGAGATCATCTGAGCAAAGCTGAGCAGCCAGCCAGGGGTGAGGTGGTGGGGGAGGACAGGAGGGCTGAGACCAGGGTTGGGGGTCTTGTCACAAGGCCATCTGTGGTGCTGGCCATCAGCATCTCCAATGTTGATGAGGGACTCCACAGAGCAAGGCCTTGGAACTTCTTGTAGAGGCTGATGTTGGCCAGGTGGGTTTGTTCATAGGATTTGACATAAGGGTGCCATGGTCATAAGTGTTCAGGAAGCCCTAGGTTAAACTGGGTTTTCTTGAATACCGGACTTGTTAAAATCTTTAAAATTGCAACAAGCCCTGTAACTCTTCAAGACGGGGTGTCCAGGCAGCGTTTCCCAAGTTGGCTTGGCTTTTGGCACAGAGCCCTCTGTGCTGCAGAGCCCACTTTGGGAAGTGCTAATCCAAGGCAACTCTCCCATTTCACAGATGGGGCCAGGGGAGGATGGGAACTGATGCAGCTTCTAAAATTGGCCACCTTCCTGAATGCCCCTCATCCCCAGGGGGCTGAGCATGCTTCCACACCTGTTTCCGAGGATTAGGGAAATGTGTCTGGCTGCAGCTGTGGTGCATGGAAGAAAGGACGTCTGTCCCCTACACTGAAGGGGGTGGGGTAGTAAACGGGATGAGGGGAGGGGAAGGAAGAACGTGGCCCCTTGAAAGTGAGACACCACTGAACACAGCAGAGGAGCAAGACAGCCGGACACGTCACCCCAAGAACACTCTATGCCTCTACAGATCTTAGCAGGGACCACCCCGGTCACTTGTCAGGACGCCAAGTCCCAGCCCCAGGGCCCAACCCTGAAGTCATTAGGCTTACTCAGAGACACTACCCCTGATCCCAGTTTCCCCGTTTGCTAATGGCTCCTTTCTAGAAATAAACTTGTGTCCAGTGACAAAGTCCTCACAGCCCCCAAGTTCACAGTAGCCCCAGCTGTGCTCCAAGGACCTGGGGAAGGAGCTCTGGCCTCGCTCACGGTTTCTGGAGCTGAACAGCAAAAGCTCAACCAGGGAGAGGAGGGAGGCGGGGAAGTGATCGTCTCTGCCCAGGAATGGAGGCGTGATGCCCCCATGCCTCCCCACCCCCAGGCAATCCATTTCTGGCCCCCAGCCTCAGTTCCTCACCCAGAAAATGGATCACGGTCCCTGGTGGTTCCTAATCTGTCTGTTCTCTAATGAGTCTCCCTTTCTGAAAGTGTCAGGCATGGCACCAACCTGCTCAGGTTAAGGGAGTTTATTCCTAAGGGGCTTGAGAAAGGTGACCTTTCCCATCCTCTAAAAATGTGGAGAGGGCTGACTATGACCCCGTCTTCCCCTGTGGTCTCTGAGGGTGGGGTGAATGGGATTCCCATGGTCCTGGAGGAGCTGGATGGAAGGGGGCAGAGATGGAGGCCAGTAAAAGCCCCCTCCCCCGCCCATTAGACACCATTCCGGGACTTTCTCCTCCCAGCTCTGAGCCCAGCCAAGACAGCTGTTGTCCAGATCCAGACAAAGACCTGATACTTCTTCCAACCAGGCCGAGCCAGGCGGTCCGTGGATGAGCGGGAGGTGGGAGGGTGGCCAAGGGGCGGGGTGAGGGACAGCCAGGACCGGAAAAAAGTCTGCCTGTCTTGTCCTTCTGGTCCACACCCTTTGTGCTAAGACGAGATAGCCACTTTCTGTGAGGCCCAGCCTGGCCCTCGGGCAGCCTTTCCCCCTCCTGCTTTGCTCCTCAGCCACATGCCCTTGGGCTGAGCTAAGTCCAGAACCCGGCTGAGTAGGGGAATTGTTCTGAGAAAGTGGCCCGTTGGCTGGTTGCTATGGAAACCGACATACCACAGTGCTGACCCCGGAGAGGTTTAGCACACTCCCCCAGCAGGGATGCCAGCAGCTGGACTGCAGCTGTTACCTCGCAAGTGGGAGCCTGGAGCCTCCGCCAGCAGTCCCTGCTGTTGGCCTGAACTAGTCCAGGCAGCAGATCCCCTGCATTTGCTCCTCCACCCCCAGTCCCCTCACAGCCTCCCCCTCCTCCTCCCACAGCCGGGAAGGGAGCACTGAGTCTTCCCAGGCAGGAGGTGGCGTGGGAGGAGCAGAACACGCACCAGGGAAGCGTGGTGCATCCTTGAAGTGTAGTACAGCATACGCCCATTGCATTGCTGGAGAAACTGAGGCCCACAGAAAAGCAGGGGTTGGCACCCGGCCAGCATCACTCCCGGACACAAGCATGGGGATGAGGGGGCATCACTGACTGAACAAAAGGGGCACCAAACATTGATCACAGAAATAGAAAGCGGGACACACGAGGAAGAGGAGTGAGGTGGGGAGCAGTGGGAGAGGAAGACAGAGCTCCAAGCGGCAGAGACAGTCAGAGAAGGAGACGAGAGAAGGGTGATGAGGGACGAGGCTAAGTCCTGGCTAGTTCTGAGCCCCGCCCTCCCCTACAGCATGTGGCCTGGAGGAGGCATCAGAGGGGATGGACGGGGAGGGCCAACGGTGGAGGGGTATAAAAATTGGTTTCAGGGCAGCATCTCCGGCCATCCCATAAGGCCTCGAGCTCCCCAAGTGGCCCAAAGCAAACACGTCAACCCGCCTCCCCTCCGAGTGTGAAGCTTCAAGACTCAGGACGGATGCTAAACAAACACCCCCAGCCGGAGAGGTGAGATGGCTCTCCGTGGGCGCCCCATCAGCCAGCCATCCCTGTGTGGCAGCCAGAACACAGGTTCCTTCCATTCCCCGAGTAGTCGAGTAGCCTGCCTCACACCTGGTTTGCTCTGACCCTCATCCCCAGCCTTGAAGGTCCCTTGGGCCCTGGGTCCACTCCCTCCCCCAACTTCCCTTCCTCTAGAACTGGGTCGTGAGCAGGTGGCCCCCCTCCTCCCCTCCAGCCACCCTAAAATCGTTGGCTGCAGGAGACTGGAGGGCGGCTCTGCATCCTCTCGTCCTTTTGAGATGCTGGGCAGTTGTTCTCCTTGTGAAGGCTTCGCTCCACAGACATGGGAACTCCTCAGGAATGTGCCACCAATGTAAACTCCCTCATTGAAGACCGTGCTCTGGGGCGGGCCAGCAGCTTGCTTTTGCATTGATACCTTTTTAAGCAAAAATCTGGTTTCTCACATGAGTGATTTCTATTGTGTTTGCTGCTCCGACAAGTACAGCGTCAGAGCTGGTGTCCTGCTCCTCTGGCCTTCTGGGCAAGGCCAGCTGGGAAGTTATGGACACTTGTGGCCTTGACTTGGGGGTAAGAGACACTGTCCTAGACGTGCCTGGAGCCTGCCCCTGGCCAGTGAGGTAATCAAAAGGCATTTATTGAACAATGACCCTGCACCTGGCACTGTGGGTGTGGTGGCCAAGGGGGCATGTGGAAGAAGTCTCGGGCAAGGACCCCTGTCCAGAAGAAGTTTGCAGTCTTAATGGAAAACAAGATGGACCTACCACATGAAGCAGACAAATCAGCAGTCAGCAGCGGAGCACCCTGCGTGCTGATGCCATAGGCGCTGAGGTACCGCTCTCCAAAGAGATGCCCATGGGAGGGTTCCTGCCCACTGCCCAAGGCCAAGTGCAGACACTCACTCGGCATTGATGGTTCTTTGCGCAAACTGTGGTGGTGAGGGCAGAACCAGATCTACCAAACCCTCCCGGTGGTGCAGCTCCAGCCGGAGCTGGACATAAGACACAGATACCCGAATCCAGGGAGCAGCAACGTCCCATCCGGACAGCAGGCATCTCTTTACCCTCTCACCAGCCCTTCAAATGTGAGAAATGGGCCAGGACCCAGGACCCACGGTCTGAATCACTTTAGGACTTGTTCAACTTCTACCTGAAGAATGACCAGCATTTACAATTTCCACACTCACTGTCTCATTTAAATCCTCACCACCTCCTGTGATGTGGGTGGGATTATGAGTCCCACGTTACAGATGAGGGGAAAGAGGCCCAGGGAAGTGAGGGACTGAATGCAGCAAAGCCAGAATTCAATCCAGCCTTGCCGTGTGGGCCAGTCCCCTTTCCATGACCCCAGGGCATCTCTGATAGTTTTCTGTTTCTCACAGAATCTAGCACAGGGTAGCTGGTCAGTAAGCATCTCTTGCACAGCAGGAAAGCACAAGTCTCCCTGAAGGCCGCAGCAAGGCGTGTTCAGCTGTGTCCGTGCGTGTGGCAGGGGGGCCGGTAGAGGATGCAGCCCAGCCTGTGGGCATGGTCAGCCTCCACGGAGGGTCACCCCAGCCGCTGAGCTGCCATCTTGAATAGATGGTGGCAAAGGAAACTGAACTATAGTTTTAAGTCGAATTCACTTCTAAAGCACCTTCAAAACCCCCAACCCATGTGAGCAGCAAACATCTTTCTGATTAAAAAACCAAACATTGGAGGGGAAGGGTAGGTGGGAGATGAGGATTGAGTTGGGACGGTCAGCAGAGAGCAGGGTGTGTGGCAAGGAGCAGAATATCAGCAGGTGGACGACACAGGAGGCCAGGCAGGCCCCAGCCAGGCTCCCCATGGCGGGGTCCACAGCCAAGCTTGAGTCAGTCCTCTGAAGCAAGGGAAGGCGGGTCCTCCCCAGGGCGCTGAGAGAAGGAGATGCCAAGGGTGCCCTTCAGCTGGAGCAAAGCATTGAGCAGGAGAATCCGAGGGGCCAGGCTTAGCGAGCGAGAGCTGGACCACAACGCCTTGTCTGTGCAGATGCCTGGGGAGCATCGACGCACTGGGGCAGAACGGCCCGGGCACAGAGCGGCACTCAGGGTGCCCGACGGAAAGAGACCAAACCCCTGGTGCACATGGAGTGATCTAGAACCAGAGCCACAAGCTGGAACCAACAGGCCACTTTATGTATTTATACTCTATTGGTCACTGATCACAGAATTTTTTAAAACGCTGGAGCTGGTGGAGATTGTAGGGGCCACTCTGTATGTGCCCTGGCTCAGTGCCTAGAACAGAGTAGGCGCTCCCAAATGTTTGCTGAATGAATGAATAAATGAATGAATGGAGAGAGAAGCAGAAGTTGGAAGCCTGTAATTGATGCTCACAATGATGTGCTGAGATCCTAAGACATTGACGAACCTTCTGAATCATCCAGGAGAAAATCGTGCTCTGTACACTTGCTAACTGCCTTTCAGGGTAGGGTTTGAAAACCAGTGCTCTGATTATAGTAACTCCTTGTGAATCAGAATTCAATCCAATTCCATTTGATCAGCCTGCATGGGGTTCCTAGCACGTGCCAGACCCTGAGCAGAAGTACCTCCCTGCCCCTTCGGCTCCAGACTGCTCTCACGGCTCTGTTGCTGCCGCAGCGGCTGAAGCTGCAGCAGGAGCTCCGTGGGCCCCAGGGTAAGAGGCATGTTCTGTGTAACCCCTCGGGTCCCGAGCAACTTCTGGTTTGGGTTAAAGGGAACCTAGCTGCCCCCCTCCTGCCCAGCCCTCCCACATCAGCGGAGTCCTCCCACCCACCCCCGGCAGCCTGGGGAGGCCAAGGGAGGGGCGGAAGCCTGCCACGGTGCCTCTCTCCCCTGCCATTTCCTCTGAGGCTCCTTCACTGGCCCTGTTTTTCAGACCTCTAGTAATAAAAACAAGCCAATAAAATGAACATGAAAATATATTCATTAGGATTTATAATGCTCATTAAACTGCCTGTGTACGAAAGCATGACTTAGCTTCATGTAAGTGGGAAAAAAATGCAAATTATACTGCATGCAAAGAAGATATTTCCCTAATCGTCCAATCAAATGCCAGCCCAATTATCTGTGGCCAACCCAATGGGTTAAAATTATACTCTCTCTCCTTGGACACAGTGAGGCGCCTGAAAGTGTTTCATTTTAATAAAAATGAAATCTGGACCCTGCAGAAAACCAGCTTCACTAATGACGTGTTTACACAGAGAAAGACAATTTCTAGTTAATGGTGATTACTACCGAGAACAAATTAAACTTCCCGGAGTATATGGGTTAGAGATAATGGGAAAGGGGGAAAAAAGTTATGGTTTTAGTGTGTGTGGCTGCATGGGGGACAGGGGGACAGGGAAGAAGGAAGCTGAGGGAACCTCAGGAGGAGGCTGAGACGGCGGGGACGCTGGGGTGGGTGCAGGGAGGAGAGCTCGGGACACCAGCTGCATTGCTTCTGCCAGGTCCAGCGACCCGGCTTGAGCAGTGGTCAACTGGTGGCTGGCTCTGGGCTCTCAAAACCCCAGGGCGGGCCACCTTCAGCAAGGGCAGGACGCCATTCTCTCCACAAGCTCAGACCCCCGGGAATCTGCCCTGTTTCCTTCTTGAGAAGGCAGGTAACTAATTCCTACCAGAGTCCCCAGTCATTGGGAGCATATGGAAGGCACTTCCGATTCCACTCCACTGGCTTAGCGATGACAGAGAGCAGAGGCAGGCTTTTCCCAGGGAAAGTCAAGTGAGCAAACTTTTCGATAGGTGATGGAGGAAACAAAACAGACAGGAGGTAGAATGAGAGGATAACGATGAGGAGGACAAACTAAGTCCTCCCCATCTGGTGGCACCATTCTAAAACGTTATCCCTTTTCATCCTTACCTGTGGGGCAGCATTATCATCATTATTTTCCTTATTTTTTAAAAAATTTTATTTATTTATTTATTTATTTATTTATTATACACGAATAGATAACTAATAAGAACCTGCTGTATTTTCCTTATTTTTAAAGCAGAAACTGAGGCTGAGCAATGTTAGATAACAGCAATGAATCATCTGATTGAATGATGAATTGACTCAATGAATTGAATTCATTGAGTCAATGAATCAGCTGAGCAATGTTAGACAACTGTTAGATAACAGTGCAATGTCACAGGCCTAAGTAAGTGAAGAAGTCAGTTCTCTAACCCAGATGTATCTGATTCCAATGCCCACACTCCTAACTATTAGGCTACACTGTCTGCTGGAATAAATACAGAGCCCTTACTATTGGTATCCTATAGGCTATACAAACGAAGCCTCCAGCTCACTGGCCGGCCCCACCTGCACTCAACTTCCTACCCTCTCCTTTGGCCATTGGAGGCCATGAAGATGCTCCTCCAACAGAAAAATCCTAAGAATTGCCAGACCCCTTCTGTTGTCTCCCCTCTCCCCCCATTTCCTACAGCCAGGTGAGCCGGGGCAGGGAGAAGGGAAGGGAGCCAGGATTCCTCCAGCGCTGAGTTTTAATGTATGTTCTTTTGTAAACAAGAACAATGATTTGTGAACAGGCCCAGAGGCAGTCCCCAGATCAGGAATTCCAGCTCAGAGGCACAGAATAATACAGCTTTGGGGAAGATTTAATAATAGTAAAATTAAAATTGTAACTGAAGCATATGAAGAATGTGGTACAAACAGGCACTGCAAAGAAAAAAAAAAAAAAAAAAAAGGCCCTGCACAGATTAGCCCCTATGGAATAGTGACTGGTTGAGAGCAACAGTAAACAATGCACAGACATGCAACTTCATTATCTCGCATTAACATTCTACCAAAGCCACGGCAGCAAGCTTTTTTTTTTTTTTTTTTTTGCAGTATGCGGGCCTCTCACTGTTGTGGCCTCTCCCGTTGTGGAGCACAGGCTCCGGATGAGCAGGTTCAGTGGCCATGGCTCATGGGCCCAGCCGCTCCGCGGCATGTGGAATCTTCCCAGACCGGGGCACGAACCCGTGTCCCCTGCATCGGCAGGCGGATTCTCAACCACTGCGCCACCAGGGAAGCCCACGCAGCAAGCTTTGATGTTGGAGGCAGCAACAGCAGCTCCTCTGTCTCCACTGCTCCTGCAGGAGGATCATTACTAAGAAATCTGCATCCATTCCAGCAGCTGGGCCGGGGAAGAGCAGCGGGCTTTATCTGCTGAGAGCCCAGGAGTGGCCAACGGCCTGAGAAGAAAGCATCTCTCCGGGGGGCTATCAAGTCAGGGGACTGGTGGACAAAAAGAAAGCTCTAGAGATTGGGGCAAAAGGATCAGGACACCAGTAGGGGAGGCCCGGCTGAGCACCAATCCCCAGGGCTAAGTGGATAGGCGTCCTTGGGGAGCCTGGGGTCTGTCAGCCCAGGACTGGCTTAGCGAGCACCCGGGTACTTGCTGGATGCAACCTGGCCTGCCCCTATGCCCCCACCCCAAACACAGACAAAGTGAGTACTATCTGGTCAAAATGTCTCTGTTGTTCCTAGGTTTGCCCCTGAGATGCCCAGCCAGAGTGCGAGGCAATGGGGAAGACACCCAGAGGAAGGAAGACACTTGATTCGGAGTCAAATGTCTCTCTTAAGGATGCTTCTGATGGATGTCTGGAGAGACAGATCCAGTGGGCTGGTTCAGATCCATTTCCTTCCTTTCCAGAGCCCTTCTTTATTCTTTGTGAATAGATATTCTCAGGAATTCAGGAGATTTTCACCTGTTTGGTACATCGGTTAACTGCAGTCCTACCTGGAGACAGGAGGATGGGCAAGATGACCTTCTTTGGACTGAGGCACACACAAGGAATGTAAGAAGCCAGGATTGTGGACCATGAAGTCTCCACATCCAGGTTTGCTCAGATCTCCGCCTGCTTCCCTATGCTTGTCCAATTTCCTGGGAAGGCTCCTGACTTTGTTCAGTTGGGTCCTGAAGTGCCATCAGGAATGCGTCCAGTTGATCCCTAATCATGAGGTGGCCTGCGGGATACCAGCCCTTGGTGATGGGGTCCTAGTGTACCAGTCCTGGGGCCACCCACCCAAGGGCTCACCTGACGAATGAAGAGAGGGTCACACAAGTCCAAAGGAAGTCTTTGATTCCTGGACAAAATAACCAATACAAACAGATGCCCAGATTGCTGAGAGGGGCTGCGGAGAAGGAAGAGATGCCTTTTCCCTGAACATGGAATGGGGATGCTGTAATAGCTCCCCAGCAGTTGCCAGTGCCCTGGAATGAAATGTTCCCTGTGTTTCTTCAGGTCTGGAGAGTGACACCTGGGAATCTGCTCTGGAGGTCATCTCCTTAATCTTCCTGGGCAGGTTAAATGCCCCTGTTTCAGATGATAAAACTTGGCCCAAGGAACATCAAAAAAATAGTGCTGTTCTTTCTGTATTTCTTTTACTCCTGATTCCGAATTATAATGGAGGGAGGTCACAGAGACCCACAGAGGATAGTGGTGAAATCTGAGGGGGCTCATTCTGGATGCACTACTTCCTGGTGGGGGGCTGGGCAGGGTAGAGACAATCTCATTATTTATTTTAAAAATTTTTTTAAAGCCAATCTGAGGATTATTTATTTATTTATTTATTTATTTATTTATTTATTTATTTATTGGCTGTGTTGGGTCTTCGTTGCTGCGCGCAGGCTTTCTCTAGTTGCGGCGAGCGGGGGCTACTCTTCACTGCGGTGCGCGGGCTTCTCATTGCGGTGGCTTCTCTTGTTGCGGAGCATGGGGTCCAGGCATGCGGGCTCAGTAGTTGTGGTGCACGGGCTTAGCTGCTCCACGGCATGTGGGATCCTCCCAGATCACGGCTCAAACCTGTGTCCCCTGCATTGGCAGGCGGATTCTTAACCACTGCGCCACCAGGGAAGCCCCAATCTCAGTATTGATACGTTAGTTGGGATGCTGAGCTCTAGAGACTGGTGTGTAGAGCTGAGCAGAAGCTCTCCAGAGTCCCCCCTCGTTGGCAGGGCAACCTCCAGAAGCGAAGAAAACGCGCCCCAATCCCCCCGCCCTACAGCCTCACCTTCACTGCCCCGTAACCCACCATCCGGGTTAAGCTCTACTAAATCACACTGTACTGGACTCTCATAACCCTTGTCTCATTCGGAAAACACCTGGCTCACTTATGGTGGCTGTCCAGCCCCCTCCCCCACTGAAATATAAATCCCTCAAGGGCAGGGGGCTTGCAGGGTTGTTTAGCCCCAGGGCCTGGCACAAGGCCAGCTCTCCAGAAGCCTTGGCTGAATGGAAGAGTAAAATGCCGAGAGCCAAGAGCCTCGGGCCCACTGTCCTTCCCATCCTCCCTTTGTCAGTGTCACCCTGGGGGTGGCCCAGTCTCATCTCAAACACTCGGACTCAAGACGAGTGAGGCTGGAGCTCAGGGCCAATGAGGGGCAAAGGCCCACGCTCCTAGAGCCTGGAGACCCAGCGGAAACACATACGGCGCACTCACCAGGCAGTGCCCAGAGTATCTCTGAGCCCTCGGCAAGCATCAGTTCATTTCAACTTCACAAGGCGGGTTTTTTTTTTTTTTTTTTTTTTTCGGTACGCGGGCCTCTCACTGCTGTGGCCTCTCCCATTGCGGAGCACAGGCTCTGGACGCACAGGCTCAGCGGCCATGGCTCACGGGCCCAGCTGCTCCGCAGCATGTGGGATCTTCCCAGACCGGGGCACGAACCCGTGTCCCCTGCATCGGCAGGCGGACTCTCAACCACTGCGCCACCAGGGAAGCCCACAAGGCGGGTTTTTGTTTGTTTGTTTTTCTCTTCTTTGCCATACGCGGGCCTCTCACCGCTGCGGCCCCTCCTGTTGCGGAGCACAGGCTCCGGAAGCGCAGGCTCAGCGGCCGTGGCTCACGGGCCCAGCCGCTCCGCGGCATGTGGGATCTTCCCGGACCAGGGCACGAACTCGTGTCCCCTGCATCGGCAGGCGGACCCTCAACCACTGTGCCACCAGGGAAGCCCACAAGGCAGGTTTTTGATCCTGCCAAGTCCACTAACTGGCTATGTGACCTTGTAATAGTCACTGCGTCTCCTGGACCGTATTTCCTCTCTCATCTATGAAATGGAGAGGACTGGGCACTAATCTGGAGCACCTGCTAGACGGTGAGCTCTGAAAGGACAGGGCCTGCCACAGGAACTGTGTTGCCCATGCATTCTCAGTAAGTGACACAATGCTTGGCACGTGGTAGGTCCTCAATGAATATTTATTAAACGAAAAGAGTGAGGCTCTGTCTAGCTCCATTCTGGGATCTGAAGACTTCTTATCCTAAATTTCTCATTGCTGTGCGGCACAAAGTTCACTTCCCCATTTCCCTTGGGCTCAGGAGGCCTGGCCTCTTGTTTCCAAGAGCCCCAGGGGGCTTCAGACTTAGAACTCACCTGGATCCTTGTCCCCAGTGTTATGGAAACTGAGGCGGGGAGGCCTGACTCAGCTCCAGAGCTAGAGGGAGAGAACAGGCAGAGGGTTCTGCGCTACCCAACTTGAATAACAGGCAGCATCACAAAGTGGTCAGGACCCCCCCATGTGTTACCACGGGGTACAGAGGCTCAAAACAAGCCTGCGACTTAGCCAGGGCAAAGTGGATGGTTCTTTTCATCCACAGATGTAGAAACTGTGGCTCAGAAAGGGTAAGTCACTTGCCCCAAGTCACACAGCTATTTAGTGATCAGGACCCCTGGCTCTCAGAGCCAGTGTTTTCTTCCTCCACCTTCTCCCCTCGTGGCCCACAAGCTGTGACCGGAGCCCTGACTCTGTAGGCTAAGGAGGGAGCTCCTGAAGAGGTGGCCTCCGCGTCTCCTGAGGGCAACATCTCCCAGAACCCCATCACAGCCTGGGAGGGATGGCAATTGCAGTGAGATTTGAGGAGATGGAAAACTATTGGTGACTTTTTGCACTTAAATATTTAGACACATTTTATTCTTCGTAAAAAAAAAAAAAAAAGGCTGCTTGGCAATTGCCCCGGCGCTAAATTTTTGCGGAAGACGTCAGATGCGCACACCGCTTCACTTTGGGTGTCTAATAGTGCAAGTGGCTTGCTATCTCCACTTGTTTGTTTCCTTGGTGTGCGCTCTCTTCAGCCCCTGGGAGCCCGAGGAAGCCTGGTGTTACATAAGCACCTCATCAAAGTAAACATCCAGCTCCAGGCTGCTTCCTTCAGTCCTTGCCCTGGAGGGGCACTTACCTCACCCCCGCGTTCTCCCAGAGCACAGAGAGAATTGTGTTCCTGACGCTGCCCCTTATTGCCAGCCAGTCACCCCGGGGAGCCGAGCCCAGTCTGGAGCGTAGCTGAGCAGCATATCTGCTCCTCCTGCAATGGACATGGCACAGGGAGCTCCTGTAAGCTGACCTCCCGGGCCCCTCCTGAGCATCCTGTCTTCCCTAGTAGCATTTATTTATTCATAGGACAACTGTGCACCAGGCCCAGGGCTGGGTACCAAGGATATAAAGAGGAGTTAGCCAAGATCCCTTCCCAGGGAAAACCCGAAGTAGAGCTGAGGTGACAGACACTCAAAGAACTCACTGCAAACCAGCAGCTATAACTGAGAAATGTGTGTATTCTGGGAACCACGGAGTGGGCGAGTTCTGGCTCTGCTCGGGAGTCAGCGGCATGTGCACAGGGCCTTGAAGGATACACATGAATGAATGAATGAATGAATGAATGAGTGCGTGAGGATATATAAGCTGAAAACAGTTATTCATAACAAGGGGCATGAAGAGCACAGGAAAACAGCAAGTGGAGGACGGGACAAGCCACTTCTCCTGGCCTGGTGTGGCCAACTGCCTCCTTCCTTGATTCTGAGAAGGAAACCGCAGGCTGGGCATCCTGGGCCTGCTTACTTAACCTCTCGGTGCCAATAATAATACCCATATGATAGGACTGTGGCAAGGACTAAATGAGATACTTCAGGCAATGCTTAATAGAGTGTGTGGGACGTAGCAGGCCTTGATAAATGAAGTCATTATCATTACTTTTATCACTATCACCACCACGGTTGCTCACAAGCTTCTTACAGGGGTCCTAAAAAAAAAAAAACAAAACAAAAAAACAACCAACATGCCTCGGAGGCATAAAAACATTGCTGGATGAACTTGATTCACCACCTGGTGTAAGCTTACATTCTTCACTTCCAACCCAAACATATCCTACTCCTTCTTGACTATGAAATAGAAAACGCTTTAGAAGAGACAGCCCTTTACCACGGGAGCTGCCTGGGCAACGCCCGGAGGCCTTGGTACAGGTTGTGTTGCCTGGGTCAGAAGTCAGAGCCAAGAGGTGACCTGCTCAGCTCAGAGCACAGGTGCTCAGCCCGGAGCTCGACGATGCAGCTACATGTGGCCCTTTATCGGAGTGAGCTGACGTCCACATGCCACCTATGGGCCCTGCTGGCGAAGGCACTGGGGCTCCGTAGCTGGCACTGGGGACAGGGACACTGCATCTCCTGGGATTTGAGCCTGGTGGTCCCACATCGTGGGGGAGCTGCACAGACCTCTCACGGGCCTTGTCCTGGATATTGGGACCCCACCACACACATTCACCGGACTGCCCAAGCCAGAAAGCAGGTCTCATCCTTAACGCCCCCTCCCCCTCACCACCCCCCCACCCCAAGCCTGTCATTTCTCCATCTGTAACACCTCACAAACGTACACAGCTTCTCATTCTCCCCTGCCACCTCCTCCAGGCAGGGCACCATCATCACTTGCAATAGTTTCCTAAAAGGTCTCCTTGCCTTTTTTTATTTTTTGCCTTCCTCCAATCCCTTCTCCACACTGAAGCAGGAGCAATCTTTCCAAGACAGATCTGGCCAAATCGATCCTCAGCTTAAAATTCTTCTACGTCCCCCAATCCTTCGGTAGCCGAGCCTTCAAGACCCTCCATGATCTCCAGCCCCTCCTCCCATCACAGCCCCCGTCCCACACAGGGCTCCTGTCAGATGGAAAAGCTTGTATTTCACTCACCTGCCAAGACCTCTCCAGCTACGGAAGTTCCCTCAGCCTCAGGTACTTCCAACCACGCCCTTGTCACTTGGCTAACTCCTCATCCTCCCGGTATCAACCCAGACCCCAGGCCCTGCCCTCTAGAAGCCATCCTTGACCCCACTAGATTTTACTAGGTGCCCTCCTAGGTGCTTTCAGGTGGTCCTCCCTTGCCTGATTACAGCATTTAACACAATGTACTAGAAGTGCCTGCTTACCTGTCATCCGCCTCTGTTCTCGCACTGATCTCTAAGCTCGCAAAGGGCATATCCCCATCCTGAATGATGCCTGAACATAGCAGGCAATAAACATTTGTTGAATGAATAACAAATGAACAAGTAAATAAGTAAGCAGCAAATGAATGAATGAGTTAGGATATATAAACTGAAAACAATAATACACAACAGGAGGTCATCACCCAGTGGAAGCTGACACAGGATGGAGGCATGAAGAGGTCAGGGGCTAACAGGAAGGGAGGGGACCTGGCAGAAAGGCAGGGAGGACATCAGAATAAAACGCCCCTGTCCATCCTGCTCCAGAGCCCTGGACCCCACCTGCATAAATCTCAGCTACCCGGGGACAGAGAGTTTCATCAATAGGAAGACTTATACTAATTCATAAACTTTCTTTAAATTAAAATCAGGCAACGCACACACACATACACATATACCCCACAGACATCTTCGTCGCTGAAAAGTTGCTCCTTATAAAATAAAAGAAGCTGTTTAAATGTCTTCCTTCCAAGCTAGCCCCACAGAGCTGGAGCTGAGAATACATTAGCCTTTAATGAAGTGAGACTCTCATCTTCCAGGAGACACCTCATTTAGCGCAATTGTTTCAGAGCCATTACAGAAAGACAATTACAAGGAAGCGGGGAGAGTAATTGGAAATGCTGGCAGGAGTTGGGCGAAATGATAATAAATAAAAATATTCAACCTAATAAGCTTCCAGGAGGGGGTGGGATGAAGAAAATCAACATAATTAGAACTGAACCTTAGCAAGGAAAAACAGACAGCAGGGTGGCAAGTGCTCAACTTGTACGGGAAGAAAGAAGTCACATGCAGCCCGTGATGATTCCGGGGCTGCTGGCCTATGGACCCTCTGGAAGCTGCTGGAGGGAGAAGGGGGTGCCCAGAGCCCAGAGGCACTGGGGGGCGCAGAGTGTGCTGTTCCCGGCCACAGCAGCCCGGGTGTGTGGGAGAGGCAGGCCCAGCCTGCGCCTTGGGTCCTCCAAGTGTGGAGAGCAGGCGGAGGGAGGCCAGGGAGGAGCCGCCGAGCCCAGATTCTGCTGCTGACAATCTCTGGTTCTGCAACCCTGGGCAAGAGGCCTCGGCTTCTGGTCTTAAGATGATGGAGGACAGCTGTTAAGATCTGTAAGTGTTCTGTCTTCTGTGCCCGCCATCTCCCTCTATTCAAACCCACCCCTTATCTGAGAGGCCCCCTCTTGGCTTCTGAAATTTCAACATGGGAGCCTAGAAGTTAAGCTTAGAGACTCAGCCTAAGCATCATTTATACAAAAATCACTCCTGACCCCATTCTCCCCGCCCACCCCACCCCTGCCGGGAGAACTACCACTACCGGCTTCCCCTGGGCCCTGGCCACACCCAGCGGCTATAGCACAGCCCCTAGAACACAACCACATTGGTTGATGGGTTCTGTCCTCCCTAAATGACTGTCTAGAGCATCTGCAGAGGAAATGGTGTGAGGCCTGGCCGTTTGTTTCAAAACACTCTCAACGAAGAGGGGAGTGCTGATTTACGTTATGATTTCTTGTTCGGTTGTTTTGGAAAAAAGGGAATGTAAGGAACTTGAGGTCAGAGACCTCAAATTTGACACCCAGTACCTAACTCAGAACCTGGTACAAAGTAGGCATACACTTATTTTTTTGTTGCATAATGTGTCTCTAGTAAATATGTCAAGTGTACTATCTGGGAGTAGACAGTTGAGGATTAAATTGAAGTCAAATTTTAAAACTTTCCAAGATTCTCAGATAGTCTCAATTCAAATAAATATTATTCAAACCCCATGTAATTTACTGAGTGCCTGTCATGTGCCAGGCTCTGGAGAGTCACAGGTGAAGAGGGTCCCCAAGTCACCATCCCGAAGGAATTTGCCAGCCAGTGAGCTTCATTTCAGGCTGTATAGTTTTAGGCATGACATGAGGCCACGCTAGGGGATGGGATATTCGTCCAGAGACAATAGCAAATAGGCACTGGACTCATCTCCTGGAGAGTGGGCCAGGGGCCCAAGTCCATGGTCCTCAGACTTGTTTACAACTCTTATCAGTAAAACACGTGTAATACACGCTCAGTGCATACGTATATAAACATGCATGTGTGGGAGTGTACATATTCACCCTACTGCTCTACCAATATATGAGATGTCTTAGGGAACATATTCAAAAATAGAAATCTAAATAGGATGAGATTAAAAAAATACATACAAATAAAGTTGTAATATTTTCTTCTCTTATTCCAATGGCCCATCTTGCTCACTCTGTTTTGGAGACTCTATGTATAGAGTATCAGTGTCTGGGACTTGACAGGCCTGCCATACAGAAGTAATGCTGGTCTGCTCAGTACACCAAACAGAATTTAACACCTGTTTTTCTTTCGCTGGCCCTAGCATCCAGTTTCCAGTAACTGGTGACAAATGTAATGAATGGTAATCCCATTCATTTGGCAAACACGTGTGATAAATTCAGAATGTGCCAGGCGCCATGCCAGGTGGAGTGAAGGCTACAGAAGCATCAGCCACGTGCCCTGTACTGACACATCTTCATGGAAGAGGACAGACAGATATACTCAGGATGCAGGTGGACACTGGTCAGTGTCACGAGACTCAGGCCAGGTGCTCTGGAAGGGAGAAAAGGCTTGGTTTTCCCTGAGGGCTCTAAGGCTGTGGAAGAGGTGGTGTGAGACTGGGGAGGAAGGGCAGGGTTTGGCCGTGCAGACAGAGAAGACTTTTCAGGAAAAGGAAATGCCGGGGGCAAAGACACAGGGGCAGTAAATCAAGGGGCGCATTCTTCTCTGCAGATCCTCAGCTCCATCTGGAGATCCCATATCCTGAGGCCGGGTGAAAGAGAGAGAATAATACTTACTAGAATTGCACATAAAAGGGACAGGGACGTGCTCTCAGGCTGAACACCCTGGAAACTAGAGAGCAAGGCATGCTGCCATGACAGCCTCCCTTCAAACATGCCAGTGGTTTGTCCAACAAAACAAGCATTTATTGCGCACCAAAGGCTAACAGGAGAGGAAAGCATTCTCCTCTGCCAGGGATGAACTGCGCATGACCTGGCCTGCAGGCGAGGAGAACAGATGACCCCTAGGGTCCATGCTAGTTCTAGGATGTTACACTTCGTACCCTTACCCTTGGAGAGCCAAGCGTCTCTAATAAAGATATAATCGACATATGATGTGATTAATAGTCACAGAAAGATGCCCAGTGTGCACCGGGAGCTCAAGGAAGATAAACCCTAGGTGAGGTGTGGTTACAGACATACTCATCACCAAGAAACTGAACTCTAACCAGGTACATGAGGGGGGATGGAGGTTACTCAAGGCAAAGAGGACCTCGTGTAGAAGCAGAGACGCACAAAAGGGTACAGAAACCCCAAATCCTGCTGGTAACAGCAGATGGTCCTGGGATCCAGCAAAGCCAAAGAAAGCAGGAACCTCTGGGGCCTTGGGAGGAGACAAGAAGCCTGGGGATCGCTCTCAGGCTGACCCTGCTGAGCCTAGAGCGGGGTACCACACACAGTGGTGCTTAATAAATGTGTATGGATTGCAGATTGTCATTTCTAGGAAGTAAGGGCTGGGATAAGCAATTCATTCTTATAAAGCCCCAGGCAGGGCCACATGCTGAGATGCATTTATTAAAGTCTTCTCATGAGAGAGGGAGGGAGGGGAGAGAAGAGGGAAGGGGAGGAGCTGAGACAGGGGCTGCCCACCCTCGTCGACAGAGCCCCTCATCCCTCCATATCCCAGAGCAGGCACAGGGTCCAAAGGGGAGAGTAGACCCGGGCTATGGAGAAGAAAGGAAAACCAGCAACGATGCTCTGCACCCAGAAGCAGGGTCAAGCATACCTACTATTTCCTTTAATTTTCCCAACGATCCTGTAAGATGAGATTTTATTACTCTTTAATAGATGGGGAAACTAAGGCTAAGACCTGGTCCCGTCTCATCAAGGGAGGAAGTGGGAGAGGGGACTGAGGTTTGAATCCATTGCACCCTATTCCTCCAGATGCTGCCCAGACTGCAGGGCAGATGGGGAAGGCGAAGGCGAGCGGGACACCCCCAAGTGTGTGCTGCCCCAGGTCCCGGGTCCCCTCCAGCCTTCCCAGGTTCTGCCGCCCCCGACATCACTAGGTGAAATCCTAGGAGCTGGTGCGGACCTGCCCCAGGGCCCAGGCCAGAGATGGCCAGCAGCCCTCTAGGACCTGGAAGGTTCTTTGTTAAATGTGGTGCAGAAGCATCCCTAGCAGAGGAGCCTTTCATCCCCTTCTCATCCTGGTTGCTTGCTCCAGCCTTGATTTACACTTCGCATCTAGAATGCCAGCACACCCTATAGAACCCCTGGGACCTCCCCAGGCCCTGACATCACTCCCCTCCCAGGAGGTAGGAGCCCTGGGTTCCAGCCCAGCCTCTACCACCAAACCCTCGGTGGCCTTAGGCAAGGGGTTGCCTCCTTTGAGCCTCAGTTTCCCTGCTCGGTACCAAGGAATTCAGTGACCCCTAAGGCCTTGAGCATCCCACGAGCCTCTTCTTCACTCTCCAGACTACTCCTTTTCCTCCCTGCCCCATCCCACAAAAGCCAGGAATTCCTTCCCTTGGGTGAGTCACCATCGCAGGCCCCTGGGAATCCCAGGTTACGCCATCCCAATGGGGGCAGGCTGGCTAGGACCAGGGCCTCTGCACAGCCCAGCCAGGGTGTGCTGGTCACGAGACTTGGGGAGGGGACAAGGTCCCCAACTCAAAGCCAATCCCAACTGCTTCATTCACAAGAGATGTCCTAGTGCAGTGGGAAGTAGGCTTTGGGGTCGTGCAGACTTGAGTTCACATCCCATCTACCCCTCTTTCTAGTTGTGGAACAATGAGCGTGTTGCTTAACCTGTCTGATTAAGCCTGGCTCTCTGATCTGTTCTATTATTAGAGGACCTGCCTCAGAGCGTTGGTGGGAGGGTTACAAGAGATAATGCACTGAACAGAAGCTATTCTTCTTCAGCCTCCTGGATAAGGATAATAGTAGGACTCCCAAAGTACTCGACAGTACTGGAATCACATGGTACGGGGAACAAAGCTGACACCCATGCTCAGCCAGTCACCAAGGCTGAGCAGTTTCTTGATGAAAAAACCCACCTTGCAGCAGGAAAGACTCCCTCAGGAGAGACCCAGATGGGTCACTTGAATGTGATACACTTTCCTTTTTTAAAATTGGGTTTAAAGTTATAAAACAACAGCAGTGAACTCCTCCTGCTTCTGCAGGTACTTGGGCCCACGTGGGGACTGGGGGCATGAATTAAACTCACCCAGCCTCCCCCGTAAGACCGGGTGGTCCCGAGCCCAGACACTCCCCACCCCCGTGTGGTCCCCTGCACCAGAAAGCGGCTCCACACTAGTCCCAGGCTGGAGAGGGGTCTGCCTCGTGGACCGACCTCACAGGCACCCTCAGACGCCCACCCCCAAAACCCACCCCAATTCAGTCCTAAGTATTCCTAAGGTGCCTTCCCATTTCCCGCTGTAATAAATGGCACAGAATGCAAATGGAGCTGGATGTGGGACCCAGATGTTTGCCCTAATTTGAGGGAACACCTTGGATTAAACACTTTGCAAAACACTCACAAATAGGTTCAGTGCATTCGGTAATGAAAAGTCTCCCAGACCCCAGGCACTTGGCTGCGGCTGCCTGGGGCTCTAGGAGCATTGCCCGGGGTGGGCAGGCATGCGGGAGAGACCAGAGCAGGGTGGAGACGGGATGCCTCCAAACACAGGGAGAAAGCGAGGGAGCCAGGTTCCCAGGAGGGCTCCCAGCAGATTCTCCACCAGCTGGGGCTGACTCCACCAAGAGGCATGATCTGGAAGGGCTGGGGATGGTGGTAGGCAGCGCCTGCCTCCCCACGTGGGTGATGGCTCGCCCGTGAGGACCCACAATGGGCACTGCCTCCCTGTCCTCAGGACTCAGCTCCAACCTGGAGGCCTCACTGCCCACCTGGCTGACATCCAGTCACCCACCTGCATGGAATTGGGGCCTCCAGGCCCAGGGACTCCAGGGAGGATCAGCCTACTTAACCTTTTGGACCTGAGAGTGGGTGGGAAACCTCTCTCAGAAATTTGGGGCTTATTTGCACAGCAGTGCTAATTTCTCTGAAGCTGCTTCTTCCTTCCCTGCCCCTACAGCTTAGGGTGCTTCAGAAGCTCAAATCCTGTGCATCTACCAAGCCCCAACCCTCCCGCTTCACCTTTCACCCACCCATCCATCCATCCCCTCAGCTCTGGAGGTACAGAGATGAGTGATGCCGGCACCTGCCCTGGTGTTCACAGTCCCAGATGCCATGTGATAAAGGCTCTCAGGGAGGTATACTGTGCAACCAGGGAGCCTGGGACAGTGCAGCAACTTGGCACAAGAGGGTCAAAAGACCAGTGGAGAAAAGGGGAAAAGCTTACCTAGGAGAGGGAACAGCATATGCAAAGATAATGAGGCACAGAAGACTGGGCAATGGCTGAGACTCAAGAGAGACCATTTGTGTGGGTCCACTTGGGGGATAGGCAGCACAAATGAAGATGGGCCCTCTTCACCAGACCCCTCCTCCCACCCCAGCCCCTGGAAGTCCCCATAGTTGGGCCAATGGGGAATCAGTTCCCATAATAATTGCTCTGTTAGTCTCAGAGTTCCAACACGGCCTGGATGCTTTTATATTCCTGAAAACAGAATCCCTAATTTTCAAACACAATGATCACTTCAAGTGTAATAACCATTATAATAATAACCCCTTACACTTGCTTTATAGTTTATAAAACCCTTTCAAATATCTCTTATAATCTTCCACCAACAACCCTTCAAGAAAGATAGAATAGGTAGTGTTAGAATTCCTGCTTTCTGAATGAGAAAGTTAAATCCAAAGGTCCCAGCTACCTAAATAACAGAACTTGGGCTCAAGCTCAAGTCTATCTGACAGCAAAGGGCATGCTTGTTCACTCATTCAGTGCATCACAGAGTGTTTGTTGAGCACCTATTTATGTACCAAGAAACCCTTCAGACTCAGAGCATAGGTAGCATGGTGGGGATGTTAAGATGATGACAAGCCTCGGTGAAGAGACAGAACATGGGCACCAAGGGACAAACTTCAGGGCAAAAAGCAAAGCACTGAAACTCAGCAACCAAGAAAAGCCTAAAGCACTGTCTTCAAACACGGCCTCACACAAACACACCCTGTGGCCTGCACAGACACAGGCAACAGGTATACGCCCTTATCACATAGGAGGATGCGAGCCGTTTCTCCTGGAGTGCCCCCACGCTCCGCAGCATGGAAGGCAGACTCCTTTATCCTCACATCCCCACCGCTAGCTTGGCAACAGACCAGAGCCAGCAGCCGGGGGCCATCTGTGGGGCCTGGGTTTCGCCCATCCCCCAGCACACACACAGACGCACAGGCCCTCCCAGTGCAGCAACCCAGGCATTCCAGCACGGGGACAGCCCAGGGTGCAACAGCTTAGGTTCTAGTCAGGATGGATAGATGGATGGATGAATAAATGGGATGGACGGATAGATGGATGGATGGATGAGATGGATGGATGGGTGGATGGACGGGATAGATGGATGGATGGGTGGGCTGGATGGATAGGTGGGATGGATGGATGGATGGATGGATGATGGATAGATGGGTGGATGGGATGGATGGGATAGATGGATGGATGGGATGGATGGGATGGATGGATGGATGGATGGGATAGATGGATGGATGGGATGGATGGATGGATGGATGGGATGGATGGATGGATGGATGGATGGATGGATGGATGGATGGATGGATGGATGGTTGAATAGATGGATAGATGGGGAGGGAGGACTGGGAAGCATAGGAGCTTTCACCTACCTAGAGGTAGAGCCTGCTGGATCCCCACCACTGGACCCAGTTACAAGTAAACACTGCCTTGCTCTCTGATGAGGATAGACTATCCTCAGTGCCCTCTGCAAAAACAATACCCATGTCACAGGATCCACGTGAGGATGTGCAACAGGAGATGCTGACACACCTAGTGCAGGGCCTGGCACACAGGGGGAATTAAGGCTTTCCCACCCAGGAAGAAAGGTAATGGATGGGCAAGTAACTCTGCAAAGCCCCCACAGAAATCAGGCTCCTGCCCCCTCCTCCCCCCATCGCCCATCCTGGGGTTTGGAGGGCTTACTAGAGAAAACCTCTCCATCACTCCACCCCCTACCCCTTGGTTCATTCCTTCATTTTTTCATTCAACCCAACCAAACTTGTAGGGGGCCTCTTGTGGCCAGGGATGATTCTAGGTACTGGGATTAGGAGAAGAATAAGATTCAGTTCTTAACTTGGATAGATAGATACATATGTTTGAGGTGCTGTGACAATGTACAGGATGAAGGAGGACAGCAGTGTTTCAGGAAAGGCAGCAAGCCCTGTGAGCAGTAGTCAGAGAGGAGATATGTGAGCTGGGTATTGCAGGAGGCGCAGGGGCTATTCAGGACGAGGAGATTCCAGGCAGAGCACGTGCAAAGGCACTGAGGTGTGAAGTGATACAGAGTATTTGGGGGGAACTGAGCAACCTGGTATATTTGGGTACCAGGAATAGGAGTGTCTGTCAGTAACAGGGAGGAGGGAGCTACGAGGCGGGCAGGAGATGAAGCAGGAAAAGTAGACGGGGCTGAGCTGTGAGGCCCCTGGCCAGCCAGGCCAAGGAAGCTGCAGACAGTAAAGAACCCCTGCGGATGAAGGAGCACAGGCGTGACATGGGCACACGCTCACAAGAGCATTAATTAGGCTCCAGCTATTGCTGGCACAGCGCTAGGCTTCTCCACATACAGGACTCTGATGATACATGAATTTGACAAGGTCTTCTCCTCTTTGATTCATGCAATTATCGCTGGAGAAATGGCCAATTTGGGAGCAATTTTTCTTCTCTGAAGAGCCAGGCTGGCTGGCTAACAGTGAAGGCCAGGGGAGGGTTCCTGCATCACTACTGCCACCACCCACAGCCAGAGCTGCTGGGAGCAGGGCCTGGAAATCCCTCAGAAGCTCTGGGGATTTGGGAAGGACTTGAGGAGGGTAATGGTGGAGGCGACAGGAGCCACAGAGGAAGCGTTAAGGCGGGGAGAACCCCTCAGGCTGGACAAAGATTTACGGGTACCTGCATTTCCAGAGAACAGGAGAGAAAGGCCAGGTGGGTGGTGGCAGCCACCCTGTAGCTCCAAACCCTGCTGGAAGCTTCCCGAGGCCTGCTTACAGCAGGGAAGGTTCTCCCTCCCCTCCTTTCTCTCTTCCCCTCCCTCCCGGCCCTCCTTCCCTGCTCCTCTCCAGAAAGGTTTATGGGGAAGACTCCAAATAGCCCCTCTCCTGCAGTCACGGTCACACCAGCTGAAAGGAGATTTAATTAGCAAAATCTCGTTAGGCAAACGAAATTATCCGTAAGACAATAGTCCTCTGGACAGGGGGTATGATTAAACAAAGCCATTAATTGAGAGAGTCGCTTTGGCAGCCCCCCGGAAGCACTCATCTCTGGGCCAGCGGAACAGACTCGGGCCCCTCCGCCCGCCCCACCCCTCTCCTCCCCACCTCATCTCGGCTCTTCCAGGGCCCCTCCAGTTGGGGCTGCAGACCTCTATCTCATCAGTGGCCTCTCTGCCGCCAGATTCCTGCTAAAGTGCCTTGATTGCATAATGTCTATTTGCATAATGTAAATTGCAATCTCCTAGCTTGGGAGGCAGGAATCACAGAACAGCCATTATTTTTTTACCACTCCACAAAAATTCTACATTTAGAAAGCAGATTTGCAGCTCAGAAAGCCGTATAAATCTGAATCTGCCACAAATGTCATTAAATCACACCAATTAAGCCGGACCAACGAAGAGCCCCTGTCACTGTTCTCTGCACACTCAAGGACTCCCAGGCCAGATGGAGACCACGAAAAACTGGAGGCTGTGGCAGCGGGGCTGCAGCAGGAGCTGCAAAGGCAGGAAATTCTGTCTTATAAACCTTCACACACACACCCCAAGCATAGCCCCCATCAGGGCCTGGTGGGCAGAGGACAGAGAGGGGGCGGAAGTAGTTTGAGTTATTTCTAAGCTTGTTGCCTGATTTTTTTTTTTTTTTTTTTTGCAGTATGCGGGCCTCTCACTGTTGTGGCCTCTCCCGTTGCGGAGCACAGGCTCCGGACGCGCAGGCTCAGCGGCCGTGGCTCACGGGCCCAGCCGCTCCGCGGCATGAGGGATCCTCCCGGACCGGGGCACGAACCCGTGTCCCCTGCATCGGCAGGCGGACTCTCAACCACTGCGCCACCAGGGAAGCCCCTCAGCAGCTCTTTAATGACCTTTTTCTGTCTTCTCCCAAGTCCCCTCCAGCCAAATGAAGGAAAACCGGGGACAAATCCTGCCCTGACTGGGCTGGGCTGGACCGGATTCTGAACTCCTTTTAAGAGCTGTTTCCTAGGGGCCACTGGAGAGAGAGGTGAGTCACAAGGTCCCTAAAAAGGGGCCTTCCCTCCAACAACCACTCATGATTCCAGCTTCCCCGCAGCCATGTACCTGGTTACTCTTTTGCCTCTTTATTGCTCATTCAATATTCATCTGTCAAAGGGCAAGATGCTAATGTGTATTATTAAAATATCAATAGTTTATGAGTGAACTTTTATGGAGAGTACAGTTAAAGGAAGGCTGCTAGACCACCTCTGTCAGCAGCAACGGAGAGGAACAGTCCTTCCGTCTCTACTTTTTCCTAACGTATTGGATGAGTGGATGGCTGAACCATTACTGTATACATATTGTGCGCCAGGAATGTCTCTAAAGCTCGCACGTGCTGGATTTCATTTAGTGCTCACAGCCGTCCTGGGAAGGGTGTACAATCCCATTTCCACTCTAGAGACAAGGAATCTGAAGACCAAAGAGATGTATCCAGAATCACAGAGGTTCTAAGTCTTGGGGCTGAGACTCAAACCCCAGCTTTGGACTTCAAACCCAATGTTTTTCCCCCCAAGTTGAAGCCTTGAAAATACAAATGATCTTTTGGTTTTTATCTGTTTCCTTCACCCGCCCAAATTAAACATTCATTTCCTGACCTAAGTTTCACAAAAGGGGAAAGGAGAGAACAGGAAATCATTCTGTGCTTTCACACAGACCCATTTCCACAAAGCCAGCCTCCACTTTAGAGGTGTCTAAGTCAGTTCCCAGAATCTTTTCTGCACATTGAGAATCTTAGAACTGAGGGTAACAGTGGAGGTGATGTCATCAGACTTCTCCCTGTTAGAGGTGAGTAAACTTGAGTTTCTTGGAGCCGCATAATGAAGTGATTAAGTCTCTAGGATAGAGTCATAAGTTTGATTTCAACTCTGTGACTAACTTACTGTGTCACTGACTACGGTACCTCTCTTGTCTCTGAGCCTCTCTCCCTTTCTGTATGTAATACCAAGATAGTAACAGTGTCTCATAAAATGGTGTGAGGGTTTCAATAAGAACATGCACATCACGTGCTGAGCAGAGTGTCTAGCATGTAGTAAGTGCTCAACAAACGACACTTATTGCTATTAATATTAAGTCGACTTGTGGAAGACTCCAAGACCCTCCCACCAAAACTTTTCAGCAAAACCAAGCCCCTTTGCCCCTCTCTTCCCTGCCCCCTCCCTTTCACCATTAGCCATTTTCATATCTTGGCCCTTTGGAGAAACCAACTGGTTCTGCTCCCACCCTGTGGTTGCTTGAGTTTTGTTTCCATCCCCTTAAGTCACAACAAGGTATCCAGGGTACTCAGATTCTCTTCCAAAACTTAGCTGCATCCGGGTCAGGAAAATGGCAAAGGAAATGGAGCCTGGTCCTCAAAGGCCCCGCGTCCACAGGTTACAGTGTGCGTGGCAGAGAGGAAGCACGGAGAGGAAAGGACACGAGGATCACGGAGGAAGGGCTGCCCAGCTAGCCCACGCCCCTGCACACCCTGACAGACCCGACAGCCTCTTCGGTCTGATCTTTGGCTGAAGCCTCCCCCAGCCCAGAAGGCCAGGGAGTGGAGGGTGTGGGAGCTATGCCTGGGAATGCAGGGCTCAAGGCTTGTGGAGTCCTTGTCACAGGTCTAAGGCCCTCTCCAGACCTGGCACTTCAAGCTGTGGGTTGCAAACTGGACCCCTTCTTGCTGAGAAGGACTATAATGTACAGCAGGGGCCTGCAGCCTGTTAGGAAGCGGGCTGCACAGCAGGAGGTTAGCGGCGAGCAAGCAAGCTTCATCTGCTGCTCCGCATCCCGCATCGCTCGCATTACCGCCGGAAGCATCCCTCCCCTCCCCTCCCCCACCCCCACCCTCCCGATCCGGGGAAACCGTCTTCCACAAAACCAGTCCCTGGTGCCATAAAAGTTGGCGAGCGCTGAGGTAGAGGTTTCTGCCAACTGCAGGGCCTCCTAACACCAGCGTGTCCTCGGGAAATGCCTTCCTGGGGAGGAGTCTAGCCTGGCTCGGGGGGTGCCTTTAAACCCAGACACTGGGTGGGTTTCGACAGTTTGGTTCTTGGAGGCAGGTTTCCTTGGCCTGCCTCGGGAGTAGACGAGGCTGTGCTGGGCCAGACCTGAGGAGCACTAGCTGTGGGAGTGTGCCCCCAAAGACGGCTGCTACAGCATAGTACCCCCGAAACACACTCTTCATTGGATGTGCCGTGGATACTCCTCCTTTGAGACGTGGCTGCAGGGGCAGCGTCCATGTCCCCTACTCTAAACCCAGGTGGGCCTTTGTGCCTGCCCCCAACCAGGGCAATGTGTGAACGTAATACCGCTGGGCTTGGGCAGTGCAGCCCCGTCCGGCTCCGGTTCCCTCTCAGGACGCTCCCTCTAAGCATCCAACCACCACCTTCTGAGGATCCACGTTATGAAGATGTCCAGGCCACGTGGAAAGGGCACGTGGGCCTGGTGGACAGCCCCGGCTAGCGCCTCAGCCAACAGCTGGTATCCACCCCCAGAGGGATGAGCGAACGAGCCTCCAGATGATTCCAGCACCTAGCTTCTGCCCCAGCAGAGACCCCAGACCTGTGGATCCGAGGCAATCTCCCCACTGTGCCCTGTTTGAACTCCTGACTCACAGAATAAATGAGCATAATAAATGGTGTTAAGTCACTATGTCTTGGCGTGGTTTGTTACCCAGCCATCATAACTGGAACACCACTCGAATTAAATTAGAATGTTTGCTATCTCCCTCGCAAATCCAGCCCTCACTTCAGACTTGCACACTGTTCCCTCCTCTGCAGGTCCCGTCCCTCCTCTTCCTCCCCCTCCAAAAGGCAGGCTCCGCCTTAGCAAAAAACACTCCCAGGAAGAGCCTTTGAATCTTCCCCTTTCAGAGTCCCAGGACCTGAAGATCCCCACTCTTCCTCGTTCCTCTGTGCGGGTCCCCGAGTGTCCCCACGAGGCAGCTCCCCCAGGTGTGGGTGGGCCCGGCAGGCGCCCGGCTGCTCTCGGGGACAGGGACGGAACATGCAGACTTATTTCCCCTACACGCACCCCGGTCTCATGAAGCTTCACGCTCGGCTTGCTTCCTCTCACACTGACGTGACCGATGAGGCCCATCTAACCTCCAGTGCGAGGAGACATCGATTCTCACAAAGGTCATTATCTTCCTACTCTGGCTCCCCCCACCCCGGCCCCATCTCCTAGGTAGGCTTTCCTGGAACAGGATGGAGGGAGGCACCCTTCCCCGGCCCGGTGTCTGGGGACCCACCGCTCCAAGCCAGGCGGAGAGGGGATGCCCTGGGAGCCGCGCCCTGTCACTCACAGAGGCACCAGCAGTGCCGCGCAGGCCATTAGGCGGAGGGCCGGCGCCCTGCTCACTCACCGGGCAGCCATCGGCAGGATGTTAGACGATCACAGGGCGGCCATTCGTATGATTTATTCAAATGCTCATTACAGTCAATCTATTTTTACACAGAGGTAAAGATGTGCGCTGATAACGGTTAATCATTTAAAATTCCGTGGACGGGATGGGAGCCAATGTACTATCAAAACCGCAGCCGCTCAGCCCCCGGGAGCCCCCGAAGCAGGGTAGGGAAGCTGTGCAGCCTCAGGCCAGCCCTTCCAGCTGACATTGCCTGAGCGGCGCCTAGGTGGAGGGTGCACAGGGGAAACAAGGAGCAGGGAATCCCAGACTAGCCTCCAGGAGCTCACAGCCTCGCTGAGGGCACACAGCGAAGCGCGGGCAGAGGCATGCCCAGCAGAGGGATGAGGCACAGCATCTCAGAAGAGGGAGAAATCACCTCTGGCTGGATTACCGAAGGAGGTCGCAACGAACAGACTGGACTCAGGCCAGGGCCTACAGGCGGGAAGACTTCTGCCAAGTGGGAGAACCAATATGAGCAAATACACAGACGGATAAGGTGGGGAGCAGTTTCTGTGCTGATGGAAGGGAAGCGACCAGCAGTATCTCCTTTTCCCTCCCTCATGTCTCTCTAGAAACAACCAGACATAAAAGCAAGCGCGAGCTATGAACTTGGCCCAGGTCCTCCTCTCACGGCCTCCCAAGCTTAGCCTGCCCTTGCAAACTCAAGAGCTTCCCTCTCCAACACTCAGGACACGCCTAACACGTCAGGTCCACCTTAACGCACAATCAATACAGTCTAATTAAATAGGATGTCATGTCACAGGGCCTCTTCGTCACTTTCAGACCTCATCTAATTAGAGGTCCACTGTATTTCACATTCTGACTAGCTCATTGAGACAGGGTGCGTCTCTCACACAATGCAGGGCTGTGAAAGATCAGGTTCAGGGCTGGTCTTTAACCCATAACCTTATTGAGTCAGCGTGGAAAATGCCAATCAGAGTTACTCACAGTTCACAGTCCCTTTTCTGGTGAGCGGCATGGAGGACGGCCAGCCTCAGAGTCCTGCTCCAGAGTCAACCTGTCAGTGAAAGAAAACATCTTTATAGACTGTGTATGATTCTGCTGGGAGCGAGAGGCAAGATCGGATGCGGGTAAACTCAGAAGTGGGTCCTGCTCCGGAGCACAGGCAGGGCCGGCAGCCACTGTGTCCCCACTGCTGAGCGGGGGTAGTTTCCTGAGCAAGGAGCTCCTGGTGCAAAACGACGGTTGTTTAGAGGACTAACCAGGACGGAGAGACAGGATTTCTTGCGAGTTTCATCCCCTTCCCCAGAGAAAAAGAGGCTCATGCCTGTGGGGAGCCCTGAGCCGACCAAGGCAATGATCATTTACTGATGCCACCTGTCTGACGGAAGACCCCGTGCAGGGGGGACAGAGCTGAGCAGCCCCTGGGGAAGCTGGCAACCTATATGGGGGAGCTGCCCAAACAAGCAAACACCACCACCAATGCTGTGGTTTACGGCAGGATTATGGAAAGTCCAGATGTAGGAGGGCACTTTCAAGTAAAAGTGAAGAGTCCCATTGGGTTAGAAGGGAGATGTGTGTGGAGAAGAATGATGGGGGCGTGACTGGAAAGATCAGAAAACGTGACTGCTTTCAATTTTCTTCTTGGGATAAAGCAATAACAACAAGAAGAAAAACCCAGCACATGTTTATCAGGTGTCTCTGCTCCGCGAGCTACACTCTCCACGTGCAGCAGGAATGAAATCCACAGCTCCTGTAATAAAAGTGCCACCGCGTCAGTGGCGAAATAAGAATATCCATATGAAACATCATCCAATAAGACGAGAACATACATAAGGTAGTGCTGAACTGTGTGGTAGAGACCATAACTCTCTCCACAGAGAAACAAAGTTGGCGACAGCTGGGGCCTTCAAAGAAGTTTTCAGGGGGAGGGAGACCTTGACTGGGGTCTTGGAGGACTGGTCAGCAAAGATTCGGCTGGTGGAAGAAGAGAGACGGCATTCCAAGAGAGGGAGCACTCTGAGCAAGGGTGACGGGGGAAAGCATGGAGTGACCAGGGACAAGGCAGGGGCTGAGAGACCAGAGGAGGGAGTAACGCTGAGTAAGCAGGGAGGGGCCAGAGCATCCGGGCTCCGAGTGTCGGGCAGAGAGGCCAGGCTTGCGCTGTGAGCTCCTGGAGCCATTGAAGGTTTTCCGACAAAGGAAGGTCATGAAGAAGAGGGCACTCCCCACCCCACCACTCTTTAGTATTTTCCTTTTAATTAAGACAGAGAGGCTCCCTGGAAGAGGTAGAATTTCAGACAGAAGATTCAGGCATGGGGTGTAATACAGCGCGCTCATGGAAAGATGTCCCTCTTGTTCATGACGACGTCGCCCAGGACGAGGCACTTCCTCTGGGGCTGGAAGATACTAATATCTCCAGGACCAAGACTGGTGACTCACGCAAGGACCTCAGAGACAAGACCAGATCACTGAAGGCAAGTGCGTGAGGATGAGGACTGCACCTTATGCATCTTTATAGCCCAGCATGTGTCAGGTTCTCAGCAAGTGTCTGTTGAAATGTTCAGTGATGGACTCTGTTCATTCTAATCAGTTTTCACAACCAGCCTCTGGCTGGCAATGGGCTCCAACTTATAATCTTCTAAACTACTGACACATTGCTACTGAGCATACGTGAACTCAGTACAGGAAGTTTCTATAGGCTGAATTGCAGGGGGTGGGGATTTATCCCTGCCCTCTTGGGACTGTCGAGACACCAGCGACTTGCAAGAAGATATGGCAGACTTGCCATTTGCACATGATGCTAAGCTGTGAAGGACGGCCACTCTGCTGGGGAGATGGATTCTGATGGGCAGTGTTATAAAACTTTGAACAAGCTAAAAGGATGGCCCAAAACTAAAAAGTTAATTTCTTCCTCTACCAGTTTTTATTTCTTGCACAATAACATCATGACAACCATAAATTAAATAAATTTGAAAATTTAAAAAAATTGCCCACAATCCCATCACTCTAAACCATCAAATTATTACAGTCCATGCCCACATGCAAATCCAGTTTAATTTTTTACACAGTTGTAGAAAAAGATTTGACACGAATAAACATACCAAACCCTACTCTTACATTCAAAAATCAATTGAAAAAGCACAGATTGGGGTGACTTGTTTTTTTTTTTTTAAAAAAAGACAAGGGTTATTTGAGTTAAATGCAAGCAGAGGTGGAGCCCAGGGTATGGTGTTGCTGCCAAACCCATTACATTGATCCTAGTTGCCTAAATAGCTATACGGTGGCCAACCAAGGGGAGAATGGTCCCCTCACTTTAGACTTATCAATCCACATTACTTTTAGATGAGCTGTGGCATCATATTTTAATAAATTTGACGGTGATGAGTAGAAGAGAGAGGTGAGCAAAGACATCTAGTTCTTTTAACTAAAGTTAAAAGTTTAGCAGTTAAAAGCACAAGCTCTGGAAGCAGACTGTACAGGTGTCCATCCCAGTCCCACCACTTCCTGGCAGTGGGCCCATGGGCAAGTTACTTAACTTCCCTGCGCCTCGGTTTTTCATCTGTAAAATAGGGCTAATGAGGGTTCTGCCTCTGAGGTTGGCTGTGAGGGTTTAATGAGTTCATATACCGTAAAGTGCTTAGAACAGTACCTCACACAAAATAAGCACTCATTGCATGTTAGCTGTCGTTGTTGTTATTTTCCTTATTAGGAGGCCGTGAGACAGAAGATATGGGAGAAGAAACTAGAGATGGACCTTCATTTGTCCCTCTCTAATATGACCCATTGGTCCTACCTAATTCTATTGACTAAAGCAACAATCTCTCTCCCACTAGGTGGTCCTCCAAATATTTAAAGAAACTCTGTGACAGAGAGGCGGCGTTGCTATACACGGTAGAATTAGGGCTAATTGACAGATATTAGAGGAAGCCAATCCTCAGTTCAATACAAGAAAGACTTCTCTAGTCCTATGCACCATCCAGCAATGAGTTAGGCTTTCTTGGAAGGTAGTGAGCTCCCAACACAGCAAAGAGAATCCTGTATTGGGTGAGAAGATGCTCCAGAGAGCATGGTCTCCCAGACTTGGCTTCCCCCATCTGTAAAATGTTAAAAAACATTGTGAGACTGGGAGGGTTGACAAACATGTATATTGATAAAACATTAATAGTGTCTTCTTTCACCACCGTTTCATAAAGTAATTCAACCCCCAAAAGTAAGGAGAGCAAAAAGGGCTGACCACCTTTTGAACTCTTTGAAGTGAATGGAGCATCATGAAAAGCATCCCCCCCACCACCATCTCTGTCTCTTCTCTCTTTCTGTCTCTATCTCTCTCTGTCTCTAACTGTCCATCTCTCTCTCACACACACACACATATACACACATATGTGCACCTGCAACGTCTGCACATTGTCCTTGTTTTTCACTCCTCACCATGCACCAGCAGACACGTGCTGGGGAACCACGTGCGTGATATTTTGGGGCCTTCCAAAGCCAGCAGCCTGTAGTCCTGGAAGGCAAGTGATCACGTCAAAGGCCTTCAGACAACGGCCCTGCAATAACGCAACCAGAATTGAAACTCAGGCCTACCCTACTCACCATGAAGATAAACTTGAATCATAAATGGAATTGAGCATTCACATTTATAAATATGAGGACATTTATGAAATGGTAAATGAGAGAGCTGATGAAAGTTCATTGTTAAGAGGTGGGGAGAAGTATAGAAGAAAGCTTCCCACGGGAGGGAGCACACTAGAACTTGACCCTCCACGCCCAAGGACAGCTGAGTGAGCTCCCACGAAGCATCCTAGGTAAGTTGGAAGGATGAACAGAGATGAGCCTGGGGCTTAGCAAGGACCACAGAAGGCACTAGACCAACCAAGGGCGTCATGGGTTCACACCCGGAGTCCGTCGTTCACTTACCGTGTGGTCTTGGACACGGAACTTTAACCACTCCCTGCCTCAGTTTCCTCATCTGCAAAATGATAGTGCTCGACTAGATGATCCTTAAACCAAAATTCCATCTGACATCTATACATCTCTGAAGCTGCCCAGACTCACCCCCGTATCACAGCTCAGTATATGATGGTGGGTAAGAGTAAAGACACAGGAGTCAGACAGTTCTGAGTTTAAGCCTGGGTCCAGCACTTTCCTAGCCTTAACCTCTACAAACCTCAAGGTTCGCACCTTTAGAAGGGGGATAAGAGTAGCGCCTTTAAGTGAGATGATCACCGAGAGCATTTTGTGCGATGCCTGGAACATATTCATAACGACGAATGAGGCTGCTGTTGCTGTCTTCCGGTGTTAGGAGGGCTGCCAGCCCAGGAGGGCTGGCAGAGTCTGGATGGGAAAAAGGAGGCAAATCGAGAAGCCTGAGGGCTTCTGCATTCATCCCACTGCCTGTGACAAGCTCCTCTGTTACTATCCCAGCCAGACCTTTAGGATGAGGACAAATAGTGACAACCTGTCCTCAGGCACCGAGACTCTCTCTGGATGGTCCCCATCTCTGAGAAGCCTCTTTAGGCACATGAGCAAAACTCCCAAAAGAGAAAGAAAACTTGGGGCTTCCCTGGTGGCGCAGTGGTTAAGAATCCACCTGCCGATGCAGGGGACACAGGTTTGTGCCCCGGTCCGGGAAGATCTCACATGCCGCGGAGCGGCTGGGCCTGTGCGTCTGCAGCCTGTGCTCCGCAATGGGAGAGGCCACAGCAGTGAGAGGCCCGCGTACCGCAAAAAAAAAAGAGAAAGAAAACTTGAATAGACCCTCCCAGGAGGAAATGCCTGCAGGGCCACTCGTCCCCCCACGGTGTGTCCTGTGTCTCCCACCTCATCACCCAAGTCCCCTCTTTGCTCCATATCTGCTCCCCTCGCCCCGTGACGACAGCTCGCTGTGGGTTACATTAGTCCAGTGAGGCTGTCAGTGCCACCATCACAGGCCCTGGCCACCAGGCTCTCAAAGACACAACAACTGGGTAAATGAATGCTGAGAGGATCACCTGGCACTAAATGTGTGGCTCTGAGAAACGCACCCACCCAGCACTGAGGGTGCTGCACAGGCTTCCTCAAAGCCTGATAAGAACAAGGCTGATTCCCCACTGTCCTCAGCCCCCTGAGCTGCAGGCAGTGCTGGGCACCCAGCTGCAGAGGACCTGGAAATTGTCCCTCAGCCATGCTCCCCAGGCCCCGTCCAGGCCCGAGACTCTAAGCTGGACCCCGTTCCTGTAAGTGGGCACCCTTGGAGGTGAGAAAACACCAAGTCCCGAGACATGCTTATTCTCCAATGGGAGCACCCCTGCTCTTCTTCCTGGCCCATCGTCACTGCCCCGCCTCAGGCCTCCTTCTCTCTCCCCAGGGCCCCCAATCGGTCTCCTGGCCTCCAGCCTGGCCCCGCTTTTGCCCATCCACTACCTCCCGCAGCCCGGCATCTTCCTGAAACACAAATTGCGTCATGTTCGTTCCTCCTCAAAACCCCCCAAGGACAGCTCAGTGCCTGGCAGAGGTCACCCACTGGCAGCCCCTAGCTGGCCTCTCGCCTGTCTGATGTTTTTGTAAATTCTGCCAACAACTGAAAAGTGGGACATTTCACATTTGAAAATCCAGGCTCCTAAGTTTTCTCCAAAATTTGGATGACCTAACAACGCTGATCTTGCATTTCCACGTGGCAATCACCAGATGACGCTGAGTATCAGAGGCCCCCATTTTCATCAGGCACGGGTCCTCCTGTTTGCCCCCCAAAGAGAGGGCAGGTGTCGCCTGGAAGCCGCTTCAGTCACAGGGCAGGGCACCTGGAGGCTGACGCACGCTGCTTGCTGAGGGTTCAAGGTGACGACACGGAAGTGGCTCATTACGTTCTCAGCTGCGCTGTTCCCAGCCAGGCCCACCAAGGGTCCCTCCCTCTCTCACGCCCCTGGGCAGCTCCTCCATTCCAAGTCAGGAGACAACCGGCAAAGGTCTTAGGGATTTTTCCAGGAATGCCAGTGACTACCAGGCAGGTGCTGAAGGGGCCCCACCCCAGGGTCCAGCCTCTCCTCACCCCCAACTCAGTGGAGGCTGCGTCCCCTCCCTTTATTTCCATCCCACTGTTCCCATCAAAGCCCTAACAGCACATATTTTGTTAATTGTACAAACCTAATGGGGGAATGCATTGGCAAAAAGGGTAATGGCCATCAGACCAGCAATAAAACAAAATTAATGGCCTATAGGAAGAAATCATGTCCACTTAATCCCGGCTCTGAAACTCTAATAGAATAATGGAATACCAGCAGAGGGGTTTTTCTCTCCATGCAGATTGCTTACACCATGTTAATCACTTGCAAAGCAGGCCACATACCACTCCGCTCACATGACCCTCCAGGGAAAGTAGCAGACCAGAAACATTTAGTGCCAGGCTCATTACTGACATGCATCACCAGCAGCAACACCTTCCCCCATCCCTGCCTCCCCAGGTGACTCCAGGACAGCCAGCGTGAGGTGCCATTGAGAGTCATCGGGTGTGGTAGGCCGGAAAGTGAGACACATGATACCTAATAATAGCAGACGTTTATTGAGTGCTTACTGTGTGCCAGACACTGGGCTGGCTGAGCACTTTCTATGTACTGTATTATAACATCTTCATCTTCTGGAGCTGCAGAGTCCATCAAGATAGCCACTAGCCACATCTGGCTTTTTAAATACAAATTCTAATTAATGAAAGTTAAATAAAATCTAAAATCCAGTCTTCAGCCTCAGTGGCCGCATTTCGGGTGCTCAACAGCCCCATGTGGCTAGTGGCTGTGGTACTGGGAGCTCCGGCTAGACGGTGTTTCCGTTGGCACAGGCGGTTGTACTGGACAGTGCTGCTCCAGAACTTTGAGACCGTTTTAGCTCGCCCGTTTAACAGATTCCGAAATCAAGGCACAGAGAGGTGAGGCAAGCTGCCCAAGATCATGGCTGATCTGGGTTCTAGCCCAGGTCTAAGTCAGCCTGTCTCTGGAATCCCGACCCTCCGCACTATTTCTTTTTTTTTTTTTTTTTTTTTTTTTTGCGGTACGCGGGCCTCTCACTGTTGCGGCCTCTCCCATTGCGGAGCACAGGCTCCGGATGCGCAGGCTCAGCGTCCATGGCTCACGGGCCCAGCTGCTCCGTGGCATGTGGGATCCTCCCGGACCGGGGCACGAACCCGCGTCCCCTGCATCAGCAGGCGGACTCTCAACCACTGCGCCACCAGGGAAGCCCCGCACTATTTCTTGATACAATCAGCAGTCCAGGCAGCTGGGAGGCCTTTGGAGGGAAGTGGGCTGTAGAAAGGCCCTTCTGTCCGCTGCAGGCCCCACGACCCCCAGAGAGCAGACAGACCCCAGTGCTCCCCTGGGGTCTCCCCACAGTGAGACCACTATGGGGTCTCAAACCCGGGAAGGTCGTCTGGAGAGGGAGGTCTTCATACATCATCCAGCCCAACCTCCTTCGATTTATGGGTGAAGAAACCAATGCACAGAAAATTAAGTGGCCTGTCCAAGGTCAAACAGCTGATTAGGAACAGAGTTAGGACTACAATCCAGGTTTCCTGACGGCCGGTCCTCACTGGCCGAGGGAGAGAACAGAGCCATGCCCTGAGAGAAGGTGACAGAAGGAGGCGGTGTCCCTCCAGCCTTCCTGGAGGGTCCTGGGCCAGGTCAGAAGAGGCTGGGATGCGCCTAGGGGTACTCGGCTCCGAGGAGAAGAGGCAAGGGAAGAAGAGACGCAGGCACCGGCCTAGAAACCGCAGGGGTTCAAAGCGTGACACTGCATTGCTACTATCTTTGGGGAAAATAGTAGAGCAGGATCTATCGCAATTAAAAATACACATACGCTTTTCCTCAGCCGCCCCAGTTTGAGAATGTATCCTATAAAAAGAAAAGTACCCAGGCATGAGGATAATGCAGCAGCTTCTGCAGTGGGACAAAGTGAAAACAAGCTAGATGTCCACCAGTAGGGGAATGTTTGGGTAACCTGTGGCACAGCTATGCTATCAATAAATGCAACTATTCAAAAGAACGAGTTAGAGCTCCATCTTTTGCCGTGAGAGATGGCCGCAATGTTCCAAGTAAGAAAAGTAAGTAGCAGACTGATGTGTGCGGTGTGATTCCATTTTTGTAAAAGCGGAGAAAACTCCAGATTGAGTGCATCCACGTGCATAAGTCTGTGTGAGCACAGAGGTGGTGTGGAAGGAACAGCCCGGATGTTCACGTGGGCGCGAAGGCCCACCATTGGTAGCACATCTGTGCCTTGTTTCGGGTTGCAGAGAGCGCTGCCACTTCTGTAATTTTTGAAAAAAAACTCGATAAGGAAAAGAAAAATAATTGATAGAAGAAAGAAAAAGAGGTTGGACTTCGGAGGCAGCCAGACCAGACTGCAAACCTGCTTACTTACTGGCTACGTTGCATCAGGCAATTTCCTTAACCTCTGTCCATCTTGGTTTCCTCACCTGGAAACTGATGATAGTAATATCATAAAGGGAGGTTGAGGAGAGATGGATGAGAAAATGAATTTAAAGCTACTCAACAGCCTGGGCCTTTTTATCAATGTTGAGGGACTAGTCTGCCCAGTACACAGAGGTACTTTCTGGATCGACCCTGCTGGCCACTGTCATAGGACTTAACCAGATGCTTCTCAGGGCCCCCATATTCTGCCTTATATACAGTTCTATTATGTCTATCTCCCTCCCAGACTGTAAGTTCTTTGTGGGCAGGAACAGTACCCTGCTGATTTATTCATTCATTCGATCATCCATTTATTCCATTTATTATTAAGTTAATAATAACTGAATAATTATGTGTTAGGCATACGCACCAAGCACTGTGTCTGACATTAGAGATGTAACAGTGAACGAAACAGAAAAGTCCCTGCTTTCGTGGGGCTCGCATTCTAATGGGGGAAACAAACTATAAATACAATTGTACAATGTCAAGAGGTGATAAGCCATAAGAAAAAAATTCAACAGGCTTGGGAGCAGAAGTGGCTGAGAAGGGAGGGGCATCTTAGAGAGAGGGGACAGGAAAGAGCCTCAGAGCTCCTGAGAAAGTGCTCTTCGTGGCATATGCCGCAGACCCAGTGACGTTAGTAGTTACGCAGATGATGTTAGTTTAAGAACAAAATAAAAATAGATTTGATGGAGAGCAGAGAACAATTAAGACATCTTAGAAAGCATCCCTTCACTTCTGGGTATATACCCCAAAGGATTGAAAGCAGGGACTCAAAAAGACAATGTGTACCCCATGCTCATAGCAGCATCGTTCACAGGAGCTGAAAGGTGGAAGCAACCTAAGTGTCCGTGGACGGATGACGGATAAACAAAATGTGGTCTCTATGTAAAATGGGATATCGTTCGGCCTTAAAAGAGGAAGGAAATTCTGACACGTGCTGCAATGTGCATAAACCTGGAGAACATTATGCTACGTGAAGTAATCCAGTCACAGAAGGACAGATACTGTATGAGTCCACTCACATGAAGTACCGAGAATAGTCAAATTTACAGAGACAGAAAGGAGAATGGCGGTTGCCTGGGGTTAGGGGAGAAGAGATGGGGAGTTTTAGTGAATAGATACAGAATATCAGTTTTGCAAGATAAAAAGGTTTTCTAAACGGATGGTGGTGAAGGTTGTACAACAATATGAATGTGCTTAATGCCACTGAACTGTACATTTAAAAATGGTTAAGATGGTAAAGTTTGGTATGTGTATTTTACCACAATTTTGAAGAAGAGGATAAGGGAACCCAGGGCAGACAGAGAGAGTAGGGAACCCCAAGTCTCTGCAGCCACAGTGTGGGGGAACACAAGACACTGGGGCTCCCAGGCCAGTTGGCCAACAGGGGAGGCAACTTTCCTATGGAAACATCTGAGCCAAGGCGATTCCAGAGGGCTGAGGCTGGACGAATGAGACACGATTTAGGGTGAAAAAGAAAAGGAACTGGTGGGAGGTGGGTGGCGACGGACAGCCCTGGGCCCCTTTCTAGTCTGAAACGAAAGACAGTCGAGGAATGTATCTACAGCAATAAAACGGTGAGCAGGAAATCTAAAAGGAGAAGGAATCAGAGGCCAAGAACAAGAGGGGAGGATCTGGTCTTCTAATCTGATTCGGCAGCGAGCAGTATCGTGTGCTGGAAAGGGTTGTAGACAGAACCTAGGGGATGGCGCTGGTTTTCACGTCCCTTTGACCTTCTGTGTGTCGCCCTCACTCTCTGGGTCTCAACTTCTTTGTCTACTGAACCAAGTGGCTGGATCAGAGCAAGAGGAATCTTAAGGTTTTAGGGGTCCACAAACCCCTTGAGACTTTATCCAGAATGGTATTGGTGTGTACATTTTTCTTTAGAGAGATTTCCAAATTTTATGAAGCTTTCAAGGCTGGCCATGTCCCCAGAGAGATTAAGGATCACTGGAGGAGATATTCACTAGGCTCCCATTCAACTGGACATTTCTAAGATTCCGAGAAATCTTGAACTAAATACTAACAAATCTTTGGGCCTCAAAGAAATCAAGATGTTTATTCCTGCCTTGCCTGCAACAAGAGATATTATACAAACGAAGTAAAATAATGATATGTTTTGAAAAGCTAAAATTATTTCTCTCATGCAAGTAAAGATGGTTATTTTTGTTGTTTCATGGAAAGCAGGAACAGTTCTGCACCAGGCTTACAGGCAGAGGAGGGAGGCCAGCTTGTCCGGGTCCTGCATCCTGGACAAAGGCCGCACGGCAAAGGGACGGGATGTGCTACGGGTCAACCCTCCTTTGATGGAAAATGAGAAGGCCCTTGATTCCCCTTGTGGAGAGGGGTCTAGTCCAGAAAGGAGAGTAAACACAGCCTCCCCAGGAGGTGCAGCCCAGGCAGAACAAATGCATCCTCTTGTGCCAACAAGTCGTCATCTTGCATCTGGCATAACTTGGGAGGAAACTGTCAACTGCGTGACTGGGAAAGTGGCAGGCTGAGGATGTGTCAGGGAGAAGAGCCCAGGCAGAGGACAGCATCCGCCACCAGAGAGCAAGACCCAGACTGGAAACGTGCGTCCTGACGAAGGCAGGGTCAGCAGGGTAGAGGGGACCTCAGCACAATGGCAGCACCAGCCAGGAGGAGCAGCCCTGAGGCAGTGTCAGAACCACGCACTGTCGGACCTGGATGGGACTTCAGAGAGCATCTATCCCTCCTCCTCTTTTCACATTTGCAGAAACGGATTGACAGAGGGATGGAGACTTACCAGGGAAGTCCAGGATTGGCAGCCTGGTCAATTGCTCCCTTCCTTCACGTATAAAATGTGTTTTGCACGCCAGATGCTTTACTAGGTCGGAGATCAGTAATAAAGGACAAATCAGCTCCCTGCCCCCAAGGAGCCCCGTCAAATGGGAGAGACAGATGCCAGCTGATTAAGGGGCGAAATGTGATCCAGCAGGTACGTAGCCACCACAGAGGAGGGCTCCCCCACTTCAGGCAGGTATATCCAGATGGGGGTGAGATGGGGACCCAGCCGCTCCCTCTCAGACCAGGCAGCGCTGGAGGTAGTGGGAGTATTCCGTCGGCGGGCAAGCCAAGTCAACAGCCGCCAGCATGTGAGAGAAGGGTGCCGGCACGGCAGCCCTGGAAAGGAGCCTGAGGGTCCGGCCCCGCTGGGAGAGGCCATGCGTGGCAGGCCAGGCCCCTCCAAACAGTGCTTCCCGCTCGCTCATCACTTCCTAACTCGCCCCCGGGGCCTGGTCCTGAATATTGTTTCATAACTAACAGAAGAGGGCTCCAGCTTGTTTAGCTGGGGTGAGGCAGATGTGCACAGCACAGCTGATTACGAGGGAATTTGGCTGAGCTGGATGGTTCTGGGACGCTGATTCTCTGCAGAGGGGTGGCTCTGTGGAGAAGGCAACCACTCAGCTGGTGTCCCCACCTGGATCCCCAGATCACAGCGGGATGCTGAAAGAGCATTTGTTTCCCATTGTGCTGAGCCACTAATTTGGCTCCAGGGTATAACACCAATCTGAAAACAAACGGAGTAGGAAAACTGTACCTTTCCTAAAGGAGACCCAATTTCACCATAAACGGGAGGAGCGGGCGGGGGCAGATTTTCCGAGTTCACTGCACGCGCCCTCGGCCTCCTGAGCAGGTCTGGCCGCTGCCCTCTTCGGGCCGGAGTCGCCCGGCTGCCCTGCCATCTGCCGAGCCTCACCTGCTCAGTGCTCCTCTGAGGGGCCTCCAGCAGGGGACAGATTACTCTGATGGCAGGTAGGTAAAATGGGATCCCTTGCTAGCAGTAACTACCCAGAACAATCTCCCTCCTGAGCTGCTGACTGTCTCCACCTGGCACCTGCCAGCCAAAGAACTGGCGGGCGTCACAGACTGGCACAGGCCATCCTCCCCGTGCACAGAGGGGCCCGCGGAGTCCCTCTCAAGGCAGGACTTGCTCAGAGGGCCCTCTGTCGGGCTGCAGTAAGGTCGGCCTGGGACGCCCCTCTGGAATGACACAAAAGCAGCTCTGTTTCTGGCAGAGTGAAGAGTGAGCACCCTCCAGGGGCAAAGGGGAAGGAAGAGCTGGTGAGCAAGGCCCCTGCAGCAGATGCTTTCTCAAGACTGATGGGCAAAACCTCCCGGAAACAAGAGGCCCTTCTCTTAGGGAAACTGCCTTTTGTGGCTTAAAATAACTGAATTGGAGAACCTCCCCTGTGATGGTCTTGAAAACAAACTAGCAACCCCACCACTTTACTCTCAGCCTCCCAGCAGACAGGCCAGAGTTTCTATGACAAAGAAACCAGCATGTGATTTAGCTATCCAGTAACCTCATAAATTCAACATATAGGTATGTAGTATAGTATGAAACACTGGAAAGTAAACAATTTTTTCAAAATCTCTGAGCAGTCAGAGTACATGTCACAAAATCTTTCCACTGAAGTTTAGGAACCTTACTCATAAGGAAACTCCCTGGCTTCACTTAGAGCTTTTTACTGATTTTATACACATTTCTAACAGGCTCAGTTATCTGGTCCCTTGGGTCTCAGCTGATTAGAAGCAATAAAAGAGGAGAGGGCTTGAGCTTGCCAGAGGCACGCTGAGGCGATGGAGGGCTGACCAAGGAGAAAACTAAGGGAAACTTCGTGAATCATCACATAAGTTTCGGTCATGGTCAGGATCAGTTACTCAGGAGGTTAGGGAGGATGTCCACTGCTGATGTTTAAAACACCTTTGGGGCTTCCCTGGTGGCGCAGTGGTTGAGAGTCCGCCTGCTGATGCAGGGGACGTGGGTTCGTGCCCCGGTCCAGGAAGATCCCACATGCCGCGGAGCAGCTGGGCCCGTGAGCCATGGCCACTGAGCCTGCGCATCCGGAGCCTGTGCTCCGCAACGGGAGAGGCCACAGCGGTGAGAGGCCCGCGTACCACAAAAAAAAAACAACAAAAAAAAACACCTTTGGAGGACTTTAATAAGTAAACCTTCAGCTATCCAGAAAATCCCAAATAAGTCTCCTTCTTGATGCTTCCAGGCTGCTGGTTTCTTCCTGTAGGTTGTCTTGAGCTTGTTTAGAAGCTGCTTGTATTCGTTCCTGGTAGGCTCATTCATTCACTCACAGGAATTGACTCCTTGGATGCTGGAGCAGCCCAACGATGTACAAAGCTAGATGAAGGTAGGGGTTGTTTTGATACATCACGCGTGCGCGCACACACACACACACACACGCACTCCAGGGGCACCTATTACACATTAGGTGCTCAACAGTTACAGGTCGTACAGATGTTAGAAAACACATCTAGAAATGGAGGGACAGGCCAGTCAGACTGTCTTTTTTAAAAAATATTTATTTATATTTTATTTGGCTGCGTCAGGTCTTAGCTGCAGCACGCGGGATCTCTGTTGCCGCGTGTGGGACTTTTAGTTGCGGCATGAGAACTCTTAGTTGCGACATGTGGGGTCTAGCTCCCTGACCGGGGATCGAACCCGGGCCCCCTGCACTGCAGCACGGAGTCTTAGCCACTGGACCACCAGGGAAGTCTCCAGACTGTCTTTATTTGTTTTTGGCTGCGCTGGGTCTTTGTTGCTGCACACAGGCTTTCTCTAGTTGCGGTGAGCGGGGGCTACACTCCCTTGCCGTGTGCGGGGTCTCTTGTTGCAGAGCGCTGGCTCAGGGCGTGTGGGCTTCATAAGTTGTGGGACTTGGGCTCAGTAGTCATGGCGCACAGGCTTAGTTGCTCCGTGGCATGTGGGATCTTCCCGGACCAGAGATCGAACCCATGTCCCCTTCATTGGCAGGCGGATTCTTAACCATGCTCCATCAGGGAAGTCCTACCAAGCTGTCTTTTGACCCTGTCCCTAGCTAGTCACATGAGAATCTTTGTGGGGAGGGGCTATAAAATTTCAGGAGTCAACTAAAAATGTCATCTTATCAAAACTTTAAACTGCTCTACCAAGAAAAACAAAAAGACAACACGGCATCGGGCCTGAAAAAATGTGGAAAAGATTCTCCAGTTCATCTTAGAGAAACTTGTCACCCCTCTGTGAGTCTGGCTTCCTCATCAATAAAACAGTTTGGAGCCATCAGTGTCTGAAATGCTTCCAGCTCCCTAGTCAACAGGATCCTAGTTTTATTTAAGGACTGACCCTCTCCACCCCCATGCTTGATTTCTTTTATTTTAACCAAAGCTTTGGAAGGAAGGATTTTGATCAACAGTTCCGGCCTCCAGCCAATCATCCAAAAACATGTGTGTTTTCTTCAGACTCCCTTTAGATCTCTGCCCCAGGTGCCCGACTGGAGGAGACAGCAAGCAACTCTTCATCCTCTCCCCAGCCCCTCAGACGGCACAGATGGTTCAGACGTGGGACATGGCACTATCATTGTTCTGGGGGCAGGAAGTCTTTATGACACTCATAAGGGATGGTGGGCGAGGGGCTGGAATGCCGGCAATTTGTCCTGAAGAATTCAGGTTAATAATTTATAGAGGCATTCTCAGTAAATTTAAGAAAATTGAAATCATATCAAGTATCTTTTCTGACCACAATGCTATGAGATTAGAAATCAATTACAGGGAAAAAAACGTAAAAAAAACCCCAAAAAACATGGAGGCTAAACAATACATTACTAAATAACCAAGAGATCACTGAAGAAATCAAAGAGGAAATCAAAAAATACCTAGAGACAAACGACAATGAAAACACGACAATCCAAAACCTATGGGATGCAGCAAAAGCAGTTCTAAGAGGGAAGTTTATAGCTATACAACCCTACATCAAGAAACAAGAAAAATCTCAAATAAACAATCTAACGTTCCACCTAAAGGAACTAGAGAAAGAAGAACAAGCAAAACCCAAAGTTAGCAGAAGGAAAGAAATCATAAAGATCAGAGCAGAAATAAATGAAATAGAAACAAAGAAAATAATAGCAAAGATCAATAAAACTAAACCTGGTTCTTTGAGAAGATAAACAAAATTGATAAACCATTAGCCAGACTCATCAAGAAAAAGAGGGAGAGGACTCAAATCAATAAAATTAGAAATGAAAAAGGAGAAGTTACAACAGACACTGCAGAAATACAAAGCATCCTAAGAGACTACTACAAGCAACTCTATGCCAATAAAATGGACAACCTGGAAGAAATGGACAAATTCTCAGAAAGGTATAACTTTCCAAGACTGAACCAGGAAGAAACAGAAAATATGAACACACCAATCTCAAGTAATGAAATGGAAACTGTGACTAAAAATCTTCCAACAAACAAAAGTCCAGGACCAGATGGCTTCACAGGTGAATTCTATCAAACATTTAGAGAAGAGCTAACGTCCATCCTTCTCAAACTCTTCCAAAAAATTGCAGAGGAAGGAACACTCCCAAACTCATTCTATGATGCCACCATCACCCTGATACCAAAATCAGACAAAGATACTACTAAAAAAGAAAACTACAGACCAATATCACTGATTAATATAGATGCAAAAATCCTCAACAAGGGCTTCTCTGGTGGCGCAGTGGTTGAGAGTCCGCCTGCCGATGCAGGGGACACAGGTTCGTGCCCTGGTCCGGGAAGATCCCACATGCCGCGGAGCGGGTGGGTCCGTGAGCCATGGCTGCTGAGCCTGCAGGTCCGGAGCCTGTGCTCTGCAACGGGAGAGGCCACAACGGTGAGAGGCCCGCGTACTGCAAAAAAAAAAAAATCCTCAACAAAATACTAGCAAACAGAATCCAACAGCACATTAAAAGGATCATACACCATGATCAAGTGGGATTTATCTCAGGGATGCAAGGATTCTTCAATACATGCAAATCAATCAATGTGATACACCATATTAACGAATTGAAGAATAAAAACCATATGATCATCTCAATAGATGCAGAAAAAGCTTTTGACAAAATTCAACACCGAATTATGATAAAAACTCTCCAGAAAGTGGGCATAGAGGGGACCTACCTTAACATAATAAAGGCCATATACAACAAACTCACAGCAAACATCATTCTCAATGGTGAAAGCATTTCCTCTAAGATCAGGAACAAGGATGTCCACACTTGCCCCTATTATTCAACGTAGTTTTGGAAGTCTTAGCCATGGCAATCAGAGAAGAAAAAGAAATAAAAGGAATACAAATTGGAAAAGAAGAAGTACAACTGTCACTGTTTGCAGATGACATGATACTATACATAGAGAATCCTAAAGATGCCACCAGAAAACTACTAGAGCTAATCAATGAATTTGGTAAAGTTGCAGGATACAAAATTAATGCACAGAAATCTCTTGCATTCCTATACACTAAGGATGAAAAATCTGAAAGAGAAATTAAGGAAACACTCTCATTTACCATTGCAACAAAAAGAATAAAATACCTAGGAATAAACCTACCTAGGGAGAAAAAAGACCTGTGTGCAGAAAAATATAAGACATTGTTGAAAGAAATTAAAGATGATACCAACAGATGGAGAGATGTACCATGTTCTTGTATTGGAAGAATCAATATTGTGAAAATGACTATAGTACCCAAAGCAACCTACAGATTCACTGCAATCCCTATCAAATTACCAATGGCATTTTTTACAGAACTAGAACAAAAAATCTTAAAATTTATATGGAGACACTAAAGACTCCGAATAGCAAAAGCGGTCTTGAGGGAAAAAAACAGAGCTGGAGGAATCAGACTCCCTGAATTCAGACTTTACTACAAAGCTACAGTAATCAAGACAATATGGTACTGGCAGAAAAACAGAAATATAGATCAATGGAACAGGATAGAAAGCCCAGAGACAAACCCACGCACCTATGGTCAACTAATCTATGACAAAGGAGGCAAGGATATACAATGGAGAAAAGACGGTCTCTTCAGTAAGTGGTGATGGGAAACTGGACAGCTACATGTAAAAGAATGAAACTAGAACACTCCCTAACACCATACACAAAAATAAACTCAAAATGGATTAGAGACCTAAATGTAACACCGGACACTATAAAACTCTTAGAGGAAAACCTAGGAAGAATACTCTTTGATATAAATCACAGCAAACTCTTTTTTGATCCACCTCCTAGAGTAATAGAAATAAAAACAAAAATAAACAAATGGGACCTAATGAAACTTAAAAGCTTTTGCAAAGCAAAGGAAACTACAAACAAGACGAGAAGACAGCCCTCAGAATGGGAGAAAATATTTGCAAATGAATCAACAGACAAAGGATGAATCTCCAAAATATATAAACAGCTCATGCAGCTCAATATGAAAAAAACAAACAACCCAATCCAAAAATGGTCAGAAGACCTAAATAGACATTTATCCAAAGAGGATATACAGATTGCCAACAAACACATGAAAAGCTGATCAACGTCACTATTTATTAGAGAAATGCAAATCAAAACTGCAATGAGGTATCACCTCACACCAGCTAGAATGGCCATCATCAGAAAATCTATGAACAACAAATGCTGGAGAGGGTGTGGAGAAAAGGGAACCCTCTTGCACTGTTGGTGGGAATGTAAATTGATATAACCACTATGGAGAACATTATGGAGGTTCCTTAAAAAACTAAAAATAGAATTACCATATGACCCAGCAATCCCACTACTGGGCATATACCCAGAGAAAACCATAATTCAAAAAGACACATGCACCCCAGTGTTCATTACAGCACTATTTACAATTGCCAGGTAATGGAAGCAACCTAAATGCCCATCAACAGACGAGTGGATAAAGAAGATGTGGTATATATATACAATGGAATATTACTCAGCCATAAAAAGGAACGAAATTGGGTCATTTGTAGAGACGTGGATGAATCTAGAGACTGTCACACAGAGTGAAGTAAGTCAGAAAGAGAAAAACAAATATCGCATATTAACGCATATATGTGGAACCTAGAAAAATGGTACAGATGAACCGGTTTGCAGGGCAGAAATTGAGACACAGATGTAGGGAACAAACGTATGGACACCAAGGGTGGAAAGCGGCGGGGGACGGGGTGGTGGTGGTGTGATGAATTGGGAGATTGGGATTGACATGTATACACTGATGTGTATAAAATGGATGACTAATAAGAACCTGCTGTATAAAAAAATAATAATAAAATTCAAAATAAATATAATTTTTAGAGGCATTTCTTTAAAAAAATTTTTAAAAGCTTCTGAAACAAATTGCGCACAAATTGTGTGATATTTGAAGGAAATTTGCCAGTGTTGCTCAGTGAAGCATAATAAATATATGCGGCCCATAATAATAAGTTACTTAAACTCAGGGCACTAAATGATTTATTAATTGTCTCCTAATGCTTTCCAGCTACGACTAAAACCAAGAGTGTGGCCATATTTCACATACCAGTTCATAATGCCTCCAACGCCAAACAGCATGGCTGCCGCTAGCTATTGCGTCCACTTTTGATTCTGGTCCCCGACTCTGCAGATGGGCCTGGAGCAGGGCCCGAAGCTGAGGGGACTGCTGTTGTCAGCAAAGGGGTAGATGCACCCCAAACACATCCCAGCCCACTGACTTCTCCCATGGATGTTCATTTTGCCTAGAGTTCCCCTCCCCAGGGTCCCCTTCCTGTCCACCTCTCCCACCGCCGTCAGTACATGCTGCCCCTAGGTAGATATTAATCCTGGGAGACCACAGGCCATTGTCTCCTGGGATGCCCAGCACCAGGCTCATAGCCCCAAGTCTTCTCCGGCAGCGGATGGTGAGCCAAAGAGAATCAGAACAGAGATGGGAAATGGAACACCAAGACCTGCCCTTTCTCGAGGACAGGCTGACCCAGTGGGGAATGTGGATTTCTGCTGTCATATCCACTTATTGGGCCTCCTCCCCACCCCTAGTGCTCCAGACATTAGCCTCTGCTCCCTGGGAGACTCTATTCAGACCGGTGCCCAGAGCCACCTGTAGTCCCAACCCTCTCTTGGGACTGTCATACCCACGCAGCTGCGCTGACCGTGTGTCTGGCAGGAGGGAACATCACCAGCAGACTAGAAGTCTGTAGCCAGATATGCCGCCTGCAGGTGGCTGGACAACTAGGACAAGGTAGGGTCCCAGGAACTGAGTGACTGGAAAATTGCAGAGACTGAGTTCAAGGGGTGAAACGATTCTCCAGGCCTCTTTGCTTCCCCCAACATGCTTCTCTCCTGTACCACCATCTCAGAATCGTGCCATCTTCTACCAGGTACCTGAGGCTGGGAAGCATCTTTCATTCTGCCTCTGCCCTCCTTTTCACTTCCACACCCAATCTAGGGGGTTTCACTCCCAAAACACATTTCTCAAATTTATCCCTTCGCATCTCCACTACCGCTGCATAATTCAGAGCTCAGGGGTGAAAATCAGCAGCTCTTACCCAAGTTTTGTGGGATTTGCACAGAGTTCCTGGTTCTGTTCTATTTTTTTTAAGGTAATATGTAATCTGGTTCAAAAATCAAAAAGTATATAAAAGTTTACACTGAAATGTCTCCCTCCCATCCCTGTCTCCCACTTGCTGAAGCAAACACAAATATAGATTCCTGTTTTCCCATTTTATGCACATTTTTCTGCACCTTGGTGGATTTTTTTCTTTTTACACTTAATATATTTTTGGAGGTCTTTCCATATCAGTACAAAGAGAGCTTCCTCATTCCTCTTTTTTTGTTGTTGTTTTTGATGGCCCACACAGGGATCATTCCTCTCTTTTTTTTACAAATTTTTAAAAAATTTATTTATTTGTATGCGTTGGGTCTTCGTTGCTGCATGCAGGCTTTCTCCATTCCTCTTTTTAAATGCATAGTATTCCGTTGTCAGTATAGTCCATAATTTAGCTAATTGGTCCCCAATTAATGGACATTTGGGTCCTTTCCAGTCTTTTGCTATTGCAAATAATGTTGCAAAGAATAAACTTATGGGGACTTCCCTGGTGGTGCAGTGGTTAAGAATCCACCTGCCAATGCAGGGGACACAGGTTCGAGCCCTGGTCTGGGAAGATCCCACATGCTGTGGAGCAACTAAGCCTGTGCGCCACAACTACTGAGCCTGCGCTCTAGAGCCCGTGAGCCACAACTACTGAGCCTGAGTGCCACAACTACTGAAGCCCACGTGCCTAGAGCCCATGCTCTGCAACAAGAGAAGCCCCCACAATCAGAAGCCCGTGCACCACAACGAAGAGTAGCCCCCGTCGCCACAACTAGAGAAAATCTGCGTGCAGCAACAAAGACCCAGTGCAGCCAAAATTAAATTAATTAATTAATTAACTTTAAAAAAAAAGAATAAAGTTATGCACATGTCATTTCATATAAGTGCAAGTATACTTTTAGGATCAATTCCCCAATATGAAATTGCTGGTCAACAGGCATATGATTTATAATTCTGATAGCTACTGCCAAATTGCCCTCCAAATGAGGTTGTACTGATTTACACTGTAAGTCAGCCTGTTTCCCCGGAGCCTTGCCAATACAGTGTGATAACAAACTTTTGGGATTTTTGCCCATTTAAAAGATGAATGAATAATGCTAACTTGAGACAGTTTTAATTTGCATTTCTCTTATTATGTGTAAGATTGAACATCTTTTATATGCTAAGAGCCATTTGTATTTTCTTTTCTGTGAACAGTCTGTCAGGATGATTTGCCCATTTCTTCTATTGGGTTGTATTTTGTTGTTGATTTTTAGGAACTCTTTGTATGTGAGGGAAAACAGCCCCGTGATTTGAGTTGCAAAACTTTTTTCCCCAGTTTGCCATTTGTCTCTTGACTTTGCTTAAAATATTTTGCTGGTGCTTTCTAAAATTTTTAATTTCAATTCCAACAGGCCAGGAGCATTCACTCTCCCATCTGTCGCAGCCCCCTAACTCCCCAGTTTTACAGTTGACTTGCTTTACTGTTTTCAATTCTCAGCCAGGACTGCTGACTGTGTGATGCCTGGAACTGCTGCCACCGTTGTGTGACTCAGAGGAAAGCTGGTCTGAAAACAGCTGATATACAGAGGGTGACAGAGAAAGAACCTGGGGGCTTGCTGATGTCCTTGGGTCACTGAGTTTATCCAACCCTAGAGCAGTCCTGGTTCTGAACTTCATAATATGTAAGAAAATGAATCCCTTACCGTTTAAGCCACTTTGGGTTGGATTTGCCGCTACTAGCAGCCAAAGGCATTCTAACCAATACACACCTTGAATGTTCTAGCAAAAGTCTGGTCCCTTCCAATCCATCCCCACCGCTGCTGAGGCCTGTGTTCTAGAATATAAACCTCACAATGCCACTCCCCTAGTTTAATACATTCCATAGCTCCCATCACCTGCAAGATACGATCCAATTGTCGTAGCACTCAGTCCAACCCTGCCCCCTCCTCCCCGCTCCATGGAGGGGCCTTTCCCTCCTTCTCCTAATTCCCAGGACAGTCTGTTCCGTCATCACCTCCTCCAAGCAAATTGCAGACCAAGTCCCTGTCCCCACCCCATCACCGCCATGAGCATCCAGTGCTTTCCCCTAGGGCTGCACCCACCTCGTTGTCTATACATCTTTTTACATGCCTGAGCCCCTACCCTGCTCATTCCCTGTGAGCTCCTTGAAAGTGGGGACAATATCGTGTTTATTCTGCATCCCTAGCTCTGGACCCAGCCCGTGGCAGGCGTTCAGGTAGTGTCTGCAGACCTGAACGGAGCTCCCCAGTCTCATCTCATGCGTTCCCCCAGATGCCCCCTCAGACCTCCTTCCTACCCAAGTCCACGTCACTCTATAGAGAAGCTAGAAGAAAGGTCCCATCGGAACGGGCCTGCTCTAGGGAGGGAAGCAGATGACCAATTAAATCACCGAATTAAGCCGCGCTGGTGGCCTCGAGGCCTCAGCACATCACCTACTGCACCAGGAAGTCAGGGTGAAGAGGTGGGCTCCAGCCGCTTAACCAGCTGTGTGAGCACAGATAAATCACCTAAGCCCTCTGTGCTTCAGCTTCCTTATTTGGGAAAGAGGGATGAGATGAAGATGTACTGAGTGCAATCAATCGTCTCACAGAAACTGCTTGGTAATAAGAGAGACGCCGCCCCCCGCTTAGAGATGCAAGCAGCCCCTGGAGAATCAGGCAGACACAGACCCCTCACTAGGCGGGCTCTTTTCTAGTTCAAACACCAACGTGGTGACCACAGCGCAGAACTATATTTATGGGAACAATGGGGAGAGGAGAGCGCGGGCAGTCACCGGGCACTTCTGTGCGCAGCCCGTGCCGCGTGGTGCCTACCTGTCCCCCCGCGCGCATCACCGCCACTCTGCGAGAAGCCGCTTTCCGTCCGATTTAGAGAGAGGCGAGGCTCACAGGGGCCCAGCTACTTGCCAGAGTGTCCCTGGCAGGAACCCCGTGCAGCGGGGCTCGGGGTCTCCGCGCGGCTCTTTACTGCCTCGTGCTGCCCCACGCCCCAGGGAATGAGGCCGGCTTGACACACCCAGGACGTGGAGGCTGAGACCAGGGAGGGGGGAGGAGACGGGCATCCAGGGGTGAGAGACGGGGCGATGGGAGCGTGAAGGAGAAGCTCGTAGAAGATTTCTCTCTTGTCACCAGCATGCCTGTGAGTGTGTGTGTGTAAGACCCTGTTGTGCCTGTGTGTGTGTGTGAGCCACGCGTATGATTCTGTGTGTGCGCGCATGTACGTGCGTGTGCGACTGTGTGTTACACGGGAGTGCGACTCTGCCTGGGTGTCTGTGTTGAGGAGGGGAGAACGGGAGCCCGCACGGACTGGCCTCCCTCCGTGCGCACTCACGCGCAGGCCACGTCAAGCCTAAACATGCCTCCCGTGAACTCTGCGTGGCGGCAGCAGCGGGAGACTTCACCTATTAACTCGCCGCTTAACGATGCCCTGCTGTTGCAGGCAGTTGCAACCAGCTATGTGACATCAGCGGGCCCGGCTCTGTTATTAGCCCATGAGTGACCCTGCCAGGCTGCCGAAGGGACCGCAGAGGGAAGGGGGGGGGGGAGGAGACGCCTTTCTGATTCAGCCAGGCTTCCCTGGACGGACCTCCCCGCACCCGGACGCATCATGGCTCCTGGGTCAGAGAGGACTCTGAAGAGGCCCTTCTGCCCACGTGTCTCTCAGTTTTCAAAGACGTTCAGAGCGCAGGGGGAGACACACACCTCTTCCCAAGCCAGCTAACAGAAGCAGCAGCCCTGGCCTCCGGCTGGGAAACGAGTGGGAGGGGGCAGGGGCCACAGGAGAAGAGGCAGCCTTGGTTCCCAGCCAACTCCCTCAGGTCCCCTCGGCACCCACCAGGATTTGTCCCCCACCGGGACCGCTGCTGAGTTTCTCTCTCCTTCTCCCTCTCATTGCATCTGACGCTGTCCGCTGTCCGTGGTGAGAGAAATGGGGCCCAAGGTCACACGGCCTGTCAGGAGCAGACAGGTCTGGAAACACAGCTCCGCCCGTCGCTGCCTAATCCCCTGGCCACTGCTCCTCCAAAGTCCTCTGAGCTCTGCCTGACAATAGTCACAATCAATGATTTTCTCCCTGAGAAGAGCAAAAGAAGACAATATTATGTGGCCTGGACCCTACACAAATTCTAACCCTTTCCCTGAACTCCAGGGAGAAAAAACAACAACAACAACAAACAACATCCCAGCAGCTGGAGAGAACTCATCGTCTGCATTCTCCAAACCCTGTGAGGACCCAGTGTCCCCAAATCAATCTAGACAGGGGCCAACACAGTTGACAATTTCAGTGGAAAGTCCCTTCTTTAACCATTCCCCAGCTTCTTTGCAAAACAAGATTCAGAAACCAAACAACTAAGCACAGAGTGTGACCACTTAGGCCTGGGGAGAAAGGATAACAGTCAGCCAGCCTTCCTTGGCCTTGCCATGCCTTCAAGGATCCTTTTGCCTCCACCCTCTGGGCTTTGTGAATTACAGGGTAATGGACAATAGAAACTTGCTTCCTGGCTCAGACCCAGCTTTTCTAGCTGAAAGCCCTCCAGCAAGTTCTATCCATTTTACAGGCAGGAAAAGTAAGGCCTGGAGGATGCAGGGTCGGCCCAAGCCGAGGAACTGGAGCACACAACAGCGCTGTGTCCGCCAAGATCCTAACTCACAGTCCAGAGCTCTTTGCACTGCCTCCTCCCCACCCCAGCCTGCTTTTCTTTCACTCATTGTAGCCTTGATCAGAAAACCAATTATCACTGCACTAACTCCCAAGCCCGGTCTTCCTGGCAGGAGGAAAATAGTACCCTAGTAGCAAGCTGATATTTGGACGATCTGAGAGCCTCCCAACTGCTCCGGAAGACCCAGCCTTCCCCTTCTAGGACTTAGCATCGCTGCCAAGAGAAGGGGAGAAAGCTTCCAACAAAAGTTTGTTTTCACGGAGATTTTATTTCCTTCGCTGAGGCTCTCCCTCCACAGATTTCTCTTTGTTGGCGGTTGCATTCAGAAGTCACCAGATACACAGCCCCTGACCCTTCGAGCCCTCGGGGGATCTCACGCCTTTATCTCTCCTCCCAGGCCCACAGGCTGCCTGCTCCCCACTCAAAAGGCCCTTTGAGCCACTCTGGAGAGAGAGGGGCTCTTCAAATGGACAGAGCTTCAGTGGGACTGAGCCCTCCACGTCAAGGTGGGGGGAGTGAGGACAGTAAGAGAGAGAGAGAGATGGAGGGGGGCGCGGGGAGAGAGGGAGAGGCAGAGAGAGAGCTGGAGAAAGGGAGGCGGGGGAGATGGAGGCAGGGGCACTGCGTGTCTCTGAGTGTCAGCAACTAACCGCATCCCTGTATCGGTCAGGCGGCAGCTGTGCTCCACGATGATGGGGCTCTAGCTAGGGGCTCAGAAAGAAGGATGCCGGTCTCCCAGGCTGTCCACAGGCCTTGGCTCAACTTGCACCGAGGCAGGAACAGCCCCAGCAAAACTCGGAAGGGGATAACATTTGTCCTAGTTGGACAGACCTTTCGTTTTTGCCCTTTTTGGGAATCAGCTGCCCTCCCGGGTACACAATTTAGAGGTTTTGCTCTGGCCGTCTCTCTGAGCCAGGGAAGAAAGGGGCTAACAATATGAATCCAGGCTTCACGAGCAGCCCTTCCGGGTGTGTGCGTTAAAGAGAGAGGGAGAGAAGGGAGCGAGAGCCAAAGTAAGAGAATCAGGAGGATAAATGCTTAGCTCTGGGGAATAAATTGCTAAAGGTAGAATTACAGGTTCAGGAGGTGGGTGGGATTTAGAGGTGGCAGTGAGCTGCGGCCGCTGATGGAGCCCCAGCGGTCCTTAAGGGCGCCCTCCAGGAGGGGGGTCCTGACACGTGACGTCACGGGCACAGACCAGAGGGTCAGGCAGAGCTGAGTTTGATTCTCGGCCTACAAGTTGCTCACTTTGTGGTCGTGGACAATTTATTTAATCTCTTTGGGTCTCATCTCCATCATCTGCTCAAATAGGGATAACGGCGTCTCAAGGGTGGTGTGAGGACAGACAACAGACCCCAAAAGCCAAGCAGGGACCCCAGCACACACCCCCTCCTGCTGTGAGGACTGGGGTTGAGTTGGACAATCCATACATCTCTTCAGGTTTCCACGGCTCACCATCTCACCCTTATATCCCAGATTGCATGTGGTCAGACAGCAGAATTTTAAACGTTTACGTCTTTAAGTGTCTATTTTAACTTTTGTCAGGAGGAGACAAAGAGAATTTCCAAAGCATTTTTCAAAACTAGTGTCTTATATGTTCTTCAAATGGTCTTATTCCCATTTAATAAATGAAGGAATCAAGAGTCAGAGATAGGAAGTGACTTTTCCAAAGCCACCCAGTAGGTAAGCAGCACAGGTAAGACAAGGCCAAGCCCAGTCAGTGTCTAACACAAACTCGACTAAGAAATGCCACCCTGCACAGGGCAGGGAGGGGGAACAGAGGGGGAAGAGGCTTGGGGCTTCTGCACTAGGGGAAGCCACAAAGGATGAAACATTTTGAAGATGGGGGATTCTAAACAGACTTTTAAAGCCTGGATTTGAAAGACCAGAGTCTGCAGGCAACTCAGAGGGACATCTGTTGGACAAGGAGACAGAGAGAAGAAAACAGCTTCACAGAATTTCTGTGGCCAGAGCAGGAGTCCAAGGAAAGCTGTCCACTACATCTTTGACATGAAGACCCAGGGCAGGGAGCCCTGGGCCAGACTGGGGTGCAGGAGACTGAATAGGTAGTAGAATCGGAATCGATTAAAGTCTGTTTCTCAAGGCAAAGTGAGTTCTAAGGCTGGGCCCTTAATTACCCATCTGCTTACAGAACATGTGTCCAAGATCTCCACTACACGGTGATAAACGTCGAGGGGGGAGGAACTAGAGAAGGTGGCCGGTCCTGGCCTAACGTTAGGACCCGCCAAGAGGACCTGCTGTCGGGTGGCGGGCTCCGTGGCTCACGTTTCCTCTCCGCACGCATCTTCCATTAGGCCAGGGATATAGAAAGATGGGCTGTGACGTTCCTTCTCTCTCCCCTCTCTTCCCATCCTGTTCCGTGGGTCCCCTGACAGCACTGAGCTCTGACCGGCCCTTTAAAAACACTCTCCTAATCTCCTGACCAGTGTTGACCTGCCCCCAGGGCCAGGCCAGGTGGAGTCCCACTTGGACTAGAAGGATGACTCCTGGAGGACGGTCCATCCAGGGAGTCTGGAGTCTCACATCCATAATTACCAGCTCCGGAAAGAGCACCAGCCCTCTGCCTCCCCCAACACACACAAGACCGGCTGCAGGCTTCTAGACTGATCTCCCGCTTAACCAGCTGCAAAGGGACTCTTTCAAAGGGAAGATGAGGAATCCCTCCTGGGTCCAGGGAAGCCACCAGTCTGTATTGTGAAGCAATTTCAGACAGTCTCCTTTGGCTTTCAAATGTACTTAATCAACATGAAAAGGATTGTGAGGGCTGGAGCTCCTACAGGTAGAACTAAGGGAGAAGAATAAAGTTCATAAATCATTTAGCATGCGCTCCAAACAGGGTTGTGTTTTTTTCTTAAAGGAAAAGGCAAGGCCAAAGAAATGGAGCCGTACAGGAAACCCAAGCCGCTGTAACTTCTCCCCAAATGTAGGCTGTCCCCAAGTGGAGTTTATATCATTTTCATCTGCGATCTGACCCTCGATACTGATTTTTCCAGCTTGGGTCCCTCCCCCATCCCGAAGGCTCAGACCAGCAAAGGGGTCAGCACCGTGGAAAGACAGCTGATAAAACAGCTGCACCCCTACCTCCTCTGCAGCCCAAATCAGGGACTGACGGTCTCTCCTCAGCAGCTGACTCCACCCTGGGGCAGCTGGGCCTGAGCTGGGAGCTCCAGGGGGAGGGGACCCAGGCAGCATTCTTCAGGCCTCAGCTCAAATGTCACCTCCTCAGAGGGGCCTTCCTTCCACCCCATGTGGAGCGATGCCTGTGGCCCAGCCACTCTACCATCTCAACCTGTCCTATTTTCCCTGCTGAGCAATTATTACTGCTTTACACTATATTAGATAGATGTTTATTGTGCATCTCCCCCAGCAGGAGGCGAGTTTCATGAGGGCAGAAAATGTGTGTTTCGTGACAATTGAAACCCCAGCACCTAGAACAGTACCTGACATATAGTATAAGTATTCAATAAATATTTGTTGAATGGATAGATAGATAGATTTTTAAAAATGGCTCCTTTCCCCTCATCCAGGGAACATTCCAGATAGAGAAACCCTTGTCTACTCCATAGTAGGAAAATGGTAGTCAAAAGATAGAAGCTGTTGCTGATTTCTGATTCTGACTGTCATTTTAACACAGAATACACTATTCCCGCTCATCAGCCTCACCTTCTCCACCTGCAGAATGGGTATCACGCCGATGAGAGGAAGAAGAAGAGGGAGAAATCAAGGAGAACTAACGCTTATCGACCATCTCCTGCCAGTGCCCTGTGCTAGATGCCTGATTGACAAACACCACCCCGTTTAACCCTCACAACCACCCTGAGATTGATATTATTATCACCTGGTCCCAGAGAAGGACACTGACTGTCAGAAATATAAAGTAATTCACTCAGACTTGCACACTTAGGAAGTGACAGAAAGGGGATTTCAACCCAGGCCTGCAGATCCAAAGCCACTTCTATTGTACATCACACAGTGGCAACACGTTGCAGAGTTTATCCTTTGACCCATGTGAAAGGTGCAACGTCCCAGAGGAAAATCCAGGCTGTGCACGCTAGAATTTGGAGATCCTTAACTTTGCCCTTTTCCAGAAGTTGAGGTGAGACACTTAGGTGGCCAACTTGTCCCAGTTTCCCTGAGACTTCCCAGGTTTCCTCATGAAGGTCCTGTGTCCCAGGAAAGCCCTCAGTCCCAGGCAAACGGGAACAGCTGGTCTCCCCCAGTGGGAGGCAAACACAGCGAGAGACCCTGAAAACTCTGAGCCCAAGAGCTCGGGGCTTCCTGGGAAGGAGCACGGCCTCCACGTGCTTCCACCAGCAGCGACGGGAGGGCCCAGCTGCGTCCGGTCCACCCGGCTGTGTGTCCTCCAACACCGTGCGCCTGGGACTGATGTGCAACACAGAGGTCTCAGCCCACAGTGGCACAGGGGCAGAGCAGGAACCTGTATGGCGTCCTGGCCCCCGTTGCCCCGGATGCAGACTCTGGCCTCAGGACAAGAACAGTGTGGGCTCCTTCCCTGAAGGACTGCAACCTCCAGGACAAGACGACCTTCTGAAAGCAAGGAGGGCAGATTCCTGGAATTCCAGCCAAGGAGCTGAGCAAGAAGAGCAGAATTCAGGACCGCCAAGAAGTTACCAAGAAGCACCATAGGGCCCACGGGGTGGACTGTCCTGGATTCCCAGATCACAGGCACGAACTCGAGGGAAAGGTCACCTCCGTGGGGTTCTCTTTCTGTACAAGAAGCCATCCCTCTATTCCCTGGCCAGGCTTTGGTGGAACGTTTACTGCATACTTTCATTCTCCTGCATCCAGAGGGTCCATCCCCCGGCCCCCCTCCTCCTGGCTTCACCTCCATCTGGACCACCTGACTCAGAGTAGGGGTGGGTCGCTTCTTCTCCTGGGGCCAGGACTACAGTAAGAGCCGTAGAGCCCAGAAGGTCAGCGGAGGCCAAGTGCAGGTGTGGGTGGGAGTGCAGAAAGACGCTAGGGCGGGAGTGGGGGTTGCATAGGACACGCTCCTTCCCACCTTCAAGACTTCTATGTTCAGGACCGTGGGAGAGGCCCCCTTTGTTCATTTGTTCTTTCACAACAATGGTGGCTCTGACCTGCATCTTCTAGCCCAGAGCTACGGGGCCCGCAGCCCACTTATCCCCTCACCCATCCTCCAGCCAGACCACTCATCCCTGTGCTCCCTGGCACATTGCTTCACAAATGCCTTCAACTTCTTCACCTGGGCATTTTCAGTGTCCCCCTGCTCTGGGTCTTTGAGTTTGCCTCATGGCCTCCCTCTCTTCCTCAACATATATCTTTAACCTCCCTCTCCCTTCCTCTCCACTCAAAAACAAAGCCCCCTTCCTCCTTCCCAAGGCCAAGCCCACCTGGGCTCTGACCCTCCATCCCACAGCGCCCATCACCTGTGAGTGCATGTGTATTCATGTATCTGCAGTGTCTCCCTCTGCTCAGGCTACCCCCTCCAGACCTACCAACATACAGTCTCCCAGACCCAACTATCACCGTTCTAGTCATGACAGCACCCCCAGACCCATCACCATCACAGGTGTGATAGTGCAGTGGGAAGAGCACTGGCCCAGAACCACCCAGGACACTTATTGGACCCATGTCCCAAGAAACTCAATTTCTTCATCTGTAACATGGGTACAATGGCCCCTGCCTGACTCCCTTAAATATTGTAAAGATCAGGTAAGATAATGGACTTGAAGTATTTTGTAAATTGTAATTTGAATGTAAAGAATTATTTAATTTTGAGGATAAACAACAAGGACCTACTGTAGAGCACAGGGAACTATACTCAATAATTTGTAATAATCTATAAGGGAAAAGAATCTGAAAAAGAATATATATATATATATGTATATGTGTAACTGAATCACTTTGCTGTACACCTGAAACTAACACAACAGTGTAAATCAACTATACTCCAATAAAAAAATTTTTCAAAGAATTATTTAATTTGTAAATTATTTGCTTAACCCTCTGGAATGATAGCCCTCCCAGCTCTCTCTTTCCTTTCACAACCAAACTTTTGAAAGAGCAATTGGTATTCACAACGGCCACTTCCTCACATCTATTCTCTCTTGATCCCCTGCACCCTGGCTGTTGACTCCACCACACTAGCGACACTGCTCTTGAGGTGGCCCAGTGCTCCTGCTCACACGTGCAGGGGCCATTTCCCAGTCACAGCCCCCCTTCAAGGCAACCAGTGCCACGCTTGTTGCACTTGGCCCCTCTCCCTCCCTCAAACCTGCTCATCTCCTTATCTTTACCATTTCTCTTTCTGGTACCACTTCTATTCCGATCATACAAGCTGTAGAAATCATGGAACGCTTGTTGATTCCTCCCTCTCGACCACCCATGCCCTCCTCAAACTGTCACCTAACCCCCCAAATAACTCAGGCCCAACACATTCCCAGGGGGCACACGGTAGGTCCTACTGGCCCAACTCCCACATACATCTCCCAACTTCCTCCCTCCTTTTCCGTCACCAACATGCTTGTTAATTCCTTCAGTACTTTTCTTTCCCAGACAATTACAGTCATCTCCTAACTTACTCCTCTCTGCTCTGATCTGCCCTACATTAGTGTCAGCAAGACTTTTCTATAAGGCAAAATCTCTTGTGAAACCTCGTGGACTATAGAATAAAATGCAAATCCCTAAGCTTGGCATAGAAAGCCTTCACAACATGACTCCAACCTAGTGTCCCAGTCTTATCTTACAGTCTCCCTCTGCCAATCCTACACTCTAAATAAATTAGAGTATTTCTTGTTCCTGGCCTATGTGCCATGCTTACCTGCCTCAGGGCCTTTGCACATGTCCATCTAGCTGTTGGAATGCCTGTTTTCCACTACTGCCCGTTAGAACCCTACTCTTCCTTCAAGCCCAGCTCAAAGCCATCTTTTCCAGGAAGTAGTCCCTAGCAACCCCGGGGAGAAGTAATGTTTCCTTACCCAACTCACAGTATGTCAACTATGATACGTATCATCTTTGTGTTATGGCTACTTAAATCCTTGTCCAGTCTCCTCTTTTAGACTCGTTCATCACTGAATTACATTTAGCACACTCTTAAACCCATAGTAATTATGCAATAAATATTTGCAGAATAAAAAACTGAATGACACAATTAAGTCTCTCCAGCAGTTTCCAAGCCAAGTGCCGCATGAAAGATCTGCTTGCTGATTGTTGGCGACCGGCTTACCTCCTCCCCCATCCAAGGGTCCTCTGGCAAAGCCAGGCTGACAGCCAGCCATGCCCCACACACGCTGGCTTCCCCCACCTCCTCACTCCCGTTCACTCCTCACTCCTTTCCAGTCTCTTCCACCCTGACCCACCACTAAAACCACACTCCCCAGGATGCCAACGGCTTTCACACCAACGACGTCCGTGAATGCTTTTTTAGTCCTTCTCTACTTAGGTTTGCTGCTGCTGCTGTTGCATCTGACTCTATGGTCTCGTTCTCCACCACAAAGCTTTCGACTCCTTTGGTTCAATGAAGCAACACTCCCATTACCCTGTCCAGATTCTTCTCCCAACTCTCTGTTACCCTCTGTGTCTCTTTCTCTGTCACCTCTCTTCAACGCGTGTTCCTCTGTATTTGCCCACTGCTCTTCTCCCTCTGCATCCTCTCCTTGGCGATCTCATTCCCGTTCATGGCTTTGACCACCATCCACGGCCAATGGCTCTCACATCTCTATCTCCAGTTCCATCCTCTAGCATGTATTCAATTTCCTGACAGACAGCATCTCCAAATAAGTGTCCCACAGATACTGGAACCCAATACATTTAAAAAAAAAAAAAGAAAGAAAGAAAGAAAGGAGAGAAGAAGGAAGGAGGGAGGGAAGGAGGGGGGAAGGGAGGAAGAAAGGGAGGAAGAGAGGGAGGACCCACAGCCCAAAGGCCCTTTTCTCCTCCTGGGTTTCCTGGCACAGTTGCTGGAACCACCACGCACCCAGTGCATAAGATGAAAACTCAGAAGTCTCCTTGGAGTCCTTCCTTTCCCTTACCGTCTCAGAGCTCTGGGATCTGGCCCCACCCCTCTAGCCACAGCACCCCTGCCTCGGTCCAGCCCTCATCACTGCTTGCCTGGAGTACTGCACTAGGTTTCTAACTGGCTTCCCTGCATCTGGTCTTGCCCACACGGATCCAGCCTTCTCAGGACTGCCAACATGATCTTTCTAAAACACAAATCTGTCCAAGGCACTCGCCTGCCTAAAATCCCTTAATGCTAACAATGGCTAAACTTTACTGAGCGTTCTCTTTGCTCCAAGACTGCTCTCTTAGCACTTTGTGCTGACTGACTCAGTCTTCACAACAGGTCAATGAGGTAAGTACTATTTTTATACCCTTTTTACAGATTAGGAAATTGAGGCGTGGAGAGATGATCATTCGCCCAAGGTCACGCAGATAACAAGGCAGAGCAGGGCCTCTGGCTCCAAAGCCTGTTTCTCCAATGCGGTGTCATGCTGCTTCTTCAAGGGCTCCCCATGGGCTACATGAAAACGCCAAGCTCCTTAGCTGGCATTCGAGGCTCTCCAGGACCCGGCCAGCCCTGCTTCTCCATTTGCCTCCACTCCAGACCTGCCTCCTGCTCCAGAAACCCTGAGCTGCCCACTTTGCACATCCTCAACAGATTGGTTCGTGTATCTGCGCCTTTGTGCAGATGAGCTCTTTGCTTGACTCTCTCCTCCCCCATATTTGGCCACATTTGGATGACTTTCCACTCAGGTCAGTTTATATGTCACAAGGGACAGATCCTCCCAGCCTCCCTGATGGCCATCAGCCTAAGCTGGCTGTCCTTCCATGGTGCTCCACAGCCCCTCGCCCTTGAACTTTCCTCCGCAGTTCTCCCCGGATTGTAGACTCCTCAAGGGTGAGGACTCTGTCTTATTCACCTCGTCTCTGCTGAGTACAGCACGGTGCCTGGAACGCAGTAGGTGCCCCGTAAGTATCTGCTGAGCTGAACTAAACTCTGCCTTCCTTGGCTTACCCCATCCCTCCCCAATCAAGGCCCAGGCCCTGTGATCATTTCAGATCATCCCAGCGCACAGCCATCTCCTTCTTCTCGGAATTCCCTCAGCAGACAGAATCTGTGCCACTCATTTAGTAATTAATCAATCCTGTCCCATCTCCTGACACCTCCTGCACTGTAATCTTCAAGATTATTTAACTTATATTGTTACTTTTCTTCTCAAGAACCGATTCCCCAGTTAAAGGATAAACTTGGAGATGGAAGTTAGGGGATGGGTGTCACTTGCATTTTTATTTTCCTAAATACCTTATATATTTTAAGTGCCCAATAAATTCTTGGTGGTTTAACTAAACACAATCTGGGGAAGCCAAGGTTGGGCTGAGAGAAGGGGGAAAAGACCCTGACTTTAAAGCAGGGGCTGCTCAGAGGGGCAAAACATTTGGGGCTCAAAGGGGCATAACCCAGTCTCTGCTCATCCTCCCCCCCCAAGGAAAAGACTCACCTGCTGGCTTTGAAATAGATGTTTACTTGGATGTAATAAAACATTGAATTAAATTTTTGGATTTAGAATCAGGAGTCGCAACGTACGCATAAAAGCCAAAAATATCACTCTCTGCCCTCCGTCAAAAAGCTGCCAGCCTGGCCTGCTGGACACCAAAGCCCACATTCCATCAATTCCCCCTCAGCCGATCTAAGGCCCATGGGGAGATCCTTCAGGCCGAGTGGTAGAGGAGACAGCCTACCGAGAACCTGGGGCTCCGTTCAGCCTTTGACAAGGGCTCACTCACCCCTCCCCTTCCTCTCTGGAAGCAACTCCATGCCAAGAAACAGGCTTTCATTAAAAATAAAAATTATCTAGTCCACTACGTGCCAGGCAGAATGGATACAAAAATAAATGCCAAGAACCCAGGCCTCAAAAATCATCCATGATTAAACATGTACTGAGCATCTTCTTCTAGGAGCAACACGTAATGAACATGTAATGAACACGAACTCTGTGCCAGGCCCTGCAGCTGAGTCTTGGGAATAGAGTAGCATACAGGACAAGCCCCGACCTTCTAATAATAAACAACCGCTGTGCATAAGGCACTGCAAGGACACAAAGAAAGATCAGACACGGTCCCCATCCTCCAGGAGTGTGCAGTCCTGTTCTGGAGTTGGGTCCTTTGCGTACAGGTATGCAGTATCCTCACAGCTGCCATTAGTCTACACGACAGCCCATCCCACCAGAGCGCCTGTGTGCCAAGCACAGTGGACCCCGGAGCTCAGAGCATGGGCGGATGGCCTGGAGAAGAGGCAGCCTTGGCCAGGCCTGGGGTGTCGGGGAGAGTGTCACAGTGGAGAAAAGGCATTGGCAGAACTGGGAGAAGGACAATGTGAGACCGAGACCACAAGGTTTACTGGAAGGCAAACCTCTCAGGCATACAGAGTAAGGGGCCTGGACTGGGGCCAATTCACATTCTAAATGGGAGCCATGTGACAGGGTGAGGCCCAGGGAGAGCCAAGTAAGTGCCTTAAAGACACAGACACTTGGAGGGGAGGTTTTGAAGTAGGTAGCGTGGTCACCCATCGAGAGAACTTTTGCTTAGCAAGCAGAGCACACTACATCCATCAGCCCCTCACTGTTCAGTGTGGCCCGCAGAGGAGAGCAGCAGCGTCACCTGGCAGCCTGTTCAAAATGCAGGGTCTCAGCCCCACCCAGACCTCCTGATTCAGAATCTGCATTTTAACAAGACGCCCAGGTGACTCATTTGTTCATTAACGCTTGAGAAATGTGGTTTTAGTGGCCCCTTCTCCCCTGGCCATCCAACTCCCAGGCACCTTGGCTGCATCCTGGGGACCAAACCAGGGCCCTGCCAACACCCCCACCATCCTGCCATGAACTACACCTCCTCTCCTCAGAAAGGAGGAGGCCTTTGCTTCTTCCCTGTGCAGCTTGTCACCGGGATCCTCTTCAGCTTCCAAGTCTCTACGATTCAAACAACTTTGAAAATGAGATTTACTCTCCAGGGTCTGACCTCTCTCCCTGCCAACCCCCAATTTATAGATCTCTGGTAAGAAGCAGTTCCAGGTGCCCCAAGCAAAGGGCAGCACTGATTTTTTTTTTTTTCCCTGAACCTACGGACCGCCCTCCAGATAGAGGAAGCCAAGAGGGTGGTACCTCTCCCTGCAAGGCAAGTGACGGTGAAGGCGAAGCATCGGTCTGGGGACATGAAGCTTGGGAAGAAAAGGGCGGACACAAGATTACCCCTGAGATGACACAGAAATTCTGGAGTCCTGAGTTTTAGCCCCTGCTTCAGGAGACAGGCGCGCGGGCACACACTCCAGCCAGCCACACAGTACGTTAAGTGGATCAGTTTGCTGACGGAAGTCACGCATGGGCTCCAGGCATCTTGCTGGCTCGCAAAGGAAAGACCACCCCACCCAGGGTTCGGGCTAGCCTGACTGTGCTCCCAGAAAGGCCTAGAGGGAGGGTATTTGGGTTTGCGGCTTGAAACTGTAGGCCTCACTGAGAGGTTGGGGGTGGGGGGGGATGAATGCAGGGGGTTGGGGGCGAGAGAAAACCAAGGCCTTGCAGTCCTGTCTCCGCAAACATTTTACAAGCTCTTCCCTCCGGCTTCTGCTGTCTCCCCATCTCCCTGAAGGGCCAAGGAAGTGGGGAGGCGTGGGGAGGAAGCAGGGGCCTGGCACCCCATGCAGTGGCATAACTCCGGCTGGGTATCAGGCCAGATGATGAATACTAAGATAAATACTTAGAGGCCAGACGTGGGGTCCCCACCTTGGATGCTCTGTGTTGGAGGTGTTGTGCACAGTGTGTCCACGAGGCCTAGAGTTAGAGCTACCAGACACCAGAGCCTTTCAGCTAAGACTTGAGATGAAGAGCACAGAAGGGAAATTTTACCACAGGGAAAGTCCATCACGAGGGCCATATATTTAGAGACTGCAAATGTTTTACGTCATCAGGAAAGGGTTTTTTGGATGCTAAAAACACTTGGAAGCGGGGGGGAGGCAGTGAGAGAACAGTGAGTGAATTTGCCCATCTCTGAAATGAAAAAGTAGTTTAAATAGTATCATCAAGGGAAGTTTTTAAAAAACAACCCCTCTGTGGAGGTGGAAGTGGGTTGAAGGTATCTGACCAAGAGGACTCACACCCCCCAACCACAGCCCCTCCCCAGAGCCCCAAGAGCCCTATTCCGTTTTCCTTTCCCCTGCATGTCAGACAGCTCGAACTGAAGGGCGCTGGATGAGGTCGCCCCTGGGATACCTTTGTCTGCCTGTCTGGGCAGTTTGTTGGGTACCAGCCCCAGCCCCTCCTGCAGAGTTGGGGATGCGGAGAAAAGCAGGGAACACGAAGATCACTCTGCTCCTAAGTGAGGATGTCTCTCCCGAGGTGCACCTGCCGCATGCCCAGGCCTCTTGGGGGCAGACACTTCTCCATGTGGCACTGTGGGTACCGCCTCCATGGAGGCTGTAGGAGGATGCAGGGTTTGAGGGGGGAGGTGAGGAGGGGGGAAGTGGAGCCCAGAGCCTAGCGGGCACACCCCGCCCACTGTCCCCCAAACCCCACCCCTGTCAGCATTTGACATTTCCCCAGGACCCAGAGAGATCAGGGCTAATGCTCCTGGGGGGACAGAGGTGGGGGGAGTCACAGCTGCAGTCTGGCAGGCCCCCGGCCCCCCGCATGTCTGGGGTGAGATGGGGGGCTCTCTCGGGGATGCCATTCAAGCCCTGTCTTTTGGGGGAAAAAAGCCAAAGAAAAACATGTATTTATAACATGAACTTCCCTCCTCTCCTTCCCCTCAGCCAACTGATTAATTAAATGAATACAAAGGCCGTCTTGTTGGGAGCTCCAGCCACACGGACCCTCTGTGTTTTCTTTAAGCCGGCCTAGCAAACAGGAAACAAAAGGCTTAATTCTGTCTGGTTTCATGAAGGGGGCTGTATGTCACAGTCAGAGGCTGGGGCTCGGCCAGACCCCGTGGAGCAGCCACAAGGCAGCTCGCGACCCCCAGTCCCCCAGCCGAGCCCACCACCCCCCAGTTGCCACTCTTCCCCAAACCTGAGCTAATGCCAAGCTAGCCCGGCTCTTGGGGGAAATGTCGGGAGAGAAACTAAAAGGGAGCTGGGAGTGCCTAAGAGAAGGCTCTGGAAGAAAACCTTCAAGGGAGCGAAGTGGAGGAATTTGATCCACTGGGCCATTAACAATGGGAGAGCGGGAAGGGGGCTGGGCTGGGGCTTTCCTGATGGGTGAGGTGAAAACCAAACATTTTCTAGCTGTCATATTTCCTATTCCAGCATCTCTCAGACAGTCTCCAGCTGGGCAGCACACAGTTGTCCCGTCTCCCTCCCACAGATGGGAGCCACAGCTCAGAGAGGGACCAAAATGGGCAGTCGCAGCACCGCACGCCTTCTGAAGCCGCCCTGACCGTGCCTTGCACTGTCTCCTTCTCCCCAAGCCTTTGCCATCTCTCCTGTGGCCAGGCCTTGTGGACGCTTTCCGTATTTTCTGGGAATCACCAGAACTTTGAATGGGGAGGAGGGAGGCTGCTTTTCCTTCTGCAGAGGAAGAAAGCAATATTGGGGAAGGATTTAAGCTGCACTGTTGTCATTCCAAAGGGCTCCAGAGGTTTGTTCCCAAAAGTCCATGGGACCAAAGAACGTGCGTGGCCCCAGCACACCACCCTGTCTCTCAGATCTAACCTGGAAGTGACAAAGAAGACCCCACTTCCTCCTTGGGGGTATCAGGACAGAATCAACAGCAATCTGGGTTCTGCCCCAACCTAGGCTCTCAGCTCAGAAAGCGTTCATGGAACCAAGACCGTGGGAGGCCAGGGAGAAGGGGAGAGAATGAGGGATGACGTCGCAGAGAAGGTGACCAGGCCAAATCTCGGCCGGTGGTCTGAGTGCATGAGCCCGGTCAAACCCTCTACTTCAGAGCCTGTCAATTCACTCGACTCGATGACCTTTACTGAGTTCCTGGGTGTGCCAGTGTTCTAGGCTCTCGGGGGACGTCAGAGGGAACAAGAGACAGACCCCCGCCCACGTGGAGCGCACATCCCTTTGAAAGACAGCAAGAAAGCAAGTGTCCCGCCTGGCCCTCTATTCATCCATCTGCTCAACAGTTGCTTATTAAGGGCACTGAGACTGAGACGCAGTGATGATCAACCCAGACACTGTCCTTGACAGCCTGGAGCTTGTCTAATGGGCAAGTCAGATCCTAAACCTCAAACCACACAAATAAATATGCCACTGCAGGGCTTCCCTGGTGGCACAGTGGTTGAGAGTCTGCCTGCCGAAGCAGGGGACACGGGTTCGTGCCCCTGTCCGGGAAGATCCCACATGCTGCGGAGTGGCTGGGCCCGTGAGCCATGGCCACTGAGCCTGAGCATCCGGAGCCTGTGCTCCGCAATGGGAGAGGCCACAGCAGGGAGAGGCCCGCGTACCGCAAAAAAAAAAAAATGCCACTGCAAACTGTGATGGCCACGATGAAGAAGCTAGGCGGGGTAGGAACGATGAGATCAGGGCACGGGCGTGAGGGAGAAGCCACCCGGAGGCATTGCATCAGGCCAGGCAAGCGACGGCAGAGGTCTGGGCCAAGCGCGTGGCGTGGGGAACGGAGGGAAGTGGTCAGGGCAAGACTCACCTGAGATACTCGGTGGAATATGATTGGCTATGAGGAAATGGGGGAAAGGTCAAAGTCAAGGATGATCCCTGGTTTTCGGCTCAAGCAACCTTGTGAATCCTCCTGCTGTCTCTTGGGGTGGGCAGGTTGGGAAGGCACAGAATAAGTTGAAGGGGAGGAGATCAAGTTGGGGTGGCCCTTTCTGTTCCCCACCCCCCACTTTCAGTCCCTGGAAAGAGAATCTCTGCTCATCCCTTTGCCTTATTTCCTCCTGAGACTAACGACCGTGACCTGGAGAACAAAATGCCTTGACAGTGGGACCCTCTGGCCCTACCTCAGTTACATCAGGGAGACAGGGAGGCCGGCAGCCAGGACCTGGTGCTGCGCCTTGAATGCAACACCAGGTGCACTCCTCGTGTACAGCCCTCAGAGGGCATTAGTGTCACTGCTGTGTAGACGGGAAGACTGAGCCACCGGCCATGGGTGCGGGGAGCCCAGGGTTCCCTCGGTGAGTGGGTGCTGTCTTAGCTGGTCCACAGAGCAGCAAGGAGAGACCCAGGAGCCCCAAATCACTGGATCTGGGACAGTGAAGTGTATCACATTGTTTTCTTTTGCACTAACTGACTTAACCTCCTGGTTTGGTTTTTCTCGGATAGATAATAAATTTAATTTGTACTGAATGAATGTGTGAGAGTGGCAGGGCTGCCTGGACCCGAGTGAAAGTCAGAACAAAAGAGTGTTTTGCAGTGAGGAGAGAGGGTACCCAGACGAAGGTGGGAGCAGCCTGCATTCCACTCCACAGGAGCCTGGGCGGGCAGCCTGGGCCAGGGGAGCAGGCAGGTGCCACCTGGGGGTGGGCTGGGGACTTTGACAACCACCAGCGAGAAGGAGAAAGAGAGGAAAGAAGAGGGGAGAGGAGAAGGATCTGCAAAGAAGCAAAAAGGAGAGCAGAGAGGGGCGGGGAAGGTGGGTGGCATGGGGTGGGGGAAGTATCTGGGTCTGAAGAGCCCAGAGGTCAGATCTACAGGTTTAGGATGAAAGGCCGGCTGAGCAGGCTGTCACAGGTCAAAGGGACTCAAAGGAAGTGGAGACAGGAACAAACCTACATGGATGAATTTTCCCGAGTTCATCTGTGCTCAAGTAAAATTGACCTCGGCACTCATACCACCAGATGACAATGGACAGGAACGCATGTACTGAAGGTGAACCCGAAAGCAGGTTTAGACCAGAGGAATGGCCCTTCCCCTACTCTCCTCATCCTTTTTACCCCTCTGGTAAGGTGCCCAGGAGGGCACCAAAAGTTGAAAGGCTGGTCGATGGGGTGTGTTACCTGCTTCCCATCCCACCTTTGCCTTTCTGGCCTTTCCATCCAAGAAGCTGATGGGAGCAAGTAGGATTCCAGACACAGAATTCTTTATTCTCTTCGAAGAGAAGCTGGCTATAGAAACAATGGTGGAACATCTGACCTCCTCCGTATGAGGACTCCACTCTGGCCCCTGACACGACCCATCTCTCTTCTGGTAAGTAGACTTGAGAGCCCCCAGCAAGTCCCAGGAAGATGGCCATCTGGGCCTCAACCTGAGCAAGGGGCTGGCAGACACAGCCAGGGAAGCCCAAACCATCCCAAGCTTCTCTCTAGTACAAGGGCCTGCCTTGAGGTCTAGATGGAAGAAATAGCTGCTTCCCGGAGGGCCCTCCACTGGCCTGAAAGGCCAAGATTATGCTGCTAACGTGCAACGTAGGGAGGTAACAGCCAGGTTTCCCAGGAGCCTCCAAGCTGCAGCCCACAGCTGTGGCGTGGCCCCCAGAGCCTGCTGCAGGGCAGGGTGAGCAGGAGTGGAGATGACCCAGCCTGAGGTCACTGTGATCCTTTGCCAGGAACCCCACCAGCTCTGTGCACAGGCAGCTGCTGCCTGCACAGCCCCAATCCCCCTGCTGACCCCAAATTTACAGCAACCCGGGACCCCTGGGGATGTGCACCCTCCCCTGATGACTCTCGGCTCACCCTTGCTGCTGTGGCATCGGGACCTCGGCCTGGGTCTCTTTCTTCCCGGCTGAGGGCGGGCAAGGGCTCTGAGGCACAGTTATTTATTGCTAACAAGTCCCCAGAACGAGAACCCTCCCAGCCTGAGGCCTCAACGGAAGCCTGAGGGAAGCCAAGGACTCCCAGGCAAGGCGGGGGTAGGGCCTCTTTCTCAGGTAGGTGTGGAGCCGAAGAAGACGTTTCTCTGGGGCCTCAGTCAAATAGAGGTTCAGAAAGACATGTTCCTACTCAGGGACCTGGTCCGGAGGCAGAGAGGATCCACGTGGGGAGTCACGGCCTGTGCTCACTGCCCATCCCACAGCCTGGGCAGTAATTAAATGAGTCTGCAGGTCAGAGTGGCTGTAATTGAGAAATTTCACCTTTCTCCCATCTCAGACCTAATGAATTACACAAGGACCAAGGTCTCCCCAAGTGTCATTAGTCAACTATTCTAAATACCCACCTTCTCCAACCAAGCAAGGCCTCTAACCCCTCAGAGAAACAGGGGCCTAGCTGGGGTTGGCTTCTACAGTAGCTCTGCCCAGTAGAACTTCCTGCAGTGATGGATAGGAGGCTACTGACCTCTTGAAATGGGGCCAGTGAGAGTGAGGAACTGAGTTTTTAATGTGATCTCATTTTAATTAAATTTAAATAGCCACATAGTGGCAGCTACCATATTCTTACCCAATAGGGTAAAAGCCAATGATCTCAGGGAAGAACCTTCTCCATGCCTACCCAGCACTGACACAAGGCCTCTTCTCTAAGTGATGCAGCACAGTGGCCCTGCCCGGGAGAGGGGGGCATGTTTTATCCTCAGAGTATCAGGGCTACTTCCTTCCGGGAGCCTTTATAGGCACACGGCGGCTCTATACTTAGAATCATGGAAAATTAACTTGGGTGGGACCTTGGACATGGTCAGATCCAAATCCTTTGCTCTACTGATGTGGGAATTCAGGCCCAGAGAGGTGAGGCAGCTCGCCAAGGTCACAGAGGAAATTGTAGCAGGGCCATCAGAAGCCAGGTTGACGTCACTGCTCTACGACCTCCCTCCCTCCCTGGACTGCCTCTGAACACCAGTGTACTCGCCCTGACAGCCACACTCTGCCCTCAGACAGACTGGAGCTTCTCAGTGAGGAAATACACAACCCTCGATGAGGGTGCTGGGGAGACCCCACGGGTCTGGCGATGGGCACAGAAGGCAGGCTGGACAGATGAGTCTCCTGGGCTCAGACCCTGCTTCAGGCCCTATCCTGAGCCGCCATCCTCAGGGGATGCCTAGGCCAGCCCCTGATGCACAGTCAGCACTCAGCAGAACGAGTGAATGAAAGGAAAAATGAACAAACTCAGGGCCAAGTTTGGGGCACACCCAGGGATGCACAAGCCCAGGGGAAATGACCTGCAACCTTCCTGTTGGCTCAGAGTCTGAGAGGAAATCCCACCCACGCTGTTTCCAGGTACAAGCTTTGAAATGGAAAAGTCTCCCCTTCGAGGAATTTTGGCACCATCTACACTACCAATACTCAGAGATAGAGCCTCTCAGGATGCCCGTCTCCAGCTTCCCAAGCAGACCTTGTGGTGGCAGAACCTGGGTGCCCATGGCCAGGACAGAGGCCCTAAACCAGGTGTTGGTAACCTGGAGTCCCTGCATCCTAGGGATCCCCGTCTGGGACACTGTTAACAAATTTTGCGTGTGTGCGTGCGTGTGCATGTGTGTTTGTACCTTTTTCTTGGGAGAGAATCCATCATTCTATCATATTCTCAAAGAGGCCATGACACCCAAAATCAATTTTGGAGGTTGGAGAAATGAGCAGCCATTGCTTACAGAACTCCTCCACAGGATGTTCCATGGCATCTCAAAGTCGACACTTGTAAAATGAGACCCTTGTCCCACAAGAACTTCGCTCTTTTCATGAATAGTATGTCAATCCACTGAGTCTTCAGGCTGGAGATCCCACCCTAAGGCGGACTCCCAATACCTGGTCAATCACCGGGTTCTATTGATTCTTCGGCACAGCTCTTAAGTCCATCCTCTTTTCCATTCCTCCCACCCTGACCTGAACCTCACCGCCACCCGTCACTGCCCAGCTGCTGCCAAGTCCTTCCCCTTGCTCTGGCCTCTCAGCTCCAAACCAGCCTTATCTTCTTAAAAAACTTCAGATTTATGTTATGACTCATCTGCTTACAATGTCAAGAATTGAGGGTGGGAAAACCATGTGTCTTGAACCTGTGTCATAAGCCAGTAAGCAAGAGAATAGAAGGTTAAAACAGAAAGACCACAAGCTTGGGAGCCAGACCAACCTGGGTTCAAATTCTGGTTCTGCCTCTTCCAAGTTATGTGTTACTGAGCAAGTTATTTGAACTCCCTGAATATCAGTTTTGACACATATAAAATGGAGGAATAATAAACACCTTCCTTAAAGAAGCACTGTTTCTTCTGTAGTGGTCAAGAGCTCTGGCTCAGAATTAGACTCCCTGGGTGCTAATCCCATCTTCCCAAATTATGAACTGTGGGAACTTGGGTTAGTTCCTTAACCTCTCTGTGCCTCATTTATCTATAATATCAGAAGATAATAATAGTACCTACTTTGTAGAAGTGTTGTGAGGATTGAGTTAGTGTGAAGGGCTCAGAACAGCGCCTGGCACGTAGTAAGTGCCAAATACATTTTCGTTATTATTATTTTTGTGTGTGTGTGAGTGGTATGTGGGCCTCTCACTGTTGTGGCCTCTCCCATTGCGGAGCACAGGCTCCAGATGCGCAGGCTCAGCGGCCATGGCTCACGGGCCTAGCCGCTCCGCGGCACGTGGGATCCTCCCGGACCGGGGCACAAACCCTCAACCACTGCGCCACCAGGGAAGGCCCATTTTCGTTATGATTACTGGTAGGATTTGTGGTGATACTTAAATTCTCTGGAGCATACAAAGCACCTTGCCCACTGCCCGCCAAATAGTCGATGCTCAAGAGGTGCCAGCGTCTTTCCCTTCACTAAAAATGTGCGGAATTAGCCTGTTTTAAACTCGCCGAGTTCACATTAGTGGCAAAATATCCAAGTGGGGACATTCCAGCAGAAGCAGTTGGGAGGAGGAATGAGGACTAGAGGGACACTGAAGGAAGAGGGGGATTTGGGGTCCTCTGATTCAGGGACTCACCCAAACCCCAAGGAAGGGCTGAACGTCCCCCTCCGTCAGCCACTGTAACAGTGTGATCCAAACCCAGGGTGGGAGGCAAGAGGGCCGAGCTCCCCTGCTGTGCAGTGAGGGCCCTCCTGTGGGGACGCAGGGGGCTGGGGGTACAAACCTCCCTGCCTCTGGACCCCCAAGACCTACTGGACAGCAGCCTTCCCAGGAGACTGCTAGAAAAGCCGCCTGCGTCAGCAAAGGCCAGGAGAGGATTACTGCTCCCAAGAAAGGTTAGGGGTGGGAGCTGGGCTGGAGGTGGGAAGGCGGTGCCAAGGAGCTCTAACCCAGGGATCAGAGGACGCTGGTGGGAAGGGAGCAGCTCAGCGCACGGAGCTCCCACGGCCTGCCCCGCGAGGCACAGCGGAGCCTGGCGAGGCCCACCAGCGGCACTGCCATTCGACTTCGGAAAACCGTGAGACATCACATTGCCTTTGGCTGTTCCCCCTCCTCCAGGGCCCTGCCAGCAGTTTCAGGCTTGGAACAGCTACCAACCAGCCCTGGGATATTGCCTTAGCTTGGGAAGGGCCCTCGCAGACATCAGCATACTAGATACTCACAACACTCCGGTGAGAAATCTATAATCCTACCCCCATCCTGCAAATGAGGAAACTGAGGCTTAGAAGGTTCCATCTGGAACGTGCCTTGTTCCAGCCTGAAATCCTGGTTCCCAGCGGCTCTGAACTTCCGGCTCTCTGTACCCTAACAGAGCTGCCTCTCGTTAAACCCCTCTTCTCACCGGCAGGGACCCTGGACCAGGTTTGCACGGCGAACTCCTGCCATTCACCGGCTCCTGTTCCCAGGCCAGTGTCCCTCTCTGTCTCCATCGCAGGGCTTCCTCCCTGGGTTTGAGGAGGGGCTGGGAGGGGGTCCGGGTTAGCGCGGGCACAGGACAAAGCAGCCAAGCCTCTCATAATAAGGAAGAGCTGGCTGTACATTATGCACACATTTGTAAGTTATGAGTATCACAGAGAGAGAAAGAGGCACATAAATTAAAGTGGCCAACTTGTAGGCACACGTGCACACTGGCACGGGCAGAAGGCTGGCTTTAAATGGTAAAAATTCGCAGCTTGAAACAGGAAAAATCCTCAACTTTGCCTCAGAAAGATGCAGGGCAACTTCACGGAGTTTTATGTGGGCCATAAATTAGAGCTGAGAAAGGGCCTCTGCAGCATTCCTCCGGACAGACGGGGCTTTCCGCCGTGCAGATACACTGTGTGGCAGCATTACAAATGTCCCAAGCAGTTTATATACAACAGCACAGCGTGAGTTTGCTGGGGGAGATTGGAGCTGGTAATTGCTATTCTAAAACTGGCCTTGTAAGCTTGAAGAAATGTTTTGAGGGGGGAAAAGAGCCAATTTAAGAGCTTTATAAAGCCATAAATGCCTTCCGAGCAAACCAAATGTAATCTATCTAGGGAGACGGGTCACCCCTCAACCCCGATGGCAGACCCCGTGGTGCTGCTGTACGGCCCAGAGAAGTTACCCTGAAGGCCCCGCCGCAGCAAGTGGGTCACCTGTATGCAGACAGCGGACTGTCCCAGATGACCCGGGTGCCTCGAAGGCACCTCCCCGGGCAGGGCTGCCATCAGGCTACCTGAGAACAATCATCCCATCCGAAACCACACTCAGCTACTTTCTCTGCCAGCCAGTGTTGTTTCCTTTCCCCCCAGCAAACAGGACCAGCTGGCCCTGGCTTCCTAGGTGCTGCCCAGGTGTCCTACCTCCTGTGGCCCCTTGGAAACAGGGAGGGGCTGGAGGCTCCAGAGACACGGCCTTGGTTCCACCCAGAAAGAGGGGCTTTGTGAGAATTAAGTTAGGAAATGTATGTAAAGCACTTGCCACATAACACTCCGTAAAGAGTAGCTATTATTACTTTATGGTTGCTGTGACTTAGTGGAGGAGCAAGTGTGCCCTGAGCAGAGGTACCACCTTCTCCAGGCCCAGCTCCCCCAGGCTCCCGGCTCAGGTGGAAGGACATCACTGAAGAGCCCGGCCAGCAGCACACGGGCATGGACGCCGCCCGGCTCCCCGGGGAAACCGTTCCAGCGCCTGTTTCCTGACTTAATCTGCCCTTATCTCCCCCAGATGCCTTCAGACACATTCTTTCTCCGCAGCCCCTGCCCTCACCTTGCACGTGATGCCAGGACCCCAGAGTCCTCTGCTAACCCTGATCATCAGCTCAGGGCCTCTTCACGCCCTGAGATGTATGAATGCCCGCAGGTTTAAGGCTAGAAAAGCCGAGACCTCCTGGAATAGAAGGAGCCAGATTTCCTGCTCCCCCACCCTCTGTCCTCACCCGCCGGCCTCCCTCTCACGGCTCTTCCACAGCGCCCTCCACCATGATAATCCCACTCTCTTTTCAGGTGTGAATATTTCCTAACGGAAAACAAAAGCCATATAATGCACAATTACCCACGTTCCATTGTGTTTTAACAGCTCTACTGACGGCATGAAGCACCACACAGGAGCGGTAGAAAAGGATTCAAGATTAAGCTTCCAGTGAAATGTGTTTTTAGTTATATGTATGTTCATAGTTGTTGCGACACCTTATTAAAGTTGAAAGCTACATGTAACGGCATTACTGGTGGCCCTTGTCAACACTGCTGAAGTCAGGTTTCCTTATGGCCCAAAGCAAATGGGACCCAGCCGCCTCCAAGCAGGCAGTCCCCATGACCTCTCCTAGCCCTCCTGAGCTTGCCCCACTCCCTACGCCCCGCACCACAAATTCTGAAAGGCGGGTCTTGGAGCTGAGACATTCCTCTAAGGCCCTGGCAGGTGGCTTTGCTGTGACAGACATCTCACAACCCAAAATCAGGAGACTGAAGGCCTTCCTTGACCCACCCCTCCCCCAAGGCTCTTACCTAGGAACAATCTTGGTCTAATTGCTGTTCCCCCCAAATCACGCCAAGCAAGTCTCTGGGAGTTTGCTAAGACCATGTCATCCTCCTGGCTTGCTCGCCTTCTTTGCCTCTGCTTTCTAAATGCCTACTCATCCTTGGAAAGGGTTGTAGTCCATTCACAAAATAAAATCAACACACAGGAGGTAGGCTGGTGCTGGGGAAAGTACAGCCGTCCTTCAGGATCCACAGGGGATTGGGGCCAGGATCCCGCCGATACCAAAACCTGTGGATACTCAAGTCCCTTAGGTAAAATGGTGTCGTATTTGCATATAACCTATGCACATCCTCCCGTACACACTGTACTTTAAATCATCTCTAAATTACTTATAATACCTAATACAATGTAAATGCTATGTAAATAGTTGTAAATACCATGTAAATGCTATGTAAACAGTTGCTGGCATGTGACAAATTCAAGTTTGTCCTTTTGGAACTTTCTGGATTTTTTTAAAAAATATTTTTTGATCCGCAGTTGGTTGAATCCACGGATGTGGAACCCACAGATACAGAGGGCCTGCATTTGAAGCCTGTATGTGCCGTCTGCATAGCTGGGTCACCTTGAGCAAGTCTCTTGACTTGTCTTCATTTTTCAGCTCATCTACAAAATAAGAGTCCGAACTACGTGCTCATAAGGGTCCTTTCGGTCCCAGGATTCCTAAATGAATACCTGCTAAGGGTTTCTGGGAAGTATTTCTTTTCTACCTACCAGGTACTTGGTGCCCTAAGGAATACAACATGAATAAGACACGACTCCTGTCCTCGAGGAGCCTGAAATTTCATTGGGGAGAAAGGCCTGTGAGAACAAAAAGTGAAATGACAACAAATACTTTAAGCCCCCGGGCAAGAGAGCAAAATATATGAAAAGTCATGAAGCAGTACATGATTAGATGCCCAATGAGTCGTGCAGCAATAATTGCTCTAGGCCAAGGAGTTCAGAGCAGGAGAGAGCACCAGGGGACAGCTGGTCACGGAACATTGTACTGGCGAGGTGGGCAATGACACTGGGCCTGAAGGACACATGCACGGGGACGTGCATCTGTGGGAACGGCTGAGCTTGAGCCCTTCATGAGCAACAGTGGTCTCTAAAGGGCAGGGTCAGGGGACAGTGCATCAAGCAATGAGAGTGGAAATGAGACTTCATGCAGAGAAACCGAAAGGGGAGCACGGTAGACAAAAGCAGAGGCTGGGCTGCAAAAGGTTGTAAGTGCCAGGCTCAGGGGCCTGAACTGTGTGCTGTACCCAGCAAGGGGCCAATGAAGTGAGCACGGAGCACGGTATTTTGGGGGGATGAATCAGGCAATGGTTTGCAGAGTGGACTGGAAGTGAGAGGACAGGCAGTAAGGAGAGCAGAGAGAAGGCAACTCTAGCAGTCCAGGCAGAAGTTGACAGCAGCGGAACCAGGGTGGTGGCAGTGAAGATGCAGTGACAAGCCAGGCACGGAGAAGGATGAGAGGACAGCCTTGGCCTCCGAAAGTTATAGACTGGCTGATCAGTTATTTATCACCCGAAATTGGACACTTTTGACGTGAAAGGGGAGCCGTTACAGTCACACTGGGACAACAGACTTGAGCCAGGACTGTCCTGGGCAAACCAGAGAATGAAGGGGGGTGGTGGGGGTGTGGATGGACTCCAGGGTTTCAAGCCTACAAGACAGGAAAAGCTTGGGAGTTGACAGGGATAGGTGGGAGGATGGTGGCATAGAGCAACAGAGAAATACGGGATGAGAGGAGTTTGTGGCCAAGCAGATTTTGAATTCTTTAAAGACAAGAACTGCACCTTATCTGAATTATCACACAGGTATTTGCTAAATCGAATCGAGACAATAAAGACCTTTTGAATTTAATCTAAAGAGGGATGATTGTTGGAGGAACAGGAGGCAGGGCTACCCTTCTCCCCTTGGTTTTGTTTGTTTTTATGTCTTTAGAATTTCAATAGATGTGCCTCTTGGTGGGTTTGTCCCCGTAGTCATCTGCAGCCCAGGGAAGTCTCATCATGAACTGATGATTCTAATGTGCTCTGAAAACATAAATGGGGCATCGAAATGGCCAGCAGTGGCAGGGGACTCTCAGCAAATCCTGCTCCAAGCAGGATAGAAGAAGCAGGGAAGTAGATTCACCACGTCCCTCTTCCCAACTAAAATGCAGAAAATGAGGCCAAAAAAAAAAGAAAAAGAAAATTCAACCTAAAAAATCAAGAGGACAAATATGCAGCCTTCCCCTGCCCTCGGCTAATGTGGACTTTTGTGTGAAGACTCAGAAAACCTAGGACTTTTCTACAGGCTGTCGCACTGCCCCCCACATAGGGATTCTCTATTCCAGGATCATGGCCGCACTTCTTCCGTGGCAGACACACAAGTCCACCAGTTGGGTCTTATAACACTGTCCAGAAGAGGATCTTACAGACATCCGGTGACCCAGAAATCTGAGGCAGAAACATCGGCTATGAATTATCCAGGAACGGGTGGCTGCAGTTAGGTGATCAAGCTAATCTCCCTAAGAGTGTTGATTACGAGTGAGTTAACAATACAGGGTTTGGGGTAGGACGAAGGTGCCTGACCCAGCACCTCTCCTTGAGCTACACGAACTTTGCTCCTAATCCTCAGAAGGGGTTCCCTCTTGGAATCTCCCAATGGAATCAATTCCACAAGTCTCTCTAGCTGATCTGGCAACACCAACATCGTGACAGAAAGATGATGTTGTGGCTTGCAGTGGCCCTCACACCCCTGCAGTTGGCAGCAAGCTCTGTAGTCATGGTGAATCGCTGCAGCAATGACTCCCTACTGGGAGCAGATGACCTCTGAACGAGTGATCAGTCAGAACGGGCTGAGGGGTGGCAGTGTCTCTGGGAAAGACTTCCACCCCTCCACCCCCGGGGAGGTTCTGATACACCCACAAAGAAGGGCAGTCCTCACTCTCTTTCCTTGAGAATTACTGGACAGAAAACAAGTCAATTTACAAATCAAGAAAGTCACCATATATACCCAACTTCCTTTGAATACCTACCAGCTGCATGAATTACCTCACTCCCTTAGCCTTCATTTCCTCACCTCTGAAATGGGAGAGGTAATAATAAAAAGCCTGTTTCCATGGGCTATAGTAGGATCCAATGACATAATGAAAGTGCCTGCAACACTGTAGGAACTTGACAATTTGGGGGGGTTTAGTTCAACTGACATTTTAATAGTGTGATTAGTGTTGCCATGAAACTGATATTTTCTAATTATTGGGTATTTGCTCTGAACAAGCTCCGGATACGATTCTCTGCTATACACTGAACGTTTGTGTGCTCCCAAAATTCATATGATGAAATCCCAATCCTTAATATGATGGCATTAGGAGGTGGGGCCTTTGGGAAGTGATTAGGCTATGACGGTGAAGCCCTCATGAATGGAAATAGTGCCCTTAGAGAAGACACCCCAGAGAGCTCTCTTGCCCCTTCTTCCATGTGAGGGTACAGCAAGAAGACAGACATCTATGAACCAGGAAGTGGGCCCTCCACAGACACCAAATCTGCAGTGCCTTGATCTTGGTTCTCCCAGCCTCCATAACTGTGAGAAATAAATTTATATTGTTTATAAGCTATCAAGTCTACAGTAATTTCTTATAGAAGCCCCAAAAGACTAACACATTCTCCTTCAGGAGAAATCCATTTATTCAGTAATAAAGCAGATAGTTTCCCCCATCCCCACCTGACCCAGGGCCCTAGGAGAGGCCCATCAGCAAAAGGGCAGTGGACACCTAACATCATACTCAATGATGAAAGACTTTCCCCCTGAGATCAGGAATAAGACAAGATGCCTACTTTTACCACTGCTATTCAAAATTTATTAGAAGTTCTAGCCAGAGAAATTAGTTAAGAAAAAGAACTAAAAGGCATCCAAATTGGAAAGGAAGAAATAATCTATGTGTAGATGACATGACCCTACATATAGAAAATCACAAAGAATCCACAAGGAAGCTACTAGAACTAATAAATTCAGCAAAGTTGTAGGATACAAGATCACATGCAAAAATCAGTTGTGTTTCTATACACCAGCAATGAACAATCTGAAAAGGAAATTAAGAAAGCAGTTCTATTTATAATAGCATCTAAAAGAATAAAATACCCAGGAACATATGTAACGAAGATAATGAAAGACTTTTACACTGAAACCTAAAAAACATTGCTGGAAGAAACTAAAGAAAACCTAAATAAATGGACAGACATTCCATGTTCACGGACAGGAAGACTTACAATTGCTGAGATGTCAATATCACTCAAAGCAATCTACAGATTCAACACAATCTCTATCAGAGCTCCAACAGGCTTTTCTACAGAAAGAGAAATGCTGATTCTCAAATTTATATGGAATTGCAAGAAGCCCTGAATATCCAAACCAATCCTGAAAAAAAAAAAAGAACGAAGTTGGAAAGCTCACATTCCCAACTTCAAAATTTACCACAAAGCTACAGTAATCAAAACAGTATGCTACTGGGATAAGGATTAACATATACACCAATGGAATCAAATCAGAAGTCCAGAAATAACCCTATACATCAATGATTAATTGATTCTGACTAGGGTGCCAAGTCCATTCAACTGGGGGAAAAAGAGTCTCTTCAACAAATGGTGCTGGGACAACTAGATTTCCACATGCAAAAGAATGAAGTTAGACCCCACCTCATACCATTAACTGGCTGGATGAAAAATCTAAAATTAGAGCTAAAACTATAAAACTCTTTTTAAAAAAACCATGGAGATAAGTCTACATGACCATAGATTTGGCAATGATTCTTAGATATGTCAACCAAAGCATAAGCAACAAAATAAAAGTATATAAATTGGACTTCATTAAAATAAAAACTTCAAGCCAGTATTTCCTCAGGTGCCCCAATAAACCATTGCAAGGCAAAAAATAATAATAAAATAAAATAAAAACCTGTTCATCGAAGGACATTACCAAGAAAGTGAAAAGACAACCTATAGAACAATAGAAAATATTTGCAAATCATATATCTGGTAAGAGTTTGATATTCAGAATACATAAAGAACTCCTACAACTCAACAACAAAAGAACAACTCATTTTTAAACTGAGCAAAGCACCTGAATAGAAATTTCTCCAAAGGAGATATATAAATTGCCAATAAGCACATGAAAAGATGCCTCACCATTAGTCATTAGGGAAATGCAAATCAAAACCACAATGAGATACCACTTCATTCCTGATAGAATGACTGTAAATAACAAAAACAAAAATGCCACCAGAAAATAACAAGTGTTAGTGAAGATTTAAAGAAATTGGGACCTTTGAGTTTTGCTGGTGGGAACTTAAATGGTGCAGCTGTTGTGGGAAATAGTTTGGTGTTTCCTCAAAAAGCTAAATGTAGAATTACTATATGGCCCAGAAATTCCACTCCTGGTACATGCCCAAAAGAACTGAAAATAGGGACTCAGATACTTGCAGTATTATTCACAATAGCCAAAAACCAGAAACAACCCGTGTCCCTCAACAGATGAATGAATAACAAAATATGGTACATACATGCAGTGGAATATTATTCAGTCATGAAAAGGTATGAAATTCTTCTATATGCTACAACACACATGAACGTCGAAAGAGTCAGTCACAAGAGGACAAATATACTATAATCCACTGGTATAAAATATCTAGAATAGGTAAATTCAGAGAGATAGAAAATAGATTAGCATTTACCAAGGGCAGAATAGACAGTGGCATGGGGAGTTACTGCTTACTGCGTACAGAGTGTCTGTTTGGGGTGATGAAAAGTTTTGGAAATAGATATGGAGATGTTTGCACAACATTGTGAATGTAATTAACGTCACTGAATTATACACTTAAAATGGTTAAAATGGCAAATTTTATGTTATATAGATTTTACTCAAAAAAGGACAGTAGAAAAGATAGGGTGTAATTATTTGATCTCTCATGTGACACTAAATTGAACCCAGGGAACCTAAACAAAGAGAAAAACCCAGATTGCTTTCAACCTTGAACTCAACAGTTATAAATGCACGTGGGCTTTGTAACAGCCTCTACTCGGGCTGAGACATGGGGCCACTGGGCACAGAGAACACTGAACAGACTCGAGAGAAGGATGAGGGGTGCTGCTTGCTTTCTGCAGAGGTGCTGGAATCCAGTACCCACACGTGGAGTGAAACTTCACAAATGTTTGTTGAGCACCTCTTATGTGCCAGGTGCAGCACACACAGTGGTAAACAGTGAGTAACCTGCTTGGAGCCCTGGTCTGTGCTCAGCCGCCAGGATGTCTTTCTTCATGGTTTGTTTCAGATTTCAAATGAAAGGACTGTACGGATAGAAACGCATCACACGGGTGTGAGATGGTGTTGTTCTCATCACTGTTAGCACTAGGGATTTACTGGGTCTTCCTGGAGGACGCCAGCCTAGCCAGCCTCCGACTCAAGGCCAGGGAAAGCGACCGGGTGCTCCTGAGTGTGGGGAGGAGAGGTTACAAGGAGAGAGCAGGGAACGGCGGTCAGCATGTGCAAAGCTCCGGAGGCTCGGGTCGCTACCCCACGAGGAGCCCAGACCCCAGGCTCCATTCCCCTGGAGAAGGCTGGCTTTTCCCCCTCCAGGCTGGCTGGCTCAACGCCCTACCATGCAGTAGGGTCTTTCTTCGCTCGTTATATTCCTCCACGCACGCCCTTGTTTACGGCTCCCCTTTCTCTGTCTATTCAATCCTCCCCAACCTTCAAGGCCTGGCTCGTGGCAGACAGGATCGCTAATGGAAAAAGTTTACATGCAGATGGGCCTGGGTTCTGATCCAAATTGATCAACTGGGCGGCTTGGTCTTTGTCATATGTCAAAATAGAGGCAGTCATACCCACATCCCAAGCCTGCTGTAAGGTAGTAAGTGTCAAGGGTTTGGTACTTCACCCACCTCTTCCATCAAGTCTCTCCCGACCCATCAGCCCTCTTATCTCTCCTTCCTCTGAGACACTCTACCCTGTGTCTCTCATTTGGTGATGAATCCTCTCTGTCCTGGGACGTCTCTTGTGATGATCCACCCTCAAGTATTGCTATGTAACTCCTCCAAAATTATTTAACTTTCCATGTTTTCATGCTTCTGTCTCCACTCAAACTGTAATCTCCTTCACATAGAGGCCAAATCTGATCAGCTTTGTTTCCCTCCCTGGTGGCTGGCACACGGTGGGTGCTAAATAAATTGAAAATAGATCAGAGGCAAATGGAGGGGCCACAGGCAACAGAGGAAAACCTCACAGGAAATAGAGCATGTTCGGCTCAGAGTAATAGCCCATTGGCATTCTCTGCTCTGCATGAAGCCGTCCCCTGCCCATACTGGCCCTTCAAGAACACTCCATTCCTCGAATGAGTGGATCTGCTGACGCCCTGGGCTCATCAAGGTCAATGCTAGAGTGGAAATCAGGCAAGTAGTTGATCTGAAGAAAATCACCTCTTTTTGTGAATCTTAGAATGTCTTGGAAATAGTGTTTATCTTCTTTGTTTCGTTTGACCATTAAAGAGTCAGTGTAAAAAAAATTCATTAAAAAAAAAGAGAGAGGGAGAGTCCATGTCCCATGAGCATGGCTCACCCTGCATTAGGGAGAGGTGGGCCAGGAGGAGGCTGCAGTGGCCGGGGTTAGCGGGCCAGGAGTTCAAGATGTGTCTCCGGTGATCCACAAAGCAGAGGACTCACTCTCGGAAAACATACTTGTCACATGCTGCAGCCAGCATGTACCATGTCCCTTGGAACTTAAGGGACTCCCAGCCCATTGGGCCGGGAAGCCCTCTGTGCACAGAGCTGGGAGTGTCTAGGCCAGCCTCTCTGAGAGAAAGGAAGTGGCTGCTTCTCGCCATCCCATAACCAACACTGGGAATAAAAGCAATGGCTCGGATGGCTTAGCCCATTATACGTAAACCTAGCATGTGCCAGGAGTTCTACACACATTAGGCCATTGGATTCCCAACACAACACCATCATGGAGTTATTACAGTCCCCAGTTTTACAAAAGAGGACACTGAGACTCGGGTTAAGATGCTTGGCCAAAGTCAGGCTGACGGTACGCAGAAGATATGGGATTTGAACTCTGGTCTGTCTGAAGCCAAAGGCTTTTGTCTTTCAACTAGGCCTTCCAGTGACTTCTGCTATTGCTGGGAGATTCAAAAGCCAGATGGAAGGAGCAAGGGGACAGCCTTTAGTGGGTGCATGAGGCCACGATATCCTCTCTGTCTTGACTGACTCTTAGGGTGACAAGCTGCCCCAGAGCCCGGGACCGAGGGGTCCCCCTGGAATTGGGACTTTCAGCACTAAAGCCTAAACGCAGTACAGTCCCCAGCAAACTGAGATGGTTGGACCCCTATGACTGAGGTTTTCCTGTGCTCTGTGGCTCCAAAAGAAAGCAAATGTCTTTTCAGAATGCACACATAGCTGAAGGAAAATATTGATGGCTCCCACTCTGAGTAGGAGGATAGCTTTAAGCCTGCCCCCAAGCACAGCCCCAAAGGGCCAGGTCACCAGCACAAAGAAACCTGGCTGTGTCCCAGCTCCAGCCTAAGGCCAAGAGTGGTCAGTCTGGGTGGAGCTGGGGCTTGAGGGGGCTAGACAGAAGAGCACAGGTGCTCAGTACCTGAAGCCTCTGGACCATGTTCTTTGGACACATCTCCCCCATCAAATGCTCACTACAACCCCATAGTTGGGGGATTTCTAGCCCATTTTACAGACAGAACAGCCACAATCTTATAGACCATTTAGAGGATCTTCTCAGAAGTTCACCCAACATTTAAGAATCCTGAATCCTGAGCATCTTGCCCTCAGATCTGCCTAGATCTAAGAATCTAGGCAGAATCCTCATGACACAAGCCCATGGGGAACTGTTTCTATGGGGAGGGAGGTCAGGTCACATCAGGCCCTCTTCCCAGCCCTCTCTGGGCAGCTGGTAAAGGACCTCACTCGTGTCTGCTACCCCCAAGTATATGCATCGAGGGAGGAGGAGACCCATTCCCACTGCAGGGCCCTCACCAGGCCCTCCTAACCACTGTCCTCATCCATGTGAGGACCGAAAACCAAGAGGGCAAAGCGTCGCTCTGACTGTCCACACACTCCTCTTCTGATTCAGGCAGCACCTCCTCCAGGAAGGCATCCCTGATTCCTGCAGCCACAGAGAGACCTCCTCCCTTGGCTTCATACAACCTCCTCGTGATGTGTCACACATTCCTGTCTTGTGCTATTATTTAACTTTATAAATAAAGAGGATGGACACTGGTGGGAGACTGCCTGGGTTCAAATCCTGGCTCTCCCACATACTAGCTGTGTGACTTTGAACAGGTGGCTTAACCTCTGTGTGTCTCAGGTCACCCAAAAGTGAAGGCGGCAGGGCATCCACCTCAAAGAGCAGTTATGAGAAGTCAATGAACTATAAGGTGTAAAGTGTTTAGAAGAGTGGTATGTAGCAAACACTCAATGAATGTTTGCTGTTATTATTCTTCAAATATTAATATTGATGCTACTAAAGTATTGTCTCCCTAGCTAGTTAGTAGTCTAGTCTAGTTAGCTAGACTGGAAGTCTCTAGAGTACAGGGCCAGAAACAGGCTTCTTTGCATTATTCCCCAGGTTAGGCAGACTTGCACCAAGTAAGAGCTGTATAACAATTTCCTGTGCACTGGCCTTTGCAGAAGACTGACAGCCCATTCGTTTTATTTCCTAGTTCTAGGGAGAAAAGTATGTCTGCCTGTCAGTAGCCAATGGCCACCTTTACCAACACCCCCCAAGAACGACCCCAAAATGTCTCACAGCGAGATGAGCAGAAGCAACAGAGATTTTGGAATGAACTTATGGCCCCTGAGGCCATGTGTCCCCAGGAACGGAATTCATGGAAGTCAAGGCCCTCTGGCCATCCCCCACCCACCCCCCAGAAGTGGAGGCCCACAGAGCAAACCTCTCATCCCCCAGGAGCTGTGTCGTGCAGAAAAGCCAAAATTTTGTAGAAAGAGTCCTGGAGGGAATCCCAGAGGCCTCAGTTCTCATCCTGGCTCTGTTCTGTGTGATCTTTCACAAGCCCCTTAACCTCTCTGGGCCTCTGTTTGGTCAGCTGTTAAATCAGAAAGCTGTTCAGAGACTTAGTTCCTCCCAATCCGGACATTTCAGAGAAAGGAAAAAGCATCTTTGAATGAACCTAACCTAACAAATCATTTCTCATGCAACCAGTTCCCCTCATTCATTCATTCCACAAACACTGACTGGGCTTTCACTATATGCAAAAGCACTCTTCTGGATTACAGCAGTGAAAAAGAAGAGGCAAAATCTGATAATGACAGGAGAAAAATAAAGGGGGTAGGGAGAGCCAGGGATGGGAGAAAAGGAACTTCATTTTAGATAAGACCTTCAGGGAAGGCCTCAGAGAGAGGATGACATCAGAGCAGGTACCTGGAAAAACCAAGGGAGTGAGTCAGGCAGATACCTGGGAAAGAGAGCTCCAAGCAGAGGGAACGGCCAGTGCAAAAGCCCTGAGGGAGCAGCATGCCTGACCCCTCCAGGTACCACAAGGTGGTCGGGGGGCGGGGTAAGGGCAGCTGGAGCAGCGAGGGAGGAAGACAGTGAGAGAAGCTGGACTGGGAGGTAAAGATTCAGCCACAGTGAGGACTTTGGCTTTTACTCAATGGTGCATCCATATCATTAAGGCTTTGACATAAAGGAATTTGACACTGTTCAGTTATATGATGAATTTGTTCATTTTTCGCCTCTCCACCACGGACCTGCAATCTATTTATGATTTTTATTATTATTACTTTCGTTTCTGTTCCTCTTTCCAGGCCTATAGCCAAGCTTTAGCCTGGTCTCCACTTCAGAATCTCAGCCTGGGTCGTCCCGCCTCTCCTGGAGGTGCTGCCTGGTCCAGACCAGACTCCTGTGCTCCTTCCCAAGCTCTTCCAAGGTGTCCCTCCTGACCTGGCAGTCTGCCCCGTCCCCCGTGCCATCCAACAACCCCCTCCTCTCTCTCCAGGGCCTTCACACCGACTGTGCCCCGCACACACACACGCCCTGGAATACTCTTTGCTTCCTTCTTTATTCACTTATGTCCTCCTCTCCCTTCAGGTCTCAGCTCAAACTTCTCTTCCACAGAGACCCTTCCCTGCTCTCTCTAAATAAAATCTCCTACTTAAATGCTCTCATAGTTTCACGTTCTTCCCTTCAAAGCTCTTGTTACACGTTTCCTCAAATTTATTTGTATGACTTTTTTAAAAAATTAGTGCCTCTCTTCTCCATCCCCCTGTGAACTCTATCAGGATAGAGGCTATGACTGTTTTTGCTCCTTTCTAGCCCAGACACCAAGACAATGCCTGGCACACACTCAAGGTACCCAATAAATACTGGAAGAATAACTGAATGAGAGAATGAATGAGTGCCCCAGGCCTCCGGGTTATTGGCACCCTGGAGGCACAAGGCCAGACCAGCTCAGGGCTCTTTGGAGGCCCTGTGGGCGTGGTCAGAGCCCTGAACTAAGTGGGGAGGGGTAAGGCTGGGAGGGGAAAGGACCTGAGCCCACAGAGCCCCTGTGCCACACTGGGCACTTATCTGGGTTATCTCATTTCATCGTCATGGCCGCCACTTGAGTTGAGAATTACTATCCCATCTTACAGCTGAGAGAACTGAGCTCAGGAAGTAAGTTTCTCGAGGTCATATTGTAGCATGTCTACAGTCAGACCAAGTCTTTCTAATTCCAAAGCCTATGCTCTTTCTGCTCTGCCCCAACGGCACTGGCCTGGGCAGTTTCTAACCCAGCTTTGCCACTGATTTCCTGTGTGACCTTAAGCAAGTTACTGCCCTCTCTGAGCCTCAATTTCTCCATATATAAAATACAGAGGTTGGAATAGATGTCTTATCTCCTTTCCAGTTCTGAGATTTCTGAGACTTTAAGATTCTATGCTTCTAAATTTATAAACTCACATAATGGGTGCTAAGTACCTAGCTCAAGGTCAAGCACATAGCAGATACTTCAGATAAGTGTTCATTCCTCCCTCCCATCCTCTCAATTCCGTTTCAAAGAGTCCCTGCTTTGCAGCCCTCCCGAGGCCACCTATGCTGCCCTGGTTATCCCAGGAGCCCCAGAGCACTGCGCCTCCCCCCCCCCCACTCTCCTCGCCCCACCTTCAGGAAAGCCTCGCCAGCTCTGACATCCATGCCTCCAGCTGTGCTCCCCAGAGAGGCCCACGCCTCCCTGCACCCACTCCCTCCTGCCTCCTGAAGGGGAACTTTGGTCTGTGTCCAGCACTGTAGAGAGAAGGAAATGGTGGGAAAGGAACCCACACATCCTGAGCACCTAGTACCAGAGACTAGACCAGGCTCATTGAACCCCTGCAAAGAGCCTTTGTCCTCCCCATTTCACAAAAGGGAAGAAACTCAGGCTCAAAGAGGTTAGGAAATTGCCCAAGATCACACATCCAGCCTGTGGCAGAAGCAGGGCTTAACCCCTACCTGTCTAACCCCGAGGCAGATACACTTTGCCAGCCCAGGGGATGCTGAAGCCTCGGGCAAAGGTCCATTCTGTACCACCAGCTATTCCCTTGCAAGCACCTTTTTTTTCCACATCTGTGTAACTTTGAATTTACAGCCCTAGTGACTTAAGCCCATCAATCTCCCTCTAGCCACCCCCTCCTGCCTCTCCTCATTGTCCCCTCCAAAGTACCAGACAACAAAATATTCATAAATTGTCCCCAGTGTTTCCAAAAGGATGGCATGGCCTCAGCCACCGCATCAAGGAAATAAGTCAAGAGGTTTACTCCATCCCCTCTAGAGGAAGGGGCCAGGTCTTCCAATAAACGTAGTCCTCCCGACGGTACCAAGAAAGAAGGGTGAGCCTTCCGCCCCAGCTCACAGCTGCTGCCCACGAGGGCTTTCCAGAAATCACTCAGGTAAGACGTCTTGAAATCAGACTCAGGTAAGACGTCTTGAACGTCAACATCACCGGGCACCCCTGGATATGATCAGGGCCCTAGCTTTGGAAGAATAGGCAAGGGATGCCTGCATTTTCTAAAGGCTCCTCCTGAAAGCTTTGCCCTGGAGAAGTGCAGTCGTACGCACTGGGAGGAAGGGGCTTTGTGGGGACAGCGTCAGCTGTGCTCTTTGAAGCAGCCTGGACAGGAAACTCAGGTGAGAGCAGAATCCCTGGCTGGCCGTTTCCGGTGCCCCCTGGCTTTCTCTCGCCTTGTCCTGCCCTTGCCTGGGATGGAAAAGGAGCCCCTAGGCAAGGAGGGGTTGGCCAGCTCTCTCTCTGGGAAGGGTCTCCTCTGAGCACGAGGTCAGGTGAAGTCAGCCGATGGTGACTAGAAACCTCGCCAGCCCCCCACACACCTCAGCCTGAACCTCGTGTCCCCAGGATGCCCTCCAGACCCCCAGAGGATGTACACCCCCTGGCTATACTCTCGGGGCTTCCTGGACTTCTCCCCTTATCATGTTTTCACTAATTACCCACAGAACTTGAATGCCCATCTCCCCCCAGCAGACTGTGAACTCCACCAGCAGGGAACCCGTCTGCCTAGTTCACGGTCCATCCCCAGCACCTCCGCCAGGTCTGACATGTACAAGGTGCTCAGTAAAAATCTATAGAATGAATGTTACCCACGGGGAGGAACCCATGGCCTGGTGCGGGCTGACGGGACCCGGCAGAGGCCATCCCCCGACACCAGGCCCCAGAAGGCCCCTGCACTGGACTAGATGGGACAGCCACTGGCACATAGTAGGCACACAATTCAGGTCTGTCTCTATGCCAGAATCTGGAAAACCACCTGAGGGCGCCATTCACACCCCAGCCGTGGGGCAGGAGTGATGGGCCATCCTGCCAGCTTTCCATCACTTAAACAAGGTTGTCGTCACTCTGTGAGTGAGCACGAGAGGTGGTGTGTGTTTGTGTGTGTGCTCCACTCCAAACTAATAAGACATAGAGTCTGTGCCAACCGATTTTCTCCCCAACACGTTACATGCGAGGCACAGCGTAGGCGCTTTCATTTATGTTTATATAACGTGCGCAACACATCCTTGTCCACTGACTCGCTTGGTCCACAGCCCTGGCAGTCGGCACTGTCACCACCATTTACCGAGGAGGACAGTGGGGTCAGCTTCTAAGGTCCCGCGGTGAGCATACGGCTGAGTCACGGCTCGAACCCAAGGCTCTGGCTTGTTTCGCACCGGCCTGCCTCAGTCATGCTCCTGGTCACACCGCAGTCTCATCACCCATGACCTGCCCAGGCCACAGCCCTGTATCTTACACTGAGCTTGCTATGACCTGCAGCACGGGGTCTGGGGTGGGAGGGAGATGGAGCAAGAAGGCAGCACGCAATCCTGCAACTTTCCCCCAAACACGCATCTATCTCCCTAGAGCAGGCAGCGAACTGGGCTAGAAAGACCACGGATCCAGGTGGACACCGAACCAGCTGCGTGACCTTGGGTAAATTCTCTTACCCGCTCTGAACCTCGCTTGCTTTCTCGGGTCCGTGGTGATGACCGGATAAAATAAAGAGTGATAGCTGCCGGCACCCGGTGAAGGAGTGTCCATTCCTCTGTGGCCTTGTGCAGCTCCTCAGAAATCACAGGGCTCAAGAACAATCCTTTACCTCCCTTGATCTACGTGCTAGCTGGCAGCCCATCTCCTCCCTCCCTGGAAGGGTCCAGTCCCACTGTGGTCAGGCAGCACCGCCAGCACCAGGACTCTGCAGAAAGAAAGCCCTGCCAGCAGCTAATGACACTGCCCAGAGTACAGCCCGCGAATGCAGTTCTCTCTCCATCTCTCCCTTCCAAAGCCAATGGAAATGACTTTGAAGAGTATTCCAGGAGACCAGATGTCCAGCTTGGAAAGGGGTTTTCCCAGCAATCTGGGAGTCAGCAGGAAGTAAGGCTCTCATGAACGGGATGCCTCCCCAAGGAGAGCTGTGCCAGTGCAAGGAACAGTCACTTTCCCCGGGAATGGCCTCCAGAGAAGGTTGGGGGATCCTGTCGAGCTCTTTGGCTTTCCTCCAGATCATACTCACACGTGAGGGTCCCCAGGGGTCTGCCGCCCCACTGTGTGTCTAGCTCTCTCCTCCCAGAGCTGGGAGAGGCCTAGTAGGAGAGGGGCCACGAGACGAGCTCCCACCGTGGCAGCAGAACAAGGCCACCACTTCTACCGGGGCCACGGGAGAACAGCAGACTTGAGCTCCCAAACCACTGGGCTCTCCTGCTTGACTTCTGTCCCCCCGGTCCTCCTGGAGACTGCAGGACTCAGAAAGGCCCCCCTCAGCAGGAGCTCCCCCAGCCCCTGCACCCAAACAAGGGATGCCCAGCTGCCATCACATCTACTCTCCCCACCCCCTCGCTCACTCAGAGTTAGGCAGGTGCTACCACTATGGGCCAGATGTCCCCTGGTGCCTGGCCACCTTTTCCTGATCCAGATGCCTGGTGGTCTGGAGCACACACTTTAGCACGTAAAGCCCATAGAGTCACAGAATAGTAGATCCGGAAGGGGCCTTGAAGATAATCTCATCTGACCTCTTCCTTCTATAAAATGAGGACGCTAAGATCAAGAGAAGTTAAGGGATGTGTCAGAGGTCACACGGGAGAGGCCGCGAGTCCCACACAGCACACAGCTGGGAGTTCATTGAATAGTGGGCTCAGGCCCCGCTCGTTGACGGATGGAAGGACCGCCAGGGAGGGCTCAGGAGTGAGAACAAGCACCTGTCACCACGAGGCCCTGGGAGCACAGCCGGAGTCTCTAGGCTGCTTCTCTCTGCCTCTGACCTGGGATTGAACTCACAACCCACACAGAGCAGGGCCTCACCTGAGAAAGGGCGGGGACAGCCCTGGACTCCCGGCTTAGCACAGGCCTGAGAATAGAGCATTGCTCAGTGACAAGGGACCACGGAGTGAGGACTGTGAGAAGGACCCCTGGGGTGGGTCTCGCTCCCCCTGCTCCGTCACGGACCCCCTGCACCACCCTGGACTCGGCCTACTCGGAGTCAGCAGGCCCTGCCAAAAACGGGCTCAGTGTTCCCTGGTGTCCGTCACGATGGAGAGCCGGAGGACCACGGGTATAGCCCCAGGACGCTCTCTTCACCCCGGCTGTGGGCCGGCTTCCAGCCTGGGTAGCAGAAGGAGTCAGCGAGATGGCCCTGCAGCTCTGCCACCGCCCCGCTGCCACTACCCCACCTCCCTGCCCGAAATCCACCTCCTCCTCTCTGCGCTGACCAGCCCAGCCCTCCCGTAACCAAAAGCTCTGTGGAGGTGAAAAAAAATAGATCTTCTAGGTTTGGGTTTCCGTAACAGCCGGTACGTCTCTGCAGAGTTTGCCAACCTGGACGTGCCGCTTCAGCCACTCCCTGAGCCCAGGTTCCTCCCACTCGTAAAGTGATACAACAACTGCTTCACACTTCACCTACTTCACAAAGTTGAGAGGCTCAAAAGGGAGGGCGCATGAGAATGTTCTTTATTAGGAAAGAAAACTAATATTCACCATGAGCACTTACAGATACTTTCTTCTAGAGTGTTCACAACGGTCCTGGGTGCCCCATATTATTACTATCCTAACTAGGTAAGACAATTTAGGCTCAGAGAGGTTCAGTGATGTGCCCAAGGACGCTCAGCTTAGTCATAGGAGAACCAGGCTCAGAACCCAGAATGCGACTCCAAAGCCAGCGTTCCTTCTCCCAACACCACGCCGTCTCAACAAAAGAAGCAAACAGTGCTTTTTATGAAAAAGCCACTGAGTCTCCAGACAAAACGCTGCCCTCGTGGAGCCGCCCCTACTGCTAGACTTGCCCATTTGCCCTGGGAAGGCCATCGGTCAAGTCAAGGCCACCTCCCCACTGTCTTGAGAGATCCTACAACACAAGGACACCCGAGGGCCAAGTCCTCACAGTCCATGCCTTGCCGGCTGTATGCCATCATGATACTTGCTGGTTTTGTGGTTGGATGGTGGTTCCAACGATTGTCTGTTCGTGAACCAATCCAATTTGAGGAAACACAAAATCACGGAACTTTGGGCTGAAGGGGGCCTCTGAGAGCAAGTTCCAGCTCCTCCTTGGACGGCTGAAGACACTGACATCCAGAGGTCAGTCACGTGCTGTAGGTCACATGGCAAGTCAATGGCCAAGTCTGGAGCAGAATCCACTGTCCTTGATTCCCAGTCCGAACCCCTGTTCTCCACATCCCAACCGCTCAGGCATCGGTCGGTCAGCTTCGCAGCCCCCCAGAGGGCCGGGTGTGGGGCCTACAGCCTCTGTTCTCTCGGCTTAGGAAGAGCAGGGACAGTAGGCAAGATAGGAGTATCACAGTCAGGAATGAAATGAGTCGGTCGGCCTCCTGCGCTAAATCATAAGCCTAAGTTCTACGCCAATACTGAAAGGTCACTGTGTGAAAGCAGTGCACCTCCAACAGGGAGGCCTGGGAGCTTCTCCTGAGGCAGTGGTGGCCCCTTCTGGCCCCCTGGCCACGGTCAGAGGAGGCTGAACTCTTCACGCTGCCCCCCAGCCATCGCCATGACAGCACCAGAGCACCTTGACCTGGACAGTCTCATGTCCGCCCCTCCTCCTCCAGCCCCGTTGAGAGCTCACCTCCACTCTGTCCCCGTCACTCGGCAGCCTCCCATCCCACTTTTGCCTCCTTTGGTTAACGATTGATTTCTGCCTTCTCTTCTTTTCACCTCAGTGCGTGTGCATAGCATCCCTCATGCATTTGTGTGTAAGTCTGTCCTCGCCCAAACTGCACAGTCCCTGAGGACAGGGTCTGTGTCCCTGTCTGAAGTCTATGTGCAGTGCGCAGCACACGGCTGTTTGTTCAGCACTTGCTGATGTGCCTGTAACCTGTGGAAGGCTTAGGCCATGTCCTGGGGGAGGAGAAAGCCAGGGGAAAGGGGAGGCTGGCTAATGCACCAACTGGAGAGGAAACCCGCTGAGCCTGCCTGGGTGCCAGACACTGTGCTCGCACTTTCCAGACACACTCTCCACAGCCCTATGAGCTACGTGCTTTTATTTCCCACTTTACGGATGGGGAAACGGGATCAAAGATGTTAAGCAACTTGTCTAAATCCACACGATTAGTTAACTAGTAGAAGGAGACTTTCAGTGCGGGTTTTACCTGATGCTAAGCCCACACTCAGCACTTGCCGCAGCGCGTGGGCTCCTTGAGGACAGGGACTTGGTGGTTACATGTGTGTGTTCTGTTTGCTTTTGCTGCTGTATCCTCAACGCCTAGGACTGTGCCAGGCACAGAGGAGACACTCTCTACATAGTTGCTGAATGAAGGAACAAAGGAATGAATGGATACCATGCTGCATCTCCCTAGCAGGACAGAGCAAGGGATTCTGATGCCAGGTTCCTGGTTACTCTATTTCCAGGAACCTTGGACAACTGTTTGTTCCTCTCTCCACCCAGAAAAATAATCCAATAAACTAAGGATCCTCCAAAGGCCACGTGGCGGATGGCTGGGTTAACTAGGCATGGGATGGGGCTGGCGGGGGACTGGCGGGGGGGAGGTAGAAGCATAAGCTGAACACAAAAGGCTGGACGATGTGAGGGCTTTAAAAGGTTCTCAGTGCCCTGTGACCTGCTGATTCGGGGCCACTCTCTGGCCCCTTTGGTCCTGACCCTCCTCCCCGACCAGGCACCCCACTGCCTTGGCTGAGCTGTACTGAAATTGGCCACACTCCTATTGAGCAGAGAAACTAACAGTTACACCACCCACTCCGGCCCCATCTGAACCCTCCAGAGTCTGCTCTGGGCCCTAGGGCTAGCCACTTTTCTCCACATTCCAGCCAAAAATAATATAAGAACGAAGCTGTTTGGCGGAGACTTAATCTAATCTTCATTGCTTCAGTTTTAAAATATCCTGCCTGGTTTAGGGTTTCTTATTACACACAGGGATGTGTTTTTAGTGAGATAGGTCTTAGCAGAACCGTCCTTCGTGTAATTAGAAACCCAGGCAGGCAGGGCCTGCAGTGAGCCATCCAAGTCAAACAGCAGATCCCCCTCAAGACAACACGTTGGCAGCAAGCTCTTCCCGAGCTGCCCGAGGGCTTGGTTCTTCCTCACTCCTGGGGGATCAGTACCGAGGAAAAGCCGAGCTCTAGTTGAAGGACTGTGCCTTCCAACTCCCTCCACCCTCATCCTGTGTGTCCCAGCTCTCACCCCTGATCAGACTGGAAATTAAGATGCTGTCCAAGACTGCTGGAGAAGGATATGCGGAGGAAAAAATTACCCCAAGAAGTCCCCCTCAATGTTGAGGGAGAATTAAAGGCCAGCATTCCACTGGAGCCTGTCTCCAGTATCAGGGACAGCTTTAAAAACTCAGGCGCCGGAACGGAAGGAGGCTCCAAGTGCGTATACACTTTTGTATAACTGCCGGGTGTAACTTCTCGGGCTTTCTGGCCCAGCATCTGCTTTGATCTGCCATCATGGAGACTGCTAAGTGAGGTTCAAGCTGCGGCCAGCTCCAGACCAACGCCCATCCCCCCAGCCCTAGCCCGACCAGATGTCACACACCAGTCCAGGCTGTGGCCTCTTCTTCCCAACGACATAAAGAGAAGAGGCCGCATTTCTGACCCGTCAGATTCTGCGTTCATCTGATGCATGAAAGCTAGTCCAGGTAGCACCGCTGGGAATAAGCATGCTGGTTCCCCCAGCTCCAGCTTAATTGCCTCTCCTGGAAAAGTGCAGGTGCATTTTGGAATCACAGCAGGGACTTCAGATTCTAGGATATAAGAAAGGCAGGAGTTTAGCCCCTTCACCCAAGTCTAAGGACTCCTGAGAGTTGTGGGGAAAGGCTCTGGGGCCAGGCAGGGCAAGAAAACACAGTGAAGAAAATGACTTTGCTGCTCAGAAGCCTCCTCTCTCCCATTTCCTTTATTATTGAGAGTGCAGGATTCAGGCAGCAGTCACTCCTCAGAGCCTAATGAGGAATTCATGTGATACATTCCACTTTACAGATGAAGAAACCGAGATCAGGAAGCTAACTGACCCACCGTAGTCATGAAGCCAGAGAGTAACAGGGTATAAAACTGCCAGGTCCCCAAACTCCAGCCTAAACACTACTCAGCATGCTGACCTGCCCGCCTTGATTATCTCCTTCCTCCCTTTCCCACCAGGTATTAGATTTAATTATATTAGCAGATCCCCATCACAACAAGCCTGGCCACGAAGCCTGGACGGAACCCAGCCAGTGCAGCTCCTCCTTCTAAATTCTGCTTCTCAACATAATTCAATCTTCAATAAGTCACGGATCTCATGTGAAGTGTTTTATACAAAGCATGTTGTGTTGGATAGAATCAAGGCTAATGGTGGCTCACGATGGTTTCACTTCCCATGTAACTTCCTCTGTGGCATCATTTTCACCCTCTCCATACTCTGATCTGCATTTTGTTTGATCCAGACACTTTGCTTCACATGCCAGCACCTCAGGCAATTGCATCACACATTTATATATATCTTACAGCATCGCTGTCCTGGTGCCACAGGAAAAAGGAAAACTTATAACAGCATTTCTCACCTTCCGCAAGCTAATTTAGAAAATGTGCTCCAAATTAAATAAATCGGGAACAAAAGTTTGAAATTGGAGATAGAATTTCGGGGGGGGGGCGCTAAATAAATAGCAGGGAAATCTTGCAACATGTTGGAGGCCTATAAATTTTATAGGTTGTTTCTTTAATAAAAACAAATTCAGTTGCTAACAACACAGTATTATTAAGCTACTAACATTTAAAAATCTAATTTGGCCTGCTCTGCTGCTGTTTCTGTTGCACATTGCATTCACCCAGGGTAAGGAAGTCAGGTTGAGGGGTTTGGTGTGGTTTCTAAACCAGGCTAATAGAGAGCCCTTTAAAACGCAGCCTTTTTTGCTTTCTAGGCAAGCCTTGGTCCCTAACGAGTTACAGCCCCAGGTTGGAGATGGACATAGCAGAAAGAAATTTAACACACACTCTGGTGCACCCATAAACCTCAAGGCCAAGGGAGAGGAGGTATGTTTCCAGTTAGGCTAGAACTCCGTGAATTCAGGATTCTCCACTCACAAGACAGTAATTCTCCTTATTTCATCACTAACTTACTTCAAATGTGTTTATACAATTTATTGCTACTGAACTTCCAGGCAACTGGTGTAGAGTTAATGAAACCCAGCTTGGAGAAGCTTTGAGCTTTGAACAACTAACCACAGTTTAAATGGTTATGACATGCGGTCAAAGCCACAGCCCAGCCCCACTGCAGTTTCTGTGTTAGGACCTAGTTAAAAACCTTGTCATCTCACCTTTTGTGCCAAATCAATTGAAAAAGGAAAAAGCCTTCCATGTTTCTTCTCAAGGTTCCCAGCCTTTCTCCCTGACATTTTAACACATCTATCTCACAGAATGCAAGGCAAAGCCCCTCCCCCAGTCCTGAGTAAATATTTTAGTTGCAGTTTGAATGGGCAGCCAGTTGAAAGCCTAAAATCCAGTTTGAGTTTAATTGAACAGGGTCAGGCCTACATAAAGCAATGTGGAGAGGGGGTGTCACGGGGAGTCACCAAGCAACATTTAAAATCAGACTCAGTGAAAGTCCAAAAGGCAATACAGGAATGTATGGATGGCACTGGACTGGAAAAGAAGTGAACTCGTCTTTCCGAATGACTTGGACATGGATTTTTATTAATCCTCGTTGTCATACAGCCTCCACCCGCAAGCTCTGTCCATGTGGGAACTCCAGGACGCTCCCTCTTTTTAAACAGGCCCATTTTGGAAGAGTAAAGGGGAGGTACTGGATTGCCAGTGCTGCACAATAAAAGCCCTTTTTGAAAGCAGCACTTTCATTAACTTAAAGCAATCTATAGACTTAAAAGCAGAGAGCAGTAAACTCCCAGAAAGGATCATAAAACAGCCAGTCTCAAGTTGGGTACACTTCAGTGCAATTTGCACAAGGCATTTTACTGTGAGCGGTGGCCGGGCCCATCTCCCTCTGGTAACCCCCTGCCCCTTATTCTGAGCAGCTTCTCTTTCTCTGGGCTTGCATGCCTTTAGCGCTCACAAAGGGGAGGCGGTGACCGGGGAGTCTCCGTGGGGTCACGGCTCCCTCCCGCCCTCAGGCTCTCGGCGGGAGAGAGAGAGCGCACGAATTCCAAGCCTGCAAAACAACAGCCTCGGAGCTCCGCAGCTGGGCGGTCGCCGCGCCCCGGGCCGCCGCGGCCACTCATGGGTCGCTAGCCTTCTGCGTCCCGGAAGCGCCTTCTGGCTGCCCCCAGAGAAGGGTGCGAGGGCTGCGGAGGGCTGGGAGGGTGGGTTCGCGACTGCAAAGGAGAAACTGCAAATCTACCTCCCGTTCACCACCCCGCCTTCCCCGCCAACACACTCTGCTTCCCTAGCGGCCCGAGGGATAACCTCCCTCACGAGTAGAGACTTCTCTCCCACCGCCGAGCTAGGCCGGAGCCAAGCGGGGTGCAGCTCGAGTGGAAGATCACGAGCCCAAAGACTGGAGACCCTCCCTACCTTGCCCCCAAGTTCCTGAAGCCTCGGGAAGACCAGAATGGCAGGGCGGGCAGGAGGGCTAGGGACTAAGGCTTTGCGCAATATAGCTTGTGTTTGGACACCATCATTTTCTCAGATTTGGGGAGGAGGAGATAGTCTAAATTTGCCTAAAATGCTAAGCTTTCGGTTTCCACTAGTTGGAAAATATTTCAACACGCTGGAGGAGTCCCGGGATTAGTGTGGTAAAGGCAAGGGACCCCGAGTTCGCCCCTTTCCCAGGCAGAACGTCGCACCGGCGGCCCGGCTTGTGGGCTTCCGGGCCGGGCCTGGGAGAAGTGCAGACAGCGCCTGCGGGTCAACAGCTGGCGGCTCCGGTCAGGGCTCCAGAGCCCGCCCTGCCCTCTGCCGCAGCTCGGACTCCCAGGGCCCGGCCTGACGCCTCGCTGCTAGCGCCCCCCGCGCAGGCCGCGGCCCCTGCGAGCCACCGCACCCGCCCGGCCGCGCTGCGCCCGCAGACCCGAAGTGGCTTCCGGAGCCCGCCGAGACGCCAGGGTCGGGTCCTCGGATCCACCCCGAGCCCTGCGAGGCTACCCCGTCGCTTCGCCCAGAACATCCCTTCGATTTGTCCGCTTCCCGGAATCCTTCTATGGCCGGGTCCTGCGCGCCTTAAGTCCTTTCCTCCAGATCCGCTTTTGGGGAGAAGCAGCAGGAATTCGGGACTCGCCTGCCATGGCTCCTATCAACTACTTTCATCGCCTACCTAAACGCTTTTCAACCCACTTAGCGTGGGGAGTCGCGCGCGCGACCCTCCCCAAATTCCAATAGCTTCAACCCCCCCCACCCCACCAAAGCCGTGAACCCCTGGTTAAATCCTAAAAACGCCACCAGTTCCTCCGATTCCAACCTCAGATGTAACCCCGGGGCCCTAACTCCAGACGCACCCCCCCCCCGCCCCTGCTCTGGCCGGGGTATAGATTCGATCCCTAAGCTACTTCGATCCCGCTTCTGAAAACAGCTCGGTTCCTAAAATCCCAAACTCTAGCCTGGCCCTGAAGCCCAGCCCTAATGCACAACAACCACCCACACCCCGCCCCATTCCCAGTCCTAGCCCGGCTCTCCCCACCGCTCCGGAACCTCGGGCTATCCCGCTGAGAGCCCCCGGAAAAGGCAGCACGCTTTGCTCGTTTCTTCCTCAGGATCTGGAGTCGGGAGAGCCCCGCACGCCTAACCCGAAAGAAACGCAAACTTTGCGCGGCAGACTCGGGACCCTGCCCCATCCCCCTCGGCTCTCTGCTTTGGGGCGCTTTCCTTCCCCCCTTCTTACGAACTCATGCCCCCGTTCTAGGGCCAGAAGGGCTCCCTTTTCCCGAACCTCGCCGAGGGCCCCCGCGCCTCCTCACACCTCGCCAAAGACTCCCAACAATCCGCGGAAAGCCAGTAACCCTACAAATTATGGCTCCTCCCGCGGGTAGGGTCTCTGAGCTCGGCCTCTGCGATCCCAGCTTGCCTGGCCCACAGCTTGTGCTCCGCTCTCCCCACGGATCTGCCTGCGAACCCCCACCCTGGCTCCCCAGGCCTGGCGGGACGCGGCCGCGGCTCCCAGACTCCAGGCACCCGGCCGAGTCTGGGGCTGCTCCCGCTTCCAGCCGCTCGAAGGCAGCCCCAAGCTGCTGGCGCAGAGTAAGCGCCGGCGCAGAGTAAGCGCCGGCCCAAAGGGCGCCCGAAGCCGGGAGAAAGAAAGCGAACCTGGAGCCGGCCCGCCGCTCTCAGCCTCGCCCGCGGAGCGCCCAGCCCCGAGCTGCCCGCACCGGGGCTCCGGCCCGCGCGCATGCCCCTACTCGGGTCCCCGGCGCTCCCAGCTCGCAGCTCCCCGCCCGCCCGCTACGGTGTCTTGGGCCCGCGGCGGTCCGAGTCGGCAGCCCCGCTCCTCGCACCCGCGGACAATGCGCGCCCGGCCACCGGCCCGAGCGGGTAGAGGCGGCGGCGGCGGCGGGGCTGCGCGCTGGCCGGGCCCGGGCGCGGGCGGGCCGCGCGGCTCCGGCCGCCTCCGTCCCCGGCCTCGCCGCCACTCGCGCTGCTTCGCTCCGCGCTCTCCCGGCGCTTCCCCAGCTTCTCTGCACGCTCCCGCCGTCCCTCGCTGCTCTCTGCCTCCCTCCTCCCTGCTGCCTCCCTCTCTCTCCTCCCTGCTGCCTCCCTCTCTCCCTCTCTCCTCCTTGCCCTGTCGCAATGAATAATACTCTGGCTTGGGGACTGGAATAAAACACACGCGCTCTGAGGCAGCCGCCCGCAGCAGCAGCAGCAGCAGCCGCCGCAGCCGCAGCAGCAGCAGCAGCAGCCGCCGCCGCCGCCGCCGCCGCCGCCGCCGCCGCCGCGCCGCCGCCGCCTGCAAAAGCGTCTCTGACATGGAAATGAATGACAGCTTACCTGATGCCAATCTTCATCAGACTGACACCGGCGTGACAACACAGCCTATACTTCCCAGCACTGCTCGGGACGTCAGCGGCACAGGGACCCGCCCCCCGGAGCCCCCCCCATCACACACCTCCCCTCTCCTCACTCCTCCTTTCTCCCCCCCCCACCCCCTCCACTCCCGGCCCCGGCCGCTTCCAAGTCGGAGCAGCCGCTGGAGTGTCTCCCTCTGCTGGAGGCTTTTCTAAGACGCCGGGCGCGGGCCTGCTCCAGCGGCCTGGAAGGCAGCAGAGCGCTGGAGAGACAGCGTCAGACTGCGAGGGTGCCTCGGACACAGGAACGCGGCGGACCCCCAAGGAGCTCGGGAACCCTGCCCCCGCCCTCCAGGCCAAGTCCTCCTCGGCAAACACCCGAGGCCGAGTTTCAAGACATCCTGGGCTCAGGGGCTGGAGATGAGGTGAAATTTTCTGTGGACCCCAAGAGAACTCCCCAGAAATTATGAAACTTAAAACTGGCAAGAAATCCTTCTCTCCACCACCACTCCTCCCCCACCCCTACCCCATTCCTGCCTGGCTGGCCTCATTTTTATGATTGCATTTGAATAATTCTCATTACCCTGGCCCCAGAAAAGTTGCTCAGGTGACACTGGTTAGTTATTCCTAGTCTCAAGAGCTTTCTGCTCTGGGCTTCCTGGGGCGTTTGGTTCACTGAGGGGTGACTGCAACGGTGGGGCAGGGGGACAGATAAAAAGGTGCGGCGGCTTTGTCAGTAAATCACCTCTTTGCAAATGCCGGGCAGGCCTGTTTGAAGCCACTGCTATTTTTATTCTAAAAAGTCGCAGAGGTCTGGGGGTCGGGTAGTGTAATATAAAGAGGGAGGCCGGCTGGGCGGTTTCAGCCTGGCCCTGCCGGGGTGATTTCCGGGGCGGGGGGGGGAGATTCACCTAAGTGCCTTCTAGGAGGAAGACCAACGCAAGCATGTGTGGTCAGACATGTGCCTTCTTTCATTCCACAAAGATTACGGTCCTACTAAGTGAGTGCCAGGTGGAGACACCCAGCCACCTACAGATGCAGGCTTGCTTGCTTCCACAGCTTAGCACATGGCCCTCTGCATAAATGGACAAGAGAACCCCTTCTTCCCCCATGAAATTTGCTTCTTGCTCCCTGTAGGGGAGCCATTTCAGCCACAGTCAGGCATCGATTGATCCGCTGACCCCAGACCAGGCAGGGGGCCTAGACAAAGACACTGATGTAAGCAAGGAAAGCAGAAAGTGAAATCCAAGCAGGCCAGGTTTTGGGTAAAGAATCTGACCCAAGAAGTTGAAGGCTGCCCCTTCGCTCTTTCCAGGCCTCTGGGTCATTCCTTGTCTGCCTTCTCACGGGCAAGGATGAGAACTATTAGCTGTGGCTCAGAGGAGACAGCTGAGACCTTTTTTGAATCACATCCCAGATACAGCAAATACTGTTTGTCCAGATCCTCCCAGTCCCCCCCAGATTCAACTTCCAAAGTTGCCTGTGGAAGAAACTTCACTGGAGCCCCCATCGTAGACGGAGTTCAATCCTCTCACCTTCACACAGAACCTCCGAAGACTTCACTATGTGTATTCATGTCACCCCAGCCTCTGATCTGTGGTCAGAAACTCTGGCTGCTGACAGCATAATCGCTATTATATATTATACGTTGTATAATAATATAATAATGAATGCACTTGCCCTTTTTATGTAGTACAGAAGCAGCCAGATTCTCCCAACCCAGAGGCTGGAGGTCAGGCTGCCATAAACTCTCAGAGGGAAACCCTCTTCAGATACAGGAGGGGGAGGGGAGATCCATTTGCCCTGGCCCAGGACGCCTGGAGAGAGGGTTTTCTCTCTTTCCCAGGACTCCTAGTGAGTTGCTGTAGCTTGGAGTCAGAGGGGAGAATCAGGCTGAATGTAAATACTTAACCCCATCAGAGAGGTGTCAGTGAGCCGTAAATAGTACTGCAGGCAACAGCCATGCATCACTGATTCACATTTGTCACACCCCACATTTTCTGAAATCTAGTTCGGTGCCCATCTCTTTCTTGGTACAGGAGATCCATTGCCATGAGCTATTAATTTCTGGAGTCTTCTTATATACTGTGATTTCTACTAATACCCTATTGAGGCTTAAAAATGCACATTGTAATGTTAAATAAATATATCTTGCTTTGACTATTTTTGTAATTTTCAAAAGCTTAAAAAAATGATTACCTCAGGCTTCCCTGGTGGCACAGTGGTTAAGAATCCGCCTGCCAATGCAGGGGGCGCAGGTTCGAGCCCTGGTCTGGGAAGATCTCACATGCCGCGGAGCAACTAAGCCCGTGTGCCATAACAACTGAGCCTGTGCTCTAGACCCCGCAAGCCACAACTACTGAGCCCGCATGCCACAACTACTGAATCCCACGCCTAGAGCCCGTGCTCCACAACAAGAGAAGCCACCACAATGGGAAGCCTGTGCACTGCAACGAAGACCCAATGCAGCCAAAAATAAATAAATAAAATAAATAAATTTTTTAAAAAATGATTATCTAAATGTAACCGTTCTTCTTATAATCATTCAAAGCAAATATTTCTCCTGCACCCCCTGGAAGCTCAGCTGTGTGCTAGAGATAAGGATAAAGGGCAGAAGCAAAGAAGTTCAAGTACCAGTTCCTGTCCTCTAGGAGCTTCCATTCTTGTTGAAGAAGGCAAAGCACCAATACATAAAACATTAAATAATAATAATACAAGAATCCAACAGAAGACATGGCTAGTAAATAATTAATGAAAAAGTGAATCGACAATATGTCAAATTCCATGAGTTCCATATCTAAATGTTGGCTTTGTCGGTGAGTAGAGAAGGGATAGAGTGGAAATTAAGTCTGTAGAATTCACTTCAGATATTCTCCCATCTCTCCCCCATCATCCTCTGAGAATGAAGAAGAGGATGGAGAGGGGCACACATGTCATGTAAGTCACCAACCCATCAACATTAGAACCAAACAGGAGTTCCTACCAATCTTAGCCATCTCTCTTATATGTTGGCTTTCGTAAGGCGTGGTACTGGGCCATGTTCTCACTCTATCTGCACTTGATTTGTCTTTAGTATAAGCAGTTAACAGAAGCCCAGGTTGTCCCCCTCTGAGCCCTAGACATATATAATCAATGGCCTAACTGAATCCTGTCTGTATCACCCTATGAATACAAATTTAAGACTTGTGTGTATTAGTCTGCTTGGCCTGCCATAACAAAATACCACAAACTAGGTGGCCTAAACAACAGACATTAATTTTCTCACAGTTCTGGAGGCTGGAAGTCCAAGATCAAGGTGCCAAGTGGAATTAGTTCCTGGTGAGACCTCTTTTCCTGGCTTGCAGATGGCACCTTCTTGCTGTGTCCTTACATGGCCTTTTCCTTTGTGTGCACCAGAGAGAGACAATGATCTCTGGTGTCTCTTCCTCTTCATATAAGGGCACCAATCCTATTGGATTAGGGGTCCACCCTTATGACCTCATTTAACTTTAATTACCTTAAAGCTTATCTTCAAATATGGTCACAGTGCAACTTCAACACGTGGGTCTAGGAGAGACACAATTCAGTCCATAACACTGTCCACATGCTTGTTTCCTTTATTCTCAACTTTTCATTATTATTATTATTATTTATTATTATTATTTTTTTGCAGTACGCAGGCCTCTCACTGTTGTGGCCTCTCCCGTTGCGGAGCACAGGCTCCGGATGCGCAGGCTCAGCGGCCATGGCTCACGGGCCTAGCCGCTCCGTGGTACGTGGGATCTTCCCAGACCAGGGCATGAGCCCATGTCCCCTGCATCAGCAGGCGGACTCTCAACCACTGCGCCACCAGGGAAGCCCTCAACTTAATTATTTTTGATGAATCTTGATAGATTGTGAGTTCTTTGAGGATAGGGACAGTATCTTATTTCATCTTAGAATCCTTAGAACTTGGTACAGTACTCAGTCCAGAAAACATATTAAAGAAATACTTGTTGAATTTAATGGAATGGAATTTATCTCTCTATCACCACCCCAGCCCAGTTGAGGGACTTATCACCCATCACCTGGAGTATTTTGATGATTTTCTAACTGGTCTAATGCCTCCAATGTGCCCAATACTTCCTATACACTATCACCAGAATGTTCTTCCTAAAACAAAGATTGTCTCACACCTTGGCTCCCCCTCAAAATCCTCAGTCACTTTCCATTGCTTATAAGATTCAGCCTAAAATGTTTAGTGGGCCTTATAGTAAAAAGGATGGGCTTCAATGCCGCATTCCTCAGCATAGCATTCACACTCCTCCTCCTCCTCCTCCTCGTCTGGCCCTGTCCACCTTTCAGGCTCATCTCCTATATTCCTACCTACACCTCACAACTCCACCTTCAGTGGTTCCAAGTGCTGCCCATGGACTTCCTGCATGACAATTCCCTGGGTAACCTCTCTATAGTTCAGGGTTCCTGGTTCCATCCTCGGAGAAAACTGGTCTAGAGAAGGGCCTGGAAATCTGTATTGTTAAAACTGCTGCATGAAGAGAATGAGAAGACAAGCCACAGACAGAGAGAAAATATTTGCAAAGACATCGGGTAAAGGACTGTTATCCAAAATGTATTTTAAAAACTCTTAAAATTCAACATTAAGAAAATGAACAACCTGATTAGAAAATGGCAAAAGATCTGAACAGACACCTCACTAAAGAAGACATACAGATAGCAAGTAAGCATATGAAAAGGTGTTCAACATCATATGTCACCAGGGAAATGCAAATTAAAGCAAGATACCACTGAATACTTACTAGAATGGCCAAAATCTGGAACACTGAAAACAGCAAATGGGGATGAGGATGTGGAGCAACAGGAACTCTCATTCATTGCTGGAGGGAATGCAAAATGGCGCAGCCACTTTGGAAGACAGTTTGATAATTTCTTACAAAAGTACACATACTCCTACTATATGATCCAGCAATTACACTCCTTGGTGTTTACCCAAATTAGCTGAAAACTTATGTCTGCACAAAAACCTGCACACAGATGTTTACGGCAGCTTTACTCAGAGTTACCAAATCTTGGAAGCAACCAAGATGTCCTTCAGTAGGTGAACAGATAAACTGTGGTACGTCCAGACAATGCAATATTATTCAGCGCTAAAAAGAAATAAGCAATCAAGCCATGAGAAGACATGGAGGAACCTTAAATGCGTATTACTAAATGAAAGAAGCCAACCTGAAAAGGCTACATATGGAATGATTCCAACTATATGACTTTCTGGAAAAGCAAAGCTGTGGAGACAGTAAAAGCATGAGTGGTTGACAGGGCTTAGACGGTGGGGAGGGATATGAATAGGTAGAACACAGAGCATTTTTATAGCAGTGAAATACTTTGTATGATACTCTAATGATGAATACATGCTCATTATACATTTATCCAAACCCACAGAATGTACAACACCAAGAGTGAGCACTGTTGCAAACTGCGGACTCTGGATGATGATGTGGCAATGGAGGTTCCTCAGTTATAACAAATGTTCCACTCTGATGGGAGATGTTGATAATGCGGGCGGCTGTTCATGTGTTGGGGGTGGCAGGGAGTATAGGGGAAATCGCCATACTTTCTGTTCAATTTTGCTGTGAAAAACTGCTCTGAAAAATAAAGTTTATTAATTTTTTTAAAAAGCCACTGTGATGGAGAGGCTTGGACACTTCCGTCCTAGCCACCCCTGGAGCTCATAGATAGCAGAGCACACCACACGCTCCCAACCCTTCCCGCACTTGCTCATGCTGTGCCTTCAGCCTTGACTTTTCCTTCCCTCTTTCCCTACCTTCCAAAGTTCTATCTGCTGTTAAGACTTAACTGAAATATCACCTCTTTTCAAAACGTCCTTGGATTCCCTGGCAGAGAGCACTAGCGTTGGAATCGCAGGGACCTGGCTCAAATCTCCACCCTGTCACAGAGCAGCCCAGTGTCTGGGGAGTTCCTGACGTTCTCCAAGTCTCTGTTTCTGCTCTTGTGAAATGAGGATGATAATCGTATCCAATTCTTGAGCCCATAGGGATTAGGTGAAATCATGAAGGCAAAGCGCTCAGCACAGTCCCTGGCACACGGGAGGCTCTCTAATAAACAGAGACATTAGATTTAATGGACCTTTCCCAGGGTTTCCACAGCACCTGCCTGCGTCTTTATTATAAAGCTTACTTAATTGGCCTGAGGATGAGAGATAGCGTTTGCTGAGAATGCTGTGACAGGCTTTGAGCCTGTAAACACAGATAATGGGAACAAGGAAAGGAGGAAGGGGGTGCTTACTCTCTACCTGAGGCCCCTTCCTGACCCTGAAACCAGGTGGGACTGTGGTGCTCTGGGCAGCCAGGGCCAAGTGAGGAAGATCCCATTCCTGATTAAATGCATGAAGCAATGTCCCTCGGAGGCTGGGTTTGGGGACCAGAGCAGTGAAAATTCAGATGCTATAAATCCTCTGAAACGTAGGGCTCCAGGATTGTGCTCTGAGTTGGAAGTAGGGATGTCGAGGCCCCCTGTACGTCTCTGATTCATTTTTTTTGTACCCTGTGAAAGCCTCTCTGGGTATTCCATTCCATTCAACTCCCACCCTCTGAAACATGGGGGCTGCAACCTGTCCTCTGGGCACAGATAGGCAGCTAATTGGGTCATGTCTCTAACCAGCTTCTCTAATATAGGAGCAATATAGTCCCCAAAGCCTTGCAAAAAAAAAAAAAACCCATCATTCTTATGGTGCCAATGTACATTTGGGAAGATTCTTCAAGCACTGTGTCCCGCCCTTGCCTTGTTCTGCCAATCCCCGCCCCTAACACACACACACACACACACACACACACACACGAATATAGAATGTATACGCTCTCAAGGGAGCTTCAGCCTTAGCTCCAGGTGAGAGAGTCTGTGGGAAGCAGGAAAGGAAAGAGAAGAGTTTGGAGTAATTCTTCATTTCTTTCCGGGCTCCAGCAAGGAGTGGGCAGTATCACAGCCAGTCTGAAAGAACTGAGCAAGAGGACTATTGAGAGGGAGGACATCTGGGCTGTAAACTGCTGTGATGATTTCCAAAAACGGCATCCCAAGAATTCGGTCTCAGAAAGTTGAGAGGGAAGATACAAAGCCGTGCTGTCCCACATGGCAGCCACTAGCCACCAGAAGCTACTGAGCACTTGAAATGCAACTGTGCAATTAGGATGTGCTGTAAGTGTAACACCCATAATGGATTTAGAAGACGGTATACAAAAGGGTGTAAACTATTTATTGATAATTATTTTATACGTATGAAATATTGCAATGGTAGTATTCTGGATACATTACATTGAATTAAACAAAATAGGTCATTAAAATATTTCACCTGTTTCTTTTACCTTTTTAATGTGGCTATTAGAAAATTTTAAATTATTATGTGACTTGCATTCAATTTTTATTAAAGCCTCTTTTCTGGGCTTCGTTCTTGCCCTGGTATAAACTGTGTCTAGATGCTGAAACCTTTATCATTGATCAGGTATCACTCAGGCTCACCAGCTCTTCAGTCTACTCTGCTTCCTGCCAACACCACCCAGGACAAGCCGAAGGGTGATGGGGTGGGGGGAGGCCAGCACAGGACATTCAATGCCTCCTCCCTCAGACTGCAGAAGTTGCTAAGATCTCCCCTCCTCTGCCCCCAGGGTTACATGGAGTTTTGAAACATCTACTCTCTCCAAAACAAAGATCTATTCTCCTACCTGTACGGGAGGACCCAGCCCTGAACCTCTCATCCCCCACATCCTTTTCAACCACCTCGTCACCATCACAATTGTCACCTCTGCTTTCACCGTCCTCTCCCTTGGCTCCATCCACATCCTCACCACCCTCATCATCACCACCTCTCACAGATCTGCCCTGCATTCTTCAGCCCATCCAATGGACCATCCCTACCCTGTCTCCAGGGATGACCCTATCCGTGTTTGTTGCCTTTCATGCTGCAGCCGATCTCTAAGCCCTCCTGAGCTGAGGACTGTGCATGGTTGGACACCCGTCTTCATTCTGGTGACTGGGACCTACAGCAGCCTGACTGCAGGGCTCAGAGGACCAAGCAACAGCTCTGGGAAAGGGGGAAGGCCACAGCCCTGGCAGAAGCTGGTCATGTCTCATCACGTTGTAGGGGGAGGGTGAAGAAGAGTGGTCTAGTGAGAGAGCAAGATACCCAACTTACCCAGCACGGGAAGCATGGTTCGCTCAGCAGAGAAGAACAAAAGCAGGCGGAGCCAATAATAATAATAGCCAATATGTATTGATTATTTGTTCAGGGCCAGACTCCATGCAAAGTGCTCAACATGCAATGTCTCATGAGATCCCCTCAGCACTCCCGTGAAGCTCAGGTAAGGAGAGTAACTTGTCACCAGGGGTGGACTCAGGTGGGCTGCCTCTGGAACCCACACTCCAAACCACGGTCCTGCATTGCTTCTTCAGAAGCATACATGTTCACTCCCTCACTCCCTCATTCACTCGCTCATTCATTCTTCTTCAGCATGTGTGCACTGAGAGCCACTAAGAAACGTGCCAGCTCATTGGTTCCCATTCAGCATCCAGGCTGGCCAGGCACATCCTAAGCCCTTGGACTCTAAAGATGAACAAATCACCCTCCCTGAATGCACAACGATCTTGTTCGGGGGCCAAGAGAGAGGTGGAAAGCCTAACTCTGTCTTCAGATCCCTCTCCCATTCTGCAGGCAGAGAAAGGGAGGCCGGGTAGGAGGGGCAAGGAAGGGGTGAGCTTCAAACCTCTCCTGACGAAATGGGGCCAGTACGAGTCAGCTTGGATCCTCCAACCAAACTAGCTTGTCATCCAGCCCCACCCTTCCCTGGAGATTCTGCAGACATACTGTGTCACTGCTTGGCTGCAGGTCCTCTTGACAGACTCAGCTTGGCTTCTTCTGCTTTACACCCCACTGGCAGCTAACATAACATGCAGTGAGAAAGGCCACACTCAAGTCAAAACTCACCCTCTCCAGAAACTCTACGGAATTCGGATACCCATGGCCTGGAACCTTCTGAATTCGTATGCTCACATTTCCACTATAGTAGTATGCACTGAAATGCCACTTTGTACATGTTCTTAAATTTCAAATATGTATGCATTAGCCCCCCAAGCAGATTTTGAACTTTTTAGAAGCAAGGAGTGTTTCTTTTACATTTTATCTTGTTCTTCCCAATCTCGCAGCATTGGGTAGCAACCTCAGCCTGCTTGAATTGCCTAATAAATGCTGATGGCTTGATGTACTGTGTGCAGACATAACTGTGTGTGTGTGTGTGTCTGTCTGTCTGTCTGTCTGGGTAGCATCCTGAATCTGTATGCATAGCAGGGGTGTTTGTGCATCCAAGGATCAGTGTGAGCATATGCACATGTGTGTATATGAATTCTCCAGCTATTACAGTTATGGAAGCTTAGACACACATCAGCACAATCCATCAATTTCCAGACGTTATCTCTCATGACAATTTCCTGCCAAATCTCTGAGTTGCAATTAAGAAAGTAGATAATTTGAAACATTTTCCTCTGCATGTTGAGATGGATTATAATCCCGATTTGATAAAGACTCTTAATGACTCATTAGCCACCCTTGGCTTCTCCTAAGGTCAGCCAACTTCCCAAGCACTGGGAGGCGGCAGCCCTCAGGCCATTACATGTTATTGCTTCAGTGGCACTAAAACAAAAAGACACGACAAAGGGCCTTCCCTGGTGGCGCAGTGGTTAGGAATCCACCTGCAAATGTAGGAGACACAGGATCGATCCCTGGTCTGGGAAGATCCCACATGCTGCGGAGCAACTAAGCCCGTGCGCCACAGCTACTGAGCCCGCGTGCCACAACTACTGAAGCCTGCGCTCCTAGAGCCCGTGCTCCGCAACAAGGGAAGCCACTGCAATGAGAAGCCCACGCACCACAACGAAGAGTGGCCCCCACTCGCCGCAACCAGAGAAAGCCCACGCACAGCAATGAAGACCCAACGCAGCCAAAAATAAATTAAAAAAAAAAAAAAGACACAACAAAGCCACAACCACCCTGCAGCTCTTGAATTCTCTTTTCTTCAGCTCCTAAATTTGGACGTTGACTTTCTTTTCCTGGCTTTGAACAAAGCCTCTAATTTCCTGACAAACAAATGCTCTCCCCAGAGTCTGCCTGCGGCCAGAAGCGGCACACACAGAGCGCTGCAGCCTTCCCTCTGCTTGCGTAGTGGTAGAGGCTGTCACTTCTGCAATCACAATGTTTCCTAGGAAGTGATCCCCAAGACCAGAGGGTGGGGATCTTGAGAGCAATGAAGATTTCAAGTTGTTTACAGGTGATGACCACAGAGCAGCCCCCTCCTGCCTGGGCTGACCAGGGATCAGGAAGTAGAGAAGTCCATGAGAGGGTATGGCTCCACCCACTCCCTTCCCTCCTGGCAGAGAGGCACCCCCTTCCAGCCCCGGGCTTAGATAATTAAATTCCTCATAGAAGCCAAAGCCATGGTTTCCCTTGGGTCACCCACTCTAGAATTTAAGAACCTTGACTCTCAGAAAGTTCTTACTCATGTGTGGACTTGTGTGGACATGTGTGCAGCACACACACACACATACTCATCACAGCTGAACATGTAGGACACACACCCACGCATCCACAGAAGCACAAAGGCAGCACACACACGTGTGCAAGGACTTCTCAGAATGGTCCCTGACCCTGAGATCAGGTAAGGGAGTAAGGAGGAAAGGGAGGCTTAGTCAGTCAGCAAATATGTATCTTTGCTGCATGACTATCATGCGGCAGGCACCGTGCTACAGGATGGTACAAATAGTATGGATAAGCTGGTGGTGGTCCAGCATAGCTGGACCAGGGGCTGCTGCATTCTGAGCTGGAGCAGGTGGGAGTAGCACTGGTGGTCACCGGCAGCCTTCTGAGCTCTAATTCCCTTCCCGTCCCTTCCCCGTGTGTGCTCTCACCCCTCTCCCGCTCTACTCTATCCCTGCTCTCACAGGGTAGGCTTGGGGTGAGATAAAAAGCCTCCACTCCCCCCGCCCCACTCTCGCCCTGCGCCTTCGATCCATGTGACAAATGCTCTCTGGGCAGAACCCCTGCGGCTGTCTTCTCTGCCACCCACCCCTCCTTCCTTCCCAATGAGTCCAGGGAGATCTGAGCAGAGGGGTGATGGATAGCCCTGTCTTACTGTTCCAGACTCCGAATCCACCAGGGCCTGGGAGAGCTGTATAAATCAGAGCCTGGGTTGGGCTCTCACCAGCGCAATGACTCCACAAGAGGAATGGAAGGCGCAGGACCGTAAAACTGTCTACGGGCTAAGTTGTTTCATTGCAAGTCAGGGCCAGGGAGAGAAAATGTTTGGTTCTTGGGAGACAGACTCATTTGGAGAGGATGGATAAGCTGGTGGAGGGAGGTCTGTGTGTCTGGATGCCCAGAGAGAGGGAGGCCGAGAGAGGTGGGTCCCACAGGAGGACCCAGGATGGGTCATCCCTCATCTCTGTGTCCACGCATTCTCACCATCCAAGAGGAGTGGCAGATACTCATGTCCCAAACGTTGATAATGTTTGGAAAACTTAGCCGCTAGTGAGGATGGAAGGTTCTCATCCAGATGGCTGGCAAACCATAACTGTCCTTCCTCTGAGGTAGGAACAGCTCTTGGGGGCGTGGGGCGGAAAGCTCCGCTGGGCATGGCTCTAACCATCACTGTGATCAGGAGTCATTCCGACGTCGTTCACTGAAATGTTTACTGAGCAACCCTGAGTGCCAGGCACTGTGCTCCACGCTGGGGCAAGGCCTGCTCTCAGGGAGCTCGCCGTCAAGTGGAGGGACAGGGAGGGACTCATAAAGCAATGGCACGCACGTCATTATCCTTTATAACAGCACCTGTGACAAATCGCATTTATTGATTTGCTTGCTGTTCTCCCCTCATGAGACTGGAAGCTCCTTAAAAGGAGAAAGGAGGGGGAACCAATACCTGAGGGCCAATTCTATGCTCCTGTTACACACTGTAGTCACTTCTCCTCCACCATCATGCTTCGTGGTGGATTTTATTATCCTCATTTTACAGATGAGAAGACTGAGGCTCAGGGAGGTTAATTCACTTGCCCAAAGCCAAAGCAGCGTGTGGGAGAGCTGGGACTCCGCCCAAGTGGGCATGTCCCCACACCCTGCTCAGGGTCTCCCCATATTGTGCCCTTAGCCCCTGAAGCAGTGCTTAACCCAGAATGCCATTGATTATACCAAGGAGGGAGGCGTTAGGAAGAGTGTGTTAATGCTGGGGGTTGCGGGGGGAGAGGCGGGGGGAAGGGTCAGGGAGGACTTTGCAGAGGAAGAGCTTACGGAACAGTTTTAAAGAACAAATGGAATTAGCCAAAATGACAAGGGAAGAAAAGCCAACACACAAATGACATGGAGACATGAAAGAGTGTTGTGTGTGATGGCCACCTACTCAAAAGCCCCCTGCTTCTCATGAGCTCCCCTCGCCCTCCCATTCCAGGCCTGAGAAATGGGGGCTCAGCAGTGACACACGGGGCTTCTGTACTACGGAGTGGAGTGTTTTTGTTTTGTTGTTATTGTTGGTATATTTCCTGCGACCAGATGATAAGATCCAGGTAGGATCCAGTCTGCATTGCTCACAAGTATAATTCTAACCCCAACGTGGTGCCTGACTCATTTTGGAACGAGTGACAGAGCTGCACCAGGAAAAAGGGGGGTGTTCCCTACATCCCTGCCCTCCCTTGAGGCTGGTATATTTGGGCGAGTCTGGAAGCCCCTCCTGTTTGGGGTCACGAAAAAACATTTTAAGACCAGACAAGCACCAAGGTGGGACCAAAGGAGGTGAGGCCCAGGGGTCTCGAGCGGCTGGCAAAGGCCAGCCCCGGCTCCTCCATCTTCTCTGCTTCCTTCTCCAATTCAGGAGCCAAAACCAGGCTGTGAGCTGAGAGGAAGGGGCCGCAGAGGAGACCGTGAACATGCCCTTAGTCTTTGGCTTATGCTACAGGGACAGCAAGAGTCCTTGCGAGGCAGAAGCCCGAGGAACACCAACATTCAAAGGACAGCACAAAGAAGAGGAGCCAGCAAGGGGAACTGAGGAACTGTGAGACACAGATAGGCAGCCGGTCACCCACCATCTTCTTCGCCATTGTAGAGGCATCACCCCAGGGAAGCCTAATCAGCCTACCCTCTAGAAACTACAGAGGTACTAACCAAGCACAAGAGTGCGAGAAGGAAAACAGAGGATTAGAGAGTTCCACAATTATTTTTTTAAGAGAATGAAGAGGGAAGAGTGGTAACTGGCTCAACAGAGAGAGGAATCACAAGCCAAGGGTCTGTGGGGACGGCCGATCCACCCTGCAGAGCCCTGAAAGGTTCGGCCCTTGGAGGCACTAAGCACCTTAGGGCCAGGGTCGGATGCCTGGCTGGACATGTGGCATTGGTGGAAAGACTGTCTATAGAAGGAGTCCTCACTTTCCCCACACGGCCAGTCAGCCATGCCCTTTATCCTCCAGGAAATAAGAGGTTTTTCCCTTTGGAGAAACTAAATAAGAACAGTATTGGACTTGGGAACACCAAGTATGGTGGAAGGTGAAGGGGATTAAGGAGAGGTGACCTTTAGTCCTTTCCCTGGCCTTGCTAACAACTCTCCCATACCACCGGCCAGTAGATTGGAAGATTCTACTTTGGAGAACTGAACAGCCCCAGCGAGAACTCCAGTTAGTGATATCCCAAGCTCCCTCAATAAAAAGATTCATTTTCCACCCCATCACCCTACTTGAAGCCCCTCAGTCAACAAACTCTGGCACTTACAAAACAATCTTCCAAAATCAACTTTTAGTGCCTCTTTCTTAAATATGAATAAACAGTTGAGATTCATCAGTTATTTAAAGAAAGCCTCAAATGTGAAAAAAAGAAGCAAGCAAACAGGAAAAAAGGAGATCTAAGTTGATAGAGAGTTTGTAAAGAACAAAAAAAAGTTCAAAAGGAGCAATAACACCAATTCTGAAAGATAAAGGGAAAGGTTGTATTCATAAAACAAGAAGAGATTACAATGAAAACGGAAAGAAATAAATGAAAAAGCCTCTTTTAAATTAACAATATAATTAAATTTTTTTCAAAAACTCATAAGTTCAGAAGACAAAACTGAAGAAATCTTGCAAAGAGGGAGGAAGCAAAAGGAAAAAAAGATGACTAGGAGAAAAACAAAGGATTAGTCTCCTGATTAGCCCTGCACAAAAAAATGAGAAAAAGATAGATACCAATCAATGCCCGCCACCATCATCATTATGACATTTTAAATCACAAGGAATAAATAAAAGTTTCTAAAATTTCTAAAAAGAAAAAAAAAGTAAAAGAAACACGAATAAGAAAACATCAACCTTCTTCAAAAACAACATCAGCTTTTAAAAATACCTTCTAAAATCTTAAAGAAAATATTTTTTAACCCAGAATTCTATACTCAAATAAATTATCAGTCACATACCAGAGTAGTATAGAGATGTTTTCAGATAGCCAATGACTCAAGACAATTACCTCCCAAGCACTCATTCTTAAGAAGTCATTGGAAGATGGGGTTTAGTAAAGTTAGATGATAAAAGATGGAGGATTCGGTAAATAGAGGATCTAACATGAGAAGGCAGTAAAGAAAATATTCAAAAAGGTGATAAAGGGAAATCTCAAGATGACAGCTATCCACTATTTCAATTCCAAAAGCAGCCAATCCAGTTGGAGCAGAAAAACAGAAAGTTCTTAGAGGGATAACTATATGGAAAAAAATGGAACAAATGGGTTTGAACGTATGGAGCATAGTGTTGACAGGTACATAGCAGAATTGTTAAACCATTTAAAAAGTTAATTATAAGTACATTTGGATATCACGTCAATAAAAAAGGAGGCAATTATTAACTACAGGAAAAAAAAACAAAGAGCTATACAAAAGAGGACACATGATCACAGTATACTACTTGACTCAGGAATAAATAATATTTGCATAGTCATTAGTATATAAACACAAATATCAATTTAACAAAAAAGAAAATTTATGTTGGAGAGATAGAAGGAGCGGAAGTGTAGGGATGAAATTGTGGGAGAACAGTGTGGGAGAACTAAGTTCTCATCTACCATGGCAGAAAGTCAATATACAATTTCTAAAATTAGTAAATCAAGAAATAGCAATACAGGATATTATTTTAAAACATGGCAATATATACAAAAGAGAAATAAGCTATAAGAGCTGAGGGTGATTGCCCTGGAGAATGGGAGTGTGAAGGAGTGAAGCAAGGCAACTGTTGATTTCTAAACTACGTACATGTATTCTTTGATTAAAATAAAACTTAGGGCTTCCCTGGTGGCGCAGTGGTTGAGAGTCTGCCTGCCGATGCAGGGGACACGGGTTCATGCCCCGGTCCGGGAGGATCCCACATGCCACGGAGCGGCTAAGCCCATGAGCCATGGCCGCTGAGCCTGCGTGTCCGGAGCCTGTGCTCTGCAACGGGAGAGGCCACAACAGTGAGAGGCCCGTGTACTGCAAAAAATAAAAAAATTAAAGTTAAACATTTGAAATAGGGCCTTTATTACTCACACACAGTCCATCTTAGATCCTCAGGTTGTGAGATCAGATGAAAATTTGGTGCCAAAGCTCTGATGAAAATAAATGATGCATATTTACCTGTCCTTCTGCATATATCCAATAGCCTTCAAAGGTTAAGAAATCTCATCCTGGCCCCCCATTGTGGACATTACAGGCACTTCTCAAACATTCCGTGATATTTCATGTCTGTGCATGCAGGTCTTTCCGGTTAGAATGCCTCAGTGAACAAACGTCCCAAGCCCCTAACATGATGAACTTCACTTCAACCTTTAAAACTCTTCTAAGCCACTGCCTCTTCTAGAAAGTCTTTCCTGATGCCTCTTCCCCAGAGCTCTTTTTCCCTCTTTTGGCCTACTTCTGACTCTTCTGTGTATACATCTATCTAGCAAAGCATCCATCACCCTGTGTTTCAGTTGGAAATAAGCCAACTCTCCAACAAACCTGCAATCTTCTCTACATTCATCAGTTTATGCTAGTTACACTGCAGGATAAGCAACCACAGAATCTCAGGCACTCACTGCATGAAGGTTTATCTCCCATCAGGTTATGTGGCAGCTGTGGCTCTGGTTCCACTCCATGCCTTCTCTCCAGGTGGGACCCAGCTAGAGGTGCACCCCTATTCTGGACATGCCACTCTTCTGGCAGATAGGAAAGAGGAAATGTGGGTGGGACCATAAAATGTCCCCAAAAGCCTCTGCTCAGAAGTGACTTATATCACTTCTGCTGAAATTTCATTGGCCAAAGCAAGTCACATGACCATGTCGGATGTCAATGGCACAGACAAGTATAATCCTCTCACAGGGAGAGGCAGCAAATTGGGTACAATAATACCATATACTACGGTCTCCTTGGTGGGGTCCACATCTTATTTTTGTATCCTGGGCCTAACACTATGCTTGGCACCAAGTAATATTCAGTGCATTTTCATTGACTTGAACCCAATTATCAAATATACAAACCTGAGAATAGAAGGAGATTTGGAAAAGGGAAAGGGCTGACGTACAAGCTCATGGTATGCAGAATAGCACTGGACTTGGAATCAAAAAACCAGGTTCCAAAAGCTGCGACACCTTTCTGGGCTCATCTTTAAAATGAAGGAGATGACCTAGAGGATCTCTAGGGTCCCTTCCGGTTCTAACCTTTTAGGAGTTTGTAGTGGGTTCCTTAGTACCTGCTTGCCAGTCTGCCAGTTTCTATTAGTTGTGGTGTCAAGGCCTACAATTGGAAAAAAATCCCCCAGATCACCTCATGTGTCAAAACTGAAAATTCACCCATGTCTGTGAAAGAAAATAAAACTATACTTCAAAAATGAATATGTTTTCAACAAAAATATCATGGCGAATGTGTAGGGTTTTTTTGGGTTTTTTTTGCGGTACGCGGGCCTCTCACTGTTGTGGCCTCTCCCGTGGCGGAGCACAGGCTCCGGACACGCAGGCCCAGCGGCCATGGCTCACGGGCCCAGCCGCTCCGCGGCATGTGGGATCTTCCCGGACCGGGGCACGAACCCGTGTCCCCTGCATCGGCAGGCGGACTCTCAACCACTGCGCCACCAGGGAAGCCCAAATGTGTTTTTTTTAATAAACCATTTTCTGTTTTGAGCACATTGTTCTAGGCAGCAGAATCTCCAGTTATGGGAAAGCTATCAAGGCACTGCAGAGGGGGGATTACACACCTCAATGCACCAACATTGAGTTCAGGTTCACACGTGGAAATTGTCACATCAGTTGAAACTATCTCACACATAGTAGGAATTCTATGTTTGTTGAACAAATACATACCTGTCTTTGTTGGATTTTGGGGGCTCTGAAGCTATCATTCCCAATCTAATTTAGCTTTATTGCTGTATGTTTGCACTTGGTCTTTAAAAAAAAAAAAAAAGCTTTTAGAAAAAAATTAATCTAGAAAGTGTTGAGAAATCCCAGAGCTCATGGCTGATGTACTAAGAATTATTTAACAGGCTGAGTCCTGAGTCCTGTGTTCTCATCAGCAGAAGGCAAATGCTGTGATGACCCTGTTTGATTAGAGAAATGTGTACCCTTAAGTTTCCACCCATAAATCATGGATGCCAGCACAGGTATCCACCACCATCAGATAATAATAACAACGTGTACATAGCATTTACTATATGCCAGGACCATTCCAAGTTCTTTACGTATACCAACTCGCATAACTACCAGAGCAACCCCAGGAAATAGGTACTGTTATCTCCATGTTACTGATGGGGAAATCAAGGTACAGAAAGGTTAATTAACCCATCTAAGGTCATGCATTAAGAAGCAGGTCTGGGTTTTGAACCTAAGCAATCAGGCTCCAGAGTCTGGGCTAAAGTCACTTCTACTTTATTCTGCCTGAGGGTGCAGCATGCTGCCAAGTAAGTTGGATCCATTCCTGGATACAGGTGTAGCCTGAAACCATCAGCATGCCATCACCCTCTCCCTCTTAAAGACCCTCCCCATCCTACTCCTGCACCAGCCCAGGAGACTGTGGTTTCCACCCTCAAATTGTGGGTGCTATGAGGAAAGTCAGGGTGAGTGACTCCCTCAAATGCCAGAAAGAGTCATTTTTTAGGTGGATGCTCATCTATCCTCATCCATCTCCAAGTTCCTGGACTCCATGCCCCTTGCCTGGATGAATATAAGGAAAGGTAGCCTCTCCCTGGGACAGCTAGGTCTCATTTCTGGTGGCCACAGCACTGCAATCATCAGGCAAGGCTCTTTCCTGTAAAGACCAATCAATACTGCTCCATCCCACATCCCCACCATTTCCTGCTCCTCAGTCTATAACTGCTATTGATTACAGCAGAGCTGGGAAGCAAATGCCAAAATATATCAATCACCAAGATGGCAAAGAGACTTTATTAAAACCATTACACCTTCTTCTACCGTCCTGCCCACCGCAGCTTCCTTAGCCCAGTGGCCATTTCTTTTGGAAGGTTTCCAAGAACTTTGCAGACATGATCTGATGGCTGGTGGAATTTCCTCTATTTGGGGAAAATTTAGACCCAGAGAAGGAGCAAGAACAAGTCCCCTGGTGAGAAGATGGAAACCAGGTGTGTGAAAATATGTGCATGTGTCTGTGCAGTACGTATATGAAAATGTGCACGTATGCATGTTTGTTTAAAGAAAAACCTAGAACTTAGTCACATTTCAGAAACGCTTTGTAATTATTGCTGAAATTTTTACCAGATTCCTTCTGGTCACTTAATGTCCTTCACTAAGTGGTTTAATTGTGGAACTTCACTTTACAATTGGGTTCATTTTAATGCAGAAAGAGGTAGATTTGCATAAGCAAATGACAAACAGTTAACCAAATTCATTAGCAGAGAAGGAGGCAGTCAAAGAGCCACGTACCTGGGCTTGGAATCAAACCTGTGGAGAGGAAGTCCCTGCCCCAACCCAGACCAGTTCTGCTGCCCCTAAGTAGACAGAGGGGAAGCAGAAAAAGCATTTCAAGTGCTTTACTGATTATCAGCACGAGAGGAAACCAGCCCATGTGCAGGAGACACAAAATGAGGAAGAATTTTTGCTTGTCCAAAGACCTTTTCTTTGCAAGGAAACCCAGGCAAGGATTTTTAAAGAATCTCCAACTTTACACAGATCTTTTTTTAAAAAAAGATTTATTATTTATTTATTTATTTTTGGCTGCATCAGGTCTTAGTTGCGGCTCCCGGGCTTCTCTCTAGCTGTGGGCGTGCAGGTTTGCTCTCTAGTTGTGGGTGTGTGGGTTTTCTCTCTAGTTGTGGTGTGCGGACTCCAGAGCACGTGGGCTGTGTAGTTTGCAGCACACAGGCTCTCTAGTTGAGGTGCGTGAGCTCAGTAGTTGTGGTGTGCGGGCTTAGCTGCCCAGTGGCATGTGGGATTTTAGTTCCCTGACCAGGGATCAAACCTGCGTCCCCTGCATCGGAAGGTGGATTCTTTACCACTGGACCACCAGGGAAGTCCCTATACAGATCTTTGACAACTCTTTTTCCGGGTTTCTGAAAAGAGCCCTGGACTTAGAGTAGAAGGGAGTATGAAGACCCGCCTTCCAGTCTTCATTCTGTCACGAGCTAGCAAGGAGCCTCCTGTCGAGAACCTCAGCTAGATCATACCTGAATGTTTATGTGTCTCAAACTCCTACTATCATCACAGGTAACTGACAAATTTATTCATTCATTCAAAAAATACTTATTGAGCCCTTGCTATGAGCAGGTACTATAGAAATTACAGAGACTCACAAGGAGGTGGGGTGAGGACCAAGCTGAGGGACATGCAGATAAGCAATAGACAAGGCCCTGCCCTCATGGAACTTACGGTCTGATGGAATGTTATGAACTGAACTGTGTCCCTCCTTAAATTCACATGTTGAAGCCCTAACCCCCAGGGTTACTGTACTTGGAGATAAAGCCTTTAGGGAAGTAATTAAGGTTAAATGAAGTCATGAGAGTGGGGCCCTCATCCAATAGGACTGGTGTCCTTATAAGAAGAGTAAGAGATATCAGAGCTTTCTCTCTCTCCATGCACACACAGAGAAGCGGTCACGTGAGAACACTGGCAGAAGGGGCCATCTGCCAGCCAGAAAGGGACTCCTCACCAGAAACCAACCCTGCTGCTACATTGTCTGGGACTTGCAGCCTCTAGACCTGTGACAAAAGAAATCTCTGTTGTTTAGGTCACCTACTCTGTGGCGTTTTGTTATAGCAGCCCAAGCAGACTAGCACATACTGGGGGCCGGGGTTGGGGGCAGAGGGACCTCACCCAATTCTAGGGATGAGGAAAGCTTCCCAGAAGGACTGGCAAAGGTGGGACAGCTGCGTGGATGGAGCCTGTCGTGTCAGAGAAGGAGTAGCAACAACAAGGCTGAGGAGGTGAGGGGAGCCAGCTAGGGGAGGTTTCATGAGCAAACGTGCCCCTGAAGATCTGGAAGGCCGAGAAGCTGCTCTACGTTTGGAAACTTAGGACCCACCTCATTGATGCTTCTGATTCTGCTGAAAAAAAAAAAGAGAGAGAGAGACAGCTTGGGTTCTACAGGCATGAAGAAGTAGTTGGCTTTTCTTGCCACCCTAGCCAGTGAACTCTCTTCGGCATGTCTGCATTTCCTCGTGGAAATACTTTGCTGTTTTGTCCATAAGCTTCCTCCTAGCTTTTCAGAGCATCTGCTGGGGCAGTTCCCTCTTCAGGTGCTTGCCTTCAATTCTGAAAAATTCCTTTGCTTTTTGTTCATAATTGCTAGTACTTATTGAGTTAGCTAAGGCTAACTGTGTACCAGGCACTGTTTTAAGGGCTTTATGTGTACTAGCTCTTTTAATCCTCAAAACCACCATATAAAATAGATTCTATTAACTCTAGTTTATGGATGAGAAAGCTGAGCACAGAGAGATTGAGACACTTGCCCTGGGCCACTCAGCTAAATGGAGAGGTCAGGATTAAAACTAGGGTGGTCTAGCTTGGGTGTCCATACTCCTAACCACAAAGCTATACTGTCTTTGGGGCAGGGGTGGGGGAAGGACAGAAAAACCAGGACTCAGGTAGTTTCTCATGGCTAGTTTAAGTGCCAGAGGTCCTTCTGACTCCAGACTTTATGCTCTTAACCTCTTGAGGGAATGGAGAAGAGGTTGAAAGTTTTGAGAGTTACTCCGGAAGGAAACTAGGTAGACTACCACGGAGCAGTTGAAGAATAAGGGAGAGGGAGACGGAGAGAAATAGGAGGTTGGGGTGACACCCAGGTCTCTGGCAAATCGCACAACCAAACCTTCATCATCTTGTGCCACCTTCTGCATTTATTCATTCATTCAACAAATACTTAGCCAGAACCTACTATGATTCAGGCACTGGGCTGGGAAAAGAGGAGCAGGTAAATACTGAGAATGACCATGACACTCACCTGCCCCTTCCCATTGCCCTCATCCAAGGAGCTCAAGGGCTTTACATTCTGGGGGAGGGAGCTGATATATGAATAAATACAACAAATTATCACAGTGTGATTATATGTGTCTGTCAGTATATGTCTTTCTATCCATAGAGCATTAAAAGGAGGATAGCCCGTCTCTGCCAAAACGTGTCAGGGGAGGCATCACATTGAGGAAGGTGCCATTTGAGCCTGTTGTGAAGGATGAGGGGATTACCCTAGGAGGGTAGCTGGGCTCCTCGGAGGGTCCCTGGAGAGTATGTCATAGATCCCTGAATCCTTGGACATGGAGGCAAAGAATTAGAGAATGTGAGCAGTGAGGGGAGCCTTAGAGGGCATCTGGTTTCAGCCCTGTGTCCACAAATGAGCAAACTGAGCGGGGCCAGCCCTGAAGGCACAGCCCCACGAGTGTGGCCCAGCCTTAGTCCCAGCCCCCCGGGGTTCACGCAACCGGTCTGTAGCCGTCAACAGCCAACAAGACAGCGCCAGTGTTCTGGGTTTTGTGACCCAGGGGTTGTGGAGAGCAAGGGAGAGGGAAAGGGAGAGGGAGAGGGGTCAGGCAAGTCTCCGCATCCCTGGTCTGCACAACTGGAGACAGCTCTAAACGCCCACCTCCGCCTCCCCCAAGGCCCCCCAGTCCTGGCTTTCGAAGTTAGGCTCTCTTCCTCAGTTCCGTCTCTCTCTGCTACCTGCTCTTCCAGTTCCACACCTTCCCAACACGTACTTCAGCTGCAGATTCTCTTTTCAGCTGCCCGCAGCGAGCCCGGCTCCCACCGTTCACCCCCAGCCTCGCATGCTTCCACGAAGGTCAAAGCGTTGCCGTTCAGCAATCTGCCAGCAGGGGGCAGTCCTGCAGCGAGTCTCCATCCTGCCCCGAGCCTCCCAGCCCCCAGCACGCCCAGTCACAACTCCTTAGAGATGCAAATTGAGAGGCAGCCTTCCTAGCCCGTGAGGGCTGCTAATTCTCTGACGAGTATGCAGATTTCCATCCTGCCTTTGCCTGGGTTTATTTGTTTTACTTTGCAATAAATTTAATACAGATTCCCTGAAGCAGAGAGGCAGATGGACTATAAACTCTGCATTTTGAGCAGCCTCAGTTACTAGGTTCGTGTGGGTTTTGATCCCTGTTTGAATTATATTTATGAAATTTGACATGGATTTGGGTCTGGGGTGTGCTGGCTCCTTGGTGCTCTGGAGCTGCTTCTAGGGAATTTACAAGGGTTGATTTGATTATGGGGACTTTAATTTCTCACAGAGGCTAACAAGGAGGCTGAGAAGCCTGGCTGCTGTGTAACAGGAAGAAGGGAAAACAAGACAGTAAATTGGGTTGCCCCACTATAGACAGTGTCAGTACTCTTTTCTCATGCCCCTTTCAGGGCCTTAAGTCAGACACCCCAGGGACCATGTGCTGAAGCCCGTGCTGACCCACGGGGAGGGAGGAGGAGGGGTCGTGCAGTGGAAAGTGCCCACAAGAATCTCAGAGTCTGGGAAAGAATCAGACGCACATATGGGGCAGACAGTACTAAAACATCTATGAAGAGATATTAACAAGAATGGCACACGTTAGCGTTGTATAACAATGTAAACTGGGCATGAGGGGATCTGGCAGAAGGGGGGACATTGCAGCTCATCCCTCCTACTGGCACCTGGGCCCAACAGGGCAGAGGGCAGCCCTCTCCCCTCCCTGCTCCCTCTCAGACCACTAAAAGAAAGAAGGCACAGTGAAGAAGAGTGCAAGCCAGGTTCTTGCCCCAGCTTCTGCGGCTACTTCTTTGTCCAAATATTGGGTAATATATTTCATTTCACCGAGCCTCAGTTTCTCTATCTGCAAAATCAGAATCACATGATTGTCACAAGGACCAAGGAAGATAACTTGGGTAAGAATGTATGTATGCTGCGTTGGGTCTTCGTTGCTGTGCACGGGCTTTCTCTAGTTGCAGCGAGCGGGGGCTACTCTTTGTTGTGGTGCGCGGGCTTCTCATTGCGGTGGTTTCTCTTGCTGCGGAGCACAAACTCTAAGCACACGGTCTCCAGTAGTTGCAGCGCACAGGCTCAGTAGGTGTGGTTCGCAGGCTCCAGAGTGCAGACTCAGTAGTTGCAGCACACAGGCTTCGTTGCAACGCAGCCTAAACAAATAAATAAAAGAATAAATGCTAGCCTCCTTAGCCATGCATTCAAGGCTGTACTCTCTTAAAAAAAATAAAGAATGTGTGTATGCTGGAAAGGACTGGAAGGTAACCAGTCTGTTAGAGACCAGGCCATTTTCTCCATTAGGAAAGGATCACTGATTAGAATGGGAAGGCCTGCAGCAGAGGGGCGGTATGAAGGGAATTCTGCAAGCTTGTCTCGAGACCTGGAGTTGGGCGCCACAGCCCAGACAGGTACAGAGGCCAGCTCTCCGACCTGGTCCTTCCACTCGCCTGCACGCAAAGCCTGCCCAGGAGCAGAGGCCTGGCTGGGCCACCTGAGGCGGTGCCAGCAGCAGGAGACTCCAGGCATTGTTCCGGGGAACTCTGAGGGCCTGGACCACCAGCCCGAGCTGGGCAGGGAGGTTGGGCCGCAGACTCCTCTTCCCCGGGAAACCCCAGGGTCCCAGCAGAGCCAGCCACGGGGGAGAAGGCAGCGCCCTTGCTCTGCGTCCCTTCTCTGCATCCTTTATCCAGAGGCTGGGGCCGGGAAGGGAGCCCGAGGGGCCTGAAAGGAAGCTACAAGAGTCACTGAAGCAAAGGGACAAAGAGAAAGAAGAGGGCAGATAAAGGAGGAAGGATGGAGCCCAGGACGTGTCGACGTGTGTTCCTCACCCGTTGGGAGAATCGCCAGAAGACGGGCAAAGAAGTGAGAGGCGCGCAAAGGGGACAAGAGAAGAAAATGGCCAGGCTTTGCCGGGGGGAGGGCAGCTACCGGGAGGGGGAGGTTGGGATTAAATGGAAATGAGGGGCTTGGTCACCATGGAGAAAGAAGCTGGACGCTTTGGCAGCAGTAAGTCTATTAGGAGGAAAGGCTGGGAGGATCAAAGCCGCTGTGGGTGTGTCTACACACACAGCGGGATTGGAAAATAACCAGCTAATTCAGTCCCAGGCAGGGGGTGGAGGGGCAGGGGGTGAAGACCACCGGTTGAAATGGTGGAATTCTCTCCAAAGCAGCAATCCTCTCCCACTGTCTCTTCGCCATCCTACCTGTCCCTCTGGCCTCAAGAACACACTAAATTAAAACTGTTAGTTGTCAGGATTTTGTTAAACTTGCTGACCCTACACACACACACACACACACACACACCAGTGATGTGTATGGCAAGGAAAGGAAGCCCTAAGTCCTGCGGCAGCGATAGAGGAAGGGAGACAAGGCTGAGGCCAGGAAGGGGCGGGTGTGGATGACGAACACAGAAACTAGGATAACTAGATACCTCGATCTTCATAGAGCCTCCTGAGGGAGGAAGAAGTCAAGCAACTACAGGCCACAAGGCCCAGGGGCTGGCCACACTCCTCTCCAGATTGTGGTGGGGCAGTACCACCCTTAGACCCACCACCCCGTCTCTGCCTGACCCTGCTCTTTAGAGGAGCCCGTGCTGCCTCTCCTCCAGGGCACCCCTCCCCAGGGACAGGGGCAGGAGCCTTGCTCCCCCTTCTAGGTCATATTCCAGGTACCCAGGCCAACCAAGGGGTGAGCGTTGGAGGGGGAGTGGGGGGTTATGATGAAGACACACCTTGGGATGGGGGCCAAGGGGCACGAGGCTCCTGGAAGAGCAGGGCGATGCTGGTGATGGGAGCGGGGAGGCGTGCTCGGGCCGGGCATCCCCGTGCACTCGTGCCTTGGCCCTCGAATGTCAGCGGCTGCCCTGAGCAGGGGGGAGCCTGGCTTCAGAGCTGGAGGTGAGGAGACTGAAAAAAGTAAGGAATCCAAGATTGCTGAAGGTTCAAATCTTCAAGAGAAAAGGGAGCCAGAGGAGGAGCAATCAAATTCTGGGCATGTGTGGTAGAGGACAGTGGAGAAAAAGAGAGACATAAGGACATCTCCTGTAAGATTCGGTACATGCTCAGACCAAAAATCACTCATTGTTTATCTGCTATTCAGATTTGACAGCTTGTCCTATATTTTATCTGGCACCCTCTCCTTGAGGCCGGAGGGGCTGGAGTGGTGGCCAGGAGGCTATGTCACGAGTTGGATGAGTACAAGGGGATCTTCATAGATCTAAGAGGTCAAAATCTTCCTAGAGCTAAAACATTCTAGAGAGACTTAACCGTACAGGGTCAGATTCTTCCAGCTATGATGGGTTGTGAAAGATCCGGTCATTTTCGAAGGCCCCTCACTATGTAGAGAGTATGGCCAAATCCTCTTTTCTCTGTCAATGACTTTGAGATGGAACCAAAATCCAAGTAGTAGACAACTGAGTCCCCCAAGGAAAAAAAACATCTCTTTCTGCACCTACTGGAATCCCAGAGGCTAACTAGATCCAAACTGATAAGAAAGAATTTCCTCAACTGAGAGCATGTTGCCTCAGTGCTTCATGTTGAAAAGGGGGACTCTGTCAGCAAAAGAGGAGTGTAATTAACTTCTTGCAAAAGTTTACACAATTCTATGCTATTTTTACCCTAAAACTCTCCTACTGCAACTGATGCTCTTTAAGTTCTTTTCTGAATTTAACCTCTCTGATGCTACATTTCAGGAAGAAAGTAAATAAAGAAATACATAAATTAATAATAATCCTATATTCATTTTGAACTCAGTTATGAAAACAGAAGCAAAAGAAATCAATGGTTGCCAAATGAAAAAGGATGGACTCAAAGAAAAAAATTTTTTTAATTCCAAAATGTTTTACAATGGTATGACAAACAATAGAGAATATAATACAATTAAAACAACAATAATAAAGAAGCATAACAGCAGAGTCCTGTTAAGTAATTGGATGGGATTCCTCAGGGCAGCAACTGGTACTGGGCGTTCCTTAATTTTCTACCTGCTGGAGGTTCGCCTCTCCCAGTCTCAACAAAGAGATAAACTATTTGTCAGAGACGAGGCCGTCACAGAGCAAAATTGAATTCTTCAGTATTCGTTTTCCTCTTCGTACCTCCTCCCCAAACAGGAAAATCTGATCATCTTTTTTTTTTTTTTTTTTTTTTTTTGATCATCTTTTAAAAGGACCCAAAATCTAGAAATGATTCCCTCTGTCCCGGAGGATCACTTGATTGCAACATGCAAAGAGTTAATTGCACCATGGTTCATGCCAGGAAGTGGGTTTAATAAGAATTACTAATTGCCTTTCCTTATGAAGGAATCAACTTTGAAAAGGCAAAAGACAGAGGCAGACCCAGGACTTAAACAATGCATCTGTGGCCAGGAAAAGCCAAATGGTACCATGGTGCTTTCAACAAATGAAAGTCTCAGAAATTCGAGTCCAGAAGAACAGTGGGGCCCAAGCACTAGGAGAACTACATAAAAAAGAACCTGCAACTGGGAAGTCAGGGCTACATGCTCCTCCACAGCTGTGATTTAGCTTTAGGAAAACCAGAGGATGGTTCAAACTGGACTAATGTTGTTAACTTAAACTTTTTTTAATTCTAGAATTTTGTTAGCATTTAATGAATTCTTAGTTGTGAAAAGCTACAAACATTGGGAAGTCATACCTACTTTTTTGTTTGTATCTTTTAGGCTACATTACGATACAAAAAATTTAGGTCCATATTAGATGTCTGAGAGAACATTTTTCCTCTTTGAGGAATGGCCTGAACATTAATCAAATATGAGTAACAGTGGTAGAGTGGAAAGGCTTTGGCCTGGAAAGTCAGAACACTCTGGGGCCTGATTCTAACATAATTCACTGGGCATCTGCGGCAAGTCTGTGCCTTTTCACTTTCTCAGGGTTGTTATGAGGATCAAATGAGATAATGGATGTGTAGTAACCATTTTAAAAAGTGCTGCTCAAAGCATGTGAAAAGCATTTTCCATGGCAACATAATAAAATCTAATTTAAGATGGATAGTCCTTGGATTTGCCTGCTTGAACTCAATGAGATTAAGAGTGTTGCTTCCAGGGACTTCCCTGACAGTCCAGTGGTTAAGAATCCGCGCTGCCACTGCAGAGGGTGCGGGTTCAGTCCCTGGTTGGGGAACTAAGATCCCGCATGCCACATGCGGCAAAAGAAAAAAAAAAGTGTTGCTTCCGTTGTGATTAACCTAAGAAGACTGCATGGAAGAGAAGGAAGGAGACAGAGGATAGAGCATGCACTGAGCCTGCTGGTACCTTGCGTAGCTCAGAGACACAGCAGGGCTGCCCCTCCAGCCTTGTTCCCTGATGGTGTTGGCGGGCCCTGCTGCCCTATTCATGCCCAGCTCTGCTTTCTTGGTTCTCTTGCCTTCCAGAACTCCCTTTTGTGTCAGTCTGGGAAATGAGACAGAAAAGGTATTACTTAATGGTGTCTGGGAAGATTTGTCAATATTTGCTGCTCTGGCTCTTGCCCAACTTTCCAGTCAGCAGTACTCGAGGTTGGACCCACCTAAGTGAAGCCCAGGCAGGTCAGTTCAGTCGGAAATTCCAGGCATTGAGTTCTCTGAAGGAGAGGAAGCAGAAGTAGAGAGGAATGGGGGCATGTTGGTGCCAACTAAATGTTTACATTTTTTGGAAAATGGACACAAATAAAAATTAGTGGCATCTTAGTAGAGAATCTAGACACTACTGGTTCCCAGACTACAGAAGCATTTTTGGTCATTATTTGACACCAAAAGGTAAGAGGCTGATCAAATATTGCTTTTTCTTTTTTCTTTTCTTTTTTTTTTTTTTTTGGTATTTTACCCCCTAGAGCGTGAATTATCCATTGTCTTAACAACAGAGAATAAAACACAATTCCTTTTTATAAGTAAAAGCAAATTCAATATACAATAAAATACCATTTACAATAGCAACAAAAATTATTTTTAAATAGTCTAATTTTTTTTTTTTAATTTGTTTTTGGCTGCGTTGGGTCTTCGTTGCCATGCACAGGCTTCCTGTCATTGCGGCGAGCGGGGTCTACTCTTCATTGTGGTACGCGGGCTTCTCATTGCAGTGGCTTCTCTTCTTGCGGAGCACAGGCTCTAGGAGTGCGGGCTTCAGTAGTTGTGGCACGTGGGCTCAGTAGTTGTGGCACACGGGCTTAGTTGCTCTGCGGCATGTGGGATCTTCCCGGACCAGGGCTCGAAGCCGTGTCCCCTTCATTGGCAGGCGGATTCTTAACCACTGCGCCACCAGGGAAGTCCCTTAAACCCTATTAAAGAATGTAAAAGGGGCTTCCCTGGTGGCGCAGTGGTTGAGAGTCCGCCTGCTGATGCAGGGCACGCGGGTTCATGCCCCGGTCCGGGAGGATCCCACATGCCGCGGAGCGGCTGGGCCCATGAGCCATGGCCGCTGAGCCTGCGTGTCCGGAAACTGTGCTCCACAACGGGAGAGGCCACAGCAGTGAGAGGCCCGCGTACTGAAAAAAAAAAAAAAAAAAAAGAATGTAAAAGAAGACCTGAATGAATGGAGGAGTCTATCCTACACATGGGAGGGATGACTTAACTCTGCACAATGTCAATTCTCCCCAAATTAACCTGTAAATTTAATTCATTCCAATCAAAATCCCAGTAGATTTGTCTGAGAGTCAGGGCAAAAGAACACCTGACAAACATTCTAAACCTGTGAAGAAGAATAAAGGTCTGTTAATGCTGGTTTAAAAAAAAAAAAAAAAAAAAAGAGCAGGAAGAAGGAACATACCATTCCAGACGTTGAGAAATATGACAAAGCCAGAGTTATTCAAACAGTGAGGTACCTCAACAGAAGAGAGAAATGGGCCAGTGGGTTGGAAGAGCGAGTCCAGAAGCAGGCCTATATGTGCATGAAAACTTGGTGTGTGATACATCTGGCATCATAAATCATGGTAAAAAGATGAGTTACTTCATACGTGGTAAAATAAATTTGAATCTATTTCATTACTGAATGAGAAAATAAACTCTATACAGAGTCAGTACTTCAATGTCAAAGGTAAAACCATAAACTAATAGCAGAAAATATATGTTAATATATTGTGACCTTGAGGTGGGAAAAGAAACCATGAGGAGAAAAATGGGTGGATTTTACATCACAATTAAAGATTGTCATTCAGTGAAGTACACCATCGATAGAGTTAGCAGATGAGTACTGCCTGGAAGAAGACATTTGCGCTAACAAATGTTCAGGGAATCCCAACAAATTAGTAAGAAAAAAAGAGGAGATAATAGAGAAGTGAGCAAAGTATAGGTCTACAACTAGGTAGTTCATAGAGAGGGAAATCTAAATGGTTAACAAGTCTTTGAAGTGATGCTTAATTTCACAAATAATATGAAGAACACAGAAGAAAAATAAGATATCACTTTACAGCTAATAAATTAGTAAAACTTAAAAAGTCTCATAATTCCAAGTGCTGGCAAGGACGTGGAGAAACAGGAAAGCTGATGAATGTGAAAACTGGCACAGCTATTTTAGAGAGCAGTTTGGCAGGGCTTATTGAAATGAAGACTGCTTGGAGCCCAGGACCCAGCACTGCCACTGCATGGGTACACTCGCCCTGGAGAAGCTCTCACACAGAAGCACTAGCAAAGAACTAGTGGCCCCTGGGTGTCCATTACCAAGGGAACGGAAGGGGAAGTGGTGGTGTCTACAGATGGCAAAACTCTGTGCAGCGTTAAGGCGGAGTGAAATAGATCTTCTTAAAGCAACAGGGATAGGCCTCCAAACCGGAGCCAGGATGGTGGGTGGGGAAGAGGATAGATTTATAGCACAATACTATTTATGTAAAGTTTTAAAAGACACAAAGGAACCCCACATATGTTTCAAGGATACATATGTGGGTGAATAAACTTTTGGAAGGTGAATTAGAAGGACACACATGACAGTGGATACTGGGGTGCTCCACCCATACCTCTCTTCAGGGCCAATGCGCCCACCCCCCAGCTGCTGGGGTGTTAGTGCTGAGGCTCAAGGCTGCATCCCTCAGGGAAACGGCCTCACCCGAGGTTAAGCCCCTTCTAGGGGAAGTGATCCATGACTGGCTGATGCAGGGTTACAAAAGGACCCTTGGGAGAACTCCAAAGTGTCCTGCCAGGTCCAGAGCTTGTGTGAGCTCAGCTGAGTCCTCAGCTGCAACCACAGCGGGGATCAGCTTCGCCAGAAGTCCCATCCTCCTGCCCTCCCTTCCGCACAAGTGTATATCCCAAGAGAACTCCCTAACAAACCTGCGCGCAACTCTCCATCCCAGAACTTTCTCCGGACAGCCCTAGCCAAGGAACACATTAAATAATCAAGAGTGGGACCCTTTAGTGTGGCGAATGGAACAGAGATGGGGTTGGGGGAACAGAACGCGGAAATAAGAATTCAGTAAGTCAATGAGAGGTCTCAGTGGACCGGCACTGACAGCAGACCACGGAATGAAGACTGTTGATCGACTCCATCATGTGCACCCAGAGCCTAAAGTGCAAAACCAAAAAATTGAAAACAACATCTGCCTGTGGACAGTTCGCACACTGCCCCCTCCCTGATCACTTTTCTCTGCAACTAAACACCTGCCTGTGGGCCAGTGGACTCAAAAAACAAGGGAGGTAACTGGGCGAGGTCTTACATTTTCTTACCCTGGTAACCAGGGGCATCCTAGAGAACCAGGAAGCCAGGGACCCCTTTGGCTCAAGTCTATCCTCTCTGCAAGGAGCTGTGAGAGAGCTGCATCCTGCCCACAGGGGAAGGCGAGAGTCAGTGTGGTTGCGTGTGTGTGTGTGTGTGTGTGTGTGTGTGTGACAGACAGACAGAGACAGAGAATGTGTTTTCACCTCAGGCTTGCACAGCCCAAGATTCAACAGAGATAAAGGTTCTATTTTTTCCATTCACTCCAACACCAGATGGAGCAAGAGATCCTTATGGCACTCATGGGGAGGGGGCTACTTATATCTGGGGGAGCAGCTCTGTCTGCCTCTGCGCCACATGCCACACTGACTTGGGCTCCTGCTCTGCCTTCTACCCCCCATCCTGCCGGCCTCTCCCCTCCTCTGACTCTCCCGCTTGATATTTTGCTGTGCCAGAAACTTGTTCCCTTCCTTGGGCCCTGACCCAGCCCATCTTCTCTCTACCCATCACCCCAGCCCACATCTCCAGAATCGTTTGCCCTCTTCAGGTTCTACATGGGTCTGCGGGTAAACTTCACACGCCCAGACACCGAAGGAAAGAGAAAAACTCCTGCCACAGCACTCGTCCACGCCCTGGGAAGTGGCTGTTTGATATTCAGGAAGGCCGCTCAGTGGTTGACCAGAGGCTGACGTACCCAGAGTTCTCTGTCTCCTCGTTAAAACAAACAAACAAACAAAAACCAGAGGACTATATTAGAAGCAGTATAAGTAAATTATAATGTGAACTCACCAACCTACCCTTTTACTAAAATGTATTGCACTCCTGCTATGTAGCATCTAAGTATGTTTGGAAGGCAGGGGCTTCCAAAGTGAGTAAGACACAATCCTTGGTGTCCAGGAGTTTACAGTCTGGTAAAAAGGTAAGGCTCACACAGAAATATCTATGATGTAAAGTGCAACATGGTAAGGTCACTGAGAAAGTTACCCCCAAATGCTCTGGGTGTTCAGAGTGGGAATGCTCACATTAGAAGGAAGAAGCAAAGGTTTCCTGGGCCATGTAACTTTTGAGATGGGGGACTTCCCTGGTGGCGCAGTGGTTAAGAATCCACCTGGCAGTGCAGGGGACAAGGGTTCAATCCCTGGTCCGGGAAGATCCCACATGCTGCAGAGCAACTAAGCCCATGCGCCACAACTATTGAGCCCACACGCTGCAACTACTGAAGCCTACGTGCTGCAACTACTGAAGCCCGTGGGCCTAGAGCCCATGCTCTGCAACAAGAGAAGCCACCATAATGAGAAGCACGTGCACCGTGACGAAGAGTGGCCCCCACTCGCTGCAACTAGAGAAAGCCCGCGCGCGCACAGCAACGACAACCCAGCACAGCCAAAAATAAATAACTAAAAATTAAAAAAAATAATAACTCTTGAGATGGATTGCAATTGATGGAGAGAATTTGTTATTAACATAATTTTCAAATTAATTTTAATGCATTTGAAAAATACATTGAACATTTTAAAAAGATGATCAACAATCTTACTTTTTTTTAAATTGTAGAGGGTAAAAAAATCAATATTCCCTTCTCACCCATCCCATTCCACTCCCCGCAACTAACTAACTATTTTAACAGTTTGGCCGTATTCCTTAGATTGTCACAGAAAGAGAGGAAGAACAGTATCACAGGTAAAGAAGAGGAGTAAGAAGAGAAAAGGCAAGTCATGTGCCTGGAGTGTATGGCAAAAGAAGAAGACAATGAGAGAGGACAGGGTAAGAGGAGTTGGAGTCTTGCTGCAGAGGGTCCTAAGCACAAGAGTTTGGAATTTTGGACATTATTCAATAGGTAACCTCAGATAAGAAATGGTAAAAGGAATTAGGGATTTTTAACTAGAAGAACAGAAGATCTAGGAGGCTCATGGTAGCAATACTTCAATTATACAAAGTGCTATCATGTGGAAGAGAGATTAGGCTTTTAATGTGAGGATCCATAGGTCAGAATTTGGGTCAAAAACTGGAAGTTTCAAGAGCAAGATTTCAGTTCTATGTAGGAAAGGACGTTCTAACAAACAGACCTGTGCAGTAAGGGAATGGACGGCCAGTGAGCATTCTGCCCTCTCCATGGAGACGCTCACTCAGGCAGAGGCCCGATGAGCCGTCGCTGCGGACAGAGGACTCATGTATCAAGCAGAGAGCCGGCCTGAAAAACCCGTAAAGTCTTTTCTAGTGTTAAGATTCTACAGTAAAATGGGGAAGCAGTGAAGGATGTTTAAGTGAGGGGTTAAATAATTAGGGCTGTGCTTTAGAAAAACTCATCTGGCAGAAATGTATAGATTGGGTCAAAGTAGAAACAACCTTAAAACGGATGAGCATGAGGCCGATGGAACAGCTCAGTAAAAAGCAAGCAGGACTCTGGTTAAACATGGTGAATTAGACATCCTTGTTTATCTATTCTCCCTTGTAAAATCCAACTAAAATGACAGTAGGGCTTCCCTGGTGGCGCAGTGGTTAAGAATCTGCCTGCCAATGCAGGGGACACGGGTTCGAGCCCTGGTCTGGGAAGATCCCACATGCCGTGGAGCAACTAGCCCCGTGAGCCACAAATACTGAGCCTGCGCGCCTGGAGCCTGTGCTCCGCAATGAGAGGCCACGATAGTGAGAGGCCCGCGCACCGTGATGAGGAGTGGCCCCCACTTGCCGCAACTAGAGAAAGCCCTCACACAGAAACGAAGACCCAACACAGACATAAATAAATGAATAAATAAATAAATAATTTAAAAAAAAAAATGACAGTAAATAAAAAGGGCACGAACCCCCAAAGACAAAGACTATGGAAGAGGAGCCAACAGCAGATGAGAGAGGTCAACAAAATCGGACTTGGAAGCACTGGGAACCTCTGAGGGCCACGGACCTGGGTGAGGCTGGAAATGGGCAGCCAAGTAACTGCCCAACATCCCAACCCCACCCCGATCCTCAGCAGATGAGAGGACCTCCCTGGAGGGACTGAACTGGAAGAGGTCCACATGCAGGGACAGTAGTCACAGCTAAAGGTCAGGTGACGGGCCATTCTGAAATGGGGGTCGGGGGTGGGAGGGGAAGGGAAAGATTGCATACTGAGAGGTGAGATCCCATGGTCCTCTTCCCTGGCTAGGCTCCCAAAATGTCAGCAGCCAAGCTTATACTCACCTCCTCCTTGGGCAGAAGACTAGAGAATTCCTTTCTTGGGAAACTTACCAGCTCAAGAGAAAAGACTAACCAACACTGCTATTTGAGAGCCCCCAAGTAAATGGCCAGATCCCTGCCCAATCACTCTGCCACAAGGTCCACTAGTCACAAGACCAACCCCCTGCCTTCCCCCACCCCACACACAGAATCTCTATCTGATCTTTAGGGCATCATTTTTAAATACTAATTCCAGGCAATGAGTACTGAACATTTGAGAGAAATCTCTACCATGAAAGACCTAATGATCAAAATACAGGAACTTTGAGGAAATAGACAATGCAGAAAGAAGAGGAAACTTTAAAAATAGAATAATTAAAACTTATGAGAATCAAGAGATGACATGGTATTCATTAAAAAAAGAATATGATGTTGTGAAAAAGAAGAGAAAACAAGAGGCTTTTAATATTAGAATAAAATATCTAAAATAAAATATTAAATAGAAAAACTGGAAAAAAGTTGAGAAGTGCTCATAGAAAATAGAGCAAAATAGAAGAAAAGGGATAAGTACATTTGAGACTCAATTTAGAAAGCCCCAAATCCAGCTAATAGGAATTCCAGAAAGAGAGAAGAGAGAATTGATAGGATGAAATTATCAACGAAATATCACAAGAACATTTCCCAGAACTAGAGGCCACCGTTCCCTAGACTGAAAGGATCTCTTGGGCACCCAGGACAATGAATGAAAAAGCGACACCAAGGAATGTCACCGTGAAACTTCAGAAGGTCAGGGATAAAAAGGAAATCGTATTTGTGGAAGAATTATTCATAATAGCCAAAAAAGTGTAAACAACCCAAATATCCATCAGTTTATTAATGGATAAACAAAATGTGGTATATCCATGCAATGGAATATTATTTGGCAATGAGAAAGAGATGAAACACTGAGTCATGCTACCACATGGAGGAACCTCGAAAACATTCTGCTAAGTGAAAGAAGCCAGTCACAAAAGGCCACATATTGTATGATTCCATTTACATGAAATGTTCAGAATAGGCAAATCTATAGATCAGAATGTAGGTTGGCAGTTGCCTAGGGCTAAGGAGCAGGGGCTGGCCGTTGAGGGGAATTGGAGACTGACTGCTAACAGGTACAAGACTGGTATTTTGTGGAGGTGATCAAATGTTCTAAAATTGATTGCTGAGATGGTTGCCCATCCCTGTGAATATACTAAAAGCCACTGAGTTGTACATTTTAAACGAGTGAATTGTATGATATATGAATTATATCTCAATAAGGCTGATATATTAAAGAGAGAGAGGATGAAAGAAAGAAGGGAAAAAGAAAGAAGAGAGGAAAAAGATTGCATGAAAAGGAATTGAAATCAGAATAGCATTGGACTTTCTCAAAACAGGCTTAGACACACACACAAAAAACTGGTGAAATAAGATCTTCAACATTTTGAGGGAAGATGTGTATATATTTTTGAAGTATGTATTATATACATTCGTTTCCAGATTATTTCAAAACATATATATTCTTTTTCAGATTCTTTTCCATTATAGGTTATTGTAAGATATTTAACATAGTTCCCTGTGCTATACAGTAGGTCCTTGTTGTTTATCTATTTTATAGTAGTGTGTGTATGTTAATCCTGAGGGAAAATGACTTTTAACTAATATTTCTACACCTTGACAAATTAGGAATCAATTATAAAGTTAAACAAAGACATTGCCAAAAATGCAAATACTAAGAGATATTTATTTCCTTAAATCCTCTCTATGAAGGTTTACAGAAGATTTGAATTTCTTCAAAATAGGCAGTAAACTCAGAAAGAGAAAGACCCGGGATCCAGGAAATAAGGGGCTCAAGCAGGAGCGGAATGAAAGGAATTCCCGAAATGTTGACACAAAGACGTGCCACAGGCCTAAAGCTCGACCGGTCTGGACTGGAGCAGGAAAAAGATGCTGTAGCTGGCATCTGCGCAGGAAAAATAAAACGCAACTGAACTGACAGGGAGCTGATGAATTATCTGATATCCATGGCCAAACTGGAGGAAATTTATAGTCCTCCGAGAATGTTTGGGGCAGAGCTGTCGATGAGTACATATAAAACTCAGCAAATTTTTAAAATGCCAATATTAACTTTAAAAATAAAACATACAAGAAAGGAAGTGTAATCATAGTACACGACATGGCTTAGCTACAAACAACATTTCCATAGTTAAAATACTATAAATTCTGAACATCAATTTAACCAAAAATTATATCATAACTAAATTAGGAGGCTTGAGGGAGGAGAAGCATGTATTTATGTGTGTGGAAAGTGTTAGAGGGTTAAATGGTCATCGTCCAGATGAAGAAGGCAACAATGACTCAATACTGTAAGGGAAATTTAATTTTATAAAGGTAATGAAGTCCTGAGTTAGAGTAGTGGTTGGTGGGGATGAATAAGGAGATGGATTAGAGAGAGGTGGAAGCTGGATTTGTGGGCTGATTAAATGGAGAGCAAAGGAGAGGGAAGAATAAAACTAAGAAAAAACAGACAAAATCACTCTGGTTTTAAGCCTGGTTAGAGTAATGGTGGTGCTGGGGAACAAAGCAAAGCTTGAGAAAGTTAGCTGCTTGTAAGGAAGATAGAGGTGGCCTCGGCGGTGTTCTGGGAGGTGGGGTCCCTTTGTCTGCACCCTCTGGTGCACTTCTGTGGCTTCTAAAGGTACAGTATTCTGATTGCAGTTGTCTGGCAAACAGAAGCTGAGAGGATCTTAAATGTATAAGATTCTGGCACCAAAGGGGGTCTTAGAAGTTCCTGAAATTAATTCCTTTGACTTTTAGCTAATCAAATCAAAGCCCAGAGAAATTAAAATCCAAGGGAAATTGAAATCGAGTTTCAACCAAGTAGTGGTCAGCCATGGTAAGAACTCTAGAGAACGTAAGGAATTGAAGACCAAGAGAAGGCCGTTACATTTGGCAATTATGTGATCACTGAGGAAATAAGCACCCTGGGGCGGAGCGGGAACGGCCAGAATGCAGGGGGTTAAAACTTATGTGGGAGCTGAGGCAGTGGAACCTACACGAGTGCCTAGCACACACTCAGGGCTCCCCAAGTATTAGTTGTTATCTCTTTTTCAGAAAAACATGATTAAAAAAAAAAAAGCTAGTCGCTGAGTGAGGATAGTTAAGTATCAATACTTAAAGGTGTTTGGAAAAAAAAAAAAAAAAATGTGCATCTAGACTGAAGTGAAGGCCCAGCAAAGACAAGTGACTAAAGGAACAGAGAAAAGCAACAACTGCTGGAAGTGAGGGCCAGAGAACCTGGGTGGACATTAATGAAAGACCTAAGTGCAACGATTAGTTTTGAAAAAGAGGGCAACACCAGACTAAAGGGGAAGAGAACATGATGGGGAATATCCAGATGAATTTCGAGTGGGAAGAAAGGGATATTCAAAACCTAGATCAGATGATCTCTTTCTCAGGGAAACAGGAGGCATAATTATCAACTGAAAGTGGGTGTTTGAAGGTATGAGCTTGAGGAAGACGGAAAAGCGTTGGCACAGTGGTTCTCCAACCGGGGGAGATTTTGCCCCCCACCCCGGAGGCCCTTTGGGTTAGCAAGGTCTGGAGACATCATCTGTTGTCACCATGGGGAGAAGGTGCTACAGGCATCTAGCGGCATCTTGTGGAGGCCAGGGCTGCTGTTAAACATCCTGCAATACACAGGACAGTTCCCCACAATAAAGAATTATGCTGCCCCAAATGTTACTCGTGTCAAGGTTGAAAAACCATGCTTTAGAACAACTATTGAGGGAATTGCACTAAGAAGTCAACAAGAAATGGGGAGGAAGATGGCTCAGCAGCTGCACGGGCCAACCCAGCTTAAACAGCATAAATTTATGGTGAATCCAATTGGTTGGGGTTTTCTTTGTTTTCTAGTTACATTAAGCAGAGAGAACTCATATAAATAGAATGTCTCATTTTGAAGGGCTTTACAGACATGTCGTAAATCAATTACTAATGGTATAAATGTCTAACATTTATTACCTTAAACAAATCTTTGAGGTAGGCAACTTTTTTTCTGGTTTCCAGATGAAGAAACAAAAACACAGGGAGGTCAAGTAACTTGCCCAGAGTCACACAGCCAGTGCAGGGTAGGGAAAGGATTTAGACCCAAGTAGTTTGACGTGAGTGCTTGTATTCTTATCAGGATGCCATGCTGCCTCTAGGTGACCTCAAACATTGCTTCCACTTCTCATTTTGACACTCTTCAAATGACCTCCCAATTCTGAAATGTGGGTGTCCTAGCAAGGCATTTCTTTTGACAGGTCTGCACCACACACATTATCTCCTTTCCTTATCACACAGGATCCAGTTATTTCAACAATCCAAATCCTTGATGCTAAGGGCTAGGAAGGTGGTTAAGTTTTCCTAAGAGAGAAATCAAGTATTTTATACATGACCTCCGAGAATAAACTACTTGAAATAAGATCAGCAACCTGTAAAGCCCTTTTTGACTATTGGTCCTTGATCATATGCTCTGCCCAGCCTAGGTTTGGAATTATTAACCTCCTAGGGCTGTGTTTATGAGGACCTTGCAGAAGCACTGCTAAGGTTCTACCTTATATGTGCATTAACTCAAGGAGAACTCAGGGAAACCTAATGACAGGCTTATGATGAATGTTGTTATGAGAAATGCCCGAGAAACAGATGGGCATTTGAAGAGATTAGACACTTTAAAGCATCATTAATCCATCCTCAACCTGTTTGACTTTTGACCCAGCTCTGGCACCTGACTGCAAGAGGGCAGTAGGCGTGAGACCCCCTGCCTGGGTGGTAGCTGGCAGAGGCAAGGTGGCTGCCATGGGAAATGGAGAAGCAAACAGCTTCCCTAAAGGACACTGAGATGAGAAGCAGCTAGAAGGGGGCCAAGGGACCAGGATACCTGGCAGAGAAAAACAGCATCCTTGCTCCAACCCCATCATTCCTCTCCCCAGCCTCTGCCAGGTCTGCCTCGAGGGTCAAGGGGCTCATGGGAGACTTCAGGGCTCCCGTTGTCCAGCTCCCTTCTTTCTCTGCAGTTCTCCTCCCGGCTTCTTTGATTCCTTATGTTCCCTGCCCTCCTAGTGGCCTTATGCTGCGCTACATACCAGCTGCCCTCAACAACATTCAATCTGCAACCTCCAAGTTACACATTTTCCTTGTACACTCGTTCCCAGAAAGTCTTTCTTGATTACATACTGACGTAGAAGAAAGACAGGACCAGGAGGATTGGAGAATGTCTTTATTTCTATTTAATTACTGAATGATTTAGGTTTTTATTTTCCTGATCCTGATTCTGGCTCTTGCTTAAGTACTAACTGGTAGCACTTGTTCTTCAAATCACTTTTTATACTTTCCCAACAATTCACGTCTGATGATTCCCATCACTCTAGAGCTAGGATACCATCATCAAGGTTTTAAACATGAGGAACTTTTGTTGACTCTCACTGAGTAGCAGATATTTGGGGTTTGGAGATTAGAGCATGAAGCGAGGGTGTGTTGCATATTTCATTCTGTGCAGGTTGTTCCACTTAATCTGGTCTTACGTCCCTTACGATTAGAACAGCCTTGCTCTGTCTAACTTAAATGTATCATGATGTTGTACTCTCCATCCCAGGAGAAATGCAGACTTTCATCGCAGTACCTACTCCTCTGGGGAATCTCTCACGGCCCTTCAAAACGGTCACCCTCCGATCTTCTCATGCTATAGTAGGACGATCTGGGAGGGTGGGTAAAAGCTATCTGTTCTGACAGACAAGGAAACTGATGGCAAGGGGGAGATGGGGCTTCGTCCGAGTCGTGTACCTGAGGGAAAGGACCAAGCACAGAACCTAGAACCCTAATCTCCAGTCCTCTGTACCTCCTGCTGCTATGCACAGAGGGGTTCTCCCCTTCCTGAGCCTCCATGCTGACCTCCAGGCCACTGCCAAGTGTCATTCCCCGATGGTGTGTTTTTAATCTACCCGCTCCAGTATCTCCAGCAGTGAGGTTAATGTTAGTTGGCCGTTCCGTTTGTCTTTGGTTCTAATTATCAGCCCTGCCAGGGTCCCTCTCTTAAGCAAGAGGCCTGTTTTCATCAGCATCTCAAGTTGGCTGATTTCTGAGAAGGATATAGTGGTATGTGTCAGAAGCAGCTTACATCTTGATTTCCTGTCAGGATGATCAAAACTGATTTCTACCAGGAGCCTAAGAAAGATGATCCAGGCATCTTCTACCCCAGATGCTCCTCTGGGATAGAAGACAAAGTCCCCGGGGTGCCACTACACTCTTTCTTTAAATTATATGGACTATGAAACAAGTGATCTGTTTAGACCCTTGGACCAATTAAGGGATAAGAGAGAGAATGTTTGCTGTTCTCTGTTTCTTCGATGAACTCCATAAGGAAAAGAAAAAGAAGTAGGCGTCTATGTGACCCACTATTCCAGTGACCTGGAGAAGAGGTGTCATCTATCAGGTCAGCCTCTCACCCAACTATCATGCTAGCCTTCTTGGAACACTCTGATCCAAAGAAGGGCCTAAAACAAAGAATGCATATGGGAGGTGCCCAATAAATATTTGTTGAATGAATGAAAAAGAAGTTTAAATGTCCTACAGTATCTCTTCAGTTTTTAGATCACCCTCACTCTGGACCATAGGCTAAAAGAAACAGAAAAGAAATTAAAATGAGTTTGGCACCGAGACAGGGTAAAGTTGTGTCTAAACATGAGATAGAAATCGTGTTCGTTCTTAGCGTCCCAGATTCTCCACGTGCAACGACTCAGGAGATAGTATTGGCAGGCAGAAGAGAATGAAAACTTATTTCCAAGACCCCCAAACCAGTGAAAGTGTTCCATCTCCATGATCCAAACATCTAGGCGTATTCTTGACCAAAGGAAAGAGATAAAAAAAATCCCCTCTCAGGAAACCCAAATTTTTGCAGAGCTGAAGAATTGTTGTTTCACAGCTTTAGCTAAACAACGCCAGCTTGATTATCAAATATTAGAATTGGGAGAAACAAGCATTGATGCAAGTAAAAGAATATTCTGCTGCTGATTTAAAGACAAGTGAATCGCTAAATATTTTTATTAGCAGCAAATTTGCTGCTTGCTGGAACTAATTTCACGCCCTGTAGATATGGTGCTTAAGTTGGAAATGGCGTTAAATTGCTCTCTCCTTGAGGCGGGTAAGGCTTCTGGTGGCAACCACCTCTAAATGGCACAGACCAGGCCGCTCCTCTAAGACAGGCAGCTTTGGAGCCAATCACAGCGAAGTCCGCAAGGAGTTCTTCCTTCTTCCCAAGAAATGTTTGTGTCTCAAATACCCAAAGCTTTCTAAAAGGGAGTTGACTAGAAACGACCATTCCTCTAATGGATTGATCCAATGGACCATTCCTTCTTGGATTTCCACCTCTATCTTTTCTCTAAACTCATAGAACGCTTTTAGTTAGTACATCCAACTGTCGCTCAGTTGTAACTTAGAGGGTTTCTTGTGTGTCAGTCCTATCACTTCAACTGTACCATACAGCTCCTAAAAAGGAAATATCACATTCTCCAGCCAGAATTGGAACCAAAGTGAGCAAATGGGCCCAACTTGCAGGTCAGGGAGTTGGAAAAGAGAACTGATGCAAAGACGGTAGCACAAAGGGTGGGACCAGGTGAGACCAAGGAGGAACAGAAAATGCAGAGGCCACAGCTGCCCCGGGGAAGTGAAAGGACATGAGCAACTGGAGTGGAGGCAAGGCCAGCTCTGAGGGTCAGGGAATTGCTGAGGCTCAGAGGTCAGGGCCAGAGGACACATTAAATAGTGAAAGTCAGAGCAAGCCGTGAGTGAACAAATAAAGCGACAGAATACAGAACAGACATACCTAAGGAAAAAAAAAGAGCAAGAGGCCCGAAGGTCAGAGCAACAGTCAAAAATGTGGAGAAGCTGAAGAAGTAGGAGCAAAACACACACAGAAAGGGGGGAAGGGAGAGGGGTGGACTGGGAGTTTGGGGTTGGCAGATGCAAACTCTTACATTTAGAATGGATACACAACAAGGTCCTACTGTACAGCACAGGGAACTATACTCAATATCCTGTGATAAACCAGAATGGAAAAGAATGTTAACAAAGAATGTCTTTATGTGTATAACCGAGTCACTTTGCTGTACAGCAGAGAGAGTCACAACATTGTAAATCAACTATACTTCAATTAAAAAAATACACACACACACACACACAAAGGTTGAGGTGCTCATTAAACAGGTAATAATTAATAATTGGTTAATACCAGAGTCAACATGGGCTCACTAAGGATAAGTTTGCCAAACTGAACTCATTTCCTGTACAGTAGAGTTACGGCCTTGATACATCGGATCACGTTGCTCAAAGACTTCTGATTTAGCGAAACTCTTCACCTAGAGTCTAAAGCCTGAATTCCTTAACATGGCATTCATGACCCTTCACACCCTGTCTCATTTCCTGCCGCTCATTTCCCTGACACTAGCACTCCATCTACATTAGAATATTTGCTGTTCCTGAACCAAAGACATTCACTCTTCCATGGTTGGCTTATTCTGTTTCTTCAGTCTGGAATATCTTTCCATATCCATTCTCCACTTATCTCACAAAAATCCTACATATCATTCAAGGCTCTGTTAAAATGTCACCTCTTTTTTTAAAATTAATTAATTTATTTACTTCTGGCTGTGTTGGGTCTTTGTTGCTGCACGCGGGCTTTCTCTCTAGTCGCGGCGAGTGGGGGATACTCTTCATTGCAGTGCGCGGGCTTCTCATTGCGGTGGCTTCTCTTGTTGCGGAGCACGGGCTCTAGGTGCGTAGGCTTCAGTAGTTGTGGCATGCAGGCTCAGTAGTTGTGGCTCGTGGGCTCTAGAGTGCGGGCTCAGTAGTTGTGGCGCACAGGCTTAGTTGCTCTGCAGCATGTGGGATCTTCCCGGACCAGGGCTCGAAGCCGTGTCCCCTGCATTGGCAGGCGGATTCTTAACCACTGCGCCACCAGGGAAGTCTAAAATGTCACCTCTTGTATGAAGTCCTTCTTTCTCCTCTTCCCTCTGTGATGATGTAATCTCCCCTTTCTCTGGGTTCTCTATATACTTTATTTATACTGCTAATATTAATATGAAGCTATATGCATGGCATATTATCTATTATATTTTATATTGAAAAAAATATATATATATCTAATACAAAGTTGAAGTAATGCATATTTAATTATACACATATTGATTTGGAGTTGGTGTATATATGAATGTCACCTCTATGAGTTCTTTAAGACAAGAATGATACCTTGGTCATTTTTTGAGTCCTCAGCACCTAACACAGAACCTAGATGGGAGGTCAACAATAAACATTTATTGATTTGAATGGGAGAAAATGCCAAATACAATGTATCTTTAAAGTAATCACATGAATAATCTTGTAAAATGGGTCATTAGGCAAAACTGAAGCTCTCTGAACACATATTCAGACTGGAAGGAGGTCTCCACTGATACCAAGGTCTATCCTAGACAATACTTTTATTAATGACCTGGATTAAAACATACAAAAAATGTTTATCAAATGTGCAGGGAGGCCGACTAACATCATAGGAAAGAGAATCAAGACTTGAAAAATGAATCTAATAGGCTGGAATCTAGTGGTCCAGAAAACTAAAAAGTAACATTTAAATAAATGTAAAGTCCTATATTTAGATTTCAGAAATAAATTGCACATACTGAGTACAGTGGAGAATTTACTTGGCAGTAATTAATGTGCAGAAGAATTAGAAGCTTCAGTTAATCAAAAGCTTTAAAAGCAAACAGTGAGATGTGACCAGTAACAAACTAAGGTCTTGAGAGTCCCTGATGGTCACAGTGTGTCCAGCTCAAAAGAAGAAGTAATCTCATCGCTATCCTCCATACTTTTAGAGCTTATGTGAAGTATTATGAGCAATTCTAGTGCCAGATTCTAAAGGATGCTTTAATAAACCACAGTTCATCCAGATAGCTGTGACGGGGATGGTAAAGGAGTCTAGGATCGATGAAATAAACAAAGAAGGAAGGAACTCTGTGTGTGCTTAACTTGGAAAACTGAAAACCAAGGGAAGGTTTCATTGTATCTTCAAATATTTTTCAAGTGGCCTTTCATGTGTTACTACAAATGGCAAAGCTTAGACAGAATGAGCAGGAATTATAAGGATGCAGACTTTGGCTCAATGTAAGAACTTTCTCAGGTTTATAGCTATCCAACAATGAAGGGAGCAGATTTGGGAGGTTGAGAGCTCCCCAACCCTGAATATATTCAAGCAGAGGCCAGAGAAGCAGATAAATATCTATAAGAGATTTATGGAAGAGCTGTCTCTGTGTGTGTGTGTGTGTGTGTACACAAAAAGTGTAAAGACCTTCTCTTGTTGTATCTTTCAGTGGCTCATCAGAATCGGCAGGTCAATGCTTAGATTCCTTATCAGGCCATGCAAGCCCTTCATGACACAGGCCCCCATGACCCCTCACTTCATCTTCTACCCTTTCCTGCCTTCCACAGACACTGAACTCCTGTCCCTGCACCTGTTCTGCTAGTCTCTCTTATACTGCTAGATATTTGCATATGCTGTTTCTTGTGCCTGGGACCTCTTCCCTCTTATCCCTGTGACTAATTTCCAGTCATCCATAAAGGCCCAATTCAGCATCACCTTGGAAACTTTCCTTGGCCCCCTCTAATTCCTCCCCTGTAGGTAGGAAGTACCTCAGATTTGCCTGTGATGTAGCCTTTATCTTGAAAGTAGAATGTGAACAATCTGAAGAAAGGCACTGTATCTATCTCCACATCCCCATTTCTAGAACACCACCTGATGGATGGGGGATGCTCAGTTCTTAAAGCGAATAGTATCAGGCCCTTATTCCTTAGGTCAAAACACAACCAAGGTGTCAGGCAGAATCTGGAGTTTAATAAGTGGGCAATCAGCTCAGCTCCGGAAACAGAAGGTTTGGGGAAATGACCATTCAGGAATGGCCATCCTTCTCAACCACAGATGAGATCACACACTGTGCTTTCTTTTTCTTTAAGGAATCTGGCTTCACTCTCTTCATTCCGCAAGCTTCCTGCTCTTTGTCACTCCCCTCCTTTCTTCTCTCCTTGTCCCCTGCTCATGTGCTGACTCCCCTAACTGTCTCAACCTGAAGAATATGTTGGCAAAGCAATCAAAGAAGCAATTCTGTTTATAATCATGTATTTATTAGATAAACTTAAGTCACATCTACTGCCCTCGGGGCCTCTGAGCTTGTGCAGCAAACTCCTATGTTAATATTTTCTATTGGGGATAGCTTGGTATGGTACCCAAAGGTTAGCAAAACAAGGTTCTGGGGCAGAAAATTCCAGAAATGAACGTTTCAAGGTTTGTTTCCTTCTTATGGACAGGGACCCTCACCAGTTAAAAAATGTGGGATATTTGTGAGGCTGCACTCTCATGCTGGGCCACACCTAGGTACTTGTGTGCCTCTGAGAGAATTAGATTCCTAATCCTGATTTAGCTCTTAGAGCTTCTTCCTAAGTATTTGGCCTTTCAATCCCAGAACACAGCACCGATCTATAAAAAGCCCTTTCAATTTGAGCAGCTGAGAACTCAAATAAGATTTGTACCCATATTTAAAAATCCCTCAATTCTGGGTCTGACCATCTCCTTTTGCTCAGAGCTCAAGAACTATGGCTACACTGCCCGCAGCCTCAGCTTGACCCTGTTCTAAAATACCCTGAAAGAAGGGATGAGAACACTCATTGGTGTGACCCCGCTGAACAGGAGCACTTTTCAGCTGCTCCTCGGGCACAGTGAACTCTCCATCCTGTAAGGCAGCGTGGGGCTCAGGCCTGCCATGGGCTGTAAAAATGCCCCAAGACTTCTGCTAGGCCAGAAACCCCACGGTTCTTCTAAGACTCTCGCGCTTTCCCACAAAGCCTCGCGCGTTTCCTTCTCCCACCCACCGCACGTCCCGTATAGGCTCCAGCGGAGTGTTGCCATAGCCAGCCTCCAAGCAGCTGCCTGGTGTCCTGCCTCTTGGGCTGCAGTCCTCTCCTCCTTCCCCAGAGTTGAGGAAATCAGAACTCACGGAATCCTTCTCCTGCCAGCCGGCTGTCTATCAGCTCCTCGGAAAGGATTACTGGATCACAAACCCAGCCCAGGGCAGGGCCAGTGGTAGCAGATTCTCTTGCTGTTTGAGCCTTTGTATCCTCCTCCGTGTCTGTAGGGGGACAGAGGGACCTGAAACTCCACCTTATCACCAGCCTTGGCACTCTCCAGGAGAGGACGCCCCTTCACAAAGGACAAAGAAATCCCACCCATCCTACAGGTGAGGAGAAATAAAATGAGCCCTCTCACTCGACATCCTGGGGAGGAATCACCCAAAGCCCTTGAGTGGCTTAGTGTTATGGGAATCAGGCCCCGTTCTGACCACAGACTACACTAACTGGCACCCAGTCAGTATTTTTTTTTTTTTTTTTTTTTTTTTGCGGTACGCGGGCCTCTCACTGTTGTGGCCTCTCCCATTGCGGAGCACAGGCTCTGGACGCGCAGGCTCAGCGGCCATGGCTCACGGGCCCAGCCGCTCCGCGGCATGTGGGATCCTCCCGGACCGGGGCATGAACCCACGTCCCCTGCATCGGCAGGCGGACTCTCAACCACTGTGCCACCAGGGAAGCCCCATTCAGTATTTTTGACAAGTCATATCATGTCACTCCTCTCTGCAAAGATGCTTCCCATGTCACCCAGGAGAAACTCAAGCCCTACAAGGCCTGGCCAGGAAATGAAGCCTCCTGCCCTCTATTACACTCTTTAGAAAACAGAGGTCTAAAAGTGAAGCCTGAGATTCACATAAATCAGCCACTCCCCATTTACCAGAACTCCAGCTTCTCAATCGATGATGAGCATAATCAAAGTTCCACTCCCTCTCTGTTCACCAGCCTTTTCCTCTTTTTCAGCTTAAGAATTAGACCCTAGAACGCCTCGTTGGCATGAAAGGCCTTTCCAGCTATCAAATAAGCCAAATGACCCCAGTCTTCTCACGGCTGAGGACCCTAAAACATTTCATTTGATATGTCTGAATGGTAAAGCTGACCAAGTTCTTCCTTATTTGGGCAAAACAGCCCTTGCAGAGAACAGACAAAATGCCTGGCTCCCAGCTGTTGAACCGACAGGTTGAATTTTCTCTGATGAACATTCTGATGTGTAAGAACTGGCAAATAAAAATCAGAAATCAAAAGCATGTTACTTGTCTCGTCCATTTCTGAGACCCGCCAAAGAGGGACTCTTCCCCCTTCTCCAAACTCGGGATGGCAGGGGTTTTCACAAGACACAGTGCGGCAATAATTCTGAAGGGAGCTGTCCAGGTTTGCTTTCCGTTCTATTGTCTTATCCTGTCAGCTCCCTCATGTCCCAGAATCCAGGCTTAATAATTTACAGCGGAAAGACATTTAATAAATAAATGGCCAGACTGGAGCTGTTAGCTCTGCACAACACGGCTGTTTGCATCTTCCGCTGGGCATCAGCCCTCACTTTCCCGGCTTGCTTCAGCTAAAACAATCCCATTTGCTATTTTCATAAAATTAGTTCCTCTGCAGTTTCTATTAATCAGAACGTTCTTTGGAGAGAATTATACTGGATTTCATCACCCTCTGAGTTCAACGGTTATGTGAATCTGATGAATTTTTATCACCTCTATGAGTGGCAGAAGAGGTAAAACACACACACACACACACACAACTTGGGTGGGCTGATGTAAGTGAGCAAAGAGCTCTTCTTTTTTATCTGCTGAAGTCTTACAGACCTGAGAACCTAGACCAGTCTCCCCACACACATCTGAGCAGCTTTCTCCCCAGAACACATCTTGGGGTTATGGACTCTTAAAATCTTATGAAAACCATGGATACCACCGACCCCCCCCCCCGAAAAGCCCACATATGCACATATACACTAAATGTTACCCTTTGGTGGGTTTGTGGACACCCACCTCCCCTCTCTACACATATGGCCCATCCATGGGCTCTGGAGTAAAAACTGTGTCCTGTGCTTTTCTAATTGTCTTCAACCTCCCTTAAGAAGCTTAGACTGGAATAGAACGTCAGCCGCCTCTGAATTCCTTTGTTGAAAGAGAAAGATTATTTTTAAAGAAAGAGCATAAAAGTGAGAAAATTTTTCATGATGGCCATACACCTTTTGAGAAATGAGAAAAGTGGAAGACAGAAGACAACTCATATTGGCTGAAATAATGAGAGTCCAAGTATCCATAAATTGATTATGGTGCAGTATATTTGGATGAGACATAAGATCAAAATCAGGAAAGTCTTTTTTTTTTTTTTTTTTTTTTTTTGCAGTATGCGGGCCTCTCACTGCTGTGGCCTCTCCCGTTGCGGAGCACAGGCTCCGGACACACAGGCTCGGCGGCCATGGCTCACGGGCCCAGCCGCTCCACGGCATGTGGGATCTTCCCGGACCGGGGCACGAACCCGTGTCCCCTGCATCGGCAGGCGGACTCTCAACCACTGCCCCACCAGGGAAGCCCCCAGGAAGGTTTTTGATTAACTATCCTTGCCTCCAGATTATATAACATCATTCCCATCATAAGTAAGATAAGCTCCATGTGAGAAAAGACACTTGAATGAAAAAAAAAACACTTAGACCAGTGGAACCACGGTTCTAGTACCAGTTTTGTCCACTGACTATGTGATTTAAAAAAAAAAATTTTATTTATTTATTTTTGGCTGCGTTGGGTCTTCGTTGCTGTGCGGAGCTTTCTCTAGTCGCGGCGAGCGGGGGCTACTCTTCATTGCGGTGTGAGGGTTTCTCATTGCGGTGGCTTCTCTTGTTAAAGAGCATGGGCTCTAGGCACACGGACTTCAGTAGTTGTGGCTTGTGGGCTCTAGAGCGCAGTCTCAGTAGCTGTGGCGCATGGGCTTAGTTGCTCCGTGGCATGTGGGCTCTTTCTGGACCAGGGCTCGAACCCGTGACTCCTGCGTTGGCAGGCGGATTCTTAACCACTGCGCCACCAGGGAAGACCCTGACTATGTGATTTTTTTTTTTTTGAAGCAATTTCTTTAATTTTATCGGAATCCAGACACAACAAGAAAAACACCCAAAACTACATGGAGACAGAAGACGAGACACAACTCCTCCCCACCTCCCCCCAGCCTTAGAGTGGGGACCAACGTGGGGTGAGGCAGCTGGGGGAGACCTTGAGCCTCAGTCCAGCCCTGCAGGCTCCAGGCCCGCGGGGGCAGAGGGTAATGGGGAGGCAGGGCCCAGCCCCCAAGTCAGAATGGCTGAGGGGAGGCCCCCTCGAAGGACTCCGCCCCGTCACCCACACTCCTGCGTAGGGGCAGGGAGCCCACAGCAGCAAGGGGGCCCGGGCCACGGACACATTCATGATTGAGAAGCAGCTGGAGTGGAGGCAGGAGAGACACGATTATCTGGGCAGAATCAGCTGGCGGGAGAGGGTGGGAGGTGGGGCCTGGGAGGGCCCCAGGGGCCAAACCCTGAGGTCAGAGGAGGGGCCCAAAGTGGGGCTAGTGAGTGAGGTCCTGAATGAGTGGGTCAGCGGCTGGGCCCCTTTCTCCCGCTGCCTACAGCCCCTCCAATACTGCTGCCAGGGTGGCCCCCCCTCCAGGGAAATGGGATAAGAAAGCAGCCCACCCCCTGCGGCAGACAGCCAGGTGGCTGAAGTCAGGAAGGGAGGCCCAGCCAGGCCTTGGCCTGCCTGCCCCAGAGGCCTGTGGGAAAAGAAAGGGTCCAGGAGGGTGAGAAAGGGGCTCGACCGGCTCAGATCCAAGATGGTGCCGCGCGTGCCAAGTCCCCCGTGAGCTGGGGGCCCGCGCTGGGGGCCAGCAGTTGTAGTTAGACAGGAGGCAGCAGCTTCTCAAGAAACTCCTTCACAGCTGCCATCTCCTGAGGACAGGAGCTGTGCATGACCCCGGGGTAAGTCTTGAACTGGACCCTGGCGGGTGTGACAACGGACCGGAGCTTCTCGGCTGTCAGGGCCCCAAACCGTACGGGAACCATGGGGTCCAGCTCCCCGTGACACTGAAGGATGGTCAGGTCCTTGGCACTGCCGTTGGCTGCCTGGGGGAAGGCCCGGTGCAGAGGCAGCCAACAGCTCAATGCCACAATGCCAGCCAGAGGGTGGGGGCAGGTGAGGGCTGTGTAGAGGGACAGGGCTCCACCCTGTGAAAAGCCTCCCAGGACGATCCGATTGGCAGGGATCCCATTCTTCATCTCATGCTCAATCAAGGCCTTGATGTTCTCTGCTGCCTTCTTAATGCCAGCCTCGTCCTCTGGGGCATCAGGACTCAGCCCCATCAGGTCAAACCAGGAGGGCATCACCATCTTCATGTTGAGTGTCACAGGGATCCGAGGCGCATGGGGACAGATGTACTTGATGTGAGGGAGCCGGATAGTAGAGAGGGCGTCAGCCCAGCTGTGCCCTGTGTCTCCAAGGCCATGTAAAAAGATAACCGCAGCCGTTTCCCGCTCAGCTCCAGACACAGTGGCAGCATCGGTGAGCAGGGGCACAGACATGGTGTTACCACACATACACTGCAGGGCTCCACGGCTGGGGCCTGTGCATATTCGGGGCAGTGGTCAAGAGCAAGGCCAGGAAGGGGAGAGAATCCTGACACAGGAGCAGAGCCTCAAACCCAGGGCCCACCTGGGCCATCAGCCCTCCACCGCGCCCCAGGTTCTATCCTGGGCACAAAGAAAAGCCAGGCAAGAAGTTCTGGGCCCGAGCAAGGGGGCAGGAAGTTTGCCTTCACTCCAGGGCTGAAAAGCAGGGGCAGCCACCCTAGTGGCCCTGCTTCTGGCCCCCCACACAGCCTGAGGTTGCTGGAGGTGGGCAGAGGCAGGGCTTTGGGGCCATGGGGCAGGGGAGCCAGGGCACCCCCCTGACTATGTGATTTTTAAGAAGAAGCAACTTATCTCTATCAAGGTAAGATTTTTTTTTTTTTTAAATTAACACTACCTGATTTCGAAAGTCTATTTCAGTTCCAACATTCCATGAAAACTGATTCATTAGAGACCTCTAAGATGGTAAGGATCAAAACACGTTCTAAGGACCCAGTAGTAAATATTTTAGGCTTATGAGCCATACAGCCTCTGTATTAACTACTCAGCTCTGCTGTTGTAAAATGAAAGCAGCCATATACAACATGTAAACATATGAATATGTCTGTGCTCCAGTAAAACTTCACTTAATGGACACTGAGATTTGAATTTCATATTTTTCGCATTTTTCTTCTTTTGATTTTTTCCAACCATTTAAAAATGTAAAAATCATTCTTAGCTTGCAGGTCATACAAAAAATAGACGGCAGGCCAGTTTAGGCCCACTGGCCATAGTTTGCTGACCCCTGACCTACGGCAATAGGTAAATATTATGATCTGAAACATCACAGTGGTGATTCTGGGTGACGCTGGAAGGCCAGTAACTCGGGTTCAACTACTGACAATAGTACTGTGCGGGGCGGGGCGGCGCGGTTCTTTAACCCAGTTTCCCAATCAGCAGAATAGAACAATGGTAGGTTTGGAATCTCAGCGAATAACTAACAATTACTTAAATTTGGGGTACATTTTCAGATCTGCAGAAATGCTAAAATAATCACAACATATGAGAAAATGTATACAAGAAATTCAGGGCTGTTTGGCAGAAAAAAATTTGATAACTATAAAAGGAACAAGAAAACTTTATGTCTTCTCTTGAAATCATTCCTTGCACTCAGTAATCCTAATGACGGCTTTTTGCCACGCCACCTCTATCAGGCAGCATAACAAATGAGTTTACACATTTGAGAAAGAGGAAATTAGACATTGGTTATTACTGCTGTTTTTGTTGTTGTTGTTGTTGTTGTTTTGTGGTACACGGGCCTCTCACTGTTGTGGCCTCTCCCGTTGCGGAGCACAGGCTCCAGACGCGCAGGCTCAGCGGCCATGGCTCACGGGCCCAGCCGCTCCGCGGCATGTGGGATCTTCCCGGACTGGGGCACGAACCCGTGTCCCCTGCATTGGCAGGCGTACTATCAACCACTGCGCCACCAAGGAAGCCCATTACTGCTGTTTTTGCTTGGACTTTTTTGTTTGTTTAGGAGAAAAGAAAATTGTAATGAAAGAAAATGATATTCATACATATATGGCACCTATGTACACCCTACAAGTACAATGTGAGAGATACATATACAGCAGAGATATGGAACGCTGTATAACACTTGGTATACAGAAGACAATTTTTAAAAACAGAAAGATTGGATAGTCAAGTAATCAATCTTCTGCAGAATGAACTTTGATTAAGTGATGGCAAAAGATGGAGTGCTATGGTAACAGCACTTCTCTCAATTTCAATGGGAGGGTAGAATATGAACATTTAATCAGAAAACTAATACCTTCTCCCAGTTAAGGGAGGACCGAGTTGGGTTTTGGGGGAGGGCTCCTTCTTATGAGAGGGAAAACCTAAAACGTTATCTCCATTCAGGAAGATGTAAGAAGTTTGCCGTGCTTCCTCAGTCATACCCTATTCTTAATTTATAATTTAACCAAAGTCAGTTTGATCACTAGGAGTATAAGAAGGTTAACTCCAAATCTCAAGCTTTTAAACACTTTCCCCAAAATATTAAAGGCCCAGAACTGGTCCTGAACAGTTGGTCTACACAATGTTATTGTCCATTATTTGCCTCTGCTCTGGCTGAGGCCAGTCTCCACGTTATTCCCCGGATATTCAGTGGCCAATCTTGTCTCACCCTCTTTGTTCAAACTATTTTCTCTCCGTGGATCCCCTTCCATTTCTGTTTCACCTTTCCCATTCCTACCCATATTCCCGGGCCCAGCATTAGTTCTAGCTGTACCATGAAGACCCACAGTAACTCCAGCCAAAGCAATATTTCCCCCAAATAATACAAGTGAAGAAGTGCTCTGAAGACGACAGTGCTCCTGCAGATATGTAGTAGTAGTATTATCTTTGGGGGAAATTAACTATAAATTAAGTTTAGTACATTGTCATACCTTTCTTTAGTGTTTCCTAATTGTTTCATGTGCTGTTGGTGTCAACAAACCACAGGCTATTAAGGCAAGAGTGACATCATATTTCTTTTGTATCCTCAAAGTCCCTACCAGTGCTTAGCTACAGTTAACATGCAATTCCAATGAAATGAATTAATCAAAATAATGGCTTTCTTAACCACAGAACTCCTCATTGGGCCATGTAAGGTTAAGTTGTTAAACACATAAGAAATCATTGTTTAGTACACATGACTGTAAATGAAACCTTGAAAGCAGAATAAATGTGAGACATACATTCAGTGGAATTCAACCATCTTCTTCCATTTCACTCATAAAGCTGTGATTCAGGAGCTGAATTCCCTAAATCAGAAATTCAGTGTTCCCGGATTGAATAGTTTGTTTCATGATGTTTCAGAATCTTGTGTAAAGTCAAAGGTTTGAATACTGCAGCTCTCCCATTTGGTCTTGTTTTGATTTTTGTCTGTTCACCTTTCCTGATTCAGCAATGGAGGATGCATCCTCTGTCCTATTTCCTTTGGCCTGATTTACAGATCCTTTGGTCTAACAGGCTCTAGCCTCAGAACAAAATCATGGCAAGTTTTAGTTTGCAGTTAGGCAAGAGCAGTTTGCTAAAAGCATGGAACATTTCCAGATGCCTGGAGGCGTAGCTACAGATTTACTTGATTTGACCCTGGCTCCTCTTCCCCAGTCTTTCCCGTGAGTAGAATGATCCTTGCTGCAGTGTACGTCGTAAGGCTAACGGAAGAATAATGGCAAATACAAAAAGCGAGGTAAGGACGAATGAAAATGTGATGTTATTACAAGGTGCTTCGGACTCAGTTCTCTCCAGGAGGCTTGTTAGGGACCCTTAATGACTGGGCCTGACCCCCTCTCTGAGGCCTAATTTGACTTGACCCCAAATCCCGCGGTCCGCCGGAGCCAGTAGGTCGGGAACTGTGATGACCATTAGACTCCGGAACAGGCACTAAGGTCTAGAATGGAGGAAGAGATGGCCTTGACTCTCCGCCTCACAGACCTGCTGTGCTGTCTCCATGGTAACAGCGAGGAAAGCCGGGAAAGCACCTCTTCCGCCCAACAACCCGCCCTCAGGCTAGACTGACCAATGATCCCGTGGGTTACCTAGGGACGCTGTGATTGACAACGGGGTGGGGCGAGCGTGGGGAGCCAGGACTGCCTCTATCCAATAGAACATGAGACCGGTCCCAAGACCAACAGGCACCGACCAATCGGAGGGCGTAACGGAGGGCGACGTGCCCACCCACCACGCTCCGCGTTGCCTGGAGCCGCGGCGGTTGTAAGCAAATGAGGGGGAATTTGGGCGTTGAAAGAGCGGCGCTGATTAGCGAATCCGGAATTGCCTGGATAAAAGCCCACTTGTGATTCGCCCTGAGTAGACCAAATCCCCTGTGGGCTGAAACAGGCCGGACTGAGAGGTGTGAGTAGGGGACCCGGGAGATGGGGAGCCTGGTGAGGGGTGGGGTGGGGTGGAGGTGAGATGAGTGGGGGTGGCCGCGGAGAGGAGAGAATGGCAGGGGATGGGGCTGAGGAGGCTAGAGGAAGGCGTGGGCGGATGGCGGTGCAGGGACCTCTCAGGCTACCCTCACCGCCGATCTGGACCCGAGGCCTGGCGGCCAATAATTGCTGAATTGGGGGCGGAAAAGGCAGGAATGCTTTATTTCTCATGCTCTTAAGAAAGTGAAATGTCAGTGCCTGATTCGAAATACCTTGTGACCGAAACCTTAATCTCTCTCCCAACTACTGGTGGGTAGCGGGCGAAAATTCTGAAGATGAGACCTGTGGGCACTGTTTTCCTGTCGCCAGTTTGAATCTGCGACAGGGCGGGGAAAATTAGACTAATACCTTCTCCCAGTTAAGGGAGGACTGAGTTGGGTTTTGGGGGAGGGCTCCTTCTTGTGAGAGAGAAAACCTAAAACGTTATCTCCATTCAGGAAGGTGTAAGAAGTTTGGAGTGCTTCCTCAGTCATGCCCCATTCTTAATTTATAATTTAACCAAAGTCAGTTTGATCACTAGGAGTATAAGAAGGTTAACTCCAAATCTCAAGCTTTTAAACACTTTCCCCAAAATATTAAAGGCCCAGAACTGGTCCTGAACAGTTGGTCTACACAATGTTATTGTCCATTATTTGCCTCTGCTCTGGCTGAGGCCAGTCTCCACGTTATTCCCCGGATATTCAGTGGCCAATCTTGTCTCACCCTCTTTGTTCAAACTATTTTCTCTCCGTGGATCCCCTTCCATTTCTGTTTCACCTTTCCCATTCCTACCCATATGCCCGGGCCCAGCATTAGTTCTAGCTGTACCATGAAAACCCACAGTAACTCCAGCCAAAACAGTATTTCCCCCAAATAATACAAGTGAAGAAGTGCTCTGAAGACGACAGTGCTCCTGCAGATATGTAGTAGTAGTATTATCTTTGGGGGAAATTAACTATAAATTATGTTTGGCACATTGTCATATCTTTCTTTAGTGTTTCCTAATTGTTTCATGTGCTGTGGATGTTAACAAACCACAGGCTATTAAGGCAGGAGTGACATCGCATTTCTTTTGTATCCTCAAAGTCCCTACCAGTGCTTAAATCAGATGGAGAAAGACAAATATCGTATGATTTCACTCATACGTGGAATAAACAAACAAAAATGAACAAACCAAACCAAACATAAAGAAGACATAGATCCAGAGAAAAGAGTAGTGATTATCAGAGGGGGAGGTGGGGAGGGTGCAAAATGGGTAAAGGGGATCAAATATAGGGTGACAGATGGAAACTAAATTTTTTGGTGGTGAGCACACAGTAGGGCATATAGAAGTGGAAATATAATGTTGTACACATGAAACATATAATGTTGTAAACCAGTGTTACCTCAATAAAAAATAAATCTTTAAGAAAGAAAAAAGAAAACAGTGGGTTACAGGAGTGAACTGCCCTTCTGGAGGATTCTTCTTCATTTTCCTTTATAGCTGTTCCAAACCTTCAAAGATATTTGGGCGGGGGGGTAACTTTCACACTTTTTTTCTACTTTAAACACTTCAATAAGGTTTGAATTTTAAAATATTAGGATAATGCCTCTACCTTTATAATGAAATAAAATGCAAGTCTGGGAAAAATCAATTGTCACGCTACCAAAATGCCACCGATGTGGCATCATCTGTTAACGCGCTGACAGAAAAGGGGGATCAGTATATCCCGATTACACCCTTCCACCCTTTTTCCTGCGTGCTTCTGTGATTTGAAAGTGCTTAGCGACTGTCGTCCGTTAACCACACCACTCGGGCCCCCAGCAGGCAGCCCTCCAGTGCCGGCTTCTGCACTGGGGTCAGTACCTCCTAATTCCTGCAGATTCTAAGCAGGGCTCATTCTCTTTCCTTCCTCCCTCCCCAGAGACAAACGCTCTTCTGAAATTGCTTTCCATCATTTATGCCCATGTTTATGTTTACTGTATATGTGTAGCTCATAGACTATATGGATATTACTATTTAGGTATTTTTAAAATTTTAAAGATACAAGTAGCATAGTACTGTGGGCTTCATTTTGCAACTTGCTTTTAGACTCAATATTGTTTTTGAGATACGTTCGTATCAATAAGCCTAGCTCAAGTTCATTCATTTTAAGTGTTCATTCTGAGTATATAATACCCATTCCCTTACTGATGGACATTTAGATTTTTTCAGATGTTTTGCTATTATGAACACCCTTCTACATGTCTCTTTATGCCAGAATTTATCTAGGACCATGGTTCTTTAAGGGGATGGTAATGCCCCTTTGGTCATTTTGGAATTCGTGAGGGCAACTCTGGTTATTATTGTGATTTTGGAGACACTACAGGGTTTACAAAGCAGGTCTGGGGACGCTAGAAGTCCTGCAATACACTGGACAGCCCCTCATAGTAAAGAATTGTCCTTCCTCCTGCACAACTTTTGAGGGTCTCACAGGATACTCATTTATAATATGAGCCTAGAACCTAACTCCATTTTTTGTATAAACATAATGTATTTTTTGGGCACAGTTTAATATAGTAAAATTTCCAGGAATGCAACTCTAATGTAAATCAAGGGGAAAGTATACTTATTTGTGGTTTGGAACTTTTTAACAAGAGTTGTTCGGGCTTCCCTGGTGGCGCAGTGGTTGAGTCCACCTGCCGATGCAGGGGACGTGGGTTCGTGCCCCAGTCCGGGGAAGATCCCACATGCCGCGGAGCGGCTGGGCCCGTGAGCCATGGCCGCTGAGCCTGCGCGTCCGGAGCCTGTGCTCTGCAACGGGAGAGGCCACAACAGTGAGAGGCCGCGTACCGCAAATTAAAAAAAGAGAGTTGTTCATCACTCTAGAAAACCCGGTACCTGAAGGCAGCCCAGTTCGTGGTATTTGAGTTGCCATATAACACACCTGCATCAGCCAGCATTTGTAGCTTTTGCATTCATGGTGATTCTAAGTTTAGGTGCGAGCATCTGAGTGCGTTACTTCCTTATGTATTCTAGTGTAGTCAGCCTGAACATTTGTATATTTAAACATATGCTGTTTTATTATGAATTACTTTCCATTTAAAATTGGCTTCTGTGTATGATATAAAGTAGAGATCTGGTTTTATTCTTTTCTGATTGGATAGTCACTTGTCCCAACACTATCTATGAAATCCTCTACCCACTGACTATAAAGCCAACTCTGTCTTGTGCAAAGTTCTCATAAATGCACGGATCTGCTTCTGGGTTCTCCGTTTTATTCCACTGGCTCACGTGTCTTTATGCCACTATCACACTGTTTTAATTACCTTGGTCTTATAATGTGGCTTGCAGCAGTTGGTAACACGAAAGGCAAGTTTCCATCCTGTTCTCAAAATTGTTTTTGCTATTCTTGGGCTTTTGCTTTTCCATATGAATTTAGCATCAGTTTTCAAGTTGCACAAAAAATTACTTTGAGATTTTGGTTAGAATTGCATTGAACTGATAGATTAAGGAAAATTGAGATATTTCAGTATTAAACCATCCCATCCATTCAGGAACATGGGTTATTTCTCTATTCAGCTCTTTTAAAAATATGTATCTTCAAATAAAGTTTTATAATTTTTGCTATAAAAATCTTCACATCTTTTGTTGGATTTATTCCTACTTATACATATATACTTATTCATACACACATTTTTTATTGCAAAAGTTTCAAATATATTCAGAAGTACAGAATATAGTATAGCAAACATTCATGTATTCACCACCCAACTTCAACAGTTAACTCATGACCAGCCTTGTTTCATATTAGCCCCCATCTTCTCCTCTCCCCTGAATAATTATTAAGTTCCCAGACATCATTTCTCTTATCTCTGGTGTGCGTGTGTGTGTGTACCTGTATATCAGAAATAATCTTTTAGCAATATAACCACAACACCATCACATTATTTATTTATTTATTTATTTATTTATTTTTGGCTGCGTTGGGTCTTCGTTGCTGCGCGTGGGCTTTCTCCAGTTGCAGCGAGCGGAGGCTACTTTTCGTTGTGGTCCATGGACTTCTCATTACGGTGGCCTCTCTTGTTGTGGAGCATGAGCTCTAGGCATACTGGCTTCAGTAGTTGCAGCAGGAGGGCCTCAGCCGTTGCAATACGCGGGCTCAGTAGTTGTGGCTCACAGGCTCTAGAGTGCAAGCTCAGTAGTTATGGTGCATGGGCTTAGTTGCTCCATGGCATGTGGGATTTTCCCGGACCAGGGCTTGAACCCGTGTCCCCTGCATTGGCAGGCGGATTCCCAACCACTGCGCCACCAGGGAAGTCCCCACATTTTTAAAAAAACAATATTTTTCATTTAAAAAATAAACAGCAATTCCTTAATATCATCAAGTATCCAGATACTGTTCAGATTTCCCCAGTCATCTCATAAAAGGTTTTGTATAGTTGGTTTGTTTGAATCAGGACCCAAACAAGGCCCATATAGTGCATTTGTCTGGTATGTCTCTTCAGACTTTCTGTGAAGTAAACTTTTTTGGAAAAAGAAAAAAAAAAGGTATAACACACATACCGAAAAATATGCAGATCAGAAGTGTACAGATAGGTACAATTTAACAGAATTAACAAAGCCATGTAACCAACACCCAGATGAAGAAACAAAATTTCATAAGCACCCCAGAACCCCCTTCAGATCCCCTCCAGTCACTACTTTCTACAAGGTAACCACACTCCTGACTTCTAACCCCAAAATTAGTTTGACCTGTTTTTAAACATTATATATGTGGAATTACACAATATGAACTCTTTTTGCCTTTAGCTTTTTACACTCAATATTTGCGAAACTCACCCACATTGCTGGGTACAGTTGTAGTTTGTTCATTTTTGCTGCTTTCTACTATTCCATTGTATGAATGAAGAGATTGTATGTATAATACCACACTTTATCTATTCGACTGATGGATATTTAGGTTGTTTCAGTTTTTTTTTTTTTTTTTTTTTTTTGCGGTACGCGGGCCTCTCACTGCTGTGGCCTCTCCCATTGCGGAGCACAGGCTCTGGACGCGCTGGCTCAGCGGCCGTGGCTTACGGGCCCAGACGCTCTGCGGCATGCGGGATCTTCCCGGACTGGGGCACGAACCCGCGTCCCCTGCATCGGCAGGCAGACTCCCAACCACTGCGCCACCAGGGAAGCCCATGTTGTTTCAGTTTTTAACTATTTCAAATAGGGCTGGGGTGAACTTCTGTACATGTCTTTTAGTGAACTTATGTGTATGTGTCTGTTGGGGACACACCCAGGAAGAGAAGAGCTGGGTCTAGGGTTCACGTATATTCAGCTTTATGAGATATTACCAAAGAGTCTCCAAAGCAGTAGTAACAACTACTGGTAGTCTACTGGTAGACTCTCACCAGCAGGGTATGAGGGCTCCAGTTACTCCACATCTTTGTCAATACTTGGTGTTATCTGTCATTTTCATTTTAGCCGTTCTGGTAGGTGTCTAGAGGTACTGCATTTTGGTTTTCATTTGCAATTTCCTGATGACTAATGAAGTTGGGCACCTTTTCACGTATTTGTTGGCCATTTGTATATCCTCTTTGTCAAGTGTTTATTCTTAGCTGCTTGATCTATCAGTTTCTGAGAGAGGTATATTAAAATCTTGCACGAAATTTGTGGGCTTTTCCATTTATTGCGGTGATTCAGTTTTGGCTTTGTATGTTTTGTGGCTTTGTTTTAGGTTCATGTGTTTTGAGTTGTATTTTTTTGTTAAATTATTCCTTTTGTGACTGTCGTTATTAATATTTTTCAAAGCTTTACATTCTGTTTTGCTTGATACTGATATTGCTTTACCAGACTGTATTTTGTTTTGTTTTGTTTGTTTTTTTCTTTTTTATGGTAATTGTGGTAAAAAACATATATATAAAATTTACTACCTTAACCATTTTTGAGTGTTCAGCAGTGTTAAGTATATTCACATCGTTGTGTAACAGATCTCTATAACTTTTTCATCTTGCACAATTGAAACTCTGTATCCATTGAACAATTCCCCTTTTCCCCTCTTTTTGTTTTGGTAGTATTTGCTTTGTACGTCTTTTTCACTCTCTTTATTTTCAGCCTCTCTCTCATTATGCTTTCTGCTCAGCTTTTATAAAGAGCTGTTCGGAAAAAAAAATCTAATATAAGAATCTCTTTTAATAGTCAAGTGTAATCTGCTTACATTTACTATGATTACTGTTATATTTGGGCTTATTTTTACAGTCTTATTCTGTATTTTCCTTTGTTTCTTTCCACTCCTGCCTTCTGCTTTCTTCCTTTATTTTTCTCAGTCTACTAGTATGGAAGTTATTCATCCTGTTTATGTTATCTGGCGTTTACCTGTGTGTTTTTTTAACATGCATATTTAGCTTAACAAAGCCTATAGGTAAAATCATTAACTCTCACCTCTTCAGAGCAAAATAATAACTATGGAATGATTTAACTTTGAGCTGTCCTTTCTCACCTTCCACTTGTCGACAAATATTTTAGTTCTTCCTTGTTTTTAACTCATCAAGAAATTAGTCCTTATCATTAAAGAAGTCTTTACTGTCAGTATTTACTAATATTTTTCTCACCATTCCTCCTTACATCTCACACCTTCTTTCTTAGTTCATTTTCCTTCTTGGTGAAGTATATCTATGAGGGGTGAACTCCATTCCAGTCTTTGTATGTCTGAAAACCTCTATTTTACACTCACTCCAGTGGGAACCTTGCATGCTGACCTCCCTCCAGAGAGGTTTCTGTTTGTCTCTGCTGGGATCTTATGGGCTTCTCATTGTTAGTGTAGTTTTCATGTTACTCTTACTACTTGGGATTCCCACACCTCAGTGGTAGTGTGACCCGAACCCCTCTCCCTCATGTGGTGAAAGATTGGGATGCAGATTTCTCTTGGGTTGTTCTGTTTTCACTCATGGGCTCAGGTACTTGACCCGCTTTCTTCCAGCCACGTCAGCATCAAATTTTTTAGTCCCTGTTTCAAAGACAGCTGAGCCCTTACAGAGCCCATTTTTATACCTTGTTCTCAGTTCTAGTTCTCTGTGTCTTGGGTCTGAGGCCTCACTCCTAAGGTTTGCACCTGGTTCCAGGACCCCTGCAGGTCTTTGAGCTCAGCTCCTGCTTACTGTCCAGGCTTTGAGTTACATTTTTGTTTATAGCACTTAAGGATTTCCCTTTATTGCTTTCAAGCTGCGCTGTGTATTAAATTCTTTTCATTCTATTTTATTAAGCCTTTCTATGTGTTTGCTGTTGTGTGGGGTAATTCCCGTGTCAGCTCTGTCCAGCGTATTGACCAGAAGCCACAGTCATCTTTCTCTAAAATTAGATACGATCCTATCACTCCTTCACTGGACTTTTGTGGGCTTGTTAGCACTGCTTCATGTATCCATCCAACAAATATCTATTACTTACAACCTCTGTAGAAAAGAACCGGCGAGACTGTAGTGAGCAAGATACAAAGTCTCTGCCCTACTGGAGTTTACTATTCTAGCTGGAGAGACAGAAAGTAAACCTGTGAACAATAAATCAAAATGTGAACTACAGTTTGTGAAGTGCGCTCTGAAGGAACTAGAGTAAATATGGGTTTCTTTAGCTGGGATGGTCAGGGAAGACCTCTCTGCGGACGCCGTGTTTAAAGCTGGGTCAGAAGGATGAGGAGAAGCCAGCCCTGCAAATGGTAGACGGCTTCTTTGGGGTCAGGGGTTCATTCCAGGCAGTGGAAACAGCAGGCACAAGGACCCAGAGGTGGGAAAACCCTTGGCATATTGAGTGAGGACACCCGACACCCCTGTGTCTAATGAGGGGAGAATGGGCAAGGGGGCCATGCCCATCTGCTGCCAGGCCTCTCTGCCCACCTCTCCCTTACTCTGTCCTCTGGCCATGGTTCTCTCCCAAATGGGCCCAGGCAAAGTCACCTCCTCTGTAAAGCCCTTCTCACATCTCTATTCCCATTGCACTTTGTTTTTCCTACTGATCAGATGGAAAGTTGTCTGCATAACAGTGTTCTCCAATAGGTCTTAAGCTTCTGTCAAAAGAAATGTCTTATTTATCTTGTGATCCCCAGCTTGTAGCAATGCTCTACAAGGTAGGTGCAAAATAAATGTTGACTGGGACTTCCCTGGCAGTCCAGTGGTTAACAGCCCGTGCTTCCAATACAGGGGGCGTGGGTTCGATCCCTGGTTGGGGAACTAAGATCCCACATGCCTCTCCGTGTGGCCAAAAAAATTAAATAAATAAATAAATAAATAAATGTTGAGTGAATATACGTGGGGTTTTGTTGGTTAGCAGTTCATGCTTAGGACTTACTTTCCAATATCTTTATAACAGAAATTCTCATAGGTAATCATTTTTGTGGTATTTAAGCCATTAGGGTAAAGAAACTCATCAGCCTGAGGAGGAAATTGTTTGCTTAAGGCTTGCCTCTGATACTGAAAGGGAAAATCAGGGGAGGTACTATATGGTGTTACCCTGGAGTGGGTTGAATGGTGGCCCCAAGAAAGATATGGCCACATCTTAACCCCTGGAACCTGTGAATGTGACAGGTTTATTTGGAAAATGGGTCTTTGCAGATGCAATTAAGTTAAGGATCTTGAGATGAGATCATGATGGATCATTTGAGTGGAACTCAATCCAATGACAAGTGTCCCCATAAGAGATGGGACAAGAAGAAGACAGAGACACAGGGGAGGCCATGGGAAGACGGAGGCAGAGATTGCAGTGATGCAGCCACAAGCCAAGGAACACCTGGGGCCGCCAGGAGCTGGAAGAGGCAGGAAGAATTCTCTCTTAGAGCCTTTGGGAAAAAGTGTGACCTGGCTGACACATTAATTTCAGAATTGTGGCCTCCAGAACCGTGAGAGTGTAACTGTCTGTTGTTGTAAGCCACCGGGTTTGTGAATACTGTCCCATTACATTGTACCTCAGTTACGTCTTCTGTAACGTGGATATAATACCTACCTCAGAAGCTTATTGCCATGATTGAATGAGCTATATTTGTAAGGTACTTAGCACAAGTGAACGTTGAGAAACAGTGACGGCTCTTCTTCTCCAGGGATTAGGAGTTTCTGTCTTGTGATTGCCTGCTGAGTCACAGCTCGCACCACAGGCTTAACCCGAGAGCTACGACTTCTCGTGGGCCCTGGAGCTCTCGGGTCCTGGTACCTTTTACAGCCCTCGGTTAGGGTTTTGTATCAAGGGAGAATCCAGCTTGTGGGTTGTGGGAAGACAAACTCAGATTCCGAATTTGAAGTGACCCACATGGAGCAGAAAGCAGCTTCTCAGTCCTCACCAAAAAGAGAGGTTTGGGTTCTAAATTTTTATTTCCTATTAAGGGACTTGACATTCCCAAAGACCTGTACTGACGAATCCTCCTACCGCAGCAATCATCAAAAATTCCCCAGAATGAATTGGGACTTTCTGTGTTTGTCTGACCGCCCACCAGGAAACCCAGGAGCGCACGGAAGCCTGGCGGTACCCACAGCACCAGGGACAGACAGCTCATCGGGCCGGGGGGTCCAGGCCTGCAGCTCTCAGCTGCCTCCCCCTGCATGGCTGGCACCGTGCTGGGCGTGGGGGCTGGCGTGTTCATCCTCGCCCTGCTCTGGGTGTCAGTGCTGCTGCTGTGCCTGCTGCTATCCAGAGCCTCAGGTATAGCTAGGTAAGGCCTGCTCTCCAGCCAGGAGTCCCAGGTAAAAGCAATTAGAAGTGCAATCGGGGGCTTCCCTGGTGGCGCAGTGGTTGAGAGTCCGCCTGCCAATGCAGGGGACACGGGTTCGTGCCCCGGTCCGGGAGGATCCCACATGCCGCACAGCGGCTGGGCCTGTGAGCCATGGCCGCTGAGCCTGCGCGTCCGGAGCCTGTGCTCTACTACGGGAGAGGCCACAACAGTGAGAGGCCCGCGTACCGCAAAAAAAAAGAAAAGAAAAGAAGTGCAATCGCTGACGCTCATGAAACGTTTAGAATTCGGAAGCTCATTGTTGTAATTACTGGCAGTTTGAATGCGTTGCATTTTCACCTCATCATAAACACTAACTGCGTTATGCTCGGGAGCAGGGGTGGGAGGAGAAGGGGAGGGGTATCTGTCCGCTCTCAGTGTTGCGGAGATGGGGACACAGGGGATGAAAAGAGAATCTATTGAGTTTCTTGGGGTTGTATGTGTGTGTGTTTCTTAATTGTTGAGATTCACAGCAGCCACTGGGTCCAGCCCCTAAGACTCCAGACCTGGGCCCTGGGACGCTGAAGAGTCGTAGGTGACTTGGGCCGGCATTGATTTCAGAAAGAATCAGGCCATAAACTGACTCTAACGTCACCATGGAGTCACACTCCCTGGCCAGACAGTGTAGGTACAAATCAAAAAGTTACATCATTTACTAAAGTTTTCTGGTTTAAAACACAGCACTGGCGGGAGGGGCCGCTTCGCTTTTTCCTGATCATGACCGCGCAGAGGCAAAGATAAAAGCTACCAAGTCCCACTCTTAGGAATTTGGAGTTCCCAGGAAGAAACAGGAACGCATCCCGCTGGTACCTGTCTGGGAAGAAGGGTTTGGGGATGAAGGGGAAAACATTTCTAAATTCCCTGGGCGGTGTGGGCAGCACACTGGGCCCTGTTAATGGACTGAAACTGGATATCCGCCCAGGGAAGAGCCAGTCCCGGCCTAGCTGATTAGAGAGGAGACGGAACAGTGCTTTTAACCCTCTGTCTTTCACTCCCAGGTTCTCCGTCATTTTCGTGTTCCTCGGCGCTCTGATCATCACGGCAGTGCTGTTGCTCTTCCCCCGAGCCAGTGAATTCCCAGCCCCGGAGCCTGAGATGAAGGTAAGACCATGGGTTTTGTTTTGCATCCTGAGTTGTGTCTCTTCTTTCTCTTGCTCTGGGCCTCCATCCTGCCCCACATGGTCCTTGATGCCAGGAGGGCCGAAGTGGGTTAGAAAAATTGGAAAGTTGAAACCAGGGTGGGGGGAGCTCAGAGGGAGTTTTAACCCCCTCCCCCCTCCCCCAGGAAGAGACAGTTCTTCCGATGCCCCCTTGCGACACCCCCGGGCAGCTATTTGCCTAATCTGTTCTCGTCTCCAGTTTGCATCAAGTGGAACGAGCCGTGAGCCCAGAAGCCACCTCGTGGTGTGAGGGCCGGAGCCGAGCAGACCTGCGGGAAGAGCCTGTCCTGAGTTAAGAGGCTCCCACTCCCGCTGGCCTTGGCTCAGAAACTCACATCCCGGGCAGCACTTAGGCAGGGCTCTCAGGTGCTGAACGGCATGCTTTTTCAGCTCCGTGTGTTTGCGTTTTTCCACTTGTGGCACGGAGGGAGCACTTTCCATAGAGAAGAGCAGTGAGGAAGGAGGGGCACTTCTCTGGAAAGCGGAAGTTGTAGAGGTTGGTACGTTTAATACTAACAGCCTTTGGGGAGGCCCCTTTGGTCCTCGTTTTCTAGAACCACATCTCCCAGCACCTACCTGTCTACGTGGATTTTTATCATCTCTCCTAGACCCCACCCATTCTGGTTCATTCCTGACTGGGGCTCTGGCTTTACCATACAGAGCTGGTCTCAGGCCCCTACGATCTGGATCACAGGGTTGACTTCCTGTGTCCCGTTACTTTTTCAAGCAGCTTCTTTCCTCTGTTTTAGTTTTTAAGCTGTCACGGTGAGAACAGCTAACGTTTTTTTAAGGCATCACTGTGTGCCAGGTCCTGTGCTAAGCCTTTTATTTACAAGCTCTCATTTAAACCTCAGGACAACCCTAAGTGGTATGACACAGGTGCTGTTAGTGTCCCCAGTTCATAGGTAAGGATGCCGAGGCTGGAAGGGGTTAGGGTCACTTGCCCAAGGTCATACATGTATAGGAAAAGGCAGAGCAAGGATTCAAGCTGAGGTCTGTCTTCAAAACCTTCACTGTTGGGGACTCCACAGAATATTGGGGGCCTTCGCAGCAAGTGCAGAGGCGACTATTTTGACAATAGACACTAGACTACACAAAATGGTATAACTCCTGAACTAAAATCGGCACACATTTCCAGTTCTATCTAGGACTGACCATGGCAAAGGGGAGGAAATTCGTTCTGAAAATTTCAAGGGAAGTAATACTTACCACACAAAACTGAGGAATTATTTTCATACATGCCAGGTTCTTTTTGGTCAACATTTGGAAACCACTCTGACTGAGTCAGGACTGTGCGTGTGAGCTGGGGCGCAGACTCCCACCCTGGTCTTCCTGTCTAAAATGGGGAGAGCGATGAAGGCTGCGTATTTCTGGATTGCTGCGGATGTGAACATTGGAAGAAGGGCACAGAGCAAACACTGTTTTGAAATCAATCCCTCTTTCCTCTGTCATATGAGTTTCAGACCCAGGAGAGCAGAATGGGCTTTGAGCAAAATATGTTCGTCAGCATGGCCAGCAGGATCTCATTTTCGGGTTTTGAGCACCAGCCCCTTCAGCAGCTTGGCTCAATACTGTATCAATAATACATGGCCTGGGCCTTCCTCACCCAAGGCCTGCTAATTGGCTAATTAAAAAGTGAACCCTGTCGAACCAGCAAACATGCAGCTCGCGAGAGACTTGTTCAGTCCTGGAGCCAAGGTCAAAGTTATGTTAAAGCTGTTTCGTCAAGCTGACCTTTGTTGTAAGTTGGCTGTCAGGGTAATCTCTGGAGCAGCCCTTTCCTTCTTGGTGTCTTTGGAACTCAGTGATCACAGCAGAGCTCGGACTTGACAGGTGCTTTGTGTATCGCCACTGTATTGGCTACCTACTGCTGCTGTAACAAATTACCACGAAATTAGTGGCTTGCAACACAAATTTACTCTCTTATATAGTTCCGTAGGTTAGAAGCCCCAAATCAGCCTCACTGGGCTAAAATCAAGGGGTTGGCAGGGCTGTCTTCCTTTCTGGAGGTTCTGCGGAAGAATGTTTCCTTGCCCTTTCCTGCTTCTGGAGGCCCCCCTCGGCTTGCAGTCCCCTTGCTCCATCTTCAGAGCCAGCAAGTAACGTCTCTCTGACTCTGCCCCCGTCCTCACATCTTTCCCTCTGACCCTCTCTCCTGCACCCCTCTACCACTTCTAAGGACCCTTGTGATTACACTGGGCCACCTGTAGTGGACAGTTCAGGCCAATCTCCCTATTTTAAGGTCAGCTGAGTAGCAACCTTAATTCCATCTACAACCTTAATTCTCCTTTGTCACGTAATTTAACATATTCAGACTTTCTGGAGATGAGGATGTGGACCTTTTAGGGCCACTATTCTGTCGACCACAGTTGCCCTTCAGGTATTTTGGGTTCTCTTCAGGTACTGGGTTCTGAAAGCTTCCGGAAGTTGTGAAGTCCCCAGTCACTTGGTTTGTGCTGCTGCTCCCTTAAGTCTGTAGATAAAACTGCTTTTTCCTGCCCGGACTTAAGCAGCACCATTTGGATCTGCGGAAAACAGAGCTGGGGCTGTGAACAGTAGACAACAGGTAGGGCCAATACCAGTCATAGGTTTCTGTCAGCAAAGACCAGCAGCTTCGGGGCCTCAAGTACGACTGGTTGCCAAGCAGCCAACTGTACGAATTGGGGCAAGTTATCTCTCCTCTTCGTGTTTCAGTATCTCAGGAAAATGGCTATTTCCCCCAACCCTTGGGATGCTGGGTTACGAATGTTCGGGTTCAGAACTCTTCTGATGAAAGTTTTAGAGTCACCTTTTCATTTTGAAAATGACGTCTCCTGAGTTGGCAGTGGGTTGATGCTGTGAGGGCTTGGCTCCTGGGTGTGTGGGGTTTATTATACTCTCGTATCTTTAGGTATGTTTAAAATTCTCCATGATGAAACGTTGACAGCCACCAAGTGAGCCTTCCAGAGACCAAGCGAGCAAGCTTCTCATTAACTCTTTCAGAGAACTGATTTCAGAGCAGAAAAGGACTCGTCCAGGGTCTTCAGAGTGTTTGTGAACCTCCTCCATGGAGCCATTTGTCCCCTGGACTTCATTAAGTCTCTCTTTATCTTGTATTTCTGGCTCAGCACGTTGAGGAAAAGGTTCTTTCTTATCCATTTGCAGGGTGGACTCAGGGCAGGATGTTACTCTAAGTTACGAATATGGACGGACTCCGGGCCCATTCATCAGAGATGACAGTTGAGCACAGCCAGGGCGCGGAAGTGGCAGTAATTTCGGTTTTGATGTTTCTTTCTGCAGATTGTAGACGCCTTTCTCATTGGCCGCTACGTCCTGTTGGCTTTCCTCACTCTTGTCTTCCTTGGGAGCCTTTTCCTGGTTCTAATCCATCACATCCTGGAGCCAATCTATGCCAAACCACTGCGGTCCTCCTGAGCCATCTTCAGGAAAACCAAGACCCTGTTCTTTCCCTCGCTCTGATGTCACCGATGAGCAGGAAGGTACTGTTTGGAGTCTTGTTTTGACAGCCTTCCCGCCTTAAGATCGGAGGATCATCTCTTCATCACTAAGACAAATCCCTTGAGTCCTGGCTTCCAGAAGTAGGGTTGCAAAATTGCCCCTGGGGAGAGATTCTCACCAGCTTAAGAGGGATATTGCCGTCTTCTTAGCACCTGTACTCAGATTTTCCATCTCTTTTGAAAAGGAAATAGCAACAGGGATCCGCTTAGACTAGGTTTTCAATGAAGACTTCAGTAAATGAATTTTGGGAAAAGGGGCACTTTGGCTTCTGCTGTCAAATAGACGGAAGAACTTGGTCCTTTTTGATGCTATGAAAAATTGTTAGTTACGAGGTCAAGATCATTTGGGAAAGAAAGACAATCAAAGTTCAAAAGGTTATTTCAGTGTAATGACCTGGAGACACATCCAGGTTCCGGTTATGGAGCACTCCGCATGTCATGACACCGGGCTCCACAAAGGCCATGGTGTCACTTCCCGCTGCTCCAAGAAAGCAAGCAACAGCAGCTAAAGGACTGGCTTTCACCTCGAACTCCTGGCCGCAGCCTTCTAAATCCAGCATTTCTCTATTTCAGGTTTCCTTGGGGATTAGAGGCAGGGTACGGAGATGTCAGTTGTGTGTCCTGCTGCTCTGTTCTCCGGATTCTTTTACTTCCAGGATTCGGCGGCCTTTCCTCCCTTATTTGGTTACCATAAGAGTCCATTTGGGGTTCCTGTCATCTCTTTCACCGTCGTAGCTCTTTCTCCAAAGCTGGTGAGGAAGGTATATGCCCAGGCTTAGGTATAACTTTGTACCTAAGCCCCCAGACCAAGTGGAATTTCTTAGTAATTAGAGGGGCTCTAGGCTGGTTCCATTTTGGAAGTCTCATCCTGGCTCCCTAGAGCTATTTGAAGAAGGACTTTCTGGCTTAAAATTAAGAACCAGAAAACAGGTTGGAAAAAGGACTTTGACTGAGTACATGCTATATGCCAGTAGTACACTAATCTATCTATATATATTTTTACACAGATGTAAATGACAGGCTTGTGTGTTAAGGGCAAAAATATGCTTCGTACAAAGGGTATTTTAGCTCAGGCTGCCTTCTGTAGATCCTGTAACTACCAGCAGTGGTGACATGAGTGATGGGTCACCTTCTACCTTCATATGCCAAGAAGTCATGTCCAACCCTGAAAACAACCCTCACAGGGTTGGGATAAGAAGTAGAAGTCTGGGAGGGCACAAAATAAATTTCACTGAGTTCTACATGGGGGACCCCGATAATCAATGGCTAATATGGCACCCGTTGTGCTCACGGCCTTCCTGGGGACAGGGCTTAGAGGGCATCCCTTAAATACAAACAAATCATCTCAGGGTCCCATTCACCCTTCTGTGATCAATGGCCTTAGCGCAGGTGGTGCCACCCAGAGGAGATCCCGCAGCAAAGAGACTGTGGTGATCCCACTGTGTGGAAGCCGGGGGGGGGAGGGGAGAGTGAATCAGGGCTTCTATATAAGAAGACAGGTTATTCCACAGCCTCTTAAAATTGCATCCTGACAAAAACCACATCAGCAGGACGCCACAACGTTCACAGCGGAGACGTTTCTCTGATCCACTAGGTGGCGCTGTCGCGAGCCGGCAGAACACACTCGGTAATTTTTTTGACAAGTTCCTTTTATTTCTCACTGGTAAAACAGAAGTAAAGCTAACATTCTTTCCTGATGCATGGTATCGGATATTTAATCTAAGAATTCGTCAGAGTTATTGTACGCGGTTCAGTTGCTAGGGACTGCACTGCCATTCATGCATGCTGCACACAGCAGGTGTCGGCACTCACTCAGCATTGACTGTGCTCCCTCTGGGTGTGAAGCACAGTCCTGGTGGAGTAAATCCATCCCAGAATGAGGCTCTGAGGCATCCAGGCTGTCTTCCTCACTCCATCCTGGGATGAAGGCATCCAAATCATTTTTAAATGTTTTTATTCTAACATAAAGTAATCCATTTCTTGATCTGTTCTTTAAGACATAAACTTTTCTGCCAGCTCTATCCTGTTGCTGCTGCAGTTGAAGGGTTTTGTTTTGCTTTGATTTTTATTCATGTGTAAAGAAACCTGCTGCAGTTATTTCACAGATGAGAGACAGGCAGAGAGATACAGGGGTTTAAAAAGTTGCCCAGCTTGTCAGTAGTGAGGCTTACACTTTGCATCGGGATCCTGACATTTCATTTCTCACATGGTTTTAAGGATCCGTTTTGGCTTTCAAACAACTCCTTATTTTTACATTGGCTAACACTATTTCTTAGCTATTTGTACCCACCATTCCCTGACCCATATCCAAAAAAAGGTAAACGTTTCATTAAAGAATTCCTAATTAACATTTATGGTACAAATAAAAAACATTTTATCATGACTTCTTGGCATAAAGCTTCATAGGAGCAAGTTTCCAGACATGGGAATGGGAACTGCATGGAAATGAATCTGGAGAAGTGCTGATTATCTCACGGGAGCATAAAAACTCAGGATTGGAAGGGATGCTGTAGTCCATAGAGTTCAATCTTTCATCTCTATTTCCAGTGCAATACTTCGGAATATTCTATTCTTCACTTGCTGAAATCACAATTTTTATCGTATCGAGCAAACACGTACGAGGCACTTTTCTAAGTGCCTTCTTAAGTATTAACTTATGTAATCCTTATAGCAACCCTGTGAAATAAGTGCTCTTAATAACCCCATTTCACAGACAGGGAACAGGCACAGAGGGGTGAAGTGGTTTGCTTGAGATCACTCAGCTAGGGGTTAAACAGGACTCAGGACCTGAACTCAGGCAGCCTCAGTTCTTCACTTCCTTACATCATGTTGCTCCATAAGATGAAAACAAAGGAAAAGGAGGGACCAAGGAATACCAAGGAGAAGCAGTTGAGTCTAGAGGAAAATCCAGAATCTTAGGAATTGGCCAGGAATCCAGGGCAATACAGTTAGAAGCCACGTGGACCTCAGGGACAGCCTCACTGATCACGTCTGGTTTGCGGTGGGGGGCATTCTCTGTGCTGTGAGACTTTGCTTAGAGATACCGGGGGAGTGGCTTGTGGACTGAGTATCAAGGATATACGCGGCAAGCTCTCTCTTCAGCACTGTCTGCCCAGAAAGTTTGGTACTTGGGTTGGTTTTCAGAGGTGCCAGTGGAAGAATCAGAGCCACAAGCCAAGAATGTGTGTTTGTTTCTCGATCTCTGTCTCTAGCAGGCCACGTTGGTTGCTGTTTACTCAAGGAAAAAAAAAAAAATTTCCCAGTCCCCCACTCCCAGCCCGCTCAACACACACCCTCCTGCCTCAGTTTCCTGGGACCTAAGAAATGACAGCAAGGATCAAAGCTGGGGCCCGGCACCACAGACGGAATGAGAAAGTTCATTTTTCTGGTTTTCCTCACACACATTGGATATTGTAAAGGGTGTACATTTAGCCCAGGTCCTGCCTTCAGGGAACTCGGGGTAGTTACACATGTGGCATTTATATGGTATCCAAATGCTCCATGGCCATCCTCTCCACTTTTTTTATTTTTTAAATCTTTGCAGATTTCTTTGGTCTTGCTGTCTTCACATTGATGTTGGCCCCATTTTACACTGGGAACGTGTAATAGTTTCCTATTGCCGCTATAACAAATTACCACAAACAGCAGTTTAGAAGAATACCAATGTATTATCTTATAGTTCTGGAGGTCAGAAATCTAGAATGGGTTTCACGAGGCTAAAATCAAGGTTTTGGAGGCTCTAGGGGAGAATCCTGTTTCCTTGCCTTTTCCAGCCTCTGGAGGCTGCCCATATTCCTTGGCCCTGCATCCATCTTCTAAGCCAGCATCTTCTGACAGTCCAGTGGTTAGGACTCGCCGCTTTCACTGAACCTGAGGACACAGGTTCAGTCTCTGGTCGGGGGAACTAAGATCCCGCCACGTCACTCGGTGGCAGCCCAAAATTTTAAATTTAAAAATTAAAAAAAAAATTTTTTTAAGCCAGCATCTTCTAATCTGATACCTGACACTCTGGCCTCCCCCTCTGATTTGTAAGGAGCCGTTGTGATTACATTGGGCCCACCCCTGACAATCCAAAATAGTCTCCCCATCTCGAGGTCCTTAACCACGTCTGCCAAGTCTCATTTGCCATGTAAGATAGCATTCACCGGTCCTGGGAGTTAGGCTGTGGACCCCTCTGGAGGAGGGGCATTATTCTGCCTACCCCAGCATATCCGGCCCCTCTTCCGCCTCTAAGGACCGCCTCGTTCTACCTTCCCTCTTCCATCTTCTCCGTACCCCATGCCTTCATGCATGAGACCCGCCCCATTAGCTCCAGTGCCACTCTCCAGTTCTCAGGGTGCCCACCCGACACCCGTGATGTGTTGATAACTTCCCCGACTTCACTCATGGTGGCCGCCACCCACTGCTGAGATCCACCAAGACCTGCTTTTCTTTTCTTGGCTTCTCCCCACCCCCTCACTAGCCCAGCCTCCCAATGGATCTCTAAAGGAGACATGCAAAGAGTTATTGCTTTTTAATTACAAGTGCTACTGTAACATCTATAAAGAAGAACACTTTAAGCTTAATTGAGACCAAATGTGAAGTTAAATTAAATGAATAACTAATTAACGTAATGCTCGTGCATTAGCCCCGAGTGAGTGCCGAGGCCCAGAGAGGGGGCAGGTGCTGGGCCTCCAGGGACAGTCAGTGCCCAGAGCTGAGGAGAGGGGTTGTGGGGCAGGGATCCTGGGCCTGGGACCCAGGTGTGCAAGGACCGATGTCAGGGCCCGGGGCCCCAGACTCCTACCTACACCCAGCCTTCATTTCTGAGGCCGGCCCCGAGCTCCCACACGCCCTGTGCATCTCCCTAGCGCCACACTGAGCCGCCGGCACCAGAGAATGTCTGTTCATTTTCCAGTCCCTGGGCCTAACACATTTAGGGGCTTGATACGCGGCCGTTTTCACTTCCTTCCCGTTCATTCTTCCTTCTGGATGGTCACATTTGTTCCTCCATTGCCACTGGGATTGCCCTCCTGCCAGCCCTGTCCCTTCAGGGCTGGACGAGTGGACGGTGAAGTCTCTCAACTTGAGTCACCCACCCTGGTTTTTTTTCTCCCATCGTTTAAACGTTTCCCTGTTCCTTTCTTATCCCTTAACTAAACAAGCCCCTGAGGGCAGGGCGTGCATTTACACTGACTTGTCTCCCTGATTCATAGCGATCCTCTGAGGGAGGTAACGTTATTACTGTTTTCTAATGAGGAAAAGGCTCGAAGCCATCAGTGGTTAAGAGACCCCCAGAAGCTGGGGGGTGGGGGGGCGGGCGAGGGAGCCTGTCTCCCTGCAGGAAGCAGAAAGGGAGTCCAGGCACGGGCTCTACCGTGGGATGATGGCGCCATCTAGTGGCTTCCCTGAGTGCTGCTGGCAGGTAAACCTGATCTTATTGTTTTGTTTTATTTATTTTTGGCTCCGTTGGGTCTTTGTTGCTGCGCAGGCTTTCTCTAGTTGCGGTGAGCGGGGGGGCTACTCTTCATTGCGGTGCGTGACCTCTCGTTGCGGAGCACGGGCTCTAGGCACGCTGGCTCAGTCTTTGTGGCGCACGGGCTTAGTTGCTCCATTGCATGTGGGATCTTCCCAGACCAGGGCTGGAACCCGTATCCCCTGCAATGGCAGGCAAGGATTCTTAACCACTGCGCCACCAGGGAAGCCCCAGGTAAACCTGATCTTGAGAGACGCATTCTTGAACCTGAGCTGCAGCTCTGCCCTGGGGGCCTGAGGACTTGGACATCCCACTGGCTCCTGCTTTTAAAGCCAGAGTGGGTCTCTGGGCACTTTTGAGACTTGCTATTTGTCACCATTGGCGTGTGTATAACCTGTCTCAGCGTGGAGGGATTTGTATCCAGCCCATGAACTGCCCACAGGCTCGCCCGCGGGTCCTCAGTGTCCTCACGACTGCCTCCTCTGGGCACGGCAGTTGCCAGCTCCCCAGCACACCACCCTGTGGCCCTGGGACGCTGCCCCAGCGGCCCACGTGAGCCCTGACAGGACGAGCACGGGCACAGCTGGCGACATCTGTATCTGGGCTAATGGGCAGCTTCAGAGGGCAGACAGAAATGCCAAGTTCTGGCAGATCCAAGGGTTTGGGGCGGCCAGAACACGCGGGAGAGGAGGCCAGCTGCAGGGGGCTGCGAGCTGCACACGTAACAGCTGCCTGAACGAAGCCAGCAGCACCCTCCCACCTTGCTAGTCACGTCACCCCAGTGCCTGTGCTTAGGCTGTCAGTCCTTTTTCTGTGTCCACTACCTACTCCATTCCTAGAGCACAGCTGGCAAACAGTGAGCACTCGGTAACCACTGGCATTTCATTATCAAAATATTTAATAACATGACTGGTACTTTGGTCATGCCCTCCGCCCCACCCTTCCCCTACAGCACTGCCCTGACAAGCCATCTTCCCTGGGGACACAGGGGGCTGGGATGAGAGCAGGCAAGGGGCCCTCACAGTCGGGAGTGACGCTTCCCCTGCCTTTCCCTAGTCCTGCCCTGGAGGATACGGCAATAATGCTTTAATCAAAATGGGTCAGGAGTTAGAAACAGGATCAAATGGAGGGTAGATGGAGGAGTGCCAACGTGGGGAAACACACGGAGAAAACTGGCTTGTGGACAAAGGGACAAAGAGAGGCCGGGTGGCTCTGAAATAGCCACTTCTAGGTACAGGCTGATTACAGAGGTTCACGTTTAACGTGAGAAGGAGAGACGCGCTTGGCCCTGCTGAACCTCTGCCTTCTGTCTTGGAATCTGAACAAGGAGGAGTCTGAGCATATGCCTTCTTGTACCAAAATGCAGACACCACTTAGCCCTGATCCCTCCCACTGGCGGCCTCCAGAGCTCAGGCCTTTATCGCTGTCAGCGCAACTGACGCCTTCGGGGCCTTTACAGTTCCTCCTCTCCTTCTGCCTTCTGCCTCCCTAGCCAGGACCGTATACTGTGTGGTAAATCACTTGTCTGTCATCAAGGGCTTTGTAGTTAATAGATATTGTTTAATAATCTTTAGGACCAGGCAGCCTCTATGCTCTGTTAGTCCCCAAACAATGATGATAAACCTCCCCTGACGTATTCCCGGCAGCCACAAGACTAGTTACCCATTCCTAAATCTTAAGAATGCATGTCCTGTTTCCAAGTACCCACCCCCCTGCCCCAGGTTAACTATAAAACTGTCCTGATGGCCCCTTGGTGGTGTGGAGCGCTCCCAGACCGCCGTCCACCTGAGCCCGAGCCCGATCCCACCCTGTAAGTGACCCTATACTAAACTGGTCCCTTGATCACACGGAGCTGCCCCCTCAGTTTTTGGTCTCAAGGTGCCTTAGTTCAGTGGGCACTTTACGTCCCCTCTGTCCTCCAACAAGGCCCTTGAGTCTTCCGTGGCCTCAAGCTTGGTGGTCCCCTTCCGGTGGAGAGTCTCCTAGCCCATGGAAGCCTCGTGGGCTGGGCTGGCTGGTGTTGGGCCCGGAGGCTTTGCCTCAGCCATCTGGTGGGGGGCACTGTGGGACCCGGCGAGGGCCCTCCAGGTTTCTGCTGCGATCGGGTCCTCACATTTCTCTATACCTGCGTGAGGAGCAGAGAGGCAATGGAAGAGAAAGTGAGACAGGGGTTAACAAGCTCCTGCCCCAATGGTGGGGACGGGGAAGGCAGGTCCCGAGGGTCCCTTAATAATCGCCTTTCATCCCGTTCGCTATAATTAGGGCTCCCTGTCACCTCTTCAGCAAGCAGGGAACACCAAGCCAGAATAATGTGAAAAACCTTACAATGTCTGTACTGCGTTTGACCACTCTGCAAAGCAGTACCACATACCCAGCTAGTCGCAGCCTGAGATCAGCCCTATCAGGTATTTAGAAACGAGCATCCCCATTTGACACACAAGGACGCGGACATTCAGAGAAGGTGCCCAAGGCTCTACAGAAGCAGGTGAGCAGAGAAGTCAGGATTGTCCAGCATTTCTGGTTTCAAGCCCCGGGCTCCCTCTGCCCAAGCAAGTGACTCTGCTTCCACACAGGCCTTCCTCAGAGAAGGACCCGCTGAGGATGCAGAGAGAAGCCAACCCCGCACACCTGGGGTCACACTCAGGCTCTGCTGGGCCTAGCTAAAGGCCTGAGGTATGTTCCATGAGTTCCGAGCCTCTGTTCTCTCACCTCTAAGGAGAACATCTACCTCTCAAGGCTGCTGAGAGGGAAGCCAGTACAGCTACAGACAGGCTCAGCTCACGCCCAGAGCAGACGCTTACTAGGCACTCATTCTTTTCCCTTTCTGCATCACTTCCTCTCCTCCCAACGTCCCCCCAGGCCTGGCCGGGGGACAGCAGGTGGAAGGAGTACTGGTCACGTGAGGCGCCATCCACTGCTCCCCCTCCAGGGCAGGGCAGGGCACAGACTCCGTTAATGCCTCCTGCCCTGCATTCTTCTCCCCCCGAACCCGGACGATGCCTTCCTCAAAGGGAAGTTCTTCCCCAGATACAGTGCTGTTTACCATGACCCCAGTGGGCTCTTCCTCACATTTACCATCCAGACCAGGTCCATCGCTCCGGCAGCTTCTCATTAGCAAGAGCTTCCTAAGGAGAGCCAGAAAGGCCACGAGAGAACGTTGCCAACCCCAGCACCAGCCGCGCAGCCCAGCCTCTAGCGCCCTGCCTTAGCCACGGGCCTATCTGTGGAGCCTCCACACCCGCCACCGCTGGGCAACAGGCAGAGAGCACAGCAGGCCAGCTTTGGGTTTTGCTCCAGAGGCTTTGCTTGGTAGCTGCTTTTGTCCGCACACCCCAGGCAGAGGGGCCAGATGCCCTTGGTTTCTGACCTTCGGGAGGCACAGACGGCTCAGAGTCCAAGTTCAGAGGGAAAACGATTTCCCTGGAGGCTGCCCCCTCTGTCCTGGGGTCTACGTCCAAAGCCCTATCGCTCTCCCTAAGGAGGAGAGGCTGCCGACCTTCACAGCAGCTCCGGTCCCTTAGGAAACACTTCCCAAGCACCACACTCCGTCCAGACTCAGAGTCTTTGGAACTGGCCCCCAAGGAAAAAGCGAAAGTCAGAAAAATCGCACCGGAGGACAGAGGCTTGGCATGCGCTCTAAGGGCACAGTAGTTACAGACGTGAAGAAAATACTCACAAAAGTCACAGGACTTGAGGAAAATACTACCGCGCGTGGGTTAGGGCCACACTAGAGCTATGGAGACACATGGGGATAACAGAGGACAGGTTAGTGGGGCTGGGGGCCAGGCAGGGGCTCCCGGAGCACGGTCAGCGTCCGGCCCCGGGTTCCTGAGGGCTGGGCTGGAGCGAGGCTCAGACTGGTTCGGACTCCCGGGAGAGGCGAGGCCGGGCCGGCGGGGCTCCGGCCCTCCCTCCGCAGCACTTACCCTCCGTCTCTACTCAGGGATGACCTCCAGGCCAGGACCTCCTTGTACACCAACCGGCAGAGGAGCTGAGGGGAGGGAGGGCGACATCGGCGTGCAGCACGTGGCTGGTCCCCAGTGCTAGGTGACCGCCTGGCTGGCTCACAGTGTCACTCCGCAGGGGTTCACCCACGGGACGCAGGGTGGTTCCGAGCAAAGCACTAGATGGCCGACACTTTGGACCACTTCGGACACTTCGGAACTTTCCAGGGTTCCAGCCCCGCAGGACAGGGCCCCTCCCCATACCCATCTGTGCGCCCCAAAGCTCTTACCAAGCAGGCCAGGATGTCGGCAGTGATGAGCATGTAGAAGACGTTGTTCCAGCCTGTGGGGGAAATGAGCCCGGCCAGCAGAGGCCCCAGAGCCGCACCTGTGTGGAGCACAGCGTGAGAGAAGGGCCCTGCACCAGGGACCCTGGCCCTCCCTGCCCGCAAGAGGGCAGCGTCCCAAGAGTGCGCCCGAGACCAGGCTTGGGGCTCAGCTGCCGAGAGCCAAGAGCGAGAGTCACAGACCTACGGATCCGGTGCCGTCGATGATGGCCGTGACGGTGGAGAGCGCCTTTGCGTTGCCCTTCAGGCTCTTGTGAGTTCCCTGGGGAGAGAGAGCAGAGTGGGGAGGCCTGAACCAAGAGGCGGCACCGAGCAGGACCGGGACCGGGACCGGGACCGGGACCGGGACCAGGACCAGGACCAGGACTGGCTCAGGGAAAGGCAGCGAGGGGGGCTTGGAGCTGGGAAGAAAGGGGGCCCGATGGCGGATTCTGAAGGACTTTGAGGATCTCGTCTCTGCAGGCGGGGGAAGGGGGAGAGACGTGAAGATGGGCCTGGAGACAGAGGCCCTGGCCAATCCCCAAGGTGGCTCTGCTTACCAGGTCAGCCGAGACAGCAGTGGTGATGAGGGCGTAAGGGCCGTTGACCAGGGCTCCACAGATGAGCAGCATTACTGACGTGGTGACGGAGACGGCCCGGTTAGAGAGGAGAGGCCACCGCCACCCCCAGCCCCAAAGCGGGTGAGTCCCCCGGGCGTCAGGCTGAGAACCTCCACTTCCCCGAGCCTCCCACCCACGTCCCCAAGCCAGCCTCGCGGTGTCCCCAAGGCAGCGCCAGCTCCTGACCTATGGAGATGCTGATCCCGCTCTGGCCAACGTAGTTGTACAGGAACATCTGAGAGAGGAGAAGGGGGAAGACAAGAGTCACAGCCTGGCTTCCCCACGGGCTGCCTCTGTTAGACTGGAGCCCAGAAGTCTGGGAACCCCAGAGGTGCCCTTTCTCCTTTGCCTTCTCATACCCAGGCCTCTCGGTCTTCGTGTCCCAGGGATGCAGGGTCTAATACGCGGTAATCTATCATTTCCCTTTGCCCCCAAAGTCTCCTCTCATATCGAACCTCAGTCACTTATTCTTTCCTTGGTCAAGAAGCTCAGCAGCTGGCCTCCCCCTTCTCACCAAGGCCAAATAACCACGAATCCCTTTCCAAAATTCTCAGTCTGGATCTCTTTCCTGTGCTGACCCTGGCTTCTCCTCTCCTGGCCGGGCACAGGGATGTACACACGCAAAGAGATGGGTGTGTGCGTGATGCCCAGGCGTGCACAGACTTCGGTGGCCCACGACACACACACACTTTGCCCTTGAGGTTCTACGCACCGTGGGGGCAGCCAAGATCAGCATGACGCAGCAGGTGGTGGCCCTGCCATTGGTGTAGTCAGAGATGAGCCCCGCCAGGATGCCGCCTGGAACACAACGTGCACGCTGCCACCCCAGGCACGTGGGACCCCGAGCACTGCCCCATCACTCAGCCCAGCACGAACCGGGGCCGGGCACCCAGAGCCAGCTGAGTGTCTCCCTCCGCAGCCTTCCCCACACCCACTGCTCACGGGAAGACCACCTGGGCAGGATGGCACCTTTTCCCTCTGATGCCACCTGGCTAGGTCACATCCCACTGGACCTGTCCCTCTTTTCTGCACCCTGACAAGAGGAGAGGGGGTGCAGCCTAGAGGCAGAGCAGGGCATGGCCTCACCGACGATGCCACCAACATCGAAGAGTGTGGACAGGTCCCCAGACTCCTTGGCACTAAAGTGAACTGTGGAAGACAAAAGCATGTGTTCAGACCTGGGGGCTCAGGGCAGACATCCTGGAGGGCCACCGCTGGGAGCATCCCTGCAGACACCTGGTCCAGTATCATCTTCAGAGGAAGGAGTGGGGGGCCATGGAGAAGTGGTTGGCCAAGGTCACAAGTGAGTCTGCAGCAGTTTGGGACCAGATGCCCTTTCCGGCCCCCAGTCCTGTTGGATGGCCTTGACCTCCCGGAAAAGCCCTTCTATGAAAGCATTGGGATCTGGCCCTGAGGACCCTGTCCCACTGGGGGCACAACTGCTCTCAATGAGCCTCAGCCTGTCCAGCCACATTCCTGCCCTCCCCCTGACCAAGCAGCTGGTCCCCACAGAAGCTTGTCACCTCCATTTGAGGTCCCTGCCTATAAGCAGAGCCAGGAAGGAGGCTTGCGGGAAAATGGGGACCTCAGGTCCCAGACCTCGCCCTAGAATTAGAAAAAGGGACGCCCAGAAGCTTGAATTGTAGCCCAACCCTCAAGGTTGACTCACACTCTGTAGCCAGCATCAAGGCCACAGAACAAAGAGTCAGTGACCGCAGGGTTGCCCTGGTGCTCCACCCGCATCGTCGAGACAGGCCCCTCAGATGGAGCCGGGGGCAGGGTTGGGGGGTGGGTTACAGCTTGAGACCTGGCCCTGACTCATCCCCACCGCATCCTGTTCGGTGCAAGGATGCTGTGTGGAGGCCAGCCTCGTCCCTTCCACGGGGCCTGGAGGGAGCCCGGCAGCCCTGGCTGAGTGGTCCTTGGCCCTGGTGGAGCTCTGAGGCTCTGGGGGCGGGGCTGCTCCCTGACAGAGTAGCTCCATGTGTGGAAAACCAGAGATCCAGGACAGGGGGACATAAACATTCTTTTCAACCACAAGAGTGACCTCTCCTCATCTGTCCATCCTCGGGCAGGGGCAGGGGCAGGGGAGAGGAGGACCACAAGGTGGGCAGCCCAGCAGACCCAGGCACAGGGCATCAATCCCCCGAGGCTCCCGGCAGCCCTCCTTGGAAGAGAACAGTGGTTACTGCCAGGCTACAGGCAGTGGGGGTAGCTCATCAGGCCCTCTTCCTTGGGCTGGGGGAGGCTTAAGGGGCTCCTGGAGGCACTCAAAAGGCAGACCGTTTCCAGCACCCTCCAGTCCCGCCCATCTATGAGCCAAGCAGCCTGGAGGGGGGTTTCTCCTACACCTGAGGCTGGAGAAGAAGTTAGGGAGAATCGCAGAACAGAGCTTTGAGTTCCTAACCCCGACTCAGTGCCAAGGGAGGAAAAGTGGCTGGAATCAGGGACTTGGGAGGGGCGGTGCGTCTGCAAGGTTTAGCTTCCCATTAAAGAAAAAAAATGTCCCTCCTGCCCTAGGAGAGGTTCAGCAGAAATCCTGCCTATTCCTGGAGTCCTACGCATCACGTGACAGGTTTCCTCCTCAGAGACCCCTCCCTTCCTCACCTCTTCTTCCCCGGGTACTCACCCACATTGAAGATGTAGAGAGGCAGCCAGTAGAGGAAGGTGTAACTGACCAGCTTGGCAAAGAGCAGACACAAGGAGAACTCGACCACACCCTGGGGAGCGTAACAGAGGGCGCGATGGAAACAGGGACACGACATCCTTGGTCTGTCAGTGGAGCCCCATCCCAGCACTTTCCACCGCCCACCGCGCAAAGCAGCCTCGAGGACCTCTCCAGCCTCAGTCACAGCAGTGTGCCTGCGGCCCGGATACGCTGTGTCAGGACGAGCCTCCCACGTTCCCCTCCCCAAGTGGGCCACCCTCCCTAGGCACTGCATGTAAAGAAATTCTGGAAACCACAGGTCACCCTGAGCATCCCCATCTCCTGAGACCCAGCAGAAAAATCTAGAGAGCCTCTCTCCTCCTTCTAGTCCACAAAAGACTCACCGGGATCCAGAGCGCCCCAAAGAAGCTGATGGCAGCGGGATGAGCACTTGGCTCCTTGGAGCAGGTGACTGCAGACTCCAGGCCGTTCTCTCTGTTAGAGTGGGGTCCATTGCCAGGGTCCTCGGCGTTGTCCACGTTCTCTTCCAGCTCACCCTGAGCAGAGAAGAGCCCTTGCTGTGGGCACGTCCACGTACCACCTCCCACCAGCTGGAGGGACAGCCCACGTGAGAGGTAGGGGCTCCCACGCTGGAAGAGGTATGTGTCCCCCTCCTGGACTGGACTAACATTCTGCCAGGCCCGTCAGGCTGTCAGGGAGCCACCCGCAGGCATGACTTTGGCCCTCACCCAAGGGCCTGTGAAGTAACCGTGGGCACACGGGCCCCTCCTCCAACTCCCCAGGCCTCCCTGGGACCAGCCCCCGGGTGGAGTGGAGGGCAGGGATAGGACTGGGGGCCACACTCACATGGTGCTGAGGTGGGGAGCAGTCCACGTCTTCTGGGTCTGAAAGAAAAATCTTCTAAGAAGCTTCCCAGCAGGCCGGGCCCTCACCTTGCGTGGCGTGTGGTCCCCACCCCTCCTCAAAGGGGGTGAGTTGACTTTCCAGCACAAGGGAGCATGGAACCGGGGCTCCGGAGGCCACCTTCGAGGTCTGGGTCTCCTAACAATAAGGTGTGTCACTACTGCCTCGTGGACTCTCGTTCTCTTGCTACAGGTGACCATGGCCCTGACTCCCTGGCCCGTCTGTCAGGGAGCTGGGAAGAGGCAGCAAACGTGGAGAGGTCCACCCCACCTTTCCCTCCTCAGTCTCAGAAGAGCCGGCGTTTGCCAGGCATCCTGACTACACGTCTCACGGAAACGCTCAACAGCCAGGGAAGCAGGCGTTGTTATACTTATGTCACACATGAGAGAACTGAGGCTCAGAGAGGTGGTCTGTCCCAAGTCACACATCTGTGGCTCCAACCCCGCGGTCCCACGCTACCGGCCGCCTTCTCCCAGGACCTAACCGGGAGGCTCGGCTCCGGCCCTGTGAGGAGGGAGGGCTCCACTCACATTCAATGAAGAAGAAGAAGGTGATGAGGCCCATGATGGCGGTGATGATGCCGGGCACCACAAAAGACAGGCCCCACTGCTCATCCACCCAGACGCCGGCGATCAGGGAGCCCAGGATGTTGCCCACGGATGTGTGGGAATTCCAGATGCCCATGATGAGGCCCCGCCTGGAGCGGAGGGAGGGAGGCAGGTAGAGAAGAACGGGAAAAGTAAGAAGAGAAGCACAGGGCTCCTGGCGACCGCCCGACCAAGTGCAAAAAGCTGGCTGCCTGCAGCCTCTGAGCTGAAGGCCCCCCTCAGGGAGGAGCGGGAGGGTTTGCTGGTGTCAAGGGAGTGGCAGCAAGGCCGGGGGTCCCGCTCCCCAGCCGCTCCCTGGGCAAGCACCCTCCGGCTCCTGCTGCCCCAGGGCCCAGAGCCCCAGCCCTTTCTTCTCTTGCCCTAAGGCCGTGACTCTGAAGTCCTCAACCAGGGGTTGACTCTGCCCCCAGGGGACATGGGCACCATCTGGAGAGTTCTGACCGTCCCAGCTGTGGGTGCGCTAGTGGCATCTAGGGGTAGAGGCTGCTGAACACCCCACACTGTGTAGGACGGTCCCACAACAACGAATTATCCAGCCCCATATGTCCAAGTGCCAGGGTTGAAAAACCCTGCCCTAAAGAAACTTTTTTTTGCACAAAAGCCAGTTCAAGGGAAAAAAACAAAACAAACAAACAAAAAAACCCATATATATATATATATAAATATATACAAACACATATACGTGTGTGTGTGTGTGTGTGTGTGTGTGTGTATACAAACACAGTTCTACAGGCTTCGTTTTTGTCTTCATGCAAAGTGGAAATTCATCTATTAAGAGGAAGAAAGCATAACTGAGATTGCAGGTTTTAAGGATCCAAACCTTAGCAATGAGAAAGTCAGTACTGCTTTTATTTAGTCACTAAAACATGTGTATCTCGGCCTGTGAAAGTCAGCAAGAGGGAGGCAAATTTCTAATCTTTGACCCTGAAATCACATCAGGGGCCACGAGGGACCCACCAGCCCAGCCGCCCAGGCGCCGCCCACCCTCCTGCTCCATCACACTCACTTCCCCTTCCCGAACCAGTTGCCCACGCAGGTCACCACGGAGGGCCAGCCCGTGGTCTGGACGAGTCCGTTGCAGATCTGCACGGAGGGAGGAGGGAGGCGGGACGGGCCCGGGCTGAGCGGTGCAGCCTCTGGGATGGGGGCCCCTCCGCAGCGCACACTATGCACCCCCTTCCTTCACCTGCGTGCACGCACCCCTAACCCATCAGCTGATTTCTCCTGTGGCCCCAGATCCCCATGGCAGAGACCAGGCCTCGCAGGCACCTCCACGTTACCTCAGGGTAACGCTCAGTGCAAACTCACTGAGCCTGACCACGGGCAATGGGCAATGGGACCCTGCATCGTGATAAAGGAGCACAGGGCTGGATGCGCAGGGACCTGGGGCGGCTGGGAAGGACCTTCAGCCTCTACCATCTTTCTGTGCCGGGAACAGAGGCCTAAGTGCAAGGCGAAGGCTCGTACCTGGACAAGAACAAAGTACCAGAGCGCGTGGATGTTCCAGAAATAGCCAAGGCCAAAGAGCGAGGTGAAAAGGCCGCTGAGCAGCATTCCGGCTGTAAGGTAGTAACGGAGGGGGAGCCGCTCCCCAAAAATGCCACTGCAGAAGAGAGAGTTGGATCTGTGGTAACCTCTGCTACCTGCGCCCTTCGGCTCTCTACCTCCTATCTCTCCGCACCCCCCCACCCCAAAGCCACTGAAACGACTCTGCTAAGGCGACCACCAGTGACCTCTGTGTTGCCACACACCAGGGCACCCTCGGTCCTCCACTCACTGGGCTTCTCTGCTTTATTTGACGCTGCTGACCAAGCACCTTGAAGTGCGCTCTCCGTGGCCTCTGTGAGGTCACCGTGGCCCATCTGCCTCCCCCCGTGGCTGACCAGTGCTTCTCATGCATTTTCTCTCGCATCACTTTTATGGTTTTAACCACCAGCTATATATATGTTACACAGCCCAGCTGCATATCTACAGCACTGAACTCTCCCCCAGAGCTTCACGATCATACCCAGATGCCTTCCAGACATCTTGACTGGGATGCTCCCCAAAACAACTGCCACTCAACAACTCCAAAAACAGAATTCCTCTGCCTCCGCCCCCCACCCTGCCCTGTGTCCTGTGCCCCTCATCTGAGTGGATGTCGCCACCACGTTTGGCCACTCAAGCCAGAAACCACGGGGCTACCTCAGTTTCCTGCTTCTCTGTCCCCCCCTTCACAAGCAACCTCCAAGAGCTGTACCTTTTACTTACTTCTCTCCAGTGCGTCGTTTCTTTTTCATCTCTATTACTATTGTTCTAACTCAGGCGTTGCTCAAAGCTCAGCTGAGCGATTATCAGATCTGTTCCTTAGTGTGACCTGGTACTCAGTCCTACTCTCCCTCAAATCCACCTTCCGTCACCCTCACAGCGATCTGTCTGACATGTTCATCTGAACATGCCACCCTTCAGAGGTTGTCCTGTGCCCACGGCCTGGTACACAGTGACCTCATTCTCCAGCCCCGTCTCCTGCATTTTACACTCCGGTAAACCTGTTACTTGTCTCCCCCAGATCGTGCTGTTTCACACTCGCCTTTCTCTGCCCACGCCATTCCCTCCACCTAGCCCTTTCTGCATTGCCAAGCCCAATTCTTCTTCGTTAGTTCAAGTGTCATCTCCTCCAAGAAGCCTTCCCCAACCCCTCTTCTCTAATCCCAGCTCACACTAAGGGACCCCTTGGAGCCCCCAGAGTGCCCCGTATGAAGCCACCTGTCTGGGAGCCACCACTCTGCTTTATAACTAGCTGCTGATGTTATCCGTCACTCCACTAGGCCATGAGCTCTCTGGAGGTGGTACCCTGCCTTAGTCATCTTTGATTCCTGGGAACAGACATCATGCTTGCTACGTAAGAGCCGTGCTGGGGTTTCCTAGCATCCAGGGCTATCCTTGAAGGACCCTGGTCTAGGACAAACCATTTTCCAGCCACACCACTGACACTGCCATCTGAGTGAGTAAACTCAAAAGGACATCCAGGAAAGCCTTTCCAGGGAAAAGAGCAACTAAAAGTGGGAGCTGGCCAGGTGAAGGAGCAGGCTCAGTAACCGTGGGAGCACGCTGGCTACGGGCTGACAGGACGTGTGCAAGTCTTGTCGTCTCATTTCCGCCTGGGGGGGCCCAGCTTTTTCCCTTTGACCGTGCTGCCCCCAGGTCGGCCAAGGGGAGACGGCAGCTCTGAACGGCTCTGCTGCGGGCAGTCACAGGCTCTGCCTCTCTCTTACCTGATAAACATGCCTATGGCATAGGCCACGAGGAAGGCGTTGTCCACCGCCCCCAGGAGCTCCTTGTAGTTGCTGTGATCTGAAAGCCGAAGGGAGAGGCAGAAAGCCGGCTGGCTGCTTGGACGCCCCTGCAGGAAGCCCCTTCCAGCCCCGGCCGACCCTCTCCTGGGTAGGGGGAGTGGGCTGTGGGGAAGAACAGCTTGCCCCGCTCTTACCAAATGGGGCCCAGTTGCACCACGTGGTGTCGTTGAGCCTGTGGGTGTCGCTGATGGGCTGGATCATCCCTGAGCAGTTGTGGTGCAGACGGCTCTGGAGAAGCCACGGTGCACAGGTCAGGGGGCATCCTGTGGCCCCGAAAGGAGCAAGCAGCCTCCAACACACCAGCCCCGCTGCCCCCCTTGACCGGACCCCACGCTCCCTCCTCCAACAAGAACTGGTTCCGGGGGCAAGTGGCCACAGCAGAGCCTCGGTGAAGGGCAACGGGGGTCTACGAGCAGGGTGGACACGGAGCCCAGGGTGTCTGCTCTCTGGCTCTACCCGCAGCCCCCGACACCACCGTCTTGGTGAATAAACCCAGGAAACTCTCCTGGGAAAAAAGAACTGCTGAAAGTGGGACTCTGCCAGGGGGAAGGAGCAGGCTCAGTGACCAAGGTAAGGGAACAAGGATGGTTATATGCCAAGTTCCAGACCGTTCTACTGAAGTGTATTTCTGCTGGGGCCCAGCATTTCCTGCTTTCTTCCTTACGCCCAGGCCAGCCTCACCTTGACGACACTGATGGGCTTCCTGGACATGTGATAACAGGTGTAGATTAAGAAGGTGATCAGCAGGATGAAGCCTCGGTACCTGCAGGGAGAGGTGGGCAGCTGGGTTAGCAGGGAGCTCGGACCCCCGCCTCTACTGTGTCCAGGAAGCATCCCACCTGTGCCCATTCTAGCAGCCTCAGAGCCCCAGCACCATCAACTCTTCTACATCAGGCTCCCCTCCAGACACAAGTTCCTTGGGGCAGAGGCCAAGGGGAGGGTAGGAACAGACGCCAGAGGCCAGAGTGCTCGGGGGGCCCTGTGTCCCCGCTCCTGCTACTGAGGCCTCCCGACAGAGCTAGCCCAGCATCGGCGCCCTAGATGACACCAAAGTACCCCCTCCTGCTCTTACCACTGCCCATCACCTCTGCCTCTCTCTGGCCTCACTAAGATCGGGGTGCTTCTGTGTGTGTGAGAGATGGGGGCAGGGAGACAGAATTGTATTTAAAATACTGGACATGCTGGAAGCCGGTAGAAGGCTGATGTGGGAGAAGTGTCTATCTTTAAAGTGAGGTTGGGACTTTCCTGGTGGCACAGTGGTTAAGAATCCGCCTGCCAATGCAGGGGACACGGGTTAGGGCCCTGGTCCGGGAAGATCTCACGTGCTGCGGAGCAACTAAGCCCGTGTGCCACAACTACTGAGCCTGTGCTCTAGAGCCCGTGAGCCACAACTACTGAGCCCACGAGCCACAACTACTGAATCCTATGTTCCGCAACAAGAGAAGCTACTGCAATGAGAAGCCCGTGCGCTACAACAAAGAGCAGCCCCTGCTGCCGCAACTAGAGAAAGCCCGCGCGCAGCAAAGAAGACCCAACGCAGCCAAAAATAAATAAATAAGTTTTTAAAATAAATAAATAAAATAAAGTGAAGTCAATGCTGCTCTTAAGCCTAGAACACAGGCGAAACAGCACCTGCTGCAGCCCAGTAGGGGCAGAGCCCAAAACCTAGCTGGCAATGTGGCAACAGAGGGAAAGCTGGTGACGGGACCCAGGTCCTCTGCCCTGGTCCATTCCACTGGACAGAGGGGTCATCCTTTCCATCTGTGGCTCACACATCACATGGGCCCTCTCGCACCAGTGCTTCTCATCCCATGCGCTGGTCTGGGGCGGAAGAAACAGCTCAGCCAGGCACCACCGAAGTTTCCACTGCATGCTCCCCCTTCCCCTTCTGCTGAGGGTCTGAGGAAGGGCCTCCATGCCCTCCTGAGTCACAGCGTCAGCTGAGTCGAGTCAGCAGCCGGGAGCCAGGAAGTAGGTGGAAAATAGACCTCGGCATGGACTCTAGCCCAGGAGAAAGACCAGAGCCTTGGTTTCTTAAAGAGCCCGTGGAGAAGGTGGGGAAGAAGGGGGAGGGGGCCTGAAACCCCTTCTATCCCTGGGATCCACGAACCAAAGGACCAGGACACTGGAGGCTCAGCCTGCCCTCTCCAGGGATCTGCCTCCGAACCCCGAATCTCTTCCTCCCAAGCATGTCGTGAAGGCTCCTGCCCGTGAGATGAAGGGGTGTTTCAGCAGAGGCTGAATTCAGGTTGGGCTACCAGGGCCCTTCACGCCTGGACTCGTTCTCTGTCTCATGCCCTCCACTGCCTCACGGTTTATCTTCTGAAGAGAATGAAGGCGCGCGTGCCCCCGCCGTCACCTGGCTCAGTGGCTCTCCATTCCACTAAGAACGAAGCTCTGACTCTTTAGCTTGAATCTTACGCTCCTCTCTACTGCCCAGCCCCTCTGGCTCCCCATTGCCGAGGGTGCATGGGGTGGGGGGAGTCACCAGGGCTTCTCCCAAGGGACTGTCACAGTGACCCTGTGACATAGACAAGCTTGGTGGCAGCAATGTTTTCCACGTGGCAAATGGCTCTTGACTCCTACCTCAGGAACTTCCAGAATCTGGTGGCAGGGTTGGGGGTGTCTCTGAGAGAACTGGAGAGGGTTCCCAGCGAGGCTTCTTCAAAGAGCACAAGGTGGAAGAAAATCACAGCCCTACAGATAACACTCGCCAGTGTCCTGCCCGGGGAGCTGCTGAGTCTGGAAAAAAGCTGAAAGCTTTGAGGGATGACTCTAATTTACCGTGTAACCAAATGAAAGTTCCTAAGCCTTTTTTTGCCTCCGGTTTCCTCATCAGATGCCCGTGGAGGACAGTGCCAACCACATCTACCCCAAAGACCGGGGAACACAAAGTAACTCTCACCCTAGTCCCTATGTCTCTGTTGGGCCACCTTTACGACTCCCTGGGATCAGCTGGGTCTATCTTGGCTGCCACATGGATACAGCCATTGACCCTGGTGACAGATCAGATCTCCTCTGGGCCTGAAAGATCCCCAGGCCCCACTGAGCCCCCCAGTGCTGACTGTCCTTCCTTGACAGGCCAGGCAGGGAGGCCCAGGCTGCAACTCAGCCATGCCGAGCCCACGCCGAGCCCACTCAGGAGCCGGTCAGAGATGATGAGGGATCAGACACTGCTTCAGCCCCAAGTGCCAACACCTGCCCACCTCAGATCACCTGCCCTGGACTTTCTCCAGCCTGTGGTCCCGGGCGTTCTTCCTTATCTGCCTTCTGGAGTCCTGTCCCTCCCAACCTTGGGTGGCAGAAGCTATGACAGAACAGCAGGCACATCCAGGCCCCTTTCTGACATCTCGATTCTCTCTGGCAGAAACAGGACTGCCTTCCCATCCACATCCTCCCACGTGCCAGGCACTGTGCTAGGGTCCCAGAGAAACCGTAAGAGAGGCCTCTGCCCTCCAGGGGCTCACAGGTCAGCAGGGAGACAAACAGAATTTGTGTGACAGTGCCATAGAAGAGGGCAGCCCTGCATGACACGGAAGCAGGGACACCGAGACCAGCTGGGATGGGAGCAGTGTCAGGAAAGGATTCTGGAGGTGAGGCTTCCGCCGAATCTTCACAAACAAGCAGGAGGTGGCCAGGTCCACCAGGGCTGGGGCGGGAAGCGGCGCCAGGGAGAGGGAAGTACATGTGCAAAAGTGCGGAGGCGTGAACAGCAATACCTGTCTGGGGAACTCTGTGTAGTCAGGAAGTCTGGAAGGTGGGACTGGGCCAAGCATGGGGAAGGAGGGAGGGGACAGGTCATGGAGGGCCTAGGGGGAGTGTAGACCGTCTCCTGGGGTGATGGGGAGTCACTGAAGAGGGGTGGGACTTTCTAGGTCAGAGAGTTCTGGACACCTCCCAGGCTGAGCCAGAGGAAGACCCAGGGCCCTGCCCTGCCGACTAGTTTGGGAAGCTCCAGACAAGCTTCCTCGCAGAAGGTAGGGCTGGTTGCCTCTGCCTCATCCATCCTGCCAGCCACCCTCCAGGGAGACCCTCGGTGGTGCATTTCAGGGAGCTGGTGTCTATAACAGAAAAGAGCAAGGACGTGGGAATCAGGTGAAACCTGACTTCATCACCTGTTAGTGGTCTGCAAAGTAGCGTTTATCACCTTTCTCACAGGGCTACTGACAGGCTGATGAGACGATGCAGAGGACAGCTCTTACATGCTCCTCAGACCCAGTGGGCCCTTAAAAATGACAGCTACTACGACTTCAGATTTTGAGGAAGGAAAGCTGGAGGGAGCGGAGGCAGCGCGAGCTGCTCTGTTACGGGAGGTGAGCAGGGTGTGGCTTAGCACCAAACTCCTCCGAGCGTTGGAGGTTCCAGGCCCTGGATTTACCTGTAAGGTAGGGATTTGGAGGCCAGCATGGCCACGCCTCCCATATGCCTAGTATACAGAGGTGGGCTAGAGGAACACGAAGTGCCCCGAAGCTACCACTGTGCATGTGGGAGCCTGCAACTTAGCAGAGGTCCACAGTCATGCTGATCTGCCAGATTCCAGCCCTGTCCAGAAGCTTGGCCTGACCTTTCCCTCAGCTCTAACCCCATCCCTCAGTAGAAAACCTGACACCCAAGATAGCAGGAGAGTCACAGCGAGGGAGGCGGTGGAGCAGAAGGACCTCAAACGTGCTGTGCGATGCTAGGATGGGCACTGGCCTCCTCTGGGACTCCCCGCCTGGACTGCAGCACCATGGCGGCATGAGCCCAGAGGGGCACAGCTAGCTGGGCAGAGCATACTCGGGGCCTCCCCTTAGTCAAGTCCTCCTTCCATTCCACTCTGGCAGCTCTTCTGAGAAAAAGGCCAAGGTGCCATAGTTCAAAGGGGACTGGGGACATGGGTCCGGTGAAGGGCTGGGCTGACACAAAGGCTGTCAAACTCACGGTAGCTCACAGGGAAGATAGCTGACGTGCTCCTGCTGCCTGTAGAACCCGCAAGTTTCACTTCTGCTTTCACAAGCCCTTCTTGCAGAACCAAGAGGCCCCAGAAAGGGAGCAGGGGGGAAAATACACGGTCGGGCTTTGCCTAGCTTGCCCCAGGGCAGCTGCGAGGGGGAGGGATGGCAGCCCAGGTGCTGGCCAGGCTGGGCAAGCAGGCCAGAGACCCGGGAACGTGCATGGCGAGGCCCACAGGCTGTTCCAGGCAGGGTGCCCACCCCATGACCCTCTAAGTCTGTGTTAGCAAGAGATGGTACTTTTAGACTCTCACCTCCCCCTACACAGCACTGGTTACTGAGTCACCAAGTCAGATAGAGAGGTGGACTAGCTATCTCTTAACTGTTAGCTGACAGTCCAACTTATTCTTTCAAATGAGCACGCTAATAGCTTTATGGACCTCATTAAGACTCTGCACTAGAAAGGCTTCTGAGGTAGGGACAAAGAACAGTCTGCCAAAGCAGCAACAGATAACAAACAAAAACCCCAAAGGACCAACTACCACCGCCATTACAACAACAGAAAACAAGAAATAGCCCAGCAGAAGGATGCTGACCTTAGCAGACAGTGGGAAGAGGTCCCTTCTCTCCAATGTCTACCCAGTCATCCCCTGGCCCCTGCATCCCCCTCCCTGCTCTGCAACCACATTGCTGATGGTGCTGACGGCCCCATCCCCACGGCAGGCCAACAGGGAATTAAACTCCCTCACTAACCAACCCCTACCACCTCCTGCCTCAGCCCAGCCCTTAAGCCAAGTCTGGGGCAGCTAGTAGATGTCTGGGGCTACTCAGGTTGGCCACGGGACAGACTGGGCTGGCTGTAGCTGCAGGTGACCTTGGCACTTGCCTGGAGGAAAGTGCCACTTGGTGGCCTGTCCTTGGACTCGGCAGATCTGAAAAGGAGAGAGGGCTGGGGACAGTAAGAACCAGGCCAATGGTGACAGTGCCATCACCCCACCCCCTGCCAAGTCCTCCACTGCCGCTGGGACACATCTTGGTAGGGAAAGGCCAGCCTGGAACAGACAGCACAGGGCAGAGCCCTGAGCCAGGCCTTCTGCTGACAAGATGGGACGGGGACGGGCCAGGTCTGGGAGGGCCCCTGAGAACAGAGGGACAAAGCCCTCTGGGGGCCGAGACCCGGCCTAAGGACTCCTCCACCTGTTGCCCTTCCTCCAGATGGAACTTGGGCATTTGCTCAGAGACATCAGGTTGACACGGGGCTCGGTCCCAAGATCCTTCCCAGAGAAGGGAGCCATTGGCTAGTAGCACAAGGAGGCCGGGACTTTCTAGAAGGAATGAGTAGATAAGATAATGATCTTTTCTAGGAGAAAGGAAAATATAGGCTAGATTGCTTTGCCTTGAGAAGGAATCCAGGCAGGGGAAGCCTGAACGAAAAGACGTGGCTTTTAGCTACAGCATGAGGTTTCGTTTAGGTACCTGGAGAAACTCTGGAAGAGTGTGAGAGCTGGTAGGGTTTGGAAGAAGTGGTCAGTGGGTAGTTGGTGGTCTCTCTTCTGCGGAGCGGCTACGCAAAGAGCACAGGTGGGAGTGCGTTGATGGTGGCGGGGCCCTCCTCCCCAGGGAGCTAAGATGAGGACTCTCCTCTCGGGATTCCCTGGAGGCCTAGCCCATGGCTCACCCTCACCTACTCCTTCTCCCCAGCATGAAGGACCCAGGTGAGGAGGCATGAGCCAGAGGGCAAAACGAGAGCAGTGATACTGCCCACCCCGCGTCCACCCCACACACCAGTCTGGGGAAAATCAGATGGGGGCGTTGTGGGCTGCGGGGACTCCAACCCTGGTGTCTGCCCCCAGTTCTGGTGTTACTTCGGGACCGCTCAGCTCTGACCTCAGCACTCAGGTGGTACAGCTTGACTGGAAGAAGTAAGGTCTCGGCCATCCATACAGACCATCCCCAAACCCTGGCTGCCTTCTAGACCAGTGCGTGGCCCCTGAGGCCGACCGCCCCACCCAAAGCCAGGGAGGTGCGAGTCAGTCTGCTCTGTAAGGAGGGAAAGAGGAAACAGCAGAGAGGAAGAGGAAAGCAGAAGGCGGCTGGGGGGGAAGACAGCAATCATGTGTGGGTGGGGGAGGGAGCCACGCAGGGTCACATGCTCCACATGCTCTTCGGGGATCAGCCTGAAGAGCCCGAGGAAGGGAAGGGGGTGGGGACAGGGACAGTGGGCTCAGCCCTCCAGATCCTCCACCAGGCTCTCTCCTTCCTTCTGGGAGCTGCCTCTCACCATCACCACTCTTTTTTTTTTTTTTTTTTTTTTGCGGTACGCGGGCCGCTCACTGTTGTGGCCTCTCCCATTGTGGAGCACAGGCTCCGGACGCGCAGGCTCAGCGGCCATGGTCCACGGGCCCAGCCACTCCGTGGCATGTGGGATCTTCCCGGACCGGGGCACGAACCCGTGTCCCCTGCATCAGCAGGCGGACTCTCAACCACTGCGCCACCAGGGAAGCCCACATCACTCTTTTTAAGGAGCCCTTTCTGCTGCTCTTACCGGGCATATCTGGGCAGTTACCAGGAAGAGAAGGAAAACAAGAGAAAGCTACTTTGCAGCATCGGGGTCCCTGGTCTGAGGCCATGGCAGAATAGGGAAAAGGACGTTAAACCAAAAGAGGCTGCGTCTTAACTTCTGGTTCTGTTACTGTGACCTTGGGCGAGCTGTCTCACCTCTCAGCCTCAGCTTGAGCTTCTTTTAAATGAGATAGTAAACTCCTGTCACATGAGGCTGCCCTAAAGACTAACTGATATAACATTTCACCTCTCAGCCTCACTTTGATCTTCCTTTAAATAAGGTAGTAAAGTCTTGTCACATGAGGTTCCATAAGGGTTGATGAAATGAGATGTGATGGATCTGGCAGCAGGACCTCAGCAAACTCCTGCCGGCAGAGCCACTGGTCCCCGCTGCAGCCACCAGCCCGCCTCGGCCTTTGCGGGCTTGGGGGAGGGCAGCGAGCTGGGAGTTTGCAGCCCCTGCTCTCCTGCCTGCCCAGCGCCCCACCCATTCCTGCTCATCCAGCAGGAGTGCCACCTGCTCCTCCTCCCACAGGCTCCTGTCCTCGAGCCCTGAACTACTCCCTCCGCACGGGCCCCATGAAGCCGGCCCAGCCCCATAATCAGCAGCCATACTCATCTCTCTGGCAAGTTGCCCACGTTGCCATCTGTCCCCAGACGTGCCCACACGGACGCTGGCACAGAAGGCAGGGCACCGGCCAGGGCCAGGGCTGGGGAGGACTCAGAGGGGCTGTTGCTCCTGTGAGGACACTGCCTGACCCCGGGGGCTCTGATGGGAGAAGGAGGGGCAGTGCCATCCTCCTGGGCAGAAACTCCTCAGTCTCTGCCTTCTGCTTGCACACCTCGTGCCGCCTGCCTCTGAGCCTCCTGTCCGGGGACCGCGCCTTCAGGCCCCAGGCTCCCGCCGGCTGCGGCTGCACGTGACCAGTGCTGACAAGGCAGGCTATGTCCTCACTGCTGTGCCTTCACCAGCTCCACGGCTCCACTCAGAATACCTCCAGGTCCACCAAGGCAAATGCTACCTGTTCCTCCTGATGAAGATGAAACCCTCCCTCCAGAGAAACTCACAAGCACCGCGCAACTACCAAGTACTCACTGCACTGCCAGGCACTGGGCTAAGTGCTTTAAACATCTTCTCACTTAATTTCACCAAAACCCTGGGATAGAGGTACATTGCTATTTCCATTTTAAAGACAAGGACCTGGAGCCTTAGAGATTTAGTGATTTGTCTCAAGTCCAAAGGCTATGTTTTTTTTTCCCCTCCCACACTCTAATCAGGAGGAAAGACCTTGGGCTTGGGAGTCTAACTAGCCTGGATTCAAATTCACCTCAGTTACTTACTAGCTATGCGGCGCTTGACCAGGTACATAACTGCTCTGTGCCTCATTATACCCATATAATGGGGAATTAGGTGGGGAAACAAATAAAGACCTTGCAGTGAACCACAAACACAATGCCTGGCACAGAGCAGTAGGAAACGCGAGTAGAAAAATAGTCAATAATTAATGTTTAGTCAGTGCTTAATATGAGCCTGGCACTGATCTAAGTATTTTACCTGCTGCATCTCGAGACAATCTTTAATCCTCACAACGACCTGACGAGGTAGGTGTTACAAGTATCCTCACGGTACAAACAAGGAATCCAAAGCTCAGGGCCAGCCCACCCTCTGGTGTCCTGCTCCAGGACTGTCTGCTTTCTTCACTTCTGCTTAAAAGCCCTCCTTGGGTACAGGTGGAAGCAGCAAATTTGATAATGAGAGTACACACCCTCTCTCCAGCTTGATCCTTAATTCCGAGAAAGTAGGACCGTGTCTTAATCATCTTTGTAGGCCTCCCAGTTTAACACAATAATGTGCCTGCAGTAGGAACTACATTGACGTTTGGTGTTTGTTAGGAGTCCAAACCTCCATGCATCAGGGAAGAAGTAAAAGAACACTTATCGTGTGTGTGCCCTCCATCAGCCCCAGGAGGTCAAGAATGCTTATGGATCACTTTTGCCTTCAAGAATCCACCTGACTTTCACCCACGAGGGAACTGAGTCTCAGAGAAGTTAACTACACAAGGCACACAGTGGTGAGAGGATTTCAATCCGGATCTGTCTTAAACCTGGGAGATGTGGGAGAACACAGTGGTTGGATTCACACTTTAACAAGTGTGTAAATGACGTGTGTGTCTGTGGAGAGTTGTGCTTTCCTGAGCTCTTCTAAAATGCTGGAGTGGGACAGGCTGTTTACAATGATCCACTCTCCCTGCCCCTCATTTTCTCTGAAATATAAGTTACTTTGGTTAAAGGGTATAATTAAAGTATACAAATAAGACTCTACTAGGAACAATAGTGGCAGAGAGATACAACTTTGAATATATATGGTAATGAGATGTATTTTTGTTTATTAAGGGAAAAAAAGAGAAGTAGAATATTTTACTTATATAAGTATCTCAGAAATTGTTTGCTGTGTGAGAAATTTCTAAAGGTTTCTCAATGCCCTCTTGGTCCATGATCTGTTTCTATGCATCAGCATCCTGGTGGTGCTTTGCCTGGTGATAACAGTATAATGCTACCAGTCATGATTTCAGCTATGATTTAAAATGTTACCTGGGCTGCAACCTTACTTCTTTAATTTGAATCTAGCATCTTCTAGGTCAGTGGTTTTCAACTGGGGATGTACATCAGACTTTCCTATGGAGTTTTATTAAAACATAGATGTTTAGGACTTACTCCAGACTTACTAAATCTCTTAAGTCAACATTCTTGGTATCTCCTTGTATATTATGTAAATTATGTATTGGGGTTTTTATATATCTCAAGATTTTTTCCTCTATAAAAATTATGCTCATCATTTTTATAAGTCAGATATAATGTTCACTGTCTTCTTTGAAATTAGCCTTAGTGTGTTTTTAGACATTGTCTAATTTTTTTTTTTTTGGATTGGCCTTATTTTGTTTTACATACCTCAGGAATAATCAGACTTCCTTGTTAGCTGCATTTTTCTTGTCATGAATTCTCATCAGATCATTCACTTTTGAAAATTATCATTAATCAGTTAATCCATACCTCTTTAGGTCTCTGTCCCTTACAGATAGTTTTTGTTCTACTCTGATGCTCCCTAACGGCTGTGCAGTCACCTATAGGCCAAAGGTTTTATCTTCAGCCAACAAGAACTGTCTCAGAAAAGCACAGGACCAGGTACATACTCGTGGGTACGGACTCCCGATGACATCACTCAGATATCTTTAAGAACATACCAGTGGGCTGTCAGGATTTCCAAAACTCTTCAGCAAAGAAGCTGACCCGTTTATGAGGTTGCGAACCCAAGATTCAGCAGAACAAGAATTAATCACTTAGGGCTGAAAGAACTGATGAGGAATGGCTGTCACTTATGTTTGGAATATTACTGATGTTGTTATAGTGTTCAATCTTCTGAATATATAAGAAAGTCCTTTCTCTTTCTTCTTAAGCTGTCTGTAACCCATAACAATTTAGGAGACCCTGTTTTTGTAAACTGAAACATTTGTAAATACCTTTTTCTCCCTGCCTGAGCCCTCGGAATTCAGAAACTTTTTTTGAGTTTTCTTGCTTTTTATAAAATATGGTTATTTGCAAAAGTTCAAAAAGAATCTTTTTTTTTTTTTTTTTACCAGAACATATTAGAAAACTTGGTTTTACAACCAAGGCCTTGCCTGGAATGTCGTACTTGACAATGATGCTCATTTAATCAGATATTGCTGCCACTTTTAAGGAATTAAAGTTGACAGCCAATACAAAACCCGCCTAAGAAAACTGGCTTACTGTGTTCCCTTACACACAAATCAGGAAGGTCACTCCCTGGAAGGCCCAGGAAACTTAGGATATTTTGGGGACCTCAAGAAGAGAGAAATTTGCCTAAATTTATAGGTACAGCAGGTAAAACCTAGTGGAGACAGTTTCTTGGCTTGGCTTCGTAATCTCAGAACAGTAAATAATAGAAGGCTTTTAAAAGTCCAATCCAAGATCCCTTATGAAAACTTCCAGCAAAGTGAACTTAACAAGGCCTATATAGTAAATTATGTATATAGATTATCAGATCAAATCTAATGAGACCAACCCTATTTTGTGATCAAGAATAATCTTTCTTTGAGATTATTTTTGATCCCAGCAGGGCAGACTGTAGGGAAAAAAATGTGTGTTTCTCTGGAAAACTGTGCATTGCCCAGAGGACACTCCTCCAAGTTATCTGATTCTTGCCTTTCACTGAGCTTGAATTCCATGAAGTGGTAAGTAACTGATAAGTCATATAAAATATGTCCATGAACTTACAGAGTTTCAATAGTCTTCCCTCCCAATCAGTTTTGCCTCAATATGCCTAACTTATAAATGGGGACGTTCTTTGTATTCTCTCTTTTCAAAATTGTGGTAAAATATATGTAACATAAAATTTAACGTTTGACCATTGTAAAGTATGCAGGTCAGTGGCATCAAGTACCTTCATACTGGTGTGCCGCCATCATTTCCATCCATCTCCAGAACCTTTTCATCTTCTCAGACTGCACCTCTGTACCCATTAAACAATAACCCCCCATTCTCCCCTCCCTGGTTTTTCTTTTGTGCCAATTATAACATCTTCTGGCACCCTCATTATGAGTGAAATAAAATCTTTTTAACACATGTTCATTTTTATATCCTTACGAGAGTCATGATTTTATCTTTTTCTGAAAAGTATCTTTTAAGAGTCCTAAACTCAAAAAGGACCAAATAAATAATCTAAATGAGTGAGGAAGGCTGGGAGTGTGAGGACTGTCCCCAGTGAGGGCTGTCACCAACTGACCATCCTGAGTTGCCCAGGACTGAGGGGGCTGGGGATGCAGGATTTTCTGTTTTAAAACGGGAACAAGCTGGTCATATCAAGAGCTTGCACCCCATCTAAAAGGGGCTCCTACTTCTAATGATATGATTGGGGAATTTAGGCCTGAGACTGCTACATCAGAGAAGCGAGGAATCTGGCTATTTACGTTGTTTTATAATTTGTAAATGATGGCAACTACCACAATATTAAACAAAACAAAAACACTGTGCAGACCAAGCAAACTGCTCCAGTGTGGCCTCTGATGAAGAATGGGCTGAAAGCCCTCCACCCCAACACACACCCCCTGATCCGCGGCCTCCTCAGGCCTCCTTGGTCAGGAGGAAAACTGTGGAAGCCGCTGGCCCGCAGCTGCTGCCGCTCTGATCTGGGACGCATGCCCTCCCGGGAGGGTGTCTCTCAGGGCCCAGAACCCCTCAAGGCAAGCTCCCAGGACCACTGGGTTCTGGCCTTCGTGTTATCCAAGGGCCAAAAGAGACCAAAAGGACCACTCGACAACTCCAATGGCCACTTTTTCAGCAACTCCGCCACGCCCTGACCTCGGTTCCCTAGCCTGCAAGCCCGGCTCCCCCGGGTGCTCAGCGATAAAAGAGGCGCTCTGAAGGTCTCCCCGGGGGCGGGTGGGGGTGTGCGCGTGCCTGGAGGTGCGGATGCAAACGGGCATCAGCGGAGACTCTCCTGGGCAGCCTCCCAGGGAGGGGTCCTGCGGAGGCGGAGCGAGCTAGGGCTTGCGTGCCACCCACCTCCCCGCCGACCGGCCGGATCCTGCCAGAACCCGCCGCCGCGCCGCCCCCCGCCCCCCCAGCACGCTGGGACTCCCGGCCGCCCGAGTCGGATCCGCCGAACCCGAGGGAGAGGGAGGCCGTCCTGGCCCGGCGCCCCCCACCCCGCAGGCCCTCTCACCAGCTGTCTCTGGAGAAGGCGCGGAGGAACCAGACGCCCGGCGCCAAGGGAGACCGCATCTTGCCCGGCGATACCCAAAGCGAAGCCGAAGCAGAGGAGGATGCAGAGCTGGGGCACGCGCCCCGAGCTGGCAGTCCCCAGAGTTTAAATGCCCCGCCGGCCGGCCCGCCCCGACGCCGCAAACCACGGCCTTTAGCCCCCGCCCCCTTGCGCCTGACCGCCCTAGGGCCCGGCCGAGCGCAAAGCGCACGCCCAATGCCCATCCTCCGGCCGGCCGCGTGCACGGACTTTTCTCGTGCTCAGCCTCCGGGCTAGGGACCCGCAGCCCTCCGAGCCTCTGGGGCCCCTCCTTCGGCCTGCGCTTGTCGGCTCACTTCCCTCCGGGGAACCGAAAGCTGCGATCCCAGACTCAGTCAGCTCTGTCTGCCCTCAGCTGCTTCTGCAGCTCCTTCCCATCCTGATTAGCTGTGGCGCCGACACAGATCGGGAAACTGAGGCAGGCTGGAGGGCCAGCGTCCTAGTGCCAGCGCCCCCTGGGAGCGTAGGTGTCCCAGGAGGGACTTTCTGTCCCACTCAGATTCCAGATCACGCAGTGAGCCAGACAAGACCCTACCGCACCTCGTCCACGGAGAGACTGACACCGCCGCCCCGCCTCTACCCATCACGGTGACTGTGCAGCGGCCACTCCTGCTCTCCTTTCTGAAGGCCCGCAGCCATGCAACAGTGAAGGGCCCGTCTGAGGCACAGAGTTCCGTGCTCTTAAAAGGGCTCTGCAGACCTCTAGCCTGAAGATTTCCAGGGTATGTTTCCACCTATAAAAAGCAGTGATTGTGAGATCTTTGTCTATGAACCCAAGGGTGAACTAACTATAGAGGGAAGCGTTGGCCTGGGGAATAAAATGGTTAATAGAACGTGAACTAGGAACTTGCCTGGGCAAATAGATTTCAGCCCTAAGCCCACCCTGCCCCTCACTCCTAGGAGCGCCCAGACCCAAAGTGCAAGGTCAGAAAAGGGCAGTAACGGCTACACCAAACAGGTTCAGACCCAGGAGAGTGGGCTTGGCCACTACCAGCCCCGGAATCAGGCAAAACGAGGTAAACAGAGTTGTAAAACCCCCCGTAACGCCAGGCAGTCAGGAGCAGGGGTCTTGTGGCAGAAATGAAGATAGCAACAAACAGAAGAGGGCAGGAGGTAGATGACTACAAAGGACAGGGGACAGGGGATAGAAGGAAGAAGCCGTGCTGGGTTGTGTAAGGTATGGAGCTGAAACACTGAGGAAGAGCACAGCTACCAGCAGCTAACTCAGCCCTTAATTATACCACACAGGGTGCCCAGATGTACATTCATTTCCTTCTTACAGGTCAGGGAGGTGGGCATTATCCATCTGAGGAGACTGACTACCCATGCTGGTTTGCCTGGGACAATCCCAGCAGACACCCGCTGTCCCAGAACGTATGATGGACAGCTCTGGGGTCAGTAACACCCAAAAGACATTAGGCCTGAAAGAAGGCAGATTAAGGGTGGAAAATAAAATGGGATAATGAGCTGATATCACCAGGAAGAGAGCTGCCTGTGTCCAAAGGACTAGAGGGAAGGATAAAGTTGAATACAGAGGAGCCAGGGAAGCAGCTGAGGTCACTTGAAGCTACACGGGAGGAGTACGTGGACATCAGCAAGGGAAGGGAAGAGCCCACCACCAGGGCTCCAGGGGTGCTTTCCAGACTTCAGTAGTGGGGAATGTCTATCTTTCCATTTCAGACAGAGAGAAGCCAAGGAATAAGACTCATTAGCACTCATTTTACATGCCCCTCTGGAGGTGTGTTTGTGCCCCTCAGGGGACCATGCTTGTCTGTGGCTGGAACCCTCAGAGAGGCATAAAGAATACGCCCTCATGGTGGTATGGCTATTATTCATGCTGTGCCAGTGAGTGGCTGGGAGCAGGGCCAGTCCTGAGACAGTCTTTGCCTTGTCCTAGTGACTTCCTGTGAATTCAGGGGCCAGGTTGGCAGCAGGGACAGTCCTACCAATGTTCCTCACTTGCTCCTGTGCGTGACCTGACAATCTCCTCGCTTCCTGCTGCTTGGGGGAGTGACAAAGAAGGATACTTCTTTCACTCAGCTACACAAGCTCTCTGCCCTTGACTCACCTTCCTGTTATCTGGCCCCCTTCACACACTACCTCCTCATACCTGGCAGGGTGTGGACAGTAGTATCTGAAGGCAATAAGGAGGGAAGGGATGAGCGATTGAACCACACACTAAAGAAAAAGAGCCTTAGTTCTTATTGTGGGTAGCCCTATAATAGGTCAAAAGTGCTTACTATGCCTTAGTATCAGACGCCTGTAAAACAGGAGCTGGCAGTTACTGACCTTTTTGCCCATCAAATACCAGTTCATTGCTAGCAAGTTTCATTGACCATCCATGGGACTTTTTTGGGTAGTCAGTTATCCGTTTAGGTCCTTCTAGATAGAGCAACGAGTGTCCTCCCTGGTTTTTTCAAAGGGACCTGAATTCTTGAGAAAGTCTGGGAGAACCAGTGCCGCGAGGACAAGCCATTAGGCAGCAGAACCCTCGCGTTTCCCTGCACACACACGATCGTCATTCTTTGAACACATCTCCGTTCTCCCACTTCTGTCTCACTAAACAGAGAATAGCACAATTTTTTCTGTGATAGAGTCAAAACCCAGACCCTTGATTAGTGGGGTAGGAGTTGAGATATTAGGAGAAATTGGGATTACTCAACCTTTTAAAGGTTCAGTTTCATATTAGGCCTGTCGACTGAGACGCCAAGTGTAGTGAAAAGAACATGGGTTTTGAGGCAGTGCCAGCTCTGGCTCTCCTACTTCTCCAAACCTCAGTTCTCTCATCTGTAAAATGTGGATAATAACATTTATCTTGCAAGGTGGCTGTAAGAATTTGAAATTATGCATATAAAAAGTGTCTGGCCATATCAAATAGCCTTGATAAGTGGAACAATTATTATATGGGCACGAGCTTATATACAGCTTGAGGATTAGATATTGACTACAGCTGATGGAAACAAATGGCTGTTATAAATGAGAACAAAATATAGGCGCCAAAGGATCAGAGTCCTTAAAAAGTATCAATGGGTATAACAGAATAGATTTGACCTGCAAAGTCTTTAATATCCTGTGTGTGTGTGTGTGTGTGTGAATGTATATGTATGTGGGTATCTGTGTGTGTGTATATAACTTCACTCACTGAGTTATTGTAAACATTATGATAATACACGTGGAATAATTTGTGCTTGACAAGGATGGATGTATGGGTTAAGTAAAGTGTCCTAAAAATGAAGTAAGCTATTATTATCTCAAATATATCAGATGCTGAACTCTTGCTAAGAAGGGTTGCTTTTAAACTTCTTCCAGCCAACACAATCAAAAGATAAATAAGCAAGGTGACCGTGTATCCAAAAAGATTTTGTTTCTCAATAAAAGACAATCTTTCGGAAGGGCTTGGCAAAGAAAGCCCCAGCATTGATACGACTGGTCAAAAGGAGGGGCTTCAGTCTGTTCAAGACTGGACTGATGGCTCATAATGGCCTGAAGAATGGGCTTTGGGGACCACTATCAGCCAAACAAGGGGACAGTCCTGCTCTGAAATAGTCAACCGGGGTGGAAGCAGGTATATATAAGGACAACCTGAAAGGAGGCAGTCCTTGAGAAGGGAGGAGCAGATTGGGCAAGTGGTTAAACCATTATGGTCTCCCAGAGTTGCTTTGTTCAGGGGGAAAAATAAAAAGGAATATAAGGTAATGATAAAAGGCAGACTCAGGTAGTCTGTTCACACAAGCTGAGGACAAGTTTTGGTTGCTCTAGTATCTGAAAGTAACAATTCATTAATATATTCACTTAATCAACACTTCGGGAGTGCCAATGATGTGCCAGGCAGGATACATTGATGAACGAGAGAGGCACAGCCCCTAACCTCAAAGGAGTCACAGTTGAATGGGACAGACATGTATAGGGATGTAATTCCACCTCAAAGAGCCCTAGAGGAACAGGTTGACTCAAACAAGAAACAGGTTAAAGAGGTATGTTCATCCTCCTAAGGAGGCACTGAGAAAGGATCAGATGACCCTGGAAGAGGCTTGAGAGGCTCCACAGTAGGTAATATGAGAAGCAGATGTGAAGCACAGCTGGGCGCATGCCAAGTAGAGAAGAAGAGAAGAAGAGAAAGGTAGGACCAACAGAGCGCATGGACACAGGCATGTGCAAAACAGCAGAGCATGAAAAAGCATGGTCTATTTAAGAGATGGTGCATAAAAAATTCTGTGTATCTGGAGAGCACACATGCACAGTGAGGAGGTGCTGAAGATATGACTGTTTTTACTTGTGGTGAAATAGCGAAGAGCCTTCAAAGTCAATGTTAAGGGGTTGGCATCTTGTCCTTCGGACAGTTGGGGGTTATGAAAAGGAGGTTTTCAAGAAGGCTTGAGACACAATCAGATTTATGTTCTTAGAGGAGAAATGGCCATTTAAAAGCCCTTGCCGACCTCGATTCTGGATCAAGATGGAATAGACTCACTTCTCCCTATTATTCTTGCTAAGTGCTAAAACCCTGGGCATTATATATACAGCAATGTAAGAAAATTCTGAAAAAGTGGAGAGAAGAAGGAAGATTAGCTAGGAAGCTCGAGATCTGAGGAAAGACACAGTAGTGGTTTGTCTGGGTTGCTTTTTGCTTCCTTTATCCTGGGCTCGGCTCTGAAGAAGCCAGCACCCAGTCCAGAAACACCAACAGCACAGACAAAAAAGGAAAGGAAAAAACACCAAGAAAAGCTAGCCAGCTAAGTAAAGGATCAAGAAAGGGGCAGCCCCTCCACCCAAACACTACAGAGAGCACAGCAGCCCGCCCCACTTCTATCAGCAGAGGCAAAGTGGAGGCCTCAACTTCCATTTGCACCTGGCTGGAATGAGGCGTCCTCCCAGTCCCACCATCAGGGCGGTGCCAGGGAACTCCGAGTCCTGGGAAGCCAGGACTTTCGCCACCCTCCGGTGGTGATGAGCACGCCCCCACCCCACAATGGTGTCAGCGGAGATCACATGGGGAGCAGTAAGGAGGACCCCTCCCCCTCTCATGCAGGGTGGTGTCAGTGGAGGCCCAGTAGGGACCCTGATCTCCCACTCTCCAAGCTGTAGCAAGATGCACGTCTCCACCACCCCACGGGTATCAACTGAGGCCAAGTAGGAAACCTGAATTTCTACCACCCACCTGGAAGAGAGGATTAAAAACATGATCCAACATGCTGTCACTTTCTTAAAAAACATACATTCACCATACAACCCACTAGTTGCCTTCCATAAATGAAAATTTCTGTCCAAACAAACCTGTATACAAATGTCTGTAGTGGCCTCATCTATAATAGCAAAAACCTAGAAACAACGAAAATGTCCCTCAACAGGTAAATAGTTATGGTACACCCAATACTACTCAGCAAATAAAAGAATTATTAATACACACAATTTGGATGGATCTCAATGGCATTGTGTTGAGTGAAAAAAAATCTGTCTCAAAAGGCCACGTACTGTATGATTCCGTTTCCTTGAAATGACAAAATTATAGAGATGGCAAGGAGCTTAATGGTGGCCAGGGGTTAGGGATGTGGGGACAGGGAGGGGTGCGAGTGTCACTTTCGAGGAGTAACATGAGGGAGGTCTTTGCGGTGATGGAATAGTTTTGTATCTTGATCATGGTGGTGTTTATATGAATCAACACGTGTGGAAATGGCACACATAGAACCATACATATATTCTGTACCAATGCCAACTTTCTGCTTTTGATATTGTGCTATAGCTATGGGAGAAACTGGGTAAAGTTTCCTTCCTGAACTATTCTTGCAACTTCCTGTATATATATCATTGTTTTTAAAAAAGTTTTGTAAAAAGTGAAAAAAAAAAAAGGAGCTCTTTGTCAACTTTTTAGTTCTTCCTAGTAGTTCTCAGTTTGCTAATTCTAGAAACAGGGGATGGTACAAATTTACCTTTTAATATAAATCTTTTCTTTTCGGAATATGCTGTGGAGTGGCAAGGTCAGCTGTCCATGCTAAGTCAAGTTAACCTCTAACTTGCCTTCATCAGTACAGGTTTCAGCATTATTCCCTTGATTCCAAATTATTCCAACTCTGCTTTTATCTAACACCTTCTTCTGTACCACTTAATAGCCAGGAGATAATACTCCTCCCCATTCCAAAGACAAGAAAATTTAAGCTTAGAGAAGAAAACAGGCATGTCCTGAATCACATAATGGCGGTGGTGGAAAGATAAGATACCAGCTCTCCCCAAGGCCACTCCATAAGAAGATCAGATTCCTTCTCAGCCCCTGGGGTGACTGTGGACATGCCTCCCTGCCTTTCACTGCTGCTCTCTTCTATCTACAGTTGGGAGCACAGTTTTACTGCACCATTGTAAAGCAAGAGGAATGAAACAGGGAGAACAGGTTGGACAAAGGAAAATTGGAAACTGGATTTAGAAATGAGAAGCATGTGACTTCAAAGGACTATGATGCTTTTCAAAGACAAGAATGGAAGGTCTTTTATAGGGAGAAGTTTACTAGTTAAGATTAAAGAAGTTCTGGATAAACAAAGTAGTGCCGCGCTATATAAACTGGAGATGTTCTTGCTACCCTTCGGGGTCCATGGCAGCAAAGGCAGGCCCCAGATCCGGAAAAACTCCCTTATATCTCCTTTGGCCCAACAATACCTTCACCCTATAAACTTCTCCACAAAACTCTTGTGCACGGGTCTCAGATCCCTGGCTCTGAGTGTGCTGTTGGCATTCCTTGTAAAATATGTGAAGGACAGGCAGGCTGCAAGATGCAGGAACTGAGCTCGAGATTGAAATTCCTGGGAGAGAGACCTAAACCTAGTCCTAATCCTATCTTAGATCCAAGTCTTCCCTTTTTCCGAATTCAAGATCATCTAAATGTTCACCGTATGCTTCTAGTAATTTCTATTGACTGAGCCCTGTTTCTAAACCTTTTCCCCCCCTCCTACTCATGAATTTGTACAGGTTCTTTCCAGTTTATAATGACAGAGCTTCAGCCAGAGAGAGGGGCATATGCCCAGGCATCTCTAGGGGGAAAAAAAGCAAAACAGAAAATTCATCAGTTTCTTTCAAACTCCTTGTGTGACTTTGTCAAGTCCTTCAAGTCTTAGAAAGTCCTCGTCTATTTATTGCACGGTAGGAGGTTTAAGACATACACACACACACACACACACAAGCCTCAAAATTAACAAATACAATCAGGTTGAAAACAGATGAACTATGAATAAATATTCGGTCTGGTTAATTAACAAATATTTAAAAAATCAAATCTGAAATTCCTTATAAAAACTTCCAGTAAAGCAAACTTAAGAAGACCTGGATCATAAATTAACACTCTTGCTGCACCTATATGAATAATTAGACCCAATCTAATGAGACCAGCCTTAGGTTGTGATCAAGAATAGCCTTTCTTGGAGACTATTTTTGATCAAAACAAAGGAAGCTGTAGAAAACATTTTATGCTTCAGTGGAAAATTACACATTGGCTACAGGACTCCCCTCCAGGTTATCTGATTTTAGCCGATAGTTGATCTAATTTACAATTCTGCAAATTTTAAATAACTATAGAAGAAAATCAGTTTTGTCTCCATTTGAACTTTCACAACGTTCCTTTATTCATATAAATATGAGTATTTTTTTTTCTTTTGCCTTTTCTTGGAACCAGTTATAACAGCTGCTTATTTTCCTTAGGGGTTTAAGTCTTTAACACATGCTCACTTTAATATCAACATGTTCATTTTAATATCTGTATGAAAGTCATGAGTTTACTTTTTTCTGAAAATTGTCTTTTAATGTATATAAACAATTATCATGTAAGGCAGAATAAATATGCACTGCATACAAGTAGGATACTATGGCTGGGCAGGAGGAATAATTGCTTCTGATTGAGAGAAATCAGATAGGTTTTCATAGAGCGGGTGGCAGTAATACTTTGCCTTAAGGGTGAGTAAAATTTTAAGACTGAGAACTGGAAGGACAATTTCAGGCAAACAAAAGGCCTATTAATCCTAAGGGGCTCTCCTAACCCAAATGTTATTAGCCTGCACCCAGCACCCTAGAGTCCCAAGAAGAGGCCAGACTCAGTCCTGTGAGATTCACACAGGAGCAATACCCAGTTTGGAACCAGTCCCAGGGAATCTCCCTGTATATCTGACCTGGCAAGGCTTACAGTCCCAACGCTCAGCTGATGAAGGACTCCTGGCAAGCACAGAAGCACGAGGCATGATGAAACTGGGATAACTGGCTCATCAATTCAAAGCAGTGTCTTGAAATGAGCATCACAACCTATTTCCTCTATGTCAGATAGAACTATACCACAGCCTAGACGAATTCCCTACCCTGTGCTGCCTGGCAGGCCAGGTGTAGAGTTGTATGGATCTAATTGCATCTTACTCCTGGAGTCAAATTAAGTTTCATTAATGGCTATTAATCCAAACATTTCCATTTTGCCAGTGGCGAAGAGGAAGAGGTAGATATGGAGTTCAGAAAATGTAATACAAAGAAAATACATATTTAGTAGAGCATTAACTGTCTCCAGCTATCAGTGTTTATCTGTGCCTGATGACATTCCTTCATGAATGGATTTTCCAGCGTAGGCCACTGTATGTAAGTCTATACCTACTGTAGACTGACTTACTACAGATACTACAGTATAAGCCACTTACACTATAGTAGTCTCCTAGACTAATAACAAACACCTCCACAGTTTTCAGAAACCCATGCCTAGCTAAACTTCTGATTGTGTTGGCTCAAGCTCCAATCCCGTTCTACTTCAAACTCTCTTTTCCCTTGATCTTCCATTGTTAATTTGTCTCAGCCTGTTTCTTGCCTTATGTCTATGTGGTTCCCCCTCCCACTCCCAGCTGTTTCCGGGTTTTGGGGTTTTTTTGTTGTTGTTTGTTTTTTACAGAGCAGGGGTCACAGGGAGAAAGGCCCTCATCTACCATCCCTGAGACAAGTAAGGGAAGAACAAGGAGTTACCTTATGTGGAAAAGGCTCCTGAGGCTGAACCCTAAAAGACGGAGCTGTATGACAGTCAGGTTTCATGTGTAGGATAAAAAGTCCCAATAGTGACAGGAAAAGATGTGTTGCTCAGCTCTGTAGCAATTGCTTTGAACTCCTTAGAGAAAACACAGAGTCCACCTGAGGAAACAGGGTAAGACATGTTCCTCCTGTAGCTGAACCTGTCAGGTGAAGATACCTACAGTTTTAAGCCGGGAAGGACTTGAAGATAGGCATCATTTCACCCTCTGGATGAGCAATAAAGGAGGAGTGCTAATCTACAATTTAAACAACACACCCATCCATTTGGCAACTAGGCAAACTCTCTTTCCTTGATTCTCCACCTTAAAAAAAAAAAAATCTGGCTTTAGTGGTAAGAAGGCTCAGAGTAGGATGGAACAATGAATCAAATCAAATACCCAAATGCAAATCAAATGTAAATATCATCATGACCTAGGGACTTAGAAAACCTTTTCTCTTAGGCATTAATACGAAAGGTCAAATGAAATGTCTGAACTATCTCATCGAATTCTCACAACTCTGTGAAGTAGGTACTATTATCATTCCCATTTTGCAGATGATGAAACTGAGGCACAAACTAACACAGCACTGTAAAGCAATTATACTCCAGTAAAGATGTTTAAAAAAAAAGAAAAAGAAACTGAGGCACAGAGAGCTCAAGTAACTTGCTTAAGCTCACACAGCTGATATGTGGTACAATCAGAATTTAACCTGTGACTGTGACCTTAACCACTGCACAAACTATCCCACAGCAGTAAGGCCTTTGAAGGCAGAGCAAGAAAGAGCTTTGACAGCAAAAAACAATGTTTCAATCTCTAGAAGATTCTATTCAGAGGGAAGATAGAAATCTAAGTGACTTTTCCCATCCCTAACTTAAACCACATAAATATTCACCCCAAGATTTCAAAGCTTCTTTTACTAAATCACCATTTTGTTTTTTTGTAATATCTACCCTGTTTTCCATGGTCTTTCATCCCTGAACTTCTCAAATTTTATATGCCTGGGAATTCACCAGATAATAAAACCAGGAGACTAGGTGCCCAGTCTTTCTTATAGAAAGACCACAGAATGCTGCAGCCTCTAGGTTCTAATCACCACCCGATAATAACTATCATGTCAGAACTCCCACAGCTAAGGGATATTACTTTCCTACCTAAACCTCCTATTACCGGGAGAGGGAGAAGGGAAGGAGAAAGGAAGGGAAGGACATTTATAATGCTAACAAGTTTATTTCAGGCCCAAGGTGTTTTTTTTTTTTTTAAAGTAAATTGCTTTAAAAAAAAATTCAAACATACACAAAAGCAGAGTGAGTAGCATAATGAAACCCCAATATACCTGTCACTTAGATTCACTATTATCAAACTTTCACTACACTTACTTCATCTATCTCTCTTGTCTCATTTTGTTGAATTATTGTAAAGTAAATCTCAAACATAATTTTATTTCACCCCCTGTGTACTTCAGTATCCATCCCTGTATAGATATTTTCTTATATAACTATAATGCCATTGTTATACCTAACACAATGAACAGCTCAGACTCTGTTCAAAATTGCTTCAAACACACATTTTTCAGACTGTTTTTTAAATTTTTCATATCAGGATCCAAACAAGGTCCATACATTATATTTGAGGTTTGTAATCTCTTTAAATCTGTCTAAATCTAGAGCCACCTCCCCATGTTTATTCTTATTTATTTATTTTTATTTATGGAAATTTAGTTATCAAAAAATAGGGAAAAGATGGTATATTCAATAAAACATGTCTTCATGAATGGAGAGTCATCTAGAGATCAGCAAATAAATTTGGATGCATACCTTAACATCAGCTATGAAATAAATGCCAAATAGAGATAATTAATATTTTAAATAAAATAAAAGCATATTTTTATAAATTTAGGATGGTCATGAATTTTCTAAACATGAGAGTCAGAAAGAATAAGGGAAAGTATTGATAGATCAGCCTTCACAGAAATTTAAGCTTCTGTACAAGTATGTTAATGAAATGTGTAAACATTACCATATCAAGGTATTTTCCATTCATCATCATTGATTCTGACCTTCCTCACACCAGGAATAGCCCTTTAGAATTTTAGTTCTACAGGGTTTTTTTTTTGTTTTTTTCTTTTACATCTTTATTGGAGTATAATTGCTTTACAATAGTGTGTTAGTTTCTGCTTTATAACACCTCCCCATTTTTCAAATTCAAGCCATTAACTTATTGAAGGAAGTTTTGTTTTCCTACAGAATGATCTATCCTCTGGATTTCTGCTTTCTCATGGTATAATTTGTTTCCCTCTCTCTCCCTATTTCCTATAAATGGAATCCTCATGGCTTTTCTCTTTACGTATTGTTTTCATCTAAACTAGAAAACACAGAAAATGATTTGAGAGGCTGTTTTCTCAATTCTCCCAAGGATGGTACATAGCTAGTGCCGTTCTAAGTGTGTAACTGAATTGAACTTGGGTCTTACTTGCCCGCCGTGCAGCAGAGCCAATTTACTAACACTGGGTTGTGATGAAGGAAATTACAGCGTTTATTTGTAGGGTGCAAAGCAAGGAGTATGGCGTGGCTCGGTGTTCAAAAGACCTGAATTCCCTGTTGGCTTTCAGGGAAGGGTTTTCAAGGCAACATCAGGGGTGGAGGTTGCAGGGTGCGTGATCAGCTCATGGACTTTCTTCTGATTGGTGTGTAAGGTAAAAGGGTGATGTTTCAGGAATCTTTATCATCAACCTTCTGGTTCCAGCCAGTCTGGGGTCTATGTGCTCGTGTTCAGCATTTAGTCCCCATGGGTGGGAGGGCGGTCTTAGCTCCTGCAGAACAACTCAAAAACATGTGTCAGGTTGTACGTGCATCCTTTGAGGAGGAACTCAGACTCTGTTTTATGGCTGAACTATTGTTTCTTGACAGCTTTTCCTTTGTTTCTGCCTCCCCTCACTTCCCTAATTAGCAACTTCTTGAGTCTGCTCATTGGAACTCAGGGAAGCCTTAGGAGACTAAAGCCTTTTTCTACAAATAAGAAATGGGGGACACAGAGGGACTTTTGTACCCGGCAGGACCCCACAGGGTGCTGCTCACTTTCAACCCCCTCTTTTCTTTGATACTCCTCAATTGTGAGGGGACCAGGGGCAGGACCAGAAAGGAAATCAAGTTTTAGATAAAGAGGTTAATCACAAACTCGGCAGGGGCACTCGGTTTTAGGGGGACTTGGTTTCAAGTGAACCAGAGAGAAGTTAATTTAATATACACAGTGGGTTCCGTATAATGATTTCTGTAGATGTTTTGAGGCAGGGGGAGGAACCTAAGACAAGAATTGAGTAAAACATTTACCAAGGGTGATCTCATCTTGGGCCCTGGAAGGGATGATGACTCGTGCACTAAGTACAACACCAGACTGTCTTAATCCAAAGGAATTGATTTGACTTCTCTTTGGCACACCCCTCTAATAGTGGTCAGTAATACTGAGAGCAAGACCAGATGTGGACCATTCGTTTCTACCTTAAGAGAGCTTTAAAAACCAAAGTCAGCATATTCAAAGTCTTTTGCCCAGTGGAAGGGGCCTAGCATGCCAGGAGAACATTTGCTTTTATCTCTCTATATAATATACCCAATCTGCCAAGTCTTCTTTTCAGAGAAGCATGGAAAAATGCCCAAGATGGGACACAAAGCAAACTATGCTCACTACACTTAAAGTGAAACTAAAGGAATAGTTTGCTTCCAAAGCCAAAATCTAAGTAAGTAAACACAGAAAAGTAATACCTGCTACCTATCATACCTTAAATTGTTGGAAGGTGTGAAAGCAGCGGTTTCTAGCCTCTGCACCCAGTGGATCGTCAATAAAGTTATTGACAATCTCATCCCTGCCCATCATAAAAGGGCTAAAAAATAAGGGTAAGTAATATTGGACAATTACCAGTAATACACTGGAACAATGCCAGGGAGAAGCCACAGAGTTCATTAAACCAAAGCAATTAGAGCAAGCCGTTTTAGGTAGAACTGCCTAGGAAAATACATCACGTGCCAGCTTTGTGATTGTTACTGCACAAAAACTAGTGCATGAATATTCTCTGCTACTACCGTAACCCTGAAATTGCCTCTATCACATGTATATTCCGTCTTTCGGCATGAATTCTGTACGTTGATAAAGTTGCCTCTGGGGAATAGAACAGCTGAGCTCTTCTGGGATCGTGGCCCTCTTGCTGGACACACGCCCATACTTTCCTATATCCTCCTGCCCTGCTCGCCTATTCCGTTGTGACCTACTGAACTCGCATCTACTCTGACAAGATCAGGGTTGGAATCAGAGTTGAAGAGGATGAACTTGTCTGACCACAACATCTACAAGTAAAAGGTACCACGAGTCCTCAACTCAGCATGAAGAGCGAATGAAATGGAAAACTGGTGAGGTCAAAGGTGTAAAACATAATGAATACATTCATAGAACGTTAGAGCCACAGGGGAGATTGAAGGTCCCTTAGTATAACTCTCTTACTTTACAGAAAGAGAAAACTGTAGCCCAGAGAAATTATTTGTCTCAAATCACAGTCACAGTTAAAGAATGAAAAACAAAGTAAAATGATGTCTAAGGACCTTTAAAGATCGAAAACATTAGGTAAAACTACTAATCATGTAGAAGCATTTGGAATTTTAAAAATTGAAATCTGTATATCTATTTAACAAGTATTTTCTGAGAGCTTATTACGTGCCAGATAGAGCACTGAACAAAAACAGACAAAAATCCCTGTGCTGTGGAGTATACAATCTAGTGGGGACAGAAAATAAACATTAAGTAAAACATATAGTATGCCATACAGCTGTAAGTATCATGAAGAAAAATAATGCAGGGGAGGGGGAGATGGAGCACCTAAGCATGGGGGTGGGTAGGAGGGTCACATTTTAAAACAGCGTGGTCAGGGAAGGTCCTCTAATTCTGATACACGTGAATGAAGGCTGACGGAGGTAATAAAGTGAGCCAAACATTATCTGAGGGACAAGTGTCTCCAGGCAGAGAGCTAATGAAATTGAAGAGTCCCTGGAACATCCATCGAAATACAAGGTCAACGAGGTCCAGCAGAACAAGCAAGGAGGAAAGTAGTGGGAGATAAAGTATCAGAAGTAACTGGGACCAGATTTTACAGGGCCTTGTATGACACTGTAAGGACTCCGGCTTTTTCTGAATGAAATGAATAGCCAAAGGAGACTTTGAGCAGAGGATTGACATGATCTCAGTTTTTTGAAAGGATTGCTAAGTGGTCCTAAGTGCTAAGAACTTGGGTGGTGCTAAGAACAGTCTATAGTGGGCAAATAGAGAAACAGAACCAACCAGGAGGCTACTGCAATAACTCGGTGAGACATGATGATGACTTAGAACAGGGTTGTAGTAGGGCAGACATGGAAAAAATAGCTGTATTTTAAATATATCTTCAAGGTAGAGCCAACAAGGATTGGATGTGGGCTGTATAGGTTGCCTCCATGCTTTTTTGGCCAGAACAGCTAGAAGGATGGTGTTGTCATTTGCTGAGAATGGAGAAGACTGCAGGAAGAAACAGATATTTTTATAGTTTGGGATGTGTGTATGTGTGTGAGAGAGAGAATGCGTGTGTGTGCAGAGGGTGGAGATCAGAAGGTTTGGTTTTAGATGAGTTAAATTTGGCTGCTGTATTGAGAAAGTACACAGGTGCAAGAAGAGATTACTTAGGAACTCTTAAAATAATCTATGAGAGAGCTTCCCTGGTGGCACAGTGGTTGAGAGTCTGCCTGCCGATGCAGGGGACACGGGTTCGTGCCCCGGTCCGGGAGGATCCCACATGCCGTGGAGTGGCTGGGCCCGTGAGCCATGGCCGCTGAGCCTGCGCGTCCGGAGCCTGTACTCCGCAACAGGAGAGGCCACAACAGTGAGAGGCCTGTGTACCACAAATAATAATAATAATAATCTATGAGAGAGATGATGGTGGTTTGGACCAGGCATCTCGCAGTAGAAGTAATGTGAACTGGAAATATATTTTGCAGGTAGAATTGACATGATTTGCTGATGAAGTGATGAAAGATGAAAGAGAGAGAAAGAGGAAAGTCAATGATTTCTTCAAGGTTCTTGGCTTCAGTAACTAGACAAATGGAATTACTATTAACTGATATGGGGGAGACTATAGGAAGAGCAAATTGAGGGAAACCAATGATGTGGAAATGTCAAGTAGGCAGTTAGGGTTAAAAGTTTGCATTTTCAGGGAGAGGTCTGCACCAGATACATAAATGTGGGAGTTATCAGTATAGAGCCACAAGACTAAAACAGATCACCGGAAGAGCAAGTGTAGATACAAAAGAAGTCCAGGGACTGAGCCCTGGGACACTCTCAAAAGCTTTGGGGTTGTGGGAGCCATGTGTAATGTACCTCAAAAAAACAGAGTGATCAATTGTTTAATTCTGATGACAGGTCCAGATAAAGTCTGAGAACGACCATTGGATTTAGCAATGTGGATGTCATTGATGACTTTGAAAAGAGCACTTTCATTGGAGAGGTAAAGGCAAATAGTCTTACTAGAATGTATTCAAGAGTGAATGTGATGAGAAGAACAGGAACAGGAAGTATAGACACGCAAGGAGTTTTATAAAGAGAAGCAGAGAAGGTTGGTGGTGCATGAAGGAGAATGTGGGGTAAAGAAAGGCAGCAGGTGGCTTTCTTTTTCTTTCTCTCTCTCTCTCTCTCCTTTCTCTTTTTCTTGGTTAGTTTTCAAGATGGGAGAAATTACAGCAAGTTTATATACTGATAGGAACACTCTAGTAGTCAAAGAAAAATTATGATGCAGAAGAGAAGGGGAAGAAATGCAGAGGCAATGTCCTTTAGTAGGTAGAAGGGAACTGGATCCAGCCAGTAGTCAGAGTAGGCCTAAGACAGGAGAGCAAACAGCTCATCCATATTAACAGGAATTAACACACACAGGTAGGTAGGTAGATATGATGGTGGGAGCTCAGGGAAGTTCCCTTTTGACTGCTTGTTTTTTCAGTGATACAGAAAGCATCGTCACCAACTGAGAGTAAGTGTGAGGGAAAACCTATAGGAACTTCGAAGAGAGTAAAAAAAAGAAACAGTTATCTAGGAAAGTGTTCATTCTTAATCAATCGTTTTTCACTTGAAATGTCTGTCACCTACCTTATTTGAAATAGTGGGCCCAAATTTAATCCTATCCCTCAGCCCCCCGCCCTGAAATCAAAATCTATCTCATTTAGGCTCAATCTTATCTTCAGGCCTCTTCTTCCTTATTAGTCCCTGCTAATTTAGAAAACCTGTAGAATTTGTCCTCCCAACCATGACTTCAGAAACGTGTAAATTCAGGCAAACTCTTAGAGTCCAGGCTCCTTTCCAAAGCACATTCATCCAATTCAAACAGGATTCACCGAACTATCATCACTAAGGGTCATGAGACTCAGGCTTCCTCCTTGGTAGCTGCTAGTTATCCCAGCATTCTCTAACCCCACAAAAATAAATCTTTAGATACTGTCTACACATAACCAAACTACAATACAAAAGCATACTCATTCTCAGGTGAGATTTATATTCATAGACTTAACCTAGAGGAAGAAGACTTGAAATTTCCCTGGTCCTGTGTAAGACCTAATCCCATCACCATTCTACCATTAACTTGATGTCAGACAAGTCAATTCACCTATGTCAGATAACCAAACTAAAAAAGTAGAACAAAACAAGCAGAAAAAACAAACAAACAATCAAAACACATTAGATGAGACCAAAGAAACAAATAAAAACCAATACAACTTATCCTAGGAGTGAAAAACTTTAACATCTGAAAATCAATTAATAATCTTATTAATAGAAAAAATGACAAAAATACATGATAATCTGAATAGATGCAAAAAAAGCATTTGACAAAACCCAACAAATTTTCATGATAAAAACACTCAACAAACTCGTAATAGAAGGGAACTTCCTTAAACTAATAAAGCCTATCCAAGAAAAATGCACAGCTAACATCCCACATAATAGTGAAAGACTAAATGCTTTCCCCCTAAGATCAGGAACAGGACACAGATGTTATCATTCCTATTCAACATTGTACTGGATGTTCTATCCAAGGCAATTAGGCAAGAAAAAGAAATCAAAGGCATCTAGATTGGAAAAGAAGTAAAACTGTCTCTACTTCCAAATGAGAAAATCTTATAGATGAAAAATCCTAAGGAATGCCCTAAAAAACTATTAGGCATAAAAAATTAATTCAGGAAGGTTACAGGATACAAGACTGATATACAAAACTCAATTGTATTTCTATACACTTGTGATGAACAATCTGAAAATAAAATTAAGGAGATAATCCATTTAAAATAGCATCAAAAAGAATAAAATACTTTGGAATAAATTTAACAAAAAGTACACATTTTATGCTCTGAAAATTACAAAACATTGTTAAAAGAAATTAAAGACTTAAATGAGTGGAAAGACATCCCATGTTCATGGATCAGATGGCAATAGCTCCCAAATTGACCTATAGATTCAACACAATCCTTATCAAAATCTCAGCTGGCTTTTTTGCTGGAAGGTGATCTTAAAATTTGTACAAAAAATGCAAGGGACTCAGTATAGCAAAACAATCTTGAAAAAGAAGAACAAAGTTGGAGAACTCATGCCTCTTGATTTCATAACTTACTACAAAGCCACAATAATCAAGACAGAATGTATTGGTTTAAGGATAAACATATAGATTAATGGAATAGAACTGAGAGTTCAGAAATAAACCCTAACATTAATGGTCCAACGATTTTTTTTTTTTCTTTTGCGGTACGCGGGCCTCTCACTGTTGTGGCCTCTCCCATTGCGGAGCACAGGCTCCGGACGCACAGGCTCAGCGGCCATGGCTCACGGGCCCAGCCGCTCCGCGGCATGTGGGATCTTCCTGGACCGGGGCACGAACCCGTGTCCCCTGCATCGGCAGGCGGACTCTCAACCACTGTGCCACCAGGGAAGCCCCCCCTTTTTTTTGGCTGCATCGGGTCTTAGTTGCGGCACCCAGGATCTCTGTTGCGGCATGTGGGATCTTTCGTTGTGACGTGAGGGCTTCTCTCTAGTTGTGGTGTGCGGGCTCCAGAGCACGTGGGCTCTGTAGTTTGTGGCATGCGGGCTCTCTAGTTGAAGGGTGTGAGCTCAGTAGTTGTGGTTTGTGGGCTTAGCTGCCCTGAGGCATGTGGGATCTTAGTTCCCCGACAAGGGATCAAACCTGCGTCCCCTGCATTGGAAGCCGGATTCTTTACCACTGGACCACGAGGGAAGTCCCAATGGTCCATTGATTTTTGACAACAGTGTCACATCAATTCAGTGGGGCAAATAATAGTTTTTTGAACAAATGACACTGGGACAACTAGATATCCTCATGCAAAAGAATGAGGTTAGACCCCTATCTAACACTATATACAAATATTAACTCAAAATAGATCATAGACCTTGGTGTAAGAGCTAAAACTATAAAACTCTTAGAAGAACACACAGGAGTAAATCTTTGTGACCTTGGATTAGGTAATGGCTAAAGCAACAAGAGAAAAAGTAGATGAATTGGACTTCCTCAAAATTAAAAACTTTTGTTCTGCAAAGGAAACCATCAAGAAAGTGAAAAGACAATCTCCAGAACAACAGGAAATATTTGCAAATCATAAGTCTAATAATGGACCTTATGGAGAATATATTAACAACTCTCATAACTCAACAATCAAAAGATAAATAACACAATTACAAAATGGCAAAGGATCTGAAAAGACAGCTCTCCAAAAAGGATATACAAGGGGCTAATAAGCACATGAAAAGATGCTCAACATCATTAGCCATCAGGAAAATGCAAATCAAATCCACGAGATACCACTTCATACCCAGTAGCATGACCATAATTAAAGAGACAGATAAGGACAAGGGTTGGAGGATGTGAAGACATCTGAACCCTTATACACAGTTGGTGGGAATGTAAAATGGTGCAGCCACTCTGTAAAACAGTTTTCAGTTCCTCAAAATGCTCAACGTAGAGCTACCATATGACCCAGCAAATCCCCTCCTAGGTATATACCCAAGAGAAATGAAAACGTATGTCCACAGAAAAACTTGTAAACAAATGTTCATAGCAGCCTTATTCATAATAGCTAATGAGTAGAAACAGCCCAAATGTTCATCAATTGATAAATGGGTAAATAAAATGCAGTACATCCATAGAGTAGAATAATATTCAGCAATAAAAGCAATGAAGTACTGATACACACTACAACATGCACAAATCTGAAAAACATTATACTAAATTAAAGACTCCAGTCACAAAAGACTATATATTATATGATTCCATTCATATGAAAAGTCCAAAATAGGCAAATCTGTAGAGATAGAAAGTGGGCTGGTGATTGCCAGGGGAATGGGAAACAACTGCTAATGGGTATGGGATTTTTCTTTTCTATATTAAAAAAAAAGTTTAGGGCTTCCCTGGTGGCGCAGTGGTTGAGAGTCCACCTGCCGATGCAGGGGACACAGGTTCGTGCCCTGGTCCAGGAGGATCCCATATGCCGCTGAGTGGCTGGGCCCGTGAGCCATGGCCGCTGAGCCTGCGAGTCCGGAGCCTGTGCTCCGCAACGGGAGAGGCCACAACAGTGAGAGGCCCGCGTACTGCAAAAAAAAAAAAGTTTAATTGTGGTTAAAAAAAAACCCCACACATAATCTAAAATTTACCATTGTAACCATTTTTAAGTATACTGTTTAGTAGTGTTAAGTATATGCACATTGTTGTGAAACAGACCTCTAGAAGTTTTTCATCTTGCAAAACTGAAACTCTACTCATTAATCAACTTCCCATTTCCCCCTCCTCCCAGACCCTGGTAACCATCACTCCACTTTCTGTCTCCATGAATTTGACTACTCTAGGTTCCTCATATGAGTGGAATCACACAGTATTTGTCTTTTTGTTTCTGGCTTACTTCACTTACCATCATGTCCTTAAGGCTAATCCATGCTATAGTACGTGACAGGATTTCTTTCCTTTTTAGGGCTGAATAGTATTCCACTGTACGTATATACCACATTTTGTTTATTCATTCATCTACGGTTGGAAACTTAGGTTGCTTCCACCTCTTGGCTATTGTGAATAATGCCATTATGAACATGGGTGTGCAGATATCTGCTGAAGATCCTGCTTTCAATTATTTTGGATTGATGGATCACAGGGGCATCTCTTTAGAGTGACAAAAGTGTTCTAAAATTTGTTAGTGGTGATGGTTGTACAACCCTAGAATATACTAAAAACCACTGAATTGTACATTTCAAGTGGGTGAATCAAATGGTATATGAATTATATCTCAATGAAGCTGTTAAAAAATACAACTCAGAAAGGCTAAATCAAGGATATAGTTACATAAGGATTTTGACTGAACTGAATAAATAATCTGGTTAAATAACCAGTCAATCTTGTCACATGGGTAATTCTGACTCTTATTTGCAATGACCTGGCTAGATATTTAGGTGTTTTTTGAGACATAACCTAAGTGCTTTTTTAACACTGACCATTAGAAGACACAGGAAAAAGAAAATGTCAGTACCTATCTTTAATTCACAATATTAAACCTTTTCATATTTTGTGTCAAGAAACACTGTGAAGAAATAACAAATTCATACTAACTATAGCAATTTTTATTTCATCTGCTCTGTAGGTATGGCATTCACCAGATTTTTTTAAAGATAGGGAAATAAGGCAGAACTTTATTCACTTTGACTTCAGATTCACTTTTTGAAATGTCACTCACAATTATTTCACATAAAAGATGCCCAAAAGACAGAGAGTTTATTTGCCTTTCTCTTTTTTGCAATAAAAATTATAAAATTAAGAAGTCCTATGTCCATTGTCACCGAATGGGGAAAGAGGGAATAAATTAAAAAACAGGAGAGAAAAATTTTTGAGAAAAGAAAACATACATCAAATTCAGATTGTTCTCATCTCTAATTGTTATACACAACTAGAAAAGTTAACAGCAAAACGGATGGCCACTGAGGCTCAGAAACTCATTTCATCATCTTCTCTTCTGCTTCATCCAGACATTTTCAATTTTGTCAGGACTCAAAGTACAGACATAGAAAGACAATAAATGAGATAATCTCAAAGATTTCTAATAATCTCTTCTGATCAGAGCAGAGCAAAGTGAGAGAAACCTTACCAGTCTGACTGATCATTTTTAAAGCAACATGCTCCATGTGGTTTACAGCAAAGAGACAAGTTTGGAAGCCAACTTTCAATCTTGGTGCCAAGCACAGAGTGAGACAATGGTCACAATCTAATTATAGTGATAGCTGTTATTATGTGGGACAGTCTTTCTTTTCAGATTACACATCTTATAAACTTTAACAGCTTTTCGTAAATAATCTCTCAGGGTTGACTTTAAGTGAAGGTTGAAATACTAACAGTTTATTTCAGATTCTTATTACAGATTTTTCAAAGTCCGTCTGTGTGCAGAAGCAAAATTATGAATGGCGACTCGAAGAGCTGAGTTCCCTTCAGGGATATCACAGGAATTGATGACTGAATGTAGTGCCCGGGTGTATGCTGCAAATAAAGATTTGAACAGTGGTGAATGAAGTCAGATTCTAAACAATTCTCCCAACCTTTTTCTATTAGTACTGTTTCTCTGCCCAGTCTCATAGGAATTAACTTTAACCCATTCACTGAATAAATATTTCTTGAGTACTTACCACATGCCAAGTACTCTGTGATTACAGAAAAGATAAGGGAGAGGATGGACACAAAAATTAAATTGCAGTGTAATATTTCCAGACCAGAGGCATATACAAAATGTCATCACAGAATGAAGTTTGGAATGAAAGAAAAACTAGGAGAGGATGGGAAAGATTTCCAGAAGTGGTAACATTTAAGATGGTCTTGAAGGATTAATAAAAGTAAAGGAAAGAAGGCATTGTAGGCAAAGAAATGAGTGTGTGGGGTGCAAAGGTATAAAAAAATGTGGCATGTCCTGGCAGTAGCAAGTTCGATAAGGCTGGAGTGTTGCCTGGAGCCAGAGAGAAAATATGCCAAATATGACATGTATTTTGTACTGTAATGGTAAGTCCTACAGGTTTGATGATAGGGGAATGGCATGATCAGATTTGTGGTTTTAAAATATAACTCACAGGACTGATAAGAAACTCATATCACAGGGCAACAGGAATACAAATACTTGCAGTACTTTCAGTGTGTGTATGAAGCCTATATAATCTGTACGGTATGTAAATCAATATATTGAAGAATGGACAGGAAACAGAAATACTAGTCACAGCAGGAATGACTCATCTTCTCTAGCTGGGATCCCTGATAAAGGTAGAGTTTATATTGGTCCTCCTTTCCCTCAGTGATCCTTAGCAGAACTGAAAGTCTAATGTGGATATCTATACATTATAAATAATATATATGTGTGAATATAAATAATAAGTTTATGTTAGATAAGGCCTAACTTAGATGGCCATAAGAGGCAAGCTCTAATATTCTTCATTTACAGGAGGACCTGAAACCCTAGTCTCACTACTGTGGAGTGAGCTAGAAATATTTCCCCAGCATAAATGGAGATAAGAAGATAATAGATCTCAAAGAGAAATATAACTCACTATAATTATTTTTATTGCCTCAGAGTTGTTTTGTAAAGGGTGTAGAATAGTCTCTGATATATAGTCAGCCCTTAGTCAATAAATGCTAAATTACTACAATCACTACTTTTACTGTTGTTTTTTTTTTACAGGCCCCAACCATTCCTTTAAGAGACTTACCTTTGTGGTTTTTATAGAAAATACAATTGTTGGCACAGGTATCAGGATGAGCATCCCAAAAATCAGGACCACAGCAGCATAGTGGAGGTAAAGTAATATTATACAGCTGCATTTTCTCCTGGATCTGGGCTCTTAAAGCTTCTACATATCTATAAAAATATAGTATGACCAGGCAAAGTGAACTACTAGGAAGAGAATGAGTATGAGTCCTTATTTTACTACCAGCTTTAACTGTTAAACTATTTCATATCTCTGTGCCTCAACTCTTCCTCTTTGTCCTGGGAAGCAGCACTAGGAAAAATGTAGTGCTATTCCAGAGAGGTATTAGGCAACCAAGAAATGTGATGAAGTTCTGTACTCCCAAAAGTATGAGAAGACACAGTCAACTCTCTTTTTTAAGGAAAATGAGAACACTGACTTCCTAACAAGTTTCCTCTAGAGCCAAAATTTCACACAGAACTTTTCAAAGTACCTTTGGTATTCCTTTTCTTTCTGTTGTTTTTCTCTGGCTCCTTTTACTTCCTCAAGTTGTAGCTGGGCTAGTATCTCACTCATCTTCTCCCCTGAATATGGCTCTTCATGAAAGTTCGTTCTTAATATCCTCTGCTCTTCAGCATAACGTTGCTGCTCTTTCTTTTTCTTAATTCTGAGAATAAAATCATAACGTGGTTAGGAATTTCGTAAAATCATTATTTAGAATTAGCTTCTAGATCCAAATAACTCAAGAAATGCCCAGAAACAGGGGAGTCAGGAAATCAGTTTAACACCCCTAGAAAAGCCTCAAAAACTCCTGCTGGTTGATTTGAGTTTATCCCGTAGTTCATGTATACACATAGCCTCCTGAATGGAAATGACCAATGGTTACTGCTAAAAGAGTTTTCCTTTAAGAATTCTAATACAAGAACTTTCTCAGGTTAAAACTACAAGTAGACAGGACTTCTGCTTTTGGCTAAAATGGAGTAATAGGGACTGGGCTTGCCCTCCCACCTTAAACAACCAAATAGATAAACAAATCAACCCAGAAATCAACCAGACCAAATACAAAAAAAACAATGGTTTTCAAGACACTAGATATTAGGCAACAAAAGACAGTGATCCTTGACAGCTGGAAGACAAATGAAGTGAGCCCTACAAGTGCCCAAGCTTACTGCCTTGAAAGTTTCAAGGCAGCACGACAGGGAGTTGAGGTGGGGCCTGGTAGACTCCCTGAGTTGAGGACATGAAGCTCAAAGTCCAGGGACACAAAAGCAACTAGAGTTCCTAAGACAGAAAACCAGGGAGAAAGAGCTGCTCAGAGAGAGAACCCTAGAGATCTGCAGAGGGTCTCCTTCTAATACACAGCAGAGCATTTTGCATGTATGTGAGGAAAGGATTTGGGGCCAGGGACAGAACCATCTGAAAGAATAACAGGGAACAGTGTCCTGTGCTCACACAGAGCACAGAATAGAGCCTGTTCCCACCAGTCAAGACTTGAAAAACTCATAATGCACAGGACATTGGGTAAAGTTTTCAGAAAGATTTTACCTCAGTAGTGGGAAATAATGATTAGTCCTAGACTGAGCACTGCTCCAGACACACCCAACATTGTAAAAGCAAAGCCCCAAAGTAACTTAACTGCATCCCAAAACAAAGCTCAGGAAAATTTATAAGAATACAAAGATATCCAGTAACCAACAAGGTAAATTCACAATGTTGGACATCTTATCAAAGATAAGATGCAGAGCTTCCCTGGTGGCGCAGTGGTTGAGAATCCGCCTGCCGATGCAGGGGACATAGGTTCATGCCCCGGTCCGGGAAGATCCCACATGCCACGGAGTGGCTAGGCCCGTGAGCCATGGCCGCTGAGCCTGCGCGTCTGGAGCCTGTGCTCCGCAACGGGAGAGGCCACAACAGTGAGAGGCCCGCGTACCGCAAAAAAAAAAAAAAAAAAGATAAGATGCAAAGAGGCAGGAAAATACAACTCATAATGAAGAGAATAATCAATCAATCAAAATCAACCTAGAATGGACAGTTATTAGAATTAGCACAGAAGGATATTAAAACAGATAGTACAACTATATCCTATATGTTCAAAAAGTTTAGACGTAAAAAAGGCTGAAATCAACTTCTTGAGATGAAAACTACAATATCTGAGATGAAAAATACATTGGAGAATAAGCTTATATATTAAAGAAATGGAATTAATAATAGGTAACCTTCCAAAACAGAAAGCACTAGGCCCAGATGGGTTCACCCAACAATTAAGGAAGAAACTATACCAAATCTCTTCAATCTCTTTCAGTGGGCAGAAACAGAAAGAATATTTCTTAACTCATTCTATGAGGTCAGCATTATTCTAATACCAAAACCTGACAAAGATATTACATGAAAACTACAACTAATATCTCTCATGAACAAGAGGCAGAAATCCTCAAAAATATTAGCAAGTCAAATCCAAAGATGTACATATATTACATTCCACAACCAAGTGGAATTTATGCCAAGAAAGCAAGCCTGGTTCAACATGAAAAAAATCAATTAATGTAATAGATCACATCAATAAGCTAAATAAGAAAAATCACAAGATCCTATAAATAGATACAGAGAAAGCAATTGACAAAACCCAATACCATATAATCCAGCAATCATACTCCTTGGTATTTACTCAAAGGAGTTGAAAACTTATACCCACACAAAACCTGCACATGGATATTTATTTATTTATTTATTTATGGCTGTGTTGGGTCTTTTTTTGTGTGTGTGTGGTATGCGGGCCTCTCACTGTTGTGGCCCCTCCCATTGCGGAGCACAGGCTCCGGACGCGCAGGCTCAGCGGCCATGGCTCACGGGCCCAGCCGCTCCGCGGCATGTGGGATCTTCCTGGACCGGGGCACGAACCCGTGTCCCCTGCATCAGCAGGCAGACTCTCAACCACTGCGCCACCAGGGAAGCCCTGTGTTGGGTCTTTGTTGCTGTGTGCGGGCTGTCTCTACTTGCAGTGAGCAGGGGCTACCCTTCGTTGCGGTGTGCGGGCTTCTCATTGTCGTGGCTTCTCCTGTTGCAGAGCACGGGCCCTAGGTGCGCAGGCTTCAGTAGTTGTGGTACGTGGGCTCAGTAGTTGTGGCTTGCGGGCTCTAGAGCTCAGGCTCAGTAGTTGTGGCGCACAGGCTTAGTGGCTCCGAGGCATGTGGGATATTCCCTGGCCAGGGCTCGAACCTGTGTCCCTTGCATTGGCAGGAAGATTCTTAACCACTGTGCCACCAGGGAAGCCCTAAAGTAGCTTTATTTATAATTGCCAAATCTTGGAAGAAACCAAGATGTCCTTCAGTAAGTGAATGGATATATAAACTGTTGTACATCCAGATAATGAAATATTATTCAGTACTAAAGAGAAATGAGCTATCAAGCCATGAAGAGACATTGCACATAAATGCATATTACTAAGTGAAAGAAGCCAATCTCAAAAAGCTACATACTGTATGATTCCAACCATATGACATTCTGGAAATAGTAAAACAACGGAGAAAGTGAAAGATGAGTGGTTGCCAGAAGTTGGGGTTGGAGGGAAGGAAAGAAGGGTGAAAAGGCAGAGCATAAAGGACTTTTAGAGTAGTAAAACTATTCTGTGTGATACTATAATGATGGATACATGTCATTACACATTTGCCCAAACCCATAAATGTACAGCACCAAGAGTGATCCCTAATGTAAACTATAAACTTTGGGTGATAATGATGAGTCAATGTAGGCTTATCACTTGTTAACAAAAGTACCACACCGGGGGAGGGGGGGATGTTGATAATGGGGGAGGCTCTGAATGTCAGGGGACAGGGAGTACATGTGGGAAATTGCTCTACTTTCCTCTCAAATTTGCTGTGAATCTAAACTGCTCTATAAAAATTAATTCTTTATTAAAAAACACACTGGATGGGATTACCAGGAGATTAAATGCTGCAGAACGAAATCTGAAAGCACAATGATAGAAATTATCCAAAATAAAACCACAGGGGAAAAATCCAAAAAATTAAAAGGAACACAAAAAAGCAGTTAATCCAATTAAAAATGGGTAAAGGACTTGAACAGACATTTCTCCAAAGATGATCTATAAATGACCAACAAACCTGAAAAGATGCTCAATCTCACTAATCTTTAGGAAAATGCAAACCAAAATCTCAATGAGGTATCACCTCATACCACATTCACAGCAATGTGCATATGTTTATTTATTAACACTACTGAACTGTACACTTGAAAATGGTTACAATGCTAAATTTTACATTATGTGTTTTATACCACCAAAAAAAAAGGCATGTCACATAAATATATAAATGAACAAATGGAGGGGGAAAAATGAAACAAAGTTGTTTTTAGACATACAAAAACTGAAAGAATTCATCCCTAGTACAGGCATAACCCAGAGATACTGCAGGTTTGTTTCCAGACCACTGTAATAAAGGGAATATTGCAATAAAGCAAGTCACATGAATTTTCTGGTTTCCCAGTGCATATAAAAGTTCTGTTTACACTACACTGTAGTCTTTTAGGTGTGCAATAACACAATGTACATGCCTTAATTAAAAACAAATGTTGGGCTTCCCTGGTGGCGCAGTGGTTGAGAGTCTGCCTGCTAATGCAGGGGACACGGGTTTGTGCCCCGGTCCAGGAGGATCCCGCATGCCACGGAGCAGCTGGGCCCGTGAGCCATGGCCGCTGAGCCTGCGTGTCCAGAGCCTGTGCTCCGCAACGGGAGAGGCCACAACAGTGAGAGGCCCGCGTACCGCAAAAAAAAAAAACAAAAAAAAAACAAATGTTATTGGAAAAATGGCACCAGTAGACCTGCTCAACACAGGGTTGCCACATACCTTCAATTTGTAAAAAATGCAATATCTGCAAAGTGCAATAAAACATAGTGCAATAAAATGAGGTATGCCTGTGTATCCACAACTAAAAGAAATGTTAAAGGTTGTCTTTCAGACCTGAGCAAAGTGATACTTTAGGTAATATATATAAGATTTTTCTTATTAGTTAAATCTCTTTAAATAATAATAGACTGCTTTAACAAAAATAACAATGTATTTTATATATAAAAGTAAAATGTATGACAATAGCATAAAGGTTGGGATGAGAGAAATGGAAGAATATTACTTTAAGATTCTTATATTAAGATTTTTATACTATATGTGAAGTAGTATAATATCATTTGAAGGTAGACTGTGAAAAGTTAGAGATGTATGATATAAATCCTAGAACAACCAATAAAATAACAAAAATGTCATGCTAACATGCCATCAAAGGAGATGTAATAGATATAAAAATATAAAAGTAATTCAAAAGAAGGCATAAAAAGAGAAAAAGAGGACAAAGAACAGATGGGACAAATAGCAAGATAATATACTTATATCAAACCCTACCAAAAATCACATTAAAAGTACATGATCTAAATACCCTGATTAAAAGGAAGAGATTGTCAGATTTGACAAAAAGTCACAACCCAACTACATGCTGCTGACAAGAAACGCACTTTAAATATAAAGAAACAAATAGATTAAAAATACAAGAAATACAAAAGATATGCTAGCTCTAATTAAAAGAAGGTTGGAGTAGGTAGTATCAGACAGTGTAGATTTCAGAGAAAACAAAATATCAGAAATAAAAATCACTTCATAATTATGGAGTCAATTAATTGAGAAGACATAACAATCCCAAACAGTTATGTATCTAATAAGAGAACTTCAAAATGCATGAAACAAAGACTGATGGAACTTCAAGGAGATACAATAAATCCATAGTTACAGGCAGAGATTTTTAATACCCTCTCTCAATTATTGATAGAATAACTAGGCATAAAAATGGAAAAGATATGGACTTGATCAACATCATCAACCAACTTGACGTAATGGACACTTATAGAACACTCCACAACATTTATAGAATAGCAGAATACACATTTATAGAACAAGAGAATACACATTCTTCTATTGTAAGGTTATTGAACTTAGAACATTTACAAAGATAAATCATATTCTGGGCCATAAAACAAGTGTCAGTAAATTCAAAAGATTTCAAGACATACATAGTACAATAGAATTAAATTAGAAATCAATAACAGAAAGATCCTTGAAAGATCTCCAAATACTTGGAAATTAAATAACACACTGCTAAATAACCTATGACCAAAGAAGAAAAAAGGGGAAATTAGAAGGTATTTTGAACCAAATGAAAATGAATTTATTGAATGTGGCTAAAGAGTATTTAGTATGATATTTATAGCACTAAATGCCTATATGAGAAAAGAAGGAAGGTATCAAGTAAATGTCCTAATCTTCTACCTTAAGAAACTTAAAAAAGAGGAGGAAATTAAACCTAAAGTAAGCAGAAAAAAAATAATAAACATTGAAGCAGAAATCAATGAATTAGAAAACAGAATAAAAAATTAATGAAACCAAACGCTAGGACTTTGAGAAGATCAATAAAACTGATAAATCTTGAGCTTATCTAATCATGAAAAAAAGAGAGAGAAGATACAATTTTTAAGGTAAAAAATAAGAGAAATGAAACTACTACAGATTCTACAGATATTAAAAGGATAATAGAATACTAAGAATAATTTTATGCCAATAAATTAGACAACCTAGATGAAATGACAAATTTGTTGAAACAGACAAACTACTAAAGCCTCATCAAGAAAAAAATAAATAACCTGAATAGCCCTATTTCTACTATCAATGTTGAAACTGTTGTTAAGAACATTTCCACAGTGAAAAGTCCAGAAACAGGGAGAGTCACTGGCAAATTCTACCAAACAGTTAGGGAAGAAATAATGCCAATTCTATATAAACTTTTCCTCCCAAATACTTCCCAGCTCATTCTATGAGGCTAGCATTTCCCTGAAAACAAAACCTGTCAAAGATATTACAAGAAAAGTAAAAGCCAATATCTCCTAGAACATAGATGTAAATTCTAAACAAAATTTTTAGCAAGTCTTACCAAACAATACATTATAAATTTATTTATTTATTTATTTATTTTTGGCTGCATTGGGTCTTTGTTGCTGTGCGCGGGCTTTCTCTAATCGCCACAAGTGGAGGCTACTCTTCGTTGTGGTGCTCGGGCTTCTCACTGTGGCGGCTTCTCTTGTTGCGAAGCAACAAGGGATCTAGGAGCACAGGCTCTAGGCGGGCTTCAGTAGTTGTGGTGCGTGGGCTCAGTAGTTGTGGTTTGTGGGCTCTAGAGCACAGGCTCAGTAGTTGTGGCGCACGGGCTTAGTTGTTCCGCGGCATGTGGGATCTTCCCAGACCAGGGATGGAACCCATGTCCCCTGCCTTGGCAGGCGGATTTTTAACCACTGCACCATCAGGGAAGTCCCTCAAACAATACATTAAAAGGATAATACATTATTACCAAGTGGGGTGTAACCCCGGGAATGCAGGACTGATTTAACATTTGAAAATCAAACAATGTTATTCACCATATTAGCAAACTAGAAAAGAAAACCTATGATCATATCACTAGAGAGGAAAAAAAATTGACAAAATCCAACGTTCATTCCAGATAAAGATTCTCAACCAACTAGGAAGACAAGGGAACCTAAGAAAAAACTATAGCTAACATCATACTTGATGGTGAAAGACTAAATGCTTTCTCTCTAAAATCAGGATTGTCCACTCTCATCACTTCTATTCAACATTCTGGGGGTTCTAGCCGTGAAATCAGGCAAGACAGAGAAATAAAAGACATCCAGGTTTAAAGGAAGAAGCAAAACCGTTTTTGTTTAAAGATGACATGATTGCCATGTAAAAAAATCCAATGAATTAATAAGTGAGTACAAAGATCCATATCCAAAAATCAACTGTATATTTCCATATACTAGCAATGACAACAACAAAATCAGCAATTGAAAATTCTTTAAAATACCATTTACAATAGCTGCAAAAATATGAAATACTTCAGGATAGACCTGACAAAAAATGTGAAAGACCTATACACTGAAAACTATAACTGAGAAAAATTAAAGGAGAGCTAAATAAATGTTCCTGGGTTGGAAGACTCAATATCATTAAGATGTCAATTCTCCCCAAATTATCTATAGATTCAACACAATCCCACTCAAAATCCAAGAAGGTTCTTTGGTAGAAATTGACAAACATTTTAAAATTCATATGGAAATGCAAATGGCCTAAAATAGCCATGGCGACTCTGGGGAAAAATAAACTGGAGGGCTAACACTGCCTGATTTCAAGCATTATTATAAAACTATACCAATCAGAACAGCATGGTATTGGCATAAAGATAGACAAATAGATCAGTAAAACAGAAGAGAAAGTCCAGAAATAAACCCACACATATAAGTATAGCTCATTTTTTTTAACATCTTTACTGAGATATTATTTGCATACCATAAAGTTCACATGACCATAATGTAATTTGAGAACATTTTCATCATCCCCAAAAGAAACCTTGTACTCATTAACAGTCACCTTCCACCCACTCCCACATAGCCCTAGGCAAACACTAATTTTTCTGTCTCTATAGATTTGCCTGTTCTTGACATTTCATATAAATGGGATCATACAATATGCAGCCTTTCATGACTGGCTTCTTTCACTTAGCATAAGTCCATGTTGTAGCATGTACTGGTACTTCATTCCTTTTTGTTGCTGATACTCTACTGTATAGATATTATCTATATCTATACATTTCATTTATCTATTCATCAGTTTATGGACATTCGGGATGCTTCCACTTCCTGGCTATTTTGAATAATGCTGCTATGAACATTTGTGTAAGTTTGTGTGTGGACGTACATTTTTAGTTCTCTTGGGTATACACCCAAGAATGGAATTGCTGAGTCATATGGTAACTCTATGTTTAACTTTTTGAGAAATTGCTAAACTGTTTTCCAAAGTGATTGTACCGTTTTACATTCCCCACCAACAGTGTATGGGACTTCTAATTTTTAGACATCCTCATCAGCGCTTGTTATAATTTGTCTTTTTTATTGGAGCAATTCTTATGTGTGTGAAGTGGTATCTCATTGTGGTTTTGATTTGCACTTCCCAGTAACTAATGATGTTGCATATCTTTTCAAGTGCTTATTAGCCATTTATATATTTTCCTAGGAGAAATGTCTAGTTAAATCTTTTGTCTACCTTTTAATTGGGTTATCTTTTTATTATTGAGTTGTAAGAGTTCTTTTATATATTCTGACTACAAGTCTCTCATCAGATATATAATTTGCAAATAATTTCTCCCATTCTGTAGTTGTTTTTTCACTTTCTTGACGGTTTTTAATTTTGATGAAGTCCAACATCAATCTTCTCTTTTATTGTTTGCTGGACAACTAATTTTTGACAAATGCACGAAAGCAATGCAGTGGAGAAAGAATAACTTTTCAGCAAATGGATATCCACATACAAAAAAATAAACTTCAAACTATATGTGAAAATTAACTCAAACTGGATTGCAGACCTAAACGTAAAATCTACAATGATAATCTTTCTAGAAGAAAACAAAAAAGAAAACTTTTGTGACCTTGGGTTAGGCAATGATATCTTAAATATGATGCCAAAAGTACAACATATTTAGTCATTCAGGAAATGTAAACTAAAACCACAATGAGATGCCACTACATACCTATTCAAATGGCTAAAATGAAAAAGATTGACCATACCAAGTGTTGGTGATGATGTAAGGGAACTTGAACTCTTACAAGTTATATTACTCTTGCTGGTGGTAATATAAAGTGGTACAACTACTTTGGAAAGCCTTTGACAGTTTCTTTAAAAAATGAAATATATACCTACCATGATGATCCAGTCTACTCTCAGGTATTCACCCAAGAGAAAAGGTAACATATTTCCAAAGACTTGCACACGAATGTTCACTGCAGCTTTATTTGTAATAACCAAAAACTGGAAACAACTCAAATGTCCATCAAACTATGAATGGATAAACAAATTGCGGTATATCCATACAATGGAATACTATCTAGTAACAAAAAGGAATAAACTCTTGGTATCATAACAACAAGGACAAAATAATTACTCTGAATAAAAGGAGCTGGGCCCAAGAGTACATGTTGTATGACTCCAGAAAATGCAAACTAATCTATAGTGACACAAAGCAAACCAGTGGTTGCCTGGGGAAAAAGGGGGGTGGAGGGCAGGAAAGAGGTGCTACCTAAGGCATGAGGAAACTTTTGAGGATGATAGATATGTTCACTATCTTGACTATGATAGTCGTTGTGTGTGTGTGTGTGTGAGAGAGAGAAAACATCAAAGTTTACACTTTAATATGTGTAGTTTATTGAATATCAATTATGTTTATTTAAAAAAACACCTACTTGCAGAGAGGAAATGAGTTGCTCAGTGAGAAAATTGTCAGAAAACCTAATTTAAGAGCTTTTGTTAAGAAATATAATTAATTCAAGACTAGAACTTATAAATATACTCTGATAATGTCAGTTGCTAAAAATTACTTTGAAACAAATGAGCTATAGTTTTCTGAACAGTAGTGTGAGGTCAATTCATACTCACACCTCTTCAATAAAGCATGAACTGCTGAAAATTCTGGGCTTCTATCCATTTGTAGAAGGCTATTTGCTCCAGGGGAATTATGGGCTTCCTTTTACTTAGATTGACACAGGTATATACTAAAACCCAGGAAGCTGTCCTATAAAGGCTGAAAGATCAGGCACTGGAAAAGCACAAGAAACTTGTATTGTATGTGCAACTAAGTCCATCCAGATTATGACAGCTAATCTCTGGCCACCTCTAGCAGAGTGACAAGGCCACTTTGAACAAGGATTTTCTTATAACTGTTCTGCCACACTTGCTGTTCTTTCTTGAGCTACAACTGTAAGTCTAAGTTGAGTATTCCTCAAAGAGTATAGAACATAAATATAGCTTTTATGGTATGATTCAAACTCAAATGCAATATAAAGTTGTAATAGGGTAGAGGTAAGAAATCTCACTATTGCCACTTGGGCAGAGAGATAATGTTTTTATAACTAGCAAGGATCAAGATTTAAAGGCATATAAGGTTGTGTACTAGGAATGTGAGAAAGGTAATGTGGAGAAGAGCCACAAGACACATACCTCTTCCCAACTGACTTTTTTTTTTGGCTGTGCCACAAAGTATGAGAGATCTTAGTTCCCCGAACAGGGATCGAACCCATGCCCCCTGCAGTGGAAGCCTGGAGTCCTAACCACTGGACCACCAAGGAATTCCCCAAAATTGATTTTAAAATACATGTCGCTGTGCTCTCCACCTAGAGGGGTGGGATAGGGAGGGTGGGAGGGAGGGAGACGCAAGAGGGAAGAGATATGGGGACATATGTATATGTATAACTGATTCACTTCATTATAAAGCAGAAACTAACACACCATTGTAAAGCAATTATACTCCAATAAAGATGTAAATATATATATATATATATATAATGCATGAAATAAGAGAATAAAAGGAAGAGATTAAAAGAGTACAAAAGTTTAAAGATAAGCCTAAGATCATAGGTGCCCTTGGCTAAAGATCTTCTTATATAAAGATCTTATTCCAAAGAGAGCCAGTAAAAAAAGTAAATGTTTTTAGGACATTCATATTTGATTAGTTCAATAACTCTTCAGCTTGTGAAAAAGGCGAATGTGAAAAGATTTTTCTGTAGATAAGAAATTAAAGTGAGGTTTTCAATAGTGAAACAAATGGAGCCAAGTGAATGACAACAGAACAGCTTAGTTACTGGTATAATTCTCTATACCATTTATTCTCTATACCAGTAAACTAAGAGCTAAGGAACACATCAGCATTGTTTCTCAAATGTTGGTAACAGGACAATTACTAGAAATGATGGAATCAGCCCTTTCCCCCTTCTCCCCCATAGCTACTCCTCTCCTCACAGTCAAACATCTTAAGAGTTGTCTAGCTTTCTCTCTCTACTTCCTGATCTCCTCTCCCACTCCATTATGGCTTATTAAGACCCATCAATCACTCCACCGAAACAAGTCTCTCTAAGGTCAGTGGTGGCCTACAGGTTACTCCATCTAGCATTTACATGCTCAACAGGGGCAACATTGTACCCAAGGGCAGCAAAAATTGATTCAAGGGAGCAAAATATCTTAGATATTAAAATAGTTTGGGGCTCTCCAAAAAGTCATAGTACATAAGCAGAAATACACTACATCTAGGCATTCTCCATATCTTACACTATGCCTTCTTCCCAGGTGACTTTACGCATACCATCTGCTTCAGTTACCACCTACTACCACCTGTAACTCATTAAGCTACAGTTCCAGCATAGACCATTCTTCTGAGATTCAAACCTACTTAACTACCTGCCAGTTTGACATTCCACTTGAGTGTCTCAAAGGTATTTATCTGGGAAAAGAATCCGCAGCTTTGGTCAGATTCTCAGGTTAAGAACTACTGCCTTACAGTAGTTTCAGAAAGGATCATAAAAATAAAAAATGGCAAAAACCAACTAAAAAAGTTGATATAAACAATTATTCTATAAACAAGTTTATTCTTCTCGGATGTCTTTAAAGCTTCTTGCATAAATATACCTTTTAGCTGACACACAATAGAAACTAAACTAGGTTGGAAATCAACATGTCAACATATCGGTTTTTCCCAGGGCACTGACGTGAATACAATTATACTGGTTCTCTGGTTATGATAAAAGGTATTCTAAAACCAGTGTCAGACTTTCAGTAAAAGAGAGTAAGAATACAAAACACTGCAAATTGATTTGTAAACTTGCTACACTGGGTGTATGCCGAACTAAGCAACAAGTAGATGTCAATATTTACATTTTGAAGAGAATCCTGAAAAGAAAGTGATTATCACAGGCAAACTGCATTAAAAATATATTCTTATAATTACAATGACTCAAAAACTCTTGTTAGCTATCTTCCATATAAAGCCACACCACTAATCCTTTACAAAGTTAAACCAAGATAGAGACCTGGAACTAAAATCGAGGGCTATCTTTTTGGCTCTATGGGTTCATACTTCTTGAGCAATCACAGAAATTTGCCAACACTAACACTATCAAATAAAAGGAATTCTGCATCCAAGAATAAGAAATAGATTTATTTCAGGAGTTAGAAGAGGTGCTCTGTTAGGTGGTGGTGATGGGATGAATTGGGAGATTGGGATTGACATATATACACTAATAAGTATAAAATAGATAACTAGTAAGAACCTGCTGTATAAAAAATACAATAAAATAATATTCAAAAAAAAGAGGTGCTCTGTTAGAAAAATAACTTCTCAAGGAGATGAAAGAAAGCTTCCTCTTTGGTACAACATGATTAAGGTCTAATCTAGCACAGTCTAAATCTTTGCCTGCTGATCCTGTTTTTCTGTTCAACTTTTTTTCTCTGTCTCTCTGTTTCTTGATTCTGATAGTATTCTTCCTTAGTGATTTCTGAAATCATTACTAAAAATAATATTTCCTACTGGACACTCTACTTGGATTTCCTTTAAGAACTTCAAATCCAATATGCCCCAAACTAAACTTATCCTCTCCACCTCCACCTCCTTCCTGGAAAATGTTTCACAGTACCCCATTTACCTGGTGGCCTAAGCCATAAACCTGGGACTTATCCTTGAATTCTCCTCTGACAATATTTTATTAATTCTATCTCTTTCGCTCTTAAAACTGCCTCCTCCTCGCTGTCTTCCTGGCCCTGGCTTATAACTTATTGAAGTTACAGCCTTCAAAGTGCTTAGGTGATGGAGTCAAATAAATCTGGGACTGAATCCCAGTTCTGCCATTGCTAAGTGTGATTTAATCTTAGGCAAATTACTTAACCTCTCTGGGGCTCATTTTCTCATCTGTAAAATAAAAAGAATAATAAAATTTACCTCATACAGTTATTTAAGTAGGCAAATGAGCTAATGCCTCTAAAACATCCAACAGTATGTCTGGCATATTGTAAACACTCAATGAATGGTGGCCACCACTACCCTGCAGGACTGTATATCAATTAAATGATACAATAATCTATGTAAAGCATTTAACATGCAGTAAGGGCTTAATATTTAATAACCTTTAAAAATTAATTTCACTTCTCATCTTCTCTATAAGTATATTACTTCAATAATACCCTAACATCTAGTCTTAGCCATTTTATCTATTCCTCACAATGCCTCTAAATGGCTCCTGTTTTCAGGATAAAATCCAAATTCCTTCTCATGACATACGAAGTTCTTTATGATCTTTCCTCATTTTGAAGGTTTACTTCTTGCCATTCCTTTAGCTCCAATCACATCCAACTCAGAAGTGTCCTATTCTTTCATGAGTTACTGCTTTTACAATGCTATTCTTTTTGCCTAGAATTCCCATCTACTCTTTTCCCCAATCCAATTCCAATTTTGTCTCATACTACTTCTTCTAACCCTTCACAACTCAGCCCAGGAAGCCTTCCTTGTCCTGGAGAAAATGGACCGAGCACCAGCAGCAGCAGCCTTGGCGCATGTCCTGGCCCTGGGCAATTTATATCCCAGCCAGGCTTCCTGGGGGACTGACTTCTCTCTTTTTTGGGTGATTGAACAGCTCTGCCCCACGTGGGGCCTTTTTCACACTTGATTTCGAAACACAGTCTCCGTGCTCTCAGACATTCTTGTAATTTTTTCCTTCTAATGACATAAGAAGAACGATTTTATTTTACTGATATTTTACTTGATTTTTTACATTTATGGTGATGAAAGAAATTAGTTTGTAACATTGCTTTCTTGTAATACCCATGACAGGTTGGTATTAAGGTTATACTGTCTTCTATAATTATCTGGGAAGTATTCCCTGTTTTCCATTCTCTGGAATATTTTATATAAAACTTGGTATTATTTTTTCCCTTAAATATTTGGCAACTAACATCTATTGAGCATATACTACATGCCAGATTCTATACTAAGCTCATTTACTATGTTACCTCATTTAATCCTCACAGCAACTTTCTAAGGTATATATCATTATTATCCCTGTTTTATAGAGAAGAAACTGGGGCTTATAGAAGGTAACTTTCCCAAAGTCACAGAGCTGGTAGGCAGCAGAACTGGGACTTCAACACATGTATCCCCATGTTCTTAATCACTTGCTATACTGTCTTGTAATACTTAATATATGGTATTATGATTACCTATTCATTTATCTGCCTCCCCATTAGTCAGTGAAATCTATCTAGTAAGATCCTTGAAGGGTGGGATCATGTCTTCCATTTTTTGTACCTCTTACATCTAGCGTCATGTCTACCAATTAATAGATGCTCAATAAGTAGCTGCTAAGTGAATGAATGAAAACATATCATTTGATTCTTATAACAACTGGGTGAGGTAAAGTGGTTATTATCAATCCCGGTTCAGAAAGCAAGTATATGTTTACTTTAGAATGTTGCTAAAATGGCTTTTGTCTTTAAGTTAAAACATATAACCCCCATGCAAAGAAGGCATACATGATTTAGTTTCTTCAACAAGGCAAAAGCAAAAAATAAATTTTAATTACTTGCAAACTGTCAATGAAAACAGATTTAATGTTCTGATACCATCTGTAAGACAGAGACCTTCATATTTTTTCTGGGGTCAAGAGTATAAATCCAACAAGAAAAATATTATCTGGCGAGAAAATGGCAATAAAACAAAAGCCTTAAGCAGAAAAGCTTTCAAAGAAGGTCAGCAGTGTAGCTAAAGAAGAATTCCCCACCGACTATGCCATGTGGTAGGGATGTCATAAGACGATTTAAGTTAGACATAAAATACCCACAGCAGGGATGTCTTGGCTTCAGTTAAATGAACTGAAATTTCCATTCTGTCTTTTGCCTGATGAGTCTGTAAAAATGCTTATATATGGGCACCACAGAACTGAGATTTTTTTTGATGTAGATCAGATCATAATTATGGCAAAATAACTAGGTTATAGTAAGACAAATCTGGCCTAGATATAAGAATGAACGTCTGAGAGCCAATGACCTTATGTTCTGGAATTGTTATTTGGGAGATTATATCAATATAACTACAATCCTAAAGAATATTAAGAATAGAAAAGATCCTTGAAATACTTAAATGGAATTCTGCCTAAAGGATACCCTAGACAACCTCATGAGGATTCTTCCAAGCCTCTCTCTTCTAACCCCAATCCAAAATACACATACACACACACTTTTTTACTGCAGCAGTTTTTGTCAAGTTGCTTTTAGGACAAGAGTATTATAACATATCTCAAAGGGGAAAAAAATGTGAGAATAAAAACATACCAAAGGAACTATTAAACACCTCACAGGAAAACTATCCTCACCAGTGGACTGCCACATAAAAATTTCAGAAGTCTTTGTACTCTCTATAGCAAAATAAACAAGATATTCAGCAAGGGGTCCCTTACAATATAGGTATTGCTTAGGCTCCCTAAATCAAATATGCTAATGATAAAAAATTGAAATGTAGAAAGAATAGAAAAAAATGATTTACTTCCATCAGTGAAAGACAATTCTTTTTTTTTTAATTTATGTGTTTATTTTTGGCTGTGTTGGGTCCTCATTGCTGCGTGCAGGCTTTTCCCTAGTTGTGGCGAGCGGGGGCTACTCTTTGTTGTGGTGCACGGGCTTCTCATTGCGGTGGCTTCTCTTGTTGCGGAGCTCGGGCTCTAGGCGCATGGGCTTCAGTAGTTGTGGGACACGGGCTCAGTAGTTGTGGCTTGCGGGCTCTAGAGCACAGGCTTAGTAGTTGTGGCGCACGGGCTTAGTTGCTCCGTGGCATGTGGGATCTTCCTGGACCAGGGCTTGGACCCATGTCCCCTGCATTGGCAGGTGGATTCTCAACCACTGCACCACCAGGGAAGCCCAAAAGACAATTCTTTTTTTTTTTTTTTTTTTTTTTTGCGGTACGTGGGCCTCTCACTGTTGTGGCCTCTCCTGTTGCAGAGCACAGGCTCCAGATGCGCAGGCTCAGTGGCCATGGCTCACGGGCCCAGCCGCTCCGCAGCATGTGGGATCTTCCCGGACCGGGGCATGAACCCGTGTCCCCTGCATCGGCAGGCAGACTCTCAACCACTGCGCCACCAGGGAAGCCCCCAAAAGATAATTCTTAAACATCTTGGATTGTTTACTTTAGTCATTTTGTTCATCATCATTGTTTTTGCAAAAAGCTTTGTTTCCATTAAGTCCATGGCCTGGGAACATTTCAGGGGTGGTTAAGAAGCTGCCCTGGGGAAGGAGACACAGGTTCAGGCAGAAGCCCCAAGGACAGGGGCCTGCAGCAGTGCCCGTCATAGGCCACTGGGTCTTCTTATTTTACTTGGAATTTTTTTTTTTTTTTTTTTTTTTTTTGCGGTACGCGGGCCTCTCACCGCTGTGACCTCTCCCGTTGCGGAGCACAGGCTCTGGACGCGCAGTCTCAGCAGCCATGGCTCACGGGCCCAGCCGCTCCGCGGCACGTGGTATCCTCCCAGACCGGGGCACGAACCCGCGTCCCCTGCATCGGCAGGCGGACTCTCAACCACTGCGCCACCAGGGAAGCCCCAACTTGGAATTTTTACATTTATGTTCATGGGAGAAATTAGTCTGTAAGTGTTGATTTCTTGTAACGTCCTTGTCAGGCTGGTACTAAGATTACACTGGCCTCTACAATTATTTGGGAGGTATTCTCTGTTTTCCATTCTCTAGAATAGTTTATGTAAAACCTGGTGTTATTTTTTTCCCTTAAATATTTGGGATCCCCTAATGAAGACATCTGAGCCTGGACCTGAACTTGAATTTTTCTTTTAGGTAAGATTTTTTTTTTCAGTAAGTGATTTAATTCCTTTACGTGATATGGGTTTACTCATATTTCTATTCCTTCTTGCATCCATTTTCAGTTTTTTTATTTTTACAGGAGTTTGTCTATTTCATCAAAGTGATCAAATTTTTTAGTGTAAAGTTGTTCATAATGTCCTCTTATTAACATTTAATGTTTCTACGCTCTGTAGTAATGGCTCCGTTTTCATTCCTAATACTGGTAAATGATGCCTTCTCTCATTTTGTTTCACTGATTAGTAAAAGAGGTATGTCCCCAGCAAAACTAAATTTTCAAAGAACCAATTTTTGGCTTTGCTGATTTTCTCCATTGTACATTTGTTTTCTATTTCATTGATTTCTATTCTTTCTGACTTCTTTCTTCCGGTTTGATTTGCTATTTTTTCCTAGCTTCTTAGGAGAGAGCAAACTATAATGTTGATTTTTCATCCTTTTCACTTTTTCTGATAATTGCAGTTGAGGCTGCAATGTATCCTCTAAGCACTGCTTTAGCTGCATCTGAGAAGTTTTGATATGTTTTATTTTCATTCTTATTCCCTTCAAAGTACTTCCTAATTTCCACTACAATTTTATCTTTGAAAATGTACTTCTTACTAATTTATAGCCTAATATTGCTATAGAGAACATACTCTAGAAGATAACCCAGGATGTGATCAATTTTGGTAAATGCCATGGACGCTTGAAAATATATTGTCTCTGTTTGGTGTTTTTATGAATGTTTTCATTTTTCTTAAGGAAATATCTAGCAGTAGAGCGGCTGGGTCATAGCGTAGGTGTATGTTTAACTATGTAAAAATACTAAACAGTTTTCTAAAGTAGCTGTGCTCTTCTCCTCTTTCACTTTAAATACATGAGTTACAGTTAATCTACACCCTTGCCACTATTTGGTACTGTTAAGTTGGGTCTTGTTTGTTTGTTTGTTTAAGCTATTCTAGTGAGTATGAAGTGGTATCTCATTGTGCATGGAGTGCATTTATTTATTTATTTATTTATGGCAGTGTCGGGTCTTCGTTTCTGTGTGAGGGCTTTCTCTAGTTGCGGCAAGCAGGGGCCACTCTTCATCGCGGTGCCTGGGTCTTTCACTGTCGCGGCCTCTCTTGTTGTGGGGCACAGGCTCCAGACGCACAGGCTCAGTAGTTGTGGCTCACGGGCCTAGTTGCTCTGTGGCATGTGGGATCTTCCTAGACCAGGGCTCAAACCCGTGTCCCCTGCATTGGCAGGCAGATTCTCAACCACTGCGCCACCAGGGAAGGCCTGGACTGCATATTTTAAGACCATATTTTTTCAATTTAAGACTATCTATTTTTTTCTATTTTAAAGATTTCAGTTCTCTGGTGAAATTCTCCACATTTTCATCTGTTTTCTCCATCTTTTCCTCCATTTACATAAAGATATTAATCAAGTGTTTTAAAGTCCTTGTATGGTAACACCAGTATCTGTGGCATCTGTGAGCCTGCTTCTGTTGGCTTTTGGTTATCTGGTCCTATCTCTTGACATGCCTAGAAAATTTTGACTGAATAATATTGTTTTAAAATTTTTTACAGGCTCCAAATTATGTTATCTATGACCAGAAAGAGTTTACCCTTTTCTCTGCTAGGCAGAGAGTGCAGCGTTCATCAATTTTATCCAATCAAAACACTTAAGCAGAAGCAAGAACTACAGTCTTGCAGCCTGTGGAACAAAAACCACATTCACAGAAAGACAGACAAAATGAAAAGGCAGAGGGCTATGTAACAGATGAAGGAACAAGATAAAACCTCAGAAAAACAATTAAATGAAGTGGAGATAGGCAAACTTCCAGAAAAAGAACTCAGAATAATGATAGTGAAGATGATCCAGGACCTTGGAAAAAGAATGGAGGCAAACAAAGATCGAGAAGATGCAAGAAATGTTTAACAAAGACCTAGAAGAATTAAAGAACAAACACCTAGAAGAATTAAAGTGCACACAGAACATTCTCCAGGATAGACCACATCTTGGGTCACAAATCAAGCCTCAGTAAATTTAAGAAAACTGAAATTATATCAAGCATCTTTTCTGAACCATGAAGCTATGAGATTAGAAATCAATTATGGGGAAAAAAATGTAAAAAACACAAACACATGGAGGATAAACAACACATTACTAAATAACCAAGAGATCACTTAAGAAATCAAAGAGGAAATCAAAAAAAACCTAGAGACAAATGACAATGAAAACATGACGATCCAAAACTTATGGGATGCAGCAAAAGCAGTTCTAAAAGGGAAGTTTATAGCAATACAATCCTACCTCAAGAAACAATCTCAAATAAACAATCTAACCTTACACCTAAAGGAACTAGAGAAAGAAGAGCAAACAAAACCCAAAGTTAGTAGAAGGAAAGAAATCATCAAGATCAGAGCAGAAATAAATGAAATAGAAACAAAGAAAACAATAGCAAAGATCAATAAAACTAAAAGCTGGTTCTTTGAGAAGATAAACAAAATTGATAAACCTTTAGCCAGACTCCTCAAGAAAAAGAGGGAAAGGACTCAAATCAATAAAATTACACATGAAAAAGAAGACGTTACAATGGACACTGCAGAAATACAAAGCATCATAAGAGACTACTACAAGCAACTCTATGTCAATAAAATGGACAACCTGGAAGAAATGGACAAATTCTTAGAAAGGTATAAATTTCCAAGACTGAACCAGGAAGAAATAGAACATATGAACAGACCAATCACAAGTAATGAAATGGAAACTGTGATTAAAAATCTTCCAACAAACAGAAGTCCAGGACCAGATGGCTTCACAGGTGAATTCTATCAAACATTTAGAGAAGAGCTAACACCCACCCTTCTCAAACTCTTCCAAAAAGTTGCAGAGGAAGGAACACTCCCAAACTCATTCTACAAGGCCACCATCACCCTGATACCAAAACCAGACAAAGATACTACAAAAAAAAAATTACAGACCAATATCACTGATGAATATAGATGTAAAAGTCCTCAACAAAATACTAGCAAACAGAATCCAACAACACATTAAAAGGATCATACACCATGATCAAGTGGGATTTATCCCAGGGATGCAAGGATTCTTCAATATATGCAAATCAATGAATGTGATACACCACACTAACAAATTGAATAATAAAAACCATATGATCATCTCAATAGATGCAGAAAAAGCTCTTGACAAAATTCAACACCCATTCATGATAAAAACTCTCCAGAAAGTGGGCATAGAGGGAAACTACTTCAACATAATAAAGGCCATATATGACAAACTCACAGCAAACATCATTCTCAATGGTGAAAAACTGAAAGTATTTTCTCTAAGATCAGGAACAAGACAAGTATGTCCACTCTTGCCACTCTTATTCAACATAGTTTTGGAAGTACTAGCCACTGCAATCAGAGAAGAAAAAGAAATAAAAGGAATACAAATTGGAAAAGAAGAAGTAAAACTGTCATTGTTTGCAGATGACATGACACTATACATAGATAATCCTAAAAATGCCACCAGAAAACTACCAGGGCTAATCAATGAATTTGGTAAAGTTGCATGATACAAAATTAATGCACAGAAATCTCATGCATTCCTATACACTAACAATGAAAGATCAGAAAGAGAAATTAAGGAAACAATCCCATTCACCATTGCAAAAAAAGAATAAAATACCTTGGAGTAAACCTACCTAAGGAGGTAAAAGACCTGCACTCAGAAAACTATAAGACACTGACGAAAGCAATCAAAGATGACACAGATGGAGCGATATACCATGTTCTTGGATTGGAAGAATCAACATTGTGGAAATGACCATACTACCCAAAGCAATCTACAGATTCTATGCAATCCCTATCAAACTACCAATGGCAGTTTTTACAGAACTAGAACAAAAAAATCTTAAAATTTGTATGGAGACACAAAAGACCCCAAATAGCCAAAGCAATCTTGAGGGGAAAAAATGGAGCTGGAGGAATCAGACTCCCTGACTTCAGACTATACTACAAAGCTACAGTAATCAAGACAATATGGTACTGGCACAAAAACAGAAATATAGATCAATGGAACAGGATAGAATGTCCAGAGGTAAACCCACGCCCCTATGGTCAACTAATATATGACAAAGGAGGCAAGGATACACAATGGGGAAAAGACAGTCTCTTCAATAAGTGGTGCTGGGAAAACTGGAGAGCTACATGCAAAAGAATGAAATTAGAACACTCTCTAACACCATACACAAAAATAAACTCAAAATGGATTAAAGACCAAATGTAAGACTGGACACTATAAAACTCTTAGAGGAAAACATAGGAAGATCACTCTCTGACATAAATCACAGCAAGATCTTTTTTAACCCACCTCCTAGAGTAATGGAAAAAAAACAAAAGTAAACAAATGGGACCTAATGAAACTTAAAAGCTTTTGCACAGCAAAGGAAACCATAAACAAGACAAAAAGAGAACCCTCAGAATGGGAGAAAATGTTTACAACCAAATCAGACAAAGGATTAATCTCCAAAATATATAAACAGCTCATGCAGGTCAATATTAAAAAAACAAACAACCTAATCAAAAAATGAGCAGAAGACCTAAATAGACATTTCTCCAAAGAAGACATACAGATGGCCAACGGGCACATGAAAAGCTGCTCAACATCACTAATTATTAGAGAAATGCAAATCAAAACTACAGTGAGGTATCACCTCACACCAGACAGAATGGACATCATCAGAAAATCTACAAACAACAAATGCTGGAGAGGGTGTGGAGAAAAGGGAACCCTCTTGCACTGTTGGTGGGAATGTAAATTGATACAGCCACTATGAATAACAGTATGGAGGTTCCTTAAAAAACTAAAAATAGAATTACCATATGACCCAGGAATCCCACTACTGGGCTTATACCCAGAGAAAACCATAATTCAAAAAGACACATGTGGGCCTCCCTGGTGGCGCAGTGGTTGAGAGTCCGCCTGCCGATGCAGGGGATACGGGTTCGTGCCCCGGTCTGGGAGGATCCCATATGCCGCGGAGCGGCTGGGCCCGTGAGCCATGGCCGCTGGGCCTGCGCATCCGGAGCCTGTGCTCCGCAACGGGAGAGGTCACAACAGTGAGAGGCCCGCATACCGCAAAAAGAAAAAAAAAAAAAAAAAAAAAAAAAAAAAAAAAGACACATGCACCCAGTGTTTGCTGCAGCGCTATTTACAATAGCCAGGTCATGGAAGCAACCGAAATGCCCATCGACAGATGAATGGATAAAGAAGATGTGGTACATATATACAATGGAATATTACTCAGCCATAAAAAGGAACAAAATTGGGTCATTTGTAGAGACATGGATGGACCTAGAGACTGTCATACAGAGTGAAGTAAGTCAGAAAGAGAAAAACAAATATCGTATATTAACGCATATATGTGGAATCTAGAAAAATGGTACAGATGAACCAGTTTGCAAAGCAGAAACAGAGACACAGACATAGAGAACAAACGTATGGACACCAGGGGGGAAAGTGGGGAGTGGGGGGATGAACTGGGAGATTGGGATTGACATGTATACACTGATGTGTATAAAATAGATAACTAATAAGAACCCGCTGTATAAAAAAATAAATAAAATAAAATTCAAAAATTCCAAAAAATTTCAAAAAAAAAAAAAGAAGTTCATCCACATGAAGAAGTTCATCCACATGAAGAACTGTGCCAAAGGTTACACAGCCAATAGGTAGCAAATTCAAACCTAAGACTATTTGATTCTAAACTTGTGCTATGAACCACTATCCTGCCACATATGCAAATTGCATATCCTCAGCATTCAGTACAGTGCCTGCCAAGTGGTAGGCTTTAACATTCAACAAACATTTGTTTTATTGTTGAAACAATAAAACAAGATAATATATGAACAACATAATATATGAAAGCCCTTGTAAATTATAAAACTCTGCATGAATACTATCATTTCCTTCCACCCTGACTCAGTTTTTGTTGATTTTTCTACTTCACCATCCTTATCCACTTCCCCAGTAAACACACATTTATCCATCTAGGCCCAAGTGAAATGTAATAATTTCTTTAACTCTCCATATGAAATCAGTAATCCCTCTTCTTCTGTGCTCTCAGGGACTCTGTACTTACTTCTGTTATAATAATTATATAACCCATTTGCATACAATTCTTCCCCCATCCACCCTAGATTATGAATTTTTCAAGAAAAGAAACCACATTTTATTTATCTTTGTATTGCTTGTGCCTAGGACAGTGTCAGGATATGAAAGATGCCAAATTCATATCTGCTGAATAAATGCAGAATCACTCTCAGACCCAGATAAGAGGGTAGGTCCTTGCCTTGGAACTCATATTTTTTTCCTAGCTTTATTGAGATATAATTGACAAAAAACACTGTGTAACTTTAAGGTATACAATGTATACCAATAATTTTAGATAGCTAGATAGACAGACAGAAAGATAGATGAGAACATACAAGATCTAGTCTCTTAGCAAATGTCAAGTATATAATACAGTATTGTTAACTATAGTTACCATGCTGTACATTATTAGATCCCAGGACGTATTAATCTTATAACTAAAAGTTTGTACCTTTTGACCAACATCTCATTTCCCCCAACCCACCAAGTCCTGGCAACCACCAATCTATTCTCTGTTTCTATAAGTTCAACTTTTTAAGATTTAACATGTGAGGTCATAAAGTAGTTGTCTTTCTTTATCTGACTTATTTCACTTAGTATAATGCCCTCAAGTTTCATTCATGCTGTCACAAATGGCAGGATTTCCTTCTTTTCCATGGTTGAATAATATTGTTATATTTGCACCACATTATTTTTATCCATTCACTTGTTAATGGACACTTAGGCAGCTTCCATGTCTTGGCTATTGTGAATAATACTGCAATGAACATAGGAGTGCACATATTTATTTGAGATAGTGATTTAATTTCCTTTGGATATATACCCAAAAGTAGAATTGCTGGATCATATGGTAGTTCTACTTTTAATTTTTTGAGGAACCTCTATACTGTCTTCCATAATGTCTATACCAATTTATATTCCTACCAAGCATGCACAAGTGTTCCCTTTTCTCCACATCCTTGCCAGCCCTTATCTCTTGTCTTTTTGATAAAAGCCATTCAAATAGGTGTGGTATCTCATTATGGCTTTGATTTGCATTTCCATGATGATTAGTAATGTTGAGCACTTTTTCACGTACCTGTTGGCCATTTTTCTGTTTTCTTGGAAAAAATGTCTATTCAGGTCCTTTGCGCATTTAAAAATTTTTTTTTCTATTGGGTTGAGTGAGTTCATTATATATGTTGGATATGAACACTTACCGGTTACACGGTTTGCAAATATTTTCTCTCATTTCATACAATGCCCTTTCACTTTGTTGTGAAGAAGCTTTTTAGTCTGATGTAGTCTCACTAGAATCTTTTTGCTTTTGTTGCTTGTGCTTATTGTATCATATTCAAAAAATCATTATTAAGACTAATGTCAAGGAGGTTACCTCTGTGCTTTCTTCTAGGAGTTTTACAGTTTCAGGTCTTAAGTTCAAGTTTTTAATCCATTTTGAGTTGATTTTTGATAGTGTAAGATAGGGGTCCAGTTTAATTCTTTTGCATGCTGCTGTCCAGTTTTCCCAACACCATTTATTGACAAGACTATCCTTTCTCCATTGCATATTCTTGGCTCTCTCATCACAAATTAATTGATTTATTTCTGGACTCTTTATTCTGTCCCGTGATATATGTATCTGTTTTTATGTCAATACCACACTGTTTTGATTACTATAGCTTTTTCATATAGTCTAAAATCAGGACGTGTGATGTCTCCAGCTTTGTGCTCCTTTCTCAACATTGCTTTGGCTATTCAGGGTCTTTTGTGGTTTTATTTGGATTTTAGGATTGTTTGTCTATTTCTGTCATTGGAATTTTGATAGGGACTGCATTATATCTGTGGATTGCTTTGGGTAGTATGGATATTTTTAACAATACTAATTCTTCCAATCCATGGGCATGAAATAGCTTTCCATTTAATTGTGTCTTCTTCAATTTCTTTCAACAATGTCTTATAGTTTTCAGGGTACAGATCTTTCACCTCCTTGGTTAAATTTACTCCTAAGCATTTTATTCTTTTTGATGTTATGGTAAATAGGATTGTTTTCTCAATTTCTGTTTTCAATAGTTCATTGTTAATATATGGAAACACAACTGATTTTTGTAAATTGATTTTGTATCCTGCAACTTTACTGAATTCATTTAGTTCTAACAGATTTTTGGTGGAGTCTAAGGGTTTTCTGTATATAATAGCATGTCATCTGTAAATAGTCACACTTTTAATTCTTCCTTTCCAAGTTAATGTTTTTATTTATTTTTCTTGACTAACTGCTCAGGCTAGGACTTCCTGTACTATGTTGAATAAAAGTGGCAAGAATAGTCATTTTTGTCTTGTTCCTGATCCTAAAGGAAAAGCTTTCAGCTTTTCACCATGGAGTATGATGTTAGCTATGGACTTGTCATATATGGTCTTTATTATGTCAAGGTACGTTCCCTCTATATCAACTTTGTTGAGAGTTTTTATCATGAATGGATGTTGAATTTTGCCAAGTGCTTTTTCTGCATCTACTGAGACAATCACATGATTTTTATCTTTCATTATGTTAATATGGTGTATCACACTGATTGATTTGTGGATTTGAACCATCCTTGCATCCCTAGAATAAATTCCACTTGATCCTGGTGTGTGGTCCTTTTAATGTATTGTTGGATTCAATTTGCTAATACTTTGTTGAAACTTTCTGCATCTACATTCATCAAGGATAGTAGCCTGTAATTTTCTTTTCTTGTAGTGTCCTTGTCTGGTTTTGATATCAGGATAATGCTGGCCTCATAATAAGTTTGGAAGTGTTCCCTCCTCTTCTATTTTTTGGAAGTTTGAGAAGGATCAGTGTTAATTCCTCTTTAAACGTTTGGTAGAATTCCCAGTGAAGCTGTCTGCTCCTCCACTGTTGTTGGGAGGTTTTTGATTACTAATTCAATCTCCCTACTTGCAATTGGTCTGTTTAGATTTTCTATTTCTCCATAATCCAGTCTTGATAGGTTGTATGTTTCTAGAAATGTATCCATTTTTCTTAGGTTGTCCAATTTGTTGGCATATAATTGTAAATGGTAGTCTCTTATAAACCTTTGTGTTTCTGTGGTGTCAGTTGTAATGAGTCCTCTTTCATTTATAATATTATGAGTTCTTTTTTTCTTGGTTAATCTAGCGAAGGATTTTCAATTTTGTCTTATCTTTTCAAAAAGCAATTCTTAGTTTTGTTGATCATTTCTATTTTTTCCCTATTCTTTATTTCTGCTCTGATCGTTATTTCCTTCCTTCTATTAATTTTGAGCTTAGTTTGCTCTTCTTTTTCCAGTTCCTTCAGGTGGAAGGTTCGGTTGTTTATTTGAGATCTTTTCTCTTTATAGCTAAAAACTTTCCTCTTAGAAATGCTTTTGCCATATCCCATAATATCACAAGATTTTTTTTATTTCCCTTTTGATTTCTTCTTTGGTCCACTGGTTGTTCAGGAGTGTGTTGTTTAAATTCCATGTATTTGTGAATTTTCCAATTTTCCTCCTGTTATTGATTTCTAGTTTCACACTATTGTGTTTGGAAAAGATGCTTGATATAATTTCAATCTTCTTGATTTGTTAAGATTTGTTTTGTAGGCTAACATATGATCTCTCCTGGAGAATGTTCTGTTTGTTCTTGAAGAGAATGTGTTTTCTGCTGCTGTTGGTTAAAATGTTCTGTATATGTGTGTATAGATCCATTTGGTCTATAGTGTTACTCAAAAGTGCTGTTTCCTTATTGATTTTCTTTCTGTATGATCTATCCATTGTTGAGAGGGGGGTATTAAAGTCTCCTACTTTTACTGTATTGTTTATTTCTCCCTTCAGTTCTATTAATATCTGCTTTATATTTAGATGCTCCGATGTTGGATATTTACAATCGTTATGTCATCTTCATGAATTGATCTTTTTATCATATATAGTGACTTCTTTGTCTATTGTGACCCTTCTTTTTAAACTTAGTTTATTTTTTCTGATACAAGGATAGGTATCCCTGCTCTCTTTTTGTGAGCATTTGCATGGAATATCTTTTTCCATCCCTCGACTTCCAGCCTATGTGTGTCCTTAAAGTTAAAGTGAGTCTCTTACAGGCATCATTTCCCTTTTAAGACAGTGTGGTATTGGCAAAAGAATAGACAAATAGGTAAATGGCACAGAACAGAGAGCCCAGAAATAGACCCTCACAAATACACTTTAACTGTTCTTTGACAAAGAAGCAAAGGCAATATAATGAGACAAAGATAGCCTTTTCAACAAATGGTATAGGAACAACTGAATATCTGTGTGAAAATAAAAAAGGAATACAGACACAGACCTTATACCCCTTACAAAAGTTAACTCAAAGTGTATCATAAAGCTAAATGTAAAACACAAAACTACAAAATTCCTAGAAGATAACACAAAAGAAAATATAGGTGACTTTGGGTACGGCAATGACTTTTTAGATATAATATCAAAGGCATGATCTATGAAAAAAATAATTATAAGCTGGATTTCATTAAAATTAAAAACATCTCCTCTCCAAAAGACAATGTCATGAGAATGAGAATTCAAGCCACAGACTAGGAGGAATTATTTGCAAAAGACACATCTGATAAAATACTATTATCCAAAATATACAAAGAATCCTTAAAACTTAAGAATAAGAAAACAAATAGCCCAATTTAAAAATGGGCCAAAGACCTGAACAGGCACTTCACCAAAGATGATATACAGATGGCTAGTAAGCATATGAAAAGATGCTCCTCATCATATGTCATCAGGGAAATGCAATTTAAAACAACGAGATAACACACACTCCTATTACAATGGCCAAAATCCAAAACGCCGACAGCATCAAATGCTGACAAGGATGTGGAGCAACAGGAACTCTCATTCATTGCTGATGGATTGCAAAGTGGTACAGTCATTTTGGAAGAAAGTTTGATAGTTTCTTAGAAAAGTGAACATCCTCTTACCATACAATCCAGCAAATGTACTCCTCAATATTTACCCAAATGAGTTGAAAATTTATGCCCACACAAAACCTGCACATGGATGCTTATAGTAGCTTTATTTGTAACTGCCAAATCTTGGAAGAAACCAAGATATCCTTCAGTAGGTGCATGAATAAATAAACTGTAGTACATCCAGATTTTAGAATATTATTCAGCACTAAAAAGAAATGAATTATCAAGCCATGAAAAGGAATTTGAGCAATCTTAAATGCATAATACTAAGGAGAAACAGTCAATCTGAACAGGCTACATACCATATGATTCCAGCTACATGATATTCTGAAAATACTGGGTTGGCCAAAAAGTGCCTTTGGTTTTTAAGTAAAAATAAAAGACATATTTTTTTCATTTTCACCAAGAAGTTTATTGACTAATGTATTCACCCTTTTGTTCCACTACCTTCTGCCATTTTTCAGGCAACTTCATAATTCCATCTTCCCAAAACTTTTTACCTTTTTAAGCAAAGAACTGTTCCAGGTGCCTTTTACAGCTTCCAGGGAATTGAGAATCTTTCCATTAAGAAAACTTTATAAAGACCAAAATAAATGGAAATCCGAAGGTGCAGTGTCTGGTGAATGTGGCGGGTGAATCAGAAGTTCCCAGCCAAGCTGTAATAGTTTTTGCCTGGTCATCAAAGAAACACAAGGTCTTGCATTATGCTGATGGAAGATTATGCGTTTTCTGTTGACTAATTCTGGATTCTTTTCATCGAGTGCTTCTTTCAGTTGGTCTAACTGGGAGCAATACTTGTTGGAATTAGTCGTTTGGTTTTCCAGAAGGAGATCATAATAGAGGACTCCTTTCCGATCCCACCACATATACAACATCACCTTCTTTGGATGAAGACTGGCCTTTGTTGTGGTTGTTGGTGGTTCATTTCTCTTGCCCCACGATCTCTTCCATTCCACACTAGTGTACAGTATCCACTTTTCATCACCCCTCACAATTTGTTTTCAAAACGGAACGTTTTCATTACGTTTAAGTAGAGAATCGCATGCGGAAATATGGTCAAGAAGGTTTTCTTCGCTTAACTTATGTGGAACCCAAACATCAAAGCGATTAACATAACCAAGCTGGTGCAAATGATTTTCAGCACTTGATTTGGATATTTTGAGTATGTCGGCTATCTCCTGTGTGGTATAATGTTGATTATTCTCAATTCATGTCTCGACTTGATCGCTATCAACTTCAACTGGTCTATCTGACCATGGAGCATCATCCAGCGAGAAATCTCCAGCACAAAACTTTGCAGACCATTTTTGACATGTTCGATCAGTCACAGCACCTTCTCTATATACTGCACAAATCTTTCTTTGCATTTTGGTTGTGTATTTACCTTTCTTGAAATAATAAAGCATAATATGCCAAAAATGGTTTTTTTCTTTCATCTTCAATATTAAAATGGCTACACAAAAAATTCACCAATTTTGATAAGTCTTTTTTTAAATGCACGCTGATATGACAGCTGTCACATACAGTCTAACATACTTATTTTGAATGAAGTTAAAGACAACTAAGTGCTACTAGAGCCATCTTACAGAAAAACCAAATGAACCTTTTGGCCAACCCAAGAGCAAAACAATAGAGCCAGTAACAAGATCCGTGGTTGCCATAGGCTGGGGGAAGGGAGAGATGAATATACAGAGCACAGAACATTTTTAGGGCAATAGAACTATTCTGTGTGATACTACATTTGTAGATACATGTCATTATACATTTGTCAAAACCTATAATAATGTACAACACAGAGAGTGAAGCCTAATGTAAAATATAGATTATGATATGTCAATGTAGGTTTATGAGTTGTAACAAATGTATCACTGTGGTACAGGATATTGACAGTGAAGGAAGCAGTCCATGTGTAGGGGCAGGGAGTAAATGGGAACTTTCTGTACTTTCTGCTTAATTTTGCTATGAACCTAAAACTATTCCCCAAAAAAAGTCTATTAAAAAAACATAGGGCTTCCCTGGTGGCGCAGTGGTTGAGAGTCCACCTGCCGATGCAGGGGACATGGGTTCGTGCCCCGGTCTGGGAAGATCCCACATGCCGCGGAGCGGCTGGGCCCGTGAGCCATGGCCGCTGAGCCTGCGCGTCCGGAGCCTGTGCTCCGCAACGGGAGAGGCCACAACAGTGAGAGGCCCACGTACCGCAAAAAAAAAAACCAAAACAACATAGCTCTTAACCATCTTTCAATACTACGACCCAGATCAAAAATAGTTGTTTCCACTACGGATAAGAAGGTAAAACCACTGCTTGATTTCTAAAACCTAGCTTCCAAAATCATCTTAACTGGTAATTTAAGGCTCACAATGAGGATCAAAGAACTTACTTTTCAATTTTCTTCCTTTCTTCTTTTTGCCTTTGTTGTTCTTTCACTTGTTCTCTTTCAATATCCATGAAAAGTCGTCTATATCTCAGGTACTGCTTTTGACGCTAAAGAAAAGAATTTAAAATTGTTAAGATTCCGCTCTCAGAGGACTTTCCAAGAAAGGAAAATATCCTTGTGCCATAAACAAGAAAACTATATGACACAAAAGTCACAGGGACTTAAGTCCTTAATTTCCTTCTATTTATGGTGACTCAGGATAATATCACATATAGCAAGAGATTTATATTTTCAAGCACATAACTATGAGATGTAACAGACAAATCAGAGAAAGAAGTACTAATTTAGTTTGCACTTAGCATGGTCAGTTGTCAATTGCCCTTGAGGAAATGATTATATTTAATATAAGATACATACTATATTTACTCTGTGTTCCCAAGTATTAAGTACCACAGAAGCAGAGCCAAAGAAAGAATGTAAGAGGTATTTTATAACAGAACAACGTCACTTTAACTTTTCAAAATTAAAACCACACTACAAAACCACACTCTAAGCATAGCCTAATATGGTGGGGAGGAGGGAGGGAAGACTGAGGAATATCTGAGCATCATACTTTTAAAGGGAACAAGTATAATAAAAGCAAATGCTGGGGCTTCCCTGGTGGCACAGTGGTTAAGAATCTGCCTGCCAATGCAGGGTACATGGGTTCGAGCCCTGGTCCGGGAAGATCCCACATGCCGCGGAGCAACTAAGCCTGTGCACCACAACTACTGAGTCTGCACTCTAGAGCCCGTGAGCCACAACTACTGAGCCCATGTGCCACAACTACTGAAGTGCACATGCCTAGAGCCCATGCTCCACAACAAGAGAAGCCACCACAATGAGAAACCCGCACACTGCAAGGAAGAGCAGCCCCTGCTCGCCACAGCTAGAGAAAGCCCGCATGCAACAAAGACCCAACGAAGCCAAATATAAATAAATAAATAATTAAAAAAAAAAAAAGCAAATGCTACTACCCTGTATGTGATCTGTTCATACTTCCAAATTTATATATTCTCTTTTTAAGGGCACAAGCTACTCAAAGAGCACTAGTATACACACAGACATGTTTTTGTCCTTAGAGTAGCTTGTGTCTTTTTGGTAAAAATTATTAAAACTATAATAACAGTTCTCAATATTGAGGATACATCACAATCATCTGTGGTGTTTTTTTAAAACACAGATGCCCCAAAACTACCTAAGATACTGATTCAGTACATCTGCTTTGGGTCCAGGCATTTGTATTTGGAAAAAAGCTCCATGTCTGATTCTGGTGCATGGCCAGTGTTAAAAACTGTTCATTTAAACTAACTTTAGATTGAAAAGGAAAAAAAGGAAGTCACAAATTAAAACTCATCCTTAAATTAGCTATTATGGCAAATATACACTAACTGAAGAAACTCACTAGGATCACCTCTCTGATTTCACATCAAGGTACCCTAAATCCTAGAAGCTTAGAAGAGAAGTTCAACATATTAAAATGAGTCAAGCAACTTTTGTGCCTTTATCTATGGAATTTGTAGTACTAGCTCTTAATGTGTTAGGACACAACAAATTGTTTCCAATCTCACATATACTATTATAGTAGAAACACTGATGTCCAAAAGCCATTATTACTACATACCTCTTTCTTGTCTTCCTCTTGACTTACTCCTGACTGAAGTGCCAGTGGAGTTTGGAATTCAGTGTTCAATCCTGATTGATATTCACCACCAACCTGTTAGAAAGTCCAGTCACACAAAGAGACAAAATTGCCAAAATTTAGCCCTATGTATGCTTTTGAAAATTTCATCTATTGATTCCTTTCTCCTGCAATCTTGAGCTCAACTGGATAAAAAAAATTTTTTAAACAAATATAAAAGAATAAAGCTTTAAGAAAGAATAAAAGAAAGAAATTAATCAAACAAAAACAATAAAGAAAAGAAAATATCCAGGTCAAAAACATGGATGGGGACTTCCCTGGTGGTGCAGTGGTTAAGAATCCGCCTGCCAATGCAGGGGACATGGGTTCGAGACCTGGTCCAGGAAGATCTCACATGCCATGGAGCAACTAAGCCCATGTGCCACAACTACTGAGCCTGTGCTCTAGAGCCCGCAAGCCACAATTACTGAGCCCACACACCACAACTACTGAAGGCCGTGCCTAGAGCCCATGCTCCGCAACAAGAGAAGCCTCCTCAATGAGAAGCCTGCACACTGCAATGAAGAGTAGCTCCCGCTCGCCGCAACTAGTGAAAGCCAGCACACAGCAACGAAGACCCAATGCAGCCAAAAAAAAAGAAAATGAACTAATGACAGATCAAAATGTTCAGAATGAAAGTCCTTCTAAAGTGATCACTTGAAATCACTCTATCATGAGTGTGTGCTTGTGACTGAATCCAGGATATAGATCCCTTAACATCTCAAATCTATAATCATTTTCAATTTATACATATTCTTGAAAGGTGTGAATTTAGAGAATAAAAGCTTGAAAATATTATAGCCATCAACTGACATGGCAGGGAAGAAACTGGGGCTTATTTCCCCCCTAATTATTAGAAAAGCCTGTTGACATAACTTAGTACACTTACTTGGACATTATATGGCTCAAATTATGATCTCTAACTTTTAGAAATAAATTAAAATTACTTTTATCTTTTTAGCTTAAAAGTTATTTATCTTTCAGCAAAGTTGCAAGATATAAGATCAGTATGCAAAAATCTATTGTATTTTTATGTACATGCAATGAACAATCTGAAAATGAAATTAAGGGGAAAATCCATATAAATTACCATCAAAGATACTTAGGAATAAATTTAATAAAGGAGGTGTAAATTGTATACATTGAAACCTACAAAACATTGTTGAAAGAAATAGAAGACCTAAATGAATCAGAAGACTTAATATTGTTAAGATGGCAAATTGATCAACAGATTTAATGCAATCCACATCAAAATTTCAGCTGACTTCTTTGTAGAAGTTGACAAGGTTATCCTTAAATTCATACGAAAATGCAAGGGACCTGGAATAGCTGAGATGACCTTGAAACAGAAGAACAAAGTTGGAGAACTCACTCTCCCCAATTTCAAAACTTACTGCAAAGCTACACTGATCAACACAGTGTGGTACTAACATAAGGATAGACTTATGATCAATGGAATAGAACTGATAGTTCAGAAATAAACTCTTAAATTTACAATCAGCTAATTTTTGACAAGAGTGACGAGCGAATTCAATGGGTAAAAAGAGTCTTTTCAACAAATTATGTTGGGTCAACTGGATATCCAAGTGTGTCAAGTTGGACCTCTACTGAACACCATATAAGAAAATTAATGCAAAGTGGATTGAAGACCTTGCAGAATGCAAGAGATATAAAATTCTTAGAGGAACACACAGGAGTAAATCATCATGACCTTGGATCAGGCAATGGTTTCTTAGATATGACACCAAAAGCACAAGCCACGAAAAAAAAAGTAACCTGGACTTCTTCAAAATTAAAAATTTCTGTGCTGCAAAGGAAAGGAAACCACCAAGAAAGTGAAAAGACAACCCACAGGATAGGAGAAAACATCTGCAAATCACAAAACAAATAAGGGTCCTGTATGTACAATATGTTAAGAACTCACATAACTCAATAATTAGAAGATAAATAATCCAATTACAAGTTGCACAGAGGATTTAATAATTTTCCAAAGAAGATATACCTATGGCCAATAAGCACGTGAAGAGATGCTCATCATTAATCATCAAGTAAATGTAAACCAAAACCACAATGAGATACGACTTCACACCCATTAAGAGAACTGTAATTAAAAAGGCAGACAATGATAAGTGTTGGTGAGGATGCAGAAAAGTTGGAACCCTCATAATACTGCCAGTGAGAATGAAAAATAGTGCAGCCACTTTGGAAACCAGTTTGGCAGTTCCTCAAAGGTTAAGCATATGATTACCGTAAGTCTCAGCAATTCCCCTCCTAGGTATATACCCAAGGGAAATGGAAACACATATCACAGAAAAACTTATAAACAAATGTTCATAGCAGCATTATTCATGACAGTCAAGAAGTGGAAACAATCCAAATGTCCATCAGCTGATGCATGGGTAAATAAAACGTGCTATATGAATATAATGGAATATGATCCAACGAATAGGAATGAAGTACTACTACATGCTACAAGGTCAATGAACTTTGAAAACATTAAGCTAAGTGAAAGAAGTCAGTAACAAAAGGCCATTCCACAATCCCATTTATACAAAATGTCCAGAACAGGCAAATCTATAGAGACAGAAAGTAGATTAGTGGTTGCCTAGGGCTGGGGATCAGGGTGAGGGGAAAAAGGGAGCGAGTGGCTGCTAATGGGTGTATGACTTTTGGGGAGTGATGAAAATATTCTAAAACCGATTGTGGCAAAGTTTGCACAACCCTTTGAATATAGTAAAAACACTGAATTGTACACTTTAAATGGGTTACTTGTATGGTATATAAAGTAGTCAATCCTCATTATTTGAATACTGCTATAGTATTTGTGAATTTGCCTATTCACTAAAATGTATTTGTTATCACAAAATGAATACTTGCAGTGCTTTTGTGGTCACTTGGAGACATGCACAGAGCTGTGAAAAATCTGAATCATCAGTTGTACACATTGCCAGCTGAGGTCGAACACGGTGATGCTCTGCCTTTGTTTGGGCCTTCATACTGTAAACAAGTATCCCTTTCAAGGTACATTTGGTGCAAAGGTTTTTGCATTTTTGTGCTTTTTTTGTTGATTTTGCTATTTAAAACATCCCTCAAGCACAGTGCTGAAGCACTACCTAGTGTTCTTAAGCATAAGAAGGCTGTGATGTGCCTTATGGAGAAAATATTTACATATATTAGATAAGCTTCATTCAGGCACAAGCTATAGTGACACTGGCCCTGACTACAATGCTAATGAATCAACAACACACATAAATAAGGTGTCTTTAAACAGAAATTCACACAAAACAGTTGAGCAATGAATGGTTCAGTATTCACTAAAATTCAGTGTTTATGGCAACTTTATAGAACATAACTACTATGAATCAAGAGAACTGATTGTATATTTCAATAATGCTGTTATTTTTAAAGTTATTTATTTGTTATAGAGAAAATCTGAAAACAATACATAGCAAAAGGCTAATGGTGGTTATCTCTGGAATTTTGGGGGGGGTTTCTTTTTGTTTATTTGTATTTACTTTTGCTATAATAAAATGAAACTTTCTGCTTTCAAAAAAGTAAGAAGAACTGGACTTCCAGCACTGGCCAAGGAGTAAGCCCACTCTGAGCCTCTCTCTCTCACTGACTGTAACTAAAAATTCCAGGAAATGTGGCCCCTGGTATCTGGAGAGTATAGGGGGTGGGTATCCTCAAGAGGAGTGAGTTCAGAACTCTACTCAATACTCTGTAATGACCTATATGGGAACAGAATCTAAAAAAAGAGTGGATATGTGTATACGTATAACTGATTCACTTTGCTGTACAGCAGAAACTGATACAACATTATAAATCAACTATACTCCAATAAAAATTAATTTAAAAAAAGATGCATGAGTTAGAAAAGTGGATTCCTTAATTCTGTGTATGAACTGGCACACATCCCAGAATCACCCCTGAGCTGTGCATGCATGGGATGGACTTAAAGAAGTATAATGAAGGCTTTTTGAGAACTGAACTAACATTGGAGCCACTGTTCACAGAAGATGAGAAAGAACGTATAATCTGAATTTAACCAGGTTGACTGCTTGCCAAAACAAACAAACAAAAATATGCAACATTATTCAGAGGATTTTAATAGAAACCTGTCTCACAATATAATATTCAAAATTGGACCCAGAAGAAAAGATGGCAAGAGAATCCAGAATATGGATCCAAAGAAAGACATCTCTTCCTCTGAGATTAGGAGGAACAGGTAAGAATGGCAAAAAAGTAAATGGTCAAGGGAGTTATTGCATGATGGCTTCTTTTTTTTTTTTAATCAAAAGTCTGAGAGTATGGGGGTGCAGCAGGAACTTTAAGGAGTATTTAAGGGTTAGAATTATCGGTGTGGGCCATAGGTGGCAAGTAAGGAAAAAGCTAGGCAGCACTGGGGACCCAGCTGTGACTATAAACCGTAAGGATGAATGTGTATAAATCTACACTAGTAAAGAGCTTTTTTCCAATAAGGCTGGATTATTTGGGAGCCTAAAAGGTGAAAGGACGGATCCAGGGTTGAGGATTTTCAGGGCTGGTATGGCAGAAGGACAAGAAGAAAAGGTTCTGACTACCAAAGCTGCACCCTCAATTAAACAGTCAGGATTAGGCACCCCTCTTCTGTGCTCAGCTAATGCCCTATGCATCCTCTACCACTAATTATGTTGCTTCAAAATTATCACTTATTTGTCAGTCTCTCTTCTTTAGACTGTCTGAAATTTGAGTGCTATGTCTTGTTCACAGTTATATCTTTGATATTTAGAACCTAAACAATGGCTAACGTCAAACAGGTGCTCAATAAGTGTTTGACTGACTAATTCTTTCTAAACAAATTTAGCAAGAAACTAGCAGGTACCAGGCACCATGATAAAGGCTGTCCACACTCCAGTAAACAAAACAAGTGTGGTGCCTCTCCTCATAAAGCTTATAGACTAGTGGAAGCCATGTAAATAAGTAAATAATTACAAACTGTCTTGTTTATGGAGAAGGAAACAAACAGAATGCAGGGACAGAGGAAAAACAGAGGAGGGGAGGCCTAATCTTGATCAGGTGGTCAGAGCAGTCTTTTCTAAAAAGGTGACATTTAAGCTGAAACGTGAAGGATGAGAAGGGACCAGCTTCGTGAAGAAAAAAGAGAAGACTATCCAAGCAGAGGGGGAAAAAAAGCAAAAGAGCTGAAGTAGAAAAGGGCCTGGCATAGTTCAGGATATATAAACGGCGATGCAGAAGAAAACATGACAGCCTTCCCTTAGACCAATCTTAAGAGACCCAAACCAAAAATAACAGAGGAGCTGCAGTTTCGTCCTAAAAACCTCAGCCCAAATCCGTAATTCTGCCTTTATGCCTCCTTTTCTTTCTGCTCTCTTAAAACAGCCAAGAGGAAATTTCTCTTTATCTCTTTCATATATTCTAACAACACTGGTTGCCTGAAGGCTCTGTCTTTAAAATAACGTGAAACCACAAGTCAGAAATTATCCAGACAATGGTTAAAATTCTAGTGGGAATAAACTAGACTTCAGTTAAGTCACAGAAAAATCTTAGTAGGCCAGCGTACTGTGACATTTTCTTGAAAAACTACAGATCTTAAATCAATACACCAAAACTTAGGCAATATAACCCTAACAAGCTCCAGCCCAAATTCTGAATAGTTTCTTTCTTGGTGATCCTACCTTATGCTCTACCAGGTTACTGATGGAGATCTAGTCCTGGCTGTTGGTGAAAGATCCTCCTGACCCCTCCCCCCAGAAACCACTTATTTCTTTCCCTCTCACACCATAGAAGACAAGGGCCACCAGAAATACACCTTTAATAAAAGAACATACATGTAAAAAATACAATTTTTCCAATAGGCAACAAGCGCTCCTGACAATACCCTAGGCTTCGGTGAGTAATCTTAGGTTTAACACACTATGAAATAAACCCATAATCTGCTTTTTGCTCAGCCTTACTGCTCCCAGCTCAGTAGGACCCACAACCCTAACTCCAGGGCTCATACACTACAATCTGCTTTACCTGTCTGCTGCTGGGAGCCTCTCTCTGGCGCTTGGGTGGACGATGCTGATGGCCGGCCAGAAGCAAACCTGCTTGCCATCTTTCAGCTGTTCCAGCAGATGGTTGCCGTATGGAGCGTAAGCTCTAAAAGATACAAATGTATTCACCCAATTGCATAAGCAGTGACGTAATGGTAGTAAAAATACTTTAGGCTGCAGCGATACCCCTGATGTAATCTAAATAGGTCAGAATAGTCTAATATATTACGGCATAAAAGTAGACATTACACTTCTTGCCACTACGATGGATCTTAACTGTATCTGCGAAGCAATCCTAAGTTTCTCTACCCATAAAACAAGGATAATAATAGTATCCATCTCCCAGGGTAATTGTGAGAGTTAAATGAGACAATGGATACAAAGTTTTAGAACCATTCTGGCTATGGTAAATGCTTAATGAATTTAAGCTGTTAGCCTTAATAATATTAATAACATTTTGATAATATTAATAAGAGATAACACTATCATCATCATCGTTGTTGGTAGCATAGCTCTGGCAAGTCTATACCAAACTCTAACTAACTGACTTTCTGCTGCTTACACTTTACTATACTCTGCTCTACCTGCTCTCTGGTGGAGCCTGGATCCTGGATTTCATGTAAAACATATTCATGGTGCTCCAGAAGTAACTCCTTTCTCCATCTCTCATCTGTCATATTATGTGAGGCCTGCCCATAGTTCCCGTGCTAAGAGAAAACAAACACTGAACATCAATTGTCCAAGCAGTAGCATCATGCCAGGGCAATAGTAAAAGCTTCAATGAAGAGGCCAGAAGTAGTTTTAACAGGGTAGAATGGTCACAGAACAGGAGGACATTATATCTTTGCCCATTGTTATTGACCTTAACACTAAACCCCTGAAACAGTTACTACTTTGTCCTGTCAATCTTGAACCAAAACCTAAGGAATTTACTCTCTGTTACTTACTTCTCACTATATTCTGCTTTACTTACTCTCTGGGAGAGGCTAGGTCTTGAATAGCAGGTGAAACATACCGATGGCACTCCAGAAGCAACTCGTCTTTCAGTCTCCCATTTCTCAAAAGATGAGGGCTGCCTGATACACTTGTTCTAAAGGAATAACAAAACACAAAACTAATTGTCTAAGCAAAAATTATAGGTTAGTGACAATACTGTACACTTCAGTGACAACCCCGAAATAATGATACTAGGGGAGGGTAATGTAACAATTAGAGGTGTGCATGTGTGTGTTTAATATAAAATTTCCAAACACACATAGAAGTGGGAAAAAAATTAGTATAATAAATCTCAAGATACCTATCACCCAGCACCAACAATTAGCAACATAATGTTTTTTGTTTTTGCTTTTTCTTTTAATTTTTATTGGAGTATGGTTGATTTTACAAGGTTGTACTAGTTTCAGGTGCACAGAAAAGTGAGTCAGTTATACATACATCCACTCTTCTTTAGATTCTTTTCCCATATAGGCCATTACAGAGTATTGAATAGAGTTCCCTGTGCTATACAGTAGGTCCTTATTAGTTATCTATTTTATATATAGTCGTGTGTATATGTCAATCCCAATCTCCCAATTTGTCCCTCCCAGCAACATCATGTTTTTTCATCCATCTCTTCTCCCACTTTCTTTCCTGGAATATTTTAACTTTTTTTTTTCTTTTTTTTTTTGCGGTACGCGGGCCTCTCACTGTTGTGGCCTCTCCCGTTGCAGAGCACAGGCTCCAGACGTGCAGGCTCAGCGGCCATGGCTCACGGGCCCAGCCGCTCCACAGCATGTGGGATCTTCCCAGACCGGGGCACGAACCTGTGTCCCCTGCATCGGCAGGCAGACTCTCAACCACTGTGCCACCAGGGAAGCCCCTCCTGGAGTATTTTAAAGCAAATCCCAGATTATTCTGGCACTTTTTTTCTTTTTCATTTTTTGCATGGGGCAACTCTTTATTCAACAACACATTTGGAAGAAGATAAGGCAACAAGGCAATCTTTTTTATCATGTTGCAGCATTTTCTCAGGTAAAGCCAGGAAAAAAGCTTGTGTCATTTCCCAAAGTATTCCTACTCGATGTCCCCAATAACTCCATGCAGAAACACTAGAAGTGGTGAAGTCTAGGAAGTTTTGAGTGGCAAAGAGCTTGTTTTTTCCTTCATCATAATTGGTTTGTAAATTTGATGTCTGGCTTTGGTGTACTGCTTCAGATGGCCAAGAGTAGAATTCCTTCAGTATGTATAAGACTAAATGTCAAAAGCCAAATTTGCTGAAGGACTTGAGTTTAAGAAGAACAATTTACAGATAACCAATCAATGTTATATAAAACCTATCTCTTATTTAACCCAAATGACAGAGGTATGCTTTCTCACCTGGACTCTTTAGATCTGGCACATTCTGAAATAAATGAAGACATCATACTCTTAGCCTAACTCTAGAAGCTTTAATTCTATGTAGTCTACATACTAGCTAGCTTGGCAAGCTCCAGCCCAAATCTTAAGAAATTTCATCTGTTACTCTTTTAGAAAGTAGACAGCGCTCTCACTGTATTCTGCTCTACCTGCTCTCTAGGGGAGGCTTGGTCTTGCATTTTAGGTTTAACATACTGATGACACCCAGAGTCAATTCATCTCTCACTCCCTCTTCTCTCATAAAAGATGACAGTTGCTTCAGAAATATGTTCAAAAGAAACAACAAAAACAGAAAACAAGTCGACTAACCAGGGCAACATGCTAATCTTAATACTCTAGGCTTCAGTGAGAACTCCAGGGAAATGGTACCAGATGAGGATATTCTGATACATTTTGGTTTGAACAAGGATGTTATACTTTTACCCCAACTCTATAGATCTTAATTTTTAATCCCCAAACATGTACAGAATAGTCTGACAACCCCCCCGCCCCCAAATTTTAAGTAATTTAGGATCTGCTAATTCTTCCTATAATACTCACGTAAGGGCAGTATGCTTGTGGTAATAATGTGGGCTTCAGCAAAAGTTATAGCATAATCTTAGTAAATTAAAATAGTCTGATTCCACAATAAGAATATGAATGTGATTTATCATCCTTCTGAATGACAGAACTGATTTGACTGATACAGTTCACTGAACAAGGATCTGATTCTATACTTCACATTACCAGTTGTTGAAAATGTATAAAATCCAGTTACTTTATTTCCTATCTATCTCTTTCTGATTGTGCTCTACCTGATCTCTGATGAAGGCGTGGTCCTGAAGTTTAGGAGGCAGATACTGATAACCTGCCAGAGAAAAGTCTTCTCTCCCTTTCTCATTTGTCGTATCACAATATGACTCCTTGAAGCGTACCTTCTAAAAGAGAAAAAAACATAAAGTGTAAATTGTTCAGTGGGAGTAACATGATAGCAATAATATTCTAGGCTTTATTGGGAGCCTTACAGTAATTTTTTCAACTCCAGATAATGTGAAACATTATGGAATAAAACAGAAAACCATACTTTTTGAAATCTAGCTAAGAACAATCTTGGAAAGTTCCAAACTAAACCCAAACAATGCAGTTCCTGATGGTCTCTCTCCTTTTTCTGCTCTACCTTGCTGTTGATGAAGGCCTGATCTTGATGCCTGTGTAGAAGATCTTGATGGACATCCAGAGGAAACACCTCTCCCCCACTCCTACCTATCATAATTGATGCTGGCGGCTTCAAATTTGCTTTCTAAAAAAGAACAAATATAAAATAGCAATTGTTCCGTTAAGAAAGATAGGTTAATCGATAATACTTTAGGTTGCACTGAGAATTCAGGAGTTAACAGAGTTTAACTGAACATCTTATAGAATAAATTAACACACTGTACTCTATTCCCCATAAACCCAGCCACAACCCTAAGTAATCTACTTCCTGTTGATCCCTTTCTTCTTCCTCTTGGTCTACCTGATCTCTGGTGGAGGGCTGACCTTGGAACCTGGGTAAAAAATACTGTTGGACACTTGTGGGCCACTCTTTTTTCCCATCTTTCAGCTCTCAAAACAGATGATGGCTGCAAAAAATACTTTCCCTAATGAAGAAAATTTTTTAAAAAGCAAATTGTCCAGACAGGGGTAATCTGCTGCTGATAATATTTTAACACTTAATAAGAACCCTGGACATTTATTTGATAAATCAATCAGTAAACTATTTTGTTCCAACTATAGCTCTCCAAATCAGCTGCAATATAGTCCTTGCAAATCCCACTACAAGCCTTAAAGAGCTTATTTCTTTTTGTTATATCTCCTTTCCACTCTATTTTACCTGATCTCTGGGTAGAAAATCCTGGTCCTGGCATTTGGGTTGAACATTCTGGTCTTTGAGAAAAACATGCTGGTCTGTGGGTAGAAAATCCTGGTCCTGGCATTTGGGTAGAACATTCTGGTCTTTGGGAAGAATATGCTGGTCTGTGGGTAGAAAAGCCTGGTTTTGGAGTAGAAAATCTTGGACGTCCAAAACAATATTCCCATCTTCTAGTTCAACACTCTGATCTTTCAGCATAACACTCTGAGTTCTGGTCTTAACAGCCTGGGCTTTGGGCTCAACAGCTTGGCCTTCCAGCTTGATATCCTCGGTACTGAGCCTCAGCTCAACACTCTGGGCTTCCAGCTCAACACTGCAGACTCCTGTCAAATCACCCTGGGTTTGCAGCAGGTCACCTTGGGCTTCTGGAAGATAATCCTGGGCTTCTGGCAGAACATCCTGATGTAACTGCTTTACCTCTTCCTCTTCCATCACAGCAAATAATGGATTTTTGAATTGTACTTTCTAAAGGTGAACATAAACATCAAATATAGAATGCCAAGCAGCAGCAACACTGGGTTTTCTGCGAGATTCCTAAAATAATCTTAAAAGGATACGATAGTCAAACAAATTACTAAAATAAAATGCAAAATTACAGTCTTTGCTCAACTCAGTAGAACCTAAATCTACAGTCCCAAACCAGTACAAGAATACTGGCATCTCTAGTCCAAATCATAATTACTTTAACTTCTATTATACTATCTCCTTTCACTCTGCTTTACCTGAACTGTGCTGAAAGGTATATCCTTGTCTTCAAAAAGGAGATCCTGCTGGTCCCCCCAAGACAAATTCTTTTTCCCTTTCTTATCTATCATAATAGATGAAGATTCCTCAGTGTCAGGTTCCTAAAGAACACACAAACAAAAATGGAAAAGAAAAAAAAAAAAAAACAACCAAATGTATCTGTTACAGGTAGAAACAAGAATGCATGCAAAAGAATTAAGTTAGAACTCTTCCTCACACCATATATAAAAATTAACTCAAAATGGATTATAGACCTAAATATGAGAGATAAAATTATAAAATTCTTAGAAGACATAGGATTAAGCAATGGCTTAATAGATACTGCACCAAAAGCACAGCAGCAAAAGAAAAATAGATAAATTAGACTATACCAAAACTAAAAATTTTGTGCTGCAAATGATAGCATTAAGAAAGTGAAATGACAACCCAGAGAATGGGAGAAAATACTTGCAATCAAGTATTTGATAAGGGACTTGTATTCAGAATATATAAAGAATTCTTATAACTTGATAATAAAAAGACAACTCAATTTAAAAATGGCACTACAGGGGCTTCCCTGGTGGCGCAGTGGTTGAGAGTCCGCCTGCCGATGCAGGGGACACGGGTTCGTGCCCCGATCCCGGAAGATCCCACATGCCGCGGAGCGGCTGGGCCCGCGAGCCATGGCCGCGGAGCCTGTGTGTCCGGAGCCTGTGCTCCGCAACGGGAGAGGCCACAGCAGTGAGAGGCCCGCGTACCGCAAAAAAAAAAAAAAAAAAAAAAAAAAAAAATGGCACTACATTTGAATACAGATTTTCTCCACGAGATATATAAATGGGCAATAAGCACATGAAAAGATATTCAAGATGATTAGTCATCAGGAAAATACAAATCAAAAGTATGGAGAGATCCCACTTCACACCCACTAAGGTGGCTATAAAAAAGATGGGCAATAACTAGTTTTGAAGACAATGTGGAGAAATTGGAACCCTCATACATTGTTGATGGAAAACACCTTGGCAGGGGCTTCCCTGGTGGCACAGTGGATAAGAATCTGCCTGGCAATGCAGGGAACAGAGCTTCGATCCCTGATCTGGGAAGATCCCACATGCCGTGGAACAACTAAGCCCATGCACCACAACTATTGAGCCTGTGCTCTAGAGCCCGTGAGCCACAACTACTGAAGCCCGCATGCCTAGAGTCCGTGCTCCGCAACAAGAGAAGCCACCGCAATGAGAAGCCTGCGCACCGCAACAAAGAGTAGCCCCCGCTCACCGCAACTAGAGAAAAGCGAATGCACAGTGATGAAGATCGAACACAGCCAAAAATAAATTTTAAAATTAATTAATTAATTTTTTTAATAAAAAAAAAAAACCTTGGCAGTTCCTCAAAATATTAAACATACACTTAACATGACCCAGAAATTCCACAACCAGAGAAATGAATGTCCATACAAAAACATGTAAAAACTGCTTATAGCACAATTATTCATAAAAGCTAAGAAATGGAAACAACACAAATGTCTATCAACTGATGAACAGATATACTAAGTGTGACATACTGATGTACTGATACATGCTACAATGTGGATGAACTTTGAATACATTATGCAAAGTGAAAGAAGCCAGTCACAAAAGACCCCATATTATATTATTCCATTTATATGAAATGCCCAAAATAAGCAAATCTACAGAGACAGAAAGTAGTTTAGTGGTTGCTTAGTACTGGGGGTAGGGACAGGGAGGGACTGGGGAGTGACAGTTAACAGGTACAGGGTTTCTTTCAGGGGTGAAGAAAATCTTCTAAATTAGATTGTGGCGACAGTTGCACAACCCTGTGAATATATCAAACACCTCTGAACTGTACACTTTAAGTGGGTGAATTGTGTGGTATGTGAATTATAGCTTAATAAAACTGTTAGAAAAAAACTATTGGGCATTATAATCTTAATAGTTAAACCCATCCTTAATTAGCTGCGGATAGTTCTAACAAGGCATCTTTTTTCCTCTACTCTTTACATTTCCCTACCTGATCTTCCGTAAATTTCTGGTAATCTACAAGAGTTAAAAGACCTAGGGCTTCCCTGGTGGCGCAGTGGTTGAGAGTCCGCCTGCTGATGCAGGGGACGCGGGTTCGTGCCCCCGTCTGGGAAGACCCCACATGCCGCGGAGTGGCTGGGCCCGTGAGCTATGGCTGCTGAGCCTGCGCATCTGGAGCCTGTGTTCTGCAGCGGGAGAGGCCACAACAGTGAGAGGCCCGCGTACCGCAAAAAAAAAAAAAAAAAAAAAAACCTTGATGGACCTCAAAGGGCATTTCTCCTCTTACCCCTATATTTATGCTGGTGAATGATGGTTTCCTACAAAGTGCTTTCTGAAAAAAAAGAAAAATTAATACAAATATAAATGATCTAGAGAAAGCAATATGCTCATGACACTAAGCTGAGTTTTTGTGAAAGATCTGGAGCAATCCTAGCAGATTATGGTAGTCTAATACAGAATAGTGAGTTCTATTTCAAGTATACAAACAAGTCACTTACATATCAAACACATGGAAGTGAAATTCCTGGTAGGAGAATTTTTTTTAACATCTTTATTGGAGTATAATTGCTTTACATTGTTGTGTTAGTTTCTGCTGTATAACAAAGTGAATCAGCTATACATATACATATATCCCCGTATCCACTCCCTCTTGCGTCTCCCTCCCGCCCTCCCTATCCCACCCCTCTAGGTGGTCACAAAGCATGGAGCTGATCCTGGTAGGAGAATATTTTAACTTTATAAATGAGAATTTGCTCCTATCCTAGCCAGTAACAATTTCAGGAGGCTTATAATTTTGTCTTGGTGATCTAACAGTGGGCAAGGCAAATATATCTCTTCTACGTTTATCTCTAAATCTGGAACAACCAGATGTCAGTCAAAATAAGTCTAACAAGAAAACAAAACCAGAGTTCAACTGGGTTATAGATTGTTCTCCTTTCTGACTGGCAGCTTCCTCCTTCACACAAGAGCTTCCTCCTTCACACAGCTGAATGGATAGAAAACTGTTCAGATTTGAGGGAAAGACTATGTACTTGATAAGAAAAATTTCACTAATTTCTTAGATCATTCTCAATTATATGGAGTAGATTTGTTTGTGATGTTTTACCTGAAAAACACACATGCAGGGGCTTCCCTGGTGGTGCAGTGGTTGAGAATCTGCCTGCTAATGCAGGGGACACGGGTTCGAGCCCTGGTCTGGGAGGATCCCACATGCCGCGGAGCAACTAGGCCCGTGAGCCACAACTACTGAGCCTGCGCGTCTGGAGCCTGTGCTCCGCAAAAAGAGAGGCCGCAATAGTGAGAGGCCTGCGCACCACGATGAAGAGTGGCCCCCGCTTGCCACAACTAGAGAAAGCCCTCGCACAGAAACGAAGACCCAACACAGCAAAAATAAATAAATTAATAAACTCATACCCCCAACATCATCTTTTAAAAAAAAAAAAAAAACACACATGCATTCTTTGGAAGCAAGCAGCTAGCCTGAATTCACCATCAACATCATAATGAATTACACTTAAATGGCACCTTTGACGTATCAAACTGGTTTACACAAGGATGTTATCTCAGACTTAATCCTCCTCCCTTCTACTGGAGAATTATTTCAGTCAGGCCCAGGAGCAGTACTCTTTCTGGGAAAAACATCAGTTGAAAGATTTGAACATGCTCCACACAATGTGAAGTATCAGTCTCTAGGCTCTGATAACCCTTTTTTTTTTTTCTGGTTTAAATAAAATGTGTCCAATCATCTCCTTTGAGCAGTACCGGGAAGTCAGTCTTATGGACCAAACTATAGTACTGCCAAATCCGTGGTAGAGGTATGAAAATTGTCAAGAAACTAAGTCCAGAATTTAGTTTCAAAAGAGTCTTAAGTCACAACAAGGCAATCCTAGAAAAAGGTAACCATACTTAATGCATCTAAGATGGAATGCCATATGTAGGCACACCCATGCCCACTTGTTTTTTATATTTAACTATAAATTTCTTAATTATCGCTGAAGAGGAAGGTATTGTAGCTTAGTATTCTACCAACTGCAAACATATAAGAGACAAATGTCTTTGATGGTTGTAGAGATACTTAAGGAAAAAACACAAAAATAAAATATAAACATATATGTAATCTAGGAAAATGTAAAAAAATACCATTTAGGAAGCAAAACTGAGAAAGAACTAAGCAAGAGACAGAGTTCTTAATGGTACCAAAAAAAAGTAAAAAAAAGACTAATTAATGATCCATTTTACTGATGCTGCCTATCAAAACTTGAAATTAATGCTAAAATTAAGTAAACACAGGAAAATACATGGGTTTAACATCCAAATTTGTGAACATGGAAATAAGGAGGCACAAAAACAATGTAATTTTACAAGCATAGCTCTAAATATTCTTTTAAGTCTAACTCCATACTTAGGTTCCAATTATTCACTCTAAACTTATTCTATATTTTGAATCAAAAGGATTTCTTTCTTTTTAAAAAATAATGGTATTGACTTCTTCCTGATTAAAAAATAAAATATATACATTATGGAAAACTTCTACAGTAAAGAAAACCAAGAGAAAAAAATAAAAATCACCTGTAATATCACTATCCAGAAATAATCAGTATTAACCTCTTGGTCCATTTCTTTCCAGGCCTTTGTCTGTACTCATAGCATTCTCTCCCCATCTCAATATTTTGCTTTATTTTTTTCATAGCACTTATCATTTGAAATTATATTTTGTATTTATTTGCTTATTTATTATATGCTTCCCTACTAACACAGGAGCTCGTTGTCTACCTTTTCACCACTGTTAAGTCCTGCTTCTAGAACAATGCCTGGCAATCGTAGACATTCCATAAATATTTATGGAATGAATTTTTTTAATTGAGCTTATACTGTATCTAATTTTATATCCTACTTTTTCCACTTAACTTTATATCACAGACACTTTCCCTAGTCTTCAGATATCCTTTGAAAGCATGATATTTTTGATAATAGCTATAAACAAATATATCATAACTTTTAAACCGCTCCCTACTATTGGATAATTAAGGTTATTTCCAATTATTTTTCAGGTCTAAATAATGTAGAGATGTAAATTAATCTTTATCCTATTTTTTAATCTGTATTTTTAGAAACAGCTCATTAGAATTTAATTTACCTCTTCGGTGGGAAAGTTTTTCTTTCGATCATCTGGAAACACCGATGCATTTTTTTTATTCACAGTTTTAAATGATGCCAGCCGGTGACGTGCTTCTTTCATGGTTTGACTAAGCTGCCAAAGAAAGGGGAAAAAAAGAAAACAAAAACAGGCTAAAGTCTTAATACCAAATTCACTAAGTGTTCCAACAGGAAAACAGGCCCCTATTATTAAAAAAATGCCAGACCTAAGACAAGAGGATTACTTGGAAAGGAGATTTTCTGATCTGCTGATAAGTGTATTTACAACATTATTTTCATTATCTTAAGAGACTGTATTTCATAACTTGATTTAAGTGCTGTTACTCAAATCATTTTTTAATAATGTATGCTTTATATTAAGTACGTACACAAAAATATTAGAACCTAAAAGGCTGAATTTGGAAATTATTATTATTATTATTTTTTTTTTTTTTTTGCGGTACGCGGGCCTCTCACTGTTGTGGCCTCTCCCATTGCGGAGCACAGGCTCCAGACGTGCAGGCTCAGCGGCCATGGCTCACGGCCCCAGCCGCCCCGCGGCATGTGGGATCTTCCCGGACCGGGGCACGAACCTGTGTCCCCTGCATCAACAGGCGGACTCTCAACCACTGCACCACCAGGGAGGCCCAACCCTTCATCAAATCAACCCAAAGATCCTTTCAATGACCTGCTATGAGGACTGTAGTAGGCTGAATAATGGCCACCCAAAGATATCAGGTCTTAATCCCTGAAATGTTACTTTATAAGGAGAAAGGGCCTTTGCACGTGTGATTAAGTTAAGGATCTTGAGATGAGGAGATAATCCTGGATTATCCAGATGGGCACTAAATGCCATCACAAGTGTTTTTATAAGAGAGGTAGAGGAAGAGCAAACATATGGAAGAAGTGATGTGAAGATGGAGGCAGAGATGGGTCTGATGTGGTCACAAGCAAAGGAATGCCAGCAGACACCAAAAGCTTCAAGAGTCAAGGAACAAATTCTCCCTAGAATCTGCGGACACCTGGATTTTGACTCAGTGAAACTGATTTTGGACTTCTGGCCTCCACAACTGTGAGAGAATAACTTTCTGTCATTTTAAGCCACTAAGTTTGGGGTAATTCGTTACAGCAGCCACAGGAAACTAATACAAAGATATATATGCATTTTATGTGTATATATATACATATATATTTACATATTTAAGTTTAAACACATATATATGTTGTGTTTGTAACTACTCAAAACATAAAATTTGACCAAAAGTCTTGTCTTTTCTTTTTCTTTTTGGGGGGCCACACCACGCGGCTTGCAGGATAGTTCCCTGACCAGGGATTGAACCTACGGCCACGTCACCAAGTCCTAACCACTGGACTGCCAGGGAACTCCCCCAAAAGTCTTTTCTGTACTAGAAGCTTAGACACAATTTTCATTCCTTTGTAGCTGTTGTTATCAACAAAGACTGGAACTGAATCGCTAACCAAGACTTAAAAATTCCCTGATGGAAATAAATTGTTATACAATTACATAGAAAACCCAGCTATCAATAAGCAAAGGTAGTTCTGACCAATAAAATTAAAATGTACTATATAAACAAATTTTGAGATTTAAATAAACAAATTTTGAGACTTAAATCTTAAAATCTAAAGCAAACACTGATCATACATTAAAATGTAAAACTTCAAACAAATACGTAGGATGAAATTTGACAAATATAGGTATCTACTGTGACACTGTTCCCCACTCATTGTTCATATTTTCTTCAGTTCTTTTTAATTTATTCAGACAATTAGGAATTTATATGGAACTATATAAATGAAACAATGTGGTAATAACATGTAGGTCATGGGAAAAGACTATAGATGAGTTCTAACATTTATAGAATTTCACCTATTGTACTGCCATGGAGGCCTAATACCAATGTATTTAAATGTATGTTAATGCCATAAGAATCTACCCAAAGTTGAATTCTATCCAAGTACAATATAGTTTATTTGCAAAAGATAACATATTGATTTTTCAGTGTGTTAGACTTTTCTACAGCCACAAAAATACCATACACCTAAAAACTCACATGAGGCCCTTAGCATAGCCTATGAACCCCAATGTAGTGCATCAATTTACCTTTAAGTAGGCATACCAAGCTAGAGGCTGGCCAGTAACCTAGACCTAGTGCAGAAAGGCAGATAGGCCAATAAAGATTCCTTACCTTACATAATGAACAAGGAAGTGTTCAGAGAAAAAGTCAGAGACAGGAGCTGGACCTAAAAGATCCTAAGCTGGAGAGAAGAGACTAAAGGAGCCTCAGGTATGCCAAAGTTTTGGAGCTGTGATGATGAAAATACGAGTTAGTAGTAGAAAAATAAGTAAAGAAGAGAGAACACATGTAGAGACAGTATGACCAACTCTCCATTTGCCTGAAACTGTCCCAAAGGAGTTAAGTGCTTGAACTCTGCCTCATTGTCTAGTTCTTAGCGACATCTAGTGGATAGAAACTGCAACAAAAACAGTGAGATTAAAAAAAATTGACCATCTATTGTCATGGTGTTGCATGGGCAAAGTTTACAGGCTTAAAGTAGTTTAAGTCACTGAACATTCCTCAGTAGTGCATCTTCTTTTAAGAAGAAAACAGGGTTGGGAATTCCCTGGTGGTCCAGTGGTTAGTACTCTGCGCTTGTACGGCTGGGGGCACAGGTTCAATCCCTGGTTGGGGAACTAAGATCCCACATGCCACAAGGCACAGCCAAAAAAAAAAAAGAAAAGAAAAAAACAGTATAAAAACTTTTTAGATTTGGGGAACATTTAAGGCTTTTCATAACCTGATTTTTTCCTACCCATCTAACCTCATTTTCTGTTGCTTTACCCTGTACACTATCAATTAGAAAGGTTCCATCACTTATTAGCAAATATATTGGGTTGGCCACAAAGTTTGTTCAGGTTTTTGTAAGCTGTTACAGAAAAACCTGAACGAACTTTCTGGCCAACCCAATACTAAGCTCATTACATATTTTAGACTTTTTACTATTCCTCCCAGCTCAAAATTCTTTTGAATTTACCAATTAAATTCAGTTTATCAATTCAGAATACACAGCTCAATTCCACCTCTTCCATGAATTCTTCCCAAACTATTTCCTTGGAATTAAAAAGTTTTTGAATTTCCACTGCACAAATTTATCAACAATGCAGCAAATATCTCCATATTATTATCTAATAGATTGGGGGTCTACCAGCTTTGTATCTCTACTTGGAAATATAAACCCATGAAAGGTCCTATTTCACATATTAGTATCCCTACAATGTTTAACAAACACAGTATATTCACATATCTGTGGACTGATGTGTCCTATTCATGTATCATACAAATGAAGTAAAATCCTCACAATGGAATTTATAGCTACCAGTAGCAAGAAAGCAAGGACTGTTATTCTGTCTCAGTCAATGTTCTATCCTTTGCAATTTCTGCAGTGCCTGGCTCAATAAATATTTGCTCAGTAAACTGTTCATAAACTTAAAAACAAAAATGATTATAAAAATGATCACTACAAACCAAATAATGACAAGAAAAAGTCATAGTTTGGGCAGAGAGAAAAATCTTTTTAATAAGTATTTCAACATAACATGTGATTATAAAGCTTTCCCTATTTATACTAACAGCATAATCAGATTTGCTTCATACTTATGACGAAGTATGTCAGCAATCACACAACTTTTATTTTCACATAATCATAATTTTCCACATTTTTGTTCTCCTCACTAACCCTAGGATTACATTTTAAAATGATACGATGAAGGATTATACCCACAGAAGAGTTGAAGAATATGATCAACTGGACAAAAGCCTGGGTACATTATGCAGGGTGGAGGGGGCTACTGATTAGATGGCATCAAGTGATTTGAGTGGATAAATCTACTCATGGTGGTTAATTTTTAAATATTCGTTATATAAAGTGAGTCACTAAAAAGTTACATTAAAAAATTCTGAATATGTTAATTTAGAGTTTACTATAGTATTACTTGACTTATAGATCAATTTATTGTGATAATCAGATTGCGGGACAGAAAAAAGAAACAAAAATAATCTTTTGTCCATATACCACAAACTGAGAGTAACTTACCCATAACACAATTTCAGTATAATTGAAAAATCTACATTCTTTGACCTAAAGCTCTTTCTAATAAGTTTTGAACTCTAACACTTTGGCACCTTTCTTTAGATTATGCTTAAGTGTCTGACCAATAAATATAAATTTAAAATATATATAAAAATAAACATCACCCACTATTCCCCACTTTACAAAGGTAAAAAAAAGAGGAGGTGATAAAAAGCGAAGTTGAATGTGACACTTCCTAATCTCTACATCATAGCCTAAAAAAAAACCAGAGACATAAAATAAAGTGAATATGTACTTACAGCCTGGGCTTGTTGTTGGAATAGTTCATTTTGATTCTCTCTATCTTCTATTCCATCCTCAAGCTTCTGGGAAGGAGGTAACCTAGTACTTCCAATAGCAGCATTCAAATGGTTTGGAAAAACACTCGTTCTTTTAAGAGTTAAGTATGCTGGATCCAAAGAGTGCATGGCTATAGAGCCTTCTTTTTCTGCCTACACAAAGGAAGAAAGAGTGAGCTTCCCCCAGTCAAGTGCAATCAAATAATGTCTACCAGCAGCCCAAAAGCTTTAAAACCGGGGTTGGGGGGAAGGAGGGGAAAACTTCAGCTGGCAAAGAAACTAACATTTACCAGGCGCCTACTATGTGCTAATATTTTACATTATCTAATTCTCAAAACAACACTGAGAAACAAGTATCATATCCCCATTTCACATATAAAGAAACTATAGTCGAGAGAATTTAAGTAATTAGCCCAAGGTCACAAAGCTAGTAGGCAGCAAAGCCAGAATTCAAACCCCAACCCCAAACTCTGACATTGTTTATAACTATTTGGTGAAAGAAAAAGAGGGAGTCAGAACAACACAGCAAACAGAAACAACAGTTTCTCTATATACAATCTACTGCCCTCACTAGTAAATCAGATTATGCGAAGCCTGGAATCAAAAGAAAGTGATTCTGTCATTGCCTAATAGCATTTCTCATAACAAACACACTTCCCATTCAGTCTTTACTCAGGCTCACTTTTGAACTTACGGCTTCATAAGACCTCTGAAGTTGTTGCTTTTTTCTCAGCCTAATTTGCTGATTTACTCGGCGTTTGACTTGTCTCTGAAAACGCTTCAGAGCTTCTTGTTTCTTTCTTAGCTGTTCCCTTAGCTCTTCTTCAATCATATATGCTGAAGTCTTTAAAGATGAAAGATAGAAAATAAACTTACATGTCCCATTCGTTTTGCCCATTAGGACTCTGTCGTAAATACAAAGCAGTCAGAATACAGCCCTGAAAATATAATTCAGTTCTACAACCCCAAATTCCCCGTACAGTAAAGAAATCACAGGAGTTCAGAGCTGATAATCTAGATGTAGCTAGTGAGTACCAAGAACTTAAGCCAAATCACAAACTAAGAATTGGAATCTGTGAGCACTCAAATCAAATCTTAATTTTTCATTGTACTGAGAACTAAAAGTATCTTCATTAATTCTTAATGAACCAATTCAAACTTATATTATGTTACATTTTCTAAAATGAGTAAAATAGTCCAGATACACCAGACTGCTTACCACTCACCCACTATGTCCTATTATAAAATGAGAATTAGGCCTCATTTTTAACCTAGCATGGCCTTCTTGCCACCTCCATCTGGAAAAGGCCTACTCAGTCAAGACCATCCAATACCCATCTGGTACCTCTCACTCTTATTAACGTTGAGTACTTCTTAACTCCCCCGTTAGATTATGAATTCTTTGAGGGCAGGAAATGTATTTAATTCTCCTTTGTTTCCCCTATGGTATACAACACAGAGCCTTGAATACAAAGGTACTCAATATTTATATAATGCTTAATTCCAAAACATTCTAAACAATCTGGAACATTTTATCACATTTGAGTCCTTGATCATTGTTCGCCTCCTCTAAGTGCTTTGAATAACAAAGTCAATATAATAACGGCAGTTACCATTATTAAAGATCTATTATGAGATAAACACTTTAACTACCTTGTGTCAATGAATCCTCAAAACTACCTCCAATACTAGGTATTCTTACCTCTTATGTTAAAAATGAGGAAATGGGGCTCAGAAGGATTAATCTTTAGTAGTAGCCCAAGATCCTATAGCTGGCAAGTAGCAGAGCTAGAAGTTTCTCTGACTCCAACACTTATGCCCTGTACTGTACTGCTTTTCTCTTGACTATGTCTCTCTTCCATAAGGAATCTTCATATTAAATAAAATCATCATACCTCCTATCTATCCCTTCTTCTAATGCAGTGATTCCAAATTCTAATTCTGAGGGGTGCCCCAAATTATTTCACAGACAGTCATTAAATTCTCAAAATCAAATGAATTTAAGTTCCAATTAAAATTAAAATTTCCAAGAAATCGATCCCATAAACTATTCTACAGGAGTATGTACCATAGGAGTAGAATGTACAGACAGATATCAATGAATAACTAAGTAAAATAATTCCAAAGTAGATATATATGTAGTAAAGCCTGAACAAGTGACTCAAGTTAAGTCAAGACCCAGACAAATTTAAGCCTTTCTTTTACTCCCATTGTCTCTGTCTGCCCTCTTTTACTCATACCTTGAGATTATCAAACGTCTTATTGAAGTGCATGACTGGTTCCAAATTGTGGATCTCAAGAGTAAACCAAAGATAAGATTGTACCATAGAAACATATTTTAGAAACATATTTTTCTTAGCAACACTATCGTGTAAGACAACCAGAACCTGAAAACACTTGTTCCATGGGACATTAAGAGGTTCCCAGAATCATATAAACTTGAGAAATACTGGGTTAAACAAAAATAAATAGTTGGCCCTCTGTATCCAATCCACAGGTTCCTCATCCTCAGATTCAACCAACCATGGATGAAAAGAAAAATTTCCAGAAAGTTCCAAAAAGGCAAAACTTAAATATGCCAAGCACAGGCAACTATTTACATAGCATCTACATTGTATTAGGTATTATATGTAATCTAGACGTGATTTAAAATATACAGGAGGATGTACATAGGTTATATGCAAATACTATGCTATTTTATACAACTGCTTGAGCATCTGTGAATTTTGGTATCTGCAGGTGGGGGAGGTGAGGGAAGAGTGGGGTCCTGGAACCAATCCCCTCCAGATACTGAGGGACAACTGTACTGTTTCAGTTGTACAACCAATTCTTCATAGCCTTTTTGCACCCTACTACCCAAGGGGCAATATAGAATGAAGTGTTCCTCAGGACAGTCAAAGGATACATTCAGATAATTTATATATGGTGGAACTAATAGTTATATTACATAGTCCTTAGTCTCCAAAGATGATCTCCCCTTCTGCCCCCAATGAATCAAGCCTCCCAGTATATATGCTCTCGTGTAGTCATCTCCCATACTGAATGTAGTCTGACTGTATACTCAATAGACTGAGGCACAAGTGTTGGCTCCATGACTTCCCAGGCAAGGTCATAAAGCAACCTCTAACCTAGGGAAGCCCATACTAGCCAAGCAGAGAGACCACGTGGAAAGAGGAAGATGTCCAGCCAGTCCTCAGCCATTCTAGTCATTCTAGCCCAAGTGCCAGATATATGAGTAAGAAAGCCATGTAGGACATTACAGCCCAGCAGATGCCAGATAAAGAACCAAGAAATCCAGCCACCAGCCAGAATCCAGTCAAGTTGTCCCAGATATCATCAGCTATTGGGGTCACCCCAACAGAGGGCTCAGACACTGTGGAGCAGACAAGCCATCCCCACTGTGTCCTGCTCAAATTCCTGACGCACAATATTGTTTGCTTTATGCCATTAAGTTTTAGAGTGGTTTCTTACGCAACAGTAGATAATCAGATAAATTATAAAACAATGCAATAGCTATATATGCTGATAGGAAAGCAGTATCCTTGGATGATAATTTAATTAAGGGGCAGTCTCAAACTATGGCGTTTTTACGAATTCTGATGGCTCCTTGAAACGTAAGGACAAAAATGATTAGGCATTTCCCTTTAGCATAGACATGATCTTAGGGTAACCAAGCTTTAGAAGCTCTGAGCTGACAAGACCTACGTCTGTTAATAAGAGTGAATTCCCCAGGCTGTATATGCTAAAGTGATAAAGAGTTCTATTAGATGCTTGATCAAATTGCCTTTGACTGGTAATGATCAGAATTTTTTAAATGAGGCAAAGGAGAGATGTTTACACATGCTCCAAGACTTTAATATTTTGAGTTGATATGTGGGAACATGTGATGATTCTTTTTAACACAGAAAATCTTGGTCGTTTTTAGACATTTTTATGCTATTGATATTATAAAGATATCATAATATGGGCAATTAAAAACAGGTGTCAATAATTTAAATACCAAAATACTTTTGTACCAAATCTTACTGATTCTTCCGGGATGTTTCTTACATTTATCCCTTTTCATTTCCATTTCAATCCCTTTTTCAAGGCTTTCCCTCTACATTATTTACCACTAAAATCTTGGTGCTATACTTCATGCTTAAATTGTTACCATTACATCCTAATTTGTCCCTCAGGAGCCAATCGCTCCTTCACCTTTAAAAATGTTAAAGCAGGACTTCCCTGGTTGCTCAGTGCTTAAGAACCCGCCTGCAAATGCAGGGGACACGGGCTCAAGCCCTGGTCGGGGAAGATCCCACATGCCACAGGGCAATTAAGCCCGTGCGCTACAACTACTGAGCCTGCACTCTAGAGCCCACAAGCCACAACTACTGAAGCCCGCGTGCCCAGAGCCTGTGCTCCACAACAAGAAAAGTCACTGCAATGAGAAGCCTGCTCGCTGCAATTAGAGAAAGCCACACGCAGCAACGAAGACCCAACGCAGCCAAAAATAATAAGTAAAATAAATAAATAAATATTTTTAAAAAATAGAACTTAAAAAAAATGTTAAAGCAATTAATATAATCAAAACACTATTTGATCATGAAATTAATCTGTAAATATTAAACAATGAATGAAGTCAATCCTGTCTCCAAAATTTCCTGTGGTTCCCTACCACTCCTATTTTCCACAATCCTATCAACCACCATGCCCCTACTAGGCCTTCCACTGCAATCAATCTAACCTACCCTTAAATCCTAAATATACCTTGCTTACTTCCTACTCTCTCCATTCTCCTTAATTGGAGAATCATCCTCTTTCTTTTTGATTATCCAAATTCTTCATTAAACTTTCCTGAGTCACATCAATTCAAAACCATATCTTTCTTCATTAAGTGCTATAATAGTCTTAGCACTTAATCATATACTACTCAGACTCAAAATCCTTTCTGGAAATAGCATAGCAATAAATGAATGCATATGTATATACACCCTTACAGACATAAATAAAATGAATGAATACATGCCATTGCACTACTATTTAACATTTACTTGAAACATGTCTCATTTCTTCTCTGAGATGAAGGACCACTAAGAGAACCTACCTCATACTTTTCAACTCATGTTCAGCACCTTGTCTATACATTCTGAAGATCTTCAAACATTTTGTGCATTCCATAAATATCTACATGCTCCATCAGGAAAAGTAGATATGTAAACAACTTACTATAAATATAATGTGGTATTTATAATAATAAATGAACCACAATAATATATGAACAAATAGCTAAGGAGCACAGTTTGGTGAAAGACAATCAAAAATCTTCTTACCAAAAAGGAAAAAAAAATCTTACAAAATTGTTCTCCTGTGTTAACAGCTATGTAAGAGAGTTGTCTGACAGGCACACATGTGAATTTGCAAAAGTTTCCCTTCATCTGAAATGCTCTTCCCTTTCATCTGTACTTACAGCACTTCCATTCTTTAAGGACTAACACAAACTATATTACCTCATTCACTCATTCAACAACTATATCCTGAAGACTTGCCACATGCCAGTACAGGAATGAACAAAACATCAAGATCCCTGTCCTCATGGAATTTACAGTTAAACTTTCTCGGAATCCCAATCAGAATTAATCTCTTTCTTCTTTATTCTCCCACTGCATCTGAACCTTACTGAATCTCCATTACAAAACTTACCATAAACTTTAAGCAATCAATGTTACATTAACTGTGGTCGTCATCCCTACTACATTGTAGAGTGTCTGGAAGACAGTGCCTATGTCTTGTGCATAGAAAGCAATCAAGGGTTTGCAAAGCAAACTGAAATATATATAGGTAATAAATATTTGATTATGCCGACTAAAGCTGCAGGAAGTTTCGGTAGATACGTATTTGTTCTATAATCCTAATGCAAGAACATATCTATTTATGACAGAATAGAAAAGGCATGCCCAGACTGCTCATCTTATCTGAGCACCAGGGATTTGAGAAGGCTAATAAAAAGAAAGATGGAGGAAGAACCCCACCATACTTGCATCAAACTGACACTCACAGATGCCGGGACTGCTGAACTATCTGGCGGGGCAGGCTCCACCCATGCCCCAACGGGTACTATAGCCTGGTTCCTCTCAGCCAGCACTGCCAACACGTCCTTGCTCTTCAGGGGGTTTAAAGCCAGGGACAACTTTGTGGTATTTCGAAGCTTCTTCAGGGGGGCCATACTTCCTGGCATCTATGACTCCTGGTTAGGAGAGAGGAAAAGCTTAAAATCTTCAAACGACCGCCTTAAAAGCTCAACCCCCTCACACGTATGCCACAGGCTCCTGAAAAGGAGAGAAGCCTTGGAGGAGGCAGTAGCCTGACAGGATACTGGAGAAGAAGGAAGGAAAAGGGAAAAAAGGGAAAAGAAGGGGTAAGAAATAAAGGAAGGAAAGGTTTAAAGATCGCTCTCGGAAAGGAACGGGGACGAGAAGGGGGAGAAACAAGAATCTGAATGAGAGAACGAAGACTGTGCCAGTGGCGGCAAAGCGATGCAGGAAAGGGAGGAAAGAGCGTAGCAGCCGGAGGGCAAGGGGGTTGGGAGGGTGCGGGGTGGGAACCTGGGTCTGATGCAAAGAGTCCGAAAAATCGGTGTCCGGTTATGCGGGGAAGCGCTGAACGCCGGGGAGTCCCGGACCAAAGAAAAGCCTGTTTCTCAAGCCTCAGGGTCCCACTCCTGCTGAGACTACACCGGCCTAGTACCGATTACGGTTCGCCACGGATTCAAGTTACCACTGACGCTAAGGGAACCGCCTCCGGTAAACCGCCGCTTTGGAGAGGGCTACCCCGCCCCGCCCCTCAGCGGCCTTGCGTCTGCCTCTTCCGGGCTTGTGTCACCTCCCGGAGACTGAAAAGGCGTGAGGGGCGGGGTTTCGCGCTCCAGAGGTTCGTCACTTCCGCTTTGTCTCGCTGTGTGGGCGGGACTTAAAAACGCGCGTGGAGGTGGTGGGGCACGGGTGAGGCCGCGTGGCCGCTGGGTAACAGGCGGACGGAGGTGTCGCCCACTGGCCGTGCCCCCAGTGTCCCGGCGCTGGGACCATCCCACATCCTTCAGGAAAAGAAGTATGTTGGGCTGAAGAGCTGATTGGGCAGGGCAGGGGACCAATTGAGGGAAGCACGGGAAGAGGATGGGAGAAGGCGGGCCTGGCAGGGCTTTATTGAGGAACGAACTAAGCCAACAGTAAATCATACTGATATTTGTACACCTCGCTACGTTAACGGAGCTCTTTCATACCTGTTCTTATATATTTACATCGCAGCCTCGTGAGTGGTCTTCCTGTCTGCTTCCAAGCTTTGCTATAATCCTGGGACACTTCGCTATTATCACCCATTCGTTCGTTCGTGTAATATATAATTGAGAGATTTTTTATATACCACCACTGTTCTAGGCACTGGAAATATATAGCAGTGAACAAAATAGACATATATCCCTTGTTCATGGAATTGACAATGAGAAGTAACCAAATAGACTAATGAATAAGTTAACAAATGTGTCTGGTGCTGATGAGCATTGTAGAGTAAAAGCTGAGGAAGAGGATTAAAAGTGTGTTGGGGGGTAGAGGAGATGCAATTTTAGATAGGATGACCAGAGAACACTTCACTGAGGTACTTTTGAGCAAAGACTCCAATGCAAAATTCCATGAGGTAATGGAACAAGCTACTTTAATTTTCACCGGGGAGTTTTCCAAAAGAGCGTTCCAGGCAAAAGGAACAGCAAGTACAATCACTCCAGAGTGGGTGCCTGCCTGGCTGAGAAACTGACCCTGGGGTTTTCCAACATTAAAGAGGCTGGAAAGAAGAGGGAAATGCAAAGAGATTGGGAAGGATCAGCCAGTAAGCTAAGGAAGAAACCCAGGAGGGTGTGATACCTTGAAAGCCAAGTGAAGAAAGTGTTTTGTTTAAGAGAACCAACCACCTATGTTAAACTCTGCTGTTAGGTCAAATAGGATGAGGACTGAGAATTTACCATTGGATTTAACAATATGGAGGTCATACACGACTTATATAAGAGCAGTATTTTTAGAGTAGTTTGAGAGCAAAAGCATGATGGGGTAGACTTAAAAGAGAGGGGGAGGAAGAATTGGAGACAGTCATTTTAGACAATTCTTTCAATGAGTTTTATTGTAAAGGGACACAGAAATGCGTAGCTGAAAGGAGAGATAGGATCATAGGAGGATTCTTTAATATCGCAGCACATATGTTTTGTTGATGGGAATTATCCAGTAAACAAAAGAAAAGTGACAGTGCAGGAGAGAAAGACGAGAATTTTTGTATCTGTGTCCTTAAGTGGGCAAGAGGGAACAGGATCTAGTGAACAATTGGAAGGATTGGCCTTAGATAGCAGGAGAGAGAGAGTTCATTATGACACTAGCAGTGAAAATAGAATATATACTGGTAATTGGGTAATATGGCAGTGGGAAGTTCTTTCCTGATTCCTCTGTTTTCTCTGTAAAACAGAATTGTAGCCAGCCTACAAGATGGCCTCTGATGATCCCCACCTCCTGGTATTCACACCCTGTGTAGTCCCCTTTCACACTGTACCAGAGTTGGTCTGTGTGACAGATAGAATATGGCAGAAGGGATGGTATGTCACTACAGAGATGAGGTTATAAAAGATACTGTGTCCTCTCTTTCTATCTCTCTCTCTCTCTCTCTGTCTCCAGCGTGCACTCTCATTCTCACTCTCACTCAGATCACTTCCTCTGGGGGAAGCCATTTATGTCATGGGAAGTCACATAAAAAGGCCCACATGGCAAAGAACTCAAGGCTCCTGCTAACAGCCAGGTGAATGATCTTGGAAGTGGATCCTCCAGCCCCAGTCAGGTCTTCAGAGACTATATAGTCTTGGCCAACAACTTGACTGCAATCTCATAAGAGACCCTGAGACAGACGACCCAGCCAGAAACTGTATGAGATAATATTTGTTGTTTTCAGATGCTAGATTCTGAGGTAATTTGTTAACAGAGAGACATAACTAATACAAATAGAAAGCAAGTTCATCAATTAATAAAATAGAGGAAGAGACGTTGGAGGTTTGAAGAAGGTATAAAATAGTCGTCCAGAAGAGTAGAAGTATGAACTAGAAACATGTACAATTGCCAGACAGCTTTAAGGACCCATGTGAGGTTCATGATTATGAATTTAAAGTGAGACTAGTCAGCATGGTTGAGTGTTTTCCTTCAGTTGCATGGTTACAGGCATAGCCATAGGTAGAAATTTTACTTTTAACCAGGGTTGCGGTTTTACCAAACTATTACTCTCAAACAAGAAAGGGGCAAGAGAGTTAAAGTTGAGCGCAAGGGAGTGATTAAATGACTGACCATGGAATTTAAGATAGGTAATATGGGAAAGGATGACAAGTAGGTAAGGGACCTTGTAAAGTTTGTAGGATCAAGAGATTGTAGGCTCCAGTTGGGGATCTAAGGTTTGTTAGAGCAGGATACTAGAAGGAATGCACTGAAAAAATAAGAGGTGGTGATCCAAGAGTGGGATGCTTGAAACTGCAGATACTGGTACTGTCAAAGTTTATGGTATGACCAAGGGAGGGAGTAGGAGAACAAGATTACTGGAGAAGAAGAGGTCATAGAAATGAGGGCAACAGCACTGTATGGATTATGCCTGAGGTTGTTGAAATCACCAAGATACATGACCAGAAGAGTGTTGGCGAGAGCCAGGAGCAACAATCTTCAAGGAATTTCAGGAAGAGACCTGGAGGCTGGTAGATGAGTGCAGCCTGGAAAGTAGCGAGTGACATAGTCTAACATCAGATTCAAAGCAAGAGGTGAAGCTGAGAAAAAAAAAAGGAGCTCTCTTTTTATAAATAATAAAATAAAAAATAAATGGTTTGTAAATAGCACTGAGTAATCAAGTTAACAAGAAGGAAACCCATCCCACATCCACCCAGAAGGGTGAGGAAAAGAACATACCACTGGAGAGGGCCAGAGGGAGATTGATTTGTACACCTCCATACACACACACACACACACACACACACTCAGAAGTGTTATTGGGTAGCTCCTTGCTGTCTCTAACCCTCTACCTCAGGTCTGTGCCTCCCACTAGCTGCTGTGCCAGTGGCTTCATATGAATCTATACTCTCGTATGTCTGGAGAGATCACATCTTGGGCCCTGCAACCATTTTCTGACGTTTTCTCAAGGCTTATCTTCTGTATGGCCAGAGTTTGTTTCTCAGCAAGGGAACTGTTTGCTTAGAAATGTCTAACTTCTTCAGAAACTCGAATGGGTATTGCTGACAGCTGTGTTGCGGCCCCACCCCAGAGCACTCCTCGTCGGGCTGATAATCTCTGATGTGTGTGGCTGGGGGATCCCTGGCCATCTCTGCACAAAGCCCTGAGTCACTGGGTCTCTGGCAATGATCCACCCCACACAGAACTCAGAAATGTGCTGCCTGGTCGTCACTGTCCTATTTGTGGCTGACTGACACCCCCTACCTGTAACAAATTAGAGAATTTGGTCACCTGTTGGTCCTAAGGGCCCATCCTAAGGAGAACCTCTCTGGAAGTGGGAAGGCTGCCTATTCCCACTCTCATGGGATCTGATATCGGGATCCTCAGGCAGCTGGGTCGTACCCTCTTCCACTCTCTTTCCCAAATGTAAGCAGGATTCCCCAGGGCCAACAACCAGTGTTCTGGGATATTTCCTGAAAGTTCTCTTTGTTCCTCCTCCTCCTTACCCGCCTCACAAAATAACCCTTCTAACTGGAATAATTGATGAGGGTTCTTCTGCTTGCCTGTGCAAAATAAGTTTCTGCAGCAGCATTTCATTGTATGTGGCACTGATAGCAGATTGTTCCGGTTGTCTCAATAGCACCTGCTGTACTGATCTTTGCAAACAATTCTCTAATTTGTCATGGATGCAGAAGTCTTTCCCCTTTCCGCTGGTGGGTGATAAAAAAAAATTAACAAGAATTTCATTGTCCCCCTCATTACCAAATACTCATCTTGGATGGACACAGAGATGCGCTTCCCAGATCCCCCTTCAAGGAATGACTTGTTGGCCCAGCCTCTGAGAATGCTGTAGTCCCTTGAGCTGTCGGCTCCTTCGGGGACAGCCTCAGCTTCAGAGAGCAGCCTCACCCTCTGAGGAGCAGCCGCATCCTGAGACCCGTGGGTCTGGGGATGTAAAGGCCTGGCGGTTACTGCCTAACTTGGAACAACTCCAATGAGCCATCATTTCAGCTTCAGAGCTCCCCGTGGGCTTGGCTGAGGTTGTCCAACCTGCATCACAGCTCAACCTCTTCCTGTGCCTCTTCCTGCTTCCTCCTCCTCCCTTCCACAGGTGCCAATCTCCAGCGCGCTCCCTGATAAACATCCTGAACTTGAGTCTTAGAGTCTGCTTCCTGGAGAACCCACCTACAACCCCCTCTGAGTGTTGTTAGGCCTCAGGGACCAAGGCACTAACAGCTCTGAGGCCACATGATTCCCAATGTAAAAATACATAGATAACCCTTATTATTCTTTTCCATCAAACCACAGTTTAAAGTCCTTCCTATTCCCTGTTGACACTTTTGAGCCTCTGGATTAAGCTAAGTCTGAAGGTTACCCCACCTCTAGACTTTCAAAATATGTGAGCCAAGAAAGTTGTTTATCATGAATGCCAATTTGCATTCGGTTGTATATTGTTTGTAACATAGAGAGCCCTGAGATGAGCAAAGTAGAGGGAGGCAATTGGTAAATGTAGGAGGATGAAGCAGAAAAGTAGAAGATTCCGAGCTACCTACAAAAACTGGTTCCAGGAGCTGCTTCAGCATTTGAGCTCTCCAATTCGAGATCCTTGTGATGTGCCCCTCCTCTGGTGGTACCTTCCCTGGGGTATCTGTTCTTTGAAGCCAAAGAAGCTTCACGAAGATAAGAGACTTTGCCTTAATACAAGTTAGTTAGGACCAAAATGATTTTATCTATCAATAAATTGTTACCAATATTATTCACCATACTTTTACTGTTTTAGAAAATGTACTTCTAAAATATAAAAATTGCAATCATTAAAGGTACTTTAAAAAATATGTTGCAGAGGCTTCCCTGGTGGCGCAGTGGTTGAGAGTCCGCCTGCCGACGCTAGGGGACACGGGTTTGTGCCCCCGTCCGGGAGGATCCCACATGCCGCGGAGCGGCTGGGCCCGTGAGCCATGGCCGCCGAGCCCGCGCGTCCGGAGCCTGTGCTCCGCAGCGGGAGAGGCCACAGCAGGGAGAGGCCCGTGTACCGCAAAAAAAAAAAAAAAAAAAAAATGTTGCAGGATCTAAAAGCAATTTCAAAAGAAGACTTCAAAAATATTTTATAGAATAAGTAGCAGGCACTCAAGATAACTATTTGGAGAAAACCAAGTCATTCATTTTGTGTGTTCTTCTATGATTGTTATAATTATCCACTATTAATAGTCTCGTTTTCTATATCCCAAATCTCTAGAGACAGCGTATTATAGTGCAGAGAACAGAGACTTTGGAAACAAACCTGGATTTATATTCTGACTCTGCAATTTACTGTTTATGGTCAAGTCACATAATCTGCATCTTTGTTTCTTCATCTACAACATGGGTGGAACAATTGACCTTTCAGGACTCTTTTGTGAAAATGAAGGTAATATATGTGAAATGTGTAATATATAATAGGTTTTCAATAAATGCTTGCTAATTTTTTTTTTTTTTTTTTTTTTTAGGAAGCAACATAGAAGTCATCTCTTCCGCCCCTAGCAGACTGATTTGTCTGCACATGGTTGGGCACATGGCCCAGCCTGGGATAGTATTCTATCCTCCTGGCTATTGTGACTGATACAGAGCTGCGTCTGTGACCTATTCTGCACCAGCCACAGTCCTCCACCCAGTTTTTTTAACCAGCTTCATCAGAATTCTCCTCCGCCCTGGATAACAAGCCGCACAGTCCAATGTGTTAACCACTAGCTACATGTAGCTATTTAATTTCAAATTAATTAAAATTAGATAAAATTTATAATTCAGTTCCTCAGTCCTACTAGCCACATTTGGAGTTCTCAATAGCCACGTGTGGCTAACAGCTGCTGTGCTTACCAGCACAGATGCAGAAGTTATATCGGGCAGCACTGATACCTTAGACTGACTGGCAACAACGGCCCCCCTCAAAAAGCGTAAGAAGGTTTATGAGAATGAAGCTGACACCAAGACATAAGCACGAGAGATGAGAGATAACTGCCATGGCTTTTAAGTATCTCATTCCCAATTATTCTGGTTCCCTCCGAAATGTTGTTACATGGTGCAAGAAATTCCTCCTTCTGGGCTTCAAACAGTTCAAGTTGAACTTCTGTCACTTACAACCAAAAAATCTTGATGAATCACATTCTTCGGCTTGACGGGCAGCAAACCAGATGCAGAATCCTGGAGGGCTAACTCTGGTAAGGATCTGTAAACGAGACAGAGCTGGACCCTACAAGTACTACAACAAGGGGTGAACATTTCAGCCTGGCTTCACGGCCACCTTCCTACTAACTTAGTTGGGGCCTTCTTTTAAGAAACCTTGTCTCAGGACTTCCTTGGTGGTGCAGTGGTTAAGAATCTGCCTGCCAATGCAGGGGACACGGGTTTGATCCCTGGTCCAGGAAGATCCCACATGCTGGGGAGCAGCTAAGCCCGTGCACCACAACTACTGAGCCCACGTGCCACAACTACTGAAGCCTGTGCACCTAGGGCCCGTGCTCCACAGCAGGAGAAGCCACTGCAATGAGAAGTCCCCGCACCAAAACAAAGAGTAGCCCCCACTCGCCACAACTAGAGAAAGCCCAAGTGCAGCAACGAAGACCCAACACAGCCAAAAAATACATAAAATTAAAAAAAAAAAAACCTTGTCTCTCCCTATGTTGAATCCCATGTATCATAAATTCATCTTCTTAGTGTCCCCCAGACTCACCACTGGGCACCCAGTCATTCTCTTGTTGACTAAGTTTTTCGTTTTTGTTTTTTTTTTAAGTCTCTGTTGCTCACCTTTACCCTTCCTTGTTTCATATCTTGTCTCAGAGCCTTCCTTTTTTTCACGCACTTTTTACTTCTGGGCCTGAGTGAAGGCAACCTCTTTCAGGAGTGTAGTATGTGAACACTAGTCCAAGAAGCACAAGCTGAATCTGCACTATGCTGACTTATAAACTGTGTGACTTTGAGCAGGTTACTTAACCTCCCTGAGCTTCATGTCCCTACTTGGGAAAAAATTCTTATCACATAAAGTTGTTAGAAGATTAAATAAGACCATATTCTAAAAGACAATTTGTTGGTGGCAGGGAGCCCCATGGAGAACCCCAGAAATGAGGGGTTTAAACAAGAAAGAATTTATTAAAAGGATACAGGAATGTCTCCAGGATACAGCTGAGCCTGAGGAATGAACTAGAACTAGGGTAGCTGTTTCAAACATTTTACATATTTATTTATTTTTAGAAGGCCCTGCTAAACCTATAGGTTTTTTTTGTTTTTTTGGTTTTTATTTTTATACAGCAGGTTCTTGTTACTTATCTATTTTATGCATATTGGTGTGTATGTGTTGGTCCCAATCTCCCAATTCAACACCCCTCCCCGCCACTTTCCCCCCTTGGTGTCCATGCGTTTGTTCTCTACATCTGTGTCTCTACTTCTGCCTTGCAAGCCTCTATTTCATCTGTGCCATTTTTCTAGATTCCACATATATGTGTTGACATACAATGTTTGCTTTTCTGACTTGCTTCACTCTATGGCAGTCTCTGGGTCCATCCGGGTCTCTACAGGTGGCCCAATTTTGTTCCTTTTTGTGGCTGAGTGGTGTTCCATTGTATGTGTGTGCCACACCTTCTTTATCCATTCATCTGTCAATGGGCATTTAGGTTGCTTAAGCATTTTACATATTTAATCCTCACAGCAACTCATTATTCAATCCTCAAGTCAACCCTCTGAGGTAGGTAATACTATAATAATCATCCCCATCTTACAGATATGGAAACTGAGAGATTGAGTAGTTTAACTCAACACCTAGTAATGTGGTAGCCAGATTTCAAATTCAGGGAGTTTGGCTTCAAAGTCTGTGTTAACCCCTACGTCATATTGTCTCAAATGGTGATAAGTACGATGAAAAAAGAAGCTGGGACTGGTAGATAGCAAGACAGAAAGGACCTGGATCCTTGATAACATTGCTGAGCCACTTAACTTTTACAAGTTACAGAGATGCCCTTAGTTAGGACTCTGGTTATATAAGATAATGAATCCCTTTACTGGGGGACTTCCCTGGTGGTCCAGTGGTTAAGACTCTGTGCTCCCAATGCAGGGCGCCTGGCTTCAATCCCTGGTCAGGGAACTAGATCCTGCATGCCGCACCTGAAGATCCTGCACGCCAAAACTAAGACCCGGCACAGCCAAATAAATAAAATATTAAAAATAAATAAAAGACAATTTGTAAGGGGCAATGCAAATATATTATCAACAGTATTATAGATACAGATGCAGCTCTCCCAACTAGAGTTAAGCACCTAGGCAAGGATTGTGTTTTCTGTTACTTTTGAATGTGACACCCTTCCCCACATCCCACTCCTCTTACTAAAGTCTGGAACACGGAGCGCTCTTCACACAGTAGGCAGTTATTAGATGCTGGCCAGCTGAGTTCCATTTCTGTGCCTCCCTCTTTGGGAGGAGGGCGGGAGAGGGAGGATGGGACCAAACCCGTTCCTGACAAGGTTGGTGGGAGGACACCATCTGAGGATCTAGGAGAAAAGAAAAAATGAAGCCATTCATGAGTTGGGGTAATTTGTGGCTTCCCCATGGTTTTTCAGCCTGTTTTTCTTTGAGCACTGAAGCTTTACATGAACAGAAAGCCAGAGATGTTTTCTAGAATGTCCTCGCCACATCTCAAATAGGTCAAGGAAAGCTGGATCTCTCCCCGCTTTAATACCAATTCATGTCTCCTCTTTGTCCCTCTGGAGAGTTGCTGAATAGGGCATGTTCATCGACCGTGTACACAAGCCTGAGTTCCTCTCAGTTTCTGAGGGGGTGGGAATTCTATTCAGAAATCAAATATTGACTCTCAGCATAAAACACTTTGATGTTTTCAAGTTTTCCACTTCGGAACTGGGAGCACCTCCTCCCTGGCTTATGGAAATCTGGACCCCATGCCGTTGCAGGATCACATTGTTTCTGCTAGTAAACCCCACGCCTTTTTGAGACACCCTATCTGTAGAACGCTTTTCTTCCAGGCATCCCCTCACATTCACAGAACTCACAGGCAGCAAAACCAACGTTCAGGATGAAGGCCCCGGGGAGGGCACGGGGAGCCTTTTGACCCCCATCTCTGTTCATATTTGATGTTTCTCAGAAGCGAGCCAGAGCTGGGGAATTTTATAAAGAAAAAGGAAAGAAAAAATGTCCTTGGGGAGGGCCATTCCTCACTCTCCAGGCCCACAGAAAGCTTATTTTTTCCAAAGAGAGCTAGCTAATCTGTCCCTGGTTCGCCGGTTGCCGGAGCAGCAGGGCCCTGCCTTCTCTCAACTCAAAGCCTCACACAAATTCCTCGTTCCCAGGCAACGCACTGCAGCGCCACAAATTCCCGAGTCCTCCCTCTCCCTCCTTTCTGGCAAACTGAACTGATGGTAGGGACAGCTCTGGCACCGTTCACATATAGGTTTATGGAACAAAGAATTGAAAATAACTTCAGCAACAAGAGAGGGCACCAGGAGTGGGCAGAGAGGTCCACCTTACATCCTGGGGCTTAGTCAGAGGGTGGGTGCTGGGGGTAAAAGGTTAGACCAGGATTTGGACTTCCAACTGATGACCCAGAGAGGTGGTCGGGAGCCTCAGCTTTGATAGCAACTAACCTGGGTTTCTAATCCAGGTTCTGCCACTCAGTAACTATATGACCTCAGCAAACTGCTAACTTCTTGAAGTTTTAGTCTCTCTTTGTAAAATGAGGTGATAATATCTACTGAAAAGGAGGTACTGGGAGAATTAAATGAACAAATAGATACAAAGTGCCTGACAGTAGGAGTAGCTTACACACACACACACACACACACACACACACACACACACACACTTTGAGAGCAGTTAGAGAAGGGGAGAAGGTTTGGACGGGATACCTTACTGCAAGGTCACCCAGAAATCTGGGGAATTAACTTCTCCTTACCCCGGAGAAGCAGCCTTCAACGCATATCTGATGGCAGTTTGTGGATAAATATCCCAGCTCCCTTGCCCCTTGGGTGGGATAATTCTGAGGCTTATTCTTCAATTTCCCACAGGATTAAGCTCTAGCTGTCCACGGTAGTAAATTGCTTGATGTGCAACCTTCATTGGCTTCCTTCCCTTCCATGTCTCATTCCCCCAATATCCTTCCTGGTTTTGCGGGGATCACCTTTCAAATAAACTATTTAGCTTCTTGTCTTGGAGTCTGCCTCTGGGGGAACCCTGACTAAGATACCAATATTTCTCCAAATTTCTGAAGGCCTAAGTTCTCAGCACTGTCTCTGACTCCAAACTCCTGCTTCACCTGAATTAGTCCCTTTAGAGATGATTTCACTGTTCTATATGTGCTGTCCTCCTGCCCACCTTGTTGATCCAGACCTGGAACTCCGTCCTTTGTCTCAGTGTGTAAACACACACACACACACACACACACACATGTATTAGTTTTCTATGCTGCATAACTAATTGCCACAAATTTAGCAGCTTAAAGCAACATACATTTATTTTTTTTACAGTTTCTGTGGGTCAGGTACAGCTTAGCTGGATTTTCTGCTCAAGGTTTCATCAGACTTCAGTTAAGGTGTCAGCTGGTTTGCAGTCCTTTCTGAAGCTCAAGGTCATCTTCCAAGCTCATGTAGTCATGGGAAGAATTCAGTTCCTTGTGCCTGTAGTACTGAGGTTCCTATTTTCTTGCCAGCTATTAGCTGAGGGTACCAGCATTTCCTTGCCACGAGGCTGTTTCACAACAGAGGAGTTGACTTCTTCAGAGTCAGCAGCACCACCTCTCTCTGGTCTGCTAAGTCTTGTATAACATAATCTAACCAAGGGAGTGGCTCTCCTATCACCTTTGCCATACTCTATCAGCTAGAAGCACACACACACATACTGCAATTTGTGTACAGTAAACTTTTCTTAGAGTTTTGAAGAAGACAGAGGAGAAAGGGTTTTACAGTGTAACAATGCAAGTTGGTCTTCAGTTGTTTTCAGCTCCCTGCCCCTTGTTGCTTCCTCACCCCGACCCCTCACGTCTCTCCTCCCTGCTCTTTCTCCATCCCCAAGTCCAGTTTGTTTCTATTGCACAGGGGTTTATCTGTTTGTGTCTTGACGCTTTTTGCTTCAGGCCTTACCTTCCACTCCATGTGGCATATCTAGATATTTTTCTTGCTAAAGACAATTTACTCTATAAGAGGAATTTGGGTGCCATTTGTTAGATTACTTTTCATTCTGCTACCAAAGATTAATTACAATTTAGTGGAGGAGACAGATTTGAGTCAATTAATAACAGGACGTGAATGAAGGGAAGGAGGGGGAGGGTGCTAAATATAAAAATCACCACTGATGTTATGGTATTAGCAAGGACCAAACCTCTCCAGTAGTATCCGTGCCAGAGCATTCTTCCTGCAGCCTGGAGACAAGAGAAGAGGCCAAGTGGGCAGGGACATTCTTAAATCTAATGGTAGGGTTACTAAAGCCTACTTATATATACATCATTCACGTGTGTGTGTGTTGAGGGAGGTTTCCATTCTGAGCTGCAGGGCCACTGCCTGGGTGCTCAGCATAGCGGCCTGAGTATGGCAGGCCAGGGCTGCCATGGGTGTGGGGGAGGGGAGGGTCGGAATCCCAGAGCCCCAGAGCGGGTGCCAAATGAGAGTGGCCTGAAGCACCTGTGTGCAGCCGGAGGGCCAAGAGAACCGGGCCGAGCTGCTCAGAAGAGGACGATGCCCGCGGAAATGCATCTGTTGAAGTGCTCAGTGGAGGAAAGGGCACGGGCCTTGGATGCGGTCAGTCAAGCGGTGTGTCTACACATTGCTTAATAGCCATGTTATGCAGAGCTCAGAGCTCCTCCCTGGGAGGAGACACATAAGAATGAATAATTACAGCCCCTGCCCTGGAGAGCCTCCCAGGCTAATGAGGAGGTAGCCACAGTAACCATGTTTTCTGATCCCAAGGGGGACAACCCTCTTCAAAGCTAAAGAAAAACATAATATATATAATCAGGATATCCGTACCAAAAGAAAAAAACGAAAGACAAAAAAGCAAAAACCCCAGTCTGAATCATCAACAATTAGCTGGAACAGACACACCCACAGGGAAAAACACAAGGAATGCATGCAAGGATAAAACAAGGTCAGCTCAGACAGGTGAGATCACGGGTATGTGTTGTGTGTGAGACTAAGTTGGCTGGGCTGTTACCTTATGTTTCTGTCACCCATTGCCTATTGGATCAGTGGCCCCCCTCAAAGTGAATCCCAGTTACTTCTGGGAATTCCCAAAGGGGTGCCACACGTGTGCTCACACATCGCTCTGTCACCTGCAGTTGCTGTTTGGTGCCCTCCCCGCTGTCGTTCCTCCAGCCCGGCTCCCCTCACAGTTACCCTTCACTCCACCAGCTGCTAGAGAAGTCCCCCTGCCCCCCACAAGTTCTCGCCCATTCAATAGTCAGTGACTGTCTGCTGAGCACCTACTATGTGCCCCGCCCTGTGTTACACAGTAGGGCTACAGAGGCCAATAAGACACAGTCCCTCAATCAAAGAACTCTCTGTTCTTTTTTTTTTTTTTTTTTAACTCTCTGTTCTTGAGATGAGAAAAGCACAGAAGCAGATGATATACGCCTCTGTAGGGCTACTCATCTTAAAACACCTGAAGCAGGACTGCGGAATTGCTCCTCATACACTCAGATGTGAAAAGGCACCGTGGTGCCTTTGTGCCTTTGCAGCTGTCGGGGTCTCCCATGTGAGCCTCCCACCCCCGCCACCCAGGGCAGCAGAGGAAAACCAAAAGTCAGTCCATCCTGGTAAACTCAGTCTAACCCAACCACCTGAACGTTCACTTGAGGTAGCTCAGTCTCTGCTTGGATCAGTCTTTCCAGTTTCTTCCCCAAACCCAGCTCTTCTCTGAGAAGGGTTAGGGTGAGCATAGGTGGTGTGGCTTAGAGGTCCTTGTGGCAACGGGGGAGATGGTGTCCGGGGACCTGTGTGGCCTTCTCAGGACTCCCACTGGTCTCTGCACGAGTCTAGGTTGCTCTCTGGTCTGAGGGGCAGTTGGTGGTCCAGCTATCACCTGCACAGTGCGGCCTCTTTGCTCCCTGTTCTGCCCTCTATTGGTGCTTTACCCTCCAGCACCTCTGGGTCCCCTCAAGGGAACATGTGGCCACTTTGGGGCACTTTCGTATTCTGCGTGGGTGTAAGGAGCCTAAGGTTCATCCCTGGAGGGGACGTGGAGAACTTAGATCCTGCCCAGGTCTCCCTCTATCACAGTGCTCTTTCCACAGTCCTTCAGGATGAAAAAGACAGAGTTCAGGCTTTCTATTTCCTGAACATCATATCCTTTTACCTCAGACAATAAGCCTCTGGACCTAACCATCACAGGCAAAAGAGGCCATTTGTCTACAACTATAGAAGAACGCTATGATCTGGTCCACAGCCTGCTCTGTGATACATCAAAGGAACAGATAAAAGAAATTAAAATATCCTTCTGTACCTTACAAACACTGGCTTTCAAGCCTTTCGTCTTGCTACTGACTCTAAAATACTATTTTCGATGTCAGAAGCTGAATATTGCCTTTCTCTTTTTCATTGTATTCATGCTGAAACACCATTAGCTCTACCAGAGGCAGACAAGCGCCTTGAGCTGTGTAGGAAAAAGTCACAACCATAAAGATGCAAAAGGAAAAAAATCTGACTTGTGTATTTCAGAATATTTTTTGGAGTTCCTCTGTGAAGTTCAAAAGCAATGCTTCCCACCTCTTCTCCCCATCCTTTGGCTCAGATGGACCATACACTCAATCTTCAGTTCTAGAAACCTGGCTTACACAAGCTGTCTCCAGTATGTAAAAAGAATACTTTAGGAGATAGCTACTGCATTTACAAAACTAAGGTCAGCGTCAGAGACAGTCAAGAGGGGAAGTTGTAAACTTTGGTCTCACCAAGATATAAAGATCCCTAAAGGAATGGAAAAGAAGAAGAGGCAGTTTTTTCTTAAAGTTTAAAATATCACCTCTCCAACGAAGAATTTTCTAGGCACTCTACCGTACTAAATCTTCATCAGTCCTCTCAACAATTTCCATAAGGAAGCTACTGTTTTCCCCCCTTTTACAGATGTGAAATTGGAGAATTAACAAGGTTGCACACCCATCCCCAGATCACACAGTTAGCAAGCATACATTCCACTGATGCCCCTCAGGAGAGGATGTGGACGTGGTAATGAAGGGTCAGGGTAGAGCTAGGGTGTCTCTCTTCATCATGCCTCAAGACTTGAGGAAACGGCTGGGCTGTAGCTGGTGACAGAACCCCAGGCCCTTGGGCTATTACCTTCATCTTTGTTCTGACATGTTCTAGGAAATGGGCTGGAGGCTAGGGAATGAGCAGAGTAGCTTCTGGAGAAAGGTTCCCAGCATCTATGTGATTCTATGATAGGAGAGAGAAGCCCAAGCAGCACCAGGACAGGTATGAAAATAATAGAATTCAAGCCATATTCCAATCTTCTTTCTTTGGGGTGGAACAGGAGTTTTCCATTTCTTCAGCAGTTTCTGGAATCTCTCATTCCCCAGCTTTTGAAAAGCTCCTCTCCCTCCATTTTCAGAGTTTATTGGAGGTGTGTCCCTGGCGCACACCCTCCTTTGCAGGAACAGGGAGCGTGAGGTGGAGACAGGACAGGTTGGGACACACAAGGTCCAATTTAGTGTGTGTCCCAGCCCAGTCCCTTCAATGAGCCCAAATCCTCATCTCCCCCTGACAGTGGGGCTCAGCGCAGGTGAACAAAGAGCTGCTAGGCTGCTGGGACCCATCAGACTGAACCCTGTGCTGGAGATTATCTCCCAAGCAGATACTCTCCTCCGAACCCGGGATGTAGGGCTTTGAAACTAGAAAATGCCAGGTCTGAAAGAGAGGAAAGAACAAGTCCAGCAACACACAGAGCTCTGTGTATTCAGAGGGAACTTGGCAGGGTTGTGTTCGGGCAGAGAAACTCCGAGTGGTACAAAGGGACGTGCCCAGAGTGGAGAAATCATGCTAATTGTGTGCACCAGAGCTGGAGAACGCCACCCAAAATGAAGAGAGAAAGGGAAGCCCTGTCCAGAGCCTTCAGTGCCCTGCGCCTCACTCCTTTTCTCTACCTGCTTCTGATCCAGACAGGTAGGAGACCAGAGGGTAAGACAGGGTCTAGAGAAGGGACCCGGGGCTTTCAAAGGAGAGGGAGGGGAGAGCTGAGGGCCAGAATGCCTTTGGGGCGGGAGGAGGGGAGAATGCTCAGCCACCGTGGGAAGCGTCTCAGTGAATTCAGGCATTCGTGTTGAATGTATTTCTTCATTCTGTATGCCTCCTGCCCGGCCCCTGCCCCCCATCCCCCAAAGCCTGCATGACTTTGCAGCTCCCACAGCATTCCGTACATTAGATGGAGGGCAATGAGCCGTTTCTGATGGGATGTCTTGTTGGCGTGGGCCAGTCCGGCATTCTTTCCAAGGGACTATGGTGGGCCTTGAAGGGGTGGGGAAATCTTGGTTTTGTGTCTCCCCAGCCGCCACCCTGGCTTCTCTGAGTATAAAATAACAAGGGAGATGAAAGAAGCTTTGGAGATAATAAGCCTCCTGGTTTGGGAGAGTAACACCAATCTATGCATAACACACACGCCATAGACACCTACCTCCCCCTACCAGCTTCTTGGAGAAATGATCTTATTTGAAATACACATGCTTATGTGCGCACACGCAGGCGCGCACACACACACTATTCCAGAGAGCCTAGGAATTCACAATTTAGTGGGGCAAATAAGATGCAGAGATCATTTTAATAAAATGCAGAAACTACTATGAGTCAGAGAGGCAGAGGGTTCCAAGAATCAGAGAGAGGTCACCTACCCCATCAGGAAGCTGGTGCTGGTGGTACAGGATGGGAGTGGGGGAATATCAGGGGAGGTTTCCTGGGAATGTCTGCACTGAATTTTAAAAGATGAGAAAAACAGATAGGTGTGGGAGTGAGCATTAGAGTTGGGAAAATGGGCCAAGGTCAACAGCTTGAAATGGTATCACATGTTAGGAGCAGCCCAGTCAGTTACCGCTGCTGGAGAAGAAAGTGTGGATGGAGTTAGGTGAGACTGGTAAACTCTGCTAAGGAAATTGTAATATAGTTTGCAAACAATGGGAGCGGGGGAGGACATTGAATGGTTTTTAATCTGGGAACAAGCAGGGCCAGAGTATAGCTCAGATCCCTCACTCTGCAGTGAGGTGTTGGAGGTGAAACTGTAGGCAAGCAAGATAGGGAAGGAAGCCTGTATCCATTTGCTGGAACCACAGACTGGGTGGCTTCAATAGCAGAAATGTATTGTCTCACAGTTCTGGAGAATAAAAGTTCAAGATCAAGGTGCTGGCAAGGCTGTGCTCCCTCTGAAGGCCCTAGGGAAGGTTCTGTTCCAGTGCTCTCTGCTGGCTTCTGGGAGTTCCTTGGCTGTGACAGATAACTTTAATCTTCACATGGCATTCTCCCTGTGCTTGTGTGTATATCCAAATTTCTCCTTTTTAAAAGGACACCAGTCATCTTCGATTAGAGGCCCACCCCACTCCAGCATGACCTCATTTTAGCTTATTACCTTGGCAATGACCACACTGCAAAATAAGGTCACATTCTGAGATACTTGGGGTTAGGACTTCAAGATATGAATTTTAGGGGACACAAGTCAAACCATAGCGAGGCTATTGCAATAGTTCAGGAGAGAAGTGACCTGGGCTGGAATTAGAATAAAGAGAGGGGGAGTGAGGGATGTTGAGATAATATTTTGGAGGGAAAGTCAGGACCTAGTGATTTATAGGAAGTGAAACAATCTAGAGAAGGAGGTAGGGCTTCTGTGTGAAACCATAAATTTAAAAAATGGGGCAAGGTTGGGAGATATGATAACTAGTGTTTCTCATGTTGAGGTTGAAATGCCTATGAGTCATGTGTGGGAAAATGTTGAATAACCTAAAGCTGGAGGGTTGGAGGGAAGTATTTGGAAACTGTCAGCCAAGAGGTGAGATTTAAAACAAGGAGAATGAATAAATATTACCTTGGAGGAGAAAATGAGCTAAATATGGAACATTGAGGAACCCCAAGATTTGCAGAGGAAGGCAGAGAATAAAGCCCACTGAGGAGCCCCAGAAGGAACAATCAGAGACACAGAGGGAGACCTGGGAGACTGTGGTATCTATAAAGTGAAGGGAGTTGGGAGTTTCCCAGACAATCATCATCAAATGTATCAAGGAGCCCAGTATAATAAGGACCTGAAAGAGCCCATTAAAGAGCCAATTAAAAGGTTACCATTAGGGACTTAACTGGTGGCACAGTGGTTAAGAATCCGTCTGCCAATGCAGGGGTACACGGGTTCGAGCCCTGGTCCAGAAAGGTCCCAAATGCCACGGAGCAACTAAGCCCATGCACCACAACTACTGAGCCCATGTGCCACAACTACTGAAGTCCTTGCGCCTAGAGCCCGTGCTCCGCAACAAGAGAAGCCACTGCAATGAGAAGCCTGCGCACCGCAACGAAGAGTAGCCCCCGCTCTCCGCAACTAGAGAAAGCCCACGTGCAGCAACGAAGCAATAAATAGATAAATAAATTTATTTTTTTAAAAAAAGAGGTTACCATTAGCCTTGTTGAGAGCGGTCTCAGTGGAAATTACAATGAGTTGAGGAAATGAGAGCTGAGGGTATGGAGGCAGTGAATTGGGAATAGGAAATGCACAATGAATTATACAAATCAGAGATGTTCCCGAAGCTCTTTCAGGTCATCATATGGTAAAGAAAAAAATATATAGAAAGATCTTGTCAGTCAGTGTGATTAGGCAAAAAAAAAAAGGTGACAAAGGATCTCCTGTGAGGGAAAATGGAACTTAATAATTATTATATAACAAGGGACTTCCTTGGCGGTCCAGCGGTTAAGACTCCGTGCTTCCACTGCAGGGGGCATGGGTTCGATCACTGGTCAAGGAACTAAGATCAGGCATGCCACGTGGCTCGGCCAAAAAAAAAAAAAAAAAGGTATAACAAAAAAGTTCTAAAGATAAACTATGCTAATAAGATATTAGTTACAATCTATGACAGGTAAGACTTGGTAAGTGCAGGGTCAGGCCATTGTACTGCTGTGGACTCAAGAGCAATAAAGAGCTGAGATTCTATAAGGAATTTCTGCCATCCTCAATCTATGAGGAAAGTGTCAGCTTCTGTGACAAATAAATTCCAAAATTTAAGGCCTCCTGGCATTAACCATGGAGTAGTCAGTGCCGTTTCAGGCTAGGCCTGGAATGAGGAAAGACTGTTCCATGAGGTTTTTCAGGCACCAAGCTGATGGAGCGCTATCAACTTTGACATGTGTTTCCAATGGTCAGTCTGAGATTTATCTTCATTTCTTTTAGGTAGAGTATTAAAAAAAAAGGAGGGAGGTTTTTCTAAATCAGCCTATAAAAGGTGTCTACAACTTTTGCTAGTATTATTGACTAGAAATCAGTAGTATCATAATTAATTGCAAGGGAGGCTGGGAAATGTATTTTTAAGATTGGCACTAAAAGGGGGGCTGGACCACGTGGCCCTGGCTCCCAGAGATTTACCTTAATCCCTTGCCATACTCCCTTATGACAGCAATCACCAAACTAGCCTCAGGCAAGTAACGCTTAGTACTCTGAACCTAATATGGCCTAATGAGGCTTTCCTAAATTCATCACAGCCCTATTCCTGGAACATTCAAACAAGGCTTTTCTAGAGGCTAGGATACTATTTACAGACATAAACACAGCATGCCATAAATCTAGATAATCTGATTTGCAAGATGTTACTCTCTGGGATCCTAGAGTTAGCGCATCCTCTACGGACCCAATAGCAGGAAGTCCTTTGCCTGGTTTCCACCCTTTTAGTCCTAAGATCACCTTCACATCGTAGGTGCTGTCTTTTTTTTTTTTAATTGCAATTGAAAATTACATACAGGAACATGCATTTTGCATAAGGATACAGTTTTATGAACCTTTATGAAGTGAACAGACCCATTTAATCAGCCCCCAAGACCAAGAAAAAGAACATTTCAGCACCTCGGAAGCACCCCCATTCTATTTCTGTTACTATTGCCTTCCCTCCAGGGTCACAGAGGTGTCCTAACTTCTAATATGGATTAATTTTGCATGTCTTTGAACTTCATAAAAATGGAATTATATGTATGCATTCTTTTATGCCTGGCTTCTTTCAATGAGCACCAAATTTGTAAGATTCATGCATTTTGTTGTTAAAATTATAACTTGTTTGGTCTCAGTGCTGTAGAATATTCCATTGTATGAATTTACCACAATTTACCTATTGAACTTTGATAGACACTTTGGTTGTTTACAGTTTGGGCCTTTATGCATAGAGTTGTTAAAACATTCTAGTAGATGTCTTTTGGTGAACAGATATACCCAGGAGTAGAATTTGCTGAGTTATACGTGTGTGGTTAGACTTAGTAGACATAGCCAGAGTTTTCAAAAGTGGTTGTATCAAGCTACATGGTTGTATCAATCTACATTCCCACCAGCAGTGATTGAGAGTTCCAGATGTTCCATATATTCACCAATAATTGAATCTTCTCGTTTTCATTTTAGCTATCCTAGTATGAGGTGGCATCAAATTATGGTTTAAAATTGCATTTCTTTTAAAAAAAATTTTTTTAAATTTATTTCTTTTTGGTTGTGTTGGGTCTTTGTTGCTGCGCGCAGGCTTCTCTAGTTGCAGTGAGCGGGGGCTACTCTTCGTTGCGGTACGCGGGCTTCTCATTGCGGTGGCTTTTCTTGTTGCGGAGCTCGGGCTCTAGGCACGTGGGCTTCAGTAGTTGTGGTTCACGGGCTCTAGGGTGCAGGCTCAGTAGCTGTGGCACACGGGCTTAGTTGCTCCGCAGCATGTGGGATCTTCCTGAACCAGGGCTGGAACCTGTGTCCCCTGCATTGGCAGGCATATTCTTAACCACTGCGCCACCAGGGAAATTGCATTTCTATGATGATTAATGAAGTTGTGTCTTGTTCATATATTTATTAGCCATTTGGAAATCCTTTTATGTGAGGTACCTGTTCCAAGTCTTTTGCCCACTTTCTACTGAGTTTCCTGGATTTTGTTAAAGTACTAATTTGTAGGAATTTAAAATATATATGTTGGATATGAGTTTTTATAGGATATATGTATTACAAATATCTCTCACTGTACAGCTTGCCTTTTCACTCTCTTAATGGTGTCTTTTGATGAACAGAAGCTCTTAACTTTATTGTGTCCAGTGTATCATTTTCTTCTTTTATGGGTACCACTTTTCTGTCCTGTCAAAAAAATCTGTGTCTGCCCTCAAGTCATGGAGATATTATGCTATGTTTTCTTTCTAAAACATTATTTTTCCTTTCGCACTCTAGGTAGATCTACAATCTACCTAGAATTGCTATTTGTGTGAGATGTGAGATAGGGATCAATATTCTTTTTTTTTCCCTATGTGGCCCAGCACTGTTTATTAAAAAGAAAAAAAAATTCTTTCTCCACTTCACTGCAGTGTCACCTGTGTCATAAGTCAAGCAATCAGGGAGTTCCCTGGCGGTCCAGTGGTTAGGACTCCATGCCCTACTGCAGGGGGCATGGGTTCGATCCCTGGTCAGGAACTAAGATCCCACAAGCCTAGCAGCCAAAAAAAAAAAAGTCAAGCTATCATGTTTAAGTCTGTTTTTGGACTCTCTATTCTGTTCCATTGATCTATTTGTCTATCCTTGTGCCAATACCACAAAGTAAACCTCGTGGGATTTTGATTGGCATTGTATTAAGTTTATAAGTCAGCTTGGGAGATATGACAGCTTAACAATAATGATTATTCCAATCCAAAACATGGTAAATCTCTGTGTGTCAGCTTAACACTTATTAGCTAGGTACACATTACTGAACGCCTACACTCTGTACAGTGTAGAAAAAAAGCTATCCTTCTCTTCCTGGATCCCAAGGGCCTTCTTCACCATTTCCATTTCCTGGTTTTCTCTTATATTCCTGAGTGATTGACACTTAAGATGATTTCACACTTTTGTAGGCCTCAACGTGGTAACAGCATAAGAAAACAATACAATAACCCCAACAGTGAAGGCCCTATACAGTAGGGACTGAGGAGGGTGGTTGTTTTCTCAGAGCCTTTAATATCCTTTATTGTTAATTCATTAAGAAAAACATTAAAAATGAAAAGTGGAAAGCAATATTTTTTCCTCTTCGAAAACCACGCTGTGTGCCCTTGGGTTACCGTATGCAGTTCTGGTTACCACACCTCAAAAAAATAATAGAGCTGGAGAAAGCCCAAATAAGGGTATCTATACTAGCCAAAGGGAAAGAGGAACTTCCTTGTGGAGACACATCCAAACAAAACAAAAAGCCCTTCAGATAAAAAGGGATTTAACTGCAGTCAGTGTTATCAGAGTGTATAGATTAGGTGTAACACGTTTCCCACTATCTCATTGATACTTTTAAAAGGTAAATTGAAGGCAAATACTGGTAAAAGAAAACCTTTGCCCAGCAAAAATGATCACATGAAAATGAGTAGATGATGGTTTCTTTAAAGGAAGAGGCTATTAAGGGATCCCAAGGCTACTGGTAGGTACCTTCTTTTTTATTTTAGCATTTTATTTTTATTTTTATTTTATTTTATTTTTTATACAGCAGATTCTTATTAGTCATCAATTTAATACACATCAGTGCATACATGTCAATCCCAATCTCCCAATTCATCCCACCCCCCCACCGCTTTCCCCCCTTGGTGTCCATACATTTGTTCTCTACATCTGTGTCTCCACTTCTGCCCTGCAAACCGGTTCATCTGTACCATTTTTCTAGGTTCCACATACATGCATTAATATACGATATTTGTTTTTCTCTTTCTGACTTACTTCACTCTGTATGACAGTCTCTAGATCCATCCATGTCTTCTTTCTCCATTTGTCTGTCGATGAGCATTTAGGTTGCTTCCAAGACCTGGCTATTGTAAACAGTGCTGCAATGAACATGGGGTGCATGTGTCTTTTTGAATTATGGTTTTGTCTGGGTATATGCCCAGTAGTGGGATTGCTGGGTCATATGGTAATTCTATTTTTAGTTTTTTAAGGAACCTCCATACTGTTCTCCATAGTGGCTGTATCAATTTACATTCCCACCAACAGTGCAAGAGGGTTCCCTTTTCTCCACACCCTCTCCAGCAGTTGTTGTTTGTAGCTTTTCTGATGATGCCCATTCTAACTGGTGTGAGGTGATACCTCATTGCAGTTTTGATCTGCATTTCTCTAATAATTAGTGGTGCTGAGCAGCTTTTCATGTGCTTCTTGGCCATCTGTATGTCTTCTTTGGAGAAAGGTCTATTTAGGTCTTCTGCCCATTTTTGGATTTGTTTGTTTGTTTTTTTAATATTGAACTGCATGAGCTGTTTATATATTTTGGAGATTAATCCTTTGTCCGTTGATTCATTTGCAAATACTTTTTCCCATTCTGAGGGTTGTCTTTTTGTCTTGTTTATGGTTTCCTTTGCTGTGCAAAAGCTTTGAAGTTTCATTAGGTTCCATTTGCTTATTTTTGTTTTTATTTCCAGTACTCTAGGAGGTGGATCCAAAAAGATCTTGCTGTGATTTATGTCAAAGAGTGTTATTCCTATGTTTTCCTCTAAGAGTTTTATAGTGTCCGGTCTTACATTTAGGTCTCTAATCCATTTTGAGTTTATTTTTGTATATGGTGTTAGGGAGTGTTCTAATTTCATTCTTTTATGTGTAGTTGTCCAGTTTTCCCAGCACTACTTATTGAATAGACTGTCTTATCTCCACTGTATATCCTTGCCTCCTTTGTCATAGATTAGTTGACCATAGGTGCGTGGCTTTATCTCTGGGCTTTCTATCTTGTTCCATTGATGTATGTTTCTGTTTTTGTGCCAGTACCATATTGTCTTGATTACGGTAGCTTTGTAGTATAGTCTGAAGTCAGGGAGTCTGATTCCTCCAGCTCCGTTTTTTTCCCTCAAGACTACTTTGGCTATTCGGGGTCTTTTTTGTCTCCATACAAATTTTAAGATTTTTTTGTTCTAGTTCTGTAAAAACTGCCATTGGTAATTTGATAGGGATTGCATTGAATCTGTAGATTGCTTTGGGTAGTATAGTCATTTTCAAAATATTGATTCTTCCAATCCAAGAACATGGTATATCTCTCCATCTGCTGGTATCATCTTTAATTTCTTTCATCAGTGTCTTATAGCTTTCTGCATACAGGTCTTTTGTCTCCCTAGGTAGGTTTATTCCTAGGTGTTTTATTCTTTTTGTTGCAGTGGTAAATGGGAGTGTTTCCTTAATTTCTCTTTCAGATTTTTCATCATTAGTGTATAGGAATGCAAGAGATTTCTGTGCATTAATTTGGTATCCTGCAACTTTACCAAATTCATTGATTAGCTCTAGTAGTTTTCTGGTGGCATCTTTAGGATTCTCTATGTATAGTATCATGTCATCTGCAAACAGTGACAGTTTTACTTCTTCTTTTCCAATTTGTATTCCTTTTATTACTTTTTCTTCTCTGATTGCAATGGCTAGGACTTCCAAAACTATGTTGAATGATAATGGTGAGAATGGACATCCTTGCCTTGTTCCTGATCTTAGAGGAAATGCTTTCAGTTTTTCACCATTGAGAATGATGTTTGCTGTGCCTTTGTTGTATGTGGCCTTTATTATGTTGAGGTAGGTTCCCTCTATGCCTACTTCCTGGAGAGTTTTTATAATAAACAGGTGTTGAATTTTGTCAAAAGCTTTTTCTGCATCTATTGAGATGATCATATGGTTTTTATTCTTCAATTTGTTAATATGGTGTATCACATTCATTGATTGCATATATTGAAGAATCCTTGCATCCCTGGGATAAATCCCACTTGATCATGGTGTATGATCCTTTTAATGTGTTGTTGGATTCTGTTTGCTAGTACTTTGTTGAGGATTTTTGCATCTATATTCATCAGTGATATTGGTCTGTAATTTTCTTTTTTTGTAGTATCTTTGTCTGGTTTTGGTATCAGGGTGATGGTGGCCTCATAGAATGAGTTTGGGAGTGTTCCTTCCTCTGCAATTTTTTGGAAGAGTTTGAGAAGGGTGGGTGTTATCTCTTCTCTAAATGTTTGATAGAATTCACCTGTGAAGCCATCTGGTCCTGGACTTTTGTTTGTTGGAAGTATTTTAATCACAGTTTCCATTTCATTACTTGTGATTGGTATGTTCGTATTTTCTATTTCTTCCTGGTTCAGTCTTGGAAGGTTATACCTTTCTGAGAATTTGTCCATTTCTTCCAGGTTGTCCATTTTATTGGCATACAGTTGCTTGTAGTAGTCTCTTAGGATGCTTTGTATTTCTGTGGTGTCTGTTGTAACTTCTCCTTTTTCATTTCTAATTTTACTGATTTTAGTTCTCTCCCTCTTTTTCTTGATGAGTCTGGCTAATGGTTTATCAATTTTGTTTATCTTCTCAAAGAACCAGCTTTTAGTTTTATTGATCTCTGCTATTGTTTTCTTTTTTTCTATTTCATTTATTTCTGCTCTGATCTTTATGATTTCTTTCCTTCTGCTAACTTTGGGTTTTGTTTGTTTTTCTTTCTCTAGTTCCTTTAGGTGTAAGGTTAGATTGTGTATTTGAGGTTTTTCTTGTTTCTTGAGGTAGGCTTGTATAGCTATAAACTTCCCTCTTAGAACTGCTTTTGTTGCATCCCATAGGTTTTGGATTGTCATGTTTTCATTGTCATTTGTCTCTAGTCCTTTCTCTCTTTCTTCTCCTTCTGGGACCCCTATAATGCGAACGTTGTTGCATTTCATGTTGTCCCAGAGGTCTCTTAGGCTGTCTTCATTTCTTTTCATTCTTTTTTCTTTATTCTGTTCCGCAGCCATGAATTCCACTATTCTGTCTTCCAGGCCACTTATCCGTTCTTCTGCCTCAGTTATTCTGCTATTGATCCCTTCTAGTGTATTTTTCATTTCAGTTATTGTATTGTTCACCTCTGTTTGCTTGTTCTTTAATTCTTCTAAGTCTTTGTTAAACATTTCTTGCCTCTTCTTGATCTTTGCCTCTGTTCTTTTTCCAAGGTCCTGGATCATCTTCACTGTCATTATTCTGAATTCTTTTTCTGGAAGGTTGCCTATCTCCACTTCATTTAGTTGTTTTTCTGGGGTTTTATCTTGTTCCTCCATCTGGTACATAGCCTTCTGCCTTTTCATCTTGTCTATCTTTCTGTGAATGTGGTTTTTGTACTACAGGCTGCAGGATTGTAGTTCTTCTTGCTTCTGCTGTCTGCCCTCTGGTGGTTGAGCCTATCTAAGAGGGTTGTGCACGTTTCCTGATGGGAGGGACTGGTGGTGGGTAGAGCTGACTGTTGCTCTGGTGGGCAGAGCTCAGTAAAACTTTAATCCACTTGACTGTTGTTGGGTGGGGCTGGGTACCCTCCCTGTTGGTTGTCTGGCCTGAGGCAACCCAACACTGAAGCCTACCTGGGCTCTTTGGTGGGGCTAATGGCAGTCTCTGGGAGGGCTCATGCCAAGGAGTACTTCCCAGAACTTCTGCTGCCAGTGTCCTTATCCCCACGGTGAGCCACAGCCACCCCCACCTCTGCAGGAGACCGTCCAACACTAGCAGGTAGGTCTGGTTCAGTCTCCCCTGGTGTCACTGTTCCTTCCCCTGGGTCCCGATGTGCACACTACTTTGTGTGTGCCCTCCAAGAGTGGAGTCTCTGTTTCCCCCAGTCCTGTCGAAGTCCTGCAATCAAATCCCACTAGCCTTCAAAGTCTGATTCTCTAGGAATTCCTCCTCCCGTTGCCGGACCCTCAGGTTGAGAAGCCTGACGTGGGGCTCAGAACCTTCACTCCAGTAGGTGGACTTCTGTGGTATAAGTGTTCTCCAGTTTGTGAGTCACCCACCCAGCAGTTATGGGATTTGATTTTACTGTGATTGCGCCCCTCCTACCATCTCATTGTGGCTTCTCCTTTGTCTTTGGATGTGGGGTATCTTTTTTTGGTGAGTTCCAGTGTCTTCCTGTCGATGATTGTCCAGCAGCTAGTTGTGATTCTGGTGTTCTCGCAAGAGGGAGTGAGAGCACGTCCTTCTACTCCGCCATCTTTGTTCCAATCGGTTCTGGAGGCTGAAGTTCAAGATCAAGATGCTAGTAGAGCTGGTTTCTTCAGAAGAAAGAATAGACTTTCTTCTGAAGTCTTTCTTCTTGGCTACCTTCTCTTTGTGTGTTCACTTGGTGTTCCCTCGGCACCTGTGCACCCTTGGTGTCTCTTCGGTACATTCTTATATTTTAAAGTTTGACATTCCTTGGTGTCACCACAGGTCAAAATCCTACTTGACGAGGGCCACCTACCTGATCCGGTATGGCTGTTTAAATTGATAGGGACGTCTTGCTGCGAGGTCAGTTTCCTTTTTTTCCGGCCTCCAGCGGGAAGAGCAACTTTCTACATAATGATGCCTCAGAGACTTGAGGACAATGATTAAGTTAATCGTTTCTCAAGGTTGAATAGTCCCAGTCCCTTTTATTTGCACTGTTAGCCATTTCCTCACTTCTGTGTCCTGCTTTGGCACCTGTCCCAGTTCTCTGTGTCCCTTGAAAGTTGTGGGACCCTGAACTTAAAAGCAACTCCGATTTTGGCGCGAGTTTTGGGAACCAGTGTCTGCTCAGCACAAACGCTTTCTTTGTCAGCTTCTGAGAAAGACTGCTCCCTCCACTCTGAACATACCTCCATACATCCCTATGACTCATGGGCAGGCCCTGTTCACAGGCATCCACCTAGAAGAGGGTGAGGCCCAGGGCAATCCACATGCTGTAGCTTCTCCAATGTTTTTATCCAGAAGAATCAAGTTTAAATTGGTAGAAAGTGGGACTTCTCTGACGGTCCTGTGGTTAGGACTCTGTGCTTCCAATGCAGGGGTCACAGGTTCGATCCCTGGTCGGGGAACTAAGATCCCACATGCTGCGTGGTGTGGTCAAAATAAATAAATAAATAAATAGGTAGAAAGAGCTGACTTGAAGGGGGAAAGACATCACAAAAGCACTAGCAGGACCTTCTATGGGATGCAAGAGAGTGGACGCTGGGGAAACTCAGGGAGGGCCAGAGAAGACAGAAGGGGGGAGGAGAATCCCTTCCACTTTTTCTTGGGGCCGGGACTGTCACTGTCCAGCCTCCAGGAGGGAGGAAAGGGGAACCTCAGTGCTTGGGGTTGCTAAACCTCAGGATGGCTCTGCATATATCACTCTCATGTGCCAACCCCACTGCTTCAGACTGGGTCCTGAGGAAGGGGGGTAGATGTGCCCACCCTGGCCTTTAATGAAGCTCAGTGAATTTTTTCAGGGTCACCTCAAGTCACACACACCAAACCCTATTTGCCTATTCAGGGAAATTTGAAAGCTTGTGTTTCTAAATCAAAGCAAGCCTGGGACCTAGCAGATGCAAGGCAGGAAATCCCATCTAAATTATCACAGAAACTTAAAGCTGGAGAAATCTTAAGGATCATGTAGCCAAACAATTTCAGCCTGATACACAGAGCCATAAGGATTCTTAGCAGCACCCCAAGGTATTGGGGAGGACAGGGCTCTGGTCCTCACCACCTCTTTGGCCAAATCAGGTGAACTAGAACTAAATTTCATTTCTTTTCAGTTTCTATAAGGTTTTGTGGGAACAAAAATACCTTTTTTAAAAAAATTTATTTATTTACTTATTTATTTACTTTTTGTGGTACGCGGGCCTCTCACTGTTGTGGCCTCTCCCGTTGCGGGGCACAGGCTCCGGACGCTCAGGCTCAGCAGCCATGGCTCACGGGCCCAGCCACTCCGCAGCATGTGGGATCTTCCCGGACCGGGGCAAGAAGCCATGTCCCCTGCATCGTCAGGTGGACTCTCAACCACTGCGCCACCAGGGAAGCCCCCAAAATACCTTTAATTAAAAAAATTTGAAAATAGTTGATTTTGTCCATTCTAACTCCTGCCAATTGAGACTCCTCTCAGTAACAAGTATGTAATATTCATACATATGGTGGCTTTCATCATTAAAGTAGTCTCTTCCATGCTTAAGGTTTTATGATTGTAACATCCTTGACAGGTGATGGATCATAGAATGCCAGGGTGGAGAAGGCCCCTAGAGATCATCTGGTCCCACCACCTCACTATTCAGAGGAGGAAATGGAAGCACAGACAGGTGAAAGAAAAGTCAATTGGCCTTTCCTTGACCACTTCCAAAGATGATGAGCTCATTACTTAACAATGCATTTGCTCCCAAAATGGACTGGATATGTTTTCAAATTAAATTTGCTTCAATCTCCACAACTAGCCTTTTAGTTCCATTGCCTCCTGGTTTGGTCTGGGTCCTCGAGGTACAAGGAGAGGAATAGGGGTTGGAAAGGTACAGCTCACCTTCCCCAAATCTACACTGCAGCAGTAGCAGAGTGGGAAACAGGGGTGAGAAAGAAGGAGGGAACTTCAGAGGCAATGACAGTCAAAGGGAGCAGCTGGGGGTGCAGAGGAACAGAGAACCTGACATGTATGTGTCTATTCAGCTAAACTCAGCCCTGTTCCTAGCTGACATCCTCTCCAGAAGACCCCTCCCGCAGGTGGCTGTATTGCTCTGCAAGGCCAGGTGCAAGGCCAACGAGCAGCATCTGTTCAGGCCCCAAAGTTCCTAAGAGATCTCTGAAATGTGAGATGTGTCTCTGGATGGGGCTGCCATTGGACAAGATGGTAAAATCCCAGAACTAACTACAGGGCTGGAACAAACCATGAGACCATCTCGTTACCACTCATTTGGCCTGTGGGAAATCTGAGCTCTGAACAGATAAGCAACTTCTCCGAGGTCCTAAGTCAACAATAGGGCCCCGATCTCTGATGCTCACTCCTGTGTTCTCTCCCCTACACCACAGTAACTGACATACGTATCGTGCTTTTGCACTGTGAACTGGATAAGACACTTGCTCTTGTTATCGTTGTCATCCTTATTTTCTAAAAGAGAAGAGTGAGGCCTAGAAGGATGAGTCGCCCAAATTCTCACAGCCAGTAAGCAGTGGAGCCCAATCTTACAAGGTCTTCTGACTCCAAGCTCTTTGCTTGACCTGTCCCAAATCCCTCTTCCATAGGGGATGCAAATTGGGCTGGAGTTTGGGTGAATTTCCAGGACTGTTCTGCCCTGGGCCAGGCCTAGTATGATGCTACGTGCAGCTGGCGCAAGGATAGGGGAGGCTCTTGGCATGACCGGAGAGTTGTCCAGTTGTCCTCAGGCCCCTAAACTTGCCCTTTACTGGCGCTGTCTCATGACACCTTCCTTTCTTTGGGAATCTACATGTCCATGCTTTCTCCATCCCCCACTCTCCCAATGCCCAATTAAGGAGAAAATCTGACAAGTTCATTCTGAGGTCTAATGACCTATAAGTTGCAGGGGGTAGGGATGTTTGTCAGTTTTGCTCACTGATATATCCTGGGGACATAGAACAGTGTCTGGCACATGGGAAGTCTCAATACATATTTCCATAAATGGGCCACATAAGGTATGGGTTACCTGGAATCTTCCTCAAGAGGAAGGCAATAGGGAAAACTGCCAGAGGCAGAGGCAAAGGTCCAGATTGAAGAAGGATTGAGGGCAAAGGGATGGGTGTGAGGGATGACAGGGGAGCGGAGGGGCCAGAGCTACAGTCGAAGGGTGAGAAGGAAGGACTGACAGGGAGTGAAGGGTCCAGAAGGGTGAGGCATGGAGAGACCAGAGGACTCGAAGATGGGAGTGAGGTTAGGAGCCAGGGCCTGATGCTGCCCTCACCTCATGGGTCTCTGTTCACAGAGCCCCTGGAGGGGGTGAACATCACCAGCCCGGTGCGCCTGATCCATGGCACAGTGGGGAAGGCGGCCCTGCTTTCTGTGCAGTACAGCAGCACCAGCAGTGACAAACCCGTTGTCAAGTGGCAGCTGAAGCGGGACAAGCCAGTGACCGTGGTTCAGTCCATCGGCACAGAGGTCATTGGTACCCTGCGGCCCGACTATCGAGACCGCATCCGCCTCTTTGAAAACGGCTCCCTGCTTCTCAGCGACCTGCAGCTGGCCGACGAGGGCACCTATGAGGTTGAGATCTCTATCACCGATGACACCTTCACTGGGGAGAAGACCATCAACCTCACTGTAGACGGTAAAGTCTCTGGCAGGGAAGGAGGCGGGACTGGTGACTGGGACTGGGGCCACGTCCACCCAATACATTAGCTAGACCCCAGGAAAACCCACACAAAAGCCGCTTGGGAGTGAGCCAACGGGAATGTTAGAGGTTGGCAGATAGGCCATAGCTAACACGTATACAGCGCTTACTATGTGCCAGAAACGACTGTAAGTGCTTTGCCTATATTGACTCACGTAATGCTCATAATAATCTAGGGATAGTTAATATCACGGACCCCATTTTGCAGATGAGGAAACTGGGGCATAAGTTCAGGCAGCTAGTAACTGGTAGAGCCAATATTTGAACCTATTTTGACCTAAGCTTAGCCCAACTAAAATATCTTCCAGCCTGGGTCAGTTTAAGACATCTTGGAAAGGTATTTGGGAAGAAGGGAAGGGAAGGTCCATGAGGGCAGGGACCATAGCTGTCTTGTTCAGCATTGCACTCCCCGTGCTCAGTATGTGCTCAATAAATAGTGGGTAAATAACTGAGTGAGTGGCTGTATGGATGGATGGGTGGATGGATGGTGGTAAAGAGCTGGAGTGATGATCTCTGAACACCGCAGACTGAGTTGGAAGGTAGGCAGTTAAGAAGGGGAAGGGAGATGCTTTTTGGCCTGTGGCTCACAGGCTCCTCCCACCCCCGGGCTCAGTGCCCATTTCGAGGCCCCAGGTGTTAGTGGCTTCGACCACGGTGCTGGAGCTCAGCGAGGCCTTTACCCTGAACTGCTCGCACGAGAATGGCACCAAGCCCAGCTACACATGGCTGAAGGACGGCAAGCCCCTCCTCAACGACTCGCGGATGCTCCTGTCCCCCGACCAAAAGGTGCTCACCATCAGCCGCGTGCTCATGGAGGACGACGACCTGTACAGCTGTGTGGTGGAGAACCCCATCAGCCAGGGCCGCAGCCTGCCCGTCAAGATCACTGTGTACAGTGAGTCTCCCGCTGCCCTCCCTTGGGACTCAAAGCCCTGAGAGGCAGGGGCCCATGAGAGGCTAAGGACATCCCCGACAGAGTGCCACTGGAGGGGGAGAGAGGCAGAGATGGGCCAGCTTTCCCTGGAGGACAGCCACGGGTAGGAAGTGAGCTCTGGGTAAGGTCCACCACTGGCCAGCCATGCTGCCTGGGGTTCCTCTTCTATTTCTTCGGCCGCAGGAAGCTCTCCTCACCACACCCCGTGCCCCTTCTGAAGTCTCTCCCACCTCTCTGCCTCTCTCTCCCTAGGAAGAAGCTCGCTCTACATAATCTTGTCCACAGGAGGCATCTTCCTCCTTGTGACCTTGGTGACAGTCTGTGCCTGCTGGAAACCATCCAAAAAGTCTGGGTAACTCTCCAAGTTCCTCTCCCTGAGCACCTGAATCCTTCAACCCATTCCAGCCCCGAGCTCTGTTCTTTCCTTTAAACGCCTTTCCTCCCAGGGCCCCACACCTCTTCCCAGGAGATCCATCTTACCACTGCATGTGTTGTATATGGAACCACATCCTGTGCTCACAACCCTGACAACCCCAGCACGATGAATACTGGTTTCACTTGCACGGCGCCTTTTGTGAGCCAGGCACTGTGTTTGTGGTTAGGGTGTTACCTTTAAATGTGATTATCTGCAGTTTACAGACAACGACCCGAGACGCAGATTAGTTAAATGACTAGCCCACAGTCACAATGCTAGGGACAGACTCAGGATGCAAACCTAGATGGGACGCATCCCAAAGCTCTGGACTTCTCCCCCTCCCACCGCACTCAGCCCGTCTTCCTGTTACAAGGCCTCGTTTATGGCCATCAGATCCCCCCTGTGTCCTCACCCCCAGAACTTCTCCTGCTCACACTCGACAGCTCTGTTCACAGGGTGCTGGGTTGATTTGCAGGAAGAAGAGGAAGCTGGAGAAGCAAAACTCCCTGGAATATATGGATCAGAATGATGACCGCCTGAAAGCAGAAGGTGAGCTCCCAGCCACACACTCACCCGTCCCATCTGCACTCAGATCAGTGAGCTGCTGGGAAAAGGCCGAAATGGGCGACAAGGAAGCCAGCTCTGCAGGGCCCCTTCCTGCATCAACTGCACGAAGGCTGCAGAGCAGGGAGAGGAGCAGCCAAGGTAGGATCTCAGGTATTCCGGACCCTTTGGTGGAGGCTGGCTTCCCGATGGCCTTAACTGGCCATCGGGAAGCAAAGAGTGCAGGTGCTGGCTGGTGGAAAGGGTTCCGTACCTGGGCCAGCCACCCCATTCTTTGCTCCGTGCAGCAGACACCCTCCCACGAAGCGGAGAGCAGGAGCGGAAGAACCCCATGGCACTCTACATCCTGAAGGACAAGGTAAGCAGCTTCGGGCTGGGTGCCCCACAAACTCTCCAACAGCCCCTACCATGTTCTGGTATTACATAGCCATACCATATTGATATACCTTTCTAGGACTCAGAATAACCCTGAGAAATATTTGTGTCATCCCCACTTTAGAGATGAGAAAAATAAGGCTGACAGGGTGAAATGACTTGCCCAGGATCAAACAAGTAAATCAGTGGCAAATCTAGGCTTCAAACCCAGGTCTTTGGACACTGTCTCGGGTGATTTCCCTACTATTCCATAACCAACTCTGTCCCACGCTGTCCAAGGCAGGTGGAAGGCGCAGAGTAAGTGGACAAAGTACTCAAACTAATGCATTTCAACATTTAATGAGCACCTATTATGTGCCAGGCACGACGCTAGGTGTCCTGTGTTGCAAGCAAAAACAGACCTACGCCTGCAGCCCTCCAGGCAGTCGGATTGTGGAGGGAACTATGTCCCCTCCACCTCGGTATTCCCAGCGCCCTGGAACAGCAGGCGCGCTCCCAGCCCTGGCCGGCTGTCCGCTGACCCCTCGCGGCACGTGTCCTTGCAGGACTCCCCGGAACCCGAGGAGAACCCCGCCCCAGAGCCTCGGAGCGCGACGGAGCCCGGTCCGCCCGGCTACTCCGTGTCGCCGGCCGTGCCGGGCCGCTCGCCGGGGCTGCCCAGCCGCTCTGCCCGCCGCTACCCGCGCTCTCCAGCGCGCTCCCCCGCCACGGGCCGGACGCACACGTCGCCGCCCCGGCCCCCGAGCTCGCCCGGCCGCTCGCGCAGCGCCTCGCGCACACTGCGGACTGCGGGCGGCGTGCACCTGATCCGCGAGCAAGACGAGGCCGGCGCGGTGGAGATCAGCGCCTGAGCCTCCTCGGGACCCCCCGGGGGGCGCCCGCGCACTGCTGCCCGCGGCCCGGGGGAAGGCAGGGCAGCTGGGCAGCAGCCCGCCAGGGGCGAGGGGCGAGGGGCGAGGGGCGAGGGGCTAGGGCAGAGGGGAGATGGAGGTCCTCACCTGGCGCTAGGGTTCCGGCGCGTGGACGATTGTGAGCATGCGCAGATGGGGGCACGCGGCGGGAAGGCGGAGGGTGGATCAGATGGTGAAACCGGGTTACGTTCGCTCCCGGCTCTTTAGTTGTGTTCTCAGTGGGTGTGGGTTGTGCCCTTTTAGGACCATATAGATTATTAAATTTACGGCCCAATCCCCGAGGGGCTTATGGAAACTAACATCAGTAACCTAACCCCCTTGACTGTTCTATGCCCTTCCTAGGGCACACTCACGCTTCCACCCATTCCCCTTCCCTCCGAACGAACTCCTGGTTCCTGGGGAACTTTTTTGGCAAGCCCAGATCAGAGAGGCCACTTGCCTCAAACGTACAACTGTCCTAAACTAAGGGGAAGTCCGATGCCCTTTACTGGGTGTACAGAGCGCTGTTCTGAGCATCCACCGAATCATTGTGAAGGCAGTACCTTGGAGCACCCTTCTCAGGCATATGGTACCTCGGTGCCTACCAGTTGGTGAAGGAGGAGCTCAAGGACAATACATTCCGTTGCCCCGCTAGCTACCGGGGTTCTAGCAAGAGCAAAGGATTCAAGCCTCCCACGCTTGGCCTCCTCCCAAAGCCTCCCTCAGTGGCGTGCCCGGCATTCTTTCCGTCTTTTCCGTCCCTGTTCCATGGCGAAGGGGCTTCTCACGCATTCTTCAGGCCCAGAAGGCTAGATCAAGTGAAGCTCTGTCTTTTGACCCCCCATACCTATGGCTTCTCCCTGGCTTTCTACAAAACAAGCCTTTCAAACAATCATTATCCCCCGGAAAGTTGTTGGGCTTCCTCCAGCTGTAAGAGGATGAAGTTCGACTCTCCCCAAAAATGGTAGGGGGAGGAGGAGGCTTATTGCTCCCCAGCATGTCTTGGAGACATGATGGAACCTTGGACTCTGGCCTCTCACCTGCCTTGCTCCCAGATGCTCAGGTCCCAGGAGACAGGACAAGGGCAGACTCCCCAGTCACACAAACAGCAGAATACCGAGAGGCTGGTCCACTGTGTAGGCGGGCCACGCCCATGCCGCCGCCTCTTGAACAGTTTGTAGGAACAGTAATCTACCGTGTGAAGAGAGAGGGCAATTAAAAAGCTGAAAGAGAAGAAGTCCCTCGCTGTGTTCTGACCTCTCTCCCCTGATGCCTCTAGTGCATCCCTGGTCCCTCCTTAACTTCCTCAGCCCCTGCTCTGACTCTGCACCATCCCACAGAGCGACTCTCAAGGTCCCTGTTCCCCACCACTCCACACTGGGGCCAGTTTTGTCCCAGCCCCAAGGGCAGCAACATTTCTCGTTGGTCCTCTCTGCTCTTACCTGGACGTCGTGCCCCTCCCAGCTCCCTGCCCCTGTGCACTTCTCCAGGCTCCTCGGAGCAGGTGTGCCTTTGCAGCTCCCCTTCCTTAGCCCGAACTGCTCCCCTCACTTCCCCAGGTGCCTCATCTAGAAGGAGATAATGCATGCAGGGGAAAGTTGCTCAGGCAGGTGGAAGATGCAGGACTTGGAGATGGGTACATGCTGGTCAGCCTTGAGAGGCAAGGGTGAAGATTAAGGTGAGATGCGGGCAAGTTGTATTCCAAACCCCGGTTCTGCATCCCTGAGGGGCTGGCTTCCCAGGCTCAAGCCAAATCTGCCTTAAATGGGGTGAGGGGGGAGTGGTTTTGTTTTTGTTTCATTCTGATCTTCATCTTTGTATTACTGGCATCTAGCAGAGTGCCTAGCACATACTGGATGCTCAACAAACTTTGGATGAAATGAAGTGACAACTTTATTCCACTTAATCAAGGAGAACAAACAAACAGCCCAGAACTACCAGTCATTTCCCTTTTCTCTTTTCTTCTCACATCCCTCCATCATCCTTCACCCTCTCTGGAAATCCCATATTGTCCATTCCAAAATCATCACTCATTCATTCATTCATTCATTTCTTCGGGTGTTCTTTCATTTATTCAACAAACATGTATTAATCTACCATGATCCGCCCTGTGCCAGACACGGGGGAAACAGCATAACTATGCCACGACCCCTACCAAAGAGAGTCTCGTGGAGGAAGACAGATAAGTAAACAGATTATTACAATACAGTGTGGAAAATGCAACGACAGGTAGATACAGGGTGCCGTAGAGGCATGTAAGAGCAGCATCTAACCCAGACTAGGGATCGTCAGCAAAGGTATCTTGGAAGAGAACAAGCCTGAACTTAGTCTTAGAAAGATTGATTAATCAGATGGGGCATGTGGGGGAGGATAAAAGGATACATATTCCAGGCAGAAGGAGCAGCATATATAAAAGCTTAGAAGTGTAAGATGAGTCCTGACTTCTTAGCACTCATAAAATGTGGATTACCCAAGGGCAAATGTTTACATTAGCACTGATGAAAGACCAGACTTGTGCCAGTGGCAAAGTGTGGGAGCTGAATCTGAGACTCCTGGATTAAATTGGTATTGGCCCCCAGCTGGTAGCATCCCAGGCTCCTAAAATAAAAAATACAAATCCTCTCTGGAAAAAAACATCTTCTTAAATTTTCAGAGACTAAGACCAACCAAAGACGAGTTCACAAGGAAAGGTCATTAAACACAGAAGGAAATAAATCATCATGAATGAAAGTCAGCAAATATAAGAAGCAATAGATTTAGACCCCAAGGCCTTCAGATACTGAAATTATCAGATATAGAACATAAAATAATTATGAAATGCTTGAAGTAATACAAGACAAAATTACAAAAATGAACAAGCAACAAGAGACTATCAAGAGTGATCAAATTTGGAAAGGAACAAATAGAACTCATAAATAAAAATACAATTTATTGCAATAAAAATGTAAATGAAAGAGTTTAACGGCACATTAAAAACAGCTGAAGAGAGTTAGTTAACTGAAAGTTGTACCTGAAGGAATTATTCAGAATTAGGCACAGACAGACAAGGAGATGAAATATATGAGAAAAGAGATTAAGGGATATGGCATGTAGCATGAAAAGGTCTGACACACATTTCCTCAAAAGCTCAAAGGGGCGAATAGAGAGATGGAGAAGAGAAAATAGTTTAAGAGTAATGACTGAAATTTTTGTAGAACTCATGATGAACATAAATATACAGATTCAAGAAGGTTGACACACAAGATATTTTAAAAGATTTCCACACCTACATAAAATGTAGTAAAACTAGAGTATACCAAGGACAAAGGGAAGGTCTTGTATATCCAAAATATACAAAGGACTCTTAAAATTCAACAAGAAGAAAACAAACAACCTGATTAAAAAATGGACAAAAGACATGAACAGACACCTCACCAAAGAAGGTATACAGATAGCTAATAAGCACATGAAAAGATGCTCCACATCATATGTCATCAGAGAAATGCAATTTAAAACAACAATGAGATACTACTACGAAACTATTAGAAGGGCCAAAATCCAAAATACTGACAACACCAAATACTGATAAGGATGTAGAGCAACAAGAATTCTGATTTATTGTCGGTGGGAATACAAAATGGTACACCCACTTTGAAAAAAAGTATGGCAGTTTCTAACAAAAGTAAATATACTCTTACCATATGATCCAGCAATCACACTCCTTGGTATTTCCCCAAACAAGTTGAAAACTTATGTCCACACAAAAACCTGCACATAGATGTTTATAGTAGCTTTATCCATAGCTGCTAAAACTTGTAAGCAACCAAAATGTCCTTCAGTAGTTAACTAGATAAACTGTGGTACTAATCATCCAGGAAATTCAAATCAAAACCACGTTGAGGGGCTTCCCTGGTGGCACAGTGGTTGAGAGTCTGCCTGCTAAGGCAGGGGACACGGGTTCGAGCCCTGGTCTGGGAGGATCCCGCATGCCGCGGAGCGGCTAGGCCCGTGAGCCACAACTGCTGAGCCTGCGCGTCTGGAGGCTGTGCTCCGCAACGGGAGAGGCCATGAGAGTGAGAGGCCCGCGCACTGCGATGAAGAGTGGCCCCCGCTTGCCACAACTAGAGAAGGCCCTCGCACAGAAACGAAGACCCAACACAGCAAAAATAAACACATAAAATTAATAAAAGGCAGAATAGGTGATAGTGTGCCCCGAGCACACTATAAAAAATAAAAATAAAAATAAAAAAAAAAACCACGTTGAGATATCACCTCACATCAATTAGAATGACCATCAGCAAAAAAAGAAGACATAACAAATGTTGATGAGGGTGTGGAGAAAAGGGAACCTCAGTGCACTGCTGATGGGAATGTAAATTGGTGCAGCCACTATAAAAATAAGTATGGACGTTCTTCAAAAAATTAAAAATAGAACTATCATATGACCTAGCAATCCCACTTCTGGGTATATAACCAAAGGCATTGAAATCTAGATCTCTAGAGGTATCTGCACTCCCATGTTCATTGCAGTATTACTCACAATAGCCAAGATATGGAAACAACCTAAGTTTCCATATTCATTCATCAATGGATAAATGGATAAAGAAAATGTGGTATAAACATACACATTGGAATACTATCCAGCTGTGAAAAAGAAGGAATTTCTGCTGTTTGCAACAACTTCGAGGGCATTATGCTGAGTGAAATACATCAGACATAAAAAGACAAATACTGTATGATATTACTTATGTATGGAATTTTGAAAAGACAAACTCAGAGAAACAGAGAGTAGAGTGGTACTTACCAGGGGTTGAGGGGTAGGGGAATAGGAGATATTGGTCAAAGAGAACAAACTTCCAGTTGTAAAATCAACGAGTTTGGGGATCTAATATACAACATGGTGATTATAGCTAATAATACTGTATCATATACTTGAACGTTGCCAAAACAGTAGATCTGAAATGTCCTCATCACAAAAAAGAAATAGAGGTGGACACTAATACCATGGTGGTCATCATTTTGCAATTTATAAAAGTATCAAGTCAACACGTTGTACACCTTAACTTACACAATGTTCTAGGTCAATTATATCTCAATAAAGCTGGGGAAAAAAATAAAATTAAACTGTGGTAGATCCAGAAAATGGAATATTAGTCAGTGTTAAAAAGAAATGAGCCACCAAGCCATGAAAAGACAGGGAGGAAACTTAAATGCATATTACTAAGTGAAAGACCCCAATCTGAAAAGGTTATGTATTGTGTGATTCCAATATCTGACATTCTGGAAAATGCAAAACTGTGGAGATTGTTAAAAAAAAAAACAGGGGTTGCCAGGGGATAGGGGGAGGGGAGAGATGAATAGGTGGAGCACAGAGGATTTTTAGGGCAGTGAAAATACTCTGTATGACACTATAACAGTGGATACATGTCATCGTATGTTTGTCTAAACTCATAGAATGTACAACACCAAAAGTGAACCCTAATGTAAGTTATGAAGTTGGGTGATTATGATGTGTCAGTGTAGGTTCATCGATTGTAACAAATGTATCAATACCACTCTGGTGTGGGATGTTGATCATGGAGGAGGCTGTGCCTGTATGGGGACAGGGGGTATACAGGAAACCTCTGTACCTTCCTCTAAATTTTACTGTGAGTCTAAAACTGCTCTAAAAATTCTTTTAATGTAAACCATAATAAAATACTATATATCAAAACATAAAATGCAGGGCTTCCCTGGTGGCGCAGTGGTTGAGAGTCCGCCTGCTGATGCAGGGGACGCGGGTTCGTGCCCCGGTCCGGGAAGATCCCACATGCAGTGGAGTGGCTCGGCCCGTGAGCCATGGCCACTGAGCCTGCGTGTCTGGAGCCTGTGCTCCACAACGGGAGAGGCCACAACAGTGAGAGGCCCGCGTACTGCAAAAAAAGAAAAAAAAAAAAAAAAAAAAAAAACATAAAATGCAGCAAAAATGTCACTAAGGGGACAGTTTATCGCTTTAAATGCTTATGTTACAAAAGCAGAATGGCTGCAAATTAAAGAGGAAAGCATTCATCTAAAAGCATTGGAGGACTTCCCTGGAGATCCAGTGGTTAAGACTCCACGCTTCCAATGCCGGGGGCCTGGGTTCTATCCCTGGTCAGGGAACTGGATCCCACATGCATGCCGCAACTAAAGATCACACATGCCACAACTAAAGATCCCACATGCAGCAATAAAAATGGCAGTGAAGATCTCACGTGCTGCAGGTAGGACCTGACGCAGCCAAATAAATAAATAAATATTTTTTTAATTAAAAAATAAATAAATAAAAACATTGGAAAAGGAACAACCAAACAAAGCCAAAGAAAGTAGAAATTATGAAACAATAGAAAGACCAGTAAAAATTAGTGAAATAGAGAAAGAAAAATATAGTACAGAGGATCAACTAAACCAAAAGTTATTTCTCTGAAAAGATCATTTTAAAAGTAAATCTCTAGTGAGACTGATCAAGGAAAAAGAAAAGACGTATAAATTGTATGAATAAAAAAAGAGAAAATTATTGATTCAGTATAGATGGAAAAGATAATAAAAAGACAATATGGACAAAATTAATTTGAAAACCTAGGAAAAATTCCTAGAAGTGTTTATCTTACCAAAACTTATTTAAAAAGAATTAGGAAGCCTGAATAACTTTGTAACCTTTAAAGAATTTGAATCAGAAAAAGAAATTAAAATCCTCCTACAAAGAAAACATCAGCTCAAAAAACATTTGTAGAATTTAATAATTTTATAAAATAAAACTTTTAAAACATGATAAATAGAGCTTCCCTGGTGGCACAGTGGTTGAGAGTCCGCCTGCCGATGCAGGGGACGCAGGTTCGTGCCCCGGTCCGGGAAGAGCCCACATGCCGCGGAGCGGCTGGGCCCGTGAGCCATGGCCGCTGAGCCTGTGCTGCACAACACAGGGAGAGGCCACAACAGTGAGAGGCCCGAGTATGGCAAAAAAAAAAAAAAAAACATGATAAATAATGTTTACAAAGACCAACAGCAAACCTCATTTTTAATCATGAAACACTAGACGTATTCCTTTTCAAATGAAGAGGGAAACAAAGATACCCACAATCACTCCTTGTATTCAACATTGTACTTGTAAAGCAAGAAAAAGAAACAAAAGCGTATAAAGATGGGAAATTGAAAAACCAAAAATTCATATATATTTAGATGATATAATTTTCTATATAGAAAATTCAAAGGAATCTACAACTATTATAATATCACGAGGTCTCATTTCTTTATTGCTCTGAAGCAAGCCACCCCAAAATTGAATGACTTAAAAGAATAACCATTTTATTCTATCACAGTTCTTTGTGTCAGTGGGTTGGGCTGGACCCAGCTAGGCAATTCATTCTCTGGTGCTGCATGAGGTCATTTATGTGCCTATATCATCTGGCATCTTGAGCTGCAGCTGGACGCCTAAGATGGCCTCACTCACATGTCTGGTGATTAATACTAATTATTGAATTCTACAAATTATTGTAGAATAATTATTAATAAAATAATAATTTTATTTTATACAGCTCTAGTAATTGAGATTGTCTGGTGTTCATGCAGGATTAGACAAAGAGGCCAGTGAAACAAGCTATACATATATGGGTATTTGATATGTGACCAAGGAATAATTACAGGTCACTGAGACCAAGCAATAAGTAGTGCTGGGATAACTGGTTACTATCTGGAAGAAAAAGTGTAGCCCTACCTCAAGCCATATAAAACAATCATTTAGTGATAGATCAAAGACTTAAATGTGAAGTTTGTATACTTTTAGAAGAAAATATGGGAGACTATTTTCTTACTTTAGAGGAGATTTTCTTCAAAAATAGAAAAAATGCACTAAACATATAAATATTAATAAATATATCTATGGCAAAATTAAGAAGTCTATTACATCATAAAGAAAGAGAAAACATGACGCCAAACTTCTTCTCACAACGTCTCTAATTCACAGAGAAGTATTTTCCCGAATGTATAAAACTCCTGAGAGTTATTGAGAAAAAGACATATAAGCAATAGAAAGATGAGCTATAGATAGAAACAAATACTTCCCAGAAGAAAAAACACAAATGGCGAATAATACTTGAAAAGATGTTCAGCTTCATTATTTAATCAGGCAAATGCAAATTAAGACAATAATAATATATTATTTTGCATACTAGATTGTCAAAAATTAAGAAATCCATCAACTCTTCTGAAGATGTGGTTTAAGGTTATTGGGACAACCAAATGATCTGGAAAACAATTTGTCATTAGCATCTGAAGTTGAATATTTGTATGTCCCAAGACACAGAAATTCTACTACTAGGTTTTTTATTCCCTAAAGAAAATCTTAGTTATACTAGGAGATATACAAAATAAAGGTTCAGCACGGTTCATAATAGAAGAAGAAAAAGAACCACTTGATATACTACATAGTAAGGAAATTATCAAAGACACTCTTCTGCAAAGAATCATAGAATTGTACCTGATTCCTGACAGCACCCAATTTAGAGCACAACTCTTCTTCCTAGGACCCTCCTCAATACCTAGTCAAAGTCCAAATCTTATAATAGGTTCTAACACCTTACTGAGGCACCCCATGATGCGCACTCCCCTTAGCTGCAAGGAGTAATAAACCCAACATGTTAACAACAGGTAAGTTCTGGTGGTCTTTTCTTTGCCTGCAGGGCATTGACAAGCTGAACACAAAGGACAGGAACTGATCTCTTTTTCTTCTTGGACATGTGAGCAGACAGTTAAATACAGACGCCAACAGCTTTCAAAATCTCCACTTGGTCCAATTTCCAATGTTTGGTCTAGATGTGACCCATAGACATTGGTGTTGAGGAAGCCAAGAAACCGTGGTGTTGAGAGTGTTAGAGGTGATTTCCACATGGACCCTCAAATTGCCCGTGATGTTGATGGGACCAGGAAGGAGGAAGCAGAAGCAGAGCCAGTCAAGTGGCCTCAGGGCAACTTTCCCTTCGGCTAAGAGGAGATCATTCCTGTCTCCTCTCTCGTCTCAATTTCCCTCTAGCTACTGGCATCGTGGAACACAGAGGAGAGTTTGGAAAATGGGACCAAACAGACTCAAGCAAAGAGGGAAACAAAATAAAGCAAAACAAAATAAAAACAAGAAGACAGAAAGGGCAGGATCTCAAGGCCAAAGAGAGTGCCCTGGGTGGTGAGGGCCGGCCGGCTGTGACTCTGTTGGTCGGTGAGGGTCTATTCCCCTTCCAGAACACTCAAGGGCTACTTAACACATACCTGGTGTTTTCACAGCACTTACATATCCACTATCAACAAACTTCATACAGACTCTTCACAGATAAAGAAGGTGGGGCTTGGAGAAGTTATGTGACTCATTTGAGGTCCCTCTGCCAGTAAGAGGTGGAGCTAGGATCGCAACCTAAGCATAACGGACATCAACTGAATTAGTACCGTTTACCCCACCAGCTTGACCAGCAGGAGTCCCTGGGCTGCATTTTCAGAAAACACAGAATAAGACACCAGAGAAACCAGGAGAAAAAAATGTCCTCTGGAGGGCCCTTGAAGAGCACCTAATGTCTCTCCTCTCTCTTCCCTCTTACAAGCAATGAAAGAGTTACTCACAAAAACACAAAACTCTAAAACTAGGGGGTGAAGGAAGATAGTATTTAAACTGGTCACTGGCCGGCACATCCCCAGGGTCCCAGAGCAGAGCTTCCTTGAAATAGTTGGAGGCGTGTCCCATTGACTAACGTCATCCCCATGACTCACGCAGTCAGCTCTTCCTTAGTGTGTGGAAATGAGACAGTCAGGATGCTGATGGGACAGGTTGCTGGAAATGATCACTGTGGTCTCTGAGAGCCATCCAGCCATACCTCACTGTTGGGAAGTCCCCTCGGCCATCACTCCACGGATCCCTGAGTGCCCTGGATGCTTGGACTGAGTGAGGAGAAAGAGTCTTAACGTCCTAAGGAAGAGCTCAGAATGATGGGGCCTTCCAATCTCCATCACTTCTTAGCACTTGGGTGTCCAGAGTCTGGGAATGGAAAGAGGCTGTGCCAACGGCATGTCCAGGGGTGAGTCACATAACTGTGGGGCGAGGGCCCCGCCCCAGCTGCTGCAGCCTCCAGGCTCCATTCCTGCAGTACAGCACTGGCGCCTCTCCTCGCTGAGTCACCTGCCCGTTCCAACTCATCTGAGGACAGCGCTAGCCATGAATCTGAATTCCTTTGAGACTTGCCCTCTTATCCCGCAAAGGAAATTTATACCATCTTTTTGGATTATAGAGATTTGAGTCAGATCAAGCTGCCATCAAATAATTAGCAGAGAACTTGTTTAGTCTCCCCAAGTCCAATGTATAAGCAGAAGAGACTAAAGAGGACTGCTAACAGCAACATTCCTGGGAGCAGGTAGTCACTGGGTCAGACAGGCCTGGGGGGCTCTGGACCTGGGAAATCCCAAATTGGCTAGATGTGCAGTAAATCCGTCTGTCCCACCACACCCTTTCTTGTTCATCCTTGGCTGACTTCAGGGTCCATGTGAATACCTCCTTCTTCACTCTGTCCCCACAGATCCCTGACCCCATAAATTCTACTCCGCTATGCCTGGCACACATACGCCCAGGCACGTGCCATGGAGTCTGTCACTGCTCTTAGTTTCTCCACTTCTGAAATACCAAGCTCTATTCTCTGACCCCAATTCCTATTCTTCCAGCTCTGTCACTCTGTTACTTTAACTCAATTTTTTACCCCTTGGAAATGCCCAGTTTGGAGAGATCACAGTGTTCTCTTGCTCTAACTGTCTTAATCAGTCTTGGCCTGCATTTGAGGGGAAAGAGAAGAAGGAGTGAAGGAGGTCTTCCTCTTGATAGGCTGTGAGGGCCGTGGCTGCAGCTGGCACTGACCGAGGCCAGGCTGAGAAGGGGGAGGAAGGGAGGGAGTCGGCTGGGTTAGGGGCCCCACAAAGGAGCTGGCCAGGAACAATGGGGAACAAAGGCTGGACATTCTTCCGCTGAGCCTCCAGAGCCTGGCCTTGGCCTTCCGGGAACAGTTCCAGGAAATGTCTGAGATTCCAGATTTGGAAGGAAGAGACCTGTAAACAGGAGCTGGGCTCTGAGAGGGGAGAGCAGCATCTCTCTAGGCAGGGGGTGGGGAGCAGCGGGGTGAGCACTGACATTGCAGGCTCACAAGCAGAAAGGTATGTAATGCAGAACGCTGGGAGACGCCAAGGCGGGACCTGAATGTGTCCTGTCTGCTATAGACACGAGGTTTCAGGGCTGGAAAAATTCTTAAAGGTCATGTACTCCAACCACCTTTCCAGGGCCTGAAAACTATCCCTGCCAAGGATGCTCAAATAGTTTCAATGATGGGATGTGCATAAAAATAAATATATCACAATATTGGCTAAGCTTTACTGATCACTTACAATGCATTAGGCACTGTACTAGGTGATTTTAGGCTTTATCTCCTCTCACTCTTACTCCAGCTCTCAAGGTAGGAACTATTATTATTATTATTCTCACTTTACAAATAAGGAAACTGACTTTCAGGGGTTAAGTCACTTGCCCGAGGTCTCCCAGAAGCTTATCTCATCTGTCTCTGGGCTGACTAGGCGCACAGAGCGGACATCTCCCAGACTGTCCAAGAGCCTTTGATCTTCCCTGTCTTCTGACCTACCACCCTGAGCTCTCCCCGGGAAATGGGCCGGGGCATGACAAGACACTCTTGCTCCCCGCACTTGGCTTCCGGGGCCTGCTTTCCTCTACCCTCAGCTTCAGAATGTTGTGCCCTGAGATTCCACCTCTGGGTTTTCATGCCACTCTAGCAGGGGGTCGCTTGGAAGCCAAAGGATTGGGATTGAGATTCAAGGGTCCAATGGAGGCTTGGGATAAAGGATCAAAACAGGTTAGGCTGAGGATTACTTCTAAGAAATCCTAGACTAGATCACAAGATAAACCCTAGGGCGGGGCTTGGAGTCAGAGGTTATGACTAAAGGATCAGGGTCGGAGACTTTCTCTCCTCTGGTCTCCTCCCAATTCTCCAAGGCACTGAGGGCCAGGCAGGAAGCATCGGTTTCCTCAAAGCCGCTTCCCTCCTGGGGCAGAGTCTCGGTCACAAACAACCAGCACCGCTGCGCCCGCCCCTCCTTCCCTCCGCTGTGAGCTCAGAGCAGTAGGACAAAGTGCTACAGACAAGGACAGAGGCCTGAGGGCGGCCATGGGCTCTGGAGGAGGAGGCCTTCCTGGGGCCCGTCAGCCCCTGCCTCTCCTGCTTCTGCTCGTCACAGGTGAGTGTGGCCCTCCCCACTCCTAGGCCACGCTCCGCTCCGTTGATCTGAGGCCTGGCCAAGGCAGGGAGGAGACCCCCTTGCTCCTTTGCTTCCCTTTTGCAGTGGGGGGTACCAGAGACAATGGTGAGGATGATGATGATGGTGATGTTGAGTGTGAGACAGACAGAATGAGAGCTCCACCGGCCCTCACCTGGGTGCCACGCGCACACGCTGGCCTTCTCCCCTCCCAGCTAGCATGTTATTTGGGAACTGATCTTCAGGCAAGAGGAGGAAGATGAGGCGTGCAGGGACTTGGGGCCCTATTTGCAGTCAGACTGGGCTCCACCTCCTTTCCTCTCCCAGGAGGCATGGCTCAGGACTCCCCACCCCAGATCCTTGTCCACCCCGAGGACCAGCTGCTCCAGGGCCCTGGCCCGGCCAAGATGAGCTGCCAGGCCTCAGGCCAGCCACCTCCCACCATCCGCTGGCTGCTGAATGGGCATCCCCTGAGCATGGTGCCCCCAGACATTCACCACCTCCTACCTGACGGAACCCTCCTGCTGATGCGGCCCCCTCCCCGGGGACGTGCCCACGATGACCAGGCCCTGTCCACAGACCTGGGTGTCTACACGTGTGAGGCCAGCAACCGGCTGGGCACGGCAGTCAGCCGGGGCGCTCGGCTGTCTGTGGCTGGTGAGCCCTGGGCAGGGAGACCTGGGTTGGGGGTGGTCCTAGATGGGAGACCGGGGAGGTGGGGCTCTGAAGAGTGAGCTCAAGGCAGTGGAAAGGTAGGTAATGCAGAATGCTGGGAGATGCCAAGGTGGGACCTGGATGTAGGAACTGGGTCCCGCCCTCTGCGACCCTCCCTCCTCCCCACAGTCCTTCGGGAAGATTTCCAGGTCCAGCCTCGGGACGCGGTGGCCACAGTGGGCGAGCAGGTGATTCTGCAGTGTGGGCCGCCCTGGGGCCACCCAGAGCCCATAGTCTCATGGTGGAAGGATGGGAAACCCCTGGCCCTGCAGCCAGGGCGGCACTCGGTGAGTGTAACCCCCTTCCCCACGCCTCACCCTGTCCTGGCCACAGCTGTGCACACCCAAGGGACTGACCCGCCCCCTGGCCCAACGTCCCCTGCAGAATTTGAGGAAGGGGAGGCGGTGAGGCCTTAGACTTCCCTCCGCACTCAGAGGCCCTCCCCTGCGGGGAGACTTCACAACGCACCTGGTCCTGACAGGTGTCCAGAGGTTCCCTGCTGATGACAAGAGCAGAGAAGAGTGACGCAGGGACCTACATGTGCGTGGCCACCAACAGTGCAGGCCGACGGGAGAGCCGGGCAGCCAGGGTGTCTGTCCAAGGTAAGGGGAGGGCGGTCAGGGCCAAGGTCGGGGGCTCCAGTGAGGGTGGTGTGGTCTGGTTTTGGCTGGGGTTAGGGGAGGTGGGAGCGGAACCCGGGATCAGGGTCAGAGCGGCGGGGATCCCGTGTAGGGGTGGTTCCCCCGTCCTAGAATAGAAATCGAAGTGCTCTCCACCTGGGTGAGCTGCAAGTTCTGGTTCCTCTGGGGCCGAGGGATGTTCCACCCCTCAATTCCTTCGTTCTGGCCTATGGGCCCCATCCCAGCCCTGTGCTCCCCACAGAGCCCCAGGACCGCAAGGAGCCCCTGGAGCTTCTGGCTGTGCGCATTCAGCTGGAAAACGTGACCCTGCTGAACCCAGGCCCCGCGAAGGGCACCAAGCCTGGTCCTGCTGTATGGCTCAGCTGGAAGGTGAGGCCCAGGACCTGGGCTGGAGCCCATCACAGCTCCAGAAAGGGCTGGTCACGAGAGCCCTGAGCCCTCCTCTCCCTCTGGGCTTTTTCCCAGGTGAGCGGCCCTGCTGCACCTGCTCAGTCCTACACGGCCCTGTTCAGGACCCAGGCTGCCCCCGGAGGCCAGGGAGCCCCGTGGGCAGAGGCCCTGCTGGCTGGCTGGCAGAGCGCAGAGCTTGAGGGCCTCCAATGGGGCCAAGACTACGAGTTCAAAGTGAGACCATCCTCCGGGCGGGCTCAAGGCCCCGACAGCAACGTGCTGCTCCTGAGGCTGCCTGAACAAGGTCAGGGACAGATGCCCCCCAAAACCCAACAATATACCCCCAGCCCCTTTTGGTCCCACTCTAGCGGGCTGATGGTGGGTCCCACCCCTGGGCTCCCTCCTGCCCTGGCTCAGCAAGCAGAGCTGAGAAAGGCTCTTAGTCTCATCAGTATGGCTCTGACCCTGTGTCCCATTCTAGCTCTTTTCCCTAGAGCCTTCTCCCTCAGCATCCCTTACAGCCTCTCTCCCTAACCCCTCCCCAGTGCCCAGTGCCCCTCCCCGGGAGGTGACCCTAAAACCTGGCAACGGCAGTGTCCTCGTGAGCTGGGTCCCACCACCTGCTGAAAACCACAATGGCGTCATCCGTGGCTACCAGGTACCCTGCACAAACTGACACACCCCTTCCTAGTGGTGCCAGGAGATACCTCTTCCCTGGTGTCCTGTAGACACTTGCTCTGGGCACTAAGAAATGGTACTTGGGCAGAGAAGCAAGGGAAACTTACTGTTGTTGGGCAAGGACCCTGCTGTCTGCCAGACACTGCCGAGCACTTACTTACACTATCTCATTTCATCTCATAGTCCACCCTGGGTTATTGTCCCCAGTTTACGGACATGGAAAGTGAGGCTAAGGTCACAGGTGCGGGAAACAGAACAGGAATCAAACCAGGCCGTGTCTGACTCTCAGCTTCTAAGGCAGTGGTGTCAGAGGGTGGTTCCTGGACCAGCAAAGTCAGCATCACCTGAGAACTTGTTAGAATGCAAATCCTTAGGTCCTTTGCCAGGCCTTGTGAATCAGAAAGTCGGGGATGGATCCGGCAATCTGGATTTTAACAAATCCTCCAAGTGATCCTGAAGCACGCTGACATTTGTGAACCACGGGTCTAACGCCTATTTCAGCAGATTACTTTTGTCCCTCGTCTGTCGGTGTAGAGAGAAGTCTCTCCCACTCTGTGGGGGGAGGAGGAAATAGGACGTGTGGGTGCATGCGAGGGGCGTCCCCAGGTGAACGGCGGGACAGGGTGGCCACACGCCCGGAGTCTGATCCGCAAGAGGAAGGGCTGAGCTGCTGGGATGGTGCCAGGGGGCGAGCTCCCCTCTGTTTGCGCCTCAGGTCTGGAGCCTGGGCAACACCTCGTTCCCCCCGGCCAACTGGACGGTGGCAGGCGAGCAGACCCGGCTGGAGATCGCCACCCGCATGCCAGGTTCCTACTGCGTACAAGTGGCCGCAGTCACTGGGGCTGGGGCTGGGAAGCCCAGCAGCCCTGTCTGCCTCCTTTTAGGTGAGGACAGTGCCCACCGGCCCCACCCAGACCCATTCAAGCCCCATCTCCGCCTTCCTCTCTCCCCGCTCTCGCTTCCGGCTCCTCCCCCTCGTCTGCCCCACCCTCACTGCCTCGGCCGCCCCCTCCCCCTGAGCTCAAATTCCCATACAGAGCAGGCCATGGAGCAAGCTGCCCAGGAACCCAGTGCGCACGGCCCGTGGACCCTGGAGCAGCTGAGGGCGGCCTTGAGGCGGCCAGAGGTCATTGCCAGCGGGGGTGTTGTCCTCTGGCTGCTGCTGCTGGGCACCGCCGTGTGCATCCACCGCCGGCGCCGAGCTGGGGTGCACCTGGGCCCAGGTGAGAAGGTGAAGTGGACTCCCAGGTGATCAGGCCTTCCCTGGGTCCAGCCAGAACGCTACAGGGGTTTAGACCGCTAGCCAGGTGCTGGAGACTCTGGGCTGACCCTTCCTCCTGCCCTCTCCCAGGTCTGTACAGACATACCAGTGAGGATGCCATCTTAAAACACAGGTGAGAGACGAAAGGGCCTGAGGCGAGGGAGGGGCAGGGGGGCCCGAGGGACAGTGGAGCTGGGATGGAGAACGGGCCAGAGTACTAGTCTCCCCTCCTGCCAGGCAATTTGGCATCCAAGTACCTGAATTTCCCTTGAACTTCAAGTGAGAATTAATTTCTCTTTCATTAATGTTCCTATCACACCACTTGACAAGGTGAGTAAACTGAAGACTCATGACTCAAGTGACTGCCCAAGGCTACACAGCTAGTAGCTGCCTTCTGAATTCCTAATCCAGGGCTCTTGTTACCAAGCTCTCCTTAATACTTACTGCACTCTCCTGCTGACTCATTCTGCTAGGTGGAGAATAACTAGCACAGGAGGACCAGTCTGATTTCTAATTTGCTCTGTACACTCAGCATCTACCTAGTAGTCCCTCTGGGTACAGGAAATCACCTACCCACGGAGGCATCTTTCCTTCGCAATAGTCCACCCACAGTTCCAGCAGAGGGCGCTCTGCCCTCGCGTGATGGATTCTTACTCCTTGTTCTCAGCAAGGGAGCCCGCCTGCAGGTACATCTGCTCCAAGCGCGTTTGGCTGCCAGAGCAAGTCTCCCATTATGAGACACGACACCAAAAAAGAAAACATCCTTTTTTCTCCTACTGGCTGAATTTTACACTAAATAACCATTTCATCTCTGCCCACCTTCTCCTGCTCTTTATCTCATTAGATCTCCTCTGGGAGATTTCACATTCCAGGTCTGCACCTTTCAACAGGAATTTATCAGGCACCTACTGTGTGTGAGACGCATCCAGCTCTACCATTTTGCTGTCCGTTGCTCGGCCCAGAGCAAGGTTCTGTGCTGGCTGGTGCTGTGCTCCTGCGTTGCTCTGTGCTCATTGGTCTTTCCCTTCCAGCTACCTCCTGGGCTTAGTCTGCTCTGCCCCGAACTTTCTCTGGCTCCCCTGGGGCTTCATCCCTTCTCTTTGAGGGAGATTCCACTCCAATCACTTTGTTGATTCATTCCTTTAGAACAGCTTCCATCTAGCAGAGACAGCCACGCAAGCATGAATGCAATCCAGAGTTGGGAGTGCAGAAACATGTACAAGTACAAGGAAGGGGCTGGGGGGAACTATGGGAGGAAGAAGATTTCACATTTACCCTGACAGTTAGACGGGGAAGGGCAAAGGGAACAGCAAGAAATAGCCTGTTGCGTTCACAGGGAAAGACAAGCCTTTTGGTCTGGCTGGGGCATACTGTGTGGGATGGGTCAGAGCACAGACTGAGGAGCTGGAAGCCAGACCAAGGAGGGCCCTGTTAGCCACGCTAGGCAGCTGGGCTCTATCTTGGTAAATGGGAGCCACTGAATGTTTTAGGCAGAAAAGTGCTTTGGTCTGATCCCTGCTGCATGGTGTCCCATTCAAAGGGAACCAGGCTAGAGGGAGAGAAGCCAACATTCAGGTAGCAAACTCCTGCTCTGCTGACTGAGTGATCTCACATTTCTTCATCTCAACTTACAGCATCAGCCTTGTAAGGAAGGCCTTACTGTTGCGATCTTACAGATGGAGAAACGGGGACTTAGAGAGGCTAATAGACTGAGTGGCCCAGGGTTGCACAGCTAGGCTGCAGCGGATCTGGCTCCAGGTCTGTGTTCTTTCTGTCTCAGCCCATAGCTATCTCTCTTTGATACCTCCTAGCTCTGGGCAACTTGGACTTCCCCTGATCCCAGGATAAGAAAGCGGCGCTGAGTTTGGGACAGCAGATCAGAGACCTTAAGGAGGCTGTGAGGGGCTGAAAAGCAGTGAGAATAACACCCCACCCCTTCTGCTCCCCGCTGAGCTGGAGGTCTTGGCCAATCTTGTTCTCCCTCCACCCCACCCTCCATTGCCCAGGATGGATCACAGTGACTCCCCGTGGCTGGCAGACACTTGGCGCTCCACCTCTGGCTCTCGGGACCTCAGCAGCAGCAGCAGTCTCAGCAGCCGACTGGGAGTAGACCCCCGGGACCCACTAGACAGTCGTCGCTCCTGTGAGCATGTCCCGAGGGCGTGGGGTGGGCCTGGCAGTGGAGCAGGGGTCCCAGGGCTGGAGAAGGCGGGGGGCATGGGTGGAATGCGTTCACCATAATTCCTCCTGTCGTTTTTATTGCAGTGATCTCCTGGGATCCCCGAAGCCCCGGTGTGCCCCTGCTTCCCGACACCAGCACTTTTTATGGCTCCCTCATCAATGAGCTGCCTTCCAGCCCCCCAGCCCGGCCAAGTCCCCAGGCCCCAGCTGCCAGGCGGCTCACACCCCAGCTGGCCAGGCTCTCCAGTCCCTGGCCCAGTTCAGACAGCCTCTGCGGCCGCAGGGGCCTCTCTTCTCCGCGCTTGTCTCTGGCCCCTGCAGAGGCTTGGAAGGCCAAAAAAAAGCAGGGTAAGGATGGGAGGATGGACAGCCTGAATCGGGTGGTAGGGGGGACAGGAGAGAGCATGGGGTGGCCTCGACGCTGGGTGTGGGCCGCACCCCACTCACAGCCTGTCCTGATGGACGCCTATCGCCACGTACCCAGCCCAGAGTGTGCTGGCCTTAGCTTTTCTTTACACCGTGCTCTTGCTTGAGTTTTGCCACACCAGTAGTGAGCCTTGTTTCTGCAGCCAGCTCAACTCAGCAAACATTTAATAAGCACCACTGTATGCCAGACGGGGGACACAGAGACATAATCCTTGCTCTCTACGAGCTCAAAGTCTAATGAAAGTGCCTGACCAGTGCACAGATAATTCTAGAACCTGGAGGGGTGTAACCAGTGCTAGCCCGAAGCCTCAGGCATTCGTGATCTCTCTACTACGCACTGTGTCCATATGTACTATGTACATGCACGATATATGGGTCTGCCCAGGTACCCACCTCCAACTGGCTTCCCAGAGAATGAGCATTTCCTTTCTGTCCAGATTTTTCTCCTGACTTCCGGCTACCTGCTTTGACTTTCTAGAGAGAAATAATTATAATCTCTGTTTCTTTAGCAACTACTCTATGTGAGGTGCTTTACTTATATTTGTTATTTCATTTAATCCTCACAACATATCAGCTAGGTGCTATTTCTCTAATTTTACAAGATTGGGAAAGAGGATCAGAATTGGGTAACTTGTTCAAAACTCCATGTCCATAAGCTGCAGATCTCACATTTGAAACCAGAATGGTCTGCTTCCAAAGGCTGCTCTGGGTCTCGCTGGGAGTGCCCTTGGGAAGTTCCGTTCTCTCGCTGACTCTTCTCTCCTGTTTCTGAATATTGTCTGCACTCTGCTGTCTTCCTGAGCCTGCTGTACTGATTAGTAAGATTTATAAATGTTCAACATCTAGCCAGTTTTGTTAAGTGGATATAATCCAACTTTTATTAAGACAAAGATGGATTCAGAATAATTAAGAACTTGTCCAATATCCAGAATTTTATGACTCAATATTAGCTGGCATCCTTTCCAGGTTTGCCTCAGAGCTATTGCATTAGAAATCATCTGTGATAATGAAATACCAGCTAAAAAGAGATTACAGAAGTCTCATTTAAAAACGAGCTTTTCCATGGATAACTACACTAATTTGAATATAATGTATACCCTGTCTGAGAACATTAACACTACCCCACAAAAGGTGAGCGATTTTCTACACTCAATTCTTAAGAAGGTTCCGATTCTGAGATGAAGCTTCCTAACCTCACTCAGAGATTTAGGTCCTCACTGCACCCCTTTTCTCCTCACCCGGCCCCACCCCACCACTGCCCAGGATGGGCTGAGAACAGTGACTCCCCTGGGCTGGTGGACACTTGGCCTACCTCTGGCTCTTTGCACCAGCAGCAAGATCTCAGAGGCACGGAGCTCCTCTACTGCTGTCAGCTAGTCCGAAAGACTGCTGATTCCTTGTCTTCTAAAACTGGCAGGCTCTCTCAGTGGCCTCTACCCCCTTGACTTGCTTATTCTTTTTTCTTTTCTTTTCTTTTTTTTTAATAAATCTATGTATTTATTTGTGGCTGCATTGGGTCTTCGTTGCTGCGCCCGGGCTTTCTCTAGTTGCAGCGAGCGGGGGTTACTCTTCGTCGCGGTGCACGGGCTTCTCCTTGCGGTGGCTTCTCTTGTCGCAGAGCATGGGCTCTAGGCGCGCGGGCTTCAGTAGTTGTGGCACGCGGGCTCAGTAGTTGTGACTCACGGGCTCTAGAGCGCAGGCTAAGTTGTTGTGACGCACAGGCTTAGTTGCTCCACGACATGTGGGATCTTCCTGGACCAGGGATCGAACCCGTGTGCCCTGCACTGGCAGGCGGATTCTCAACCACTGCGCCACCTGGGAAGCCCCCTTTTTCTTATTATCTGACCTTAGTTGGGTTTTTTCCTCTGTGACTAATAGTCTCACAACTGCTGTGTCCCATGTCTAATCCATTATATCTTATTCTCAGTTCACTTTGCTGGTACATATCATCAATACATTGAATAGCCTCATTAAATAATTAATTCAAACAAATATTTATCGCAGTTCAGGTGTGCCCAACAAGATTCCACCTAACCCTGATAACATGTTTACTGTATAGTTTAATTCAAATAATATTGGAACTAAATTCAAGTAATTCCAAGCAAGGTGGAAGGAGGGGGGGTTTTGTTACCAGAATCCTTTAGAGGAAATGATAGGAGCAGGGATGAGTATGGCCTTTTTCCTTCCCTTTCCACACAACCCAACATAAACAACAGGTGCCCCCATTTCTGAGCTTAGTCAAGAAGCCAGGCACAAGAAAAGACAAAGGTGATGAGAGCAGGGTTGGAGCACCCAAAATTGCCCTCCAGGACTCCTTGGGTCATATGACAATTAAAGGAAATGAGTAAAAACCAAACCAGCCAAACTGGAAAAGGAAACTTTGATGGAGGAAGTCTAGCCATTGTGTGGCTTTTCATCCCAGTGGCTCAGAAACTCTGGCTACTGTACATGGATTCCTAGGGTCCAGATGGATTCTTGATGAATGCCTTGTCCCTGCTTTGAACCTGTCCCAGATCTTTGAAATCAGACTGACTAGACAGCTCTGTCTTGAGAGTCCTGCCTGGTCTCCGGTCCCCTTTCCTAACTGGGCTTCTGATCATGTGACACTAACCTGAAGGCTCTTTCTTTTCTCCTTTGCTTGATGTTCTCCTGTTCCTGGTCTTGGGAAAATCCTTTTCCCTTTATTATTCTGCTCCTCTCTGGTTTAAACTGAGATCCATTTTGGTTTTGGCCCGACCAAGTCATTGCACACGGCCAGGTCTTCTGTATTGTCACAGTTCACTCAGAGCCCTGTCTCCTAAGTGGCCACATGGGCCTGATGATAGCTGCCATCTTGTACATGATTCTTCTCACCTTGTGTTTAAACCTGCATCTCTGATATCATCCATCCATTCACTCATTCATTCAACACGTACTGAATATCCACGGGCAGGGCATTGCCTCCCTGGATGAGACCAACACATCTTCCTATTTTAAAGTTCCTCTTCCCATCAGCTGACTCTCTCCCTTCACACCTGACATGGTCTGGAGCTCCCTGGTTTTGTCTTCCTCATTCAGCTCAACTTGACAGCCCAACCCATCTCTCCAAGTGAGAGACACTTGGGTTTATCAGGGCAAGACTATCCAGAGCCATGTGAGATATTTGCAGTGTGAGAAGTGGAAATTAACAGATCCTCTCCAAGAAAAGAAGGAGTATTTGCCTTCACGGAGCCAAAATTCATGAGAGTAGGTAGCAATGTGAGGGTATAGAGATGAGGAAATTGGAATGTGTACAGTAAAGAGAAATAAAGTTGTTTTTTAATATATCTATTAGGTGCCGGGAACTTTCCAATCTGTTTTTAGTTAACTGGCCAAACCATGCTTTGCAGTGGTTGTTTACAAATGAAACAGGCTCAGGAAGGTTAATGGATTTACCTGAGGTCACACAGCTAATACGTGGCTGAGCCAGGCTATGAGTGCAGGTGTTTTGACTCCAAGCTTAGTGCTCCTTCCATTATATCACAGCTGCCTGGATGGAGACAGGTTCTTCCCTCTTCCCTCTGGGTTCAAGAACCCTAAAGCTTAACTGGATGACCAAGCTGAAGATAGAGCCTGTGGTTGAGGTCTGCAAGGCACACCCAGGCTTGGCCTCCAGCCACCGACTCTTTGCTTTGCAGAGCTGCACCAGGCCAACAGCTCCCCGCTGCTCCGGGCCAGCCACCCTGTGGAGCTCTGGGCCTGTGAGTTGGGCAACAGAGGCTCCAAGAACCTTTCCCAAAGCCCAGGTGAGAGGAGGGCGCTGCGAGGCAGGTGAGAGGCTGAGGCAGGGTGTGGGCTTCTCCTGTCCCTGCGGAGGCTGGCTGGGTGCGGACAGGACTCTGAGGGGCTGGATAGACAGGCAAACTTGGGCCCGGGGCTGACGGGGTTTCTGCTATCTCACGCCCAGCCTGTCGTTCCCCAGGAGCTGTGCCCTGGGCCCTGGTTGCCTGCCGGGCCCTGGGACCACAGCTCCTCGGCTCCCCCAGTGAGCTGGTGACTCACCCTCCCCCCACAGCACCCCTCCCTCCTCGTGGATCCCCGACTCAGAGTCAACAGACCCAGTAAGAGGGCATGGGGTCAGGACGCAGGGCGGGGCACTGGGGGTGTGGGGTGTTTGCTGAGCGTAGACGGGGCTGGGGGAGGGGTAGCAGGGGCCAGGAGCACGGCACTAACCATCCTGCCATCTTACCCCAATCAGGCACTCGGTGGAGCCCCAAGCCCCCTCCTGCCCCCCACTGCCAGCAGCCCCCGTCCCCGCCTTTATCCCCTCCGGCCCCCCCAGCCCCTCCAGTCCCCAGGCCTCTTCCCTCTCTGGTCCCAGCCCAGCATCCAGTCGCCTGTCCAGCTCATCACTGTCGTCCCTGGGGGAGGATCAGGACAGTGTGCTGACCCCTGAGGAGGTGGCCCTGTGCCTGGAGCTCAGTGAGGGTGAGGAGACCCCCAGGTGAGTGGCCAGAGGGGGAACCAGAGGATACAGATAGGAGCGCGAGACGGGAGTATGCCTCCGTCTGCTGCCTCCACTCCTCAACGGGGCTGTTTCTGCCACTCCACGCCCCACCCCCCGCTGACCGCGTCCCATCCCCCGTTTCGCCTCTTCCTAGGAACAGTGTCTCTCCAATACCAAGGGCTCCTTCACCCCCCATCACCTATGGCTACATCAGCGTCCCGACGGCCTCGGAGCTAGCGGACATGGGCAGGCCTGGAGGGGGCGTGGGGTCCGAGGTGAGTGGCTTGCTGTGCCCACCTCGGCCCTGCCCCACACCCACCCCCAGCGAGGGCTCCTTGGCCAACGGCTGGGGCTCAGCCTCTGAGGACAACGCCCCCAGCGCCAGAGCCAGCCTGGTCAGCTCCTCCGATGGCTCCTTCCTCGCCGATGCCCACTTCGTCCGGGCCCTGGCCGTGGCTGCGGACAGCTTTGGCTTTGGTCTGGAGCCCAGGGAGGCAGACTGCGTCTTCACAGGTACGTGAGATCACTGTCTTACTTCTCATCCCCACCCCCTGGAGTGGACACAGCTTCTCCCCAACCAAGAGGCAAAGCATCCTAAGCATTGTCTTCGTCGTCGTCATCCCTAAAACAGCTAGTTTTTTTTGTTTTGTTTTGTTTTTTGCGGTACGCGGGCCTCTCACTGTTGTGGCCTCTCCGGTTGCGGGGCACAGGCTCCGGACGCGCAAGCTCAGTAGCCATGGCTCACGGGCCCAGCCGCTCCGGGGCATGTGGGATCTTCCCGGACCGGGGCACGAACCCGCGTCCCCTGCATCGGCAGGCAGACCCTCAACCACTGCGCCACCAGGGAAGCCCAAACAGCTAGTTTTTATTGAGGGATGACTATGTCCCAGGCACTGTGACAAGTGCTTTACATACACTCAACATTAACAGCAACTCTCTGAAGAATATTCTTTGTCATTCTTTTCCAAATGAAGAAACTGTAAGTCCAACAGCTTTATTAGCTTGCTCAAGGTCACCTACCAGAACAAGGATAAATTGTTCAAGTTACAATCCCAGAGGCAGCCAAGTGTACAGTCCATTCTGCTACCTCCAGGACCCTCTTACTAGATGTGGGTCTCCAGGAAAGGTTGCTCCCCAGCCCAGTGACTCAGATTCGTCCCCACTGTGGGAAGTTCTGTTTTCTCGCATGCGTCCCCCTGTGCTTTCAAGGCCTTCTTCCTGTCCTGTGTGTGGCAGGGTGGGAAGTGACTGGGCTGCCTGTTTCACGTGTCTAGCAGGTGGGACCATCATCCCCAAGTCAACAGAAAGTAGTCAGGGCTCCCCATGGCCCTTTGGAGTGACCTTCCTCAGACACTCTATTAGATCCCCTGGACCCATCTTACGAACCCTAACTCTACATTTTGCACCCCCAAAAAAGCAGTCAGGCTTGTGGCAGATAGGAGAGCAAGGATTACCTAGGACAGAAGGCCAGGGCTGGGCTAGGAGGAAAGAGTTCAAGCTGTTCTCTCTGAAGAAACCAACGGACATCTTCCTTTTCCTGGGGCGGAGGCTCCTGTGGATGTGGCCACTGGGGGTGATGGACCGAGCGGGGCTGGGTTATGTCTAGGGTTGGGTGTATGCCTTAAGCAGCCCCAAGCTTTCTGCCCTAAACTGGTCCATAAGGGTGAAGGACAACCCTCCACAGATACCTCTACCCTCCCTGACAGATGCTTTGTCACCTCCCTCCCCCCGGGATGACCTCTTCCTGAACTCCGCCCTCTCCCTGCCCCCGTGGGAGTGGAGGTCAGACTGGTTGGAGGACATGGAGAAAAACCACACCCAGTGGCTGGGAAGGGGGCTGCCTCCCTGGCCCTCCACCTCTCGGATCTCGTCCCAGAGAAGTCAACTCAGCTGTCCTGCGCCCAAGGCCGGCGGTAAGTGTCTGTCTGGCTAGCTGATGTGGCGATCTTGACTGAAGGGGTTCTTGGCAGTGGGGTGGGGTCCAAGAGGGCACCTGGGGTCTGGCAGGAGAGCTAAGGAGCTGGGGGATAAATCCATCCTCCTTCAACTTCTCCTACAGACTCCTCGTGAACTTTTCCCGAGACGGCCAACAGGAGAATCAGAACCCTCTCCCCTGTCAGCCATCAGCCTGGGCTGTGGACTGTGGGTCTTGACCTCTGCTTCTCTGCAGTCGGGGTCCATCCCTCCCAGCCTCCAGAGTTCTCCGTCCCGGATTGTGAAAACAAATGAAAGCAAAACAAAATATGAACAAAGCGGACCTGGAGCCCCCGGGGTGGGGGGGAAATCATCTCCACCTGACTCCCAGCCCTTGCTTTTCCCTCTGCTTCATCCACGTCCACAGCCAGGTCATCTGGGCCTAAGAAGTAGCCCTAAATCCTGATCTCCCCACCCACTTGGATCACGGGAAGTGGAGGGGCCAAATGTCTGCCTGGAGGACAACAGTGGCTCATGGGAGAGGGCTGTGGAGGAAGGAGCTTCTCATCTCAGGGCCTCCCCTCTCTGCCTTTTCTGGACCATTCCTAACTCTCTCCCCAAACACACCACGAAGGGACATAAAGAGAGACTCCACTGAGGCAGTGAGGCCCTGTCTCAGCACCAAGACAAAGGGTTCACGACGAGTCTAGGGAGGAAGATGAAGAGTGACGAACGTGGGACAAATACACCCTCCCCATACTGTTGTCACTGTAAGCTTAAGGAATTTGACACCATAAAGCTACGATGACTTGCGTTCTCTGAGGTCACTCTGTGGGCCACCATCATGAGATCTCTCGGTGGAGCACCATCCTGGGGAGGGCTCCTGGGTTAGAAAGGGATCAAGTGTTCATTGACACTCTGGGTGTCACTCCTTTCTGTTCTGTTATGAAGGGGGGAATTACCTGCATCTTTCAGACTTTAAGCAGAATCCAGGAAAGGGAGGGGTGGGGGATTTTCAGGGTCTGCTGGTCTTAGCAACTTGTCCTGTGAAGACAACTCCTGCTTTCAGAGGTCCCAGCTGCCCTCCCCAAAGACCAGTCCCAGATGGTTTCTTAAAATAGACAAAGTAGCTAAGTTTCACAAAAGGTAGAACCACTTGTAACGGTTGGCTAGTGGGCACCCTTCAGACAAAAACCAGAACAGAGAAATGGAGGAGCAGGACTTCCAGAGCCTGAGCCACAGAAAACCACTGGAGGGCAAGCAGGGCTGCATGCATCCTTCTCATTTGGCGGGAAAGGTCAGGGGCAGAATCCACACGCTGGACGGTTGCTACTGAGCATGCCCCGGGTCGTGATCTCAGGATGACGAGTCAGTGCTCTGGATACACATCCGTTCCTCTTTATTTGCTTTTCCTTTTTTGGATTTTATTTTTTCTTTTAGCTTCCTGGTAAAATTCCTTTTGAAAACATGCCAACCTCATTTGCCAGACCAAATGAGAAAAAAGGGATTTGTACACACTTAGGTCAAAGTGGCAGGAGAGGTCAGAGCCTGGGATTGGGGGGTCAGCGGCCATCCCCTGAGAGCCCGGAACAGTCACTGGGCAAGTGAGAAGGAAACAGACCTCAGTGCCCAGTGAGTGGCATGGGCTGTGGGTTCGGGAGTGATGGGGACTATGGCGTTCGTGGCCAAAATTAAAAAGAAATTCTCTGCCAGTCTAACCAACTACATCTGGGCCCAATCTGGCTAAGAGGTGCCCATCTACACACACCCTTTGTGAGGGGGTGTGGGTGGTTGTCTGAAAAAGCCTGTTTTTCCTTCTTGGCTGGGATTTCCCCCATCAGCTCCTCCTTTCTTTGAGTTTTTAAAAATTACTGTTATTGTAAGGGGTATATTTCCTGATAGGGGAGGAGGGCACCAGGGAGGGCCTGGCTCTGCTCTCGGAAGGCGGGACAAGATTCTCGCCTTTGGTTATTCGGAAAGTCCTTCTGGTTGTAACTGGGAAGACAGTGGCTTCAGCTCCTTCTGGAGGCAAAACAGGTGGCATCTCTTAGCCCTGCCCTCCCCTAGTGCTTTCAGCTGAAGAAGCTTAGATGATATACACACGCTCGCAGCCCCCTTCCTCCCCACATCCTGCACAAAACCAGACAAACAGGGCCCAGGGCTCTGATCAGACTCTTTTTATTGTCTTTTTTATGAATGGGTCCCAGATAGCAAGGGAAGAGCTGGCTCCTGGCTTCTAGGCCAATTTCTCAGGGAGCCCCATGCATCATTGCTGAGAGGGAAGAGACTTCTCCCTGCTCCTCTCAGCTCAGCCCTCATTCACCAGGGGGAGGAGCTCTTGCTCAGGCTCCTGGCCCAGGGACACGCCCTTCCCCATGGAATTTCTGGTATTTCATCAAAGGTCATCTTGGTTCCTAGAGACAGAGAGAGGGGCTGGTTTGCAAGGCGCTGGTCGGACAAACAGGACCCAGTAGGGATGCACCTCATTTCTGGTCAGCCTCTCTCCTGATCCAGCTCTACTATAGAGCCTGGCCTCTCTGTTACGTCATCTGTCTTCATCCTTTGTCACCTGTGCTCCAGGAGTCCTCCCTTCCTCCTTACTCACGGGGTCCCTTCCTTTGGACACTTCCCCCAGAACACCTCGCTGCCTTCCTAGCTTTAATCATCCCGTGGCCCACGCTCCCGAGCCCTCCACTCTCAGTTTTTGCCACCCCCAGCCCCTACCTCTCCACACTTCTGTCCTGGCCTTTGGCTCTAGCTCCGGCTCTGGCTCCGGCTCCGGCCAGGGCCCCGGGAGCCCCGAGAGCTGCCGGAGCCTCTCGAAGAGTTGCTGCCGGCTGTGGAACAGGTGCTGGTGCCCTGGCCCCGGGACAGGAAGCTTGGTCGGCTGTAGGGGAGCCAGGCCTCTTCTGCAGCACGAGACAGAGGGGCATTTGGGTCCAGGCAGGGGGAGAACATCAATGCTTGCCCCCGTGCCCCCGTAACCGCCATCCCAGCTCTGGGAGCGGAGTTGAGGGCAGACCATCCTGGGGGCTGAGGAGAAGCAAAGCGCACGGCCCAGGGCCTTTACATAACACGTGCTCAGAAACCCGTGGGGAACTCCCACGCACAGAGGGCCTCGGGAAAGAAAGGACAGAGCGCCCGGCGCCCTCTCTTTTCTCCTCTGGGCTTCAGTCCTGGGAAAGGATACAACGTGGGAACTTCAGGGGATTTTGCCCAAAGAGAGCTGGAGAGACAAGTGTCTTTGATGTTGATCAAATGTTGACCTCCTCCCAGCTGGAGGTCAGGGGTGAGCTGGGTTGAAAATGAGTGCATCAGCGGAACGGTCTGTACCACCCTGTTAGGCTCCAGTCCCAGCGCCCACCCTCTTTTGTAGCAGGGGCCCTCCTTACCATCCAGGTGCGGGCCCCGCCAGGCCCCCAGGGGCCCGGCCTGCGCCACTCTCCTCTCCCCACCGTGTTCCCGCTCCCGTTCCAAGGAGGACATGCTGCCTGCCACCCTCAGCCCCAAGGCCCAGCTTGCATCTTCCTCCGGCGGCGGCAAGGGAGGGGGCGGCAAGTCTGCGGAGAGACCTGTTTTCAGCGCTCCCCTGCTTCTCCCGATATGGGTCTTTCTCCCACTCCCACTCCCCAGCGTCAGAGGGCGCTGAACGAACAGTCCAAGGTTTGGGTCCACTCGCTCCCTCCTCCAGCCCGCAGAGCTCACCCTTGCTTATCTGCCTGCTTCCCCTACTGTCACCACCTCCGAGGCTCATGGCCCCCTCACCCCCAGGACTGTGCTCCCGCCGGTAGGGAAGAGCCTTGGGTTTCTTCCGGATTCGGGCACGGGGCCCGTGAAGTGGAGGAGTCATCTCCCCAGGCGCCTGCCGGGTTCTCCCTGTGGCATTGGGAGATGGCGGGAGGAGCGGGTAAGAGAGTGGATCAAGAAAGGGGCTTAGGGACTTCCCTGGTGGCGCAGTGGTTGAGAATCCGCCTGCCAATGCAGGGGACATGGGTTCGAGCCCTGGTCCGGGAAGATCCCACATGCCACGGAGCAACTGAGCCCGTGCGCCACAGCTACTGAAGTCCGTGTGCCTAGAGCCTGTGCTCCACAAGAGAAGCCACTGCAACAAAAACCCCGCACACCGCGACGAAGAGTAGCCCCCACTCGCCGCAACTATAGAAAGCCCACGCGTAGCAACAAAGACCCAGTGCAGCCATAAAAAAATAAATAAAGTTATTTTAAAAAAAAGAAGAAAGGGGCTTGAGGGTGAAGGGGAAACAAGCTTCCGGGGGATGGGGAAGTGGAGGCCAGTTGAGGGGTCTACAGACTCACCTGGGGCACTGCTGGCTGTACTAGCAGCAGGGATGGGGCTGTGATGGAGGGCCGTGGGGTCAGCACCCAGGCCAGCAGGCCTCCCTTCATGGCTACTCAGCATGGGCTGGGATGCACTGAGAGGGGAACTTGGCCCAAGGGGAGCCCTCCTGCAATGACATGAGGCTTCATCTGTTCGCTCAACAGACACTAAGTGCCTATTGGGTGCCAGGCACCGTGCTAAACAATCAACCTAACACTCAGATGAATAAGACACAGCTCGTCCTCCACAAGGCTCCCATGCTGGTGGAATACGAGGAAAGCCAACTTTGAAATGCCCCGGGAAGCTTGCAGAGCAATGAGTGTTGGGAGTGAGAGACCTTGCCAGCCTCCACATTTCTCCCCAAATCACACTTCCACCCTGATACAGCCATGAGACCTCTGGGCCCCAGATTCATCCATCCAGCTGGTCATCCACCCATTCACCCACTGAATAGATATGTACGGAGGGCCTGTAACATGCAAGGTACTATACACCTCCCTACCTGGGCGTCTGGTGGAGATGGGGAATGTCAGTGGGGGGCTGGGGAGGGTCAGGAGGTGAGGGGGTAAGAGTGGCTGTGGACTGCTGTCCATAGGAAGGTGTGGGAGAGGGGGTTTCCCCTCGGGACGGAGGGACCAAGCACCCCCCGCTGGTGCTGGGCTCTGCCACGTGGTTCCTCTCGGGCACTGGTGGGCCCCACTCTTCCGGCTCTGAGCTGGGGGCAAAGAGGCAGGAGGGCGGGGTGACTGAGTAGCTTCATACCCTCCCTTTGGCCTTCCGCTGCCCCCTTCCCTTCTTCTCCCAGCATCTTTGCCCTCCGCCGACAGGAGGCCCTGGGCTGGTCCCATGTGTACAGGGCATCTGCAGGCAAGGCGCATCCTTACCCGCCCTCCAGCTCCTCCTCAGGCCCCTCTAGGCAGCTCAGTTCACAGGAAGGGGGCGGGGGTGGCAGCGCTTCTGGCCAGTTGAGAGAGGGCATCTGTACAGGTTTTCCCAGAAGCTTTACTTTGCCTCCCCTGGCTCCTGAGGAGAGCAGGATGGGTCCACAGCAAGATACAGGCAGTAAAGGGGCAGAGGTGAGACGCGTCAGAAAGGAGTGCTGCGCTAGGTCCCAGAAGGGAGGGTGGAGGATACTCTTTGGGGAAGATGCTGCTCAGGGCTAAAATGGGGGTGTTGGGAACTGGAGTCCTACCACTGTCCCCCTGGCTCCATTCTGGAGGAGCATACTGGCTCCAGTCGCCTGGCTCCCCTGAGGGATGTGGAGGGAACCCCCCGTGGAAGGTCTGCAGCTCCTCGCCGGCCAGGTCAATGGTGCTGTAGACAGGACCCTCAGCAGAGGCGACAGCTCCCCGGGCCGTCTGAGCCAGGTAAAGGGAGATCCCTGCTTCTGAGGGGGAGAAAGAGGGAGGCCCGGGGAGGAGACGGGGCAGAGACAGAAAAATAGAGGACAACAGGAGAATGGAGGGCCCAAGGGGATCCCACTTCTTCCCTATCCCAATCCGGGGTAAAGGTAAGGCACGAGAGAGGCTCCCCCAACTCACAGCCTCCCAAGGATCACGCAGCCTCAGCAAGACTGGGACCCCTTGGCCCCCTTCAGTTTGCCCCAGCCGGTCGGGAGGAGAGAGGGGGCAGGGCCTCCTGGTGTACCTCTGAGGGAAGCAGAACTCACCATTGTAATATCTGTCGTCTGGGTCAGGATTGCTGGGGCAGCAGCTTCCCCTGGGTTCCTGGGCCGAGGGGCTGCGAGATGAGTGCGGCCACGAGTCTGCCAGCCACGGGTAAGGAGCAGGGCCGAGGCCCATTGGTGGCCTGAGGGACAGCAGGTGAACGCTGGGGACAGAGAGCCTGAAGAGGCCAGCGAAGTAAGGGAGGCAGGGGTAATGGGAGCTGGAGGACAGTAACGGTGAGTGTGGCGGTGAGAGGAGGGCGGAGGTCAGCGCGGGCAGGCAGCTGGGCCTGGGACGAAGGGAGTGGTCTCATCTTGGGGAGATGAGCTAAGAGAATTACCTGGAACTGGCTGCCGACAGGCCCTCTGAGTGTGGGAAGGACACTGGGGAAGACGAGGGGGGAGAGTGTGAGAAGCGCGGCTACCTGGGGTCCGAACCCCGCCCCCCGCCACCCCTGGGGCAGAGATGTGTTACCTGCAGGTGTGTAAGCAAAGGAGGCTTCCGAAAAGGAACCCGTGAGAGAAAGAAGAGGGGAAATGGGGAGAAAAGTCAGAAATATCCACATTCTGGTCCCCTCCTTGGGCCTGGTCCTAATTCCACCACTCGGGTTGTACCCTGGACCAGTGTCATCGGAATTCCTAGGGGTGCGACTCAGGCATCAGTATTTTTCTAAAGCTCCCCAAGTGATTCCTGCGTGTAGCGAAGATTGAGAACCTCTGAACTAAGAGACCTCACATCTCTCCGGACACGTCCCTTCCCAGGGAGAAGCAGAACTCAAGTCTCCCCCTTTCAGCGAGTCCCCCCTTTCCATCCAGACCCCGCCTGACAATTTATCGCCTGGGATCCTGGCCACACTCCCTCTGCCAGCCCCCGACCCAGGAAGTGAGTTTCCGCCCCCCGCCCCCCAGACTTGCCCCTTCTCTACTGAGGCTGACCGCAAAGCCTGCTCCTTCCCGAGGCATTTTAGGACAAATCTCACTCCTCTCAGCAAACTCAGGTCCCGCCCCGCCCCCTCTAGGCCCCGATCTTCCCCGTCACCCCAACCCGCAGCCCAGGTCCCGACAGCTCCCGGTTCCACCTTGGGCACCCGGCCCCTGTCCAAGGGGCTGAGTTCCCGTGCGAGCCCTCGCCCGACGCCGCTCCGGAAGCTGTTGAGCCCCTCCTCCTCTCTTTCCATCCTCCCCGCCTCCCTCCCTAGGGTGGGCGCGGGATCTCCAGGCTCCGCCCACTCCAAGGCCCTCTTTTCCATCTCCTCGACGCCCTTGCGCCCCCCTGCCCGCGCTGCCCCAGGGCCGGGCTCTCACCCGTGTAGTGACTGAGCTCCTTGCGCTGCCTCCGGCGCCGGTAGAGGGCGGCGCAGAGCCCGAGGAGCAGCGCCCCGCACGCGGCGCCGCTGCCCGCGAGGAAGGCGGGCTCCCGCAGCACCCTCGCCAGCCGCTCCGCCAGCCCCGGGCCCGCCTCGAGCCCAGGCTCCAGTTCCGGCGGAGACGCTGTGGGGGTCAGAGAGGTGAGGGGAGTAGAGGCACCGCTACCCCAGGACCCCCACCTTAACTCCCAGCCCCGCCCTCCCACCCCCTCCGTACTCACGCAGCTGCACCGACACCGGGGCACTGGCCACGCCCACGCCCGCGCTGGTGGCCGCCGCGACCTGGGTCCGGTAGAGGAGACCGGGCAGCAGTCCCCGGAGCACCGCCGAGCGCGCCCAGCCTGCCGCGGACCGATTGAGGTGGAAGCGGCTCTCATTGCCCAGGCACCAGATCTAGGGAGGCCGAGACCCGGCTTTAGAGATTCAGAAGTGGCTTCTGGCCTCACGGGGAAACTTGAAGCTCTGAATGGTAGAAGGGGCTTAGCCGGGCGTAATTCAACTCAGAGCGGGCACTCTGAAACCTCTCTCCTCTTCCCCCGGCCTCGTCTCCAGTCCCAAAGCCAGTCCTAGGTTCCCTCCTCCCGAATCCTAACCCCTCCATCCGCCCTCTCCCTCCACTCCCCAGCCCGCCCACCTTCTCAACCCCTGCACCTGGTATTCCTTGATGACCCCATTTTGCTGGGAGGGGAGCGGAGGTTCCCAAGACACAGTGATACTGCTGTTGCCTTCACCCCCCAAGGCCACTGCCACTCCCTGGGGGGGACCACTGGGGGCTGGGCCAGGGTGGAGCATGGTGAGAAGGACACAGACAGTCATTGCAAGCTGCCCCTCCTGCCCCAACCTTCCTCATCCTCCCAGTTCTAACACCTTAGGGAAGTGAGATGCATCCCCCCCTTCCCACCGGCTCCTTGCTCTCCCCAGGCGAACCTTCATCCTCCCCAACTCCTTCTTTCCTCTTGTCCACCCATCAGCTCTGGGCCCCACCCCCTTACCCTCCTCAGGAATGCTCCTGGTCACCAAGGGGCTTTCAGCCCCCAGCCCCTCCTGGCCTTGAGCTTGCACCTTGATCTGAATTTGAGTCCCTGGGGGGAGTCCTCTTAGCACAGTACTTTGCTGGCTTGGGGACTGTAGGTCCAGCACTGACCAGCTTCCCCCATCAGGACCTGCTACCCTCCAAGACACCTGGAAACCTTGTACCAGCTGGACTGGGCCATCTACCTGTGGGAGACAGGACAAAGCACACCAGGGGGAGAGCTGGAGCCACACAAGTCCTCCAGTCCCAGCCCCTCCTCCACTCACCCATCATCCCCAGCCACTCACCTCGCACTCTCCCATACCCATCCTTGGAGGCCCCTTTATCCCCCATCATCATCTCTGCCCTTAACCTCATCCCTAGGCCACACTCACAGTCCAGGACACCTGCAGGGTCCGGGGTCCAAGGACTACGGGCTCCTGCAGACGCACAGCCACTTCAGCCAGTCCCCGCTGGCCTCTCCACGGGTCCTCCTCCACTGGCCCGGATAGGTTGCTGTCTATTGACCAAAGAGCCCACTCAGCAGGGGCCACCGGGACAGGGAGTCAGGACTGAGAGCGTGTGTTCCACCTCTGCCCTGCCCCACAGACCACTACTTAGTACTTCGGAGCACATCCCAGGGTCAGGAACAGGCTGGTCAGGGGAAGAGCTTCCAGAGGTGGGCCAGGGTGTCCAGCTAACATGAGTATTCTTTCTGCATGACTACATATGCACCCTTTAAAGGCCCTGTTCCTCATCTCTCACATGAAGATGACCCGCCAAGTTTCCTTCTACTTATAATCTGCGTTATCGGTGGGTAAAGCCTCAGAAGTGAGGAGCTACCAAGATGACTGAATCAATCTTCCTCTCTTTCTCTCTCTCCTCTTCTCTTGTTCCCTCAGTGAAAGGGAAGCATGACCTCCTATTCCAGGCTGGGCCGCCAGGACAGACCTGGAACCAGGCAGGGGCCATGGTTTGCGGGGAGGGGGTGCTCTGCCATGTTGCACGTTACACCCGTGACCCAGAGACCCTGACCTTACCCACCCTGGGTGCGGACGGGCTTGGAGACGGGGCTGGGCTCACTGAGGCCCCAGGTTCCCACGGCTCGCACCAGGAACAGGTAGATGGTATTGGGCTGCAGGCCGCTGACGGTGTGTGTCTCCAGCTGCACGCCATCCGCCACCGTCCGCCACATGTTGCCAGAGGCTTGGCTACAACAAGAATGAGGTGACACAGCTATCCGAGCCCAACCTGTCTATTTCGTTCATCCATTCTCTGTCACCCCCTCCTACCTCCTCACCCTGGCAAACCTCTCGCCACAACAGCAAAGCCTTTAAGGACACAGGGGCCCCTCCTTGTAACTTTCCATGTTTGCATTCAAAATCTTCTCCTTACCTGAAGGCCTCTATCACATAAGAGGTGACTGTGGCCCCCGCTTGTGGGTTAGGCTTCCAGGTCAGGGTAATGCTGTTCTTGGTAATGTCAGTGACCACTGGTTGCGAGGGAGGCCCCGGAGGGGTACTGTGTTCTGTAGGGGGGGCTGGTGATACTCCCCAGTCTTCTGCAGTGAGGAGATAATCTTTGAGTAGAAGGATGGGGAAAAGATGGCCCCAGCATAACCTTCCTCCTTCCCAGAGGAGCTGTGGCTCTGTGACAGTGGTGATGGTGGAGGGGGGACATAGTGAACTAACCCCTGCTCACATGTGCCTCCCAAGGGCACCGCTTCTGTCCTCCTTCTCCCCACTACCATGGCCATGGCATTTGGAAGATAAAATCAGTCCTGGGGTTTGGGGAGGTACTGGCCACCTTTGAAGCAGGTTTGGAGAAGGGTGCTGGCAAAACAAGGGAACAAAGGAAAAGCTCACCCCGCCTCCTAAGCCAGCCACTCCAGGTGGCCTCCCCTGTGGAACTCTTGGCCACACAGCTATAGAATCCCATGTGCATCTCCTGCAGGAGAGAGTGGAGGACTGGCAAACTGGGAGTGGAGCGAGGTAGGGCGAAGGAGTGGAGGTGGGTATGCAGAAGGATGGGGAGGATGCTGTCCACTCTAGGTGGTCTGAGAGCAGAGGGGCAGAGGTGGAGTTCAAGTTGCAGCAGGTACTAGAGGTGGGCATGTGGACCACGTGGCCATTCTCAGTTACTTGGGCCGCAGGAGTGAGACTCACCTGCACACTGGCGATGTGCAGTGTACCGTTGGCCATTAGGTTGAGTTGGACGTCATCCCCTTGCAGCCACTGCCCATCCTTCTTCCACTGGACACTGGGTTGAGGGTTCCCAGTCACTCTGCATGGCAGCCACACAGAGGAGCCAAGTGCCAGCGTCTGATTGGCTGGTCCCTGGAGGATGATGGGAGGCAGCCCATCCAGGGAGGCTGAGAGAGGAAGAACTTAGGCACCTCAGGCGAGGGTCCTGGGTTCAGGCAACCAGCCCCTTGTCCTCATCTCTGCTCCTTCACTTCCCCTTCCCTGGATATTGCAGGGGGCTTCCATAACCATCTGTTGTCTCTGCGTGGGATCAGCCACCTCTTAGTGGCTTCTGTACCTGATTTCCAAACTTCAAGGACATGTCTCAGGAACATGCCTCTCCCCTTGCAGACATGTTACATAGAAGCCAAGAGAAACAGATCTCTTTAAGCCATGATTTCCTTCCAGGCCATGAGTCCAGCCCTGTCTCCATGGACACGTACCTCCTTTCACCTCCAACAGAGCCTTGGCCAGGATGCTGCCGGCCACACTGACAGCCTGGCACACGTAGTAGCCAGCATCCCCGCTCTGCACTTCAGTGATGTTGAGCTGGCCTCTGGGAGAGACTGAGAAGCGCCCCGTGGGCTGAAGTGACTGACTGGGGAATAGCAGGGCCTGGGGACAGAGCAAGCAACCAAGCCACCTGGCAGCTGGCAGGGAGAGTTCCCCATTCTCACCAACCCCAGAATTCAGAGAATTCCTAAGGTTCTAGGTCATACTCTGTCCCAAGCCAGTTCTGTGACCTTAGGCAAACTAGTTAACCCTATTCACAAGAATAAGGGAGTTTCTTAAGATGATTTGGGGGTGCACATCCCAGCTGTACCAGTCAGGAAACTGAGCAAGCTATTTAACCTTCCTGAGCCCCAATTTCCCCAAATTTGACTCTTAGAGGATAGTTATGAGGATTAAATCGAGTGATTACCTGAAACTCTTTCAATACATTGGATGATAAATGTTAAGTACTTTCCCTTCTTTCTGGCTTTAACATTTTACATTAGATACACAGAAGGTAGGGAAGCAGGTTTTAATGGCACCATGCTGAGCCCCTGACTGATACTTATTCCCACCCTCTACTACCATCAGCATTTGTATTCATTTAAGAACCTAATTAAAATGCAGCAGTCCCCAGTGCTAGAGAAGATGGAAAATTGTGGCTGTGGATTTGCAACGAGGTAGTGGGTGGCCTGGTTTCCCAGTGGGATGGCGTTAATAAGACTTATTTTATTATATTGACCCTGTTTCCCAGTAGCAAAATTCCCACCCTTCCCTTGGAGGGAGTTACTTGTGTTGTAACTTTAGTTAATATTCATTCCAATTCTATATGCTGAGATTTGTTTGCTAAGGTTGAGGGGTGTCTGTGAGCTCCCCCTGGTGGAAGTCCTTTGTAATTAGAAAAGCGTGTAATGTTCTACCCTGAGCAGCTTTGGTACAGTACGGGCTTTCCAGAGCAGAATGTTAAAGCCCAGGCCCAGGCGTGGGGAGGAGGAAGGATCTAATTGGATCTGCTACATTCTCAGGACAGCCTTGCCCAAAACAGAAAGATTCTCCAAGAAATTACCATACAGGACTGTTCCCTACCACCAAAACATATTATCATATGTTCCAGGCCTTTTATATTCATTATCTTATTTAATCCTCCCAAATAACTTGCACAGGTTTCTGGAAGGAAAGCTAAGACAGAACCCCAGAGAGAAGTTTGCAGAATGTAGAAGAAGGAAGGCTGAGACCCAGAGGAGAAGCTGGTGGGAAGGCCTGTGGAGCTGGCCACCTACTTGACTTCCCTCCTTTTGCCAGAAGATGGCAGGTGGGGGGTTTCCTTTGGTCTCGCACTGGAAAGCTATGCTCTCTCCAGGAGCCGCCATCTGGTCCTGGGGCTGGGTCACCAGCTGGGGTGGGACTGGGAAGGGGAGGGGAGATAAAGGAACAGGGAGTCAGGGGTACTAAGAAGGGAGACAGAGGGAACAGGAGAGAGAAGCCTGAGCTTGGCTTAAGCAGGAGCAGATGTCCGTCTCTTGCTCAAGCCTGCTTAGCTTTCCCATCCTTCCTCTCCTTCCAGAAGTCTCAGGGGACTCACTCATATCTCCTGCTCTGTCCTTTCTCCTCATTCTCCACCTCCACCCATCCTCCCGTCTTCCTCGTCTCATCCCTGCTGCAGGCAGTCCCAGGTGGGGCCCTCACCGTGAACACTGAGGGAGCCGGATGCTTCGGCGCGGCCCACGCTGTTCTCCGCCACACAGGTGTAAGTCCCCTCATCTTCAGCGCTCACACGCCCGATCCAAAGGCTGTGGTCGCTCCGGATCTCATACCTGCTCCACCCACCACCCCCGGGCTGGATTGGCCACAGCTACAGACACTTTCTCACCCACCCAGGACAGGCACCAGGATCAGGGCACATAAGGACAAGGTAGACCTCAACAGGGACAGAAGGTGGTACCCATGGACCCATGAACAGAGGTGGGGACTGGTTAGTGCAGGGGCCACAGGCTCTGGGGAATAGACTTCTCTGTGCCATCAAGTGAGAGGCATCTGCCTTCCTTCCCCCCACCCCCCGCCCAGTTTTCTAGGGCTGGGTATGTTCTTGAGCTGATTGGGTCTCCTTACAGGCAGTAGGAGGGGGCTTCTCACCTGCCTGTGGGCAGTTCCCCATCCTCCTTGCGCCAGTGTAGACGAGGCAGGGGATCCCCCTGCGCCTCACATGGGAAGTCCACGGGGGCATCAGCCAGGACCACCTGATTCACTGGTCTACGCAGGAATGAGGGACGCTCTGTGCATAGGGAGGGAGTGAGTAGTCAGGGGGTCTGCTCAGTTACTCACTCCCCAGGCTACACACTCCCATAACTCCAAAACCCCACGTGCCTACCCAGGACCACAAGTTTGGCTGCCCCACTCTCCCGTTCTCCTGCCAGGTTGGAGGCCACGCACACATACATCCCTGCATCACTCTTGAGTGTATGTGACATCATCAGCTTCCCTCCACGGAGCTGCAGAGTAAAAATGGAAACTTTGATCCTTTATAGCCATCAAAGCATATTTGTTTATCTGATCCTCACAGCAAGCCAATGAAGAAAACCAGTGAATTTGACCCACTTATCAGATAAGGAATCCCTGAGTGATTTGCCCAAGGTGGGGCTCAAGTGTATCATTTCTCCCACAGCCCAGACCACCTCCCACCAGTCCCTGGGGCATCATAATCCCCACCTTCTTACACTGATTCCGTCCTACCTCTGCTGATGTATTCCCCACTCAGTAGCTGACTCTCAGCCTCTGGTTAGCTAATGCCCCAATTTCAAATCTCTTGTCTTATCGCCTCCAGATCATTTCCCCCCGCCCCTCCAAGACCTTTAGATTCAGGCCTTCCTCCTCTGACACATGTCCCAGACCCCTAGCCTTCCTCCTCTGACACATGTCCCAGACCCCTAGCCTAGGGCTTCGCCCCTCAGGATGTCCCTGGCCCCGACCCTGGCTCCCAGTCGTATCCCCAGCCGTGGCCCCGCCCCTCACCGTGATCCTTCCCTCCTCCTCCTTGAGTCTAGCACCGTCCTTCTTCCAGGACACGGAAGGCTCTGGGTGGCCGCGGGGGGGCACGCATTCCATTACCGCGGGCTCCCCCACGGCCGCCACCACGTTCCCAGGAGACTGCCGGAAATCATCGCGGAGGACTGGAGAGAGAGAAAGAGAGAATGAATGACCAGGGGAATAAATAGGGTGTGGGGTGACATAACTGGGTGAGGACACAGGAAAGTGTTTTGGGGAGAGGTGGATCACCGCAGACCGCAGACAGGAACTCTTCCCCGGTTGCGACAACACCAGGCCCACTTCCTCCTCCGGCCAAAGCGAGGGCTTTAGAGACCAAAGGTCTTAGTCCCAAAGGGAAGCTGCTGAATGGGTTGAGATTAGGCCTGGCTCTGGATGGGATTACCCGGTGCCCTCCCGCCTTCCCGAGGCTCTGGAAGCAACCAGGAGACTCCTACCTGCCACTTCTAGAGAGGCGTTTCTACTAGCCGCCGCTCCCAGGTAGTTGCGCGCCACGCAAGTGTAGACACCCTCGTCCGGCCGCGCGCGGCGCCCGTGCACGATGCGCGGGAAGAAGAGGGCGCCGCTGGGCAGAAGCAGGCGGTGTGCGCGCGGGTCCTCGCGCGCGGTGGCCACGCGCGCCCCATTCTTGTACCACTCGATGTTGGGCCGCGGCCGGCCCTCCGCGCGGCAGGGCAGCGTGGCCGGCTCGCCTCGGGAGACCAGCAGATCTGGCGGCTGCTCCACGATGCGCGGCATGGCGTCCTCCGGCCCGACCTTTGACCCTGAGGGGGGTGGGGGCCGCAGACCATTCAGACCCGGAAACCGGGAGAAAGATCGAATCTCCAGAGAGAAGAAAGATTCCCCTCCTGCCCACCCTCTCTGTGTGTAGGGTCGAGTATCTCCTTCGGGACAGGTGCCCCGCACGTTCTTAGGCTGGAAAGGAGATGCCTGCGGACAGGCAGATCAGTAGAGGAATCTGGACACCTGCTCCTAGGCCGGCTTTCTAGGCCGGCTAAGGACGCCAGCCTCCTCTCTTGCCAAGTTGAAGTGCAGAGTGACTGGGCCACGGCTTGGCAAGTAGACCGCGCCTCTAGCCGACTGGTTTTCAGTCCCCCACCCGCGCTGGTTCACAGACCTGTGAACAACCATAAGCGGTGCACCAGCGCCGACAATTTGTTCTTCGCCTCCGCGCGGTCCCGGACCAGCGATATGGAGACTGTGGCCCAGCCTGGGGCCCCCCTTAGGAAAGGGAAGAAGTGAATGGTGGGCTGAGGGCTGGGACTCCTTATCCTGGGGCCCGTGAATGGGCACAGTGCCCTTCTTACTGACACTCCACAGATAATCACGTTTCTGGGTCCTGTGAAGTCACAGGAATTGAACGCAAATGATGGTGGAATAGTGAGTAACGCTCCTTTTCTAAGAGGGCATAGTTTTCAACAGATTATTCTACAGGTTGATATAGTTAAGAAAGGCTAAGAATCATTGAGAGAGGAATTCCTCACTTTCCTTGGTCACTCAGATCCGTTCACCCGCATGTCTGCTCCTGCCCCTCACTTGGCCTACAGACTTCTGCTCACTTCCTCTTCTGCAGTTTGGGATCCAGGATCCTCGAGCGGGTTGAGCTCAGACGCCCACCCCCAGATTCGTCAAAAGTGGATTTGTAACCTATGGCGGCCAGTAGGCGTCGCTGCCGCCTACCGTAACCTGGTGTCCTTAAATAACCAGGGACAGCCCCGTGCTTCTGTTCTCTGCCTCCCCTCCCCCGCCCCCGCCCCCAACGCCCCACCCCACCCCACCCCCAGTTCCAAAATCCGCGGGGACCTCTTGCTTCCAGCCTCTGTACGGGATTGGGTTTCATTTCTCAGCCCCGGCTCTTAAGAAGTTCTAGTGGAGACAAAGCTGCACGGGTTGCCCCGTGCTGCTGCTATCCTGGGGAGAGGGTATCTGACTGGTTAGGGACAAAAAGATCGGTTTCCCTCCCACTTAGGGAAGGAAGGAATTTTTCTCGATTTCCTCCCTTTCAGATGGAAATCTCTGCTTCTCACTCGTTTCTTCTCCTCCATCCCATTCCAGTCCCCGTTTAGGCAGACCAGACCCCACGTGAGCGACCCTAGAGTGGATAAGAGCTCAAGGGGTGTTGTGGAACCGACCGGGGCTGGAATCTCAGACGCTGACACTTCCTAGCTGTCAGAACTAGGGTGAATTATTGAACTTGTCTGGGTCGAAGTTTCATTACAGGCATCTGTAATGTGGCAGTAGTGATAGGGTTGTCACAAGACCAGAGTGTATGTAAAGCACTTGGAAGAAGACTCCATGAATATGGCTATTCTACCATTAGTTAAGGGCTCTTCCTCCCTGGCCCACCTTACCTTATCTTGACCTCTACAGTCTCTACCTGAATCATATTCTTCCAGGCCCCCAAATTCCCTTTACCCCCTTCACATGGCCTTTGGGTGTAATGGAAGTTGGTTTGTTATTGCCAAGCTTTACGTTGCTTTCGTGACCATTGGGATACTATTCAGCCGCTCTGAGTTTGTTTTCTCAGTCATGAAATGTGACCATCAACACACCTCCTTAAATTTTCGAGTTTGAATGAGACAATGTGTGGTGAAAACACTGTAAGAGCGCTGGGGAAGCAGAGGCACGTCCGGGGTGTCCGTGAGAAGGGCTCTGTGCTTAACCTCCTGGGAATCTAAGAGGGTCAGGAGGTTGGAGAATCCCATCTCATTCCCCATCTTCTTCCTCCTTGCTCCCTCCATATAAACCACACCCTTCTCATCGGCTCTTTCCCCCTAATTCCTGTAGATACAGCTGCAGGCGTCCTTTCCCTGGAATTTCTTCCCTGTCATTCCCGGTCTCAGGAGATGCTTCGACAGCAGCTAATGAATAGCTAATGGCCATGCTAATGGGGCTCTGGCGCTCCTCCCCCAGCACCTGGAGTACCCCACTCACAAACACACATCCATTGCCTGGGTCCCCTTTCTTGCCACCTTGGAGTCCCCAGCACGGTGCTGGTAGATTCGAGCGGGTAGAGGCGGAGGGATGAAGGCTGTGCCCAGAGGGGGATCAACAGCAAAGTCGTTCAGGGCTGCGGGAGTTCCCGATGCGGCCGGCAGGGGGAGCAATTGGCCCTCTCCCCAGGCTCCGGCAGATCTACTCTCGCCGCCTCCCCGCAGCGCTAGGGGAAAGCGCGCTGTCTCAATCATTTATTAATCACCTTAATTAGCGGTAATGACCCCGCCAGCGCTGCCCGCCCGCCGCAGCTCTGCCGGGGTGGGCCGGCGGTGAGTTCTACCTCTGAGGGGCAAACTTCTAAGTTTCCCTGAAATGGTCGCCTCCTCTGTCGCCTTCTGTAGCAAACACATCTAACATTTTGGCGTCATCACCCTCGTCCTAAGTGAGTTCTTGGAAAACTTAGGGTCCCGAACGGAAACCTGTTACCTGGGTGGGTCACCGAGTGGCCCGGCTTGGCCCAGGCCCTCCAGCGACCGCGCCCCCTCCTCTACCCTCCGTGCTGTGGGTCCCGGCCTCTCTTACTCCGGTTCTTCTCACCTGGGGTGGCCGTGGGCATCGGTTGGGGAGGAGAGGAGAGTGGTGGACTCAGCTGCCAAATCCTCTCAAGCCCTCGACCTCCCGCCGATATCCCCACTCAGGTGCTTTAAGCCCCAAACTATCCATTGGTCCCCACCACCCGGGAGGCGCGGGAGGGCGTAGCTGCGTCCCGGACCTTGGGGCAGGGGCGCTTTGGACTCCCCGTCCATGCCGCCCTCCCACCTTACCCCATCCCTGGATCCGAAGTCCCCGTGGGGCAGGGTCTCACCGTTGAGATAAGGATCGCCGGGGGTCAGCTGGCTTTGGTTGAGCGTCGCCACCGAGGAGTTGAAGCCGAAGAGCAGGTCGCTGGAGTTGGAGATGTCCCCGCCCAAGGAGTCCGCGAACAAGTTCATCTGCAGCAGCGTTTTAAGCAGGTAGCGCAGCATGGCGCGACCCGACTGGGACCGGGGCCGGGGGCTCGGGGCCCAGCCCCTGGGTCTGAGACCCGCGGGCCGGGAGCCGTAAGCCCCTCTACAGCCTCTGCGCTCTGTCCCAGCCACGGTGCCGCTCTCCTGCCGGCGCGCCTGGGTACCGCGCGTGCCTCCGCGTGCCCTCCTCCTTCCCTCGTCCTTCTCTCTCCACCCCCCCGTGCCCGGGTCCCCCGGGAGCTGGGCGGGCAGAAGGCAGGTGCCACGCGGATCACCGCGTAATTAAGGGATTAATCCGCCGCCTTCCACCCTCCCACCCCCACCCCGACGGCCACTAGCAGGGCCAGAGACTAGAGTCGCGTTGCGCGCGAGATGGAGTCCCCGCCCCGCGCCCCGAGTCCCGCGTCGGTTCTGGACACCTCGGGAGAGTTTCCCTCCTTTCTCAAAGCACCCAAAAGGAGGGATGAGGCTCTTTCGGACTCTGCCCTTCTGCCTGACTTCAAAGGAGGAATCCCTCCTCTCTTTTCCTCTTTTAGGAAACTGAGGCAAAGCGCCAGACCGTTCCTCTAGCTCTCCAAGTCCTGGCTTCCACTTCCTCCCAAGTCCCCGGGCTTGGCTGCGGGAGTTCGGACGACTGGCGTGGTTTGGGGCAGGAGTTGGGAGTGGGTGGAGAATAATTCCGCGGTGCGGCCACCCCTTTGCCCAGCAGTCGCCTGGTTTGCAGCCGAGAGACCGGGGGATGAGGAGGCGCGTCTTGACCGGGGAGTCCTTGCCCCAGATGCACCACTAATCTAGTAGTTCCTGAGGATACTCAACAGGGATAAAACTGGAGGTGGAAAGCCCTGGGAAACCCAGGCATCTCGCATCTATCTGCATGCTTTTGCATTACTTTGCTCTGACATATTTTATTAAATTGTCTTACCTTTCGGAGGAGACTGAAGGGGAACCAGGGAGTCTGGGGCTAAGACAAAGAGAGCAATATTGTTCCTGTAAAGGCAAGTGCAAGAGAAGACATGGGGTTGATGGAAGCCTCGCTCAAATCTGTTCAAACTTGATAACGATCCTCCTTAGGGGGAGGGGACACGACACCCCCCCACCCTACCCCCCCACCCGCCTGCTTCTGGCTTTTCTGGAGTTCTTTGTACCTGAAGATCTCCCAGTCGCCCCCCCTACACACACACACACACACACACACACACACACACACTTTCCTAGGCTAGGGGTGGGTTTGGGGTGTCAGGGGAAGAGAGACCCGGGCCCATCTGAGCTAAGGCCCTGCTGATGGTGGGGTTCTGGTTCAACCGGAGGGCTCCGTGTGAGGAGATCACCTTTGAAGGGTGGCTGCTTCCAAAGTGGGAGGAGGCAGGTGAACAGGTCAACATCCTGAGGGGTGGGTGCTACACAGACGTAGACCCCATCGTAAGCTAAGTCAGGAGTTGAGTATTTCAGGCAGGCAGCGCTCAAGTGAACTAGAGACTTAGTCAAGGGGTGAGGGCTTGTCCCCAAACTCCTCCCTCAATCCTCAGAGCAGCCCTCGGGGGCCTCAAACGAACGGACGTTTAGGTGCCTTCCTACGGCCCCCCGCCCCGAGTCAGCTCTGACTTCGCCAGGCCAGAAGCAAGAAGGGCGGAGGCGGGGCGGGGCAGTGGGGCCGGGAGTGCCCCACCGGAGGCTGCGCCCTAGGAGCTGTCCTTTCAGCACCCCGTCTGTCCTTGCTGGACTAGGAATCTGGCGCCCCACATACGACTTAAATCCCAGCGGACCTTAAATTGGGGTAGGTGGGAGAGGAGCTGGTGACACATTCTTTCTCAAGGACCAGATACTAAGAGATAGGACCTGACGTCTGATCCTTGTTCCAGGACGAAGCTGCATTCAGATAAGAGAGGTGATAAGGGATAGATATGCCCACCAGAAATCAATCCCTTTGGGAATGACGAACCCAGACGTCCCAATCCTATATTTGCCAGTGAGAAGATTTCACACTCTGGACCTGGTTGCCCATCCGTTAAGGAGAAATTGGACTACTTGCTCTGATCTGATGCTTCAGATTCCCGGTTCAGGAGCCCTCTCCTCCCCTCCCTGCTGACCCACCCGGGTCACCTGGGTTCCATCACGTCAGAGGATGAACCAGGACAGAAATCCGGCGTCCTGGCACCAGCCCTACTCTGGGGCAGGGAGGGCTGCAGCAGACAGGAAACCGCATCCCACCATGTGGCTCCTGCCCCCTCCTAATCCCCTGATTTGCTCCCGGTGGGCCTCTCAGCAAACACAGGGCCTGCCAGCGTCTAGGGGCTTGTCACCCTGTTAGCGGATTTGTTCCCAGAGACAGCGCAGTTAATTGGCCCTTTATGTGGGGATCAGGGCTATTTGCTCAGGGTTCCCTGAGCGGAGGCTGCAACTCAGCCCATGGGCAAGGCTGCTTCCTAATCCCTGGCATCCTGGGTTTGGAGGCTGGACAAAGTAGGGCCACTCTCTTCCTTTCCGAGACTCTCCTGGCCCAAATCTCCTGTCCCTCTTCTACACCTCACTCCTTCTCAATGCTCTTTTCTCTCTCCCTACTTTTTGTTCTTGTTTCTTCTCTTTCCTTTTTTGTACTTCTCTGTGTCTCTAGAATACTCTCCCTTTGAATCAACTCATCTCCAACGCCAAAAGAGGGTGCAGTACTCAACTGGGGTGTATTGGAGAATAAACACCTCCCAACCACAGCCCAATTCCCAGCCCCCTCAGGGTCCCTGGAGCCCTGCATTTAGTAGAGCGTGGGGCAGAGAGTGGGCAGGAAAAGCCCAGCCTCCCTTTCTTAAGGTCCGATGGGCAGCCTGGACACCGGCCCTGCACCTTTTCCAGTCCGGCTTCTCTCCATGCTGTTCCCACAGGCAGTTCTGGAAGGAGTTTGCCTCCTATTCGTCTCCCCACTGCCTGCCCCACCTCACCCCACAAACGACCAACACAACTCTGGCTTCTACCTCTTGCTTAGAGAGAGTAGGTAACTCGCTGCATCTGTCTCCCTTTCCTAACCTGTAGACCACAGGTGCTGGTACAGCACCTAAAGCTGTGGTCCCCAGCTTTTTGGCACCAGGGACCGGTTTTGAGGAAGCCAATCTTTTCCACCGATGAGGGGTGGGTACGGGAATGGTCCAGGAGTTAAGGCGAGTGATGGGGAGCAGCAGATGAAGCTTCACTCGCTCGCCCGCCACTCACCTCCTGCTGGGCAGCCCGGGTCCTAACAGGCCAGGGACTGCTACCGGTCTGAAGCCCAGGGGACTGGGGACCCCTGACCTAAAGCACTCAGTGGGTGCACTGGAATTGGAGGGTCCTTGTCTAACTTCCACCGTAGGCTAGAGAAAGGATTTGAGTTCCAGGCCCCTCCCTTCTGCTACCTCAGAAGACTACTTCTCTCCCAGGGTTTTATCAGTAACAGTCTGCACTTCAGAAAGAGTAAAAAAGAGAAAAGGAAGTTGTGAGGGGAGTTGGCAAAAGAAGAGAGTAGCAAGAGGCAGAGAGGAGGGGGAGAGTTGAGTCTATGGAGAGAGAGCGTAAGTTTCTTCTGATAGGGTTTGGGCGTCTGGTGGGAAGAAATGTGTGTCTGGGGTGTGGGCGTGGGTGTTTATGGAGAGAATAGCTACCCCAGGCCAACTTCCGTGGCCTAGAGCCATCACATAGGCCAGAGAATGTAGCTGGGAATTTTCAGTGGCCAAGCTGGGGGCTGTATGGGAAGCTTCTTGGTGGTTCAAAGCCTGCAGGCCAGCTGGTAGTGGATGAGCTGCTGGTATGTAATTGCCCAGGAGGGCAGTCTGAGGACAACCCCCCTATCTCACACTGATTACTGCCCCGGCCTCCCCCTAGTACACACACACACACACCCAGTCCATTTACGTCCCCCCAGAGCCTGTAGCCTCCCATCACTCTCTCTGCCTTGGTCCCTTCCCAGGGCACTGATACACACCGAGCATATGTGTGTGTGTTTGTTGGGGAGGGGGACAAGGAACTAACATCTGTCCCCCACCCCTACTAGGCTATGCCTGTGAATGGCCCAGCAGGGTTGCTGGCTTCAGAGCAATGATGCCAGGGTGCACTGACCCAGCCTGCAGGGGCCAGAGGGCCAAACAGGAGCGGGGATCAGAGAGCAAAGAATAGGCCCCTGGCTGGAAAGCAGACAGCAGGAGCCAGGGTCTGTTGGCTCAACCCCTGTAGCTGCTGAGATAATAGGCCAGGGCCCCTTGTCCTAGAGCGCACTTCCCCACCCCCCGCCCCGGCACCCCACCCCTGGGGTTCCCGTGGAGGAGCCTGGGGGGAGTTAGTGTGCAACACACACCGCCAAGTCTGGAAATTTGGAGGCAACTGGGCAGAAATGTCCACATCCCAGTACAGATGGAATAAAGGCTAGGGAGAACAAGAGCTTTCCTGATTCCTTTTATTAAACTTGGTACAGAGCAAGCACTCTATACATATTGGTTTAGTGAATACACCCAATTAACTAGTCAGTCCTCACAACAACTGCCCCCGCAGAGCCCACTAGCCTTCCCTCTGTGCCTCCCATTCATTCTTATTCTCTGTCTCTGTCTCTCTCCCCTTCTATATTATTTTCCTAGGGCTGCTATAACAAAAAACCACCAACTAAGTGGACAAAAACAACACATATTTATTCCCTTTTGCAGGCTGCAAGTCTGAAGTCAAGGGCTATGCTCTTTCTGAAGGCACTAAGGAAAATTTCTTTCTTTTTTTTAGTATGTATTTATTTTTTTAAACATCTTTATTGGAGTATAATTGCTTTACAATGGTGTGTTAGTTTCTGCTTTATAACAAAGTGAATCAGTTATACATATACATACATCCCCATATCTCCTCCCTCTTGTGTCTCCCTCCCACCCTCTCTATCCCACCCCTCTAGGTGGTCACAAAGCACCAAACTGATCTCCCTGTGCTATGCGGCTGCTTCCCACTAGCTATCTATTTTACATTTGGTAGTGTATATATGTCCATGCCACTCTCTGACTTTGTCCCACCTTACCCTTCCCCCTCCCCATATCCTCAAGTCCATTCTCTAGTAGGTCTGCATCTTTATTCCCGTCTTGCCCCTAGGTTCTTCATGACCTTTTTTTTTTTAGAGTCCATATATATGTGTTAGCATACGGTATTTGTTTTTCTCTTTCTGACTTACTTCACTCTGAATGACAGACTCTAATTCCATCCACCTCACTACAAATAACTCAATTTCGTTTCTTTTTATGGCTGAGTAATATTCCATTGTATATTTGTGCCACATCTTCTTTCTTGTCTCTTCCAGGTCTGGTGGACGCCGGTAGTCCTCTGCATTCTTCGGCTTGTAGACACATCACTCCAATCCCTGCCTTTGTCTTCACATGGCATTCTTCCCTGCGTGTGTACATCTTATAAGGATACGAGGCATTGGATTAGGGCCCAACCCAATCCAATGTGGCCTCTTCTTAACCATCGAAAAGGTCCTACTTCCAAATAAGGTTACATTCTGAAACTTAACCCAGTACACCTTCTTCTTCTGTTTTTCTTCCTTCCCTTTCCCCCTCTATTATTTCTGATACTCTGCTAGGGATCCTATTGTGTTAGTTTAAAAAATACTTTTATTATCCTAGGCATGATACACGCTCATGCAAGAATATCCAAGCAGAATAAAAGAGTATGAGATGAACAAAGTCCTCACACCATTCTTATCCTTCTGCAGCCTGGGGTAGCTACAGATGGTTTCTTGTGTATCCTTTCAGATTTAAAAAAAAAACATGTATCTCTCTATCCTTCTTAAGACACAAATATGATCATATTAATTGTACTGTTTTGAAGCCTGCTTTTATTTTTTTTTTTTTTTGCGGTAAGCGGGCCTCTCACTGTTGTGGCCTCTCCCGTTGCGGAGCACAGGCTCCGGACGTGCAGGCTCAGCGGCCATGGCTCACAGGCCCAGCCGCTCCGCAGCATGTGGGATATTCCCGGACCGGGGCACGCACCCGTGTCCCCTGCATCGGCAGGCGGACTCTCAACCACTGCGCCACCAGGGAAGCCCTGCAGCCTGCTTTTTGTTAACATCAATATGTTTAGGGGATCCTTTCACATCAGTATATATAAATAGAGCTGACAAGATTTTACTGGTATGGGGAAACCTAAACATATTGTAGATTTTATGGTTAATATTAGTAAATTAGTTTGGGGCATGTTAAGTTCGAGATGCCTGTTAGAAATCTCAGTGGTGTCATCAAAAGGGCAGTGGGATGAACTAGTCTTGAAGTTCAGAGGAGCAGTCTAGGCTAGAGATATAAATTTGAGAGCCCTTCAGCTCTATTATTTTAAGATATTGTTGGTCATTTTTATGTACCTTTTAGGTTCAAGCATCATTTGGGGGGATTGTTTCCAAAGTAATTAAATAAACTTGTATTGCTTATTAAAAATTTTTTTGAGAGCCTTCATCATATAAATGCTATAGAAAGCCACAAAACTAGATGAGATCATCAAGGGAGATAGAAAAAAAAAGTAAACAGGTCCAAGGACTGGAGCTTTGGTTACTTTAATATTTAGAATTTAGGGAGTTGAGGAGGAAGCATAAAGAAAACTTAGAAGGGGCCAGAGAGATAAGAGGAAATCTGGGAGAGTGTGGTATCCTGGCAACCAAGTGAAGGAGGAGGGAGGGATCTATAGTAAATGGAATAAGAAGAGCTAGAATGAAGACCGAGATGAGTCATTAAATTCAGTAATGTGGATGCCACTGTGACCTTATTAAAGGCAGTTCTGGTGGTTGGGTGGAAGCAAACTCTGACTGGGGTGGCATGACAAAATAGAAGCAAAGGAATGAGAGTTTTGCTGAAATGGGAAGATTTGTGGGGAGAAAGTTGAAAAAGAAATGGGATCATAAATCTCTTTTAATAAAATGGGAGGGAGAGCCTCCTGCTTCTGTGCTGACTGAAATTACCTAATAGAGAAGGGACATCCACAATTCAGAGAAGAGAGGGAAGAGTGGCTGGAGCAACATCCTTGACTGGAGAGACGACGGGGTCTCGTGCACACGTGAACAGTTTCACTTAGGACACAGATCGTTCTTCCACAATAAAAGGAAGAAGAGGGTACAGCGTCCAGACACAGACACGAGTAGGTGGTAAGATGTGATGGTGGGAGCCAGTGGGAGTTATCTTCTTTTTGACTTAATTTAATTAATTTAATATAATTTAATTTAATTTGGCTGCACCGGGTCTTAGTTGCGGCATGCGAATTCTTAGCTGCAGCATACATGCAGGATCTAGTTCCCCAACCAGGGATCGAACCCAGGCCCCCTGAATTGCGAGCGTGAACGCGGAGTCTTACCCACTGGACCACCAGGGAAGTCCCGGGAGTTATCTTCTGATTGCTTCTCTATTCCCCATGAAATAGGAAGTAAAGTTATCAGCTAAGAGTGGGATAGGGGAAGAGATGTTGACGGTTTGAGGAGGGAGGTGTGTGTATGACATATTCATATAAGAGAGCAGTAGAGTTAACAACTACGGAAATGCAACATAATCACCAGACAGTGTTAGAGGCCTGCTTGGGGTTAGTGATCATGAAGTTAAAGTGAGACCATTGTGCATAATTTTGCATGTTTTCCAGGTACGTTCAGTGGCTTGGGTGCAGGTTCAGAAGAGGTGGAGAGTTGGATTTATTCAACTTTGTGGGTTAGTCAAACACACTCAGAGAAGTAAGGGTCAGATAGGAAAGCTGAGAATGTCTACAAGAAACTGATTCTGATGATTGACCATGGGAATTTAAGCTGAGTCAGGAGGGAAGTAGGGCCACGAGTTGAAAAACTGGAGTGATTGTGAAAAGGAATTGAGATCAATGGGAAAAAATAAGATTCATGGATTATCCTGGTGGCGGTCTAAGGTTTGTTGGAATTGGAACATCAGAAGAAGCCAATGGGAAAAAATAGGAGATGACGATTGGAAATGAGGTTGCTTGAAATGAAGATCATGGAGTAGTTCAGTTACTGGTTATGACAAGGTCTACTAGGGTATGACCACAGGAATTAATGGCTAAGGTAGAGCAGACAACAAGGTTGTGAGAGGAGAGGTCAAGAAACTGAGCAGCAAAGATATTGTTCTGGGTTTTGTTTTGTTTTGTTTTTTGATTTTGGGGTGTTTTTTTGGCTGAGCTGCCACATGTGGGATCTTAATTCCCTGACCAGGTATCAAACCTGTGCCCCCTGCAGTAGAAGCTTGTAGTCCTAACCACTGGACCACCAGAGAATTTCCGAGCAGCAAGGATATTGGATGGATCATCTGAATGGTTATTAGAACCATCAAGAATTAGAGCAGGGCGGGCCTCCCTGGTGGCGCAGTGGTTGAGAGTCCGCCTGCGGATGCAGGGGATACGGGTTCGTGCCCCGGTCTGGGAGGATCCCATATGCCGCGGAGCGGCTGGGCCCGTGAGCCATGGCCGCTGGGCCTGCACGTCCGGAGCCTGTGCTCCGCAACGGGAGAGGCCACAACAGTGAGAGGCCCACATACCACAAAAAGAAAAAAAAAAAAAAAAAGAATTAGAGCAGGGCAAGAGTTGGTGAAAGACATTGAGCTGGAAGCTAAAATCTGCAAGGAATGGGGTGGTAGGACCCAGGAGTCAGCAGTAGGTAGTACTGAGATGGTGGGTAATAGAGTCTTATGACATTAGACTCAAATATGGGGCATTTTCATCAACGAGGAGCAAGCAGTATATTGTTCCCCTTTAGGACCAGTGATACATGTTTGTGGCAGAAAACATCTGCCTCATTTTTATGTCCTTTAACAATTTTAAAGTTTCCATGATGTAGATCTTGAGTACTTCTCATTTGTTTATTCCTATGTTTATTATTGTTGTGTTACAATTATAAACAGAACCTTTCTTTTGGACTCTTTCTAAATTCTTTATACCTCCCCCCACTTAAACCCTGAACCTGAGGATGCCAGTCCAGTGAGTCTCTGAGAGCTATTTCATCAGCTCTGTACCTCCTGCCCATCTCCACAGCCACTGCCTTAGTTTAGATTCTCACCATCTTTCACTCTGACTATTGGAAACTAACTCCCTGCATTCCGTCTCCCACTGCGAATCCATCCCCTACTCTGCTGCTTCAAGGAGTTGTCATATATTTGTTCAAAACCCATTTAGTAAGCAACTGCCAAGTGCCAGACACTGAGCTACATGCTTGTCTCTGATGTTCAAATCTGATCATGTCACTCACCTACTTAAAAATGATAATGGCTTCTCAATTCCTAGAGGAAGTGCATACAAGTATCACCATAGATCATGCATGCCTTTCCCAGATCTTCTCCATTACCCCACCTCTCACCCCATCCCTCTGGCCATCTACATCCCACCACCAAGCTGCCTTTTTTCTTTCACGTGTGGTGCTCTCTCTACTTCTTTACCTTAGCTCTTGCCATTCTCCACTTCCTTTTCCTGAGATGCCCTCTCCCTTCCGTTCTCCACCTGCCAGGATTCCATGCATCCTGGCAATCCAGTCACCTGATTAGTGAAGCCCTCCCTGACTCTCCCAGACCACCTGATTTATTCCCCTAGTGTATAGTTTAACATGTGATGTTTAAATTATTTGCTCCATGATTAGCTTCCCCATGAGCTCCAAGTTCCCCTTAGGGAGCTGGAACTTATATCTGACTCATCTTTTTTTTTTTTTTTTTTTTTTTTTTTGCGGTACGCGGGCCTCTCACTGTTGTGGCCTCTCCCGTTGCGGAGCACAGGCTCCGGACGCGCAGGCTCAGGGTCATGGCTCACAGGCCCAGCCGCTCCGCGGCACGTGGGATCTTCCCAGACCAGGGCACGAACCCGTGTCCCCTGCATCGGCAGGCGGACTCCCAACCACTGCGCCACCAGAGAAGCCCCCTCTGACTCATCTTTGAACCCTGGGTGCCTGACATAATGTGTAGCATAGCATTTATTGTGAACTTAGTATTCACAGGGCTGTTCTAGGTGCTTTTCTCATTTAATTCTCCTAATAACTCAACAAATAGGTACTGTTACTACCCTCATTTTACAGATGGGGAGATGTAGGCACTGAGTGGTTAAGTAACTTGCCCAAAGTTGCTTAAGTGGCTACTAAATGGAGGATCCAGGATTTAAACTCAGGCTGATCATACACCTGTGTGCTTGGTATACCACCTCTCTGTGAAAGACCTGCATCTGAGGATATCAGAAGGAAGATTCCCCTGCCCCCACCCCACCATTCTTATGTATAATTCATAATTCTAGTAGCAGAATGACTTCTACAATCACATTGCTGAATGTAATCCACTGAGAGCTCCAGATCTTTTTCTACCATTCTGTTTTTAGTTCCGAAATCCCATATAGTACCTGGTACCTATCAGTATTAAACCTGCTGCTCTTTCCATCTGCTCATTTCTATAATTCCTGGAACTTCTGCAGTTTCAGGGAAGTCAGAAATGGACTATGTTTTTTATCACTCTTTGTCTCAATTTCCCAGCCTCAGCCTCTCTCTCTCTCTCTCCCCCTCTCCCCCTCCCTCTCCCTCTTTCTCTCTCTCTCTGAGCATAAAATTCACAAAGGAAGAGACCAATTAAGATCTTCAAATCCCCTGCATCCAACAGAGGATGTCTCATTTTTCAATTAAAGAGAAATATTCCCGTGCCTCTAATGATTTACATTCAGAGGGAAATGTTTTTGCATTAAATACATATGTGAAAGGTTTTCCACCTTACGTCACTGAGTCTTTAGTTTCTGTGTTCTTTGAGTTGCTACTTGTGTTCATAGATTTATTTGTATTCACCTTGAGTACTGGACTTATCTCCAGTGTCTTTAGGGACCCCTCTGCCCTGGAGTCCTTCCTTCCACTGCTCTACATTGATCTTTGGTTTTCTACACCATAAGGGGCTCTGTTTAACCGACATACCCTGGAGCTCAATTCCTGGGAGTGAAGATGACTCCAAGATCTCTCTGGGCTTCCATGGTCTGACCTGGAAAAGCCAGCATCAGTGAGACCTCATTCCCCATCCACACATGTAGAGAAGTCATTATTCTGACAAGTCACGAGAACCTATTCTTCTTCCTTCCATTCATGTGTCCCTCTCCTTTCCCCATGGCTTTTCTTCCATGTCTCTCTCTCTCCTTCCATCTTTCCTACCCCCATCCTGCTGCCTGTTTATTTTAAAGCCTTACCTCCTAGGTCCTGATTGCAAGGCTCATAAATATTCAACATTTCCTAGAAGCAACCTCTGAACGTTATTTCACCACTCAGTGTTGTTACCACATTCAATCAGAAATGGAGCTAGACTTTACTCAGGGTCACTTGCCTCCACCCCCTGAGCCCTGCACTATCAGCATGGGGGCCTTATTTTCCTCTCCAAGATCTTAATCATAAAGGGATGGCCCACTGTGACTTTGGAGCCCTTTATGGATTCCAACCTTGACAGGTGCTGAGACCCCCATCTCAAATGTGAGAATTTCCAAATATTCCATCATGAGAGGGTTTACCTATTCCAGAGCAATAACCCTGGCATTAAAAGAGGAGAAGGATGGGCTTCCCTGGTGGCGCAGTGGTTGAGAGTCCGCCTGCTGATACAGGGGACACGGGTTCGTGCCCTGGTCCGGGAAGATCCCACATGCCGCGGAGCAGCTGGGCCCGTGAGGCCGCTGAGCCTGAGCGTCCGGAGCCTGTGCTCCGCAGCGGGAGAGGCCACAACAGTGAGAGGCCCGTGTACCGCAAAAAAAAAAAAAAAGAGGAGAAGGAAAGATAGGAACAGGTCTGGAGTTATAATCCAGGTAGAAAAACTATAAGCACTCTGCCTGATGCATAGAAGACATTCGGTAAATACTTTAGTTGTGTTGAATGATTTCTAAGCATACGATAAAAGAAAAAAAGGAAAGAAAAATAAACCAAAATCTAAGCAATGGTTGGTTAGTTATGAGGGACTATATGCAATTTTTTCACCTTTCCTCCATTTAAAAATATTTTGATAATTAATAATGAAAAATATAAAATTATCATTTTAAAGGTTTAAATAGAGGCAGGAGGGCAGGCAGATTACAGGTCGAGGACTCTCCTCAGGACAAAGAGTTCCTGCCTCGATGGGCACCCAAGCCCAGGGAGCAGCCAATCTCTTCTTTCCTCCACTGGTTTGGAAAAAGGGTCAGCAAACCCACAGCTCTTTATATCGGAGGGAAGGAAGGAAGAGAGATGTAGGGACAGGAAGCAAGTGCAGGGAATCAGAGAATGGTAGGTCCCTTTGCAAATATCCTCCCCAAACCTTTCTTCTCATCCAGGCTCGGCTTGAATCCTTCCAGAGACAGGGAGCTCGAAACCTGGTGGGATGCCTAGGACAAGATGGGCAGCTCCAACAGAGAGAACGGCTCTGATCTGTAGATACCTGCCTCACCTTTGGGGCTTGGTTCTAGTTCTGCCTCTAAAGAATTGGTTGGGAAGTGGGTAGGAAGAGGAGTAGAATCAAAAACAGAGATGGAGTCCAAGAATTAAGGAAGAGAAAATCATTTGGTGAGATTCCAACATTAGTTGAGTCATTGGAGACTGAAGGCCAAGCTCATCTTTTAACACAGCCTTGAGCCGTCTCTGCCCAAAACCCACACGGGGACTTAGGTTGGCAGAGGTTGAGGGTAGAGTGGGCGGCAATGACTTGTGCCAGCATCCAAAGAAACAGCTTTCCAGCTCCCATTTCAGCACAGCTTAGGTGGGAGATGGAAGTGGGGAATATTCCATGGGGCTATTTCAAAAGGCCAGGGCTGCTGTCAGGGGAAGCTGTAAAAGTGTGTGTGTGTGTGTGTGTGTGTGTGTGTGTGTGTGTGTGTGAGTGTGAGGGGGAGGGTCGGTGTGGGGACAGGGCCCATGTGTTTTGGGCTCTATTAACTAACTCTCTCCCATCCATCACAGCCTCCCCCCGGGCCTCCGAAGCCCTGGCAGCTGGGTCACCCCGGGGAGGCTGGGCTGAGGGTCCCTAAAGGGAACCAGGCTTCAGGCAGAGCAGCGGAGACACATGTGTGCCTGGCTGGGTTGGGGCTGGCGCCTCATTGAGAAGGGGGCTCTCCAAGCTGGGCTTCATTAGGGCAGTGGCGCTAATAGGGGAGGGGGTGCAGGGGGCCGGGCTGACAGCCAATTACTTGCTCGTCTGCATTATGGATTAACCCATCTGGGTCTGGGAGATTGGCTCTGAAAGGGGCACAAAAGGGGGGGGGCGTGACCACAATCACACACTGAATTATCCAGTCTGAGCACAATTGTCCACCAACAAACGGGGCCTCAGGATGGGTGACCCCCTTGGGTTCTCTCCATCCTTCACCCTTCGCCCCACAGGAAGAGCCAGAGATAAACTGCCGCCTGGTTAAAAGGCAGGGTCTGGGATGAGGAGAACAAGGATGCCATTCCAGAGAGGCAGGGAATTTAGGGAACGGGGGCTGGGCTTGAGGTTAAGCCAGAGAAGTCAGGAGCCAAGCAAAAGTTCTCCCAACAGACTTTTTAACTTCAGGCCTCTACTTCAGACGCAAAACATGACTTAAACTTGCCCATCTGAGATACCAGAGTCAGAGAGCAGAGGGTCTCAGCTGAGTCTAGGGGGAAGGAATGGAAGGACTCTCAGAATCGGGGGTCTCACATCTCACCCATCACCCTTTCTGAGGTTAATTGATTCCAGAAGCGAATAAGGGGCTTTCAGATGGGGTCCTGCAGGCCCCCTGCCCTGCTCTGGCATCTCTGACGCTTTCCCAGTGGGAGTGCCCTGCACCCTCCCCCATACCTCCTCCTCTAGGAATAAGCCCACCGTGCAGGGTGATGGAGGAAGAATGGGAGGGGGCGGCAGGCAGGGGGCTTCTCTCCTCTGGCTAATCCCCTCATTACCATCTCATAATCAGAATCACGCTTTCAATGTAAATGGGGTTGTTAAATATTGGTTTCTCTAGACACAAGCTCCTTTGGAGAGAATTATTTATGCTCCCTCTTTTGCCATCCCTGGCTGGCTCCCACAGTGAGGGTGGGTTGTATGAAGTGTTAGTGAGGGCTGGGGGCTTCAGAGGCTGGTTGGTGGGGAAGGTGAAGGTGTCTGACAAGCAGGGGCAGACTGATTTGTTTCTAGTTGGCCTGGGCAGCCTCAGTTTCCCTGGTTCAGCAGAAGAAACTCATCTGGAGAAAACTGGCTCATCTTGAAGTCAAGAACTTCTTGACTTCGAGAAGTCAAGCTGATTGGCTTCTGGTACCAAATCACTTTAGACTGGAGATCAACATGGAGCTGTAGATCCCAAAGTGAGATTCCTGGGAGAATGGAGGTGTATTCATTGGGCAGCTCTGGCATCTTGCCCTTTGCCCATTGCTAGAAGCCCCTGGCACGCCCCAGGGCAGTGACCTGGACTCCCTGGCCAGCCATTTCTAGATACAAAGCACAACATAAAGTTACAATGACTCTTCACACGCAAAGCTTCATGCTTGTCCTGTTACACCAGTCCTGTGAGACAGCTACGGTGGTTATCATCCCAACCGGCAGATGAAGCTTAGGGTCGTCAAGTGACTCACCCAGGTCCACATGGCTGGTCAATGGCAGATTCATATTGGAACATGGTTCTTCCGAGTCCAGACTCAGCCCCATCCCTTTGTGCCAAGCTCTGTCCTATAAAATTGAGGCTACTACCCCTATGCCACTGTGCGGACATGGAGACCATTTGGTGTGTCTGTAGCATGACCGCAGAGGTGTGTGCCTTGAGAGGTGGGTATGTAGAGCAAAGCAGGTCATTTTCTGCTCTGTTCTCCCACTATGGTTAAGACACAAGGCTTCAGACGGTTGGTGAGGCCACCACACTGCCTGTTGTCTCTCTCTGTTCAGGGGCCACATCCTTCCCAGCCCTCTCTCTACCCTGGGTCCAAAACTGAGTATGAAAATAATAATAATAATGACAACAACAACAGTGGCTTCTCACATTTGCTTAGCATTTAACAGTTTACAAAGTCTTTTTCATGTGTTATATGATTAAAAATCCTCACAACCACCTTGCAAACTAGCACTGTTGCTTACTGCTAAGGACATGAGCTCTGGAATCACACCGTAGGTTGACCTCTCAGCGCCACTTAGTAGCTGGGTGGCCTTGGGTAAGTTACCTCAGGTTCGCTGCTTCTATGTCCTTCTCTATGTAATAAAGATGGTAAGAATAGAGCCTGCCTCCTAGAGTTTTGGGGAGCAGTTAAGGAGATTATACATGCCAGCTGCTTAAAGGAGTGTCTGGTATGTACTAAGTTCTCAGTCAACCTTAGCCATTTTGAGGTGTGTGTGTGGGGGGGGTAAGGACTATGATCCCATTTTACAGATGCAGAAACTGAGGCTTAAAGGACTAAGTAACTTGTCTAAGTTTAGTCGGTTGGTAACGACAGAGCTGTTTATTAATTCGGGTCGGGAATGAAATCTGCAGGGGGTCTGGGACTCCTGCCCGACAATGAAGAAGGCGGTCTCCTGAGGTCTTTTGTTGGGTTTTAGATGGGAAGGGCGGGTGCTTTCTCTGTTTAGCGAGTTTGGGCACACACGGAGGAAGGAGAAGCAAGTTCTCCACGGCGGCGAGTGTGAGGTGACCCCTCTTCTCCCGGGCCGGAGGCAGCTTAGTGGAGCCCGGGCACCACGTGGCTCGCGCAGAGCCTCGGCTGAAAGGAGAGGGCGGGAGATGCCTTCGGAGGCCCCTCCCCGCCAGGGCCTGAGAGTGCTTCCGCTGCTCGGCTCCCTCCGTTTAGCTTTCTCCTCATTAACTCCCCGGCCTCATTAATCAGCCGCGATGAAATGCGCCCCCGGGAACACTGCCCGCCCGCTCAGCCGTTTGGCGCTTTAATTATCGTCCCAGCGGGAGGAGGAGGGGTGGGCAACGTGCGCGCGCGTACACACACACACACACACACACACACACACACACACACACACACACACACACACACACACACACACACACACACACACACACACACACACACACACACACACACACACACACACACACACACACACACACACGTCCTCGGCCCGGGTCGTGGCTCAGCCAGGGCAGCAGACACAGGCTTGGTCCCCAAGATGCTGCATCAGCCCCAGGCAATCCTAGCCAATACTTGGCATCTGTCAGTGAGTTTACTGTAGTGGTGTCATTTGCATCAAGCCCCCTCCCTACAACGGAAGGGAGAACTTCCTTCTGTCCAAAAAAGTCCACAAAGCTTCATCTCTCTGATGTAATTTCATTTACTAACCAAAATCCTCGCTGACCCGCCTACTGTGTGCTGCGCTTCTAGGTGTTGGAGATACAGACATAGCACCTGTCAGGCCTCAGGAAGCTCCCACATTGTCCAGGTGGGAGACAAGTGGAAGAAAAAAACGAACCTAACTTGAAAAAAGAGAATACAAGAGCCAAAACCCACACAGGAGGCCACAGAAGTGCAGAACAGGGCAGAGAATGCAGCCAGGGCCTGCCCAAAGCAGTTTTCCTAAGAAGATCAAAGCTTGAAGGGGACTTAAGCTATAAGTGAGAGTTAGCTAGGGAAGGAGTGGGTGCTTAAAGAAGCAAATAGAAAGTACAGAGGACAAAATATAGACAGCACTGTGTGTGCAGAGTCCTGTGGGTAATTCAGTCTGGCTGGAGGACAAGATCATGACAAGGGGACAGCATGTGGTTAAGACGCAGGTCATGGGGAGCCTTGTCTGACGTGCAAAGGAGGCTGACTTAGATCTAACCTAAAGGCAATGAGAAGTTACTGACAGATTTTTAAGCCAGAGAGTGACATGATTAGACTTATGGTTTGGAACACCTCTTCGTGATGAGGAGGATGAATTGGAGGGGACAGGAATGGAGGCAGGGAGGCTAATTAGCAGGTAGGTGACTGATTGGGTGTAGAAGGCAAGAAAGAGAGAGAGAGGAATTTGGGATAGCCTCAAGTTTCCTCTGCAAAGTGTGTTTTGGGAACTGGGAGGAAGGTTGTCTTGAGGTGTTTCAAGGTCTCTGACTCAGCTCAAATTAAAGGTAAGGCAGAGTCCAGCTGGTTCTCTCCTCTGAGGAGGCAACCAGGAGACTTGTCTTCTAGTCCCAGGTGGGTAAATTACTTAACCAGTTCTCTCATCTGTAAGATGAAATACGGATTGAATCTGGTTTACGAACTCACACCTGCAGTGTCCAGGGAGGTAACAGAAAAGATCTGAGCGGACCAGGAGAAGAATAAATGCTCACTAACGAGGGCATTGCCCTTCAACAACAGACTGCTCTAGCCATGTTGGAAAAGGGCTCAGGATTGCCAGATCATCTGCAGGAGAAACCAGAACTCAGAATTTTTAATATGGTGCCTCCTAATTTAACAATACCCATGTAGGGCTTCCCTGGTGGCGCAGTGGTTGAGAGTCCGCCTGCCGATGCAGGGGACACGTGTTCGTGCCCCGGTCCGGGAGGATCCCACATTGCCGCGGGGCAGCTGGGCCCGTGGGCCAATGGCCGCTGAGCCTGCACGTCCGGAGCCTGTGCTCCGCTATGGGAGAGGCCACAACAGTGAGAGGCCCGCGTACCCCAAAGGAAAAGAAAACCCCATGTAATCAAAACATACTTGGTGTGAAACATATCAAATGTATTTAAATCCATGAGTTCATAATGATTTTTTAAAAAAAATCATTGCTTACCTTTAGAGGATGCTAAGGAATTGGTTCATTATTTTGAGAAATAATAGGTAAAGGAAAAGAATCAAGCCTTTATCCTACCTTTTCTATTTGGATGTACCTAAGTGTAAACAAATAGTTGATGACAGGTTTTCTTTAGAAAAGTATTCCAGCTAATAAATGAAGGTGGAATCACAGAAGTAGAATGCCACTATTTGGCAATCCCTAATGAAATAATGGATCCAGGCAATGATCTTTACTGGATACTGGATGCTGATATAACAACAACAAAAAACAGACAAGCAGACATTACTCCTGATACAATTACACGATATTGCCTATGAAGTACTCTTGCAAAAAAAATATCAAGCATTAATTGATCAAGCCTTTATATCTAATAACCAATTTACGGGAAATATAGGGGAAGAAGAACATGTTAAATGACCCCATGGGGATACATTCAACAAAATTCAGACTGTGGAAAACTCTACAGAACAAATGACCCAGTTTTTCTTTTGCAAAGAAACAAAAAGAGAAAGATTAGAGGGGAATATCCAGTTAAAAGAGACATTGCACTGTATAGATTCATTTGGATCCTAATCTGAACAACAACAATGAAGAAAAATCATTGAAACAACTGGGGAAGTTTGAATATTGATTATATACTGGGAGATATATTTTAGGTGTGACAATGTTATTACTCTTATTATGTTATTTAATGAGACCTTACCTTTTAGGACTACTTTGAAATATTTACAGAAGAAATATGATTTCTGACATTTGCTTCAGAATCACGAGGAGAGAGAGGTAGGGATAGATGAAGGAAGATTGTTTTTGAATGGACAAGTGCTGAAGCTGAGTGATGGATCCATGGGGCTCACTCTATTACTCTCTCTAATTTTGTATATGTTTATTATCCAGAATATGCTATTATCCATAATAGAATGCTTAAAAATACTTAACGGGCCAAAATGTGTCTGTCGCCAAATTTGGTCCACGAGCTGCCAGATTCTGGCCTCTGGATCTGATGAGCTTCAGCTTCCACTCAGCGCTACCCCTCCCACCCCACCGTGAGTCCGAACCCTCAGTGGTGGACGCTTTATCTCTAGACCTCGCTGTCCCTTTTCAGGTCCTTTCCCAGAGGTGCCCATCTCCCAGGGAACGTAAGAGTGTGGCAAAGAGGAGCATGAAACAAAGCCATAAAGACCAGCGTGAGTTCCCTGGGACAGAAGACACCCCAGGATTAGGGAGCAGGGAGCTGGGTGTCAGGGGCCGTCACAACCTAGCACACTTCGTTTAGTTCCCTCCCCCACCCCTCCCCTCTCCAAGTCTTCTACCTCAACGTCAAAGGTACACACACCTGTCCAGCCGTCCCAGCTTTTATCTCAGCATTCCAAAGCCCAGACAAAGGCTTCCACTGCCCAGGAAAATAAAATAAAATAAAAAGAGGCCATCCCTCCCGGAACAGTTCGGGTTAGAGAAGAGAGTCGTCAACCTGGGGAGACGAAGCATTTGGGGCGCGGGAGGGGAGCGAGTGAAAGCCCCGTGATCCGCAGGCACGAGTGAGGGACGGTGTTGGAGGCCGGCTAGTGCCTTTCTGTGCAGCCTCTGCTTCCTGCCTCCCCTTCCTCTCCTCCCCCCAGGCTCCCTCCTTGAAAGACCCTTTCCCCGGCACGCGCCGCCGGCGCTAGCTGCTCTTTTCGAACGGACAAGGCCAGAAGGGAGAAGGAGTTAAAGCCAGGCGAGCGCGCAGGGCGGCGGCCGGGCGGGGGGCGCGGAGGGGACGCGGACAATAGGCAATCAGCGGCCCAGCAGGGCGCGCGCTCCCCGGGCGCCGCCCGTCCCTCCCCAGCCCCCTTGGGCCTCTTGTTGTTCCCTGGCTCCTCCTCCCGCCCGGCCTTGGGGGCCCAGATTGGCCCGGGCATTGGGGGCTTGGCGAGGCCCGGAGCTCGGCCTCAACTGGACCGGTGTCCGCGGTGCAGGCATCGCCCCTCCACCCTCGCGCGCTCCGGCCCCGGGGTCTGCGCGCAGCGATCTGGAGGCCGGCCCTCCCCCTCTCCCCCATCCTTCAACATCCGCTCCCCGGCCCATCGGGGTAATGAGCCGCCCTCGGCCAGGCCCCGGCCCCATTGTGTGCACGTAGGGAACGAAACCGGGTCTCCGCGGTGCGATGGAGAGTGACCACGCGCGCGGCTGCGACCCCCGCTTCACACCTGCTCCCCGCCCCCAGCCCGGGGCCGGCGCGGGTGTGTCCTTTCCCTCCCCGCGGGAGGGGTCTCAGCTGGGGCTGCACTTGGTAAAGAGGCCGTGGAGAGGCCGGCGGCGGCCCGAGGAGGAGCTATAAATTTGGAGCAGATGCGGCCTGACAGGCCCCGAGCCCGGGGAGGTGGGGGGAAGGCTCCGTTCCCGGCCCAGGCCCCATCTTCCCGTCTGCAGCGGAGTTAGACGGACTCCGGGCGAGGTGACTCGGGACTCTGGACGTACAGAGACCGTCGTCCCCCCCCTCTCCGCCCCACTGCCACCTCCGCTTCGTCTCTTTGTGTACCCACGTGTGGGGAGGAGGAATGGAAGGCAGGGAGGTGCCGGAATAAGCTTATTGCTTTCCCCTCAAAAAGACTGGTTTCTTTGGAAGAGACTGGCAAAGTCTGAGCCCCTGGCTCTGGCCTGACACTTCCGGGCAGCAGCTAGAGAAAAAAAAAAAAAGCAGATAGTAGAAGCATGCTTCGGCTGTTCATTCCACACCATTTAAATGCCCATTTTGTGCTAAAAATGCAAGGTAGGGAGACACAGGCAGACGGGATGGGGGGAGGATGGGAACGGGTGGCAGAAAAATACTAAGGAATAATGCCTGCCATGCTGTAAGTACTATAGGTGCTGCGATACTGTACATTTAAATAGCATTTCCCTTTAGTAAGTACAGTCCTCCCTGGGTATCCTCTGGGGATTGGTTCCAGGACCCCCATACCAAAAATCGGATACTCAAGTCCCTTATCTAAAATGTCCTAGTATTTGCATATAACCTATGCACATCCTCTCATATACTTTAAATCTTCTCTAGATTACTTACAACTCCTAATACAGTGTAAACACTATATAAGTACATAGTTGCTCTCCCGCAGCAAATTCAAGTTCTGCTTTCTGGAATTTTTTTTCCTCAGTATTTTCGATCCACAACTGGTGGAATCTGTGACTGCAGAACCAACTGGACCCAGAGGGCCCACTGTAGTATTCTCTCCGTCCAACAGAGGAGGGAGCGAGGTGCTGAGTGCTGCCAGGGCTTTGATGGAGTTAGTATTCAATCCAGGTATCCCAACCCCAAGTGGGAAGAGGTGGGAGGGTGTGCTAAGGGGGCTTCCCAATACACTACACTGCCAAGGAGGTGAGGCGGGCCTGTCATGGATGTGGAAGGGAGTGGAGAGAGTTGAAACTGAGTGTCAGGAGCAGTTGACACAGCCCCGATTGACCTTACCTGGACTCGACACTGTGCAGCTACTTCTCTGGTGTGGCACGAATTGAAGGCTGAGTCCGTGTCCCAAGTCTGAAGGTCGTGGTACGGTCACCATTCTGACCGTGAACGTGGGGGTTAGTGTCTACAACACTGGTGCCAAGCTGAGTTGGCAAAATCCACTGTGTGCAGTGTCATCTCCTTTTACAGCTGTTCTCTGCTTCCTCTGCTTCTAACACACCATGGGGCTAACCAGATCGGCCTGCAGGAGCCATTGCTTCTTCCCTTCCCTTCCCTTCCATTCCTACCAGTCTCCCTGGTCCATACCCACATAGTTTTGTAGACTAATGGTTCTCAAACTTTGGCATGCATCAAAATTGCCTGGAGGGCTTGTTAAAAGCACTCCCTCCCAGGGTTTCTGATTTATTTAGTCTGGGAAGTCGTAGGGCCCGAGAATTTGCATTTCTAAAAGTTTCCCAAGTGATGGCGGTGCTGATGGCCACAATGTGAGAGAGCTGACCTAGATGGAAGGAGAAATAAGGGCTGATGTGTGTGGGGTGCTGGAGAAGGTTATTGGAAGTTCAAACTCCCCAGGGTCCTGGGGTATCTGCACTCTCTGTGAGGGATAGATAGGCTGTATCCCCAAGCAATTGTGGGCATAGTCCAGAATTAGCCCAGTGTGTGTGTTTCTTGTCTGGAGACTTAGCACTCCCCCTAATGGACTCAAATGATTCTGCGCTCTCCTCAGCCTCCTAATGGAGACAAGAATTACCCTAATTTATTTTCCCAACCTATCTTGGTCATCCATTCATCTCTTTGTCACTAAAGGTGCAGGGTTGTTGTCTTACACATTTCTGTTTGCAAATTGATTAGCATGTGTTTTTTTTCAAGGAAAGGCATTTTATTCTGATTAGCATGGTTTTGGGTGCTCAATGGTGACTCCGTGAATGAATGAATGAATGCTTTCTTTCTTCTTTAGGAGAACCCTAACACCTACCAGTCCCCTCCTCCTCACCTTTGCTTCTCCCAGCTGCTCTAAAATACTCTACAGGTGATTTAAGATCCAGATATTTGCTGAAAAATTCTCCTCGACATGTCAGCATCATTATCACCAGTTACAAGACTTTGGCTGTGGGTAAGCAAGCCCAAGTCAGAGGCTGAGGATGGGTTTTGTAAAAATGTGACTAAAAAATATAGCAAGAGATTAGATGAGAAAAGCAGGTGGCATTTTATTTCCTACCACCAGGTGGCAGACCTTGCCCCATTAATGAGAATTAACCCTGGACTTGAAGCCTGGCCTAAACTACTTTTTTCAAATCAGAGCCAGGACAAAAGGCTGTTTCTCTACTTAAATGACTTGGGAGTTGAGGCAGGGAGAGCAGTTACTTGAAAATACCTTTGTAACTGCTGCTACTCAAGGTACTTGAGTAGATCCCTTGAGTTTCCTCAAGGGCTCGCTGAGACATGCTAGTTTTTCCTTCCGGAAAAGAGGTTCACCCTCTTGTAGATGGAAGAAAATGGGTTACTTAACTAAGAAAAATGCAAAAAATGTAACTTCAAACCAGAGGTTTCTGGCGCCGCATCCACACATGGCAGCCCTGAACGGCTTTAAGCCCCAGTGCTTGGCTTCTTTTTCCCAGCCTCCATCTGGCAGTCAACCTCGATTTCCTACCACCCGACAGTTCTTTGTTCTCTTGTTCATACTGAATCTTCCTCAAACTAAAAATGAACGCTTTCTTTTACCTCCACTCCAGGGTGGAGTTGAGTCCAGTCTAGGGCCTTCTTACTAATTCCAGTTTGCAATCTAATGGACACATGGATGGTCTCCAATCTACCCCTCCCTCAGAGGATCCTCAGTATGTTACAAAACCTAAATCATACAGCAACTTGAGCAAGAGTTACAGGCTCACAGCAAGAATATACATACAGGGCTTCCCTGGTGGCGCAGTGGTTGAGAGTCCGCCTGCCGATGCAGGGGACACGGGTTCGTGCCCCGGTCCGGGAGGATCCCACATGCCGCGGAGCGGCTGGGCCCGTGAGCCATGGCCACGGAGCCTGCGTGTCCGGAGCCTGTGCTCCGCAACGGGAGAGGCCACAACCGTGACAGGCCGGCGTGCCGCAAAAAAAAAAAAAAGAATATACATACATATGTGTTTGTGTGAAAAAAAAAATATGTATATATAATGTCTTACAGGAGGGCTCAATGAATGTTTTGGGAGACAAGCAGGTGAAGATTCGGTTTTATGCAACTTTTTTTTATCTTAGTTGTATGTGCAACAGATATTGAGAATAGAGTAGTATCCACCACAGTGCCAGGGTCAGAGCAGATCTATACCTTACACAGAAAACAGGAAGTTGTCTATACCATTGTTAAGGGTCTCTAACACAGGTGAGCCATTACCCTCAGCTCATCAGCTTGCAGCTTCCTCCTTCCCTTGGCGATGTGCAAATCTCAGGTAATACTGACCATCTTAGACTAAGTAAAACTCACAGCCCAGAGCGCTTCACTGGGCAGTTCCCTACCACTGCAGCAGCTCCCTTGGTGGCCTAAAATATTTATAGATATCTGTGCTAAAGACAGACTATGAGAAAAAAAATAATGGAAACAGTACATATTTGGTTGTTTTGTTTTTTTTTCTATGTGAATTGTTAACAGAGTCAGTCAAAACATATTTATGGCATGCCTGCAGGGCACATAGCATGGTACTTCACCCCTCATTGAAAATCCATTAAAACAATTACCAGGCCGTGCTAGGAAACTTTTTTCACAAAGGAATTTGCTTTAGTTGCTGGGTTAGCAGGAACTAATTTGAGATGCAAAACTAACAAACCCCTTTGTACTAGAAGTCCTCACGTAAACTGTCACATACTACAAATAATATATGTGTATTTATTCGTACCTGTGTCTGAGTATATGGACTTAAAAGCTACAAACCTAATGGGATAGTGATATAAGGGAAAAATAATTTTAAAAGTTAGTTAATCATCTTCTACTAATGCTGCAAAGTTAAGTGTTTACCTGGGAGGTTGTGCCCTGGTCATAGGCCATTAACGACCATCAAAAAATAAAATCACATTCACATCTATCACACTTACGGGATGTCATATTGTCTTGACTCTCATACGAAGAAGCTAGATTCAAAAAACCCCACTTTTATCGAGATACTGTTGATCAATGCAAATAGTGAGACTCATTCAAACCAACATTTGGTCTTAGAAATTAATTTATAAACATAAGGAGATTTCATAAGTTTGTTTATTGCTTTTCCCCACTACGAATTGTAACAACCTTTATTAGCATATGTACATACACACAGTTGGTTCTGTCTTCTTTCAGTTATTTGTTCAACAAGGAATCTTCATTACCTACTTAAGGCACTGAAACAGAACTTACCCCCATATCTTGCAAAGCCCAAGTTATCTAGTAGAGAGATACAGTTTGAGGGAGTTGCGGGGTCTTGTTAATGGTGCCCAGTTGTAGTGGGTGCCCCACCATTGCTACTCCTGTCCCATGTTTCTAGTTCCAAATCTTCTCTGCAACCAGTGTCCAACCCAAGACCCTCTATTGAATCCCCTCCCTACTTTAGGGCAGAAGGAGAGAGAAAGAGTAGATTTGGGCAGAGGGCCTTACTCTTAAGAGAAGAACACACTTTCTATCAAATGGTAGAACTGTGGTGACTGACACAAGGAAAGTAATATAGGTTTAAAGCATAAGCTGAGGTCATACAGTCCCAGCATCAAAGTTTAGATTCATCATTTACCAGTGATCAGGTTTTGGGAAAGTAACTTAACTACTCTGAGCTAAGGCTAAACATCTCACTTATAATGTGACAATAAGATAATGCAGGTAAAATGCTTAGTATAGTGTCTACCAGAATGCCTCAGTGAATGGAAGTTCTTGGTAGCCACCAAAGCTCTGTGAGAGTAGAAAACTACTTCTCCTCTGATGCTTCAGGTGGCTTCTGGCCGACCTTCACTTGTGATCAAGAGAGTATGTATGGGGAATTCCCTGGTGGTCCAGTGGTTAGGACTTGACGCTTTCATTGCTGGGGCCTGGGTTCAGTCCCTGGTCAGGGAACTAAGATCCTGCAAGCTGCATGGCCAAATTAAAAAATAATAATAAAATGTAAAAAGAGAGAGAGAGAGAGAATGTATGCACTTGCAATACAACAGAAAGCTCACTGATCTGTCAGTAAGCCAGGGTACTGAGTCATGGGAACATTCTCTTTGGGGAAAAGCTCTGTTTGGGGCTAGGAGTCATAGATGAGCAAGACTCTTTTCTTTTTTTCTAATTATTTTTCTAATTATTTTGGTAGGTTAGTTTGGAACTTCCAGAGATAGACGCTGAGACAAGGATTAGAGTGCAAGGAGTTTACCTGGGGAAGAGGACCACCAGTAGGGAAATAGAGGTGTTTAAAAAGAAGGAAGGAGGGCAATAAAGGGTGAGCGTGGGCAACTGGGGTTTCATCCCATCAGAGAGCCCTGGGAGATGGTGTAGGACACACCTCAGAGCAACCCCACAGGGAAGAGCAAGGCTGTTGGGATATTTATTTATCAACTCTCCATCATCGGTTAAGATCTGCTTCTGGGAACATTAACTGTTGCAGGCACAGCCATGCAGCAGAATCCTGGAGGTCTACACTACAGTTTTCCCAGTGGAGCTTGCAAAAACTCTACATGGCATACACATGTACAACTAACACCGCTAGCACCAAGGAATCTACTGGTCATAGGGCCAGGCAGCAAGGCCACTTAAATGGTACCCAGAACCTGCTACAGAGTCTGCTCTTGCTCTGGCCCCCCTCATAATGTGTGACCTTTAAAGTCACTAATACATGGATTGGAGTGGTATTCCCTAACGTGGTATATGCTGTCTCCAAAAGCCCAAGAAGCCTACCAGATCTACACCTCCATGTGGTAGGCGGAGCAAGGTACAGGAACTTGTCCTCAAGCTTGGAGTGGACCTCTTGGGCATGCCCCAGCCAACCGGACTCTAATAACTACTGATATGGCAGGCACCCCCCAATCATTTTAGGGTGTATATCCTCCCTGCTGGTATTCAAGTGATCCAATTAACTCAATGCTATCAAAGTAGGGGAACTTTATTTTTTTATTTTTTTGCGGTACGCAGACCTCTCACTGCTGTGGCCTCTTCCGTTGCGGAGCACAGGCTCCGGACGCGCAGGCTCAGCGGCCATGGCTCACGGGCCCAGCCGCTCCTCCACGGCATTTGGGATCTTCCCGGACCGGGACACGAACCCGTGTCCCCTGCATCAGCAGGCAGACTCTCAACCACTGCACCACCAGGGAAGCCCAAAATAGGGGAACTTTGTGGTGTTTCGTGTCACATATACCAAGACAATCAAGGTCTCTGGGGGCAATAATTTGGAGCTACTGTGGGAAAGCATCCTTAAGATTCTCAGAAGCCCTTGCTGAGAGTCCTTTAGGCATTAACCTTAAATCATTCAGGATTCTTTTTTTTTTTTTTTTAAATAGATTTTATTTATTTCGGCTGCGTTGGGTCTTTGTTGCTGAACACAGGCTTTCTCTAGTTGTGGCGAGCCGGGGCTCCTCTTCGTTGCGGTGCGCGGGCTTCTCGTTGCGGTGCGCGGGCTTCTCATTGCGGTGGCTTCTCTTGTTGCAGAGCACGGACTCTAGGCCTGCGGGTTTCAGTAGTTGTGGCACGTGGGCTCTAGAGTGCAGGCTCAGTATTTGCGGCGCACGGGCTTAGTTGCTCCGCGGCATGTGGGATCCTCCTGGACCAGGGCTCGAACCCGTGTCCCCTGCATTGGCAGGCGGACTCCCAACCACTGCGCCACCAGGGAAGCCCCAATCATTCAGGATTCTTAACAAAGGTTCTCACAGCCACACCCTTGATTTGATTTTGGCCTCGGACTCTTTTAATGTTGAGAAATATTAATGAGCTGGGAAAACAGGGGATAAGAGACAGTTATATCAGCCAAACCAGCAAATCCTTGTGCTTCTGCATCTCCTCCAGATTCTGCTTGTAAATTGCATGGTGCCTTCTTTCACTCACCCCTCTCTTCCTGTGCGTTATTATACTCCGATAGAAGAAACTAAATGGCACTTTCAACATTCTGTCTGGAGATCTCTTTATCGTATATTTTAAAGTTTATTAGGTACATTTCTTATCTTTCAAGTTTCCACGGGCAACATTTTGCCAATTATTCCATCACACATAACACATGTTGTCCTTTCTCTAGCCTCTAATAACTATTTTCTTGCTGCTTTCTCAGCCTCCAGCAACTGTTTGTTCACCATTCCTCCAGGCTTTGCTAACAGCATCTTTGGTGTTTTTCCAGCTTCTAACCACCAACTGGTCCAAGGGCAGAATTCCAAGAGCATGAGAGGTTAGGCTCTGGAACCCTTCTGCTACATTTTATTGCAAGCAAGCCCCAGGGCCATTCCAGATTCAAAGAGTGGGGGAAACAGATTCATCTCTTAATGGAAAGCATTGTAAAATATTGTGACAGTGTTTTTCAGTATACAGCAGACATCTTTACACTAACCAATGGATACATTTTTTAGAATAAATTCCTGAAAGTGAACTTGCTGAGTCAAATGCAAATATGCATTTGTAAAATGTTGCCAAGCCCCCTTCACAGAGGTTATACCAATTTTGAATCTACCCAGCAACCTAAGAGAGTGCCAGATGAGGTTTCCCCAGATCTCACAACACAATGTGTTATCCATATTTTTTTCTCTGCCAATCTGACAGGTAAAAATGACATCTTCTTGTAGTTTTAATTTGTATTTTGCATATTATGAGTGAGATTGGGAATATTTTATTTACTTAAGAGCCAATTGGATTTTTTTTCTTGAAACTGACTATTCGTATGTTTGTCATTTTCCATTTGGTTTGTACGCTTGGCTTATCATCTTTCAATGCACTCAAGAACTTGTGTATGTTAGTAGTGTGATACAATTCTGGGACAGGTTCTCTCAAGTCTTTGAACTGAAAGTTTCCTTACATACCTAATTTTGGTCTTTCTGAGGGTAACGAATTCTCTCCTCCCCTGGGAAAGGCCAATAGTATGAGACCATTATGAGCTCTAAGGGAATATGTGGTTCTCTAACTGGCGAAGACCTGGGTTTCTAGAGATGTTTCCCCAAATTTCACTACCCCCAGAGAAGAAAGTCACATATGTGGAAGAGGATCCTGAGTCCTAAGTCTGGAGGAACCTAGTTGCTTCAATTTCCTAACAAGGGCTTAGGCAGAACTGACCATAAAGATACCCCTGCTTATGTGTTATAATTGACTTATGTGTTATAATTGACTTATGTGTTATAATTGACTAGTTTGTGGGTCCTACTTTAAAGAGTTCTGTGTTGAAGTAGAACATCTGTGTTTGAGTCTAGTGACCTTGGACAAGTGTCTCCCCTTCACTTCAGTTTCTTTGCTTCTAAAAGGAGGATGATATTACCTGTTTAGAAACTCAGATTTGAAATTTGCCAAGGTAAGTTGTACAAATATGTGGTGTTATGATGTTTACCTAGAGCCACTGGGTACCATCCAGGATCTAATGCAGGCTGTGGAAACTCAGTAGTTCTAAACCATCATTGCTTACAGGACACCACTATTTCTCGCAACCTGAGATACTAGATATTGTTGCCTAAATTCTTCTAATGCTACTGTTAGAGCCAACCGAGGTTAAGAGCAAAGACCTCCAGACTGCCAAGTGTGCCTGAGACTAGGCACCAACTGCAAGTTCAGGGATCCCTAGGGCCACTCTTACTTCAGACCAGCTGGCTACAAATTAGGAAGCTTCCATGACCACCTTCAGGTTCCATCCTTTGCTACAATGACTCACCGGACTCAGGACTTATGATGGTAGTTTTGTTATAATAAAAGGATACAAATTAGAACCAGTCAAAGGAAGAGATACATATGGCAGAATGTAGAACTGAGAGGGTTCCAAATGCAAACATTTGTGTCCTCAAGAATGAGTTTCTCTCATGGCTTCAATGTGTGGTAATATGCAGAATATTGCCAACATAAGAAGCTCATCCACACCAGTCCCTCCCATCAGGAAGCTTGCACAAGCCTCTTAGATAGCCTCATCCACCAGACAGCAGACAGCAGAAGCAAGAAGAACTACAATTCTGCAGCCTGTGGAAGGGAAACCACATTCACAGAAAGACAGACAAAATGAAAAGGCAGAGGACTTTGTACCAGATGAAGGAACAAGATAAAACCCCAGAAAAACAATGAAATGAAGTGGAGATAGTCAGCCTTCCAAAAAAAAATTCAGAATAATGATAGTGAAGATGATCCAGGACCTCGGAAAAGGAATGGAGGCAAAGATCGAGAAGATGCAAGAAATGTTTAACAAAGAACTACTAGAATTAAAGAACAAACAAATAGAGATGAACAATACGATAACTGAAATGAAAAATACACTAGAAGGAATCAATACCAGAATAACTGAGACAGAAGAACAGATAAGAGACCTGGAAGACAGAATGGTGGAATTCACTGCCATGGAACAGAATAAAAAAAAAGAGTGAAAAGAAATGAAGACAGCCTAAGAGACCTCTGGGACAACATTAAACACAGCAACATTCGCATTATAGGGGTCCCAGAAGGAGGAGAGAGAGAGAGAAAGGACCTGAGAAAATATTTGAAGAGATTATAGTCGAAAACTTCCCTAACATAGGAAAGGAAATAGCCACCCAAGTCCAGGAAATGCAGAGAGACCCAGGCAGGATAAACCCAAGGAGAAACACGCCAAGAGACATAGTAATCAAATCAACAAAAATTAAAGACAAAGAAAAATTATTGCAAGCAACAAGGGAAAAATGACAAATAACATACAAGGGAACTCCCATAAGGTTAACAGCTGATTTCTCAGCAGAAACTCTACAAACCAGAAGGGAGTGGCATGATATATTTAAAGTGATGAAAGGGAAGAACATGCAACCAAGATTACTCTACCCAGCAAGGATTTCATTCAGATTTGATGGAGAAATCAAAAGCTTTACAGACAAGCAAAAGCTAAGAGACTTCAGCACCACCAAACCAGCTCTACAACAAATGCTAAAGGAACTTCTCTAAGTGGGAAACACAAGAGAAGAAAAGGACCTACGAAATAAACCCATAAAATTAAGCAAATGATAATAGGAACATATATATCGATAATTACTTTTAACATGAATGGATTAAATTCTCCAACCAAAAGACACAGGATCGCTGAATGGATACAAAAATAAGCCCCATATATATATGCTGTCTACAAGAGACCCACTTCAGACCTAGGGACACATACAGACTGAAAGTGAGGGGCTGGAAAAAGATATTCCATGCAAAAGGAAATCAAAAGAAAGCTGGAGTAACAATATCCATATCAGATAAAATAGGCTTTAAAATAAAGACTGTTACAATAGACAAGTAAGGACAATACATAATGATCAAGGGATCAATCCAAGAAGAAGATATAACAATTATAAATATATATGTACACAACATAGGAACACCTCAATACATAAGGCAACTGCTAACAGCTATAAAAGAGGAAATCGACAGTAACACAATAATAGTGGGGGACTTTAACACCTCACTTACACCAATGGACAGATCATCCAAAATGAAAATAAATAAGGAAACAGAAGCTTTAAATGACACAATGGACCAGATAGATTTAATTGATATTTATAGGACAGTCCATCCAAAAACAGCAGATTACACTTTCTTCTCAAGTGCACATGGAACATTCTCCAGGATAGATCACTTCTTGGGTCACAGATCAAGCCTCAGTAAATTTAAGAAAATTGAAATCATATCTAGCATCTCTTCTGACCACAATGCTGTGAGATTAGAAATCAATTACAGGGAAAAAACCATAAAAAACACAAACACATGGAGGCTAAACAATACATTACTAAATAACCAACAGATCACTGAAGAAATCAAAAAATACCTAGAGACAAATTATAATGAAAACACGATGATCCAAACCTATGGGTTGCAGCAAAAGCAGTTCTAAGAGGGAAGTTTATAGCAGTACAAGCCTACCTCAAGAAACAAGAAAAATCTCAAATAAACAATCTAACCTTAAACCTAAAGGAACTAGAGAAAGGAGAACAAACAAAACCCATAGTAGAAGGAAAGAAATCATAAAGATCAGAGCACAAATAAATGAAATGGAAACAAAGAAAACAATAGCAAAGATCAATAAAATTAAAAGCTGGTTCTTTGAGAATAAGCAAAATTGATAAAAGTTTAGCTGGACTCATCAAGAAAAAGAGGGAGAAGACTCAAATCAATAAAATTAGAAATGAAATAGAGAAGTTACAATGGACACCGCAGAAATACAAAGCATCCTAAGAGACTACTACAAGCAACTCTATGCCAACAAAATGGAAAACCTGGGCTTCCCTGGTGGTGCAGTGGTTGAGAGTCTGCCTGCCGATGCAGGGGACACGGGTTCATGGCCCGGTCTGGGAAGATCCCACATGCCGCGGAGTGGCTAGGCCCGTGAGCCATGGCCGCTGAGCCAGCGCGTCCGGAGCCTGTGCTCCGCAATGGGAGAGGCCACAACAGTGAGAGGCCTGTGTACTGCAAAAAAAAAAAAAAAAAAAAAAAAAAGGACAACCTGGAAGAAATGGACAAATTCTTAGAAGGTATAAACTTCCAAGACTGAACCAGGAAGAAACAAAAAATATGAACAGACCAATCACAAGTAATGAAATTGAAACTGTGATTTAAAATCTTCCAACAAACAAAAGTCCAGGACCAGATGGCTTCACAGGTGAATTCTATCAAACATTTAGAGAAGAGCTAACACCCATCTTTCTCAAACTCTTCCAAAAATTTACAGAGGAAGCAACACCCAAACTCATTCTATGAGGCCACATCACCCTGATACCAATACCAGACAAAGATACTACAAAAAAGAAAATTACAGACCAATATCACTGATGAATATAGATGCAAAACTAGTCAATAAAATACTAGCAAACAGAATCCAACAATGCATTAAAAGGATCATACACCATGATGAAGTGGGATTTATCCAGGGATGCAAGGATTCTTCAATTTATGCAAATCAATTAATGTGATACACTATGTTAACAAATTGAAGAATAAAAACCATATGATCAGGCTTTCCTGGTGGCGCAGTGGTTAAGAATCCTCCTGCCAATGCAGGAGACAAGGGTTCAAGCCCTGGTCCGGGAAGATCCCACATGCCGCAGAGCAGCTAAGCCTGTGTGCCACAACTACTGAGCCCATGTGCCAGAACTACTGAAGCCTGTGCGCCTAGAGCCCATGCTCCACAAGAGAAGCCACTGCAATGAGAAGCCTGTGTACCACAAACGAAGAATAGCCCCCCACTTGCCGCAACTAGAGAAAAGCCTGCAAGCAACAGCAAAGACACTATGCAGCCAAAAATAAATAAAAAAATTTATTTAAAAAAAACACAGCAACATATGATCATCTCAATAGATGCAGAAAAAGCTTTTGACAAAATTCAACACCCATTTATGATAAAAACTCTCCAGAAAATGGGCATAGAGGGAACCTACCTCTACATAATAATGGCCATATATGACAAACCCACAGCAAACATCATTCTCAATGGTGAAAAACTGAAAGCATTTCCTCTAAGTTCAGGAACAAGACAAGGATGTCCACTCTTGCCACTATTATTCAACATACTTTTGGAAGTCCTAGCCACGGCAATCAGAGAAGAAAAAGAAATAAAAGGAATACAAATTGGAAAAGAAGAAGTAAAACTGTCACTGTTTTACTATACATAGAGAATGACATGATACAACACATAGAGAATCCTAAAGATGTCACTAGAAAATTACTAGCGCTAATCAATGAATCTGGTAAAGTTGCAGGATACAAAATTAATGCACAGAAATCTCTTGCATTCCTATACACTAATGAGGAAAAATCTGAAAGAGAAATTAAGGAAACACTCCCATTTACCATTGCAACAAAAAGAATAAAATACCTAGGAATAAACCTACCTAAGGAGACAAAAGACCTGTATGCAGAAAACTATAAGACACTATGAAAGAAATTAAAGATGATACCAACAGATGGAGAGATATACCAACAGATGGAGAGATATACCATGTTCTTGGATTGGAAGAATCAATATTGTGAAAATGAGTGTACTACCCAAACCAATCTACAGATTCAATGCAGTCACTATCAAATTACCAATGACACTTTTTACAGAACTAGAACAAAAAATCTTAAAATTTGTATGGAGACAGAAAAGACCTTGAATAGCCAAAGCAATCTTGAGGGAAAAAAACGGAGCTGGAGGAATCAGACTCCCTGACTTCAGACTATACTACAAAGCTACAGTAATCAAGACAATATAGTACTGGCAGAAAAACAGGAATATAGATCAATGGAACAGGATAGATAGCCCAGAGATAAAACCACACACCTATGCTCAACTAATCTACGACAAAGGAGGCAAGGATATACAATGGAGAAAAGACAGTCTCTTCAATAAGTGGTGCTGGGAAAACTGGACAGCTACGGGTAAAAGAATGAACTTAGAACACTCCCTAACACCATACACAAAAATAAACTCAAAATGGATTAGGGGCCTAAATATAAGACTGGACACTGTAAAACTCTTAGAGGAAAACATAGGAAGAACATTCTTTGACATAAATCACAGCAAGATCTTTTTTGATCCACCTCCGAGAGTAATGGAAATAAAAACAAAAATAAACAAATGGGACCTAATGAAACTTAAAAGCTTTTGCAAAGCAAAGGAAACTACAAACAACACGAAAAGACAACCCTCAGAATGGGAAAAAAATATTTGTAAACGAATCAACGGACAAAGGATTGATCTCCAAAATATATAAACAGCTCATGCAGCTCAATATTAAAAAAACAAACAACGCAGTCCAAAAATGGGCAGAAGACCTAAGTAGACATTTCTCCAAAGAAGACATACAGATGGCCAAGAAGCACATGAAAGCTGCTCAACATCACTAATTATTAGAGAAATGCAAATCAAAACTACAATGAGGTATCACCTCACACCAGGTAGAATGGACATCATCAGAAAATCTACAAACAACAAATGCTGGAGAGGGTGTGGCGAAAAGGGAACCCTCTTGCACTGTTGGTGGGAATGTAAATTGATACAGCCACTATGGAGAACAGTATGGAGGTTTCTTAAAGACCTAAAAATAGAATTACCATATGACCCAGCGATCCCACTACTGGGCTTATACCCAGAGAAAACCATAATTCAAAAAGACACATGCACCCCAATGTTCATTGCAGCACCGTTTAAAATAGCCATGTCATGGAAGCAACCTAAATGCTCATCGACAGACGAATGTATAAAGAAGATGTGGTACACATATACAATGGACTATTACTCAGCCATAAAGAGGAATGAAATTGGGTCATTTTTAGAGATGTGGATGGATCTAGAGAGTGTCATACAGAGTGAAGTAAGTCAGAAAGAGAAAAAGAAATATCGTATATTAATGCATATATGTGGAATCTAGAAAAATGGTACAGATGAACTGGTTTGCAAGGCAGACACAGTGACATAGATGTAGAGAACAAACATATGGACACCAAGGGGGGAGAGGCAGGGGGATGAACTGGGAGATTGGGATTGACATATATACACTAATATGTATAAAATAGATAATAATATGTATAAAATAGATAATAAGAACCTGCTGTATATAAAAATAAATAAAATAAAAGTCAAAAAAACATTCAGAAAAAAAAAGAAGTTCATCCACATGCTTTGTATATTCAAGAAACAGGAAGAAGGTTGGTGTGACCAGAGCTGGGAGCAGCAATAGGAGATGAGGTCAGAGAGGTAACTGGATGGAAGCAGGAAGACCACTTAAGCAGTTCTCTAAATAATCTAGGCAAGAGATAATGGTGACTTGGAACTAATATTACTGATATATTATTTCACTAAAGTCCATAGTTTATTTTAGCATTGGTTTTTTGTGCTGTAGAGCTGTATGGGTATTGACAAATGTATAGTGTCATGTATCCATGTGTGTATGTCAGTATCATACAGAATAGTTTCACTGCCCTAAAAATCCCCCCTGCTCCACGTATTCTTCCTCCTTCCCTTCCCGCCCAACCTCTGGCTGCCACTGATTTTTTTTTTTTTTTACTGCTTCCATAGTTTTTCATTTTCCAAAATACCATATAGTTGGAATCACACAGTATGTAGCCTTTCTGACTGGCTTCTCTCACTTAGCAGTATGCATTCCTCCATGCCTTTTCATGGCTTGATAATTCATTTCCTTTATTCGTTGAATAGTATTCCATTGCATGGATGTACCACGGTTTGTTTTTCCATTAACCTATTGAAGGACTTTCTGGGTGCTTCCTGTTTTTGACAATTATGAATAAAGCTATTATAAACATTCATTTGCAGGTTTTTGTGTGGACATAAGCACTATTGCTGGATTGTGTGGTAAGACTATGTTTAGCTTTGTAAGTGGTTGAACAATTTTGCATTTCCACCAGCGATGAATCAGAGTTCTGTTGCCCCACAGCCTTGTCAGCATTTGGCCTTGTCAGTGTTTTAGATTTTAGCCATTTTAATAGTTGTGTGGTAGTATGTCATTGTTGTTTCAATTTGCAATTCCTCAATAACATATGACATTAAGCATATTTTAATATGCATATTTCCATCAATATATCTTCTGTAGTGAAGTGTCCATTCAGATCTTTTGTCTATTTTTTAATTGGGTTGTTTTCTTTTTGTTAAGTTTTAAGTGATCATTGTATATTTTAGATATGAGTCCTTTATCAAATATTTGTTTTGCAAATATTTTCTCCCAGTCTGTGGCTTGTCGTTTCATTCTCTTAAAAGTCTCTTCTTCTTCTTTTTTTTTTTTAATGTCTGATCTTATTTATGTGTTACTCTTAGAGCATCTCATTTTTGACTGGACTCAGACTTAGAAGTAGAAGCTCTCAGGGCGGACAGCCTCTGTCTCGTGACAATCTGTTCCTGGTGTTTTTCTTTGGCCTCCTTCATTCTTTTTTTGGGGGGTGGGGGGCGCCCAGCCGCTCTGCGGCATGTGGGATCTTCCCAGACCGGGGCACGAACCCGCGTCCCCTGCATCGGCAGGCGGACTCTCAACCACTGCGCCACCAGGGGAGCCCTCCTTCATTCTTTAGGCCAGAAGTTTAGCATATTCTGTAGCCTCTTCCTTATTCTTCTTAGTACGCTGTTTCTTCAGAGCAATACACCTATGTTTATGTTGCAGAACACGTGGAGTAACAAGACGCTGAATTTTAGGTGCTTTGGTCCTAAGTTTCTTACCTTCTTTGTTTAGGGGCTTTCTCAAAACATACGGGTGGACATCATGTTCTTTAGAGAGATTGAAAAGTTTGCAGATTCTGCAAGTTCTTCTGGGCCCCAGGCGACGAGGCACAGTAGTATCAGTGAGTCCAAGAATATCCTTCTCCCCTTTTTTTACGATGACCAAATTGAGAATACTCAGATTGGCATCCACAATGCAACCCCGTACAGATTTGTGCTTTCTTTCTCCAGTCCTCCTCGGTCTGTAACAGGAATGCCCCTTATTCAGTAGCAGGCAGACTTGGCCATTGGTCAAGACACCCTGCTTCATGGGGGAACCTTGTTTGTCGTACCCACCACTGATTCGGAACACATAACCCTTCCATTCTTCACCCAGAGCGTCAGCAGCAACTTCCGTGGCCATATGCTTCTCATAAAAGGTACGAAGTTTTCGTTCATCATCCACTTCAGTGAGTTTCCAGCAGTCAGTGGCCGGGAAAGAGATGTTCAGCTTCATCCTGAAGCAGCCGACTGCCTCCAAGGTGCCACGAAAAAGAGCAGTCTATTATTCTCGATTAACAAAAAATAGTGTAAACATCTCTCTAAGTTAATTCATTTACTACATCATTTTTCTTGTCAGAATAATATTTCATGGAATGAATATAGCAGTGTTCATTTAACCGGTATCTTACTGCTGGGTTTATAGATCCATTCTAATTGTTGGTATTGCACACAGTGTAGAGGTGAACCATCTTGTAACTGAATCTGTGTGCAATCTTGTTTTCTCAGTATACATTTCTAGAACTGGAATAGCTAGATAAAGGGGTTCTTATGTTTTTTGAAGATTTTGTTATTTATTAAAATTGTTCTACAGAAAATTTCTCCCAGTTTACATTCTGATTAGCAGTGCAGAGAAAGCATCTATTTCCCCAATCTCTTAAGTAGGTATTATAAAATGCTTTAGAAATGGAAATAGCTTTCTTTTTTTCTTCTGAATACAAAAAGAACTCATGCCTATGCTATCATTTAAAACTATTTGCAAATTGAAAGGTTAAAAACAATATTTCATTCTTTTAATTTGTATTTCTTCGATTGTTAATGAAGTTAAACGCTTTGTCAAGAAAAATATCTTTAGTCCCACTTAAATAACATTAATATAATGGATATGTAATAAATGTGCCATGATAGTATTCATAAAACATCATTTGAATATTTGGTATTCACATGGTACTTTGCTGGGTATTACCTAAATATGTATAGAAGAGTCAATCGCTAACCACTAAGAAATCACAGTCCAAGAAAATCAACAGTCAGTCAACAAACGTTTATTGAGTGTCTACTATTTGCCTGGAACTATGTTTTTTTATAACAACTTTACTGAGGTATAATTAACATACAATGAACTGTACATAGTTAAGTGTACAATTTGATAATCTCTAACATATGCATGCACCTGTGAAACCATCACCACAATCACCTTGTTTCCCATCTCTTAAGTTCACTCTCCTTTGTTTTCTGATGTCTTTTGTCTTGAATACCACTGTTTCATATATTTTGTCTGGTTTTCTAGTTATTCAAGGGAGGAGGGTATATCTAGTCCCTGCTGTTGCATCTTGGTTGATGATGAAAGCCTGCCTGGACTATTCTACATGCTGGATCTAGTAGAGGGAACAAAATGGACAAAATCCTTGGCTTCAAACAGCCTACATTCTAGAGGGGGGTGGCAGACAATAAATATATGAAAAAACTTAAGTTGCATAAATAAATGATTTCATAAAATGTGTGTCAATAAAATAAGATGGTAATGTGATAGAGCTGCAGTAAAGGTGTCTCTGGGGAGGTGACATTTGAGGAGATGACTTATGAGAAAGAGGCTGTCACTTGAAGAGCTAAGATAAGAGTGCTCCAAGATAAGGATATATGACAAGTCCAAGGGCCCCCAAATAGAAATAAGCTTGACTTACTTTATAGGACAGATACAAGGCCAGTGCAGTTGGAATGTATCTGAGACGGGAGATGAAGTTGGTGTGGTAGGTAGGCTGAGCTTAGAGTAAAAGGGTCTTGTAGGTCAGTGCTCCAGTTACCAACTGCTGCATAGCACAGAACAGCAATCGTGAACTATGCTCTTGAAGCTGGGGGTGCCTGGGGTGAGCTAGGCGGCCCTTGCTAAGGGTCTTGTGTGGTTGCAGTCAGGTGGTGGCTCGGGCTGGGGTCATCTCAAAGCTTCTTCATCTCCCTGTCTAGAGCCTGGGCTGTTTAGACGCATAACTGGAGGATGGAACATTTCTGGCTCCTGGGCAACCTCTCTCTCTCTCTCTCTCTCTCTCTCTCTGGTATCTCCACATGGACTTAGGGTAGCCCAATTTGTACATGGTGGCTAAAGGTTTTCAGAGCAAGTGTGTCAACAGAAACTGGCAGAAGCTTCAGGGTATTTCCAAACCTAGCTTTGAAGTCACACAATGTCACTCCCACCACATTTGGTTCGTCGAGGTAGTCACAAAGATTCACCCAGGTCCAAGGGGAAGGAACATAAATTCTTATTATTGGAAGAGCATCACATAATGTGTGGATATGTTCTTAAATCACCACACTCATGACAAAGAGTTTGGATTCTATTTTTACAGTGGGAAGCCATTGGTGGGTTTTTAACAAGGGAATGATACGCAATGATTTACAATTTTAAAAGACCAATCTGTCAGGATTATTTAGATGCAAAATCAGCATTCAAGCACCAATCCCATTATTACATACCAGCAAAAACAATTAGAAAATAAAATATGAAAACATAATGCCATTTACAAGAGTGTTTTAAAAATACCAACTACATAGGAATAAATCCAACAAAAAATGTGTAAGACCTTTATGCAGAAAACTACAAACATTTTTTGAGAGAAACTAAAGACTAAATAAATGGATATACTATTTTCCAGGATTGTAAGACCAATTACTATAAAGACGTCAGTTTTTCTCAAATTGGTCCATAGTTTCAATGCAATAGCAATCAGAATACCCACAGCTTTTTCTGTAGAATTTGACAAGCTAATTCTAAAATGTATATGGAAATGTGAAGGATTAAGAATAGCAAGCCACTCTTGAAGAAGGAGGAGGAAGAAAGGAAGAGGAGGAGGGACTTTCTGTACTTGATATAGACTTATCATAAAGCCAGTGTGACCCACTATTAAGGCAGTGTGATATTGCCACAAGGAACACAAATAGAAAAATGGATACATGGACCAATGTAACAGAAGAGCCCAGAAATAGATCCATGCACATATGGACACTTGATTTATGTCAAAGAGACATAAACGCCTTTTTTTGGCATTGCAAAAAAAGGAAGGAAAGGATGGTCTTTTCAGTAAATGGAGTTGGAGTAATTGTGTATCCACATGGAAAGGAGGAAGGAAAGAAGGGAGGGGGAGGCATATACTCTGCAGAAGTACTTGCACATATGCACTGGGAGACATGTACAAGAATGTTTGTAGCAGCATTATTCATAACATCTTAATTTAGAGACAACCCAAAGATTCAACAGTAGGACGGATAAATAAAATGTGATATGTTCATAAAACAGATGATTTTACAGCAACAAAAATGAATAAACTGCAGCCTCATAGAGAATAGATGAATCTTAGTTAAAAACGTAATATTGAATGAAAGAAGCCAGACACAGAATACATGTGATTTCATTTCCAAAAAATTCAAAACCAGGGAAAACTTTTAGCGATGTATAATCAAGTGATAAAACTATAAGGAAAGGCAGGTCAGGATAGTGACTTTATGAGGGAGATAGGGGTTAACATTGGGAAGGGATTGTAGGGTAGGGCTTCTAACGTGCTGGCTATATTCTATTTCCTGTCTTGGGTGGTGATTATATAGTATTTGTTTCATAATTCATATAGTAGTTGTACATGTACGTTTTAAGTACTCCCCTATATGCACGTTATATTTCACAAGAAAAAAGTTTTAAAATACCAAGTTCACTCTGGCTACTGTGAAAGCAGGCAAGTATGCAAGTGGGAAGTCCAGTTGTCCAGTAAAGACATGATGGAGGCTTGGACCAGGGTTGAGAAGTAGTCAGATTTAGGAAATAATTTAGAGGTACAGGTAACGGGACTTGACATGGAATTTGAAGGGCAAAAAGATAAAGCAACAAACACACAGACAGTCATAAAACACAGCAAGAGAGTATGCAACAGAATTAACTAAGCTTCTGAAAGAGAAAACATTAATGTGAAGTGCTAAGTTGTGTGAATGGGTATTAGATGGAGGACTTCTGTCCAACAGATTAGGGAAGGCTTCATAGAAAAGCTGGGAAAACAAACACTTGACTCAGATTGTGGAGGAAACGGATAAGGGAGTAGTGTATATTTTACAGGTGGAAGATTTGTATTGTTGTGTACTCTTTTGCCCATTATTATATTTTTGAGACCTTTCATATATTAGCTCTCAAATAAGATTTTATCTACTTATGACTACCCTTTGGATCCACAATAAAAGGTGTAGCATATCACTTCAATCATAGTAGCCATTCCATAAGTCTTGATTAAACCATGAAGTCTTGAACAAGTATATCGCACAACTTCTGGAACCCAGGAGCGGCCACAGGAAGCCAACACGATGATCACATGATCCTGGTGGACTATATAGCAGTGCCTCTATACTATGGAACACATATTAATAGCTTTTACATTATTGGCTTCGTTTTAACTTCAGGGTGTTAACAGAAGTTGTATTATTTTACTTTAAAAATATTTTTAAAATAGATTTATTTATTTATTTTTGGCTGCGTTGGGTCTTCTTTGCTGTGCACGGGCTTTCTCTAGTTGCGGCGAGCGGGGACTGCTCTTCGTTGCGGTGCGCGGGCTTCTCATTGCAGTGGCTTCTCTTGTCGTGGAGCACGGGCTCTAGGTGTACAGTCTTCAGTAGTTGTGGCACGTGGGCTCAGTAGTTGTGGTCCACAGGCTTAGTTGCTCGGCGGCATGTGGGATCTTCCCGGACCAGGGCTCGAACCCTTGTCCCCTACACTGGCAGGCGGATTCTCAACCACTGCGCCACCAGGAAAGCCCAGAAATTTTATTTTTGATACAAGATTTTGTCATTGGATAGACTGATGGGTGTGGGAATAAAGGGGGGGTATATAGAAATAATGTCTAGAAACAGAAGTTTGTGGGAAGGGAGACTTCTCAGTCAACCCACTTCATCTAGGAAGGCTTCCTGAATGAGTCAAAGTTGATTTGAGAATCATCCAGAATTAACAGTAGAAGGAGGGAGGATTTTTTTTTCAGGCTTGTGGTAAAATGAGAGCGGGAGAAGCAATGATTTTAAAACTCCTTGGAGGGCTTCCCTGGTGGCACAGTGGTTGAGAGTCCGCCTGCCGATGCAGGGGACACGGGTTCGTGCCCCGGTCTGGGAAGATCCCACATGCCACGGAGCGGCTGGGCCCGTGAGCCATGGCCGCTGAGCCTGCACATCTGGAGCCTGTGCTCCACAAAGGGAGAGGCCACAACAGTGAGAGGCCCACGTACCGCAAAAAAAAAAAAAAAAAAAAAAACTCCTTGGAGTTTCTGATTTCATTATGATTCTAGGCATGTCACTCCTTTTCATACACCTTATGACATTAAAAAACTTACTGTTGGGCTGAATGATAGTGAATTTTACTTTGATAGGTGTTTGAGCTTCCACTAGAGCCCTTAAGAGAACTGGAAATGAGAAAACTGAAAACCAGAAGTGGAGAGAAAGCGACAAAGGGAAGATTCTATTAATGAGAGTACAGGCAAAGTGAGATGGCAGTAATGTTCACACATGTTTATGTGAACCAGGCACCATTCTAAGGGTTTTATCTGTATTAACACATTTATTCTCATGACAATACTGTGAGGTCATCCTCATTATATAGATAAAGAAACCAAGGCCCTGAGAGGCTAGGGACATAAGTTGGCTGAGGTTGCAGAATTGGAATTTGAAGCCAGGTATTCTTTTTTTTTTTTTTTTTTTTTTTTTTTTTTTTTTTGCGGTATGCGGGCCTCTCACTGTTGTGGCCTCTCCCGTTGCGGAGCACAGGCTCCGGATGCACAGGCTTAACGGCCATGGCTCACGGGCCCAGCCGCTCCGCGGCATATGGGATCCTCCCAGACCGGGGCACGAACCCGTATCCCCTGCATCGGCAGGCGGACTCTCAACCACTGCACCACCAGGGAGGCCCAGAAGCCAGGTATTCTGACTCTGGAATTCATACACTTAACTGAGGTGCCAGACTATATCTTTTCTTTATTTATTTATTTTTGGAAGGATGTGAAATATTTTTTTTTTTAATTTTTATTGGAGTATAGTTGATTTACACTGTTGTGTTAGTTTTAAGTGTACAGCAAAGTGAATCAGTTATACTACATCTTTTTCTTAGAAAAAGAGGGAGAGATAGCATAAATGTTGGAATTTCTTTGTTTCTTCATATTGCTAACATAAACTACAGTGACATTTTAATATGACATACGGAGACAATTATCTCCTCTACTTCAACCCTATTGCTTATTCCTTTGGCTTTCCAGTGACAACAACCATGTCATTCTCTGGAGTGATTCTGAGTTTAAAATGTAGCTGACCTCAGCTCTATTTTTTTTAAAAAAACCTAAAATATATTTGCTATTTAAACAAACATTGCATAGCTTATTCATATCTGAACAAAAAGATCAGCTGGGGCCTTCAAGTTAAAGATCCAAGATAAACAATTAGATTTTTGGTTCTGAAGAATATTGAAATACCTTACAGCGATGTATTGGACTTGGGGTGTTCATGTGCATGAAACTGCAGCATGTTATGGAGGGCTCAGGCGCGATTACCACTAATTACCGGAGGGCACAAGCGCTGTCATAACTGGCAGTCTTCTTTTTAGCCTCCTTACACGTGAGAGCATGAAACACTGTGGGAAAAACATGCAACTTCCAAATTAGGGCGGATGGAGAATGGTATTGTAAAGTAACTTTTCTGCTGAGCTCGAGAGTTCCTACCTCTTTAAGTTGTAGACAAACCGTGCAAGCGCAAAAAAGACATCTAACTCTTCTACAAATCGTCACACCCACCCAGATTAACTAGAAAATAGATCAGAACTGGAATAAGAGTTGCTCTTCAAATAATGCGCTTGGATTTCTTGAAAAGCTACGCCGCAGGAACTCTAACCCTGGTCCCCAAATGCTTTTTAAAGTCTTCCCCAGAAACCCTCCCCCTGCAGCCTCGGCGCCTTCCTAGCTGTGCCCTGCGCAGGGCTCCCCAGCCTCCGCCCTGGACGTCAGCCTCTGCACCCCGAGGCCAGTTCCGAGTGGGGAGCGGCAGAGCGGAGGGAGAGAGGCGAGCGAGCGAGCGAAATGGTCAAGTCCTCCTTAACTCTGGGCCCCCTCGCGGGCCTCACCCCTCCTCCCAGGGGTTGAGATTGGAGAGGAAGTGGGAAGGCTTCAATCGGTTCCTCACACCAGCGCCCTCATGCCCCCACCCTACTCTTCGGCTAGGGGCTTCGGCACGCCTCACCGCCGCCCCTCGCCCCGGGAGAGGAGCGGGCGGCGCGGCCGGGCTCGCGGTGAGAGGCCTGGGGCGGCAGGCGGCCTCCGCGGGGCCGCCAGGGCCCGCAGCCGTCCGCCCGCTGGAGAGCCAGGCCCGAGGGCAGCCCCGGAGTCCGCGGCGGCCGGATGCGCGGGCGCGTCACTTCCGGGCGGTGCAGCGGCGGCCGCTTGGAAGATGGCTGCGCCCTGTGGCTCGGAGCTGCCCGCCAACTCGCCGCTAAAAATCCCGAAGATGGAGGTGCTCTCCCCGGCTTCTCCTGGTGGCCTGAGTGACGGAAATCCATCGCTGTCCGACCCTTCCACGCCTCGGGGTGCCTCCCCGCTCGGGCCGGGCAGTGCGGCGGGCTCGGGGGCAGCGGCGTCCGGGGGTCTCGGGCTGGGGCTGGGGGGCCGCAGCGCCGCCTCGTCCTCGGTCTCCTTCTCCCCTGGTGGCGGCGGTGGCGGGGCTGCGGCAGCCGCCGCCGCCGCCTGCCGGGGCATGTCGTGGACGCCGGCCGAGACGAACGCGCTCATCGCAGTGTGGGGCAACGAGCGGCTGGTGGAGGCGCGGTACCAGCAGCTGGAGGGAGCCGGCACGGTGTTCGGCAGCAAGGCCCCCGGGCCAGCCATGTACGAGCGCGTGTCCCGGGCCCTGGCCGAGCTGGGCTACGAGCGGACCCCGTCCCAGTGCCGGGAGCGCATCAAGGTAACCGGCCGCCCGGCCTGGGGCAGCGAACCAGAGGCAGAGAGAAGGCGGGGAAGCGGGCCTCGGGGGCGGGGGCCGGTCTGAGCGCAGGGCTCCCCTCCGGGGCCCGGTGGGCGATTCGCATCTCCTCCGCCTTTTTCTTCTCTCCCTGGGAAGGGGGCTTTTTTCCAGATGGCCGCCAGCCCGTAGGTTTCCTGAGTTTGAAGTTGGGCGTGCCTGCCGCCGCCCCTCTTTCTTGCCAATTGAGGATGTTCTTGCGCTCTGAAGTTGGTAGTTTCTCATTGTGCAGCGGGCGGCGGTCCCCGTGCTGCCCGCGCCTCTCGCCCCCACCGCCGGGGCCCCTCGCTTTGTTCCAGGCCGGGGGCTCCTAGGCAGAGGCTTACCGGCCGGGGCGGGATGGAGCAAGGGTAGAAGAGCGGGGCCGCTGAGCCCCCAGTTTAGGAATTTTCAAGTGAGTGGCAGGGGCAGAGCCGTATGAAAGGCGCCTTCGGACGATGGCCTTTGTGTCAGTCGTCTTGCTTCCGACTTGAGCTTGCTTCAAACTCGAAGGGCGACCAAGTCTTGAGATGCTTTGGGGAATTGGAAAGGCTCGGTTGTAGCCAGATAGTGTATTGCTTTCGTGGAGTTAGGAGCACACAGTTAGCCTGGCTGGTAGTTGGTCTGGAATTTGGAGCGTGATGCTTGCAGAGTTAGGTTGGTTTGAGGCCCTGCTATGTTTCTGACTAAACTCCTTCTTGAAAGCCCGTGTTCCCCTGCTTTAGCTGTTGTGCCGGCTGCGGTGACAAGTAAAGTTCTCACTGTGCGTCTGGCCATCCTTGTGTACCTGAATGTTTAAATACAGAGGCTTAATTTGGGCTAGAAATTTCACCTCCAGCCGGGTTATCGTTTTGCTCTTCCTACTGACTCTTAACCTAGGAGTTCAGATTTGTAGTCTTGGCAGATACGGAGTTGTTTTTTAGGTAAGCTGGTTCCCTCTTCACAGTGTCTGCTAAAAGATTCTGGTAGGATTCTTCCAGTTTTCACGGAACTCCTTCTTGTTCAGAGTTATAGTATCTGTGTGCTTCTTTTCTGGCAGGGATGACACTTTTTTGGGAACTCCTTGTGGGGTAGAAACCCAGTAAGAACTATCATACTCACACTAGAGAAGGAGATTGCTCCAAAGTTCCAGAGATCTTGGCTCAAGTAGTGTTCATCTGAGGACATTGTTGCTTAGAAAATTTGGTCCAGAAACCAAGATATTTCAAACCTATTAACTATTGTTCAGGGAATTTGACACCCATTTCTCAATTACAAAATTAAATTGGTTTACCTGATAACATGTACCTCTGGGTTCCATCCCCTCCCCTGCCTTTTTTGAACAAGGATGTCATTAAAGTGATAGTTTATAGGTAGGATTAAAGTAGTAGCTAATAGTAGCCACTGTTCTCTGAATTTCATTTGTTGTTCTGTTCAAGGTGAAATTTGGGGGAGAGTTTTTGCATTGTACTGTTTAGCATCTATCCATGAACTTTTCTTGAGTTTAGACGTGCACTTTGGGTATTTGTAATTGTTTTAGCTTTATTGATATTTGTCCATAGAAATTTCCCAATCAAAAGGAAAAAGAGTCTTATCCAAAACTCACTGCTTATAAATCTCACTGATTATAAAATTGTTTCTCAAATAACCAGGAAATCTTTAGTTGGGTTGCAACTTTGTCCGGTTATGAGAAACATAACCTAAAGCAAGGAAAGGAGATTAAGTGCCTCTGAAGAATTTTTAAAAGAGGATCCTCTTATCTGTCTCCAAACAGATAAGATCAAATTGACCTCAAGCTCTTAGACTATTTTGAGACTATATAGATGATGGTGACGGGTTCTCTGATCCACAGCAGCAGTTGACAAGGAGGGTAGATAACTGTTATTTTGTTTTCTTTTTTAAGTGCCCTCCTCCTTAAGTCTGATTTCAACCAAGAAACCAGACTTCTTCATGAACAATGTAGGTCTTTCCTGCCGGAATTATAAGCTCCGTAAGGACAAGTTCTGGTCTCTCCTATTTACAACAGTATTTCCAGTGCCTAGCACATAGTAGGCACTGGATACATATTTGTTAAGTTCACCAAATAAACTAAGTCTAGAAGGAGAATTTTGGAAAGTATAGAAATCTAGAGCAGTGTTACTCAAACTTTAACCCCAAAACATAGACTCTGAAACCCAATTTGAAAAAGCTGCATTAAAAACTAAGCTCTGTCCCTCTAGGAGGCTTAATATGAATGTAATCTTAAGCATAGAAGGACATGTAGTCACTGAAATCATAGCTTTACACAATCATGAGGTGGATGTCCAAGTACTCCAGATTACATTTATGGAAATAAAAACACAACCTTAGAAAATTCTCAGAGAATCCCAAACCCCTGAAACAAATCTTTCGATCCTAGTTTCAGAAATGCCAATTTAGGGCTTCCCTGGTGGCGCAGTGGTTGAGAGTCCGCCTGCCGATGCAGGGGACACGGGTTCGTGCCCCGGTCCGGGAAGATCCCACATGCCGCAGAGCGGCTGGGCCCGTGAGCCGTGGCCACTGAGCCTGCGCGTCCGGAGCCTGTCCCCCGCAACGGGAGAGGCCACAGCAGTGAGAGGCCCGCGTACCGCAAAAAAAAAAAAAAAAAAAAAAAAAAAAAAAAAAAAGAAATGCCAATTTAGAACAAGTAATTCAGAAATCTCTTTCACCTTATCGTGTTAATGAGAACTGCAAAAAGAAATTAAGTAATCCTTCTTGCTTTAGAATTTGCAAAATAGAAACAAAGTAGTGCAGTAAGATAAGGACCTGGAAAAACATCTTGTATAGGCTAATGTAGCTCACTTAAGTGTGAACTCATGTCAGAGGCTCCCAGGGAAGGAACACCATGTGCGTCAATTACATTTCTGGTCAAATGTATTTAAATATCAATCAAAATTCAATTATGAAGACCCAGTAAATAATTTCTTCTAAATTTGAAAGGAAGCATGATACATAGTAACTTCAGTTTTTCCCTGAAACTTTCCCTTAATCATAGTTTCAATATATCGATGTAGCAGCCTTCACCTCATCATATGAAGGCAACAGCAAGCTGAGTCCTATCCCAGCCTCTTCGTGGACCACCTTCCTGAGTAACCTTAAAGCACGTCACTTCCCTTCTCTGGACTGTGCCTCAGTCCTCTTATCTATACAGTGAAAGTATTAAAGTTTTAAATATTGAAATTGAATTAATGACTCTTGGATTTTGCTACCAAAGTACTATTTTTAAATACTCTCCAAGCGAATATGTATATTTCTAAGCACACAGAATTTTAACTTAAAGTCAGATATAAACATTTTTTTTATTGCTGCAAAGACTTTCATTTTGAAGTCTGACATGTCCTGTTATTGGTATTTGTTCAGCCATTTGGATAAAATGGATGTGTTTGAGACTGCCTTGCTACACGTTATTGTTTTGTTCTGAAGTTCTGTTGCTTTTTATTTGTTTGCCAGAAGAAAATTAGTCTGCTAGCAATTTCAGCCTAATTTTGGAGTCAGATAAACAAATAGGTGGTTTTCTGTTCTTTTCTGTAGACCTTGTCTTCATATCTCCATTCGCCAAATACTTGAGTGTTTACTGTCTGATAGGTGTTAGGACGAAGAAAAGAACTGTAATGTACAGTCCGAGAGCTTACAGTGCAGTTGAAGTCTGTAAACACACATCCAAAGTTAAAAAGCTGTACAAGACAACACAGGGGATAGTATGCAGTGCAGTACTTGATTGAGTGTCGAATGACAAAAGCAGACAATAAGTGTGATAACTGCAAAAGGAGGGAGAGATCTCAGCACAGTCCATACTGTAGTAGTTGAAAGACCTATCTAGACTTGGAATTCATGAAAGCATTCACTTCTGAGCCAGATGCTGTATTCACACTTCAGTCAGCTAATCTGATGCACTGCAAAACCCATTCTCAGGTCCTGTATTTTTGGGTGTTCTCCAAAAATTTGCCTCTTGAGGGTTGGCTTTATGTCTTTGAAACAGGTGTGTACTTTTAGGTCTCCCTCAAGTTGAAATGCAAGGTGATTGTATGACCTGAAAAACTTGTCTTTGCTGGATCAGTGCCGGTTGCTCATCAGGTAAAAGTGGTAGGGAGTCTTCTGCCTAACAAACAAGATGATTAATCTTTTAGGGACTTTGCTTAGACCTGTTCATCATAATTCATCATAATCTTTGGAACAAATATTGTACTTTAGCAGACAAATCACAGTATAGTATATGTGGTCTTCATTTTAGCTATCAAGACTTGTCATTATTTGTCTGTGAGAACCAATAGGGCAAAGATAACTTGGAGCCCAAAGATACCATTGTCCCTGTTTAAGCATTTTAAGACTCTGTGTATCTCTGAGGACTCTTCTCTGGTGTTTGCAGACAAGACTTTCCTTCTGCATTATCGTTGGAAGATTTTCCAAAAATACGGTATACCACTCAAAGAGTTTGTAAGATTTAGTGAGATTTGTCTCCTTCCATTTCTGTTGTTCTAAAGTCATTGCCACCGGAAAGCTTGTGTGTTCCAGTGTTTTTGTCTGCTTGTGAATCTGACAAAGGCTTGATATGTATCCTAAAAGAAGAGACCATCCTAGACTCCTAGCCATACATTTATATTTAGGCTTTCAGTTTTGGAGGTAAGGGATCTAGTAAGCACATGTTAAAACTGTCCATGAACAGGCAGGCATCTGAGTTTATTTCCTGGCGTATTGGGAAGTCTCCTGAAGAGTGGAGTGAAATATTCTGGATCCTTCATTAAGAGGATATATAAAAGGAAAAAAAATTAGAAAATCCATAGTACAAAACAGTGTAGTTCAATAAAACTTTCTGTAATGATGGAAATGTTCTGTATTTGCTGCAGTTCGGTGTGATAGCCACCAGCCACATGTGGCTGTTGAGCTTTTGGAATGTGGCTAGTGTGCTTGAGGAACTGAATTTTTAATTATATTTCATTTTAATTAATTAAATTTTAAATAACTACATGTGGCTGCTAGTGGCTACCATATTGAACAATGTAGGTAAAAAGTTATTATTCAGAATATTAAAGAAGTCTTTATTTTTTGAAAGGATTCTCTTGGCTACACATTCAAACCTCCAAAAGGAGCTCAAAGTTTCTTCTTCTTGCCCTCCCTGTCTCTTTACCCCTGAGTAGGAGGAACCCCGTAGAAGTCAAGAGATATGGTCCACCATCATAGGAAGAGGAACTTTTCCTGTAAGGAATAAAGTATTATAACCTTAGTTGGCTGGAGCAAACCATGTCATATTCTTGGTTCTCTAGGACAGTGCTGTCCAATAGAACCTTCTGTGGTGATTTGAGTGTTCCGTGTCTACACTCTCCAGCAGCCACTGTGCAGTAGCCACTGGCCCCAGGTGGTGATTGAACACTTGAAATGTGACTGTGAAACCAAATTTTTAATCTCAATTTTAATTAATTTAAATTTAAATAGCCATATGTGACTAGCTAGTGGCAATTATATTGGCCAGAACAGCTTTGGAATAATGGTGTTCAAACTTTTCTGCTTATGTACTCCCCAAAGAGTTTTGAAATCCGTGCTCTCTTGAACATTTTAAAGCTGACATTAAAATGTTTTCATCATATGTTTGAAAGTTTATGGGAAATTAACAGGGTATAGGACATATTAAATCTAGTATAAGATGAGAATTGGTTGTAAAATTTATTGAATAATGTACTCTGAATCTGAAAGATTCACCCCAATTCTTATCTATAGGTTTTATCAAATGTACCTTGAAAGTGTTGATGATCAGACAGTATTCCACTTACATTTAAAATAAACAATATCACTAACCTATATTCCTTTGGCTATTCTAAATTCAGCAGCCAAGCTGCATGCCTAAAAAATACATGCAAGACTGAGAATGACAGGAATCCCTAAGGTTTAAGGTGCCTTGATCAGTCATTAAAAAAGGCATATAGGTACCACAATTAAAGACCACTGCTTTAGAACTTTGAGCATCTTTTCGATATCCTTCTTGGCAGATGTAGAGGGCCTGGGCCCTTGAATTCCACTGCCCATAGGAAACAGGAGAGAGGTGTGGAGCTTAACTCTTGGCTGAAGTCCAAGCACTTAGGGGAGGATTTGGAAATCTTACCCATTCCCTATCATCAGACTCATCTGACAGATTAATCACAGGGTTTCTTTAAATACTAAGGTCTGAAATAAGGACTTCATTTTTAAAAAATTATTCACCAGCAGATACTCGAGTGCCTCCTGTGGGAGGCCCTGGAAATACAGCAGTGTACCAGGTACTGCCAAGGCGTCCGCCTTCCGGGGCAGGAGTCAGGCTGCTAAAGCGCCAGCACTGTGACCACGGCCCGGGTGTTGTGTGGACATTAGGCCCATGGTGCTGCAGGCGCACACAGGAAGGGCATGTCAATTTAGGCTTTCAGGAAGTGGATCGCGAAGGTGAGGGGGGACTAAATTGGGCAGAAGGGAAGAGAGATGGATCACTAGTTGGGGTAAAAGCCCAGAGGCAGCATGGCCTAGAGTGGTGCAAACTGCAGATACAGTAAAATCTATTTTGTCCAAGAATCCAAAGTTGGAAGCATCCAAATAATGCAGTTCCAAAAATTGTAAGTGATCAGCTGTTTAAACAGGCATGCCTTTCAGCTGAAGAACAGTTTGCCGTAGCTCATGAAGGTACGCTGTAGACACCATGAATGACTGTTCGGTGGTGTCATCAAGGACCTTGTCAAAGGGTGGAGCCGATAGTTTTGGGTTAACTGCGGACATACCAGTTCTAGAAATTTATATGTTTTGATAAATGACTTTTATAGTTTGAATTGCAGTTATGCAAATATCCATTATCTATCTCATTCCTTAATTTATATACTAGAAAGAAAAGCAAAGCAATGCATCTTTTTGAGCAAACAACAAGAAGAAATATATTTTACCCTGTGGCCTAGTACTCACATAACATACCTATATGTGCATAAATATATACATGTATGTGTATAACTGAAACACATTTCACAAAATAATAACAATGCTTATATAGCATTTACTATGTGTCATCCACTGTTCTTAGTGCTCTACAAATATTAACTTATTTAACCCACATAATGACACTGTACTTAACTGTGCAGTACACTCTGGTATGTTCCACCCTATCTGAACGCAGATCTTCTAGCCCCAGCGCCTCTTGAGTAACCTAAGTCTGCAGTGCAGCACGTGCCGGCACCTGGCAGGGCCTCTTTCTCCAGCCCCTCCCCACACCCTCCTCCTCCCCCCACCCCGCCAGTGCTTTTCAGCATTACCTCCCCTGGCACCCCAGCCCCTGTGGTACGTCATCTTTCCTCTACCCCAGCCGCACTCTCAGTGTCTCCAGAAGGTCCCTCACCTAAAACAGGTGCAAAGAAGACCTGGGAGGATGGGGGCGACCGCACCCACTGGTATTGGGCAGCGGGCTTACTCCTTGGGGACTGGCAGCTCAGGGTCACGTTGGTCCCCACGTGGGGCACGCCCCGGAGGCGGCAGGATGGAGGAGCTGGAGGAACTGGGGGAGGAGAGACAGGTTAAAAACTCACATCCGGGGGCCAGCGGCTCCCCCTCCCCCGATCCCACACGCGGACCCCCTGTCACTCTGTTTGCCCCTCCCCCAACCTTCACACTCAGTCATTTGGGGGAGAGACCTGCCCGACCTCCCATGGACGCCTCTCACTTACCCAGCACATTGAGTTCTAAAGTCTTGCTGCTGTGACCTCGAACAGTGCCTTGACTGTCTTGCAAGTTCACGGAACAGAGGTAGGGTCCGGAGTCTTTCTCCTGGAGGCCCTGCAGCCGCAGTGACACATTCCGGGAGGGCATGGGGTAGACCAGGGATGCTCCAGCTTTGCTTGACGTGACCCCACTGATGTGCGCCAACACCTGGTGGGCGGGCGTCACACCTCCCCATTATTACTTGTCTGCTCTGTGCCCAGGGCTCAGCTAGCCCCGCTCCCCCAAACTGGGGGTCTTCAAATGCCCCTCACCTGCACCACCACCCCCTCTAACCTCCAGCAGCTCTGCATTCACCCCGGTCTCTCGAGCTACCGTCTCCCCGCCCGGGGCGTTCTGCACCAGAACAGGTCCTGTTCCCCCGGACGCTGTCTCTTCATCTCCCACTTGGGGTGTTTAGAAAGGTGCCCACAACTCATTAAAATTGCCCAACGTACTAATGGGCCAGAACCTGCAGTTAGATAAAAGAGGAATGGAAGAGAATGAGGTGAGATCAAGTTGAGAGATCATTGTGCTACTTTAGACTTAAGGTATCAAAACTCCAGAAACATCATTAATTTGGAACAGGTCATGTCCCAGGTATTCTGGTGAAATATTTTATACTGTGTAGTTCTAGACAGCTGGAGCCTAGGGTTTGAGGGAAAGGGTGAAAGGAGGTGGGAAGCAGTAAGAAATGAGACGGGAGACATAAACACGAGGGCAGGTGATGGGCTAAGGAGTTTGGACTTTATCCTAAATTATCAAGGAATTTTCAGCTGGGGAGTGACATGGTTCATCTTAGGTTCCAGAACTGGCTGTAAGGCAGAAAATGAATTGGAAAGGGTGAGACTGGAAGCACAGAGACCATTTGGAGTCTCCTTGCAGTGAGCTAGACAGGAGGTGAAATAAAGCAGTGGCAGTGAAAATGGGGAGAAGAGAACAGATTTCAGATATACCAAAATTAGTGGAGCTGTTTTGGAGAATCTGAAAATTCTAATTTATTGGATTTATTAGATCTTAATCTGGCACACAACTCACTATGTACTTCTCTACCAGCTTACCCAGAGGATTCTTGGTTATAGTCCTCAGAGATCATCACAGTACATCATAGCCTAAGTTTTAAGAATTGGCTCTTTTTTTTTAGCCTTGCCGCATGGCACGTGGGATTTTAGTTCCCCGACCAGGGATCAAACCTGTGCCCCCTGCAGTGGAAGCGCGGAGTCCTAACCACTGGACTGCCAGGGAATTCCCTAGAGTTGGTTCTAGAACCCAGTGAGATCCAACTAAAACACTGTTTTAGGGCAGTCCTGTCTGTGTTACATCCAGGCTATATACAGACTCTTGATTCAGATCCAAAATTTCAAATGTTAATTGTCATGCAGGCACTCTGAAGTCTGCTCATATCACTAGGATGAGGTAGAATAGCAGTCTCCCGTCCCCTACCCTTTGGATGGTTGTATCTGTGTAATGTTTACAAAATGTTAAAAAAAAAATGGGAGAAAAAACTTCTTGAGTTTCAAAATCAAAGACCAGTACCACAAAAAGCTCTAGATTTTAGACAATTGTTAGGATTGCCCATTGATTATTAGGTAGTCTTTAATTTTATTTCTGTTGTGGGGATTATGCAATGTGTTCTTCTGCCTGCTGTTTACCATTGCAAAAACTCCCTTCAGTGTTCAAAATGAATGCTTAATGACTCTGTACCTCGTGTGCTGCATATGTTACAAATTATCTGGGGTTTGTAATCTATGTGGCGTCTTCCCCCTATTGTTCTGAATAATTGAAAAATGTCTTCATATTGGAATAAGGCATGTATTTACATCTGTATAATTCTTACCTATTCATAGTTGAGAGAGTCCTTGAGAGCCAATGGAAATACTTTTTTTTCTTGGCACCAATCAAGTGAGTGTTACCTTGTCACTTAGTGGGTGGGATATGGTGTTATTTCTTAGTAAAATACAGACCTGTGTTTATCCTCAGACATCTTAGGAATAGCAGCCATCATCTTACTTTTATATATGTGTTCTTGGCTGTATTCATAAATTACAGTTTTTGAGCTACCAAATAGTACTTCATTCAATATAAAGTGATACAATAGAATGGAAGTTATTTACCTAGATATGTTTTCTAGTTGCATTTTCTCAGCCTGTGTAAGATGACTTTGTTGTAATAGCCTGAATTTTTGAAACTCACAATGTTGTTTCTCTACTATCTACCTTCAGATTACTTCATTTATCCAAAAAGTCAATTATGTTTGTACTTGATATTAATAAAACCAGAATAAAGTTCATATCTACCAAAACCTGCTTTTATCATTATTATTTAAAATTTACAAATACTTTTCTCTAAATGGATAGAGCTGGTTTATGATTTAGAAAGAAGAGTGTGATAGGTCAAAAAGTACCTTGACCTTATATTTGACCTCTCAACTGCCACATGCTGTCTTAAGGAGTTTTTCATTTATTCATTCATTTAGCGAAAATCTATTGAGCCACTTCTGGGTGCCAGGTACTGGGAATACTTCAGTGAATAAAACTGAAAAAAAACCCCACCTGTCTTCAAAGAGCTTGTGTTCTGGTAGAAAACAGTATATTTTAAATATGTTAATTCAAAACAACACAATTAGAAAACCGCTCAAATATGATATTCCTTTATATCGGCCTCATTGATCTTAGAAAGTTTGAGCTCTCTACCTTTCATTATGCGTAAGAAATAGAAATTCATTTGCCTTGGCTTTATTAAGAATGATTTACATGATTTCATATTATGCCTTCTTATTGTGATATGTTCAGTTGTCACTTTTACCCCTCCAAGCAGCAAAGTGCCATATTGTTGGTATTCATGCAGTCATTAGATAATAAGCACGTCTGTGCTGGTCCTGAAGGTACAGTTTTCAGCGGAAATAGGTAATGTTCCTTCTCTTTTGTACAAATTAGGAATCATGGTTAATAGTTGGACTTGAGAAATCAGAGTTGTGCCAATTTTAGAACAATATAAAATATTTTTAATAAAAATTACGTAAACCACATTACAAAATTAAGAGAGAAAAGCAAGGGAAGAATTTTACCTTCTCCACTGTAGCATAACTACATATCTGTGAAATGTTATTTTTCAAGAAGTGGTGAATCTGATTTTAATTCCAGTAGAATTTCCATGCACCAAAATTGAGAGGTCTACGTGCTTTTTGTTTTATTGAACTCCAAGAAAATATAAAGGTCATTCATACTTCTTATTTGATTCATGCCTGCCACCTGCTTCTTGCAGACAGGTTGCCCAGTACGTGAGGCCAAATCCTCACTCTGGATGGGTAGTTAGGATTCCTTTTTTCTCCCTTGTTTATATATCAGTGTGTTAGTCACCATATTCTTGCTAAGACTATAAACCTTTGAAAATGGTTAAATGATTGGCTTTTAACTATAAAAGAATAAATATGAGTGAAAAGTTGAAGCTGTGATGACAAAGCCAGGTGTTTATGAAACTTGAATAATGTGTGGCAAAAACATGTTTGTATAACAATGTTACTTAACATGTAACAAACCTAAATCTAAGTATAAACTTTTACTTATAGATTTCACATGTTATTAAACAAAAACAACTTTATAAAATATTTTTTAAGTACTAATAAAACTAAAAAAACAGAAAAATCAAGTGAGCATTCTTTTAATATTGGATGGTGTGGTTTAGCTGAAACTTACTTGCTTTTCCAAACAAGGTTCTGATACTGACTGCTAAAGTAAGGTTCTTTTGAGTTTGTTATTCTTACCATGTGCTTAGTGATAAAACTTCGCTGCTACTTTTTCTCTACTTGAACTGACCTTTACGTAAGGCACCTTGGTCTCCAAATGGTGTGACTATCATTTTTGTAATAATAACAAATAGTTAACATTTAATGAGTACAAGCTATTAAGCAAACACTGTTTTAAATGCTCTGCTTGAATTTCTTCATTCAACACAACAAATCTATGATGGAGGTACTGTTATTAGCTCCACTTTACAGATGGAGAAGTTGAGGCAGAGAGATTAATATGTCTAATGTCACAAAGCTAGCAGGTGGTGAAGCCAGACTAAGGAGTCTGACTCCATGCTCTTAACCACTTGATTATACTGTCACCTTGTGAATTATCAGCCCACCTTTATTAAAATTTGACAGTTGAACTAATATTTTGGCAACAATGAAATCATAAAGTCATAAATGCCAAAAATACCAAAATCACATAGCAACTCCCAGATGGACATCATTGTGCTCATACATGTTTCTTGTCATGGAAATGAAAACACAAATTTAAAAAATTCTTGCAGATAATTCATGGTGTCCTAAGATTGTAAACACAGTGAGAAACATTGATTTGGAAGTCCCAAGGAAGAATTCAAAACAAGTGTTGAAACATAAGACTTTTATTGTAGAAGGCTCATTCAGTCATTCATTCAAGCCTTTATATACGTGATGGTATTTATTGGACTACCAACTGCTCTTAAAGGAAGTAAGTTTGACATTATAGAAGGAGAAACATTTACAAAGTAGAATTACTTTTTGACAGTAAAAGTGGGTAAGGATGTGGCTTACCAAAGGAGGCCACGGAGTGTCCATTATTTTATGCCTGCCATTGTTCACCTGATGTGTAAATGATTTGGATACTCTTCTTAGAGATGATGAGGATGAGATGGACTGTCTTGTATAATATAGATATACAAAGAAGGGAATATGCATATGAAGAAAGCTAAAAATAGAATCAGAAAATGAGAAATCAGAGTACAGGGAGTATAGCAGTAACCTAGGTAAATATGGTTACTTCAGCTAAGTAGTAAAACGAGCTATGAACTTCCCGGCAACCATGGCAAAAAGGTAAATAGAGTGACTTTCTGTACTTTTCAGTGTCTGCAGGAGAGAAGCGTACCAGGTCCTAGTTTTGAAAGCTAAGATGAATTTGCATTAAGGACACTCTGATAGTGCCCTTGGATAAGCTCTTACCTTTCTCTTAGTTCTCTTTTCTTTTAAATAGCGATGCATCACATATCTTCTGTGATACGTAATACACTGCCCGGACCCCTCCTCCAGGAATGAGACACTGGTGCATCTCCACCAGCTGCCTGGAGCACTGATTGGTGATGGCTTCTGGTTGGATTCCTCCCAGGAATTTCCCGTTGCCCGAGGTTAGGCTCCCTCTCCAGTGGCATCCTGGACCCAGTGATTGGTCGGTGCTGAAATACAAAGGTACAGCCTCCTTGCCTCAATTCGGGGCAACTCTGAAGGGTCATCCAGGTTCCATACTTCACTTTAGGATTAACCGAGGCCTCTGCTGCAACTGTGAGTTACTTCAACTCCTCTCTCTGCCCCATCCTGCTCCTCGTTCGCTCACAAGTGCTGTTCTGAAGAGCCCTCCTCTCTAAGCCTCCTGCACGGTCTCCTCAGCGTCTGTTTCCTGGGACACTCTCTTTTAGCCTTATTGTAAAAATTAGAAATAATAAGTGTAAACTGCTTACCCCAAATCTCAGCACATGGTAGGCACTGAGAAAATGGTAGTTATGGTTTACTTTCATTGCATGGGACATTGAGCCACCTGTGGAAATGCTTTGATTTTTGTAGAAGGTACAGACATTTTTTCATATGGTGATTGCTTTTAGCAGTGCTCATAAAGGTAAGAGTAAAATATAAAAATGCTACCAAATGAGCTTTAAAAAGTGTTATGATTACCTGAATTTCTTTCTAACAACTTCCTAAATAAGTTCAGGTTGCCCAAGGACAGGCGCATAAGCTTAAGACAGGCTTATTTTCAGATTTTTCATAGAAAGTTTATATGTCAGGATGTGAAGATGTATTCTTTTCATGCATTTATGACCTATAGTTTATACCATGTAAATGCAAAAAAATTTTTTTAAACCCTTTTGAAGTAAGTTAATATTTACCAGGTTTTAACAGTCGACTGAATCTTGACTTAATGCTTGAACCCAGATATCTTGATGGAGGATTTCTAATAACCTTTTTAGATGATTTTATCTTAGATGTCCAAATTACTTTTTTTCACAACCAAATACATAAAACTTACTAATGGGAAAAAAATCTGTATTGTAAGTTATCTTTGCATCATAGATGGTAGTTTTTAGTAACAAAATAACTACAAAACAGAATCACATGGTCACCATATGAAAGGAATCAAGTGACCTATTTCAGGGGTGAGCCTGCTCTACATAAACATTGGTCTCATGAGTATAAGAAAGTACCTTTGTGTTTGGGAAGCTATACAATGTTGTAATGATAAAGGTCTGTGAGGATTTTTGGAATGTGTGTGCATGTGTGCACGTGTAATGCCTAACCTTTAGACACCGCTGATTACAGAACAGTCAGTGCGTGATGCAGGGTGTTTGTATGGCAGGACTTTAAAGATGAATGGCTCTCACTGCTATCCTAGATCTATTTTAGGTAATTCTCTTGAGTGTGTTTTCTAGTTCTCACATACTAATAAAAGTTACCATTTTAATATCATCCAAATACTACTTCTAGGTGGTGCCGTGGGATGGGAAGTACTGAGAAAAGATTCAACAGAGATGCTAATGTAGCAACGTCAGAGGTAATATAGGAGATCAGATGAAAATAACCTCTAATTCAAGTCAGTGCTTTACCAAACAACTGATTTCTTTTCCCTTTTAGGTGGAAAGTTCTAGATACATAGTGTTATCTGACTGTGCTTGATGACTACCTGCTGCTTTTGTCTGAAATAGTTAAGTAGTTCAGTAAACCCTAATATTTTTACCTGTCTTGTTCTAAATGGAGAAGCCCTTGAAGATGTCTAGAAGGGTTCTTGTATCCCAAAGAAGCCCTTAAACATGACCATACATACTAGGTATAGCTTATCTAGTATTGCTGCCAATGTGAGATTTTGCATGAGTATCTGTATGATTTACATACAGAGTAGAGTTAAAAGCTTTATGGCCATGCAAGTATAGTTCCTTGAGCAAGAAAGGTATTTGGTTCTGGCGATTAGTATTGTCCTCCTTGAGGGCTTTTTTCTTCATAATCTGAATGGATTAAAACCCTCAGCTCCTAGCATGGAGGAAGCTAGAAAGCTTAGGAGTTGATACTCACTGAGAACAAAACTTCCTGAATGATTTGTTCTATGCAAGTATTTCTCCCTCATGAAGACACACTGACCAGTTATAGACACAAAAGTGAGTCGTTGAGAGGCAGACTGGGGATGAAGTGCAGCTGATGGAATTCAATCCTGGACAGTCCCCACAAAGACTAAGGCTCCCGAGAGGCAGGAGCTCTTGGTTTCTGGTGGTCATTCTTCTGTCTGACCCTGTTAAAATCCAGGAAGCAATTGAATCTTTTTTTCCTTTTCTATCTTTGACAGAACTACTGTCAAAGAATATTATATTCTTGAATATTTTATTTATTTAATTTGTAAGGCATAAGAAATAATAAAATTTGGACAGGGTTACAGAGTTCCATTTGGCAGGTAATCCCGCCCGCCCCCCCCCAAAGAAAGTGTAACATGGTAGATATTTTAAAATAGCCTTGCCCTCTGCTGTTAGTCCTCCTTTGTTACAAAGAAATTAATTTGCTTTGCTAATTATAGCTGTAACTGTTTTATACCCTTTAGGGCTCCTGCTTTTTTCAAAAGGTTTTAGGAGTCCTACCTACCTTGGATTTATTGATTTTTATAAATATAATCCCTCGTTGTGGTTAACTGATGAGTTTCCTGATTTTCTTTGCTAAAAACAATGTTGATATTCTTGGTAGTGATTTACTACTTTCAAATTACCTCAATTCATTTAATAAATATATATTGAACAATTCTTATGTGATAGGTACTATTCTGGGCTCCGGGAAGCAGCGAACTAGGCAGACATAACCCCTGCCTCATGGAACTTACAGTCTAGTGGAATAGCTTTCTTAGGATACAGTAACATTTTGTGAGTGGCATTTGGTAATTTTTCTATGCAAATCCCTTTTGAAGGAATCCTCACTTGTCTTGGGGCCTCGGCTCCTCATTTGTTAATTAGACCTAGATGATCTCTAAAGTTCTTTTCCATTCAAAACTTCTGTAATGTTTTGGAGGTTGGAACCTGGTTTGCTATCAGACCGTTGGGCAGCCCCACCCACTCTCTGTCAATGAGTGTATTACAGAAAGTTTTACAAAAGAGGCATTTGGCAAGGATGGTGACACAGATAGGTAATGAATGGTATTAAGTGCTGCAGGAAAGTCAAATGAGTTCAGGACAAAGTTTGAGGACCATTGTTCTTAGTAATTAAGAAGGCATTGCTGACCATGACAGTTTCAGTGGAATAATGGATCAGATTTTGATCCCATTGAGTTAAGGATTGAATTAGTGTAGACATTGCCTATTCCTTTGAGTCCCTTTAGTCTTCAGGCAGTGTTAAAATGGGGAAATGTTAAGGCTTAGCCATTATCCACTAAGGAAGGTAGTCAAGACTTACTTTCCTATCCTTGTTTCTAGGTGTGTGCATTTCCCTAAGTTGTTACCTCAGGTAATTTATATAGCATCTCTATTGATAACTTAATCAGATAGTGAATGATCAAGTACTATGTGATACAACTGGAACAGGTGATCAACATGTTATGAATCATTTATTATTGTTTAATTGCCACTTCAGAAAAAACATTTCTTCCCCAGCAGGTAGAAAAAAAGCGCTATATTTTTGTGAAGAGTAAGTTGATATCCTTGTATGCTTTTACTGATAGAAATTGTTTCTTTCAAGAAATGGGAATTTTGCTAATTTACCTCTTAAAGGAAATATTAATGCTGCTTTATCTAAATGAGCAGGATACTGAGGAAACTGGAGAAGTTATTCTTGAACTGGCCCCAGTCTCCAGACTCTCTTGTAAAACCTATGACACAGACTAAGTCTACCTCATTTTAGGGTTTCTGACTAATACCTATTATATTTTTTTTATGGAAGAAACAACCACATGGCATAGAGCTGAGTTTCTTAACCGAAGGTTCTTGTATGAGCTCTTCAGAGAGTCCATGTTCCCCTTGACATTGTGTGGAACAGTTTTGTATGTGTGTTCTTCTGGGGAGGGAATCCAGGACTCAGAAAAGTTAAGAACCTCTGCTCTGGAGTGGAAAAGGAAAAGGAAATCTTAAGAATAAAAAGGTTTCTCACTTGCCAAAACTTCTGTAGCGCTAAGAACCGGGGAGTGTGAAACAAGTGCTGTTTTTGGTTTTGGTTTTCCTCTGTTGGGGTTTTTGGTTGGTTGGTTTTAAAGGATTTAGGTTGGTTTTAAAGGATTAGGTGATTGGCAAGTCAGTTTGCCAAATTTTTAATGTACAGAAAACCTAAGAAAGCAGGTAGTAAAGCTGCTACTGGCCCCAGATGGATTTCACCTTAAGTGACTTCCTCATCATTAGTTACAGCTCTGTGTCAAAAATATATATAGTAGTTTATACTATGTCCTTAATGTCCCTCTTAACTTTGCAGAAATGTTTTTACAGTTGTCTGCCATTTCAGGTTTTTTTTCCCCCTGCCTTTGTGCTCACAGAAAATAAAACTAATTTAAGAAATGTTGAATCTTTCTTAGAGATATTGAAATAAACTCAGTATTGTTCTGTTGCCTCAGTTAACTAAGAGCAACTAATCGCAACACAGTAAAGCAGTAGCTTTAGTTGAAAGGAGGAGGATAGATCTGTTTCACAAAGGCTTCTTTTGCTTTGCAGTACACATCTGCTTAGGCTGAGGTACTGTTCCTAACACTTATAAACAGTCACTGGAGATTTGCTCCCAGTGTAATTTCCCCTATCTCTTATGGAATATCATATGTGATTTTTAAGACTTTGTTTGCAAATAAGTGTATTCTTTATTTAATCATTTGGGTTAAAGAATTTTAAATTTATCATATTTAGTTGGCAGAGGGTTAAGATAAACCGTAGTATGTAAGTCATTTCTAGTATGGCCAGTTTGACAACTACATTTGAAAATCTGTTTCACTGCTTGTTTTTTCTTATAACACTGTTTCCTGCTGTTATAACTAAGCTGTCCTCCCTGCAGTGTGACTATTTTCATCTGACATCTTAGACTGATCATGCCGGTGTTTTCTAAACAACACGTTTATATGGCAATTATGCCTTATTTCTGTTCCTCCCTGTTATATACCCTGTTCCATCGACAGACAGTTCTGTTAGAACAGTGGTTTTGTCATGGTGATGATTTTATGATTGTATGAAATGGGGCAAATTTTGAGGAAATGATTGAGCCTGTAGCAGAATTGGTTGGCATATGCTCATATGATTTATTTAGCTTGCTTCCTACTTTGCCACACCAGGGAAGAATTCTGTTCTTCCCACTTCTTGGAAGTCGAAGGAGGGATTGGAGGACACTGAAACAAAAGAAACCTTATTTTTACCCCCCAAAGTAGCTTATATAATGTCAGGAAGGGCTTTGATGAAACCACTGGCCCTACTTAAAGATCTTATTTTCCAAGCCTTTCATTATTTTATTTGCCCTTTTCTGAACTCTACAATTTCCCTCTCTTGTAGCTGGTTCGATGCCCAGAACTGAATGCTGTGCTCCAGCTGTGGCCTCACCGGTGCTGAATAGAGAGGAAGAGCCACCTTCATAGCTTACATGTGATTCCTCTGCTTATACAACCCAATACTGGATTTACTTACTTTGGCAAGATAGCTGCATTGTGCACTGTATTTAATGTTACGTGTACTGTAACCCTGGGTCTTTCTCTGCATTGCTGCCGTTAAACCCCCAATCCTGCCAATCTAAAACTCCTGCCTTTGTTTACCTGCCCCATCCCCTACCTCCAGACTCCCCTTACGTTCATCCACAATGAATGTCATCTTTATTCTCTCATTTTCTTTCACTGTAATCTTAAACTTTGGCAAAACTTTCCCTCTGTCTATAAATTGTCAGTTGTCAGCCACCTGATTTTTCTCCCTGCTTTGGTAATGGGACGTCTTTCACGTCTTTCCTGTGGTACTTTTCCTTTCCTAGTCATTGAACACTTGGCATGGTGGATTTACCAAGCATTCACTTGGCATTTCTTCCACATCAAATACCTTTGGACTTCTCTGATCTGACCACCTGGTCAGGTTGTTTCCTGTACTTTAGTTCTTCTGTTCAGATTTTTTTGACTTCTCCTGACCTCTATCCTTATAACTTCACTCAGGATATAGTATTATCTCATAGCTCTTGTCCCAGGGAGGAGGCAGTAATACTGATTTACCGTGGACATTCCTGACAATAAGGAAAGTGTTCTTCTACACTGTGACTAGAATAGTCTTTAATAATTTTAAGCAAATTCTTTCCCCTCTGAGATCTTAATTTTTAAAAAAATTGCTAGAGCTAAGTGACTATAAATTTCTAAGATGAGTGAGGTAAAGGAAGAAGGAAGAGAAACAGGGTTTTTGTGTTGAACAGGAAATGGTTCTCCCAGGAAGCTGAGTTGAGGTTCTTGTTGGGTTTGGTATGGCTGTCCAAAATGGGAGGCAAGACTTCATTTTTCCTAGATTCCAGAGCATTATCTTAATCTAAGATTTACAGTAGGTGTTAAGTTGGTTTATTTAGGACTGTTGACAGAGACACACAATCAATTATATGTTTTGGTTAATCATGTAGAGTGTGGAAAGTGTAACCTTTTCTGATTTATTATGGACGATAAGAAGTGGAAGGTCTCCATATGTCCTTTTTATCCATTTCCAAAGTCCCTCTCATTTATCTAAATCCCAGTGTTTCTTATAGTAGCAGTCAAGCTGATGTTTAAGTTCTTGCTTTTTTTTCTTAGTTGATACGTGCTATTTAAACAGCCTCTCCTTGGATCTGTGGTCTTTACTGAATCCAGAAGATACGTCTTTTGTATATTTATGTCTTGAGAGAGTTAAAATCAATTTGGAAATCTTTCAATACATCAGATACCTATCATATGGATTTAGGAGTTACCAAACATTTTGCATTCAGACCCCTAATAGTTATTTTACATATCAGCATATTGCACTATTAAAGTGTATTTCAAAAGTACACTACAAAGTAAGAGGTGGCAAGCTCTGTCAGGCTTTTTTGATGAAATATAAAATATATCATCTGATTATTCTTCCATATCTAGAACCCTTAGATATTTCTAGTTTGCTTATTCATAATTACACAAGCCAAGTGAAATTTTAAGCTCGATTCGGTGGTTTCAGAGAAAGTAAATCTTTTCTGTGGTTTCCCACCATATATAGTGTCAAAGATTGGTGGCTTTGCTTATGCCTAGGTCACGTCCTAAGTGTGGCCCCTTCCTTCAAAGGAATGTTAGTTTTATTCCCTGGCTTCTGAAATAACCCTCCGTGAGAGATCCAGTTGGGCTCTTTTGTGTGCTGAATGCCTTTCTCTAGGCGGCCAGTAAGTAATGAGCAGTGGCATGGTTTCCATCTCCATTTATGGCCTTGGAAGGGTGACAGGGACATGGCTGGGACTCTCCATTTACGGTCCTTGGAGGAGCTGAGAAGAGTGGCTGGGGTGCTCTTGGAGGGCAGAAAGTAGACATTGTGAGATAAAAATAAATAGGAGACGTTTGCAATTCAAATTCCAGTCCCTGGGGGGAGGGCAGAGGGCACCGGGAAGGGGAGTGTGTAGGAAGTCAGATGAGATCTGCTGCAGGCATTTGTCTCCTTCCATTGGAAGGGTCGCTCATCACACGTTTCCCAGGTTCATTTCTGATTTGTTCCAGAAAGTTGTGTGTTATGTACTTGTGACTCTCCTTTACAAAGAGAGAGGAGGAACGCTAATTAAAGTGTGGCAGAAACCTAACTTCTTTAAGGCATCATTTGAGGCACCAGAAAAAATCTCCAGAAAGGGAGAATGAGGCAGGTGATAGGCTGGCTGGTTTTAGGACGGGGTGACTCTAGTCACTCCTCTGCTTGTGTCAGAGGGAGATCATCATCCGTGTCTTATGTTTATTATTCCTTTTGCCCATCTGGATTTCTGGCCTTGAGGGACAGATCTGCAAAGTATTTGACAGGGTGTCTTCCTGTAGTTTATCAACTGCGATTTAAAGGTACTGAACTTCCGAGGAGGCCTGATAAAGATTATTCAGAGTTGTTTTTGTTTGGTGAGAATAGAGGACATATTGGTTTATGGAGAGTCATCTCACATTCAGGAGAAATTTATAGTCTGGCTAATGTGTGTAAAGTAAGCCTGAGGTGAACTTGTTTGACACAGCTGAGTTAGAAAGTATTTGGAGCCACCAGAGAAAAAGGGTCTTGTCTGTCACGAAAATCCTCAGAGTAAAACCCAGTAAAGCAGAGAGGAGAGCAGAAGGAAAAAAAGGAGACAGCGATGGGACAGAGGACGAATGTAACTAAACTAAATTGGGAACTAAAGGCCCAAGGACGGGGACTAAGTCCTTGATTTATGTTTTGAAATGTCGTGTAAGGTAGCATAAGATGTACCATGAAACTAAGGAAATCATCAGAAATACGCGTTAGAGGACCACGAAGCAAGTTGAAGGGTTGTGCAAGATAATAAAACTATCCAGGTTTTATCTGTGGATTTGCATAATGATATTTGCTGTGTGCCATGAAAAAGAAGTGAAATAACACCCTTCCACCTCACTTCCCCCCGAAAAGGAAATTATTGGCTTCATTTGTTGGTGTGTTTGGCTGGCAGTTTGAGTTGGTAGAATAGACTAGTATTATCACTGGCTAATTTTTAGATGTAGGTATTAGTGTATTGTTTCTTGATAACTGATGTTTGAGACTGGAAGTCTGTAGCATTATTGATTTGATCTCTTTTAAATTTTAGCAACTTCCCCAAAGACAGAGTGAGTTAGTAAAGATTATGGACTATGTAAGTAACAAGTTTTACCAGCTGATTTGTTTAGGCAGTTGTTTTTACCCTGTATTCCTTCTTAATCAAGGGTAAGGAAGGTTATATTCTTTGCTTTGGGAAATTCTTCTTTCTGTCCTCCCCCCCCCCCTCACTTTTTCCAAATTCTGGGCACAAATAGCAGCTCTTTCTTTTCTGTGGCAGGTGTGCATCCTATTGGCTGGCTGGTATTTCTTGTTTTCCTTTTTTTTTTTCTTACTCTTTTAAAATGGGGGTGGGGGTGTACAAATACGTGTATGGGACACATGCAATAATGTTGTAATGTTTCTTGTTGTTTAATGGATAATTAATTGCAAAGTAATTGTTTGAATTATAACATGTTTGAGTAAATGCTAAATTAGTATTTTTTTCTAATATAATCATGAATTTAAAATCTAGCATTCCTGTAACAATGTGTCTGTGTTTGTCTGTCTGTGTCTGTCTAATAGTAATTAATATCTGTGGTCCGTACCTGGAAGAGGAAGTACAGCTTTAAAGGAATAACAAAAGACTTTGTGTCTTAGACCCTTCGCAGGTGTTACAGTCGGGTGAAAGAACATGGTGTTGGGAAAAGAAAGAGCAGTTACACATTTGAACAGTTGGAACAGGTGTTTGGTCAGGGAGGATGGGATGCTCAGCCCTGCCAGCCTGTACTTATTAACAGTAGTGGCTTGTACCAGGAGCTGGAGTCAGATGGCAGCACTATGGAGGAGTATTCACAGGAGGACTGGGGAAACCACAGTCAGGATCTCCACGGCTATCCAACAGATCAGGAATTGGGTAAGAGAGCCGGTATCTATGTTACTTGTGTGTGTGTGCACGCACGTGCACGTGCATATACATATCTTTATATGTGCACAGGTACTTCATATCTGTAATATCTTATACCATTCCCACTGACAGCACAATGCATATAGCCAGTCTACTGGGGGCAATTTGGGTATCCTTAAACTACCAGCCTAGTGCTTAGTGACTTGGGTTCCACAAAATTCCTAAAGACACAGAAGAATTCCTAATGCTGAGCTGCACAAGGAAGCTCAGTGACAGGCTACGCAATTAAAAATATCCTGCACCTCTTAGTTCTAAGATGACTGCTAAGAGTGTTGACTCTTGGGCTTCCCTGGTGGCGCAGTGGTTGAGAGTCCGCCTGCCGATGCAGGGGACACGGGTTCGTGCCCCTATCCCGGAAGATCCCACATGCCGCGGAGCGGCTGGGCCCGCGAGCCATGGCCGCGGAGCCTGTGTGTCCGGAGCCTGTGCTCCGCAACGGGAGAGGCCACAGCAGTGAGAGGCCCGCGTACAGCAAAAAAAAAAAAAAAAAAAAAAAAAAAAAAAAAAAAAAGAGTGTTGACTCTTGGCTCGACTGGTATAGATATAACTGTCTTTTCCTTCCTTTATCCCAAATACTTTTTTTTTTCCTGTTTGTGATTTGCAAAAGATCCCTTTCTAGGCTTCAGTCTGAATAATCAATGAAGGGAAGCCTTGGTTTGAAACGAGCTGATATTTGAACATTATCAGGGATCATACTCCTTCAAACTCTGTGAAGGATCCCATCCCAACAGTAGCTGGAATGATTTATTCCCAGTCTTCACATTAAAAATGGAAAACAAAACTCGGCCATCAAATCTAAACTTGTGTGGACTAAGTAAGAGGGTATATGTAGTTGTTTTTCTTTTTTCTTTTCCGTACATGCTCCAATTTTAGTTTTCATAATTTGCAAGTACTAATCAAGTTTCTGCTGCAACCTTTGTACATTCATAGCACGTTGTGTAATGAGTGCTCACTTACAAGTAAATGTTCTCACTCTCCAGTGAAATACTCAGGTAGCCCCCAAGGATTGGTACTATAAATGTGCCTCCCTAGCTTAAGACAAAAGCCAATGGGCACTATTTTACAGAACTCCTGATGATAGAGAAAGGCTTAATTCGAAAGAAAAAGGATTAAATGATAATATTTCTTGTGAATGCTGCGTCTAAAAAAAATCTCTCAAATATCAGAAGAGAGAGGGAGTGAAGAAAGAGGTTATAAAACTGTAAGAGTAACACAATGTAAGAGAGAGAATTTGATGACTACAAGAATAAAAAGGACAGATGCTAAGTGATCACTACCTCTTAATTTCAAAACGGTACTGAGGTCTAAATTACTCTAGCATCCTCTAACTCTGGTCTTGCTGGAGAGAGTTAAGTCACCTAAACCTTTGGGAAAAAAATAACATGCATAGTATATATTGATCCTGATATTAGGGGAATAATTGCTCTCTAAAACCTACATAGAAAATCTAAATAGAACAGAATTATTTTCATTCTCGTTCCTTTAAAAATCATGTTTGCCATGAAATTAAGCTTTAAGCTCCTAGCTCGAAATCCACTGGTGACCTTGAAGAATTTTATACTTGTAGAGCTGGTTTCTGATCTTGCATGTAAATGTATGCATCTCATTATGTAAGAGTTATATTTATAAATCTGGCATTGGACAGTGTTTGACACTAGAATTAAGTTCTCGCATTGGAAAGTATGGAACAAACAGTAGACATGTAGCTACTTGGCTACATAAATGTATGCACCACTTAGGAAAATATAACTTTTTTCAAAACCTCTGTTTTTCAGATGAAATACCTGTCACAAAGAGAACATTAAAAATAAAACAAGAGTCTTCTGAAGAAGCACAGTAAGTAGATGTTCCACCTTTCTACAAAGTGTATTTACCTAAGTTTAATGACAAAAGTCTTGCTGTAATGAAGCATGCTCTGAGAGTTACAGCCGTGCCACTGAGAGAGCATGTCCAGTTGTTCTTCCTCATCTTTGTAGCCTAAGTTTTCCAGTGGTTAATCCAAAATGTTGAGAATGTTGTATACAACAAGAAGAAATAAATATATGAAAATAAGCGTGTTTATGGTTTTTTCCTGTGTGTGGATGTGGTGTTTGGATGTTTAAATAAGATACAAAGATAAGTCACAGGGCCCAGAGTTTGTCTGGGGTTAAGTGAAATGATAGGAGGGCCAGAAGGACACCTAAATTCCTTATAATATTCCATTTTGGGACTCAAAAGGCAAGTGCTTAGGAACTACAGGGGAGGCCCAATTGACGTAACTAGGGATGAACTCAAGCTTCACAGAATTGGTGTCACCAGTCTCAGACCCCCTGAACTTTTCCCATGGTTGGAACTTCAGAAACACAACAGGTAGTTCTCAGGAACTGTTTAAATAACCGGATCTAGTTCTCATTGTGCTCCATAGCTGTGAAAAGCTCATCTGAGGCTTGAGCCCGGGGAGCTTCAGGCCGAGATCAGATCAGTGGGGCAGGAAACTGACAGGCTCTGCAGAAATGTCGTGTGTGGCTGCCTCTTCTCCAGGTTTCAGCTCACAGGGTGAGAGGGTTCTAAGAGACAGTTCATTTCCCAGTGCAGCAGTTTGCTCAGAACTGTTCCTTATTGATGATTTGGGGCTATGACAGTGCTGAATAAAATAACTTCATTTGGGATCTTTTCCTTCTAAGTTTAAGGGGGATTAGCCTGAACTAGCTGAGACAGCCTGTAGCCAGATATACCATCCCTCACCCACGAAGAAGAGTCAGCACTTATTTATCAAATACCTACTGTATGTCAGGCATAGGAAGACAGCAGTGAGCAAAACAGACAAAAAGCTCTGCCCTCCACCCCACCTCCTTCGCCTAGTCCTCCTTGAGATCAGTAAAATATTTTAAAAGAGGACAGGAAGAGTGGTAGCTATGAAAGATAATTGTTCTTTAAAGCATTGACCCATGCAGAAACATGGTCCTATGTCTTAGCCTCACAAGCACCGCAATCTAAATATTAGAAAAGTGATTGAGTGCTTCTGTGTACTCTGAGAAGAGAAACAATCTCCAGAAATGCAGTGATTTCATCCCGATGGCCACTTAGATACTTGAGTAGCTTTCAAGACAAACTAAAGTGTGGAGGATAAGTCCAGGGCAGTCTTTGGTTCAAGAAGCAACTGATAACAAAACATTAGCTCTTTGCCATCTTGAAAAGAAAATCAAGGAAAGTAAGAGAGAATGACTATGTGGAAGATTCCCCAGTTTGTTCCAAAAGCTCTTCCAGAAGGTATGAGAATTTAAGAATAAAGTTTCCAGGATCTGTCTCCTTCCAAAAAGCTATTAGCAAACCACCATTACACCCTCTTTTCTTGCCTGTGTTTGATTGTATGTGAGTGTGGTAGTTGAGTAGTTTTGTAGCTTAAACCTGTGATTGACGTCGAGTGTAATTGTTTGTTGCTAAGTTGATATTTAACAAACTTCAGTCTTCCAGTATCAAAGTTGTACCCTACCTGAGAAACAAATATCCTCATATAAATGTACGAATCATCATGAAGTATCCGTTGGAATTACATGAATTAAGCAGCATGTGAAACAAGAATTTCCCTGTACTTTGTCTTCTTCTGTTAACTGTCCAAATCAAAACTGAAATAATTTCTATACTTTTGCTTCCCTTTATAAAATATATTTTAGAAAAATCTCAATTCATTATCTGGAATTTTTTTTCTCTTAAAACTGAAGCTTAATAATGGAATTTTTTCATCTGAATTCTAAGATCTTAATTCTGTGCTAAACTGACAGTTCTTTTAAATTTGGGAGTAGTAATGTATTTCAGACAAATAGAAGAAAATGCCCTTTTTTCATGTTTTTGTATCAGATCAATAGTCATCATCAGTTGTATATTTTCCTATGGCCAGCGTGTATGGGCCAAACTTATTGAACTTTCAGAATTTCCAGGTTAGAAATTAATGTGTTCATTCTTTTAAGTGATACCTCCTGGTTACTTTTCTGAATACAGCATCCTTCACCTGCTTTTGGTAGTTAGGTCTGAAGGTCATCATATGCACTATAATAGCCACTTTAAAAAGTACATGATCCTTGGTTTCTGAAATCCTAGGGTCTTATGTATCAATAGTTACTCAGTGGAATACAGCCAGACTTTAGAAGTAATGGAAAGCAGTTTTTCACTAGTTCCTAGGAACTTCCTAAGGGTGAGCATGTCTCAGATTTTAATACTATGATTATCTAGACTTGCACAGTCCAGTATGGTAGCCACTAGTCACCTATCGCTATTTAAATGTAATTTAAAATTAATTAAAAACTTAATACCTCACTCACACTAGCCACATCTTAAGTGCAATGGCTAACATTGGACAGCACAGACACAGGACATTTCCACCGTTGCAGAAAGTTCTACTGGACAGTGCTCATCCAGACACCTGAAGAATCTGACTTTTATTTCTCTTTCCAGGAAAAGAGACATCATGCAGAATATCATACAGATTTTGGAATCCGTACAGTTGAAATGGGAACTGTTTCAGAGCTGGACAGACTTTTCAAGGCTTCATCTTTCTAATAAACTGGCCATTTTTGGAATTGGTTATAACACCCGTTGGAAAGAGGATATCCGTTACCATTATGCTGAGATCAGCTCCCAGGTGCCCCTTGGCAAGCGACTCCGGGAGTACTTCAATTCTGAGAAGCCTGAGGGACGGATCATCATGACCCGAGTGCAGAAAATGAACTGGAAAAATGTTTACTACAAATTTTTGGAGATCACTATTAGTGAAGCGCGGTGCCTGGAGCTGCACATGGAAATTGACTGGATACCCATTGCCCACTCCAAACCAACTGGTGGGAACGTTGTTCAGTATTTATTGCCAGGAGGCATTCCCAAAAGCCCAGGCCTTTACGCCATTGGCTATGAAGAGTGTATTGAGAGGCCCCCCTCACCCCACATGGAGCGACATTCCCTGGACCCAGGAAAGGAGGGCCGGGTTGACTTGGAAACCCTTTCAGCACAAGCCTCACTACAGGTGGAAATAGAACCTACCCGAATTATCTATTGCTACCTCGGGATCGCTGAGGTCAGGACTCTGCAGCAATGCTTATTTTTACATTTCCAAGCAAATACCAAAACCTTCAGCAAAGATTGGGTCGGTATTAATGGGTTTTTGTCTCAGAACTGTATTGTGGATCCTGGAGTTTCCCCCAAATCCATCTATATCAAATTTGTAGAAGTAGAGAGGGATTTTCTTTCCGCTGGCTCTTTAGTTGAGTGCCTGGAAAAAGCCATTGGCTACCCCTTAAAATTTAACAACTGAATGTCATCCTTCATAAGGATTTGGGCTCTTACCTCTCTCTTCTCTACTCACATCCCGTTACCCAGACTGTCCCTCATCCAGATGCTGCCATCAGACTTCATGGAAACTCTTTCCACGATCGGGCCAGTACAACTAAGAAATCATGATAGACTTTGGGCAGAAAAAACAGACCTCACCTGAAAATGCTCATTTTGAGCCAGCAAGCTATACAGCGGACTTGCATGGTGGGTCAGTTGTTTCTTTTTTAAAAACAAAATCAATTTTTAAATGGATTTTAGAGCCCTGATGTAAACAAATGTAGGTACATTCCATATTGGACAAAACTTATACTTTGAGTTTCATATGAAATTGAAAAATTGTATTTTTTTCACGATGTTTCATTTTTACACATCTCTATGTCTCTATATAAGTATTATTTACAACCTTGAATAAATAAGCAATAGATAATGGCAAGTTAAATCTTGAGTCACAGTAAATAAGACTGTTTTTCAATATTACCCTTAGCTACTATTGTATATAATTTAGAGTTTCATTTTTTTCACCAATCAAGTGTTTTGCTATTCCCAATCAGTGTTGCCTGCAAAGACCTTTGTTTCTGTGATGTACCAACTTTATGGTTGTGCTGCCATTTAAACTTTTTAAAAAAAAAAATCATTAAAGTAATTCCTGGCCTCTCGGCGTACTAGTGGAGCTTTTTGTAGCGGAGTGTGGTCGCACTGGCAGTGGGACTGTGCTCTGACTTTACTGCTAGGGATGAACACAACAGAGTAGGGCAGCTTCACTTCCTTTCACTCTCTGTACCCCACTGACCAATGCCATTATCTCTTGTCAGAGTAACAAAGGTCACTGGACATTTCATTTTGTGCTACTTTTTAAAACTACAGAAGGATATTCCTTTTGGCCCTAAGTACATGAATTTGTAAGAGACTCTCATTCCTCATCTTTGCACTCAGTAATCAGGGGCAGCTCTCTCAGGAGCACAGGTGGAGAATTGATGTCATCATACTTCCTGTAAAAAAGGAGAGAAGATCTCATAGAAACATCCAAACAAAAAGTTTAAGTGATCCATAGGGTAGGAAACTGTAAGGTGTCAGTCCATTAGGAGGGTAACCATCACGTTTAGATCTTTCAGTGATTTCTGTGGGTCAACTAGCACTCCAGTTGGAGGTTAGTACTCTTGGCTAAGAACTACCTTACTAGTAGAGTAGTCAAGGGTCACTTTGGTCTCATGACAGGGACTTGTTAGATTGGTTATTTATCTTTAATGATTCCCCCAGAATCTCTCGGGTACTCTAAATGGACTGCAAATCCAGGTAAGAGCTATAATTCTCCCCGTTTTTCTGTACTATTGAAGATAAAATTGCATATTGATTAAAAAAATGTACTTTCCTGCAACCTGAGTTATCTTAAATCAGTGGTTTTTCTCATTCTGATACCTCTTGGTTGGTTGATGCTTATTTTTCTAGTGACTAGAGAGCTTATAACCAATGGGATGACTTTTATTAATGTCATTTGAGTCTAGGTTTATGGAGTTGGCTGTTTCCTGATGTGAGTTGCTAAAAGTGGGTGCTAGTTCAGGGAGAGTATAAATAAATATCCTGGAATGTTTGAGTGCAGCACCTCTTCTCCCTGGACACAGGCTGTAGGTATGGGCTTTAGGAAATTCTCATGAGTTTGCTCTTCTTTGGAACTTGGAATTATAGTCCTAAAGACCGAGGCTTCATTGACCATTTTGTAGCAATAATCTCATAATATTAGTGCCAAGTGCTGCAGGAAAAAGCATTATCATCAGGAGTAGTACATGGCATCCCCCAAACTTTGCCACTGATCAGCCCTAAAACTAACATTATGCTTCATTCATTTCTTCCCCCTATCCCGCTTTTCACTGCTGTTAGTTACTTAGCAGGGGCAGAACATTTGGGAACATTTAGTGAGGATGTCTGAGATCTACCTGTCGTTACTGAGAATAGGGCATTGCTAGACCACTGTGAGCAGCACAGAGTGTATGGCAAAGACTGATCCAATATGTGTTTTCACCATGTGGCTTGGGATGGGTGAGGGATAGGGGCAAGAGGACAAAGCTGAGCACTGGGAAATGGAGACTTGGAGAGAAAGTACCTTGCTGATACTGAATATCCATTCTCTTTGGCCAGAACAATCTAGAAAAGAGGACAGGGTGTCAGATAACTATATGAGCATTTCCAAAAACAAAAAGTAGACTATTTAGACCTTAATGAAGCCTTATAACTGATTCCAGGAGGATGGAGACACTACATTCAAATGTAAGTATCCGCATTAAAAAACACTGTAGAGATAAAAGATGAGGTATGACCAAGAGAAACACTAGTGAGCTGCAAGTCTCTTAACATATGAAACTATGAACTTAGTTCTTGCACACAACCTGTTTATTCAGGTCACTCACAGATCATCTGCACTAACATTCCCATTTTACACAAGGGTAGAGAGCAATGTTCACCCTAAACTGCATCTCAGCAAAAACTTCCAGAAAGTAATAGAACTGCTCTGCTAACTTCTACCGCTTGACTGCCTCAGGGTCAGCAGAAAAGAAGTGGCTGGAGTAGGAGATAGTATAGAAAATTCTTTGATTGGGTGAGAGCAGTGAAAGAGTCCTGAAGGGACTGTTTCAGTGTCACATGGAGAGAATCACTGCCTACACATCTTTATTTGTATCTTTACTTCTGATGTTGTAAATTATTTGGGGTGCAAATTCCGGAAAGTTAGCTACTGAGAGTGAATGTTGAGGCCCTCCCTGCCTTACGTAGCACTTGATAGGGACGAGCACAGCCTCTGTAATCAGATGCTTTGGTGCTCCTGGGATACAACCAAGAGCATTGTACTGCCGTTTTTGGAAGGAATAACTTATTTGGGGTAACCTAGGCCTGACCTGGAAATAAAGGAGGGATGTTTACAAGAGGTGCTTTGCAGTGAAGAGCAAAGTAAAAAAGAAAAGAAAAAAGAGTGTGATAGACTAGACAAACCAAACCAACAGCACCCTCCCCCCCCATATATATATATATATACACACACACACACACACACACACACACACACAATCTACTTGACAATTCCAAGTTTGTAGGTCCCTGCATAAGGATATGAGACTAGCAGTTACCTACTCCTGTTGCCTTTGCTGTCACTGAACCGCCAAGTACTAGATTCCAGGGGTTGCATGAGCAGTCTAGCGTTTGCATAGCCGTTTCTCAAAGCCACTGCATGGCAGGTATTTAAAGAGCAGCCAGGCAGGTCACACTAGGAAGAAGCAGCTGAGAGGGTCCGCCGCCAGGGGGCGCAGAGGTGCCCGTGACCGGCTGGCGCGGGGAGGGACGGTTAAATTAAATTTCACAGTGAACATGATCTAGTCCCGGGAATTAAAGGATCAGAGCGGGCCTGAGGAAGGATGGGAGGCAGCGAAGACATGGGGATAAATAAATGGAGCGACTTGGTCCAGTTTACCTTCCCGCAGCTGCCCCCTGCCTCCCCAGTCTGCATAAGGCTTTTCAGAGTTAAGCGGGGAACCGGGATCTTGTTTCCTCAGTTTCCCGCTCAGCTCCTGGGGTTTCCTTGCGCCAGTCACTTCCCTGCTTGGGTTTGCGGCGCAAGCTCCGGGTGACCCTCGGGCCTTGGTTTTAGGGAGTCTCCGAGAACCTGCTGAGAGGCCCCTTCTTCTCCGGCCACAGGTGAACACGGTCCTCGGGTTCACCGCCGGCGCATCCTCCACCGCAGCCTCGGGGCCACGCGGCACGTGCAGGGGTGGGCGTGGCCGCCTCCCTTCCTGAGCCTCTCTCCCTGCCCGCTCCCGCGGCCCAACCCGCCCCTGGCCCTGGGAAATTGGTAGTTTCGGGCAGCAGAACCGGGCCCGCGCGGCCGGCACTCTGGACCTTTCCTGCCGCCTCAAGCCCCACAGGGCGGAGCCCCAGTGGCCCCGGGAAAACGCGGCTCCCCTCCTCCCCGCTTAGGCTGAGGACGCGTTACCCCCAAGCTCGGAGCCGGTTGGTCGGGCGGGAGCCCCGGCCGCTTAGGGTGTCGGGTGCGGGTGGCCCCTGGACGTCGGATAATCCCCAAACCTCCCTTCCTTCCTGGCCCTCCTTCCTACCTCACTTAGCGGAGGGGGAAGGCTATGGCGTAGTCTGAGAGTTAGGGCTCTTCTCTTCTGCCCTTGCCCCCGGCCGGCTGTGGGGGCGCCACGACTCACCCGACCCCACCCTGCGTCCTGACCCGGTGGAGGCCGCGGGAGCCGGCTGTCGGAGCGCGAGGAGCGTCCCCCTGCGGCGGGTCACCCTCGAGCCCCGCCCGCGAGGACGGCGACCTCTCCGCCCCCTCGAGTGCCCCGCCCCCAGTCCCCGTCGGTCCCCACCCCACCACCGGCACACGCACGCAGACTCTGGCCAGAGCCGCCCTTGGTGGGTGTCAGTGGCCCGGCTCCCGCCTCCGCTTCGGCTGTCGTGCGGCCCCAGCACCTGTCGCTTGGTGTGTCCCGGAGCCGGCGCCCCTGACTCCGTCGGGGCCAGGGAAGGCCATGGTTTCCCTGCCCGGGTCCCCTGCGACCAGCTTGCTGCGGTTTTTGTTCCTGGGGCTGACTACTCTCGGTGAGTGAAACCCTGGACCTGGAGGGGACATGAGATGGGAGAGATGGGGTGAATCCGACCCTGAGGGAGGTGGTTTTGGGCACTGATGAGAAACTGGGTGGGACAGGACTCCCGTCTCTGACTCTTTCCCTCCCCGCCCTTATACTTCCCCCCACCTAGGGCATCACTTGTGTCCCCACTGCTTCGGGGAACAGCTCCCACTTTGGGTGAGGTGTGTTTGTGGTCGGGGAGAGGGTTAGGGCACCGCCTGGGGTGAGTTGTTGGAACCATTCCTCACCCCAACTCCCCACCTCCACCCAGCAGAGCCGGATGAGCTGGGCTGCTGGATAAGACACTGGCTAAAGAGCTTAAGGACTTAACTCCAGCCCCCCCTCCCGACCCCCACCCCACCACAAACTGATGTGCAAGAGCCCCTGGGGAATTCCCTGGTTCCCGGGCTTGACACACACACTTCACCTCAATTCTCCATCCCAGATCCTCCCACTTGCCCCCCCCCGCCTCCTGCTTCCTGCTCTGGGAATCAAGGGAGGTGCCCCCAAAGCACGACCGTGAGGTCATTTGGGACACAGGAAACGGAGGAGGGCTTTGAATGCCTAGAGGAGCAGAATTGTGACGCCCCCCCAAGAGGTCCACCACCCCCATTGGCTCCCAGAGCCAAAGGGACAAAGGAAATAGAGAAGAGGGCCTTTGAGTCAGAGAGGAAGGGCCCCTCCTTGGAGCAAGTGCTTGAGGAGTGTTTGAAGGCCTCCAGGAGCGCCCAGGAGCTGGGGTGGCCCAGTGCAATATCTGGGAGAAAAGGACCCACAGGAACTGAGCTCATTATAAGCTGTTTCACATGCTGCCTCCCAGGCTTTCTTGCCATCTTTCTTCAAGGATCCCGAATGAGGGTGAAGGGTGGGTTTGTCCAGGTCAGCTTTAACTCCTCATTTCTCTCAGGTTGGAAGTCGCCAGGGCAAGTAAGGCTTGGAAAGATGTAGAGTGAAATTCAACCACAGTGATGGGGCTCACCTAACTTTTACCCGTGTCTCCTTTAGCCCAGTCTGTGCTGCAAGGGTGTTGGGGCAAGAAGTATTAGGGTCCCCAGACAAAGTGGGGCTCAAGACCAGACCACCAGCCCCTCTAGGCTTGGTGGGGCTGCTCCAGGATCCCTTGACTTCTCAGGCCCCCCGTCCCAGCTTCAACATCAACACCTCTTTCCCTTCTGCATTCTACCCCCAACTTCCCCACCCCCCTTCCTGCTGGGGATCTCTGAAGAAAGGGAGAAAAATTCAAGTTAGCGGCCAGGGTGTCTTCGGCAGCTGTCCTGCAACTCGTCGTCCTCTTTCTATCCTAACTCTGAGCCTCAGATTTCATACTGAAGACCCAGGCTTCAGCATCCCTACCCGGCCACCCCCGGGGGGCCACTTGAGGGTTAAATGGCCCTCGGGATGGTCAGCACTTTGGGTGGCACAGGCTCTATTGGGCTCTGCCCGACAGGGTTCTCCGCCGAGGCCTTTCTGCTCCCTCGCTCCTCGGTGGCTCAGCGATGCTGCCCCTGGGGCGTGAGAAGCCCGCGGGGGGAGTTTCTCAGAGAAAGAGGGAGACTAAAAATAGTAGCCCTGGGGAGCAGGCCCATTTTCCTTCTCCTGCGCTCTAGCCTGCTCCACACTCTGGTCTGGCGTGGGCCAGAAGGGTCCCTTTCCTGGGCTGCTCCCGTCTCCTTCACTCAGACCCAACCACCCCCTTTGCCTCTCCCTGTGGCACCTGGGAGCAAAAGGGGCCGAAGAGTTGAGGGGCTTCTGCTCCAGCGGACGCCCCGGACCAGGGCAGCGAAGCCTGGGGCCCTCTCCAGCTCCTAGCTGGCCTTTGCCCAGACCCCAGTGTGTCCGCATTACTATTGATTTACCACCCCTGTACCTTTGGCAAAGTGACCTCGTAAATGCAGGACCTGAGGGAGGTCGCTGGGGGCCTAGGGAGGAGGCGGCTCACCCCTCTCCGGGGACCGCGGCCGCTTTCCGGCGGCGGGGAACTGTGTCTGGCCGCTGGGGGTGAGCTGCAGAAAGGCTGGGCCAGAGCCTGCACCACCCGTAGGCCTCTCCGCGTCCCAGCCGGCGGGCTGGTCCTGAGCGGGTGTCAGGCTCCTTGAGGCAGAGGTTGTTTTTGCCTGCAGAGCCTCCGGTCCAGCGGCGCCCTCCTCATTGTCTTCTGGCTTATCACCGGGCACAAGTTTCCTGCTTGGCCCACAGGGATCTGCCAGGAAATGGGGAGGGGGGGCGCTAAGAAGGCCAAGGAATCGGGCTTGGGGTTCTGTAAAGACACGCAGCCAGGAAGCCATGGGGGCGGTGTGCATCCTGGCCGGATCCACTCCTGGGCCCTTAGAGGCCTTCAGCCGGCCTCTAGCAGGGTGGAAAGCCGGACCCGTGCGCGGCCGCTGTCCGAGCGGTGGCCCCCTGATCACCACGCAGAGGTGGCATCTCAGACTCCAGGGCAGAGTGTTGAGGCCGAGGACTCAGGGCCTCAGTGAGAGCAGGGCTTAGGACTAGGTCGGCCAACATCCTCAGGCCTGGCCACGGACAAGCCCAAGCTTATTCCCCCAAAGGGCTTTTGACTGGCTGCTCCGTTGCCTCTCCAAAGGGCAGTGAGTGAGTGTTCCTGGGCGCCATGATGCAAGCCTTGATTCGACAGCCCCCTCCTTGAAACCAACACCCCAGGCCACCTCCTGAAGGTCAGTCACAGGCAGAGGCAAGCTCTGTACTTGATTGCTTTGTACTTGATTGTCAGGGGACCTTCATTCTCCTCTAGCTCTGCCAGGATTCCCTGCGACCCGCCCAGATCCCCTAGGCCCCAAAAGGGCCCTTGGGAACTTTTCTGGGGAAGCCCACGTGTGGGAACCCAGCGGGAGGCCGGGGAGCACGGGCAGTCACTGGGCTAGGTTGGGCGCTGGGACACTCCAGCTTCCCTGGCTCGGAGTAGTTCAGAAGGAGCCGCGGAGTTAATCGGTAACCGATTAACCCTCCCACCCCGCTCCGCGCATCTGGCTGAGAACGCAGGAGATGGGAACACTGTTGATCCTGACCGGCGCCTTTCCACCCAGAAAAATTGGGGGAGCAAGTGGCCTACGTAGGGTGTAGATAAAAAGTATTAACTCTTCCCTTCCTCTTGGATGTCTTTCCCTTCTCGCTAGAAATCTCCCCTCCTCCTCTTGGTGCGCAGAAATCTGTGCCTCTGGATACAAATAAATGCGTAGACACGGGTCCCTATCCCTGCTGCAAGCCAGCGGGCTGAGGTTGGGGAGAAGAAGCGCTGATGAAATTGACAATGGGATCCCAGGCCAACGGGCCCTGGGCAGTCTTCGAGGCCTACGGTGGCGGGACCCCGCGAGGTTCGTCCTCTCCTGCCGCCGCGTTGAGCTGGGTCCTTGGGCTCCGCGCTCACCCTCCTCGGTCTCATCCCCAGCGTCCCCCTCGCGGGCCCAAGTGGAGCTGCACGTGCCCGCCGGCCTCACCAAGCTGCGGGCGGTAGAGGGAGCGGAAGTGGTGCTCCCGGCGTGGTACACCCTGCACGGGGACCAAGCTTCGACCAAGCCCAAGCCTTGGGAGGTGCCCACCGTGATATGGTTCTTACTGGAAGGGAAGAATATGAATATGAGCCAGGTGAGGGAAATCGTCTCGGCCAGAGGCTAGCTACGCCGGAGGTGGGGCGGGGCCGGGGGCGGGGTGGGGAGCAGGGAAGAGCGGGCAACGGTGGGAGGGGTGGCCAGGGGATGGCTGACTCGAAGGAGGGTCAGGGAAAAGCAAGGTCCACCTCACCCGTTCAATTTTTGTTTTGATCTTGGAGGCTTCCCCAGAGAATTCTCTTTTTCCCAGGTTCCCCTAGAAATCCAGCACACCAAACACTGACAAGTGCAGAGGCATTTTACTTGCCGGGCAAGGGGGAAAGTGAGGACTGAGGGTATAGGAAACAGGAAGGGTTAGGGCAAGTATCACACAACTTTTAAAAGTTGAGCATCTTCCTGTTTTCACATTATCTGTGCTTTAGACATTGTCACAGGCCGCTTCTCTTTCCAAATGATTATCTGTCCCGCGGCTCCCATATAACCTCCTTGAGAGGCAAGGGTACATGTCCTCCGACAATCTCTCACCTATCTTCCTTCCTGACATCAGACGAAGACTCAGAGGCAAATTCACCCAGAAGCCAAGGAAACGTCATTTTCAGAGCTCCTTATTTGCTGGGCTCCTTGCAAGGTCCTAGAAAGTGTGTTCAGGAGGTCAGTTGAGAAGTAGGGGGTATGTATGAAAGAAACTTAGATTGCAGGGGTAGGGCCTGGGTTTATACAGTGGGGGGCTGGGGATCTTCAAGAAAAAGAAAATTGAAAAAGATACTTTTTCTCTTGGCACTACCCCTGCTGTCTAAGTTTCTTTCATACATTTCCCCCTATTTACATTATCCCTCAACCATTTTACCACTTTCTAAACACCCCAAGTGGGAGATGAAGAGACAGCGTCCGGGGGAACAGGACCTGTTCTGGTGCAGAACGCCCCGGGCGGGGAGACGGTAGCTCGAGAGACCGGGGTGAATGCAGAGCTGCTGGAGGTTAGAGGGGGTGGTGGTGCAGGTGAGGGGCATTTGAAGACCCCCAGTTTGGGGGAGCGGGGCTAGCTGAGCCCTGGGCACAGAGCAGACAAGTAATAATGGGGAGGTGTGACGCCCGCCCACCAGGTGTTGGCGCACATCAGTGGGGTCACGTCAAGCAAAGCTGGAGCATCCCTGGTCTACCCCATGCCCTCCCGGAATGTGTCACTGCGGCTGCAGGGCCTCCAGGAGAAAGACTCCGGACCCTACCTCTGTTCCGTGAACTTGCAAGACAGTCAAGGCACTGTTCGAGGTCACAGCAGCAAGACTTTAGAACTCAATGTGCTGGGTAAGTGAGAGGCGTCCATGGGAGGTCGGGCAGGTCTCTCCCCCAAATGACTGAGTGTGAAGGTTGGGGGAGGGGCAAACAGAGTGACAGGGGGTCCGCGTGTGGGATCGGGGGAGGGGGAGCCGCTGGCCCCCGGATGTGAGTTTTTAACCTGTCTCTCCTCCCCCAGTTCCTCCAGCTCCTCCATCCTGCCGCCTCCGGGGCGTGCCCCACGTGGGGACCAACGTGACCCTGAGCTGCCAGTCCCCAAGGAGTAAGCCCGCTGCCCAATACCAGTGGGTGCGGTCGCCCCCATCCTCCCAGGTCTTCTTTGCACCTGTTTTAGGTGAGGGACCTTCTGGAGACACTGAGAGTGTGGCTGGGGTAGAGGAAAGATGATGTACCAGAGGGGCCGGGGTGCCAGGGGAGGCAATGCTGAAAAGCACTGGCGGGGTGGGGGGAGGGGCTGGAGAAAGAGGCCCTGCCAGGTGCCGGCAGGTGCTGCAGACTTAGGTTACTCAAGAGGCGCTGGGGCTAGAAGATCTGCGTTCACTAGGTGTGTGACTTTGTGACTCTGTTTCCTCATCTGTAAAATGGGGATATTAATAGCCCTGATTTGAACACACCAGCTATAAAAAAACATTTGGGGGCAATTGGAACTTTTTTTTTTCAATTTGACTGAGATAATCGATGGAACAATTTTAATATGGAGTACTAGATGCTCTTGGAGAATTAGTCTTAACTTATCAGGTGTGGTAATGGTATTGTGGTTATGTAGGATACTGTCCTTCCTTATTTTTGGAGTTTCATGCTGAAGTATTTACTTTAAAATGTCTCAGAAAAAAGAGAAAGAGAAATGAAATAAGTATAGCAAAATGTTAGCAACTGTTGAATCTAGGTTGTGGGTATATGGATTTTTATTTTGTCCCTCTTTCTACTTTTTATTTGACCATTTTTATAGTAAAAGTTTAAAAATTATTTTTACATAGAGCTTACCTCATAGGTTTGTTGTGAAACTTTTCTAAGTTAGTACATGTAAAGAACTTAGTCTTTGGTGCAGAGTAAGCAGCCAATAAACTTTAACTGTTAAAATCATTAGATTATTTCATATATTCCTTTCAACACAATCAAGTAGGTCGTATTACCCCATTTTACAGATGAAGAAATTGGGACCCAGAGATAGCAGGTAACTTTCTTAAAGTCAATTGACCAGTCTTCACAAGGAGAAGACCGGTCAATTCTGGATCCTAGGTTTTCTAATTCCTCACTCAATGTCCTTTCTCTCTCACTCTCTGCCATTCAGAAATAAAAGTAAACATTGGATTTTGGTTTTTCTGGGCATCACTTCCTCTTTAGCCTCCTTTCAGATATCACTTGGGGACACTGAGCGGCGGAAATGGAAAGGGGTGTTGAGCTAGCAGTTAGGCAACTGGGAGCAGAGCCCAGCACACTGGCTGTCACACCTTCCCCTTCCCTCAGGGAACGGATAGCCAGGGAGTCTCTCCCAGGGAGCCAAAGAGGACATTCCAGAGGAGGGACAGGATGTTTTTCATGGGAAAGAGGATCCCTGGACTGACGGCTAAATTGTGTCCACAGATGCCATCCATGGGTCTTTAAACCTCAAAAACCTTTCTACTTCCATGTCTGGAGTGTATATCTGCAAGGCCCACAATGAGGTGGGCAGTGCCCAGTGCAATGTGACCCTGAAAGTGAGCACAGGTCAGTGAGGGGTAAGTGTGGTTAGGGAGAAGATTGGTCAATGGGGGGTGGGGTGGGTTTGCAAGAGAGGGGAGGAGGCCTTTCATTATAACAGGAAAAGGAGCTTGTCTTGGTCAAATGTCCATGCAGGTGCTTGGTCAGTGACCACTTTCTTCTTGACAGTCACCTTCTTCTTAACAACGAGAGAAAATGTGTATGGTGATGGTAGGACAGTGGGGCAGTGGGGTTGGAAAGGGCCAGGGAATAAGCTGAGAGTCCCCCTCTGACAGCAAGGCTTTTCCAGGGCCTGAGGCTACGGTGGTTGCTGGAGCTGTCGTGGGCACCATGGTTGGATTGGGGCTCCTGGTTGGGCTGGTCTTGTTGTACCAACGCCGGGGCAAGGCCCTAGAGGAGCCGGCCAACGATATCAAGTAAGTGTCCCTGGTCTCTGCCAAGATGAGGGCTCTCCTTGGGAATTCGGGCAGCTCTCATCTAACGGAAGGTTGGGCGGTGGCTGAACCATCCTTCCTGTGGGCAGATTTTAAGTGAGAGGAGAGTTGAAGAAGAGGGGAGGTGAGAGTAAGACAAAGCACGTGGGAACTCTCCCCCTCCCCCTTCCGGCTTCTGACCTCTTATCGCTTCTTTGATGACTAGGGAGGACGCCATCGCTCCCCGGACCCTGCCCTGGCCCAAGGGCTCAGACACAATCTCCAAGAATGGGACCCTCTCCTCTGTTACCTCGGCACGAGCCCTTCGGCCACACCAAGGCCCTCTCAGGCCTGGTGCATTGAGCCCCACACCCAGCCTCTCCAGTCAGGTCCTGCCCTCACCAAGGCTGCTCAGAACAGATGGGGCCCACCCTCAGCCAATATCCCCCAGCGCTGGGGGGGTCTCTTCCTCTGCTCTGAGCCGCATGGGTGCTGTCCCTGTGATGGTACCCGCCCAGAGTCAGGCTGGGTCTCTGGTGTGATGGCCCAGCCACTCGCTGGCTGAGCATCTGGCTTCTCTCCTTCCTACAGGGGTCACCCCTGGCACAGAGGCCTGAGCTTTGGGAGGGTGGCCGCCTTCCAGACCTCTGGTTCTCTGCCCCCACCTTTCTTTACTATGGGAAAACTGAGTCTCAGTTAAGACCCAAACTTCGGGGAGGTAGAAGAAGAGGACGTGGACCTAGGATTAGGAAGGCCCCCGCCCTGGGCTCTCTCTAAGACTGCAGTGGGATGCTGCTGAGATCGCTACCTCTGCCTCTCACCCTCATCCCCCAGGGCCTGGTAGGGACCGCCCGTCAACCAGTCCTCCAGGCCCCCTTGGTCTGTACCCCGTCCGACCTAACCTCATCCTTCACTCCCCCTCCAGCTCCCAGCGATAATATAACCTGTCCTGCTGGTTTGGTTGGGTTTTGTTGGGGCAGGGGATAAGGAAGATATTTTTTATACTAACTTGAAATGCATGGTTTTGTTTTTATTTTGCAAACTTCAATAAAGATACATTGTGTTTGTGTGGAAAGTGAGAGTCAAATCACCTTTTCAAGCTTGGAATTCCCAGGAGAAGCTGAGTCTCAGGATGATGCAAAAAGGACCCTGCCCAGGCGGTGGACCCAGGAGGGCTTCTCTGCACAGCCTCCAGCTTGGCTGACTGGCTCAGGATAGCTCTTCTAGAGTCTTTAAAAGGGTCATTTGCTGTCAGGCAGTGGTGGAGAGGCACAAAGAGCCTGGGGCTGGGAGACCCTCCCTCACTTCGAGCAGCAAGGGTATAAAACTGGTGACTTTCTGTGGGAGCTTGAGCGCTCACAGCTCAGGTGTGTGTGCACTTAGCTCCTGTTTCCTCCTCAAGAGCAGGGGAGAAGAACCTGACTTCTGCTGCTCTCCCAGACCACTGAATCCTTACCCGTCTTCTTGCCCGTCCAGCAGTGACCCACCTCGTACTGGGGTGGGGGGAGCCAGGCACAGGATGTGGTGGCGCTGTGTCCACCCCAGTCCTGCCACACCTTTTCCTACGAAGGGTAGGGGCTCCTCCAGACCTCAGTTTCTCTGCCCGTGAAATGGGGTGGCTCTGGGAGGGGGGAGGGCTTGTAGTTTCCATAGAGACTCCTGCCTCAGCAGGTGGTGATAAAGGTGCCAAAGAAGGGATCTCAGAGGAGTAACTGGAAGAGGGGCTGAGGGGCTCAGAAGGAACAAGACTCTGAAGGGGGTTGTAGGGCCTTGGCCTGGGGCTCGAGCTCACAGTGTGAGACCCCAAAGTGGTGGCGTCATTCGCCAGCTCCCAGGTTATCAGAATGCCTCCCTCTTCCTCCTGGGTCACTCTTTCCCTACAGAGCACCAGTTCTGATCCCTCTCCTGCCCTGAGGTGCCCACCCCAGGCCCAGCCCTTTCCCCAGGGCCTGACTGCTTCAGGAATTGGGGGGAAGGGGACAAAATAAGGGAGTAGGGCTCGAATGATTCCTGTACTGGGGCCTGGAGGAGGGAGGAGCACTTCCTTACTTGACGGCCAGGCCTCTCCCCTTGTTTGCTCTGAGATAGCCAGTCCCGCTGGGGCCGGGCACCAGGAGGCTGCCCTGTGGGCACTTGCTACCTTCTCCCAGAACCAGACACCCAGACGGACCAAGAGCCGGCAGGACGCGGCCATGGCCTGGCTCCAGGGGCCCTTCCTCTGCGGGGCCCTGCTGGGCTGGGTCTGCTTGAGTGGTGAGGAGGGGGCCAGCGGACGGCGCTGGGCGGGGCGGGGGCAGAGGCCGGGGAGAAGACATCGAAGGCCGCTGGGCCAGCAGACAAGCTGGGCCTCTCGGGAGGGTGTAACCACCACCCGACTTTTGTTTTCCTTTCCCGGACAAGCACACCCTCAGACCGGGCCCAGTCTTGGCCCTTTCGGGTCCTTTCACCCAAAGAGCTGGTGGTGTGTGGGCTCCTCCCTCCGGGAAACCTCAGGTTTCAGGAAGGGAGGGATGGAGCGGAGGGAGTTGAGCCCCAGGGGAAGAAGGGCTCCCCGGCCGCGTCATCTGAGCGCTTCTCCCGCCGGCCTCTCGGCCACTCCAGCCCCCGGGCTGGCCGTGGAGGTGAAGGTGCCCACCGAGCCCCTGAGCGCGCCGGTGGGCAAGACCGCCGAGCTGACGTGCAGCTACAGCACATCGGTGGGAGACAACTTCGCCCTGGAGTGGAGCTTCGTGCAGCCTGGGAGGCCCGTCTCCTCGTCCCAACCCGTGAGCTAAGGGCACCCGCGCGGAATGGGGGGCCCTCCTGCCTTTGGCGGGCTTGGCCAGGAGAGGCAGGAACAGGGGATCCACCCAGCGATGAGGGCGAGGGGGTCGGAGAGGGTGCATTTGTGGATCACTATGCTTGGATGAAAAAGATCTTTCTAGATCTTCCTGGGAACGCAGTCTCCGTGAGGCTATTTCACACATACAGCCCTGTGTATCCAGCCGCCTCCCCCAGAGTTCCTCCATGCAACCCCCGAACGTTAGTGCCGCTCCAGTGTCAGTTCATAAACCCACCAAGGCTAAGCTGTTGTGATTAAAAACAGAATAAAAATGCTGCCCCCTCCGGGAATATTTGCTTCCCCTCCCCCCAGATTGAGAGCATGCTTAGCGGAAAGCAATGACTCTAGTTCATTCAGCACCTGGGAAGGGACGGTAGTTGGCGACAGATAGACCTTCCTGGTTCTGGCTACAGAGTATCAGCTTCCCTGGCTGCCATAAGGGAGGGGCTTCTAACACCCGCGTTGAAGAAGGACTACAGAGTTGACGCCACGTGGCAAAAAGCACATATGTGTCTTCTGCTTCTCCCCAGATCCTGTACTTCACCAATGGCCAGCTGTATCCAACTGGTTCTAAGGCAGAGAGGGCCAGCCTGCTTCAGAACCCCCCCACAGGAGGAGTGGCCACCCTGAAACTGACCGATGTCCGCCCCTCGGACACTGGAACCTACCTCTGCCATGTTAACAACCCGCCAGATTTCTACACCAATGGGTTGGGGTTAATCAACCTTACTGTGCTGGGTGAGGCAGGCTGGGGACCCACCAGCCACCCACATAACCTGAAAGATTGCACTGGCCCTGCTAAATCCTCCCCTATCCTGATTTCCAGCCCAAGGGCACAACGGCACTGGGGACCCCCGAAGGAAAATGCCCCCTTCCCAACGTCCTCCAATCCCACCCCGGCTCCACCCTCCACAAAGAATGCCTCCTCCCTCAGTCGCTAGTGAGGGTTGAGAGAAAGCCCTTCCCACAGATAGGGATCTGAGTCATGCCCCCGACAGCTCCACCTTTGGGGGAACCTCCCATTTGTAGCTAGGTTTCTGTCCCTCTCCAGGTCAGTAGCAGAGAGGGGGAGGGCCCATTAAAGGAGAAAGGGCCCATATCACTAAGCACTGACTTTGTGTTTCAGAGCACCCATCTCACCCCAAACTAGAGCCTGCTTGGAGATGAGCAAACAGAAGAAACTATTAAAGGGGCTGGAGATGCTTAGATGGGAAAGAGAAGACTTAGGAGGTGGTACATGACAGCTGCATTCAAATATCTGAAGGGCTGTCCCAGGGAGGAGAGATTTTTTTCATCTCTCTTTGTGGGCCCAGAGGGCAGGTATTGGGACCAACTGGGATATTATACTAACACAGATTTTGGTTCAACATGAAAAAGAATTTTCTAACAATCAGAATTTCCAGTAGTGGAAATCATTTCCCTGGGATGCAGTGGTATGTGAATAGAGGTGGACCGCTACGTGGTAGGAGGTATCGAAGCAGGAAACCTAGCACTTCATAGGGGTGGGGTTAGAAGATGGCTAAGGTACTTCCTGTGATTTTTGCAGTGCCCCCCAATAGCCCCTCGTGCAGTCAGAGTGGTCAAACCTCCGTGGGGGGCTCTGCTGCATTGAGATGCAGCTCTTCTGAGGGAGCCCCCAGGCCGGTGTACAACTGGATCCGCCTTGGATCTTCTCCTACACCACCTCCCAACGGCATGGTGCAAGGTAAGAGCTCACGCCATCAAGGAAGAAGGGACTCAGAACCTGGGCAAATCTGACCTCTAAACTCCACACGCCCACAGTATGAGTTCCAAACTTGTAGGTATGAGACACACTGCTATACCTTTCCCCTGCTTCTTCCTTGGCTCCCGTTGTTGTTCCCTCCTGTCTTCCTGTACAGTCTGTGGCTGCATGGTCCCTGAAGCATTACTCAGGCTAAACGTACTTCTGATATCCTGGAAGAGAGTGGAAGGCAGGGGCATTCTATGATTCCCACTTGCCTATTTTGGGGGTTGGGATTCCTTTTAGATTTCCTGAGGGTCATGAATCATTTCCAAACTTCCTAGAGAGGAAGCCGAGGCAGAGTAGCATGGACTGGCTTGAATCATTTAGCCAGTTTCTTCAAGGAACCATGTGACTGTCTAAGAGCCTTGGCTTCTCAGCCTCCTCATGCTGGCTCCGGTGCCCTGGTTCTCCTCCCAGCCCCAGCAAGCCCCTTTATCAATCCGGAGAGACCCCCAGATCACCTCCCAATGTGTGCTCTTCCTTCTAAAGGGAAGGTAAGCAGCTTAGAAGAGCGTCTGGGTCAGCTTAGAGCCACCCAGAGGGCACAGTTTCCAGCAATCAAGCCCTTTTCCCCCAACCAAGAACCTGACATCAGCCAGTAGACACCCCACCCCGATTCCACTGTGGTTTCTGGGCCCTTCAGGTGTGTACTGTCTCCCCCTTCCCTGAAAAGCCAGCTGTGTAGTGTGGGAAGAGCACAGAAGTTGCAGTGGTTTTGACACTTCCTCTCTGGGTCACCTTGGACAATTACTTTCCTTCTCTGAGCCAGTTTCCCCACTAATAGAATGAGGTTAGTCCCTTCCTGACAGGATTACTGTAAGGATGAAATGAAATATGCTTTTGTCACAGTATAGCTCACTGTGAGTTGAATGAGTGATAGAACACTTCCTCTTCACCCTCTAGATGAGGTGTCCGGCCGGCTCATTCTCACCAATCTCTCCCTGGCTTCCTCGGGCACCTACCGCTGTGTGGCCACCAACCAGATGGGCAGCGCATCCTGTGAGCTGACCCTCTCTGTGACTGGTAGGGGATGCTGGGCAAAGGCTGGGCTGGCAGGCCTGGGTTGGGGGTCTGCGTGAAGCTATCTGAGGCACCAAGGATGGTCTGCAGCTCTGAGGATCCTGTGTCTCCTAGAGCCTTCCAAAGGCCGAGTGGCCGGGGCTGTGATCGGGGTGCTGCTGGGCGTGCTCTTCCTGTCAGTTGCTGTGTTCTGCCTGATAAGGTTCCAGAAAGACAGGAGGAAGAAACCCAAGGAGACATACGGGGGTAGTGACCTACGGTGAGCAGGAGGGCTGAGGGCTGGTGCAGAGTGGGAAGAAAGGGCTTGGGTTAAGAGTTGGTGACTTCAGCCCTCAAACTCTGACACCTTTAAGGGGGTTTTCAGGGCACGGGGTGCTGCTCAGCCCTGGGCTTTTGTGGTAGGAGTGACAGTACAGCCCGTGTAGTTGAGCGTGTGAGCAAAGTGTGCAGGGTGGAGGGCTTGGTTCATGAGCTGCCCTCCCCTCCTCACATTTAGAATAATTTTTACTTTTCACTATTTAAGGCCTTTTATATACATCGACAGGATGTGGAGGCCAGGAGTTGTTTGTCCTGAGCACTCAGCTGAGTTTAGTTCTTGTGTGGGGGGCAGTAAGGAAAGGAGCGGCAAAAGCCGCCTGTCATCAACTTTAGCTGTCAGTCATGGGATCCAGAATAGGGATCAGAGCAATATTTCTCCAAGTGTGGTCCTCAGATTACTCGAACAGAAGTCACCAGGAGCTTGTTAAACATTCAGATTCAAGCCACTTCCTATTCCTCCTGAAGCAGAATGTGTGTGTGTGTGTGTGTGTGTGTGTGTGTGTGTGGTGTATATGTGTGTGTGTTGGGGTGATGGGGCCTGAAATCTTCATTTCAACCAAAGTTCCACCATGATTCCTACGCAGAGTGAAAATTAGAAGTCCCTGGGTTACAGGATGATGGTGCTCTGAGGGATGCTTCCAGCCTTCATTAAGAATTGCCTATGTTTATCAGGGAGGATGCCACCGCACCTGGGATTTCTGAGCAAACTTCTGTGAGGGCTGATTCTAACAATAGGCTCCTGGAGAGGCCCCCGTCTGCCAGCACTGTGACGACCACCAAGTCTAAGCTCCCTATGCTTGTCTGATTTCTCTCCCGATCCCTGAGGGGGAATATCAAGAATTAAAGCCTTTGGGTACCATATTGTCTCCTTCTTTCTGCCGGTATAGCAAATCCCTCTTGGCGGCCCAGAGAGTGTTACCGGTAAGGGAAGGAGCGGGCTTGAAGTCCCAGAGGGGATGCTGTAGGCGGGAAGTCTGGTTGGTTCCGAAGGTACGTTCTAACCTGGGTTCCTCTCCTCCCTTCCCCCTCTCCACCTCCACTTTTTGGTTGGGTCAAAGGAGATTGTTCAAATTTCGAACGGTGGCCTTGTGCACCCGAACTCCCTCCCCCCTGGCACCCTCTGAACACTTGGACATTCCTCTTTATTGTTCACATTCCAACCCAGCACGGTCACATGCACACACGGAGATAAAAACCCTCCCGGCCACAGCCCCAGGAGCCCGTGGGGGCGGGGCCAGCAGGAGCAGGGGCGGGGCCGCGGAAGACTCCTCCTACCGAGCCTCCCCCACACTCGGCCTTTGCAGAAACAAGCAGAGAGCTGGAGAGGCGGCTCTCGGGGTGCGCTGGGGAGAGGGGAGGGCAGATTACAGGCAGGTGTGGGGTTGGGGTGTGAAATGGGGACTTCCGATCACAGCTAGGGGTATCCGACACCATAAAAACCCTCCTCCCCTATCCAAAGTTCTGGGACTAAGCTGGGACGTGAACAGCGCAGAGAGGCACGGCTCCCCCTTTAGCTGCGCAGAGATCGAAAGGACTTTTTTGGGGAGTGTTTTTGGGCAACGCTTAGGGCGCCCTCCGCAGAGCGCGAAGGGAAGCGCACCGAGGCTGCGGAGGCAGAGCAGCATGCTGGGTGCGGGGAGAGGTGGGCGAGAAGCTAAAGAAGCAAGATTTGGGAGCGCGGAGATTGGGGTTAAGGTCGAAGGAAGGGCGAACGGGGACCATACGAGACTGGAGAACTAACTAAAAGGGCATGGCCTTAGTAAGTCCTCGACGGAGTCTGCCTGGTGAGGGAGTCTCTGAGGACGCAGAGAGGGCTCCTGAAGCTGGCAGGTTGGTGGGAAGGAGAGGATCACAAACACGGCAGGGAAGTCTCGTCACTGCGAAGGGGACGTGGCATCCAGCTCTCTTCGGGAACTGAGGGGAGAGAAGGTCTGAGCACCTGCCCTCTCCCAGTACTTCCTCTTCCCTCTCCTTCCTGAACCAGGAACCAGGGCGGGGAGCACCAGGGAGCCCCGGTCACCCGGAACTGCCCACCCGGAGTCACTGAGCTGAAATGAGCCCGCGGCCGGTACGTGTGAGACGCTGGGTGTTTATGGCCCCCGGCCGGGCTGGTCAAACGCGGGTGACTGGGTATCTGTGTCGGTCCAGGTGCGTCCCGTCGCAGTCTCAGGCGTCTCCAAGTGTCAGAAAGCCTGCAGGCGCAGGTGCATTTTCCCTGGCTGGGAGGAGGTGAGGGCGGGCGGAGGGAAGGGCTAGGGATTTGGTCCTTTCCTCCCACCCAGGGGTCCCACCCCGCTGCTTCGGAGGCGTATTCATTACCTTCGAAAATGCTCAGTTCTTCGGTCCGGGGCGGGGCAGCAGGCCGGGTGGAGAGAGAGAAACAGGTGAGCGCTCCAACCCGCGGCATCCTCAGCCTCCTCCCACCCGCCGCACGTCTCAGATTTCTAGGTCTCCGTCCTTGACTCCTTCCACACCCCTCTCCACCCGCCAGCCACCCTGTCTTCCTTGCTCTTTCGGAGGAGGGGGCCCGGGGTCGGGAAGGAGAGCCTGCGGCCCGCCTCACCTGGCCTAGTCTCCGCTGGGGCCGCCGCCCGCGCCTCCCCGGGCGCCCCCAGCTCCACCAGGACCCCCGGGGCCCGGGCCCTTCCGGCCGCGCTCTCCGCTCTTTATCTTCTTCCGCGCCATGTGGCCCCGGAAACTCGCCTGGATTTTGGCAGCGGCCGCGTTGGCACCCGGATCGTCCAGCGGGATGTCTAGAATGTCGTCGTCCGGCTTGGAGCAGGCGCTCTCCTGGGGGGCGGGGGGGCGTCCTTGTGGGGTGACCGGGCCGAGGCCCCCCGAGGGTGGGGTGGGAGGAGAGTGTTGGGGGATTGAAGGGATTGAGACGAGGGCGACGCGGGAGTGGGAAGTGCAGAGAAGGGCTAAGACAGGGCCGCGCGCGCGCGCGCGCGTGCGTGTGTGTGTGTGTGTGTGTGTGTGTGTGTGTCTCTCTCTCTCTCTCTCTCTCTCTCTCTCTCTCTCCTGGGCAGCGGCAGGTAAAAAGGAAGGTTCAGGGTCAGGTGGGCACAGCTGTGTTCCCAGCTCAGGAAAGAGACGTGCGCGGTAGATGGGATAGAGGAGAGCCGGGTGGCCCGGAGTGAGCGAAGGCCCCTTGCCAGCAGCCGAGTTAGGGGAGCTGCCCAGCTGACCGGAGGGTGGGTTTGGAGGAGCACAGTAAGCCACAGCAGGGACTCCTGGATGTGGCTGCCTTTCCCCCTGTCCTGAGAGGGTGCCTCCAGCTCAGAAGGGTCCCTTCTGAGTCCAGGATTCCCTGGGAGAGGGTTCAGAAGAATCAGCAGGCCAGTCCCTCCGCTGAGTAAAATCACACCAGAGCTCAAAGCTGGAGTTAGGGTGAAGATGGGGCTTACCCCTCAGCGACGCAGCCTCCCTCCACCCAGGGCTAGAGGCCAGAGACCGTTTTCCCATTGCCTCTCCATTTTGCACTGCTCCTCAGGATGTACTCAAACACAGAAGAGAGGAGATGGTCTGGAAGAAGCTACAGAGAAAAGGCTTCACTCCAAAAAAGGACAAAAGGAAAATAGCAGGAGCAAGAAGCCCTTTCCATGATGTGCTCAAGAGAAAGAAAAGAATTATGACAATAGCTACCATGTAAGCACTGCCCTTGTTCCTGGCTCAGCATCACGGAGTTTTACAGATGTTATTTTATTTAGTCTTGGCAACAACTCTATGACGAACCTTTTGTTGTTATCCCAGTCTACCCCTGATAAAACTGATTAGAGTGTTGAAACCATACCTGAGGTCATACAGGTAGTTATCAGTGGACCAAAGAGTCAATCCTTTGTATGTCAGGTAAGCAAAGGCAGTCAAGAAAAGGAACCAAGCTCTACCACTTGCTAACTGAGTGGTCTTGGGCAATTTTTCTAATCTTTTCCTAACTCAGTTCCTTCATCTGAAATCAGATAATAATATCTACCTCTGGGTTGTGGGGAAGGATAAACAATGTGATATGCAGAAAGCTTCTGGCATGATCTAGTTGGTCGATTAATGGTAGCTATTATGATTCCTTTAAATGATAGTGAGTTGATGTGAAAGAGCTGTTTTTGTAGGCTAAAGTGGTCATTTAAAAACAATTTCATAGGGCCTTCCCTGGTGGTGCAGTGGTTGAGAGTCTGCCTGCCGATGCAGGGGACACGGGTTCGTGCCCCGGTCCGGGAAGATCCCACATGCCGCGGAGCGGCTGGGCCCGTGAGCCATGGCCGCTGAGCCTGAGCGTCTGGAGCCTGTGCTCCACAACGGGAGAGGGCACAACAGTGAGAGGCCCGCGTACAGCAAAAAAAAAAAACAATTTCATAGGGATCAACCTAAAAACAATAAGACCCACCCACAGGCTCCAGGTTTCTGTTTCTCCAGCAGCCTGCCCTCGCTGAGAATAGAAAGGGTTAGGGAATTGATGGGACTGATTTCAGAGTCGAGGCTCTGGAACGGAGAGGGCCTCAGCGCCCCCGCCCCCAGCCTGCTTCTTGCTTAGTCGCAGTGATGACGTGGGGTAGGAAGCAGAAGGGTACTGTGGAGTTAGAAGGGCATTTCTTCTTTGAACTGACCCTCTGGCTTCTAGGAATTTGCTTCTTTTTTGCCTGAGGACTTCCACTACTTTCCCTGTGCTTTGCTTCTCCGCAGAGGTCTCACGCAGTAGTAGTAATTCAGTTCTATTCCTTTCCCCTCGCTCCATCACCCGTCCGGTTCACAGAATTGGGATGGGTGTGCGTGGGGCCTCAGTGATCACTGCCCCAGCCTGGTCCTGTCCTAGGAGGCACAGATTTACATCCCAGATGCCCTAAGCCCAGGTTTACAAATGGCTTCCTCTCATTATGGTTCCCAAGGCTGTCTTCATTTCCTGGGCTTCAGAGTTCCTCAGTGTGTGCTCAAGATGTCCACAATTGATTTAACTTCGGTTAAAAGGAGTTATCAAGGGCCGGTGTGGTTGTGGAGGGGTCTGACACACTCTTTTTGTCTTTCCTGGGTCTAGTGCTCACCCCCCAACATCTTATTCCCCACTTAGAAACAAACCTTTTCGGATCCTTGATTCTCAGAGCTCAAGCCTTTCTTGGGATGTCTCAGAGAATAGGGACGCTTCTTCTCAAAAGAGGACAATGATCAAGAAAACATTCCTGAGCCCCTCTCCTGGGCCAGCAGCTGTAGAGGTTGAGCGGTGGAAGGGGTACCTTCCCCCAAACATGCTAAGGCCCACCTGCGGTCACCACCCACCCCAGCTGGATCCAGGATGGAACAACAGGCAGAGCCACCCTCAGCACGCTGCTCCTCCCCGGAATCAGCCCCCTCTCCCTCCAGGTGAATTCTCAGGGCGGAGCTGGAGGGACAGCAAAAGGAATCCAGGAAGGGTTACGGTTCCTGGGTCAGTGCCTTCCAAAGCCAAGATCTGATGGTGTGTGCCTGAGAGCTCTGCATGAACTGGGGGGTTTGTAGGAGGGGGAGGGGGAGGTGGACAGAGGTGGGCAAAACACGAGCCATGGCTTCTGGTCCCAAATGGTCCCATCACTTCACCTCTGAGGGTCTCAATATCTTCAGCCACAACTAGAACTTGGCCTAGATGAATAAAGTCTCCTTCAGCTCCCCAATCCTAAAAGCTTTAAGAATGATCCCTGCCTACTGCTTGTTATATGCTGGGCCCTGTGTTAAGCACTTTGCACACATTACCTCATTTAATTCCCATTTTACAGGTAAAGACACATCCTCAGAGACATTTTGTAACCTACCCAAGGTCACAGAGCTGACAAATAGTGATGGGATTCAGAAACCTGTGCTGTTAACCACTACCTCAGGGCAGGTAATTATTTCTATGAGTTCAGCTGGACCAAGTCAACTAGACTAAGCAAAAAATGGGTCCAAAAACATGTTTCTTTGCCTTTTTATGTTAAGTGAATTCAGGAAGGTCAGATATAAAGTCACACTATGTAAATTGGCAACTGGTACTTCTGAATCAACAGCTCTTGGCCTTAAAAAAAAAAAGCGGATCTGTTTTCTTCTTCTCATTTCAGTTTGAGCCTCCTTACAAAGGAGAAAGAAGAAAATAAAGCAGGACTAGGTGTTGCCCGAACACCAGGTTGGATGGTCAGCAAGGAGAGCCCCAGAACGGAAGGTGAAGAGGCACCGGCCCCCACCCCGCGATGTGCTCTGCTTTCTATGCATGTCCCAGCTGCTTCCCAGCACTGAGCCCGGCCCTCCACAGAATGGGGTTGGGTAGGAAGATGCTCAGTGCCAGTCCTGCCCCTACGTTCTGCCCCGTTACCTCTTCTTGGCCGCCACGCCACCCCTCCCCCCCTCGCCCCACAGCCTGACAACGGTGCTGTCTCTTGCTCAGTTCTTTAGCCCTGCAGACCCAGGACAGGGCCTGAGAGGGGAAGGCTCCCGTGTAGAGAATGTGCTGGAGGAGGTGACCCAGGGTGCTGGGCCACTGGGATAATTGTGCATTTGCCTCTCCTGTACTGTTTGGGTGGGCAGCTTCTCCTTTTTTTAGGGGACACTTATTCCAACCATGTCTGCCAATCCCTCAGTATGGCCTTGTGGGCACCCAGGAGCATGGTCCAGGGCAGACCAGAGCCTACAGGCAGGGACACGACATCCTACTCTAATTAGTCCTGCAGGTACCAGGGGAGACAATTTACATTCCTTCCCTGGCTTCTTGGAGTCTTTGCTCTCTCACCTCCTTCCACTGACCAGTCTTCCTACCTTCCCTTCCCCATCATTCTTACCATCTTGGCACTATTTCCTCTCCCTTACATGTGTATCCAGAACCCACCATCCATTTATTTTCTCTGTTTTGTAAAATACTGCTGGGGGTGAGGAGCCCAGGAGCCTCCATTAAGAGCCCATTCCTCCTTTCACAACCAAAAACTGCTTCCTGGGGAATAACAAACAGAGGAGAAAGCCTGGAAGAAAATATGTTATTAGAGCTTTCTCCGGGGGGTGGGACTGTAGATGATTGATATGTTTCTTTTTTATACTTTTCTTTAGTTTTTAAATTTTTCTGTTATGACCATATTACCTTTATAATGAGGAAATATAGTAAATGTTTATAGGAGAGGTTCAATTACAGCTATTGGAGTCAGACAAGGCTAGTGTCCCACCTCCACACTTAGGAGCAGTGCCTCCTTGGGCAAATCATTGAATCTTTCCAAACCTCAGTTTGCACATCTGTAAAATGGGACAAATATCTACTTCACAGGGTTGTTGTGATGATTAAACATAAAATGTTAGGTACACGGTAAGCATTCACAAATTGACAACTATTATTTGTATTAATAAGAGTTAAACATCATAACAACAACCACAACCACTTGTCCCTAAGTTCTTTCTGCCTCTTGGTACCCAGACATAGGGAAGTCTCACCTCTTCTAAACTGGTCTATTCTTTCCTTCCAAACCTCACTTTTTTTCCTTTTCTAAGCAGGCATAGTCATAACCTCTTGTATTATTAGCTGGGTTGACCAAACGTCTGAGAATACAAGACTTTGGAGTAGGACTTTCTCCATATGTAGGGGCTAAAAATAAATAAATAAAAATATCAAATAAATGAACAAATAAATTGTATACATGCATGATCACTGCACTCCACGACTGTGCCAGCAGCCTGGTCCTGTACCAGGCGCTTTCATACCAGAGTACTTTAACAGCAGCCCGCTTTGGCATTAGGTCTCCGTGTGGGCGCTGACAAATTGCAGACACTTCCTTCCCTCGCCAGCAGGGCTCTCTCGCGGTCACTTCACCCAGCCCCCTCCAGGGCTAGAAGGCGTTGGAGGTCTGGCCAGTCCCTCCCCAGAACCACATGGACTAGGCTCTTCGCAACCCATCATCGCTACTGAGCTAACCAATAATAATTGACTATCTCACCCGGCGCTGTACAGGGCGCGAGGGTCACGAGAGTCAACCTGTCAGCCCACCGACGGCGGCGGCAGTGGGATGGGGAATGGGGTGGGGGACGAAAGCCAGGGGAAAGGAGTCGCGGTAGCTTCGCTAGGCGACGGTTTCCAGCGTCTCTCTGGGGGAAGTTCCTCTTCTCGTCTAACCTGCAGCTTCCCTGTTGCAGAGCCTTGCCGAGCTCCCAGACCAACCTAGACTGCCTGGCGGATGCGCGCCCAGACGCCCCCACGAGTTGGGGGACAGTCTTCCTAGGGCTTTCAAGTCAGCCGGCGCCTTCCACCACCCACCACCCACGTCTCAGCAGGCACCCTTATTGCTACTAGGTCTTCTGCACCCACTTCCATCCCTCACTCGCCCTCCAGGGGCTTCTCGGGTGCCCCTTCCCCCAGGCCAAGCTGAGTGCCCGTCCCCCAGACCCTCTAACTTACGGTGCAGCAGTCCATGCTGGTGTTGGGGGCCCTTGGCTGGGATGGAGGCTGGCGCAGGGTGTCGGTGCGGTGCCGGGTGGGGACTCTGGGGCAGTGGGGAGGCAGCCGACCGGGGCCAAACCAGCCGCTCAGCTCTCGGGTCCTCTCTCCCGCGCTCGGCCCTGCGGGAGAAAGTAACCTGAGCCCTGCGGTCGAGAAGCCAATCAGGAGAAGCCTTCGGCAGGGTGGGCGGAGAGATTGGAGGGGGACCACGCCCCCTCTCGGCTCCCTCCGGCTCGCTCCCCCTCCTGCCCCAACCCCTCTGCCTACACACTTCCATCCATTCCTCCTACACACCCCATCCTCCCAAACTCACCGCCCCTGCTGCCGAGGCGGCAGACTGCCAGGCAGATGTATGCTGGCGCAGGCAGAAGGAGGACCCCGACATCCCGGGCATAAATACACTCGCATCTGTGCACAGCACCCCTCCCACCCACATAGAGAAAAGCATGCACCCCTCACCCACCTCCCCACACTTCCACAACCTAGCTAGAGTCCCAAATATGGCTCCCTCTACCTTCCCTCCCCCTCAGTCCTCAAAGAAATGCCCCCTAAGACGTGCGGTTTAAAGGTATCGTCATCACTCTGCTGTGGAATGGAGAAGGTGGGCACACATAAACACAAAAGCTCACGCCTGAGCCCCACATGCCCATATAGGATACTCCCCAGGCTCACTAAAACGTGCACTTCTTCAACATGCAGACACTACAGACACAGCCTGCAAAAATAACTACACAGACCTTGTACACACACTGAGCAGATACATGCAGACTCCCGGTTATGTGCACACACACGCACACACATCCACAGGCAATCACACTACCTGAAATGTCTGCATTACATATCTATCTATCTATCCATCTATCTAAATGCCCTGCACTAAACAGACTAAATCATACATGCACTACACCCATTGTATGTATTTATATATGGATATGGACACTCTTCCTTCCCACTCACTGAACCACACTCTCCCTAACCTCTTAATCTACTGTTTCTGAATATGACAAAAACTGACCACTCTCACCCTTGCCCCTGGGAGGAAAAAAATACTCTCAACCCAGTATAGGGAAATATCAGAAGTCATCAGTTCTTTAGGTCCATGATGGAGGAAGGATGTGGGCTTTGTGAGAGGCCTGGGAAGGGGTGATAGGGGAGGAGCCTCGTGGAGGAGCAGCCTGCCACTTTCGTGGTCGCCAGCCTCCCCATACCAGTCAGGGTACGAGAGCTGGCAGTGTGGCATGTTAGTGAAGAGAGTGGGCCACCTCTGAGGAAACTAGAAAGTCTTTCTCAGCTGAGGTCCCAGAAGAGGGAAGGAAGAAAGGAAGGCTGCCCTTCAAGCCTGTTGACTGAAGCAGAGGGAGGAGGGGGAAAATGCCCTGTGGCTCTGGTGGGGACAGGGGATCCTGCAACAGCACTGCTATGAGCCAACAGCCCCTGGCCAGTCTTAGCATGGCTGTCACACACTTCCTTCTCACCTGAATATTTGGGCCACGGGCTTTGCTTGCCAAAGGGAAGATGAGCGGGAGGGAAATTCCAGTGGCCACTCTGGCTGGGGACAGGGTTAGCCAGCTTGGGGCCCCAAGCTGAGCTGGATGCTGGCTGGGATTCCAGAGCTTGGGGTGTAGGGGTGTCTCTCCCAGCATGTTTGGGACCCACCCACCCTTGTAGCTGAAAATCTGTTCCCCAATCTGTCTCTGGCACATCCTCCCTCCCCCCACCTCCACCAAATGACAGGATGTCCTGGGAACTCGAGCCCTTGCCTAAATGATGCGCACATCTAGGGCCTTGGTTTGTGCCAGTTCCTTGGTTTGTACCAGTTCCCGTTGGATTTCAACTCCAGATTCCAGAGGAGAGAGGGAAGGAGGACACTGGGGGCAGACTGGATATCAGGCTTGGACTCCGTGCTTTTCTCTTCCCAAATTAGAGCTGAGGAATTCAGGATTTAGTGAGTTTGCAGTAAAGTCTCCCAAGTTGCTAGGCAACATCCCTCTGCAGGCTGCGCTGCCTCTAGGCCCTCCTTCCTGCTGGTCAGAGCTGAAGAGGGGCTATCTTTAAAATGTGCCCCCCCCGTCAAACACCCTCACCGGCAGCACAGCCCTTTCATCTTCCTAAAAGACACCTTTGTGTGGGGTGAGGGTGTCTCTGAACACCAGTGGGCCCAAGGGAGAACAGGTACGCGCGCTTATCAGTTCCATCGGCAAAACAACCATTTCAGCGACAGCCCACTTGAGGCGCCTACGCAGAACTGGCCGCAGTGCTTGTCCTGGGGGATGGGCAGGCCCCGAGGTGAGGAAAAGGTAGACAGACAGGAAGGCAGAGACTGGAATAGGAAGACAGACACCCACAGACTCAAATATCCAGAGGCAGGAGCAGCAACACAGATGGCCCCATTTAATGACACCTACACGCAGACACACACAATGTCCACACAGCCACAGAGACACATACTGTGGGCACCTTGCCACACACTCACATCCAAGCACAGAAGTGGACCCCTTCACCAGCACACATCAAGGGCACGCACTTCCCCTAGTAAGGGGTTCCTCATCTGGACTAAGTGGCCAGAGTTTGTCAGCAAGTCCGGCTGGGTGGAACTCTGAGCCTCTGATTCTCGAACCAGTGAGAAGGAAAGGGGACAGGAGCGGTGTGGAATGCTGGGTCTGGCTGGCTTAAGGAGCAGGCTGTCTCACCCTGCGTCTCGCCTGGGGCCAAGGTCAGCCTTTAGAGTGTTGCCTAGTAACCTGCTGGGCTTGGGCCCTACAGTTATCCTCCTTGACTCATGAAATCTCGAGATTTCAAAAACTCTCCTCTATCTTTGCCGCCCCCCCCGCCCCCCCCAGCTATTGAAGGAGAAAGACTGCAGGCCTGGACAGGAGAGGAACTCCGGAAGGGTCCAGTTAGAGAGGGAGCTGGGACCTGTGGGTACAGGGTCTGGACCCAGCATGGAGCATGGAGGAGGAGGGCACAGAATAGAAGGCAAGGCTGGCAGAGGAGGAGATGGTTCAAAAAAAGAGAGGATAAAAGATGGATTAGTGGGAAGCTTCTGGGGTCTGATACAGATCCTTCTTGGGACAGATGGAGGGGGATTTGGAGAGAGTTGGTCCTTGTGAGCAGAGAGAAAAGCCAAGCCACATGACAAGCTATTTGCCAGTACTTGCGGCTTCCCCTCCTGGGAGTGGGCACTTTCTGAACATAACATCCCGGCTCAAGCCCACAGAGGGACTCCATGATAAGACGAGGGTGGGAAGTAGGAGGCTGTGCCTTTAGTGGAGCTGATCTGGGGTCTTCTTAGGTCAGGATTTTACTCATTTGAGCGGAGGGGGTGAGGGTGGCAGGAAATTCAGTTTTCTCGGCAAATATTCCAGCTTTTGCTGTAGTAGTATTTTTAGCAACTTGGCTGGCAGAGGGGGAGCCCGGGTACAGCTTTAAAGGGGCCTCTGCTAGACGGGAGGCCTCCTCCCACCCTCGCCCCACAGGTCATAAAGGAGAGGGGGAGAAAGCACGCGGCTCAAGGGGTGCATTCCAATTTAAAAGTCAGGCTTGATGGGCATTGGACGACCATTAAGTCATCTTCACCGATAGTCGATAGTCGTTATCTGTCATCATCGACATCGTTCTCATTAGCAGCTTTATCAAGAAGAGTAAATATTCCTCGGACTTCTGCTGTGTGCAAGGTACTGTCAGGGACACGATATAGAAGGCTTAACAGGACACACTTGGTGAGACGAGGGAAGGAACCAAGACTTCTGAGTGAGTGCTGGGTGCTGTGTGTCGTACTAGCCACGTTATATATGTGATTTCATTTAATTCTTACAACAACTCTGCAAGTTAGGCACTGTCTTTCCTGTTTTACAGGTGAGGAAGTGAAGGATTTTAGGGGCTGAAGAATTTACCCAAGGTTACACCGTCATGAAATGGAAGAGTCCAGATTAAAACTCAGAAGAGCATAATAACATTATCCTAAATCCGAAGAGTGATTTACAAGGTGCTTCCACATCCATGATTTAATTTGTTGCTTTTGAGAACTGTGTGAGGAGGTGTTAGTATTTTTAACCGCTTTTTCTGAGGAGGAAGTGAGGCCTAGAGAGGTTAATTAAGTGACTTGTGTCTTGTTGGAATTAGACCTCTAGTGAACTGCGGTACTAGGGCTAAAACGCAGGAGTTCTAGCTTTGAATTCTGTGTGTGTTCACCTCTTTGGCTCCCAGCATGTGCACTGGGCTCGAAGAAATGGGTTACAGTGGTTAGCAAATCCCTCACAGTCTCTTGTCTCTTGTCTCTTACAGTCTTACAGAAAAAAGTATATATGTATGTATGTGTGTATATATCTATGTGCACATATATCTTATGTATATATAGATATGGATGTATATAAATATATACATATCTACATGTACATGTATGGGATATATTTATATTTCCTAAAGTAATACATGATAGATGCCAAATGAATGATGTGGACAGTAAGTATTATGCGAATTGAGATGGGAGAGAAATAATTGAGAATTTGGATGGTCCAGGAAAGCTTCCTGGATGAGGAGAGTTTGGAGGAAGAATAGGACTCAAAGAAGTAAAGGGGCCTGGGAATAGGCAGGGGGACATTTCAGGCAGGGGCAAAAGTTGTGAGCCATGCACTGCATTTAGTGTCACTGTTAGCTTACGCTGTCCCAGTGCAGAAAGGTCCTGAGGACAGCAAACCCTGTCTCCTGCCTCTCACGCAGGGTTTTTTGTCTAAAGCTCAGTGCCCTGACTAGATACACCGGGGCAGTTCTGGCCCTCTAGGTCACACCAGCTGTGTGCTCGTGCCTGCTTGGCAGCCCCACTGCTCCTCGGAACTCTAACATACATTTGCCTCTTGCTTCTGCCCATGTGCCAGGTGCCTGCTTCCTCCATCTCCGTGCCATCTCCTCTGGGTCTCAGTGTAGTTCAAAGTCCTGGATGTGGTTTGCTCCTTGTTCCCATAGCACCCCAAACATTTACCTGATCTCTACCCCTCCACTTCCCTTTCCTCAGTTTGCTTCCCCACACTTCCTTATGAATAAAAGCTAGTGGTGGGGACTTCCCTGGTGGTGCAGTGGTTAAGAATCCGCCTGCCAATGCAGGGGACATGGATTCGAGCCCTGATCCGGGAAGATCTCACATTCTGCAGAGCAATGAAGCCCGTGCACCACAACTACTGAGGCTGCACTTGTAGAGCTCTTGAGCCACAACTACTGAGCCCACGTGCCACAACTACTGAAGCCCGCGCACCTAGAGCTTGTGCTCTGCAACAAGAGAAGCCACCGCTATAAGAAGCCCATGCACTGCAACGGAGAGTAGCCGCAATTAGAGATAGCCCATGTGCAGCAACGAAGACCCAATGCAGCCAAAATAAAATAAATAATTTTTTAAAAAGCTATTGATGGCCAGGCAACGTGTGTACCTGCTGGGCCTCACATCCCACCTGCAGACATTGGACCAACACAATCATTTTTTTAATATAAATTTATTCATTTATTTTTGGCTGCATTGGGTCTTCATTGCTGCGCGCAGGCTTTCTCTTCTCTAGTTGCGGCGAGCGGGAGCTACTCTTCCCTGCGGTGTGTGGTCTTACTGCGGTGGCTTTTCTTGCTGTGGAGCACCGGCTCTAGGCGCACAGGCTTCAGTAGTTGTGGCTCTCAGGCTCTAGAGCGCAGGCTCAGTAGTTGTGGTGCTCGGGCTTCATTGCTCCGCGGCATGTGAGATCTTCCTGGACCAGGGCTCGAACCCATGTCCCCTGCATTGGCAGGCAGATTGTTAACCACTGCGCCACCAGGGAAGTCCCGCAATCATTTTTATAACAAGGATACAACCATTTTGCTAATATTTTAAACTCTCACACAAACCTGAGAACCACTTCAATTTTGGTCCAGAAAAATGCCTATTTTAATTGTTTTTTTTTAATAAAAAGGCTTACATGAGGTATGATTTTTCCTTATTCCTTAGTTTGTTTAAAGACCTTTTCTCCTTTTGTGGTTCAGCTGGACAGTCAAATAAAGGAAATTCGTGGTTCTTCCAGTAATGTGTGTCATGTGAAGTGCAGGCCATTCTCCCCTGCCATTGTCTACCTTAGGGAAGAAGGGAGAAACTATTATATAGGAGATAGAGACTCTCAGAATCATCCAGGATGAGCACCTCTTGGAGTGTGTGTATATGTCCAGTAACCCAGGCTTACGCTTCTCCACGCTGACACTCTCTAGTCTGAGAGCTTGGATGGAGTGTTGGTTTTGATCTGGGTCCATGTGCCATGGCGGTCATTCATTTGGCATCTAGCGACTATTGCCTTGTATTTATACTTTAAAAAAAACTTTTGTTTTACTGTAGAAAAATTTAAACACATGCAAAAGCAAATAGAGTAGTATATAAGGAACTCCACTGTATCCATCTGTACAATAATTCTCAGCTCATCACCAAACTTATTTTATCTATACTCCTTATGATTCCCCCATTATCATTTTATTCATAAATATTCAAGTATTTGATTTCCGTTGGTATGGAAATGTCTCTTACCTAGACTTCAAAAGGAAGGAAACATTGACAGAATTGTCCTCGCAGACTGTCATCCAATATGGCCAAGACACAGGTGAACAGATGTTAGAACTCAGCCGTTGTAGGGCCTGGGTAGCAGGCTATCTGCAAGAGAAAGCTTCCTCAAGGGTACCACCCAACATGAAAGTCATGTCACGCACCCCTCAAATTGGATCATGACACAGGAATTTGGACATTCAGTCCTATGTAAAATGTAAAAATGAGAGAAGTTCTACTCAGATTAACCCTGGCTCTAACCTTGGGAAGTGATGTTTGCTTGGTTTGACTTTTTTTTTTTTTTCCTTTTTGGTCATACTGAAGCACTGGAAAGTAAAGGGTTATTATCTATAAGCTTTTGTTATTCTGCAGCTTGGGTGGAGTGTTTGCGTTTAACAGGGTAAGAACTGATAGTTATTTGGGTTGATATACTTTTGTTATTTTTGCTTTGCCTGCCGTGGGATCGTGTGTTGGAGTGGGGTGAGGGTGGGGAGTGCTGGAACATGAGCTGTTTTTGGATTGTGTTGTTAGTGGAAACGTTCCTGCTGCTTAGACAGAAAGCATGTTAGGTAAAACCACTCTGTCCCTTTGACCCTGAAGCCTTAAGGTATTTAGTCTTTCCACCGGTGTTCAGTGTTCACACATACCTGGGAGACGGAGTCTCTGTACAGTAGGCACAATCCTATAGCAAATGTTCCTCAGAAGTGAAAGAGTATAAAGCTTGGTTCTTCTTTTTTTTTAAATTTATTTTATTGAAGTACAGTTGATCTACAATGTTGTTAGTTTCTGGTGTACAGTAAAGTGATTCAGATATATATATACACACACATATATACACACACACTTATATATGTATACACACATTCATTTTCATATTCTTTTCCATTATGATTTATTACAGGATATTGAATATAGTTCCCTGTGCTATACAGTAGGACCTTGCTGTTTATCTATCCTCTATATACTAGTTTGCATCTGCTAATCCCAAACTCCCAACCCATCCCTCCCCCCCCACCCTCCCCCCTAGCAACCACAAGTCTCTTCTATATGTTTGTGAGTCTGCTTCTGTTTTATAGATAAGTCCCTTTGTGTCAATTTTAAATTCCACATATAAGTGATATCATATGGTATTTGTCTTTCTCTTTCTGACTTATTTCACTTAGTATGATAATCTCTAGGCCCATCCATGTTGCTGCAAATGGCATTATTTCATTCTTTTTTATGGCTGAGTAGTATTTCATTGTATATATGTACTGTATCTTCTTTATGTCATCTGTCAATGGACATTTAGGTTGTTTCCATGTCTTGGCTATTGTGAATAGTGCTACTATGAACATAGGGGTGCATGTATTTTTTTGAATTATAATTTTGTCCAGATATATTCCCAGGAGTTGGATTGCTGGATCATATGGTAGCTCTATTTTCAGTTTTTTGAGGAAACTCCATACTGTTTTCCATAATGGCTGCACCAATTTACATTCCCACCAACAGTGTACAAAGGTTCCCTTTTCTCCACACCCTCTCCAGCATTTATTGTTGTGGACATTTTAATGATGGCCATTCTGACTGGTGTGAGGTGATACCTTATTGCAGTTTTGATTTGCATTTCTCTAATAATTTAAAGCTTGGCTCTTAAAGAAGAGAGAGCACTTTCTGTTCTACTGGGAACAGGATGGTGGAGCTGAGCTATGTTATAATTTGCTAAACATATGTCAGATCGTAACAACGGGAAAGTTCCATGTTTGGGATACTGTGTGAGGATGTGTGGATCTTAATAAAACCATCATGGCAGACACTGTTGGTTACCTAGCCAACAGCCATGCATTCCCCCTACTTGCTTCCTAACAGAACTGCAGTTTTGTTGGAGCCTGTCATGGGTCCGGGCCTGAGAATGCATCATAATCAGTCTAAGCCTGTTTCCACTTTCTCAGCTTTTATGACAGCTAGGGCTGATCACATGGCCCAGATATGACCAATAAGATAGAAGCAGATTTCTGCTGAGAAATCTTCTGGAAAGCTCTTGCTTTCCAGATAGGAGGAGGCAAAGGCAGCTGGCACCAGCAGTCCCTCTTCTTTCTGCCTTGAATACAGACCTGAAGTACAGAGCTGCATCAGCTGTCTTTTGACCAGAAGGCAACAATTCAAATGCTAAAATCATGAAGAAACAACCTCCTATATATTTAAGCTAGTATCATTCAGGCTTTCTGTGAGATTTACACGAAGGAATCCCTAATAGGCCATAATAATACAAGAGATGTTTGAGTGCCTCAGATCAATGTACCCAGCATTGTGACAGGACGGGGGCAGCATGTTCAAGTTATTTCCAGGGATTCTTTGATGACAGACCCTGAAATTTCTAAGTTTGAACAGCTAGCGTTTCAGACATGAGTTTATGCGACCTCGTGCAGCTTGGCCTCTTAATTGGTTGTCCTAGATTGGCTCTGCTTAGTTGAGGAACCATTGTAGGATTCTGGGTGACCATTTATAATTCCTGTAGTCACACTCAAAGCCTTGGTGCTCGGGTCTCTCTCAGCATTTCTTTCTTCTTCTTTTTTTTTTATAAATTTATTTATTTATTTTTAATTTTTGGCTGCATGGGGTCTTCGTTGCTGCGTGCAGGCTTTCTCTAGTTGCGGCGAGCGGGACCTACTCTTCGTTGCGATGCACAGGCTTCTCATTGCGGTGGCTTCTCTTGTTGCGGAGCACGGGCTCTAGGTGCGTGGGCTTCAGTAATTGTGGCACACGGGCTCAGTAGTTGTGGCTTGCGGGCTCTAGAGCGCAGGCTCAGTAGTTGTGGTGCACGGGCTTAGTTGTTCCACAGCATGTGGGATCTTCCCGGACCAGGGATTGAACATGAGTCCCCTGCATTGCCAGGAAGATTAACCACTGCGCCACCAGGGAAGTCCCTCTCTCAGCATTTCTATCACACCAACCCCTCACCCTTGTCCCATGTCTCGTGTGTGGGCTTGCTATACTTAGACTTACTGGCAAGTAAGGAAAATTCCTTTAAGACAGAGAAGAGAGCCCAGAGATAGATGAGGACTGGGTGGATTTGGGCATTTTTTTCTCTAGTCAGATGGCTGATCTTTATTGTTTTTAAAAAAGTGATAGGTGGGAGACCCGTAATTCCTTATAATTAGCAGTGACAGGCTGGTCTTTATCCACCCAACAGGCTTGGTAGAGAGAAGTCATTAACATACAAACTTTTTCAAATTGGGATCAACCATATCAGATCACCCAGTGAAGAAACTTCCCACCTCTTTTACTAAAAATAAAACCCTCCAAGGTTAACACTGGAAGGAGACAGATTCAAGCAGAGCAGATATTCATCCCGAATCTCTTGTTTGTAGAGCCTTTAAGAGCTCCTTCAGGGCACGTCCCCTCTCCCCCACCACTCCTGAGGACAGTACATCCACATGCAGTTGCCAGTCTAGTTGGGCTGATATTTTTTTGTTTTGAATTGTATTTTATTTTATTTATTTTTTTATACAGCAGGTTCTTACTAGTTATCTATTTTATACATATTAGTGTATATATTTGCAATCTGTGCTGATATTCTAAAGGGTTAATCAGATGTCCTTAGAACAAATATTCCTTACCAGTTCTTTGGGTAAAGTACACTTGTCTCCTTTAAAATAGGCATTACTTTTAAGCACTACATGGGAATGACTTGTACCTATAAGCAGAAATCTCTGGGACACTGGGACGGCACTCATTAGTAGACATTATTATCGTTGTAAACACATATGTATATACAAGGACTTCTGAATTTACCTTAAACTAAAGTAAAAATTTCATAAGTCTGAAAGATCTCAAACCGTTTTCCTGGGAGCACTTTCAAATATGCCGAATATTTACTGTGAGCATTTATTATGTGCCATCTGCCTTACATTAGGGGCATCACACATTGTATTGATCAAGAGTCTCTTGGTTTTAAGGGATAGAAACCCGACTTACATCAACGTAAGCATCAATGCACTGCAGGGGCAGAGGAGGAGCTTCACAACCAGATCCAAGAATACAAAATCTTTTTTTTTTCTTTGCGGTACGCGGGCCTCTCACTGTTGTGGCCTCTCTCATTGCGGAGCACAGGCTCCGGACGCGCAGGCTCAGCGGCCATGGCTCACGGGCCCAGCTGCTCTGCGGCATCCCAGATCGGGGCACGAACCCGTGTCCCCTGCATCAGCAGGCGGACTCTCAACCACTGCGCCACCAGGGAAGCCCCAGGAATACAAAATCTTAACCAAAACTCTCTTCTTGCCTTTTTAATCTCTTGTCTCTGCTTCCTTCTGCTTAATGCTGCCATCCCCATAATACTAGAATTGTGGCTGCAGGTATCACTGAACTTAAACCATTATAGCCTTGGAAACAAAGAGGAAATGTCCTTCTTCAATCCCAGCTTCATTAATAATAATTTTAAAATTCCCAGGAGTGGTCTCTGATAAACCTGACCTGGGTCGCCTGCCCATCCCTGCACCAATCCCTGTGGCTAGAAGGATTAAAGTATTATAAGTAACCCAGCCTGTGGCACAACTGTGTCACCAGCTGGACTGTATGATTGGCAGTGCCCTCCAGAACCATTTGGTTAGAGTGTGGCAAGAGCAGTTCCCCAAAAGAAAGGGGGTTGTTCCGGACCGGGCTGACTGAGTAATGCATGTCCATTCTCGGTACACTACGTCCTATAATGCTCACAGTAGTCCAATGACGCAAATACTATTATCCATGTTTTACCAGCAAGGGACATGTGGGGAAAAAGAGAGGTTAGGTAACTTGAACAAAGTCACACAGCTGGTAGGCAGCAGAGCTGGGATTCCACTCAAGTCTGTTTAACCCCAAATCTCCTCCATTACCTTGTCACCTCTGCTGCCTAGATGAATTTCTCCTCAATCCATGTATCTTAGAGTCATGGGGCCATAAAGACAAATTACACTAAATTTGCACGTTAGGCAGCCACCTTCTGCTCCACTCTAGGAAAGGGTCTTGGTATCGAGGGTTCTTGTCAGGCTTCTGCTTCCTTCTGGAATTCCTAGTTTAAACAAAAACCAAGAATTTCTTGGGCCACTTAACTGGGTTGGCATGGCTGGACCCAGGGGCTTAGCATGGTGTTGTCAGGTCTCTGTTTCCCTTGCCATTTTCAGCAGTGCTTCCCTCAGAGTCTCTCTGTATTAGATTTACCGTCGTATTGGTGAGAAGGCTGCGGTTAGGCCCAAACTGAAAAAAAAAAAAAAAAAAAAAAAAAAGAGAGACCATCTCTCTGTATGTATCCATATACCACATTTTTGAAAGCGTTCTGCTCAGCCCTTCATGGGTATTTGTCCACATTACTGACAAACACTCCAGGATGACACAGACCAGACCAAGCCTAGGACGGGATGCTGGCAGCCGTAAACACATCCATATCAACCCCTACCAAGGAAGAATCATAGAGTGAAGAGCTGTGGTCAGTCTCCTCCTTCTCAATATTCCGCTAGCACTTTATTAGCAGTTACAGCCCTGCCTAGTAATTGTTTACATCTTGTCTTCCTCACTAGGCTGTGAATGCCTGTGGAGCCAGGATCCGGTCTTCCATTTTGACATCTCAGCATCTATCAGCATCTAGCATAGTGCCTGACATATAGGAACTCAATAAATATTTATCAAATGAATGAATATAATACAGGATAATGCTACGGTTTGCAATGCTATGGTTAAGAAAACAAACATTCTCCAGAGGTCTGGCGGGCACCACAATAATAAAAGCTACCACTTAGATGCCATTGTATAATTTACAAAGTAAATGATAACTACTTTGCTGAAAAATTTTATATCTGCATCTCATTTAAACCTAAACACAATGAAAATGCACGAACCACTACTTAGAAGCCTTGCACTTAGCTTGTGTACAGGAGGGTGCGGGAGGATGCTGAGGGACAGGATGTGACCTGTAAGGAGAGTTTGGTCCTGCGGAGGCAGGACAACTCAGACAAGTAGAAAACCTCTCCAAGGCGGTGCAGGATAAGTTCCGCCATTCAGATGGATGCTCAGGTGCTCCCTGGCGAAGGCCCAGCATCTGCTGAGGTTCCAAGGAGGAATTTGGGGATATATTCAGAGCAGAGTTAGAAGAGTGACAAGGAGATGAGCTAAAAAACATGACATGTGTGGAAAGGTTAAAAGAACCAGAATGACTCAGGTTGGAGAAGAGAAGGCCGAGAGGAAACTGAATCATCTTCTTCAAGACAAAGAAGGGCTCTCTTGCTGGGGGGTGGTGACCAGCTGTCCTCCTTTGCCTCTGCATGCGGAGCAAGGGGAAATGGGCTTAGACCGAAGGCAGGGCTAAGATTAGAGAGAGGGAAGAATTTGGCAGGAGGGATGTTGTATAACCTACTTTACAGACACTTGGGGGACGGAGGAGACTCCCACACTCCTGGTCCCCGCCCAGTGGACTGGATTTGGGCACGGTCTGGCAGGCTGGCGGGGAACAGAGGAGGGGGTCCTGCGGACCTTCTGTCCGTGGCCTGATCTTTCTCGGTGTCCTCAATTTCCCATTGGAAAGTAAGTTCCCCAGTTTTGGAACCGGCAAGGCAGCACCTCCCCCACCCATCACGCACTGCACCAGTGTTCTGGGCTGGGTAATAATGCCTGTCATTTCCTCTCCCGGGGGAGTGGGGCTGCATGCGCCCTGACAACCCCGAGGGATTGAAGGCAACTAAAAATAGTGCATTAAATATAATCTGTGGAGGGGCACATTTGCATTGCTTTTCTTTCCCCCTCCGGTCTCTTTATCCTTCTGGGCAGGCCAGGCCTGGGTCTAGCTCTGGGCCCTGGGGGTTGGGTTCTGAGCTCTAGCTGCTCTCATCTTGTCGCAGAAGGGTTCTCTAGACAAGAGCTTTGAGCGAGCAAAACCAAAAAGTACAACCGAGCGTCCTCAGGGGCTTCCTCTGCCACCCCTCCTCACTTCCCGTTGGGCCCTCTGTGTCCTTCAGGGCCCGAAGGTACAGGGAGAGAAGCTGGAAGTGGGAGAGGCAGTGTTGAAAAGGAGAGCCAGCTCCAACTTTGTTCTCCCATCAGCCACTTCCATCTGCTGCACAATCTCTCTGAGGTTAAATATTAATTAAGAGCAGAATGACAGTGAAAGCGGAGCAGTGTCACTTTCTGTCCCAACACAAATGCTAATTTCCTTCCTGGTATAAAGTGACTTTGGAGCGGGATTGGCAGCCCAGGGAGAATAGCTGGGGAGAGGGAAGGAGAGGAGGTGAGGAGAGGAGAGATGGGCAGCCCAGCTTCAGAACCTTTAAGAGGAATGAGGCGAGGGAGCGGGGAGAAGAGGGTTGTCAGGTTACGGAGGATGTGGTCACAGGACAATCCTAGAGTCTCCCCACTTTAACATGGTGATTTAAGAAGCTGGGGTAGAGCTGGCTCTCCCCACATCTCTAAGGCAGGGTTCTTAACCTGGGGTCCATGCACTGGTTTCAGGGCTCAGGAAACTGGAAGTTGTTTGCAAAACTATGTGTGTGCACATAGACAACTTTTGGGGGAGAGTTATGAATTTCCCTCAGAGCTGGTGTGGTGTTCCACAGGGTCATCCTCAGCATGTGGTACCCATCTCATGGTTCAAGATGGCTGCTAGAGCCTTAGCTGAACATCTGTCTTCTAGGAAGGAAGCAGGAGAACAGTGCGATGGGAAGAGGAGGGCAAAAAAAGCTCCACTCCAGTTTTCTGTCCCCCTATTCATGAGCTGGCCCAGAAATCCACTTCCATCTTCCTGTCCACACCCACCCTCAAGACAGGCTGGGAAATACGGTCTCTCGGCTGAGCGTGTTGCAACTCCATATAAAATGTGTTTCTATTAATAAGAAAAAAGAGAGAATGACAGATAGTCAAGAATTTCTGCTGCAGTCTCTGTCTCACCGAAGGTCAAGAATCTCAGATTCGAGGGAGGAGATGTTACATCTCTCTGCGATTTCCATGCCCACTGCCCAGGCAAAGCTGACTGAAGACAAAGGCTGAGCATCAAAGTGCCTACTTTGTCTTGGGAACCCATCAGCCACTCCTGAGTTCACACTAGGTCTTCAGAGTCTGGTCCTCCCAAGTGAGGTTGGCAGGTTTAGCCTTTGACAAGGCTCGTTATTTGAAAGGAGGCTAAATAAATGGGTGCTTGTTCCATTGAGGAATGAGGGGACTTTGTGATGTGTGTCGAGGAGCGACTTTGTTTGGTCTGTCTTCGTCATCTTCTTTCTGGCAGCACAGCCTGGAATAGGTGACCAAGGAGACAGAAGACATTTTTACTTCTTAAGAAAGACACGGTGGGGGCAGGTTTGGGGTGTGGGTGTCAGACAGGTGAACTGGACCAGAGTAAGATTCCACCTGTGAAGGACCTGGGTGGTAGATTCAACTCCATTTCTCTCGGGTCTTTGTGCCTTTGCACGGGCTGTTCCATCTGATCAGTGTGGTCATCCCATGGTGGACTTTCAATCCCTCTTCAAGAGTCAGCTCCATGACACCGTTCCTGGTGTCTCTGGCTCTGCTTCACCACCACAGCTGCCTCAGGAAACTGGGTGCAATTTTTTTTAATATTAATTTAATTTTATTCAATACCTATTATTTGAGAGACAGCATAGTATCTTTTTTTTTTAAAGACACCAATTGTACTTGAACATTTGTTACTTTTTAAAAAATTTTATTTATTTACTTTTGGCTGTGTTGGGTCTTCGTTTCTGTGCGAGGGCTTTCTCTAGTTGCGGCAAGCGGGGGCCACTCTTCATCGCGGTGCGCGGGCCTCTCACTATCGCGGCCTCTCTTGTTGCGGAGCACAGGCTCCAGACCCGCAGGCTCAGTAGTTGTGGCTCACGGGCCTAGTTTCTCGGTGGCATGTGGGATCTTCCGGACCGGGGCACGAACCCATGTCCCCTGCATCGCCAGACAGATTCTCAACCACTGCGCCACCAGGGAAGCCCGGGATGAACCAATTTTAAAAGGTGTTAATGGGCCTCTATGGTGAGCAAAATATTCTAGAGGTAATAAGGGGATTAAGAAATAAAAACTGCGTGGACACTGGCTTCTAGGAGTCCATAGTCTAGTGGGGGAGACAGAAGAACAGATTACTGATCAAAAGCAAAGGTAATGGTGATACTATGCAGGTATTTTTAGAACAGGGAGGGAGAGATTAGTAGAAGGGAGAGGGATCTGGGAAGGTAACACTGATTTGTGTGAAGCCTTAAGGAAAAATCAAGCCTCCATCTTTAGGGCAGTGGCTGGGAGAGAAGGGGCAAGAAAGAGGAGAAGACATAATCTTTGGAGATCAGGTGTTTTGGCAGGGTTGGAGAATTCCTTTGGGAATCTAGAAGTGTTTCTATTTGTTTGTTTGTTCTAACATGGGGAAACTATGCTCTCTGTATGTTAGGTTGAGTACAAGGCTCGACATTTTTTCTGGAAGGAAACTGTGTTTTGTTCTTGTATAGCTTGAAAGTGCTTGTGAAGGTGTTGGGACTGGGAGATGGTGCTGTTCAGGGAGAGGAGGTGAGAGGCCAGGGTGGGGCTGGGGGCTGGGATGGGTGCCACCTTGGTCTGAGTGTTTTGCAGGCCTTTGGGAAGGAGATCCCATGCTAAGTCCCTCCCTCGTCCTTCCTTTTTCTGTCTTTCTTAAAATACCTTGTGTTTCTGCAGCAGTGCGGCTGCTAATCTAAAATAAAAACAGCAGGAAATGCAAATGGTCAGGTTCTCCTAGCAACAGGAGCCAACCCACGCAGGGCGTGTGGAGCAGAGAAAACTGTCCCGAGGCTGAGAGGCGTGTGGCTGAGGCGAGGAACAAGTCTCCTCTTAGAGCCTCGCTCCTCTAACTGCAGAGAGGGGCTGTCTGGTGGGCAGCCACCTGCTGTGCAAAGAAACCCTCCATGAACTGGACTGAGACAAAGGATCGTGTACTGGGGAGATGGTGCGAGGGTAGGGAGACAGCGGGAGCTGTGGTTTATTTAAGATGTTGCCTGACGGCAGCGGCTGAAATGGCATCTGAGAACCTGGCTTTAGGGGGTCTAACTAGGTGCGTGATTGGGAAAGGTCTTGATCTGTGGGCATGTTTCCATGTGTCCACTTGAATCAACCCACAAGCCTTGCCATTCCTAAGGTTAAGAAATAAAAGGAAGTAGAAGATGCCTCAGATGTGTAGGTAAAGGGACCAAAATCAGGAAACTGCAAAGACTCTTAGAGATACCTGGTTTAATCCCCTTCCGTTACAAATGCAGAAACTGAGGTCCAGAGAGGTAAATGACTTTCCTGGGACATGGATCTAATTAGTGGCAGAGGTAGAACTAGAAGACAGGTAACCAGGCCGAGATTCATTCTATTTTAAGTTGAAGCTGCTGTTGGCCCTCCTCTGCACACAGCTAGACAATTAGAAGCCATGATAACTTTGCTGGGCCCCTGGAGAAGAAATCCAGTCCTCTTAGGCACATCAAATAACTCTAGAGACATTTGAGAGACAAATGAGGACCACAACCCCCATGGAGTGCCACGGAAGAGTGAGCCCCTGAAGATGAGGGAGGCATCGGCTGGGTGCCACCCAGCGCCTGGTGGCCACCATGCACAGGCATTCTGTGGGGGTGTCACAGTGGGAAAGGGGAGGAAGAGCACCACCTCAGAGTGACATGGGAGGAAACTGGAGAAGTTAGGGGTGACTTGCTCAAGGGGTCAGATCCAAGAGTGGTAGAACTTGGAACAGAATGCTGGACTCCTGGCTCCCGGGCTCCTGGAGAGGCCCATGTGTCCTAGACAGTGTAGTTTCCTTTTACATAGCTACTCCTTTATTACTCACGCCCCTGGCTTCCTCCTGCAAGTCTCCTGTAGCCTCTCCCCCAGAAAACGCAGTGCAAGCAAAGTGTTCTTATTTCTAGCCAAGTCTTGGCTACTTGAGTACATGGTCAATCATGAGGTTTCCAGGATAGGTAACAGGGTGGACAAGAGCAACAAGCCATGTGGGGGAAATGGCTGGTGTACTCAGAACTTGAATTCAGAGCCATCATCTAGGAATGACCTATGCATCTGCATACTTCACTTCTCCGTGACCCTGGGGCACCCCTTTCAAAAGCTCAGTCCTCATGTTTCCAAGCTGTCCCACCCTTCTGGGCCAAAGCCCAAACTGAGGCAGTCAGTTGATGAACAGAAGAAAGAATATGGGCTTTGTTGTCTGCATCCTGAGCTAAATTCTAGCTTAGTCACTAACTGTATGACCTTAAGCAACTTACTTAGCTTCTGAGAATTGGATTCTTTATCTGTAAAATGAGAGCAACTGTGTCTGTCTCATAGGGTCATATCTCATAGAGGTATGTGAAGCACAAGCACAGCCAGACATACAGTAGGCACTCAACAGATATTGGTTTCCGCACCTCTTACTTGTGGTTGCAGTTGCTCAGGGACCAGGTGGGAGTTTCGATTGCTATTGCCAGCACAGGGAATGCTATTTTCCAGGTGGACCGAGATGGAGCTCAGAATGGAATTCTCCCACACACACAAATTAACTTGCCTTTATTATTGATGAAATGGGTTTTTACCGATAGATCTGGGAACATAACATCTATGTCGGTTTTTCACCACTGTTTCCCCAGCACCTGGTACTCAATAAACAATTGTTGACTGAATGAACCAATGTGTTGTTTATGTGAGAAAAAGCATTTTAAATTCAAGATAGACAGCGTACAAAAGAATATTTGAAGCGTAAGGAGTTCATAGATTTGGTCTGCTTACAGAATCTCTTTGAGGCCAGGCCCAGAGAAGACAGGTCAGGGTCCAGGCAGGGGGACCTGATCTGCTAGTGGGTTTACCAAGCCATGACCTGTAGCCCAGCTCCGGACAGGTTCCTAACTCAGACAAGACAGCAAACTGCAGTCATTCGTATAAATGGTTTATGAGGGGGCGGGTCTTCCCAGGAGATCCCTGATGGGCAGTTGGGGTCAGTAAAGTGGATCGTCAGCCTTGGCCTTGGCTACTCCATCTTCCATCCTCCTCTTCCAGCAGATGAGGGGCATATGCAGCTGAGGTCTCCTCCAAGGAGGGGTTTTCTCTTCCCTCTTAGTTGTAAACATCTCTCCCACCCCACACCACTGTCTCAGTCCCTCTGTCTCTCTCCCTCTTTGTTTTTTTCCTCTCTTTTCTCTCTCTCTCTCTCTCTCTCTCTCTCTCTCTCTCTCTCACACACACACACACACACACACACACACAAGTTTGGATATTGATTCTACCATTTTGACTCCAAATTCTGTTTTTCAAATGTAGATAGTGTCAGCTTATTCATTATTCTCTTGTTGCTGGAGTTGTCATAAAAATCAATTTCCCATCGCTGAGATAGTAGCTCCCTGTGTCTCTTAGGGGATCAGCAGGAAAAAAGACCCCCCCCATTGGACCTCTGGGAAGAGGTCCTCTAACAGAGGCTGTTAGAGCTGTGGGCTCAGCATGTGAGGCCCTGAGGGGATTATCACCCACTCCTCCTGGGAAGTGTGGACCCCCTGAGCTTATCTGCAGTCGCCTTAAATTGCAGACTCATAGGAGTGTTCAGATTCTCTTCCTTTTTGCTTCTTCTATCGAACACATTATAGACCTGCAAGAGGACAGAATCCCTAAGTGAGAGACAAAGTCTTTAGCCTCAGCTTTTTTCTTTCTAAAATAAGGGTCTTTGCTCCCAAGAACCAGACCGCCTGATATCATTATCCATGAAACTGGTGGAAAGTAAGAAAATCGTCTTTCTCTTCATGAGTAGGAAATCAGGTCATCCTCCCCAAAGGTACAGAATACTCCCCCAGGCTGTGGAGAGCAGGTTCTGGTTTCTACCCAGAAAAGCTATAGACGAAAACTGTGGCTGCCTACTACTGAGTATCAGGGGAAAAAGCAGAGATATTTTTAACATATGGAATATCAGTGAACAGAATGCTAAGGAACTAGAAAACTTATTCCAATAAATATGAAGCATATGCTCTGCCTAAAGCAAACCCAGCTTCTGCTATATACAAATTTCATGAAGGAAAAAAAAAAAGTTGGAAATTGCAGAAATGTCTGGCCCAGAGTGGGCTACAACCACTTGCTGCAGGAGACCTGGAAGGCTGCAGAGGTGACCTGGGAACAGTGACTGGGCAGCTGGGGGTTCGTGGGGTCCTTGGCCATCTTGTCATGCAGGTTGGGGATTGTCCAGAGCCCCCTGGAGTCCCGGGAGCCCAGCTCCAGACGGACAGCCCTACACATACAACCTCAGTTTGTAATGTCAGGGTGTGCGTCACCAACGATCAGAACATCAGCTCTGCTACCCTGAATCCTCAAACAAGGAAAATGCCTGTCTCAGTGGCAGAGATTCCTGAGATAAAATGACCTTTTGGATTTTATGCGACCGGTTCTTCCTCTTGCAACCAAGAAAGGCAATCTGCATTCATCTCATTAGCGAGGTTCTGGTAACTGGGGATATTAATTTCATTGCTAAACCTGACAAATATTTTACTCTCTCCTTAGTGGGTAATTGCATCCCAACAGTCTCTTCTTTTGTGCTGCCAGATGGAAAGGACGAGTGTTTGCCATTCTCATTGATACAGCTAGTACCTTAGCATTGCGCCTGTCCCCTCCCTAGCCGCACACTTCCCGGGCTGGGGATGCGGAGGGGAGACCGAGCAGAAGCCCCCCGGGTCCTGGGTGGGCTGTGGGAGGGGATGGCGGGAGAGCCCTGGGCACGGTGGAGGGAGGCGAGGCGCCGCCGAGGGCTAAACCACGACAATAAAAACACCGCCACTAAAACAGTGTGGTGGAGGAGAGACAAATCATTCTGCCGCCTGAAACTCCCCCTGCAGCCTCTCAGCCCCAGAACAGCTCCCCGCACCGAGGGCGCCGCTGCCCGCCCCCCGCGGCCCGACTGCTGACACGCTGCAGCCACTCCTGCCCCGGTCGTCCCCACGCCCGGCACTTCTGCTCCTGCAGGGCGGCGGCCCCGCTGCGAGATGCTGGGAGCGCCGTCAGGGAAGGGGGAGAGCTGACTCTCTGCAGGCAGGTAGCTGAAAGCCTTTCTTTTCCTGGGGAGGAGGAGCAAGAATCGTGCTCAGCTCGCCTGGGCCTTCATGTCACTCCCTCCATCCCCCCTTCCCAAGGTTGCTAACTTTGCCAAATCCTCACTACGCTCTCGGCCCCGCCTCCTCAGTCCCCGCTGGACCCTGACTGGCAGACACTGGCTTCTGATACAGTTTCTCTCCTGGAGAGATGGGGGCCAGGGCAGGCGCGGTGCGCGCGGGAGGTACTCCAGCCTGTAGCTCAGGATTCCTTTCTGCTGGTCTCACAAATGAGACCCATGACACACTGACCGTTCGCTGGTCTCCTGTGCCCAGCTGTCGGGGAGATGGGTGCAGGGTGCCACTAATTTCCAACCTCGCCTAAGTCAAAGGGAAGGCAAAACTAGGCAGGGTACCCTTTCCCACTCTCCCCCTCCCTCTGGCCTCTGAGTGTGGATTTGGGGACCCTTAGGCAAGAGTCCCAGAGGGACACCACCTCAAGGACAACCATGCTCCTAAGAAGGAACCTGTCCTTCAAGGGACTGTGTTTGTTATAGAATGAAAACAATTAGAAAAAAAAAATCATCCTTGGATATAGCAGATAAGAGTGGCCATAGCACAACACTGTGCAGATTTGCCCAGGGGTACCACATTCTTTTACCCCATCTTGGATCACCTCCCAATATCATTTTAGCCAGCTATGGCATTGGTGGCAAAGACTATTACATTGGGGTTTGGAGTGGAAGGACCTGGGTAGAAGCAAGCCCATGGTCCCTAATCCCGGTTGTGTCACCATAGGACCCGAAGCTCTGAGCTTCATGTGATCTCTCTAATAAGACTGATACTTCTTCCTGAGCCTGGGGTTTTTGAAACAAAGCTGAATGGAAACGCATGAGTCTGTTAGCGGTTTTCCCTGACTGGAAGGGACTCATCTTTCCTTTCCAACATATGATCCCATACCTCTTCTTCCAAGAAGCTTTCCTTGACCTGTTATTTTCCTGTGTGAAATAATTCTTATGGAGAATGCACTACCTGACCCACTCACCGTTGATCTGACACAGCCTTGTTATGAGTTTCCTGATACACCGGTAGGAGCAACACACTCATATGTGGTATATGTTGCCTCTAAAATCCAGAGTCTTGCCAAGCATTGTGCCTCTTTTTTGTTGATAGATGGAACCAACTGTCTTTTACTTTGGAGAGTATATCCTGACATGAACTAGACCACTAGGTCCTTAGGAATGTCACTGATGTGGCAAGTCCTTGAGTTTTCTATCATGATACCAATGTAATGGACTAGTATGATGTTCTTAGTGTATCAAGACAATCAAGGTCTCTCCAGACCATGTTATGACAAAGAGCAGGAGATTTAACAGTGAAGGATACTGTTGTCCCTGCCACCTGAAGTCAAATTGCTTCTGATTATCTTTGGTGACAGGAATGGGGAGTGGGGGGGAGAATTTGTTAGGCTAATATCCACATACCAGCTTCCAAGGGCTCTGTTATTTTGCTCCAGCAAAGTTATCACATCCAGAATCAGCTGCAAATGGCATCACTGATTAAGTGTGTGATAATCTACAGCCATTCTCCAAGACCATCTGGTTTTTGAAAGAGCCAGAAAAGGAAGTTAAATGGGGATGTGTTTGGAATCACACCTCTGCCTCTTTCAAGTTTTTAATGGTGACACTAACTGTGATTCTTCTGGGATGGTTTCTAGCTTGCTTTTGGGTTACTAGCTCAGCAGAGGGGACTGGGCTGGGGTAGGGCAGTTCTAGGGCCTTCTACTTGGCCCTCCTTTCTGTCCATAATAGACCTCACTCTGTGGGTCAGGGAATCAATACGAAGATTTTTCCTGTTACTAGGTGTATCTGTTCCAAATATATTTTTCTGAGACTGGGAACCATGAAATAGATCCATGGTCCCACTGAGTGTGAATGGAAGCTTCATCTTTTACCTGACTTCCATAAGCACACTCTGGCTAGTGAACCAAGGTGGGATTTCAGGTTTTAGGATTAGGGTCAGTTCAATTCATTTCTTAATGCCCTGAAGAATGGAGCATCCTCTGGGAACTCTTGAGGGAATATGGCTGCTGGGTGGTTGAGCAGGCTGCATATAATAGATCCTTTTTAGCATTTTAATGTTCTTTAGCATTTAGACAGATTCCTCTATATCTATAGAATGCCAGGGAAGTCCTGACATTTCAATCTTACTGGCTATAGCCTACTGTCGAGATTGGCCAACCTAGTTGACCCTTAATGCCTCTTCCCAAGTGCTCAAACCATGACGTTAAATCCCAGTTTCCAGTTGCGCACCCATTTCAGAAGATTTTAGCTTATCAAGCCTTAGGTTATGTTCTCCTTTGTCTAACAACCTTAGAATCTAGTTAAATACATGTTCCCCAGACTCCTGTTGGTGTAAGTTAATGAAGTCCTGAAATTCTTTTGGCAAATAGTCTATTTCCTCCAGGCCCAGGTCTTGTACTTTACAATCGGAACTATGCTGCCATTTAACCCTCCTTGAGGATCTGGAAGCAGTGAGCATAATGGATGTGGATCCTGGAGAAAATCAAATTTTCTTGGCGTGGTCCTTGAAAGGTTTTAATTCAACCTTCGGGAAATGGGGTTGCAGGATACTCCGGGAGGTTTAGGAGGATTTGAGCATTCAAGGTCTCAGTCTCATCTGTGTCTGCACACATGTCTCCATCCCATATCTTAGGGTCTCACTTCTTTCCCATCAGTACCCTCAGCTTACTGTAAGAGACTTAAACTGAAGTGTTTGAGTATTTAATTGGGTTTGCAACTCTGCAACATTAAAATCATTTTCTAAGCTTTATCCTCATCCATATGGTCCAGAGACTACAGGAGGAGGAGTCTTTAGGACAATTCCCAATTTTCCACCTGGCTCTGAGTTGGATATTCAAGGCTCTTTTCCCTGTTAACTCTCTTTGGAGCCATCAGAAGCAGCCAGCTGACTCTACGGTCTTTATAATAACTATTGTCACCATGGTGACTAAGTACCACAGTCACTTTGTTTCTATTGCCCACCACCTGAACTTCATTCCTTGCAACCACTAATGATAAATTGTCACTGTGATGCCACTGAATGCCATGCATTACCAGTATCCCATTTTCTCTTGGGCAGGAGGTTAGCTGTGTGCTTCTTAAATATCAGAGCAATAGAATATTAGAATCCCATTTTAGGGGACTGTTTTCTTGGGCCCTTTCTGATAGCTATTCTTACCTCAGTCTAGAGCCTGGAAGCCAACACATAGCACACTCAAATAATATAATTGAGGTGGATTTAATAAAGGGGCTATTTATAAAAATGAAGATAGTGCTGGCAGATTGAACAACTGACCAGTTCTTCAACCCTACCTTTATCCATGTCCTTACATGTTCTTGTTATGGGTGGAGTGTACTTCCTTGTCTCACTTCTTTGGGCTTAGTCCTATGACTTTTTGGCCAATGGCATGTGGGTAGAAGTGAGACCACACCAGTTCCAAGCTTAGGCCTTCAGAGTAATCACATGTTTCTGTTTGCTCTTTTGAGGCTCTGCCACGACCATGAAAGAAACATACCTACTGGTCCAAAGAGGGTGAGAGGCATGTGGAACAGAGTTTCTCCTTCTACGCCATAGACCTCCAGTGAGAAGCATAGCTGCTCTAGCTACCAAAGCATGAAGTAAAGATGCCCAACTGAGCCCAGCCTACGTCACCCAAGTTCTAGCTGACCTGCAGATCTATCAGAACAAATGGTTGCTTTCAGACATTGGACTTTGGAGTGGTGGAAATGCAGCACTGGTGTAGCAATAGTTAGCGGATACATGAGAATAAATAAAAACATTACGAGATGGGGCAGACCCCCAGAGATGCTGATGGTAGGCTTAAAGGATCAAGGGGAGGAAGAAGTTACTAGAACCTAACGAGAGTAGCTGAAGGAGAAAATGTTTGACGAGAGCTGTGGCCTTTGATAGAGGGATGTAGACAATCCATAGAAGCCAAGCAAGGGGCATAAATTTTATCCCTTCACTTTCCTCCTGTCTTCTGACCTCCTGCTGGTGTCTCTTATTACCAAAACTAGAAGGGAAGGGAGCCCACTGGTGCAGGCCATTAAAAATTTTTTCTTAGTGCATAAAGCAGGATGAAGTCCTGGAAGGGACAATGGAAAATATCCAACATACTTTGTATGCCTGAAAATGTCTTTGTTTACCCTCATACTTGTATGATAGTTTGGTGGGTGGAGTATAGAATTCTAGGTTTGAAATGATTTCTTCTAGAAGTTTGAAGAAATTTCCAATGTAGTGTAGCTATTGAGAGGTTTGAAATTCTTCTGATCTCTTATCCTATAAGTGTGACCTGTTGCTTCTCTCTCTCTCGAAATGAGCAGAATCCTCTTGTTGTCCCAAATATTTACAAATTGTCTCCATGTGCCTTGCAGTGGATTTACTTTCAGTCATTGTTCTAGACACTTGTAGGGTCCTTTCAATCTGGAAACCTATGTCCTTCAGTTCTGGAAGTGTTTCTAGAATTATTTCATTGATAATTTACCCTATTCTGTTTTCTTTCTCTCTCTAAATTTCTGATTTTCTCTCTCCTATTTTCCATCTTTTTCTTTTTACTCTCCTTTCTGGGAGATCTCCTCAACTTTTCCCTTCAATTCTATTGAGGTTTATTTTAATAACATTTTAAAATTGAGATGTGCCTCATATAACATACAACTTTAAAGGGTACACTTCAGTGGTTTTGTCTATTCACTGTGTTGTGCAACCATCATCTCTATTAAATTCCAAAACATTTCTAACATCCCCATAAGAAGCTCTGTACCTATTAGCATTTAATCCCAATTCCCTCCACTCCCATCCCTAGAAAGCACTAATCTATTTTCTGTCTCTATGGATTCACATATTCTGGACATTTCATAAAAATGGAATTATACAATATGTGGACTTTTGTGTCTGGCTTCTTTCACTTGGCATAGTGTTTTTTTTTTAATTAATTAATTTATTTATTTTGGGCTGCGTTGGGTCTTCGTTGCTACATGTGTGCTTTCTCTAGTTGTGGCGAGCAGGGGCTACTCTTCGTTGTGGTGCGCGGGCTTCTCATTGCCGTGGCTTCTCTTGTTGTGGAGCACGGGCTCTAGGAGCACGGGCTTCAGTAGTTGTGGCACGCGGGCTCAGCAGTTGTGGCTCACAGGCTTAGTTGCTTTGCGGCATGTGGGATCTTCCTGGACCAGGGATCGAACCCGTGTCCCCTGCGTTGGCAGGCGGAGTCTTAACCACTGCACCAGCAGGGAAGTTCTGGCATAGTGTTTTAAAGGTTCATCATGTTCTAGCATTTAACAATATTTCATTCCTTTTTATGGCAGAATAATATTCTGTTGTACGCTTGTCCCTCGCCGTCTGTGGGGGATTGGTTCCAGAGGTCCCTGTGTATACCAAAATCCACAAACGTTCAAGTCCCTTATATAAAATGGTGTAGAATACAGTCGACCCTCCATATCTGAAGATGCAAACCCCACAAATACGAAGGGCTGACTGTGTACTTATTGAAAAAGAATCCAGGTGTAAGTGAACCCCTACAATTCAGTCCTCTGGTGTTCAAAGGTCAACTGTATAGATATACCACATCTTTTTTACCCATTCATCAGTTGATGAACATTTGGGTTATTTCCACATTTTGGCCATTGTGAATGATGCTGCTATGAACATTCATGTACCAATTTTGTGTAAACATATGTTTTCAATTCTCTTGGGTGTACACCTAGAAGTGGAATCGCTGGGTCATATGGCAATTCTATGTTTAACTTTTTGAGGAACTGCCAAACTCCATTGAGTTTTAAAATTCTGCCACCAATTTTGACATTTCTCAGAGCTCTTCTTTTCATTTCCTGAGTGTTTATCCTTTTAAAAAATTGAATGTAATATCTCTGAGGATATCAATGAAATTTTTAAAAAAGATTTCTTCTCTCTGTATAGTCTGTCTCATGAAGCTAATTTAATTTACTTTTAAAAAATCTCTGTTGGGCTTCCCTGGTGGCGCAGTGGTTAAGAATCCGCCTGCCAATGTGGGGGACACGGGTTTGAGCCCTGGTCCAGGAAGATCCCTCATGCTTTGAGCAACTGAGCCTGTGTGCCACAACTACTGAAGCCCGTGTGCCTAGAGCCCGTGCTCCACAACAAGAGAAGCCACTGCAATGAGAAGCCCACGCACCACAACAAAGAGTGGCCCCCGATCACTGCAACTAGGGAAAGCCATGCACAGCAACAAAGAAACAAAGCAGCCAAAAATAAATAAATAAAATAAATAAATTTATTTTTTTTAAAAAGCTGATAAAAATCTCTGTTTTCGTGCAAACATTCATGACACTAAATAAATATCCAGTGTTTTAAGTAGCTTCCTTTTGCCCTTATAACTCCATTCCTCACCTGGCTCAGTGCTCCCAGAGAATGATGTGTATGGTCTCCATCATAGGCTTCCTTGCCCTCTGGCTTCCACTTGGGTTCTACCGTTTGGCTAGAGATGAGAGATAGAACAAAGTCTGGGTGTTTATTCTCCCAGCAAACTCTCTGTGAATGTGACCTGATTTGGAAATAGGGTCTTAGCAGATGTAATCAAGTTAAGATGAGGTCATACTGGATGAGGGTGGACCCTTATCTAATGACTGGTGTCCTTATAAGAAGAGGGAGGTTTGGACACAGACACCGGGAAAAGGCCATGTGATGATGGAGTAATGTGTCTACAAGCCAAAGAATGCCAGGGATTGCCAGCAACCACCAGAAGGAGAGCCATATGGAACAGATTCTCCCTCAGAGCCTCCAGAAGGAACCAACCCTGCCAACACCTTGATTTTGGACTTCTAGCCTCCAGAGCTGTGAGAGAATAAATTTCTGTTGTTTTAAACTAAAAAAAAAAAAAAAAAATCTCTGTTTTCTATGTTAAAGGCTTTGCCCAAATGTTTATGTCTCAAAATCCTTGGCCTATCAAGAGCGATTTTATTCAAGAATAAAGAACCAGAAAACTGATTGGATCACGCTCACTCTCATGTGGGTAGTCTTGTTGACTTTGAGTTTCAAAGTGAGTTGATGGGCTGTTTGTTGAGAACCCCTAATGTCAGTTATTTAGGTCAGATTCTTCAGAGAAGGGCCTTCCAATCTCTCATCTGGAAGGTTAGGATCCTTCTACCTGTGCTCTGGGAGATGAATGGGAAAGAGGGCTGGATGTCTCTGGACTCACGATTCAGTGGCACATGGTCACGTCACATTCTTCTTTGGGCACGGTGGTTCTGTCCTCAAGTGGGCCTGTATCTCTCAGTCTAGGGGCTATTCTATTCTCTCTGGAATGTAAACCTCCAGATTTCTGCTAGGGTGTGGGGCGCAGGTTCCCAGTGGCATGGACTGGGAAAAGGAATCTAAGGACCTAACTGCTGTTCAAGCAGCTTTTACCCCATTTTCTTTTATGTCGCCTCCCCCTTTTCACTAACTGGTACTGCCTATTCCTGCCAATGCTACAGTGCAAATTGTGTTGATTCTCAACCTTCCTCGCATGGGCTTGGGATTTGGCTTTCTCTGTTCAGCTGAATCTAGTTTCCAGCTTCCAAAACTTGTTGATTTTACCTCCTTTCGTGTTTGCATGTTAAAAAAAATCCATTTGCTGTTGTTTTCATGGGGTTTCTGGAGGATACAGAATTAGATGCCTGTGTTCAGTCTTCCCTCTTCATCCAGCAGTCTGCACTCCACCCTTCTAAGTGAAAAAAAATCTGATATTTTGATTCCCATCTGAATTAGACACCATGTAATCAGACAACAAAACCCTCTATAGTTATCTTAATAGATAGAGTATAACATAAAGAATTGTTAATCAGGTGTAAAAATTGTTAACACAGTGACTGAAAAAGCTAACAGAGGAATCTCAGCTGTTATGGAGATGGAAATTGCAGGAAGCAGCTACCACCCCTAGGCCTGGAGGAACAAAGAGAAGAAATTGGAGTTATTAGAACTTAGAAACATAGTGAAAGGGCCTCACACAGCTGTAACTCAGACCTCTGAGGAGCAGCACCGCTTGCCTGGGGCTGGTGTCTCCAAGCGTGGCTGAGGCCGGCTGTGGCTGCTGGAAAGCTGGACTCAGCTGTTTCTGGACTGGACACTGCTCTGGGATGAGGAAGACGCAGTGTGACACCGACAGGCAGAGGAAGCCAACAGGAAGTGGAGAGAAATGCGCACGTGCCATCCTCTTCCTCCAGCCTGGAAGTGTCTCCCTAATGGCCTATGGTCAATACCTAAAGGAGGTCCAGCTCGCAAAGGAGAGGTGTGGTGTGCGGTGCCCAATCCCAGCATCACGAAGCCAACCGGAAGGCTGGCTTGAAGCTGAGGGACCTTAGCTTAGTAACTAGTATGATCTATTCTTTCGGGTACTTGGGTATGTATGCATCCCACTAAGCCTACCTGAGCGTGCCTAAAATGACAAAATCCACTCTGTGCTTCCACCTTCTCACAAAAGCATTCTCTCTCTCACTAAATGAAGAGACACGAAGTCCAAATAGCAACTGTATGCATATGTGGGAGATGGTCTCACTATCTATTCCTGAGCTGAATTAATTACTGATCGAATTCAGTCATAGTCCCATCCAAATATTCTGTTTCTAAACACTATCTTTTTTTTTTGGCATATAGTTGCTTTACAATGTTGTGTTAGTTTCAACTGTACTGCAAAGTGAATCAGCTATATGTATACATATACCCTCTTTTTTTGGATTTCCTTCCCAGTTAGGTCACCACAGCGCATTGAGTAGAGTTCCCTGTGCTATACAGTAGGTTCTCATTAGTTATCTATTTTATACATAGTATCAATAGTGTATGTATGTCAATCCCAATCTCCCAATTCATCCCACCACCACCCCTTTCCCCCTTGGTATCCATACATTTGTTCTCTATGTCGGTGTCTCTATTTCTGTTTTGTAAATAAGATCGTCTATACCATTTTTTTCAGATTCCACATATGTGCATTAATGTACGATATTTGTTTTTCTCTTTCTGACTTACCTCACTCTGTATAAACAAGACGAAAAGACAACCCACAGAACGGGAGAATATATTTGCAGATGAAGCAACGGAAAAAGGATTAATCTCCAAAATATACAAAGAGCTCATGCAGCTCAATACCAAAAAAACAAACAACCCAATCAAAAACTGGGCAGAAGATCTAAATAGACATTTCTCCAAAGAAGACATACAGATGGCCAACAAACACATAAAAAGATGCTCAACATCACTAATTATTAGAGAAATGCAAATCAAAACTACAATGAGGTATCACCCCACATCAGTCAGAATAACCATCATCAAAAAATAAACACTATCTGGGCTTCCCTGGTGATGCAGTGGTTGAGAGTCCTCCTGCTGATGCAGGGGACACGGGTTCGTGCCCTGGTCCGGGAAGATCCCACATGCCGCCGAACGGCTGGGCCCGTGAGCCATGGCCGCTGAGCCTGTGCGTCCGGAGTCTGTGCTCCGCAACAGGAGAGGCCACAACAGTGAGAGCCCTGCGTACCAAAAAAAAATAAAATATAAAAAAAATAAACACTATCTTTTGATCCCAGTTTTCCTCCTTACTTTCCCTCAGTTGGTTCAGAATTTGGGGTGGGAAGAGAGAGGTATTATATACTGATCTTCTTAAACACTAATAAGTATGCTTATTGTCAACAAATCTATCAGGTACTGTGGCAATTTACATGCATTCCCAAGAGCAGTATAAGTGAGTTCCAGCTGTTCCACATCATCCACTTAGTACTGTCAGACTTAAATTTTGCCAATTTATGAATGAGAAATTGTATCTCATTATTGTTTAATTTACATTTTCCTTACTGGGGAGGCTGAACATGTTTTTGCTGTTTGCTTATTGGACTTGGGTTTCCTCTTCTGCTCTTATTTTTTGTCTATTTGTCTAATTTTTTCCTCTTAATGATTTGCAGGAATTCATAAAACATTTTTGGTAAAACATATTTGAAACACACAAATAAGAATAGAGGATAATATTTAAAAATTCATGTTTCCATCACCCAGCTTCATTAAATTGTCTCATTTGTTTTCATTCATTGCCTTATTTGCTTCAGATTAAAAAAAAAAAAAGAAACAGAGAAACATCCACAATGGGCACTCTGTATCCATGGGGGAGTCCTGTAACCAACCCCCCATGGATCCCGAGGGACAACAGTATACACTTGAGATCCTTTTGGTTCCCTTCTCCAATCCTACTCCCCTCCATTGCTCCCACAGTAATCACTATCATGAATTTAGTGTTTACCATTCTCATACCTAGTTTTTATACTGAGTAGGAGTTATATTCTGGATACTAATCTTTGTTAATTTTATGCATTTTGAACTACAAATATCTCCTCTCGTTCTGTGCTGTGTTTTTCACTTTGCTTATGTGTTTTTTGATATTTGAAAGTTTAAAATTTTAAGGTGATCATGTTTATCAGATGTTTCCTTTATGGTTTGTGCTTTTTGTGTTATGTTTTAAAAATTCTTTCTCCATCTTCCCTGTATTCTTTTTGTGGATGTATGTTTTATCTCCTTGATGAATGTCTATGGTCCCTTGAGGAAAGAAAGACTCATGATTTATGTACTTCTTTCATCCTCTACGTTGTTAATTCCAGTAACTCTCAACTGGTAGGTCAGAAACACCTGATTGGTGGATGGTATCTTGTCTTTCTCTGCAGATCAGGCTGTAGCTGCTGCCCTCTTTAGTCACTATCTTGGGTCCTTTCCTTTCTTTTCCTTTTTTTTTTCATATCTACATTTCTCATTCTCATTCTTTTACACATGACTCACAAGTTTAGAAAAATATCAGTTTTAGCTGAAAACTATTAAAAATAAAGGGGATTAATTGGCTCATACAAGTGAAAAGTCCTTGGACTTCAGCTTTGATTCAGCAGGTCCTTGACATGATCACTAAAGGAACAGATACGATGTCTTTCCTTTTGCCCTACTTCCTACCGGGTCAGCTTTATTCTAAAGCTTGTTCTCCCTCGCAGGCACATGACATTTTTATGCCTAATTTTGGAGGTGGGGATCTGTCCTGAGCGTTGAGGATGGTAAGACGCATCCCTGGGCTCCACCCATTCGATACGAATAGCATTCCTCCTCCCCACCCTGAGTTGTGACAAGCAAATGGCTCCAGGCATTGTCAGATGTCTCCTGGGGGTGAAATCACCCCTGGTTGAGAGCTTCTACCCTAATTAGATAAGCTTAAATCGCATGTCTGGTCTTGGAATAATGAGAGCCGGCTGAGGGATGACGGTGCTAATTGGCTTAAGCCGATCTGGATTTATTTCTAGAGCTGGTTCAACTTTTGGTCTGTGTTGATGAAGGGCAGAAACTAAAGGGAAAGAAAACCTAGGTACTAGTAGAAAGGGTGACGGTGGAAGTGATACTGGATTGTCAAAAAATGGCCACCCCCAGAAAAATCTGATATGAAGCCCAAAGTGATAGCTAAGTGACCCTTGTGACTCTTTCCCATTTTAATATGCGATAGTCAATCAAAGCTAAGCTCTCACCATTAGCTCTTCCATTATTATAGAAAGAGAGGGAAGGAGGGAGGGAGGGAGAGAGCGAGAGAGAGAGATCTGATGTTTTTTTTCATAAGAGCACTAATTTCATCATAAGGAACCCCCCCATTTCCTCATCTAAACATAATTATCTCCCAAAGGCCCCAAATAAATCACATGGAGGGTTAGGGCCTCAACATATGAATTTTGGAGGGGATGCAGTTCAGTACATAGTATTACTATTTGGAATTTTGGTAATTAGAATTCACTTAGAGAATAAATAGAAATGTATATTCGTCTGTTATAGATTAGCCCCTGATCAGCAGGTATGCCCATCATTGAATTTTTATGCAGGTGACATTAGATGAAGAAAAGAGTTTTTAGTGACTTCTCTGGTAGTCCAGTGGTTAAGACTTTGCCTTCCAATGCAGCAGACAAAGGTTCAATCCCTGATGGGAGACCTAAGATCCCACATGCCTCGTGGCCAAAAAACCAAAACAGAAAACAGAAGCAATACTGTAGCAAATTCAGCAAAGACTTTATAAATGGTCCACATCAATAAAAAATCTTTAAAAACAATTGGTGTTAATTTTTTTTTAAAAAAAGACTTTTTAAATGTGCAGATACCTCAGAGATTTTCACCTTACCTATCATAGGTTGGGTCCCCTGGGAATGGTTTTTTGGACCAACAGTTTAGAGAGTTTGAGTAGAAGTGATTGATAGGAGAGTATATTCGGGACCAACACCTGTAGGGATGGTAGGGAAGCAGGACTGGATAGGGGACCAAGTTGAAATGTGATAAAGTTGCAACACAGCCTCAGCCAGTACTATGTCTGGCTGAGAGCTGGGCTGGCCCTTCAGGGTTGCCTCAGTTTGAGGCAAAGGGCCCAGCCCTTGTACCACTGCAGTGGCTAGTCATTAGATGCAAGCTGCCTCTAGGGAGGGTGCAGTCTAGGCTGAAGCAGCTCCCAAACGCTGAAGGCAATTCCTAGAAAGGAAGTAGCCTTCAGTCCTGAAAAAGTGGGGTGGGGTGGAGGCGGGTCTGGGCAGCACACCATAGGCTTACGTTAGCTAAGCAATCTGAAAGCAAGTGACTCTAAACTCATCGTCAGGATTGCACTGTAGTGATCATGTTTCTCTACCAATCGCATGTTAGGTCTCCAGCCAAGCATGCTTTCTATTGTTTCAAAAACAGATTTTTCTGATAGCTTCCAACATCGGTTTAATGCCTGGTTTATCAAACTGAGCCCTACTTCATAGTAATATAATTTCACTGGAATAAAATGCCTTGGTTCTTGGTCAGAAGCCTCTGAGACAGGTGTCTTCAGGGAGAGAATGATGGCCAGTGTTCACACCTTCTCCATTATATCTGACCCCCTTGGGGTAGTGTGTTTATATAGTTCCTCCGGTGATTTCTTGGTCTTGGAGTGTTGACCATCCTCTGCCACGGTGTTTGATAATGAGTGTGGTGGCTCTTGAGATTTTAGTCACAGTGACATCATCACCTGGCAGGGGTTTGCCTTTTTGCTCTACACACAGAGACTGGTTACTCCCAAGCACATTTCATTCACGAAAATAATTTCACATTGTGAAATATTGTATTCTGCATGTTCAGTCTCTTCTGAGAGCCTCACAGGCATAAATAACTGTCAATCCCAGTAGCTCTATTTGTCTAAAGCACTTCAGATTGGAAATGAGTTTATTAACATCATAAATTGACACAAAATGGGTTGTCATTATACGCTCCTTAGAGATAGATGGGAGAGGGAAAAGAGGACTAAAAATGAAGAGCCAAAGTGCTAGTCCTATGTTTGTAACCTGCACTTTAGAAATATCCTCAGGCCAAGAGAGCTGCTTATGGGAAATTAGTACCTGGCTCCTGTATAATCTCCCCTCCTTCCCATGAAATAAGATCATGGGAAGAATTTCATAGGAGAAAACTCGCAGTTGAAGAAAATATGGTACCTGCTGAAATGTTTTCAAATGTTAGGCAACTCAAACTCAAGTTGTTTTGAGGTATAGAGAGGAAGTACTAGGTTAATTTTGTTGAGAAATTAGGGAAGTCAGTGTTTTGTTTGCTTTAGAACAACAACAAAAGTGAATGATATTATTAAGTATGGAAAATTATTAAACATTGAAAGAAATGTTTGCTTAATTAGCAAATTTTGACATTGACCCATGTTCTAAAATATTTTTTTAAATGCAGTTCTTTAAGATGAAGATTATTTTAAAATAAATGTTACGGGGACTTCCTTGATGGTCCAGTGGTTAAGATTCCGTGCTTCCACCACAGGGGTCATGGGTTCGATCCCTGGTCGGGGAACTAAGATCCGACCTGCCGCATGGCAGGGCCAAAAATAAAAAATTAAAAAAAATTAAAAAAAAATAGTGTTCTGGACTAGAATAAATGTATGAAAAGGTAAACATATTTTGTTAAAGAAAATCTACTCTGATTTAAAAAAAGAAGTGAATGATATGTGTTTAGAGGCAGAATGACAACAACAATCAGATACTTATCTGGGCCTCATCTCTCACTCACAGAGACACGGATCGAGCTCCATACACAGTGCAACAGAGAGCATGTCCCTCCAGATTATACTGGACTTATATTTATTAAAGAAGACTGATTGATGATCTTGATAGAAGGTTGCTATCCTCTAGGTACAGTGTTCATATGAACGTTTTATGAAAAATTCATGTTCACGAACTCTCACACGTGGCTGCTCACAGAGCAACATTTTGCATGTATTTTGAAAACGGTTTCCATGTTTTCTCTCTCACACGATTTTCATATTCTCCTAGACTGCAAAGCTCTTTCTTTTTGGAGATTCCCCTGTTTGCATTGCACAGCTCCAAGGAACACCGTTCACATTGCAATTTCTATGGCAGGCGACTTAAATCTCTACATGCCTGTCTTTGTTAACCCCTCCTTCACTGTTTTAAATATTTCCTTTTTTCTTGATGCTTCCCTAGCCTTTGGTTTTGACAAAAAAATTAATAAATGGTGCAGAGTAGTGAGAAGCCATGTGGATTAAAGTACTGTGATGGGTATTTGTTGTTTGCTGCCCAGCATCCATTATCCTTTCCTCCTGACATTACTCTGTTTCCTACAAGGAACTTCAAATTGCCTTGACTTTTACCCAGGTGACCCCTTACTCCAGGGACGGGACCTGATGGTGATTGGTGTACTCCAATTAGCATATTCTTTTCCCCAGACCTCAATGATCCATTCAGGGATGGATGTATAACCCAATCAAAGATAATTTGACAGAAGGGATATTTGTTAGGACTTCTCCCACTTCTGTTTAAGCCACCAGAAATAATTCACCCTTTCTGGCTGCATGTTAAAAAGGCTGTGAACAAAGTAGCAAATCCCTATCCTCCAAGAGCATACATTCCAGCAGCAGGAAACAGGCAGTAAACAGGTTGGATGGAATGGTCTTCAGAAACAAGGAGAAAAATTAAAAAGATAAGGAAAAGTGGTTAGAGAGGTAATGGGAGTCAAGATCTGCATAGAACTCTGTAGGCCGTTATCAAGACTTTAGCTTCAACTCGGAGTGAGATGAGAAACCACTGGGGGGTTTAGGAAGAGCAGTCACATGATATGACGAAAACTATAACAGGACATTCTGGCCTCTGTGTTGAAAGGGGAAAAGAATGGAGGAGGGGAGATCAGTTATGACAGCTACGAGGCTGCAGTTTATTGAAATATTGGTTCCAATTCTTCACTCCTCAATAGAATTAAATCTAGAGAGAGAGGGAAGCATATCTATAAAGAAATTGTGAGTGCAGCTTTTGACACATGGAACTGACTAGAGTCAAACACACAGAAAAGTTTCTTGGAAAAGTTTGTTGGCAAAGCATTGCCAACAACTAAAAGAGGCTGAGGGTGTGCAAGATGTAAACATCTTCGTACTCTCAGTTTTCTACAGACAGGAATCAAGTTGAGACATATCCACCCAAAAGGGTAATTTTCCAATGCCCTTTCCAAGGAAAGATGTATGGAAAAGATGATGGAAAAAGAATGATTGCCTAGATTGTAAAAATAAGAGCTATGGAGACTAGACTGGACAGTCATTCTTAGGGAGCAGAACCAGCGCTTAATCATGAAACATTATCTCCCCTCCCCAAATAGAGGAACCTGAGGACCTTTGCTCAGTGGGATTTTATAATTGATTTGGACCAGTGACTGCTATTTGCTTCCATTATTCTCCTTTATAAATGAGAGTACTTTTTAGTGGTTATGTCATCCCTGTCCATTATTTGTGGTATGTTGGGCGTATGAGAAGACACTTGCTTTGTTTTCTTTTTTTGGCCATGCCACACAGCTTGTAGGATCTTAGTTTCCTGACCAGGGATCGAACCCACGCCCTCGGCAGTGAAACCACTGGACTGCCAGAGAATTCCCAAGACACTTGCTCTTTTAATTCATAGGTCTCTACATCAAGAAGAGCCGTATCAGGACCTGATGTAGATCCTGGACTTCAAGGATTTGATGGATCTTTTAGGGGCCGTGGGATAGGAATGAATGTATTTTGCATGTCAAAAGGATGTGAATATTTATAACCAAGAGTGCAGACTGTGGTAGATTGAGTTATTGGTTCCTCACAACTCTTCACTACCTCTTCATATGTACTATGCATACACGAGGCCTTTGCCACGGTTGCATGGTAAGCAGTGTATTTCCTCACCTCTTGACTTTGGGCTCGGTCACATGACTTTGTTTGGTCAATGGGATGTTAGTGGAAGTGTTAGGAGCAAAAGCTTGAAATATTCTCCTATGTTGGCTTTTCCTGCTTGTGCTTCTGTGACCACCATGAAAAGAGCACGCCCCGGGTAGCATTTTCAGCGTGGGCTCTGAATAGGACACATGAAGCAAAGGGACTGCAATTGACTCTTGGGCTCACAGCTTGAAGCAGACCTTCCCCAACTAACCCACAGACCCTTAGCTTAGAGCAGACCTGAATCTACTCTCAAGCTTGAAGTCGAGCGCAGCTCAGCTAAAGTCTACATGGATCTACAGGTCCATGAGAAAAAATAATTGTTTTAAATCATTGAATTTGGAATGGGTTGTGCAGCATTAGTGTGGCAATGACCAATATAGAGGTAATTGCAGTAATTCATGAGAGAGATGATGGAAACTAGGACCAGGGTGATAACAATAGAAGCGGTCAGATTCTGGGTATATTTTAGCGACAGAGTCCACAGGTTTTGCTAATAGATTGTAAACGGGATGTGAGAGAAAGAGACGAGTTGGGGATGAATTCTAGGTTTTTGGCTTGAGCAAGCAGAAGACTGGAATGGCCATCTTTCAGAGATGGGAAAAACTGAGAGAATGAAGATTTGAGGGATATTATCAGGAGCACAAACATGCTACTGGACATGTTGTTTGAGTTGCATATAAACATCCAAATAGGGATGTGCAGTAGGCAGTTGATTATACAAGTTTGGAGCTGGAGTGGAGAAAGGTCCAATATATGCAGGTACACATCTGGGAGTGATCAGTATGTAGGTGGCTTTTAAAGCTGAGACTGGATGAGATTCACAGGTAAGTATGATCACTTGAAAAGGGGTCCAAGGACTGAGCCTCAGGGCATTTTAGTATTTGGTGGTTGAGGAGTTGAAGAATTAGCAGCAAAGGAGATTGAGAAGGAGCAGCCAGAGAGATAAGAGGAAAATCAGACACATGCAAATAAAGTATTAATTCATATGTATGGTCCTAACACACCACACACATTCCTCTTCTACCTTCTCCTCTTTCTTTTCCTCCTTCACCCAAAATATCACCATCCCTAGATTTGTGTGTGTGTGTGTGTGTGTGTTTGTGCGTGTGTGTGTATACTGACTATATGGAAGGCACAGTTTTAATCACTTCACATGTATATTAGAATTATTGAAAAAGTTAACTGTATCTTTTTTTGCCCCACTATATATTCACTGGGAAAGAAACTTTTTCTCTTCTGGTCTTCTCTCCAGGACAGGGAAGTCAAGTCTTTGCCTAATTTGGAGTTCCCTTGATAATCTCCCAAGCAGGATGACTTTGTTTGGGGTGGAAAGGGGTTGGATTGGAATAGGTGCTTTGAACGGAATGAGGGAATGAACAGCTGAAATCCTGGAAGCCAGTTGATTTTTTTCTCTCTAAGCCTGGGAGAAGGGGGTTAAGGATGGGTGGAAGGGGTCCATTGGGTATTAGAGACTTGTGTTTAGCTAGCACATAGCTCTCTATTGGCAGTAAGACCTTGGAAGAGGGATGGCTGCCTGGAGGTGAGTGGAGATCAGAGGATGAATGTCACAACCTGGACATCATTGGCATAAGTCGTCTGTATTTGGGTGAAGAAGATCACTTGGGTGAACTTCTGTTGTACAGCCTAATAAAGGCTCTGATAGGAAAGGGCAATCGGGTAACTCAAATGGGGTACCTTTCTGCTTTGCAAAAAGAGAATGTCTGAGCTTAAGACAAGGATCTCAGTGTATGCAGTTGATGTGCATAACATATGGCTGTTTTTAGAAGCTCTTCAAGTCTGAGCCGCCCAAGCATGTTATTGAGCTTTGGGGAATAATGGCTGTGTGACTGTGAACTAAGAGAGGTGTCACCCTAGAACCAAAGCCTGGGACATCCATTGTGGTGCAGACAGGAATATTAACCAGCCAGGACATTACCTCAGTCTGTTGCTCGTAGATGGCAACAACATTAATTAAATGTTAAGACTCCACTTTCTCTCCCTTTTGTTTTGGGAAGGGAACTGCATCTTTTGGTCTAAGACATGAACCCTGCAGTTTCTTGGATATTCTAGGGTGAGGAAGCCTCAAAAAGGGAAAACTGAACTTTCTAAAAATAAGGCACTGGCAGCTTGAATGGTTCACTGAAAAAAAAAAAAAAAAGACACAGGCTCCTGAGTTTGTGAAATAGGTATTATCATTTACACATTAAAGAAACTTGGGAAGTTTTAGCTAAAGAAGAGAGCATTTATGATGTTATGATAACTTTTGTTTTTTGCAAATGTTATGCATTAGTCTTATTCTGTGTGATTCTGGAGAGCAAGACATAAAAAAAAGAAAACTGTCAGCTGCATGAGTGTAAGAGCAGATATTTACTACTAAATCCCAGCACATGAATTGTGCGCAATACATTTTTTTCAATAAAAGATTGCATACATGACAAATGAAAACCAATGGGTGAAACTTACAGGGAGACAGATTTTTGACTCAACTTATCTTCTAATAATTTGAGTTATTCAAAAACTAAATGGACTATCCTTGAAAAGCAGTGGAATTCTCTACTACTGGGAGTGAAAGAGGAGCCAAAGGACTATTTTTCAGGGATGTGAAAGAGAGGAGTTATTCATGAGATAATGGTTAAATCACACAGCCTCTGAGATCTCTGAAAACTCAGATACTCCAGCTTTGTAATTCTAAATCCAAGGGTCTCTAGACGTAGACTTGGGAGAAGTATAAATAAGACTCATGATCTCAGAGAAGTCTTCAAGAGGCATGTGTTCAATGGCACGTTTATTAAATGCTCACGACAGGTTTTCACAACAGCAACAAATGTTATTTCACTACATCAAATCTCACTTATTAAGAAAAAAAAGACAGTCACAACAAGGTTGATGGATTTGGATTTTTTCGTGTTTTCTGGGGGTAAAGCCAGTCTCCTCACTCGTTTTCCTCTGTTTTTTCTTGAAGATCACTCGATTTCATTTTCTTTACCTCCTTTCTGGCTAAGTGTCCCCGGAAGGCTGCTTGGATTTTGAGAGCAGCATTTCCCTCCATGTCCTTGTCTTCTTCAGAAGATTCATTCTCAGAAAGGAGAAAAAGTAAGAGAGTTCTTAAGCATCTCGTATTTTGATGCTATAAAAATAAGTGCATAAACTTAATTAACTTAGGGGTGTAACAATCGAGATGGGTTGATTCCTGAAGGAATTTTATATATCATCACGTTGTATATGTACCAAATAGTGAATGCCAAAATATCAGACATCTTGCTTTGTCACTCTTTGATATGTCTCTGCAATAAAGGATCGTTGCCAACTTCTTCCCCGCAAAACAGCTACTACTCAACAGCTTCCTATTTAACATTTTTGGGGGGAAATAAGTGAGAATCCTTGAAGCAGGGTAAAAATGCCAAGAAGAATAGTAAATGTGCTGTTTCAAAATAATCATGATTACACAAAATGGATTATTTTTAATTTCTCAATGATTAGCTAATTAAAATCATACATTTAAAGTGAAATGCCAAAGAGGAATCCATTTAGTCCAATAAAATCAGTTTTAACATGGTTGGTTGAATTTTTGTACACAGCTTCCTTTTTAAAAAAAATTTAGGTATAATTTACAGATAGTGAAATGCACAGATCTTAAGTGTACAGGTCAACAGATATATAGCTTTTAATATATTTTTTAAATTATGAAAGTGATACATATACATTTAAAAACTTAAATACCACTGGTAGTGAAAGCTTTCTCCATCTTCCCAAATCCTATACCTAAAAGGTAACCCATCATTATGCATTGAGTATATATATCCTTCTAAAATTTCTCTATATACAAATGTATTCATATGGGTATATATTTGCCTTTTTATTAAAAAAATGAGATCATGCTAACCACAATGTTCTGCAGCTACTTTTCCCATGTAACAATGTATCTTGGTTCCCTTTTTCCCTTTTTCTATGTTATTCAGTATATAATTCTGCCCATTCCTATTTTTTTTTATGATACCGTTGTAGTCCATTGTACTGATATACTTTGATTTATTTACTCATTCTCCTACTAATGGACCTTTGGGTTGTTCAACCCCCCCCTCCCCCCATGACAAAGAGGCAAATCTAGCTCTTAAACTTTAATATGCAAACAGATTGGTATAAAATCCTCTGAGATGATGTCCTAATGTGGGCAAATGAATTATGCTGAAGTTGGAAATCAATGGGCTCTCAATTCAAAGTCATAAAAACCTGTGTAAGGGCACCTATTAAAGATGTAAGGAAATGACACTACCTTCCTTCTTTCCTGACCTCCCACTGCATCTTATGCTAATGTTAGGCTGACTGAGTTGCACTGATATAATTCTGAGATGACTTATAAAGGTTATAAGGTAAACTTATGACCCACTGGGTAGGAAGTAAGGTATTCCTGTAGGAGGATTTCCCATTTTGGGTGTCAATTATTGGGTAACTAACTGGGACATTAATACATGAAAAGAAACTCAGAAGTTTGGCCTTCAACACCGTAGACTGTGAGTTCTTCTTTCTCACTAGGCTTGGTCCTCTTGAATCTGGACTACGAAGCATATAGGCAGTGACATGCTGGTAAATGTTTAACAACTGGCTCTCCAGAAAAAAAAAAACTGGTCCTGATTTGTAGTATTTATCATGATCTTAATACTCCCACTGTGGCTGATTTCAAGCTATCAAAGTGATATTATTGAACATGGGGTTGTGTACATATGTGCACGATTGTCTCTTAAGAGCTGGCTTTAGCACACCACTGAATAGAGGCATCTTTGATAGTGGACTGAGCCTAACCCATTGTTGCTTGGATGTAGGCTGTCAGGCAGGAAGTCATTTTTGTAGAGCGAAATGCATGGAAGATGAGTGGGACTCATTGTGTAAAGCCCTTTTATTTGGCTGTATGCAATTCCCCATGAGCTTCCTTTTGTTATATCTGAACCTTTACCACTGTGTGGTGATGACAGCATCAATTAGTGAAAAGTTCCTGAAGTGGAAGGTGAATCCGAAGGGTCAAGACTGAGGCTGTACACCCTGAGAAAACCATAATTCAAAAAGACACATGCACCCCAATGTTCACTGCAGCCCTATTTACAATAGCCAGGACATGGAAGCAACCTAAATGTCCATCGACAGATGAATGGTTAAAGAAGATGTGGCACATATATACCATGGAATATTGCTCAGCCATAAAAAGGAATAAAATTGGGTCATTTGTAGAGACGTGGATGTACCTAGAGATTGTCATACAGACTGAAGTAAGACAGAAAGAGAAAAACCAATATCGTATATTAACACATATGTGTGGAATGAAGAAAAATGGTACAGATGAACCTATTTGCAAAGCAGAAATAGAGACACAGACGTGGAGAATGAATGTATGGACACCAGTGGGGGGAAGGGGTGGGATGAATTGGGAGATTGGGATTGACATATATACACCACTGTGTGTATAAAATAGATAACTAATGAGAACCTGCTGTATAGCACAGAGAACTCTCCTCCGTGCTCTGTGGTGACCTAAATGGGATGGAAATCCAAAAAAGAGGGGATATATGTATACATATAGCTGATTCACTTCACTGTACAGCAGAAACTAACACAACATTGTAAAGCAACTATGCCTCAATAAAAAATTTTTTTAAAAAGACTGAGGCTGTGATTTTTGCCTGTTCTTCCCCTTGGGGAGATTTTCCCATCCATAATCTTCTTCCATAATCTTGGAAAATAAGATTTTATTTTTAAGGGGAAGAATGAGTTTTCCTTTATAAGAGGCATGGCTAAAACTCATCCACCAGTTAGTATATCACTGGTGCTAGTTATCTAAAAAGCAAAATCATGATTTTAGCAATATGGATAACAGACTGGATTCATATTTGGAGGATAATTTTACATTGAGGGATGTCATTCTTTGTAGGAATCCAATAGTACATGGAAAATATAACTTACTAAGGCTATCACCTCTTTCATAGATGTCTGAGACTTTTCTTTTCCAGGCTCACATTTCTCCAGTGGTTCTTGCTCCTAGAGGGGAGAGGGCCAAATAGACAATGTTTCCAAAACAGTAAAGTCTTGGATCAAACTGCTTAAGGGTAATTAAATATTACTTTAAGTTATTGATAAGTGGTGGGAATTAAACACATATTTTTTAACAAGGAAAGTAGGTTGGGAAAAGGGATAAAAGAAAACTCTCAAGGGAATATGCATAAACAAATATTAAAGACTAAGGAATTGGTTAAAAAAAGTTTGATCTTTTGCTTTTGGATTGTGTATAATATTGTTTTATATTAAAAACAAACCATTGTCTTATACTAAAAGTTTATATGATGCTGTAATGAATCCTGAACAAGGAATAAAAAAGAGGTGCCAATAGTTTCTCAAACAGGAATGAAATAAATGCTATTGTGTTCCATAGTATGAGGTCAAGTTGACTTTTTAATGATGTTTGTAGATTAAAAACTGAGTCAAAGAAGTAAGTTTTGCTGTAGGGAGGGATTTAAATAGAAAAAAGGGAAACCAGCTCCATCTATTTTGACATGGTTACTGAAATATTACTCCAGAATAGAAGCATGGTTAACTCACAACCTTATGGGAAGAGCTTCTTTAATTCATAAAACGTAAATTTAAGGACATATAAGCTAATCAAATAAAGCCTTTAGAATTCAAAAGAGAAGAAAAACCACTCTAAAACTGCTATGTGAATAAGATTTTAAAATTTTCAACATTATTCCTTTTATTTCAATAAAACATGAACACAGAGAATCTAGTTAAATGGAGATAAACAGAACACCCCCATATCTGGCAGGCACAGATGGATGGAACTTCACTTGAATTCATGGAATAAGTGACAGGGGGATTTCCTCAGGAAATCCCCCAAATCTACTGTGCAACACCATCAAAATTTGACCTTTGTTAACTCCTTTTAATTCTAATATCTGCTGCTGCTTCATGGCTAATGTATTATCATACTTGCCTAGAGTACTGCTTCTCAGACTTTAATGTACCTACAAGTTACTTTGTGGATCTTGTTAAAATTTAACCTCTGATTTGTAGACCTGGGGTAGAGCCAGAGATTGAATTTCCACCAAGTTGCCAGTTGGAGGCAATGACGCTGGACCACACACAGCCTTTCTCAACCGGTGTTCCTCATTGGGATCATAGAACACAGAATCCTTGAAGTGATTACTTTTCTCAATTTTCCAAAGGATGGTACATAATAGAATCATTCTAGATACAAAGAAGAGACATTGATTCCTTACGTGCAATGGATGCCTTTGGCTTAGGGCTTAATTATTTTGAGATGTCTTGGTTGAGAAAGATTGGCTCTGAGAATGCTGTTAAAGAGAAGATGGATTTTTTCTCTGAACAGATTGGCTTAATAGAGAAGACTCTACACCATTATCATCTTTAATTCTAATCAGTCTTTTGTAAGACGTCAATGATAATGAACTAATTGGACAAACAGCGTTTTATTTTATGAAATATCATTCATTAATTCAACCAATATTTATTGTGTATCTGCTATTGATAAGCACTGTGATACTCAATAACATTGGAACAACAAATGAAAGTAATTATACTATCACTTTCAAGTACATACTTCCTGTTGATCATCTTTAAGTTTAAGCTAACTGGGCTTCCCTGGTGGCGCAGTGGTTGAGAGTCCGCCTGCCGATGCAGGGGACACGGGTTCGTGCCCCGGTCTGGGAAGATCCCACATGCCGCGGAGCAGCTGGGCCCGTGAGCCATGGCTGTTGAGCCTGTGCGTCCGGAGCCTGTGCTCCGCAACGGGAGAGGCCACAACAGTGAGAGGCCCATGTAACGCAAAAAAAAAAAAAAAAAAAAAAAGTTTAAGCTAAGTACTGTACACGATTCAGATACCTTAGAAAAGAATTTCTTGCCAGAAAGAACAGCACAATCAAAAAGGTTTCATAAGATATTTGTGATGCCTCTCACAATATTCATGATTTTGGGAGATCCCAATAATCTCTGTATTGGAGACAAGGAGAAGAATTAACCAAATCCAATAGCTTCACGGGACTATACCTTGAATGCATGGTTGTTATAGAAGCGGTCATCTACCTTAGTCCCCCATTCTGCTGGATCAAAGTTGGTTTCTAAATAACAAAAATATAATAATTTCAGACTTACTTTGAGTTCATTAAAGTAAATGTAGACTAGTAATGTAAAATGTTTTCTTTTTCAAATTATAGGTCCTTTACTGCCAGTCGAAAATTTTATTGACGTTGTACACAGCCTACTGCTGTAGATATAACCAGTGATTATTAAATATATGATGATGAATTAAACATTAGATGACCCCTTGAGGATATTTAGAAAGGCAGTTAAAAAACCTAATTGCTGCTTTCAGAGTTTACAGTAAAATGGGAGAGACAGAGAACAAATGTTAATACTTAATATAAGTATAGAAATTTATCATTATATAATTATGGAAACTTATTATGTATTAGTAAACATGGGGGAAAATGTAAAAAAAATAAATGTTAAACAGTAAGGAAGTTTGGAAAAGTGAAGGATGGGAGAAATTTTTAAAAATTAGGTATATTATGCAGTCAGTTGACATAGAAGTATTTAAGCAGAATTTTTCTTTAACTTTTCATTATGAAGAATTTCAGACTTCGAAAGGAGAATAATAACAAATTTCCATGAGCACATTACTCAGATTCAACAATTATAATCTCATGATTGATCTTATTTTATTTGTAACTTCACTCACTTTCCTGCCCTTTCTTCTGATTATTTTCAAGCCAATCCCAGGCATCCTACTATCTTATCTACAAATACTTGCTTCAGTATGCGTCTCTAAGATATAAAGCCACAATTCGATTATCACACCTAAAACTACTAACAATAATTCCTTAATATCATCAACTATCCAAATTTCTCCCATTGTCTAATATATTTTTGTTTATTTATTTTTTTACTGCTGATTTGTTCAAACCAGGACCCAAACAATGGACACACACAGCCTTTTGTTATGTCTTTTAAATCTCTTATAATTGAAACCTCCCTACCTCCCACCCCACATTTTTTTCCTTGTAATTTATTTGTTGAGGAAATTGAGTCATTTTTCCTTTGGAGTTTTCCACAGTTTAGATATTTCTGATTTCATTCCCACTATGATTTTTTTTACCAAGTTCCTCTGCCTTTGAATTTCCTGTAGATTGCTAGTTAGATCTATAGGTCTTATCTGATTCAGGTTTGAGGTTTTTTTTTTCAAGAATACTTCATAAGTAGTGCGGTATAATTCTGCCAGGAGATATATAATATCTGGTTGTTTCTCTTTATACAATTTTTATGGGCCCATTGATGATGACTGCTTAGATCATTTCTTTAGGGTTGCAAAATGGCAATGTTCTAATTTGATCATTACTTCTTTATTTCTGGAGTACTCAATAAAAAATACTTTCCCTGTTTGGTTACCCTGAAATACAGTTCTTACATAAAAGGCAGGTTAAAGGTGTGATTCTTTTCCTTTATTTACCAGTTTTCAGATTAATCAGTTGGTTCCTTAGGATCCTCTCAATGAGATTTCTTGTTTTTTTTTTTTTAGTAAATAATTATGAACTAATGAATATTTAACAAATTGAATGAATTTCAATCCACTGCATTTATTAATCTTCTTGATGCTCTAATTGTCCAAAATTGGCCAGTAGGAGCTTATTCAGGTGCTCAGATGTTCCTGAGTCCTTTGGAAACAACTCATAATCTTTGATAGTTTTCTTATTTTCTGGTATGGCAAGGTGTTGAGGCTCAGCTTGTATATTTCCTGCCCAGTTTATGGGATTGGTTAGTTCTCCAAGAAGCTCTGGTTCCTGGAAGATGGTAGCTGGAGGCCAAAGGCTAGGGACTAGGTGCTCACTGGTACTGGGTTGGTCATTGTTTTGAGGCCTTTAAAAAATACAGAGAGCTAGAAAATATACTTTCACTTTTCAAAGAGAAAATATACCATGAAGTCTGATGATATTTTTCAATTCAAATTTAGAATGATGAGATTTTATTAACTTCTTTCCTTTTTATATTTGTATGTCATTTTTCTTACACTAAAAATCCTATTCCTAATAACAGTAGGATAGTTACTTATTTGCTATGTTCTACAATATGTAAAAAATTACAGAAAAACTGCACTATAATATTATTAAATGTTATTATTTTCAGTGATAACTGAAAACAATTTAAGATTTTTTTTAAAACTTCATTTTGTTTTTAGGCTATATCCACCAGGAATGCACAAAGTACTGTGTTATAAAGTCTCTTGAAATAATTCTTTTTTGTGCGGTTATGTTACCCATTTAATACTAGTTAGGTTCATTTGTTTCACTTTGCTTCTAAATTTAGAAATTGCTTAACAATTTAAAATTTTAATTCTATTTTATAACTATGTGAAACATATATGATTTTGAATTTAAGATGTATTCAGACAAGTCTAGCTTCTATCCTATTCCCTCTGCTCTCTGTTCCTTCTTCTGCTAGAGGTAAATGTTTTTTTGCTTTTTTTTTTTTTTAGAGGTAAATGTTAATTTTTTAAAGATTTATTCTTCCATTTAAAAAATATAAATGAACGGTTATGTATTCATATCAACACCTCTTTGTTAGATAATTGGTAGTATACTAAAAACATTTTTTTCCACCTTATTTTTTTCACTTAATATATCTTGAGGGTCACTGCATAACATCATAGAGATCTTCCTTGTTCCATTTTTGTTTGTTTGTTTACAGCTATACATTAATCAGTAGTGTAGGGCTTCCCAGGTGGCGCAGTGGTTGAGAGTCCGCCTGCCGATGCAGGGGACACGGGTTCGTGCCCCGGTCCGGGAAGATCCCACGTGCCGCGGAGCGGCTGGGCCCGTGAGCCATGGCCGCTGAGCCTGCGCGTCCGGAGCCTGTGCTCCGCAACGGGAGAGGCCACAACAGTGAGAGGACCATGTACCGCAAAAAAAAAAAAAAAAAAAAAAATCAGTAGTGTAGATGTACTCAAGTTTATTCAAAAAATCCTCCATGATGAATATTTGGGTTGCTTCCTCAAGTAACAATAAATTGTAAAATGATTAAAAATGGAATGTTTATTTGCTTGTGACTATTTCTAGTCACCTTTACTACTCTATTGGAATACTGTAATCAAAAGTAATGATGACAGCTTAAACAAAATGGTTGTTCTAGTCAGGGTTTTTAATAGAAACTTATAGCTGTAATAATTCTCATTTTGACCAGTGGGTCAGGTCTTGATTGTCATGAACCTTCAAGGCTGGGAATTTGGAAATTTTATTTATGGAAGTGAAGAAACTCTGCTTTGGCTCTCAACCAAAGAGTCACTGTTGGCAGGAATCTTAGTCTCTGGACAGGATGGGACCTTGGAAATATAGAAAAAGAATATAAATTACCTTCCCAAGCTGGAAGTTCACTTTTCAAAGCAGTTTTTCTCTGTACCTTTATTGAGGAACAGTTTCATATACCCCTGTGAATACCAACTTATTGAATCTAAGGAGTATAGAATTATTTTTTTACAACACTTAATAATACTTTCAAGTAAAAAGAGTCAAAATGTAAAGAAAACCATAAACTCTCCTCCCAGGAAGAATAGACAGTCAACTGCCTGTGAGGCATAGGAACAGCATGCTGGAAAACAGACAGCTAGAGTGGGTGCTCTCCTGAGGTCCCCTTCCACCCAACGTGTCCCTGAGAAATACAAAGAAGAAGGTCTGAGTGATGAACAGTAATCTTCAATAATGTGAATTAAGATAGCCTGTCAAAAAGGCACATGCTGTTTCAAATAGCAAGAACTGTTAGTTGAAGATACCTGCCCCATAAAGGCTTTCTGGGGAATAGAAATGGTCTTAAGCAGGTCTCACCATAATCAAATGCTTAGTCTCTTATTTTTTAAAAAATGCCGATTTTAAAAAAGCTTACTCTCTCTTTTCTCTAGAAGATTATCAAAATATGCTGCTGCAAAAGCTGGTATATTGTCTGGTTGCTCCCTCAGAATCTCGCGTGTGAGCCCTTCAAGAAGATTCTGAAATCCTTGTGGAATTCGGTAGTGGGTGCTGGAGAATGGAATCGACATCTCCTTGGGAAGAACTGCCTATTGTACCTAGAGATTCATTAAAGAATACTGTCTTTAAATTTGTCTGATTTTACTTATATAATCACAACTATGACAACAAATTACTCTGAGACTCCAAATTTCTGGACTTTAATCCTTTTTTTCCCCAACACAGCCCAAGTCCATCCATTTCTTCCCAAGAGTTTTGAATTTTTCCATTATTAGAATATTAAAAATATTTAATAGGTGAAATTATTTTTTAAAAATTACAAAAATCAGAGATTTTCACTGTAATACAAAGTACTTTTTCCTCTCCCTCCCTCTTTGTCTTTAAAATGGCAATTTTTCCTATCCCACAGGAATTTAGAGAGAATGATTGTTAAAAATTCGTCTTAAATTGCCGAAAAGACCCTGTTTAAGGCCTAAAATTAAAAAAAGAGAGAAAAAAAAACTAGTCCTTGTTATAGAAATTAATTTGTCGAGTGAATAAGTTTCACACTTAGTCGTTCCCTTAGCTTCCACTTCTGAAGCATGACCTACAATGCCTCTTTGAAGCATCTATATACTCTGGAAGGGGCAGTGGGGGCAGAGCGGCTGGGGGCAAGGTCATGATTCTGCAGTTCCAGCCTGCAAAGTTTGGGGATGCTTACATTTTCTGGTTTTGTCTTGACCTGGTCTTCTCTTCCTGTCTTGGAATACAAGGGTCAGATAAGGATAGCTGCTAAGCAGCGGGTTGGGCTACTGAGTCTGCAAACAACACTCAGGGACCTGGCCTGTTTGTGAGTGTCAATGCCGAATAAGGCCGGAAGCCGTGGTAGGGGTCTAGGTGGGGGACTAGTCGGTTTAATGAGGCCGAATCTATAGAGTTTTTCCTTCTTTTTTTGAGGGGACAGGAAATGAGGCATTGAGTCATTCTAGGGTTGTGAAAAGGAAAAGACTCTGAACTAACGTGGGGAGTGGAGGGCGGTCGGAGGGGGAACACAGGTCTAGTCGGGGGCGGCACGGCGAGGATCTGGGATTTCGGACTCGCTGCTTGGCTCCCAGTCTGCCGAAGGCTTCCCGAAATGCGGCGGGGATCCTGAGAGAATGCGAGAGGCGAAGGGAAAAGGCGAGGTCTCGATTTCGGAAAGGAAATGGGGTAAACCGCCTCACCTCTTAGGTCTCTCAGAGCTGGAGCCGACGGTTCAGGTTGTGTTTTCTTGTTGCCAGGAAACCGTGTTTTGTTGGTTTTTTTCCACTCAACTACGGCGGCCGAGGAGAGGCACGAGCCCTCCCGAAGGCCGCGGACAGCTTCGCGGACTGAACCGCCTGGGAAGGGCGGAGTCAGGCCTTTCCCGCCCTGAGCAGGCCCCGCCCCCACGGCCCCGTCCATGATGGCGGCCCCGTCCCTGACGGCGTCCCCGCCCCGAGGCCTGCGCTAGGCTGAGGGCTCCTCACAAACATGGTCGCGCCGGGATTTCTGTTTGGGCTCGTGCTGCCGTTACTCCTGCGGGCCGACGCAAGTGCAGGTGAGGCGGCCGGGCTCGGCCCGACCCCTGCCCGTCCGTCAGCCTGCGCGGGCTCCGAGATCCCGTGTCCTCCGCAGGACCGCCCCCCCCGCGCCCTTCTCTCTAGCTCCGGGAAGGAACCCCGGGTAGGAGCCGGGTTCCACCACCCAGGCCTGTGTTGCGGGTGTCCGCTGGGCAGGGGCCCCGGCATGTCCGCTTCCTCCACTCCCTTCCACCGCCCCTATGATGCAGCATGTGGGGCAGCGGGAGAGTTGGGTTTATCTAAGGAGGGGAGGCCCAAATGTGCCCAGACCGAGGCCCTCAGTGTCTGAATAATTGCAGGGGAGCTCGAAGGGGAGGGGGCGAAGCTAGTTAGATAATATTTGGAAACTGGTGACTGAGTCATCCAAAACATTTCAGTGGTGCCCCCTCAGTGGTGCCCCTGGGGAGGGTTTGCTTCAGGCTGGGTTGCTTGGGGGAATTAAATTTTCCTAGTTTAAGTGGTGATTAGGGCTAAGACATACAACCCCCTCACTAGCTCAGAGTATGTAAGACTCAGCTTTGATTCCTGCTGCAGCTCGCAGACACCGGTGGTGGGATAATATGCATGGCACTGGGGAGGAGGATGACCCACTTTGACTATTGTCCAGGTCATATCGTTTCTTTTGAATACCCCAGACTGGATGCTGGGTCACAGAAAAGAAATGAAAGTTGAGGTGGGAGAACAGAGTGCAGAAAAATGACTGCACTACCTAAGAACCTGCGAAGTACCCAGATGCAGACAAACTGCAGCCCTTCAGTGGTTTTTCAGGGTTTAACAAAAGTGTAAACTAGCAGCACTTTATGTCAGTTCCTGACTCATCCCCACTCAGTGACCTTTGAGTCCAGTATATGAGGTGGGGAGAAGGGAAAGAGAATAGGGCCCTTATTCTATTAATTTTTCTGTTAAAGGCTGTTAACTTTAACATCACTATTTTATCTTTGCCTTTGGGTCATACTATTACATCACCTTCATTAACAATGACTTAATTTTTTAATTTATTAATGCTCTAAATTTTCTTCCCTTATTTGGTTGCATATCCTGACTTCTTTCCTTCAAATCATTTCCCCTGTGCTCATGTTTATCACGTAATAGTTGAAATGTGCAAACATGTATGTAGCAATGATAAAATGAACACTCAGAGGCGCTTCACCCAACTTAAGAACTAGAACGTTGCCAGTTTTATTGAGATTCCGTGGATATTCCTCCCTAGTGCATCCACCAGTTCCTCACCAGAGGTAACCACTGTCCTAATTTTGTCAGTCTACTTTTAACTTCCCAGAACACTAATTCCTGTTTTTCTACTCCAACACCCAAAGAAAACATTGAAGACCTAAAAAAAATATCAAATGTTGTGTCTTTTATTTGACAAAAACAATTACCAGGCCCACCTCATTTCTTGTTCTCCTGTTTGGTCCATTGCTCAATTCCTTGGTAATGTTCCACTGTCTATTCTTATCAGCTTGGAATGTGAACTTTATAAGAACAGGGAATATGACTTGTCTTTGATTTACCACCAGTATCTAACTGTGGCAGAGTGGAAATTGCAGTGACTTTGGAATCAGGTGGCTTGATTTCTTGTCCTGTCTTAAACTACCTATGTGATTTGAGGCCAAAGAAGTTTAACATCTGTACTGTGTTTAGCTTTCTGCCCGACACAGTTACTTTTCCCAGTAGAATGTAAGCTCCCTGCTGGCAAGGATTTTTGCCTGCTTTTTTTTTTTCTTTCTTTCCCTGTTACATCCTCAATGCTTAAAATCGTGCCTGGCACACAGTAGGCATCTTTAAGTATTTGTTGAATGAATTAATGTGCAAACTATTTTTAAAAATTACCTAATCTACTTGGGTCTCAGTTTGTTGATCAGTAAATAACGTGATTATACCCCAGGGTGTAAAAGATTCTTTCCACCGCTAAAATTCTTTAACTCAGAATAGGGCCATGCACAAAGAGGTTCAGTGAATGTGTGTTGTTGAAAACAGAGTGACTGGGAAAAGTATTTTCCCCAACATTTGAGAAGGTGGCTGCACACCTCCAGAGCCCCTTATTCGCCTGGGCTCATGCCTGTGGCAGCCAGTTTTCTTCAATCCCTTCCTCACCCCATGCTCTTTCTGCTCAGCTCTTAGGCCTTTGGTTTTCAGGTTTTGTTCCATATAAAACTCTTACCCAAGACAGGGCCTTCCCACACATGCGCCTCTTCCCTTCCCTCCAACGTGCTTATGCAATTCTGGGCTGTTGTAGTCTCTTCTTAGAGCGTTTTGCTCCTGGTAGCTGTGCATCTCCAGCCCAGTGGGTCTTCTGGATGATCTTTGATTGTCATGTAGGTTTTATGATGGAACAAACTCCTCAGAGAGAGCTGAGGATGTCTAGGGACTGGGTTGTTATTCGAAGTGCAGGAAAAATAGGCCACCAAGTCTGTGTAGGAGACCCCATTAGCTGTGCTGCCCTGTTAAGTATAGCCTAAGGGGCTGTCATCATTGTAGCTTCCAGGGGGGAAAATGTCAACTTTGTTAGTTCTGATTCTCTTTCCTGCCAATCATTTTTGTTTAAAACCCTTTTTAAAAATCTTTTTTGTTAATTATTTTCTTCTAGGGAGTTTTGTCTGTTTTGTTCAGACAAATTGGGATGTAACTTAAAAAAGTTTTTTTTCCCCCTTACGAAGTTTTGATGAGGAACCCACTGAGATAATTTGGATAGATGCTTGTTATTAATAAAATACTTCGATATAGGCTGGATGTTAAAAATAGGAAGGATATCGTTAAAGTGAATTCTTATTCAGTCTTGTTAGTGACTGTCTAGAATAGAATCCACAGTTTCAAGTGCTCGTTCTCTTTTTGTATAATTTAGCTTGTGAAATGGGCGAATTGCAACAAAAGACCTTTTGTTCAGACACTTTGACCTTCTGTCTCTCACTGACCTTATTTTTTGCATCTGAATTTACCTTAGAAGGAAGCAGACTTGTTGCAGATATTCATAAATGTTTATTTAGAATTTTCAGTGGGTTGTCAAAAAACACGATAAGGAGAATTATTGAGGGAAATTGACACTGAGAGGATGGAAAGGGGGAGATAGAGTGGGGAAAAAGTTTAGAAAAGGCTGTGTTGAAGAGAGGCAGCCTTCTTTATTCCCAGCTATGAGGAGCGGGAGTGGTAATGGGAAGGAGGGAAAGGAAGTGGTTTATTTTTCTCATAAATACCATCTGTGAGGTGCATAAAAAGAGCATTTTGGTGATTTTGGGAGGAGGGAGTCAAGCGTTTGGGCCAAGACTGAGAGCAAAGGAAGATGAAGAGCTTTGAAGGGGAGGAGGCTTGTGGTAAATGGGTTGCCCTAGGCTTTTTGAATTTTCCTTATTGGTCATCTTGTACTGTGATGCATATTGCTGGAAACTGTTCTCGTTATGTTGCTTAGCTAATTAGGAGGAATAAGCTCTCATTTTAGAAAATTAAAAGGACTGGTTATCTTCAAATTCTCATGTATTAAGACTGTATGTTCCTTGCCATTTAACCAGATTCAATCTGGTGATGAATCTCTCCAATGATGCTCTCCTAAGTGTTTGCTAAATTTTTTAGATGTTGGTTTTCGCTTTGCCTCCTACATCGATAATTACATGGTGCTGCAGAAGGAGCCTGCAGGGGCAGTGATTTGGGGCTATGGAGTATCCGGAGCCTCAGTGACGGTGACTCTGTGCCGAGATCAGGAAACCATCATGAAGAAAGTGACCAGTGTGAAAGGTAAGACAGGCCATCCTCCGCTCAGCTTTTGTCTTCTTCTGCCACCTGCTGGATGATCTGAAAATGAATGCTAATAGTCCAGCTCAGGTTATCCATCCATCATCCATCGATCCATCGATCCATCCATCCATAAAAGTTCTTTGAGTATTTACCATGTACACTCAGGATACAAAGAAAAATAAGACCAAGTCAAAGGCCCTGTCCTCAAGGAGCTCATGGAATAATGGGAATAGACACCAAGCCATGTAGTGCAGTGTGATAGGTGCTCTGGTGGAGGTGGATATGGGGTATCATGGGATACAGAAGAGAAACATCTAACTCAGATTGAATGGTAAGGGAAGGTTTCCACTGAAGGTGACATTTGAACTGAATCATATATAAAAGAGAGGTAGTATTGAGGAGGGGTTAAGAACCTAGGCTCTGGAACTCACCATCCCCATTCAGACCCTGACTCTGTCGCTTAATGGCTATATAACCTTGGACATGTAATTTAACATCTCTGTGTCACAATTTCTTTATTTGTATAGCAGTGATAATATTTAGGATTATTGTGAGGGTTAAATGAATTAACATATCTAATGTGCTTAAAACGGTGCCTGGCACACAAAAAGTACTGAAGAAGGGTTAGCTGTTGTTAGTTTTGTTACTATTATTATTATAATATTTAGTCAGTCACTCAAATATTTACTGAGTGCCTACTAAGTGCCAGATACCGTGCCAGGTACTGGTTATGCAGTGATGAGCAAAACAGATGTGGTCTCTCCCCTAATGAAGCTTATGGACTTGAGGAGAGACAGAAAAATAAGAAGCAATTACAGTTAAGTGTAGTAAGTGCCACAGTTGGGAAGTATAGAGTGCTATGGGAGTGCTTAAGAGGGAAAATTAACTTAGTCTAAGGCTTATTTTGAAAGGTGAGCAGGGCAAGCCAGGTAGAGGGAATAGCCTGGGCAAAGGCATGGAGGCGTGAGTGAGCCTGGGTCACTGGAGGAATGACAGGCAGGTTGGTTTGTCTGGACCACTGGGGTGTGTGACCGGTGGTGGATGGCAGGAGATAAGGTTGGAAACGTAGGGAGGCTAGTTTGTCATTGCTATGGAGCGTACACTGTACTTTGGATAGATGGATTTTAAGCAGCAAAATAACACAGTCCAATCTGTGTTTTAGAAAGATTACTCTGGCACCACTGTGGAAGAAGGATTGGAGATGCATGAGACTAGAGGCGGTGGGACCTGTTAGCAGGCTGTTATGATATTTAGGCAATAGACATTGAAGGCTTGACCCCAAATAGTGGCTAATTCTCAAATAGGTGAGAATTAGCAATTAGCAGGCTTCACCGAGCAGAGACGTCCTAAAAGGAGTCTCTGTCTAGAAGAGATAAAGATGTAAAAAAAAAAAAAAAAAAAGAGAGAGAGAGAGAGAGAGATGTATAAGAGAGCGTGGGGAGGAGTTCAGAGTTCCTGGATGCAGGAAGGTGTGTTCAGGGCTGGGTCAAGTGGAGACCTGGTTGTGTCTTAGTTAGAGGTAACTAGGGAGCTATGGGATGTTGAGGTGAGAGTCAGGTGAGGAGGTTTCTCTGGTGAGGTGGAGTTAATGTGGAGGCTGGTGGTTTGACAGGGACTTGAATATATATGTGACAGCGAAGCTTGTGGAAATTTTATTGGCCCCTGAAAACAAGGATTACCTGATTCGTTTTGTCAATATACGGGACTGATACCCAGTCCAGAGCGATCCAGATGCTGGTGCAGACTTTTAATAATTCATTTCCATTCAGCAAACATTAAGAACTACTAAGTACCAGGCATAGATGCAAGGTAAGTGCTTCTAGTTCTTGGGTTTTAAGACTTTTTAAGGTAAGAAGCTTATTGGGTGAAATGCAGAGACCTGAAAGGGAAGCTTAAGCTGATTGAGAAGTTGTTCTCTGTTAGATTTAAATGCTATTGGCGACTTGTAGGATGCACCAAAAATGAAGAATTCAGGAGACTAGCAGTGCTTTCTTTTTGTGTTGTGTCCATCTCAGAAATGAGCAGTACGGAGTACAGGTAGTGGTACTCTCAGTAAAAAGACATTGATTTAGAGATCTAAATAATTGATGTAATTGTTTAAAAACAATAAATAGGATTTCCTTAGTGCTAAAAAATAGCATTACCAGTAAATATTTAGGAGACAGAGACTGTATAGTGTCGTAGAAATAGAGAAAGCACATAATACATAGCATTTCAGTTTTTAAAAATGTTCTTATGCATTATTTTTAGTTTATTCCCTTTCATGGCTGTTGCAGGGCCAATAGTTGGAGTGTCCAGAGACGAGACAAGAGGGTAGGTGGTGACGAGAAGGAATAAAAGGTAATAATTAGGGGATGAGCCCCTCTTATTTTGAGTTCAATTCTATAAACATCAACCGGAGGCTTATTATGTATAAAACACTGAGCTAGCAAGCCTAGAAAATACAAGGAAGAACGTGCCCACCCTCCAAGAACTCACTGTCTCATGCTGTCCTTTCACATTTAGCAATTTAGGTTCAAGTAATGCTTCAGTTGCTTCACTGCAAAGTGATGCTTCGTTTGGAGTTAAAATATCCAGCAGCAACTTAAGGGAGCCAAGTGATTCGTGGACTCTTGAGGTAATTTTACAGGAAAAGGGATTGTTATTGGTGGGGTGGCGGGTAGATCTATTTGTTAGGCTCTCCACACTGGCTTGGGAGAGAAGAAAGGCACTGTGGTTTATACAGATCCACAAACCTACTTCAGTGGACAGCATGCTCTGTCCTGCCCATGAAGCAAAATGGATAAAATGTTATTTGGAATAAAAGAGATAGACAGGTAAGAAATTTCACAGGACAGCAAAGAAAATGTTTCTCAAAGGAGATACTATAGGGCATATTGAAGGGTTGACTTCTATTTAAATTTTGATGATGACTCTGGGACTTTCAGCCAGACTCTCTATCTCTGTTAATATTTAACTTATTACCTATAATCCCCTAGGTGCCCACAGCAAAGTGGAATTTAACAATGTAAAGGTTTTTGTCCAGCAGACTGACACTTAAGCATTGGGAAAATTAAAACCTGAGGGATGACTTGGAATATGGTCAGGTTCTGGGCCTGTTCAAGCCATGTTGTCAAGTGACGCATGATGATTCTCTCAGACACAAGGAGTAAAATTGGGGCAAATAGTCTATATCCTCTCACTTTGACACACATGGGGGATGCATATGTAGGTGATAAACTGAAGGTGTATCTGTCTGAATTTGTCATGATTGAGGTAAATAGAAAATACAAAAGGCCTAAACCTCTTACCAAATTAAAAATCTCCTGGTTGCAGTGTTAGCGCACGTGCTAGTTTTCTATGCCACATAATAAGTTACCACAAACATAGGTGCTTAAAACAACACACTTTTACTATCTCACAATTTCTGTAGATCTGAAGCCTGACCATCATTTATCTGGGTTCTCTACTCAGAGTTTCAGAAGGCTGAAATCAAGGTGTTGGCTGGGCTACATTCTCATCCAGAGGCTCGACTAGGGAATGATTCGCTTCCAAGCGCCCTTAGATTGCTTGCAGATTCATTTCCTTGTGCCTGTAGAATTCATAGCATCACTTCTGCTGCTTCAAATCTCTGACTGCTAGACCCTATTTAAAGGGCTCACCTTATTTAGGTCAGGCCCACCCAGGATAATCTCCCTTTGGATTAATTTAAAGTCAACTGATTAGGGATTTTAATTATACCTGCAAGACCCCTTCATCTTTTCCATGTAATGCAACTTAATCATGAGAATGGCATCTTATCCCGTTTGCCATTTTCTGTTGATTGGAAGCAAATCATACATTCTGCCTGCACTTGAGGGGAGGGACTATACAAGGGTGTGACTAACTGGGGGTCACCTTAGGGTGTGTCTGCCATAGCAAGCTATAGTTTAAGTAACTTGCATCAACAGTTTTATTGATAGAAAAATAGTTAAGCTTTTTTTTCTTTTACATTCATATTTGGTGGTGGTGGAGTTGAACTTTATACAGAATAATGCAGGTCAGGCAGGGGCGGTTTGGGCAGTAAGGCCTTCTTTAGCTCCAGGTCACTTCCACAAACCAGTGGACCCGTTTGCAGCTGGTGAAGTGCCAGGCTTCTGTGGGGGAAGAGGTGATTAGGGCTGCTTCTAGCTCTAGGTTTTCCCTCTTGGGAAGGGAAAGGTTGTGGGATAATTTTCCTTTTTCTCTTCTTGATTTCTGAGATTTGGCACAATAATCTGAAAAACAATTAACATCTGATGTGAATAGCAAAGAGAAAAAATAGCAAGATGCACATCGTGACTAATCATGTCTTTAGACAAATTCTTTTAATTTTTTGGCTTTGATTGTTTATTATTCCCATTTTGAGGTGGGGTTGGTCAGGGAGATGGAGAGAACATGGAGAGAGTTCTTTACTTATGCTCTTGGCTGGAAGAGGAAGAGAAGAGGGACAGTGAGAAATAGGCCACTAAATACGCTAACCATTGGGCCGGAAAACACAAAGCCCCAGTCAATTTGCGTGGCTTTCTTGTCAGTATAACCCAGGAGGACTGGGGTTTACTCTCTGCCATGTACTTGATGGAGTGCCTGGCACTTGGTAAACGCTCTCAGTAGCTGTACAATGAAGGAAGGGCATGAATCTTCCTAGATACAAGAAGAAAGAACGGGAGGAAGCAGAGGTTTGAATGCAACCAAAATGAGCATTTACAGAAACCTGAGCCCGGATTGGTAAGAGATGTCACAAGATAGCAAGTGATTGGGGCCCAGAGGAAGGAACCAGAGCAACTGTTGCTCAGAAGGCCCATCAAGCTCAGCAAAAGCCAGCTGGATGGTGAACTTTAACTCTTTGTGGTTTGTCACTCAATTTTTTAAAAAATATTTATTTGTTTATTTATTTATCTATGTATGTATGTATGTCTGGCTGCATTGGGTCTTTGTTGCTGCACGCGGGCTTTCTCTAGTTGTGGTGAGCGGGGGCTACTCTTTGTTGCGGTGCACAGGCTTCTCATTGCGGTGGCTTTTCTTGTTGTGGAGCATGGGCTCTAGGCACACACGCTTCAGTAGTTGTAGCATGCAGGCTCAGTAGTTGTGGCTCGAGGGCTCTAGAGCGTAGGCTCAGTAGTTGTGGTGCACGGGCTTAGTTGCTCCGCGGCATGTGGGATCTTCCTGGACCAGGGCTCGAACCCGTGTCCCCTGCATGGGCAGGCGGATTCTTAACCACTGCGCCACCAGGGAAGCCCCGTCACTCAATTTTATTGCTTGGACTCAACCTAATGGACTTGGTGGGTCAACACAGTTTCTGAAATCTATAACTGGACTTCACTGGCCTGTGGTCAGCTCCACTTTCACCAGCCGGTCCTTAACGGACAGGCCAAGGCCTAATCAGTTCTCCTTGTGAAATGTCCCACCCTTGCCTTGAGTCTAAGAAAACAGTCTTCACAAGGGCCGCTCTCCTTTGTATATATCGATACTTACGTGGCAGTAAATCCACACTGTTTTATACAAATCATTTCTGAGTTAATTTGACCATTAATAACCCCTCTGTAGTGGAGCTGGTTTCCCCTGCCTTGCGTGGCAGTTAACTTGACTTAACACTCATTCTTGTGTCAGAGTTTTTCTCTTATGAAGTGGGAGAGGAAAAGAGCTAGAAACTAAAAGAACTCGAGGACTAGAACAGAAGGAAGTTCTCCAAGGTCTTTGTGGAAGTCGAGCCGTTTCCTGTGGGGGAGCAGTCCTGGGGAACAAGGCTCAGATCTCGATGCCTAGTTCTCTTCAGACGCTTTAGTCTCTAGAGGGAGCTCATCCTCCGGGTGTAGGATGGTGTTGCCCTGTTTTGCCCCAACATCCCCCGCCCCTTTCCTTCTTTGTCTTTTTATTGCTGGGCAGCAAAGCTTTTCAGAAGCTCTGGTGAAGGCGCTTTTCCACACCAGCCATATTGCCTGGATGGAGACTAAATGTAAATACCTAATTAACAGCAGTGACTAGGAATAGCTTGCACCGTAGTAGAAGGCTCAAAAATAGTCCTGTCCTGGGTTTTCTAGGGATTGACCTCATCATCACAAATGAGTAATGTTGGTGGCAGGAGGACAGAGCTCCAGTAAGCAGCGTCAGTGCAAGAAGTCTGGAAAGACATTGGCAAGGCTGTGGTTGGGACAGATTGGAGAGTCTGCCTGCTCAGACGAGAGAGCCATACGGAGCCCATCACACCTGTGCGACACAATCTGTACTAGCTGCCCACTGTTTCCAAAACAGTGATTTTTCTGCTTTAGGTGAATTCTGCATTTAATATGTTGATGTCTGTGACTATTGGTGGTGTTAAAAGCAGTAGCGAACGTTTAGTCCTGGGCTTACTTGACCTCCCAGGGGTGGGAGTAGCAGGCTCAGTCAGTTGTGCTTCTGAGAGGAGCGACCTGTGCCCTTTCACTGATGCCTGAGGGTTTTGGATGTTTCCCACAGGACTCTGAGCAATCCTTTATGGTTTGAGCCTTTACCAATCTCCTGCTGTGAGGCTGGACTTCTCTTCTTAGCTGTTACTGATTAAGAGGAATTTAGCACAGTGTCAGGCATGAGTAGGCACTTGGCTAGTTTTTTTATAAATAATTTTTTCCGGTTGGTGTAATAACCTTAGGATGCCCCGTTTCCAGCTCTTGCGATTCTTTCCCTTTGAATTTACATTGATCCGATGGACACAAATTATAAGTCAGTCCATATTCTTCAGCATTATGGCAAGAATATTTATTTTTTTAATAAATCTCTTTTCTTAAACATTTATTTATTTTATTTATTTATTTTTGGCTGCGTTGGGTCTTTGTTGCTGCGTGTGGGCTTTCTCTAGTTGTGGCGAGCAGGGGCTACTCTTCGTGGCGGTGCACGGGCTTCTCATTGTGGTGGCTTCTTGTTGTGGAGCACGGGCTCTAGGGCGCATGGGCTTCAGTAGTTGTGGCTTGCAGGCTCAGCAGTTGTGGCTCGCAGGCTCTAGAGCGCAGGCTCAGTAGTTGTGGCGCACGGGCTTAGTTGCTCCGCAGCATGTGTTATCTTCCCGGACCAGGGCTCGAACCCGTGTTTCCTGCATTGGCAGGCGGATTCTTAACCACTGCGCCACCAGGGAAGTCCAAGAATATTTATTTTAAAACAATCATCTCTCTATTTTGTCTATTTTCTCCCTCTCGTTTCTTCAACTTTGTTCCTGTTGTTTGGTTCTCCTAGGCATAATTTTGCCACTTGGAAGATATTTTTCTTAAGTTTCCGAGTATGATGTTGGCAGCGGTGGTGGTGTGCGTGGGTGAGAGGTGGGAAGGTGGTAGGGGGGTGGTTCCTAAGGAATATGCCATGAATTTCTGAAATAGGGTCTTGGATAGCTTTTCATCTCCCAAACTGCGTTCACAAACCTTAAATCTGGTAGATAACTCTGTGAAAATAATTAATTGGGCAAGTCTTAATATCTTCTTCAAAGAGAGATTAATTTATGTGCCTCCTACTACTTCTTTATGTGTCACCTGTTTAACTGTTGATAGGAGAGCCCAGAACCACTGGTGGTATTTATCCCTGAGAGCAACGGGGGGGGGAGTTGGGGGGTTGATGACAAGGATGATACCATCAAGTCAGTTTCAGATGATAAGTGATTTTCCCTAACCTGTGCTCACATTTGATTGGATACTTACAAGTTAGTTTGGGGCACTGGGTAAATCTGTTAGGTTAGGATTATGTTAATATTGATAGTTGGATGGTACAGGAAGAATTTCTATTTTATGTTTTTGTATTAAACTCCCTTGAATTTTAATCTCTGTGTATTTTTGTCTGTCCTCGCTTAGGATTATAACTGGGTGATGTATTTTTCTTGTAAATGCTTTGATTAAAAGTAAGGAGGGATTGGTACAGATTAAAGATAGCTACGCTGCTGCTTTTGTTATTTCTGTTGACCTGTCTGAAATGTGGCCAATCTTCAGAGCTTTGAATCCAGTTCATCACAGAAGCTGGGAATTGCCACAAATGAGTCTGATGCATGATAGGACTGGGTTTTAATTTCACTTTAGTTGATTGATTGATTAATTCTTGGAGCCTTATTATTATTTCAGCACACTCTAATAGCTGGATGGTGGTACTGGATCCTGTGAAGCCTGGTGGACCTTATGAATTGATGGCACAGCAGATTCTTGGGAGGAAGAACTTCACCCTGAGAATTCATGATGTCTTATTTGGAGATGTCTGGCTTTGCAGTGGGCAAAGTAACATGCAAATGACTGTTTCACAGGTAATTTGCAGAGTCTCAGTGTTAATAATGTTGATACGAAGAAGAGAAAGGAGGAAGAGGAAAGGGGCAAGGAGGAGAAGGAGGTAGAAGCCTTCTTTTTCTACCGTGTGCCAAGATCTGTTCTAAGTGCTTTCTTTGCATGTGTTAATTAATTTGATTAACAACTTTATGCGGTAAGTACTTATATGATATTCCTGTCTCACAGATGAGGAAACCGGCCCATCTGAGGTTAAGCTCCCTGCCTAAGGTCACAGTGTAATTGTGGAGCCAGGATATGAATGCGACCCCAGAGCCTGCTTTCTTAGTCACGGCTAGTGTGTCAGTGTGTGGGGCACTATTTTCTCACCTTCCTGGGCTAAAGGCAGAAGCTAGAGAGTATGTGATGGTAATGATTTCATATCAAATTGAAGGCAAAGTAGATTACTCTTCTTTTTGATTGGTCTTAGAAGATGAGCTTCTGGAGAGAGCCTAGGGAATCAAAACAATTAGATTTTGTTTGGATGCTGGGCAGCTAACATACTCTGTCTTTTGTTGTCATGGAGATTTAAAAATTGAGAGTGAATATTGGCTTTGCCTCTTACTAGTTGTATGGCTTAGAGCAAATCACTTGGTGTTTGTGAAACTTTGTAAAACATGCTTTTAAAAAATTGTGGTTGGGGCTTCCCTGGTGGCGCAGCGGTTGAGAGTCTGCCTGCCGATGCAGGGGACACGGGTTCGTGCCCCGGTCTGGGAAGATCCCACATGCCGTGGAGCGGCTGGGCCCGTGAGCCATGGCCGCTGAGCCTGCGTGTCCGGAGCCTGTGCTCCACAACGGGAGAGGCCACAACAGTGAGAGGCCCGCGTACCGCAAAAAAAAAAAAAAAAAAAAAAAAAAAAGGAAAAAAAAAAAAATTGTGGTTAAAATGAATATAACATAATATGTATCATTGTTGGTAAGTGTACAGTTCAGTGGCATTAAATATATTCACAGTGCTGTGTGTACCCATCACCACTATCTATCCTCAAAACTTTTTCATCATCCCCAATGTATACTCTGTACCCATTAAACCATAAATCCCCCCTTCCCCTTCCTCCTGCCTCCTGGTAACCTCTATTCTGCTTTCTCTCTATGAATTTGCCTCTTCTAGGTACCTCATGTAAGTGGAACCTTACAATACTTGTTCTCCCTTGTCTGACTTATCTTGCTAAGGATCATGCTTTCAAGGTCCATCCATGTAGCATATATCAAACTTTTATCCCTTTTTATGGTTGAATTGTATTCCATTGTATATGCCGCATTTTGCTTATCCATTCATTTATTGATGAACACCTGGGTTGTTTCCACCTTTTGGCTATTGTGAGTAATGCTGCTATGAACATTGATGTACAGATATCTGTTCCAGTTCCTGCTTTCAGTTCTTTTGGATATATGCCTATGAGTGGAATTGCTGGGTTAGTTCTATATTTAACTTTTGAGGAACCACCAAACCATTTCCACAATGGCTGTACCATTTTACATTCCTACCAGCACTATACAAAGTTTCTAATTTCACTGTATTCTAACACGTGTTACTTTCCGTTTTCTTGATTATAGCCACACTAGTAGGTGTGCAGTGGTATCTTAATGTGGTTTTGATTTGTATTCTCTAATGACTAGTGATGTTGAGTATTATCTCATGTATTTATTTGCCATTTGTATGTCTTATTTGGAAAATTGTTTACTTAGGCCCTTTGCCCATTTTTGAATTGGGTTGCTTGTTGTTAAATTGTAGGACTTATTTGTATCTTCTAGGTATTAATCACTTGTCAGATACATGATCTGTAAATATTTTGTCTCATTCTTAGTTTGTCATTTCACTTTTTTGAGAGTGTCCCTTGATACATAAAAGTTTTTAATTTTTATGAAGTTCAGTTTATCTGTTTTTTCTTGTGTTGTCTATGCTTTTAGTATCATTTTCTTGAAATTGTTGCCAAGTCCAATGACATGAAGATTTTCCCAGTGTTTCTTCTAAGAGTTTTTTGGTTTTATCTCTTAAGTTTAGGTCTTTGATCCGTTTTAATCACTTTTTTGTATATAGTGTAAGGTGAGGGTCTAACTTCATTCTTTTGCATGTGGATATCCAGTTCTCCCAGCATCAATTGTTGAAAACACTGTCCTTCCTCTATTGAATGGTCTTGGCACTTTTTTCAAAAATCCATTGGCCATATATATGAGGGTTTATTTCTCAGCTTTCTAGTCTATTCCATTGGTCTGTATGTCTCTTCTTATGGCAGTACCATACTGTTTTAATTACTGTAGCTTTGTAGTAAGTTTCAAAGTTGAGACATGTGAGTGCTCCAACTTTATTCTTCTTTTTCAGGATTGTTTTGGCTATTCAAGATCCCTTGTAATTCCACATAAATGTAAGGATATGATTTTCCATTTCTGCAAAAAAAGGTTGTTGAAATTTTGATAGGTATTGTGTTGAATTTATAGATTGCTTTGGGTAGTACTGACATTTTAACAATGTTAAGTCTTCCTATCCATGAACATAGAACGTCTTTCCATTAATTTAGATCTTCCTTATTTTTTTTTCAGTAATATTTTATAGTTTTTCAGTGTACAAGTCTTTTACCTACTTGGGTAGATTTATTCTGAAGTATTTTTCTTTTACATACTATTATAAATAGAACTTTCTTAATTTCCTTTTAGGATTGTTCACTCCTCATGTTTAGAAACAAATGATTTTTGCATTTTGATGTTGTACCCTGAAACTTTGCTCAATTTGTTTATTAGCTCTAGTGGCTTTCTTGTGGGTTCTTTGGGATTTTCTATGTATAGGAGCGTATTATCTGCAGTTAGAAATAGTTTTACCTTTTTTTTTTTTGCAATATGGATGCCTTTTATTTCTTTTATCTTGTCTAACAGCTCTGGCTAGAACTTCCAGTACAATGTTGAATAGCAGTGGTGAAAACAGACATCCTTGTCTTGTTCTTGGTCTTAGGGAGAAAGCTTTCAGTCTTTCTATGATGTGACCTGTGGGTTTTTCATAAACACCTTTTATCATATTGAGAAAATTTCCCTCTATTCCTACTTGTGTTAGAGTTTTTATCATGAAAGTTTGTTGAATTTTGTTAAATGTCTGAGGCTTAGTTTTAATGACTATACTACAACTATATCTGACCTAACTAACAGAGCCATTATGAAGATAAAACTATTTTGTTTGTCTCTAAAAGGCCCTTATAAATTGAAAAGTGATGTCTAAATATAAGATGTCATTATTTTAAAAAGCTTTTTATTGTAAAAACATCAAACACACACAAAAGTTAAGAGACTTATAAAGACCTATATATCCATCACCTAGATTGACAGTTGTAAGTATTTTGCCATATTTGATTTATCTGTTTGTTGTTGTTATTGTTGAACCATCCCAAGGTAAGCCGCATGCAGACACCTTGATACTTCAGTTAGGGGTCATGTGTCAAATTGATATATATATTCATATATCAGATTAATATATATATATATTTTACACAGAAATAAGAGCCGTTGATGACTCTTTTTGCTCAACTTTTTCATAGCCTAGGATTTCTTTTGTTAGTGTCAGTTTTTTTCTCTGTTTCAGTCATGGCCTTTGAAGATTAATTGTTCTTAAATTTTGAGAACTAGCATTTTTTCTCCCTTATTGCAGCTATAGAGAGACTTCACTGGGCTCTTGTTTACCCTGATAGAATGTCGGGAGGAAGAGCACTACATGAGCTCCCAGGTAGGGGATGGGGCGTATACAGTACCCAGAGAATCAAGCGGTACAGAACACGGGGATGCCGACCTGCCAGTACGTTGTCAGTGATGAAACTCATCTTGAAGTGTGCCTGTCCCCATTGCTATTAGAGGATAGGGCCCCTCTGACACACGATGAGCGAGGTCTCTTAAGTAAAGCTGGATAAAATGGACATTGAAAGAGTTATCAAGGGAGAAAGTTTCTTAATTGTTCATTGGTATCCTAGCAAGACAACGGTGGTAGCACAAAAGCCTTGATGCTAAATGTCTTTAGCACCGAGATTTCTTTTTACAAAAACTCCACTTTCTAATTGAACACAAAACCAGTCTAGAATAAAGAGAGTGGATTTCTAGGTACCGTGTGATGGCGTTATTGCTTTTGGGCCTCAGAATTGTCATTGCTTTGTTTGTTTAGTGGAAGCTATCTGATTTAAAAATAAAAGTAAGCGAGACCATTGCTGTTTCATTTATATTAGGATCAGGGCTGGACAGTAGCAAGTTCATAGACATATTTAAAGATTATCAGCTTAAATTATTGCTGAAAGATGAGTAAATATTTTTTACTCAGTATCAGACATCCAGAGAAGTTAGTGTGAGTTAAATTCTTTGGCACATTTGAAATTGGGATTAGTTTTCTTTGCTTGTCTGTATTTTTTGATTTTTCTATAATGAGCATGAAATAACTAGAATTTTTAAGAGCAAGTTAAAAAATCAAGAAATTGATATTCACCTAACTGATACCTTAAATATCTATCAAAGGCTCAGTTTACAGTAAAGAGGCACATTATATAAATAAGAATCTTAGGAATAAATGATTTAATTTGCATTATTCATCAGAACTAATACATTTATATACTTTGATGTGTACTTTCATTTGTTTCCTTTAATAGGTTAAGGTCTTGAAAAGATTATCATCTTCCCTAGCTCTTTCTCTAAAACTCAATTCCTCCTCAAGTTGATTTTTATTTCTTTGCCTTTTTTCCATTATCTACTTCTCCATCTTTGAGAAATATTTAAATTTGAGATTTAAAAATCTCTACAGCTGGACCATGATCTCAATTAATCTTTTTTAAAAAATTTATAAAATTGAGTCCTTGCACATACTTATGATTTCTTGTTTTGCTTCTATAGCTTCTACCCCTTATGGGTTCTTCCTTTTTTTTTTTTTTTTTCCTTTTTTTGACCAATTAATAAATAATGCTCCTAAAAAGATTCTACTCTGGACATATCTACTTCCTTTCATTATTAGTTTTCTAATTTAAAAATCTAAATTCTTGCATTTATGTCTTCCTAACCAATATTTTAGTTAGTCTTTCTTCCTGCCCTACTTACGTATACAGAAACCTTTTGAATTTAAATGTTTATTAAACTGGAGTTTAACTGGGCTCCCTTTTAACATAAGTGAATAGAAGCAAAATTGAAGTTTTATCTCTTGATAGAAAGCATGGTTTTATATAGAAGTGGGATTGCTGTTAACTCATTAAGGAAAACAGTATTTTCCTTAATGCTTTAATTACAGTTCTCTGTTTGCACAGAAAGGCATGGACCAGATCTATTTGTATCTGTACAGTCAGGTTTTCAGCCGCAGTCTGTGCCAGGGGATCTCATCCCATTTTCTGTCAAGCTTAATCAGATTTTGATTGTTAAGACAGAACACATTCTTTCTGCCTGGAATTTACTCTTAAGCATATTCTATATTAAACTAGGGCTACAAGCTCTGAGATACAGGGAAATAGAAAAAAGATTCCATCTGAAAAAGACAAGTGCTAATTTTTTTATTTGTTTGTTTTAAATCACGCACTTAGTCTGCAAGACTGAATTTTAGGTGCTGACAGTACCGAAAGCCAAGTTTTCTAGTCTCTAAACACTCGGTAGAACTTTGTTTTTCATCAAAAGGATGCTTCACATGACTCCTCCTTGATTCCACTTGCTCCTTTCCCCCTGAAGACTGCCAGCACACATGCGCGTGTACACACATAGAGTCTCTGTCTTTCTCCTTCTCTCCCTCCTTGTGACTTTTCTGAGGAGATAAGATTTCCACTATAACCAACCACTCTTCACAGTCAAATGAGGGACATGGCAGATTGTGTGCCCATCTTGTTGTTAGGGTAAAGTGGAATTTTAAAGTCAAGTGTTATTTGTAACACTGAGTGAGATGTTTATAAATGGAGGAAAGTCTAAATGTCCATCTGTCACCTCCTAAGTCAGGCTATGTCTTAAGACTGGGATATTTCTAGTTAGCTTGGAAGAAGATGGCCAACATTAGATAGAAAGCCCATTTTTCAATACCTCAGCAATCCCCACATTCCTGCTTTACAAATAGGGGAATTAAAATCCAGAAGAGAAGGGCTGGTGCCACATTACGATACCAGATTCATAGGAGTTGTGATGACTGGCTTATTTGTAGTTATTTTCTCAACTAAATCTGCTATATTGTACTGTGGTAGAAGGTAAAGTAACATACAGGATCCAAATTCTTTAACGTTTCCCTGTGTCCTTCAGTGCGTGCACTTGGTGCACATACACACACACATTCACACACGTGCCTTGCTCCCCTGTGCAGACCTCATGCCAAGACTCTCTGAGGAAATAGATTCTTGTCGTTTCTTCATTAATTCAAGAATGTAGTATAAAGGTTACAAAATGAACACCAGTGAGCAGCTGCTTTGATGGTGAACTGCGGGTCCCCAGAGAGGTGGTGGGGCTCTCCCAGTCGCCGCAGCCTTAATGACTTCAAATACCTTGGTATTCATTTACATCCTCATTTCAATACTTGGTAGAAAAATAATTACACTGAGGTGTTTGATGAGATGAAATTTGATCTCAGCAGATGGAGTAAGGCTTCTCCTCTCATCAGCAGGGAAACCAAGTGTCATTTAAATGAAAATCTTCCTGAAACCTCTTTATTCCTAAGTTTGCTGCCAGTATCCCCAAGGAAATCCTTCCATCAAAAAGGCTTGGTGATGTTGGGACAGGGTACCAATTTCAGAAGTATAATTGTCATCAGATGCAGCAAGAATTTCCCCCCACCCCCATTTTTGCTAACACTTTCTGTGGCTTTCGAGCTTTGGCTTGAAATAATACACAAATGTGAGTTTGAAAATGGAAGTTTTCCAGCCAATGCTTTGGATCCAGTTCTGTGTGCTGGTAACGATAGAGGAGGATGCCAACCACCCCCCCGCCCCGCTCCCCCCAGTTTTGTTGGCCTTGCAGTACTCTACAGTGTTAGCAGCGGGTCGAAAAGACAGGACGCGTGTTCCCTGCGCTGCCCCCCGCCCCCCCAAACTAGCGTCTCATTGCGAGGAGGCACTGGAGTTCCCAGTCGGTGCAGAAGCTGGTGTGGGTGGAGAGAAGCAGTTTCATCCCGTTTCCATGGAAGCAACATACGATCCTTAGTGCTTGGTGCAGAACTGAATTTCAAGGGAGGCGACTTTTTACAGGTACTTGCTGCTGAAAAATAACTTCCCTGCCAAAATATACTGTGAGTGCATTAGTCTCTTCTTAGTCTTTAATGTTTATTTTACATGAAACTTGCCAGGGAAGATCCTGAACAAGCAGGTCTGGATTTCCTGTGGAATTTTCCTGAGACCATGTGTGGAAGACCAGTAACCCTGACAGCCTAGAGCTGCCATTACCCAGGGAGCATTTCAGGCTACGGCTCCCACTGGGACCAAAAGAGCCATTTCTTTTGCATCTGGCCATCTTATTGGCCACAGCAGGCTCAGCGGCAAGTCAAAAGGCGATTCAAGGGGCAGCGCATTTCAATGAAATGCTCTATGGAGGCACTCTGGCTGCTCCTACGCTGCAGCAGCGAGGCCAGCTGTATTCTCTGTGGCGGGTGGGAGGGAAAGCCAGCTGCACACTCTGTGGCCAGCAGCCAGTGGAAAGCGGCCCAGCCTCCTGTGCCTCTGGCTGTGGCAGTCCTGTCTCAGCTGGAGCTCTTGTTCCCGGAGGCCAGTGATAACTGGCCTTCTGGAGGCTCCTGGTAGGCCTTTGTTTTGGAAAGACCAGACTGTCCAGGGGGATGGAGAGAAGGCCAGAAAAAACAAACACTAATTAAAAAGCAAAACAATATATTTATGATACATTCTTTTTAAAATAAAGAGAAACATAACTACTGAAAAATCAGGATTGAAGGAGATAGCACTTACATGTAAGCCCAGAGAGGAATAGTGCTTCATAGGACTAACAATGAAACCAGTCGGTGTAGCACACATTCGTGTCCAGAGGAACCCTAAGCCAGTCCTGTCACTCTCTTGGCAACTGGTGAGGTTTCATAAAGTGCTTTGGAAAAAAGTGCTGTGCCTTTGGACGGACCCTTTTCTTTGTCTGGTTTCCTGGGACTGTTGTCAGCGATCACTCTGAACACCCCCTTTCACTCTGCCAGGCCTCCTGTGCTTTTCTTGGGTGATTTTCCAGGACTGAGATGAGAAGATAAGCATCTTGAGGCTGATTTCAGGATGTTTCAGGAGTTCAAAAATCGTTTCTCGGGTGTGTTTCTTTTGAATATACATCTCGACTGGGCTATGGATTACATAAACTTACCTCCCCACGGCCTTTCTGGCTCCATTTAAGAAAAAAAAGTTAATGCTATGGCTTTATGTTAACAGCTACTTTTTCTGAATAGAAGTATTTTCGTTTCAGGATATCGGCCTTCTTTAGCCTAAACCCATCCACAGCTCTTCTCATCTAACACAGACTTGTCCTTGAGATCTCAGATTTCATTGTGTTCCCACCTTCTCTGGGGACATGATTTATCACGGTCTCTGTGGATCAAGGCGATCCGGACCAGCCCGTCGTTGGTTTTGACTATTCATTTTGGTTTTGGTCTCCTGAAGGCTCAGAAGGAGCTCAGAGGCTTGGCGGTATTTACCAGCAGGCAGTAGCATCACTGACCATCCACTAGGTTGGTGTGACAAATGACGTTCTTGCTTCTTTTCCAGATATTTAATGCCACAAACGAGCTGTCGAACACAGCTGCCTATCAGTCTGTCCACATCCTCTCCGTGTCTCTCAACCGGGCTCAGCAGGAGCTGGAGGACCTTGCCAAGGTTGATTTGCAGTGGTCCAAGCCCACCTTGGGTAAGTGATTGCCGGAACATGTGCCATCTCTTCTGTGAGGGGCTGGTGCCCTGCTTGCAATCTGTGATCGTGAATTTGGTTCTGATCTCTTTCATCCTTTTATTCATTTCTTACTGCCACCTCCCCCATTCCTGATGGTACCCGTTTCATACATTTCTTCCCAAGACTCCACAGTGAATCTTGCCCCCTTGCTCTGAGGAGATGGCTCTTCCTCCATCTTCGTCGGTCCCATTGAGGCCACTCAGCACAAGCTCCGCCATCATCTCTTCAGTGCCTGACGCTCTCTTCTCTTCTCCTCTTCTCTTTCTTGCTTTGTTTCTGTGTCTGAACACAGCTGACTCTTTCCTTTCAGGCCTGCCTCTGATGCGGGCTCTTACCTTCTCCAGGGCCTTCTCTTATCCCTCAGGCTCTGTCCTTTTACCCCACTGTCCAATCTGCACGAAATCTTTAGTTCAGGCTGCTCTGCGTCAGGCTCTGATCTAGGCCCCAAGGGTGCAGCTGTGATAGGGGCAGACACAGTCCCCGCCCTCAGAGCTCTGCTTTTCTTTTATTCTAACAAAACCAAGCGAAACAAAGTGTAACACACACCCTTCTCCTGGTACCTCACCTCTCTCCTTTGCTCTGTTAAACCTTTTTAGAACACCTTTTCATTCTTTTCATTGCCTTCCAACGTGTTCACTCTTTAACCCTTTATAATCTGGCTTCTGCGTCCAGGTCAACAACCGCTTCCCCCAAGGTTACGGCTGTTCTTCTACAGTGCACTCTGGACACCCTGTAGCATCGGCCCTGCTGACTGCTGCTTTTGGAAGCTGCGCCTCCCGCCTCCCTCTGAGCTTGCTTGGCGCTTCCTTTCCTTCCTTCTCCCTCTCTGTCCTCTCCCTGCCTGTTTCTTTGCTTTCTTCAGTCCCTTCCTCCAGACGTGGTCCCTCGTCCTCTTTCTGGTCCGTTTTCTCTTTCACCTGTACATGCTTTACCTTGGTAACCTCAATTGCTCCCACATTTTCAAGTATTAATTCATTCAGCCAATGTTTGGATGCCCACTATGAGCTAGGCGCTATTCTGAATGCTGGGGGTATAGCAGAGAATAAAGCAGGCAGGCACGCCTGGTCTCCTGGATGGAGCTTACAGTCTAGTGAGGGAATACAGAAAATGGATAATAAAATTTGTAAATTCTGTACAAAGTATTGATACTATTCAGTATCACACTGTCAGAACTTTCCCTTTAAGAACTCAGAAACTGAATAGATTTGGGTAGATTTTTAATGAATCCTTTGGTCTGTGAACTCTTGATGCATGTCATCCAAAACTCAGGAATCAATTAGATTTGGGTAAAAGGTATTATACCTTGCTGTCGGCTCCATTTCACTCTCTGAACTCAGAGACTCCAATTTTTGAGCATCAAGGGATAGGTTAGATGGTGGTGCTTGCTGAGACAGAAATAAGTACATAAAATGCATCAGGGAAGGGGGCCAGTACTGCTGGGGCTGGGATGGGGTGGTGGTTTCCCACTTAGAGTGGCCACGGAGGTCCCAGCTGAGAAAGGCAGCATTTCTGTAATAACCTGACAGAGGTGAGGCCATGCAGGTGTGTGGGGAAGAGCCTAGTAGGTCAAGCCCCTCTCACATTTCCAGTCTCTGCAGCCTCTTCTACTGCCCTCATATCTCTGATTGCAGCTGGGAGGGGTCTCTGATTTTAAAGACTCCCGTGATTAGCTTGGCCCTATCTGGACCAAGCTAACTGTAGAGAGGAGGCAAACTGTACCCCAACCTGTACCCTTATCCTAACCTGTACCCTAACACTAACCCATACCCTAACCCGTACCCTAACACTAACCCGTACCCTAACGCATGCCCTAACCCTAACCCTTACCCTAACCCATAAAAAAAAACACAAAAAAACAAAACAAAACAAAACCTGTCCAGTTTTACATGCCTTTGTACATACTGTTTCTTCTGCCTAGAATGCTAGCTCTACTTCCTGGACTCCTGTCTTTCAAGGCCGCCCGACCTCCCTCCCCTTCCCGCTTAACTACCTCTTCCCTCTACCTGCCCATCAGTGAGTCACCTTTATTCCAGCTGCCCACAGCTACCCAGCACCAGCCAACAAACACTCACTGACTCTGCACTGGGTGCCAGACATGGAGAATATAGAAGTCCTGATGGTTTAGTGGGGTGAGGGAAACACCAGGCACAGAGTATGCCCGGAGAACAGGGAAGGAGGTCCGCCCTCACCTGGCATTTAATGGTCTGCCTTTCATTTCATATTCTTTCTCTTGCTGTTAAAACCCCTTAGCACTTGTTTATACCTCTTAAAGCACTAAACCATATTTTGCCACCTTTTGTACTCAGCTGAATATTTGTCTTATTCTGTAGAATATAAGACCTCTGAGGAGAGGTTCCATGTCTCTCCATGTCCCTTTAATTACAGTACCCCTATCTAGAAGCGCCTGGCACCTGGCGGGTGCTCAATCCATTTTAACTGATTTGAAACTGATTTCAATTCCTACTGTTACGCTATCCGCATTTTGAGAACCGAACTGTATTGAGTTTTGATCTTTCACGTGCCAGGCCAGTGATTTACACAAAGTGGTTCTTTAACAGCTGTTGGATTGGACTGATCCCATCAGCTGCGTGTGTTCACGTTCCCCTCTTCACCAGCCTTCTTCTAACATGGAAATTGCCTCTTCTGGTCTGTCTTGGTTACAGGTCTGTATGGACGAATGAGCTAGATGATGCTGAACATTTATTTATTTTAAAAAGATTTACTCATTTATTTGTTGGGTCTTAGTTGTGGCATGTGGGATCTTTCATCGTGGCATGTGGGCTTCTCTCTGGTTGTGGCGTGTGGGTTTTCTCTCTCTAGTTGTGGCACGCGGGCTCCAGGGCACGTGGGCTCCATAGTCTGCGGCACACAGCCTCTCTAGTTGAGGCACACGAGCTCAGTAGTTGTGGCACGTGGGCTTAGTTGCCCCGCTGCATGTGGGATCTTAGTTCCCTGACCAGGGATCAAACCTCTGTCCCCTGCATTGGAAGGCGGATTCTTTACCACTGGACTACCGGGGAAGTCCCGATGCTGAACATTTAAACACTGGTTTTGGTTTCTGTTACTTTCCCTTTTGGCCAAACTCCCCATCACTTGTTTGTTCTTGTTTTCATTACCATAGCTATAAAATTGGGTATAAAACTACCCAGAAAAAATATACCTTTCTTCTCGACATTGCCCCATGCTTGCTTGTTCCCTTCCACAGAGCTAAGTGGGGATGGATGCTGGGAAAGAGGAACACGTAGGTGAGGGTGGAATGGGGGCCAGTGGCCTTTCTGCCCCTCACCTATTGCAGAGGAGTATTAATCTTCCTAGATTCTCAGGGCCCTGCACACGGTGGGGAAGCAGGGGGATGCCTGCTTGCCTGGCCAGAGAGCCTTTGGCTTTCTGCTAGCGAGACAGCTGCCTCTCAATCTTATCCTACTCTTGGAGAGTCTCAGAAAGAAATGCAAGGCCTGACCCACACCCATTCTTCTCACCTGGACCCACCTAGGAGCTGCAGTCCCTATCCATCTGCTTTTTCCATGACTGTTTAACTGTTTCTCCGAACAGAAAACTTGGGCCATGGCAACTTCACGTACATGTCAGCAGTGTGCTGGCTCTTTGGGCGTTACCTGCATGACACTCTGCGGTATCCCGTGGGGCTGCTCTCCTCCTCGTGGGCCGGGACGCCCATTGAAGCCTGGTCATCTGGAAGGTCGCTGAAAGCCTGTGGGGTCCCGAGGCAAGGGTAAGAAAGCGTCCTCTGGTCTGGGAGAAAGCCAGCCAGGAAATTTTGTAGAGAGGAAGATCATGGTCTCCTTTGGGGAGTCAAGAATGTGTTGAATGTACAAATATGTATTAAATGTTTGTAACTTATTCAAGTATTATTTTCACTGTCATCAGCACCACAACCATCTGAGAATATGTCAGGAAGGAATTATGACCCTTTTCCTTAATAACAGTGATAGCTAATACTTAATAGAAGCTTTCTAAACGCTGGATACTGCTGTAAGCACTTTATATATATTAACTCACTCAATACAACACTCTCTTGAAGTGGATACTATTAACATATGATGGAAAAAGGTACTAAGTCTGAGAGAGGTTTGGTGACTTGCTTGTGGACACGACTAGGAAATGATAAAGTCTGGTGTCAGTGTCTGTGCTCTTAACCACTGTGCTGTGTTGCCTGTGAGAATAAACACAGTCTAACAGTTTGGAAGAACAAGTACCCATGTAATCAGAGAAGTGTATTAGAAGACTGATGGTGAAAGCACACTCAGGAAGGGCTGGATCACGAAGAATATTTGGAGGTGGGGGAAGGGAGAGAAAAGGCTGGTTAATAACATCTTGACACTAATGTTAAAACAGAGATGAACAATATGTGAACTGCTTTCACCGACCTTGTCTCATCAGTTCTGGGAAGAGCATGGACTTGAGCTGTTGGTATATCTTGGGTAAAGGCCTGCCTGTTGGGAAGTGAAGTTTTCCAGTTTTGGAACAGAAGGACTTGCCTTCGGTAGAGCTGGAGGAATCTAAAGCCAGGCTTCCCAGATCTCTGGGGACATGGCAGGGACAATAGCAAGGGGAAGTGGCCGTTCTCATATGCAGCTGCTGCAAGTGTAAATTCATACAAGTATTGCACAGAGACAATTTAGGGACATGTTCAAAGTCTTAAGAAAATGTGCCTTTTGACCTGGCAATCTCATTTCTGGGAATTTATCTTAAGGAAATAATTAAGACTGTATGCAGTGATTTAGCTCTAAGGAAGATAATCATGGCATTGCTTATAAAAGCAAAGAGCTTAACGCAGTCTCAAGTGTCCACCCATTGAGTACTAGTTAAATAGACTTATTGCCTGTGCGATAGACTCATTGAAACGCTCCTCCTCCCTGGTCTTAATCACTAGATGGAAACCGGGATGGCCCCGTCTGAACTCACAGAAAGCTGACTGATGACAGTTATTCTGGGAAGAACCTGGAGTGAAATTTGGAGACTGTCCTCATGCTTTCATGGGAACAGAGTGGTTGAATTGAGCTCTGTGTTGCTTTCATCAGGAGTTTGCCCCTAGTGAAGCTGGATAGATGCCCAGCTCCGGGATCATCATGTGATCAGTCATCGGCTCTCTCTTGACACTTGTGCGTCTTACTGATTTCAGGTTCATGCCATCTGATCTTGAAACTGGTCCCAGTGACTACTCTGTTCTCTGGAATGCCATGATCCATCCGCTCCGTAATATGACTCTGAAAGGGGTGATATGGTACCAGGGTGAGTGTTCAGTTTGCTGGTTTTCCATTGTATCAGTTAGCTGTTGCTGCATAAGAAACCACCCCAGAACTTAGTGGCTTCCAGCAGTAATAATGTTAGTGAGCTCACTATTCTCTGGCTTAGCAGGGTAGTTTTTCTGTCTGAGCCGCTTTGGCTAATTTCTGCTGGGATCTCTTATGTGCCTTTGGCCACCTGGCAGGTTGTCTGGTGGCTGGATGACCTAGCCTGGCCTCTCCCTCATGTCTTTTGACTGGGGCTGTCTGTCTGCCGGGGCCTCCCGGTTCTCACGTGGCCTCTCATCCTTCAGCAAGCTAGTTCAGATATCATTTACATGGCAGTGTCAGGGTTCCAAGTGTATCAGGAGAGAACAAACCACAGAGCTGAACTGCTTTTCAAGCCTCTGCTTGCATCGTGTTTGCTGATGCCCCATTGGCCAGAGCAAGCACAAGGCCAGTCCAGGGAGACCTCAGGAAGGCCCGCTACCTAAAGGCATGCATAGAGGTTGGGGAGCAGTGTGTGGCTGCCTTTGCCTCTACCCCAAACTCTTCTCACAGTTTGGACTGTTTTTAGGGGAGTCCAATGTAAACTTTAACAGGGACCTGTACAATTGTACATTCCCTGCACTCATTGAAGACTGGCGCCAAACCTTCCACGATGGCTCCCAGGGGCAGACGGAGCGCTTCTTCCCATTTGGATTTGTCCAGGTATGTGCTGAGAGGAAGAGGGTTCATGGGCTTTGGTGTGGGGAGGTGCTGTTGAGGTCTCTTCCCTGGAATCCGTCTTCCTTTTTTTGCCCTCCTAGCTTGCCTGCTGGTCAAGAACTGAACATAACTTAATTCATCTCAGTTTACTGATGGGACAATTACATCTTAAAAAAAGTTAATAAGTAACCAATATTTCTTCTTATTGAAAAGCATTACATGTTCATTAAAGAAATATTAAAGAGAAAGGCAAAAAAAAAGAAGCTAAAAACACTTATAATTCCACAATCCAGAAATAAGCAGACCTCCTCTGCTCATATATTTTTGAAATAGGATCCATACCATAATACTGTATCATATCTTGCTTTTTCTCTTAAGGTCATATTGTGAACATTTTTCATGCCAATAAATATTAATCTCCAGCACAATTTATAACAATTGGAGGGTGCTCAGAAATATGGTTGTATTGTAATTTAACTAGTCTTCCATAGATAGGCTCTTAGGTTGCTTTAAACGTTTTGCCTTTATAAGCAGTGGCATGTTTATTTTCCTTGTAGCTAAATCATTGCACACATGCTTAATTATTTCCATAAGATAAATTCCCAGAAATGAAATTACTAGGTTAAATTGCACACTTTTTAAGGCTTTGAACATGTCCTTAAATTTTTCTGTGGAAATGTATCAGTTTGTATACATTTATACTCTTAGCAACCATGTGTGACAGTGTCCACCTCCCCACACCCTCCCGAACTTGCTGTTATCCCTCCCACCCCTGAGAATGAACCGCGCTCTTTCACTCACTCCCAGCCCACTGCGCATGCTCTCTGCCTGGAACAATCTTTCTCTCCCACACTTTCCTACCTAACTTTTATCATCCGTTAGCCTGGATATCAGTTAGGAAGCTTCTGCGACTACCCAGAGTCTGTCCCCATATGGGTGATTGCTTAGTACCCTTCACTTCCCCTTTTTACTTGTATGTACGTTGTGCACATGACCACATTTTCCTGGATCACATTTGTAGCCCCAGTATGACCTAATTGGTCGGCACTCATTAAATATGGCCCGACACACAAATGAAAAAGTATATCAAGAGAAACCATACTTTCAGTTAGCGGTACCTCGTCAGAAAGATTCTGCTTCAGCCTTGTCTAAAAGGAATAAACATATTTTACCAAGTTCATAATTGCCTTGCCTCACCTGTTCACGTGACCCCTCCGAGACCTAGATGTCTTAGCAGGGTAGTAGTTCTGACTTGTCTAGAACATAGGAATTAAACAAGTAAGGTGTTATAAAAACAAGGCCCAGGTTCGTGCCCCGGTCTGGGAAGATCCCACATGCCGCGGAGCGGCTGGGCCCGTGAGCCATGGCCGCTGAGCCTACGCGTCCGGAGCCTGTGCTCCACATCGGGAGAGGCCACAACAGTGAGAGGCCCGCGTACCGCAAAAAAAAAACCCAAAAAAACCCCGAGGCCCACCTCACAGCATAAACACAAAATAGGCTTTAATGTTTGAGTTGGACGCACCTACTTCGAGGCGTCCGCCTCTGAGTGTCCCCGAGATGCTTTCCTCTCACCATCCTCCTGTTCCTCTACCTCATCCCATTTCATGTACCTTTTTTTGGATAAAGATTTTTATAGACCTTCTTTCCACTTATAATTACTTCACAATCATTTTCTTTCTTCTAACATTTGTTTTGACTTTGAACGAGAATATTCTGCTCATTATTTTCAAAATAGCAACTCCTGTCACCAGTTCTGTATTACTGTTGGTGGAAACTATTTTTTTTGTCTCTCAGCCTGTGTACGTGGTGATTTGAATGTGACTTGAACCGATTCAAGCCAACAATATGTTTAAGTGCTTATTACATGCCACGAACTGTGTGAGGTACTAGAAATATAGCATAAAGCAGAGAGACCTGGTCCTTGCACTTGTGCATGCGGTTTAGTGGAAGTCCCTTAGCCTTGGGTGTCAACTTTATCATCATCAACAACAGTATGTTGGTTGGTTGGTTGTGGAAAACTGGGAATATAAATGTTTAACTTCAAAGGGAAATAGTAAATTCGGCAACATAATGGCTCAGAGCATGGTCTGGGGATTCGAATCCCAGCTCTGGCACTTCTTTAGCTATGTGATTTCGAACAAGATATTGAACCTTTTTGTTATTTTAAGTATTAAATGAGTTAGTCCACGTAAAGCCTGGCACAAGCTAGAAAATGTCAGTGTTTATATTATTAATGAGAGAAGTCAGAAAATCTGGAGGGACAGTTGGTGTGTAAAGGAAGATGAATTGACTTGATGGAAGGGCCGAGTGTGAAACGGTGGTGGCAGTAACTAGAGCACAGTTAGAGGCAGGACACGAACTCCGTGGAGAGAGCAGGGCTAGACACCTGTGTCTGAGTAGAGAGGTGAGTGGAGGCCCGGGGAGAGAGTAGAAGGAGCCGGAGTTGAGGGACTGGAGACCCTAGGAGTGTGCTTTTTTTTTGCGGTGTGTGGGCCTCTCACTGTTGTGGCCTCTCCCGTTGCGGAGCACAGGCTCCAGACGTGCAGGCTCAGCGGCCATGGCTCACGGGCCCAGCCGCTTCGCGGCATGTGGGATCTTCCCGGACCGGGGCACAAACCTGCGTGCCCTGCATAGGCAGGCGGACTCTCAACCACTGCGCCACCAGGGAAGCCCAGGAGTGTGCTTTTTAAAAAGGGTTTTGGAGGAACAGTGGAACACACTGCAGACTGCAGATGCTATTGTCAAGTCCTCCAAATGTGCCCACTTTTATATTCTTTGGCTATTATATGCCTTCTTTAGCAGTGATTAGTATTTCTACTAATCACTGCAGGAGACTGAGCAAGTGCCCTGCTTTATCTCAGGAAAAACAGGAATTTCATGCGAGTGTGGAGTCTGCTGCTGCCCCCATGAGGCCAGTGTGTAGTAGTGCAGCCGATGAAATAGTGGAGAATTACTGCAGGAATTCTCAGCAAACTGCCATTTTGAGACCACTTCCTAGGCTTGAGCGGCTGTTGGTAGCATTTCCCCTCAGCGCTTCAGGTTAGTAACTCACCCTAGACTTTGTTGCCATGATCCTCCTCATGGCGCTGGTTGGTGAACATGGCTCCGCATTCACTCTTCTTCTGGCTGTTGTGTGGGAAGTAGTAGGGTCACTTACTGGATCTTTTTATTGCCATTTTCTAGTTTTCATGACATTTCATTGTGCAGCTTCAGCACCTTTTATCATTTCATATGTTAAAGACAATTTGCATAAGAGATTTTAATAAGAATCAAGTGGTGGGGAAATGTACTCCTTCTCTTAGTGGGAGAAACCACAGAGCCGTATGGCAAGAGGGTGTGGCTCTCGGAAGGTGTGAAGAACTGCGGTCCTTGGTGCAATGTGCCTCGCGCTCAAGGGCAGATTCCTCCCTGCTTCCCTACAGGGCTTTGGCCTGTGTTGTACACAGAGTTGTCAGTGGCCGACCTACTGCTTTGTAACAAGCTACCTCAGAAGTTCGGGGCTTACCGCCTCAGCCACTGTGTTTGCCCCTGATTCCATGGGTTGGCCAGGCAGGGAGGGCTCAGCTGGGGTGGCTCATCTCTGCTCTGTAACTTCAGCCAGGCTTGCTCATGTGGCTGCAGTTTGAACCGAAGGATCTAGAATTCACATGATTGGCCCCTCAGCTGGGACGGCTGGGATATTAACACCTCTCTCCTCATGACCTTCCAGTTTCCAAGGCTGCTCTCTCCACATTTCTCCAGCAGGGTAGCTGGACTTTGGTTACATGGCCATCTCAGGGTTCCAAGAAAGTGAAATCTGAAGGCAAGGGCTCTTGAGGCAAAGCCTCAGAAGCTGCACACCATCACCTCTGCCGCATTGTTTGTCAGAGCAAATCACAGGCTTAGCCCAGGTTCAGTGAGAGGAGAAATAGACCCCACCTCTTGCTGAGAGGGGTGGCAGAGTTCCATTGCGGCGAGGGGGATGAGAGCTTCAGCCACGAGGGTGAGAGGCTCCGTAAGTACGTGTTGGATGAGCACGGGAGTCAGTGAAGCAGAAGCAGGGTCTTCTTGTGAAAGACTCTAGTGTAGGTTTCTTTTTAAAAAATTTTAATGTTTTTCCAGCTTTATTGCAGTGTAGGTTTCTGATGAAATAAAATACTGATGCACAATGTCTACTTTCTAGTTATCTTCATATTTGTCTGGTGCAACCCCGAATGATGGACTTCCCCAGATCCGCTGGCACCAAACAGCGGACTTCGGCTACGTTCCTAACCTAAGGATGCCCAACACTTTCATGGCCGTAGCTATGGATCTCTGTGATAGGAATTCGCCTTTTGGCAGGTGGGTGCTTCTTGGGCTTTGTTTGAACAACAATACATGTTCTTTGTCTGTGGCCTTCACTCTGATGTTCACTTGTGAGGGGGCCTGAGGATTGGACATTAGAAGCATGATTTATCAATCATTCACACTGGATGTGCTGCAGTAACCAAAAACCCTCACCATCCCAGTGCCTTGATGCCACGGAACCTTATTTCATGTTCACACTCCACGTCCAAATAAGGTCAACAGAGAGGCTTTGCTCTCATCGTCATTCACAGATCCAGAGCGACAGAGGCTCCAGGGTGATCTGTGCTTCCACATGCACCTACGGTCTCACGTTGGTAATTAAATGCTTCCACCCAAAGCAACATAAGTCACTTCTGCTCACATGGCACTGGCCAAAGCAAATCCCATGGCCATGCCTGTCTTCAGTGAGAGCAGGAAATGGAATTCTACTGTGGACTCAGAGGGGGACGACTACCCTGATGTAAACAGCCCCTATGATTACCACCCGCTAGCTGTAGGATACCAGGGGATTTCAGTGTGAAATGGAGCCCAACACAGAGTGTCTGGATTATAGCAGGAGCCTGAATGAACATTTCTTTCTTTCTAAATCTTTTTCTTTCTTTCTTTCAGCTGCGCTGGGTCTTTGTTGCGGCGCGCGGGCTTCTCTAGTTGTGGTGCATAGACTCTAGAGTGCGCGTGGGCTCGGTAGTTGCAGCATGCGGGCTTAGCTGCAGTATGTGAGATCTTAGTTCCCTGACCAGGGATCGAACCCGGGCCCCCTGCATTGGGAGTGTGGAGTCTTAACCACTGGACCACTAGGGATATTTATTTAGTTTTGAAAGAATGAATGTTTATTGAATGAACAAATAAAACCTAGAGGGGACCAAGTAATGAACAGCTGATTCAGATGAAACACAGGACTTTCAGTGGTTGCAGCAGTCTTACGAGAGCTCTCCTAGGTTAGTTCCAGTACCTGCCCTCCCTCCCTCCCTCTCTCCCTTTATTCCTTCCTTCCGAGGAGTCCTCGGTTATTTCAAGGTTTCCGACCCATAGAAGGCCCAGAGCCCCATCTGTGGTTACAACTCACCATTTCTCTTAGGCTGACTCGCCACAGATCACTGGCTATTAGATTCAGTCAACTTTATTCTCACCTTCTTAAAGGGTGCTTTGTATAAGATTTCCTTTTTTAAAAAATGTGATTATTGTTGAGCCCAGACCCAAAGTTCTCTACCTCTTCTTTATCCTGTAGCACACACCCTCGAGATAAGCAGACGGTGGCCTACAGGCTGCACTTGGGGGCCCGTGCCGTGGCCTATGGGGAGAAGTTGACCTTTCAAGGACCACTGCCTCAGAAGATAGAACTCCTGGGCGACATGGGGCTGCTCAACCTCACGTATTCCCAGCCAATCCAGGTGCAGAGGCACAACAAGATATTTGAGGTGAGAACTGCAGAAACAGTAGGGGTTCATCCTGTGGGGGGGGGGTCGGGATTTCCTCCACACCGAGGCCCACCTCTAATTATAACATGACTACGAGGCAGGTTTTGGTTGGTCAGGTGCTGAGTTTATCTCAGAGCAACAAAAAAGCAGCTACTGATTCATTCACTTAGAGGCAATTTTGATGAGACCACCAAGGAAGGGAAGACGTGCCCACATTGAAATGATACTCCTTTTGCGTTTTCCCTCCCAGAGCAGCCATCTTTGCGTGGGAAAGGGCCCGTGGCTTTATCTGTGGGCACCTATTGAAAGGACCCTCGCTCCAGAACGTTTCCTTCATCCGTAGACATCTTTTCTTTGTTGCACTATCCTAAATTCTGATTTTCTTTTGAGTTGAGTCTCTCCTTTAAGAGGTTGAAGCTTGGTGATTTGCAACTTAGTATGAATTACTGTAATGGAACTCTGTACTTGCTTCTAATACCTGGTGAGGATCATTCCACTGTGGAACTGGGGCTATTGATTAAACAGCTTATTTAGGAGTCTTCTAAGGTCGGGGTTGGTGGTGGAGGCATTCCCAGGTGGAGCATTTAAATGTCTTTGGGAGCCCCGAAGTTGTTAGGCTGTGGTGGGTGGTGAGTGAAAAGAGGGCATTGGAGGGGGGATGAAAGAATGTAGAAGACAAACTTTAATTACACAGGAGTTTATCTAGGACTGTTCCTCCTCTGGAATCCTAACCAGAGCATCCACCTGCCTCAGGTGCTTCCTCAGCACCTACTCCACCTAGCTTCTCTGCATGCTGGGTTTTAGGTGAATCCTAGCTCCAAGGAGTCTGTGTTCTGAGTTCTCCTCTCTAGTCAACAGCTGGCAGGCTGCCCATCGTCTGGACCTGGAATCTTAGCTGGGACCAGGACAGAACTGAACCTTGGGAACTGGGTATTTCATGCTCCCTTCACCAGATGGATTGTTTTCTGACTTGAGACCAGCTCACCATCCACAGTTCCTTTGTGCCCCTTCTTCATTCCCCAGCTCCTTTGGGAGCCAGAGAGCAGCACAGCGGTGGCTCACTTCACCCAAATTCCTGCCTGCTTTGCTGTTTGGCTGGAGGATCACGGGAAGGTTGTTCAGGGGAGCCTTCCCTGAATGTTTCGTGACTATGCTGCCTTGTCTCCCTCAGTAATTTCATGTTTTACTTATTGATTTAAGCTATTTATTTTAGCACGTGAACTTTTATTATGGATCTGTGGCTGTGCTGGCCAGGACCCAACCTGGACTCAGGTTTGTTCTGGTCACTGTAGGAAATGTGTCTGTGGCTGCGAGTGGCCGCTTCTCCTCTTTCAGTCTGTCTGAAGAGTAGTCCCGCCTCTTGGCATATCCTCCTGACTGTCCTAACTGTTCCTGTTTATGACTCTCCTGTTAGATCTCCTGTTGCAGTGACCATCAGTGCAAGTGGCTTCCAGCTCCTATGGACACTTTCTCCGCCCAGACGCTGGCCCTGAATGTCAAGTCTTGTCATGACAGCCTGGTTGCTGTCCGCTATGCGTGGACCCCATGGCCTTGTGAATATAAGCAGTGTCCCCTGTACCACCCCACCAGTGCCCTGCCAGCTCCTCCCTTCACTGCTTTCATTACAAACCAGATTCCTGGGTATCGCAAGGTTGCTAAATCATTCCGTTGCAGTATGATCATATCTTAGACCTAAGTGTGGATCCTTTAGATTTGGGCATTTAGGAGTTTAAACGACAGCTATTGCTTTTTAATGGAAATGAACAGAACTGCCTCATTGACAGTGCCCGGCTAGCACATGGCTGTTTCCATATTCTGAGATGCCAGAGCTGGTAGGCAAATGAAACGCTTGTCTTTTGTCCTCCAGTTGGGCCAGGTATCCATATTAGACTAATTCCAAACTACAAACAACTTGAATCTCAATGTCATTCACTTCCCTTATTACTGGGAGTGAAATGTCTTTAACACTTTTGTCCCCTTACCTCCAGACCGTGGAAACTCAGGGTTGGAAGAGATTTTAAGGCCATGCAGGCCAGCTAGCATTTATGTTTTTTTCTATAAAATACGAGAGGTGGTTATCAAATTTCTGTATAAAGTTTCCCTTCTAAACTTCCCAACAGTTTTTCCTCATGTGGAACTGAAATGTTTCTTCCACTACACCACAATCTTTCAGAGAACTGATTTCAGCCCTATTTTGTTCCAAGCTGAAAACAATTCTATTCCTTTAGTCTAAGTAATGATAATGTGAATATTTAACAGAAAGAAACCAGAATCATGTGAAGGCATTTTGGGAGGCGCTAAGGGACGGCCTCAAGGAGGGAAGAGAAAGGCGAGGTGGAGCAGCCCATGGGGAGGCCATGTGACCGCAGAGGTCACTGAGAAGCAAACAGAGATATCAGGCTCTTTAAAGGTAAGAGGTTTAACTATGAAAAGGACAATCCAGCTGGAAGAACAACGTGAGGCTGAAAGTAAAGCTACACGATAAGCATTTAGAAAAATAGATGGGGCAAATGTGAAAGAGGGCTTTTGTGTATACTATTAAGAATCATAATGCTGTTTATTGGTTGATTAAGAACAGTTAAAGGGGGCTTCCTTGGTGGCGCAGTGGTTGAGAGTCCGCCTGCCGATGCAGGGGACACGGGTTTGTGCCCCGGTCCGGGAAGATCCCACATGCTGCGGAGTTGCGGGGCCCGTGAGCCATGGCCGCTGAGCCTGCGCGTCTGGAGCCTGTGCTCCGCAACGGGAGAGGCCACAGCAGTGAGAGGCCCGCGGACCGCAAAAAAAAAAAAAAGAACAGTTAAAGGCACTTGACAATTGTCTGTAATCTCTAAGAAGCTGGAAATAAAAGTATAATCATTAGTCACGTGTACACGGTCCCCTCTAGTCAAAACTGGGTTATGAATGGGCTTGCAAATTGTCCTCTGAAGCAGAGAAAGGAGTGAGGCTTATCTGTGGGTAGTTTCCATTCCCTTAATGTGAAAAATGAGAACGAAAGCACAAGCATCTCTCTCGCCATACGTGTCCCCAAGGGGCCCTGGTGTAACTGAAGAGCAGGAATGCTTCGTCAGCGCCAGGATCTTCGTAAAATGCGAAACAGCTACGCAGCTTGCGAGGAACTCTGCTCCTTCGAGGACTTCGCAGCGCACGGTTGGCTCCTAACAAACACCCAAACCTTGGCCTCTTACTCATCCGGCCTGACGGGAGCCACGGACCCGGTAACAGACTCCCAGCCTGCTGTCCACTCCTCCTCACCACAACACTCACGCGCGGGGCGGCTGTTCTAACTTGGGAGAAGCTAGAAACAGTTAAGCGCCCCAGGCCCAGGTTCCCTTCACCCCCAGTAAGCTAGGGCACACGGTGTAAAAAGTTAGGTTTAGGTGGTGGATATCTTAATGAAAAGTCATATGAAAGTTTATTTTTAATGGTTGAATAATTTAAAACATGCTGTGGGAATTCAGTTTCTTTCCCAAATGAAAATAACTTTTTACTGTTTGAAAAAAATCGAATTCATAATCACTAGGGAAGACTTGGATGCTAAAGAAAAGTATAAGTTAGTAGAAATCACCACAAAATTCATCATTTGGAGACACTTAACATCTTGGTGAACATCACTTGATTTGTTTAGGTCACATTTTACATACTACTACATGGTATATTATTTTTTAATCTGCGTTTTGACTTACTCTAGCAAAATAATTTTCCTATGTAAAGTGAAAACAGATTTAGTTTGTTTCAGTTTGTGGGAGCTCCATATTTTCTTTAACCAATTTGCCATTAGTGGACACAGAGGGTTTTAAACAAATACTGTGATAACTGTTACGTGCAAACACCATACCACACTTAATTCCTTAGGGTCCTTAATGTGCAATAATGGGTTTAAGGATAAATATGTTTAACATTTTGATACCTACAGCTTAACCCTCCCAAAGGGTTCAACAGTTTACATTTCCACCAAGGCATATAGTACCATTTTCTCCCTCATTTTCACTGACATTGGATGTTGTCAAACTTAAGAAATCTTTAACAATCTAATAGATGAAAAGATTTTTTAAGTATGCTAGCTAGGGCAGTGTTTTTCAAGTTACTTAAAATGATGATCCATAGTAAAAACATTTTACATCATTCCATGTATCCCCATGTGTATTGTGTGAATGGTAATATAAAGGCCTATATACACACTATAGTTGAAACCAGTTTCAACCTTTGACATGTGATGCATTCCAATATGTTCTAACTGTCTTCTAATTTAATTTTAAAAGATGTGGGTCTTGATTGCCTAAGTTTAACAACTAGTGTGTTGAGATTTGTAGTTTGAAAGACACTGTTTTAGGAAAGCTACAAAATGAATACTTAGTAAAGTAAACCGCGCACTAACTTAACATAAATTTTTTTTAATGTCCTTCTTAGAATGACGCTTACTTTGAATCTGTGATTAACTCAGGCTGTAACAGAATGGAAAGATATTGGTTATGTGATAAAAGCAGCATATACCATTTCTGTGTAAGTGCAAATGGCTTCAGGCACCTTATGCAGAGAAAAAAGAAAAACATTAACAGTTTTGAGTAGTCTCCTTTCTATCCCTGATTTGCTATTATCCAAATTTTACTATTTTTTTTGCACTGTAAAAGCTATACAAACTTGTAAGACTATAATTAAGAATCATAAAATTAATGTTAGTTACTTTAGTTTCTGATACTTTGCAGTGGCCAGTGTGATGTGCTCTAAATGCTGCATCTGATCCCTCCCTCTGCCGTCCAGATATAGTCCTGTAAGATGCTAGGCCCATTTGTTTCCTCCCCCGTTAGCAGCTATGGACGGTAGCACAGTGACAATCCAGTTCTCACCGCCTTCCCCATTCTTCTACTTCCGGGGTCCTTTTGTTCCTTCCCATTCCAGCCAGCCCTGGTACCGGGCTGGGTGGGCAGCGAAGCATCCCACAAGGCACCGTGGAGTTGTACTGGCTGGGATTAGGTGTTGTGGTATGCCTCTACCTGAATGCTGTAAGTAGAGTCCAAAAATTTCAGTTATACAGAATGCGGAATTACATCATTACACGACTAACGAACTGTTGGGGTGAGTCTGTTACGGAGGATGGGAACCAATCACGTTCTATCTAAATGTGTGTTATCATGTGGTTTAGCTAAAAGCACATTCTCCAATAAGGAGCCACAAAGGGAATGTAGGAAGGGTTAGAGAGGATTTTTTGATCCCCTTGTGAAATGTGAAAAAGATGAACATGGGCCTGGGACTGGACCTTGCAGCTTGGGGATAAGCAGGATTTGATTGTGGTGACGCTGACATGAAAACAAAGCAGCAGCTGGTTGCAGGGGCTGCGACTTAATATTCACTGACCTAGATCAGAATCAAGGGTGCAAGGTTGTCAGAATCTTACTACCTTCCTCATGAGTCAGCAGCCATCTCTCCCTCTGGTTTACAAAGGACTTAAGTTTACCTCAGGCAGAGCTAAGCCAAAAGATTATATCCTGATTACAAGATGAAAATAAGCAGAACTGTCAAGAAAAATTTATTACTAAAAATAAAGCAGCTGAAGTTTTTCCCAGGAAAGCTGTCACCATGGGAACCTCCGCGACAAAATGTGTTAATTTACTACCTTCTTCACTTGAGTCGCTGCCTTCTTCCATATAGTCTTAAGTTTTAGTTTAAGTTAAAAAATCCATCCTGATGAAAATGATGTGGTTATCGATCCCTTCTTGTTCAATCTGAAGACTGAGTTGGGCTACACTGCGACGGAGACTTCAAGTGCTGTAGGTGAGTATCTACCAAGGGTTCATGTGTCAGCAACATGCGTTGATAAGAAGACACAAAGGCTGTAGGCTGAAGCTCTGGGAGGTCCAAGGATCCTGGAGAAAAAAAATTCCTTAAGTTCCACTGCTGCCTGGGAATCTCAGGAGACTGGCTTGATCAGACACATACATGTCCTTTTAATTCTTTCAACACTTTTGCATCTGTCAGCCCAGTTCTTCCCTTGTTTGGTAAGACAGGACAGCTATTTACTTTTACAATGAAGAAAACTGGCTGAAATACAGCAAGTGGTACTGGAAAAATTGGACAGCCATATGTAAGTCAGTGAAGTTACAACACACCCTCACACCACATACAAAAATAAACTCAAAATGGCTTTAAGACTTACTATAAGACATGACACCATAAAACTCCTAGAAGAGAACATAGGCAAAACATTCTTGGACATAAATTGTACCAATGTTTTCTTAGGTCAGTCTCCCAAGGCAATAGAAATGAAAGCAAAAATAAACAAATGGGACCTAATCAAACATAAATTTTTGCACAGCAAAGGAAACCATAAACAAAATGAAAAGGCAACCTACGGACTGGGAGAAAATATTTGCAAATGATGCAACTGACAAGGGCTTAGGTTCCGAAATATACAAACAGCTCATACAACTCAAAAACAAAAAAACAACCCAATCAAACAATGGGCCAAAGACCTAAATAGACATTTCTCCAAAGAAGACATACAGATGGGCAAGAGGCACATGAAAAGATGCTCAACATCACTAATCATTAGAGAAATTCAAATCAAAACTACAATGAGGTATCACCTCACACCAGTCAGAATGGATCATCAAAAAACATACAAACAATAAATAATGGAGAGGATGTGGAAAAAAGGGAACCCTCTTGCACTGTTGGGGGAATGTAAATTGATATAGCCACTATGGAGAACAGTATGGAGGTTCCTTAAAAAACTAAAAATAGAATTATCATATGACCCAGCAATCCCACTCCTGGGCATTTACCCAGACAAAACTATAATCCGAAAAGATACATGCACCCCTATGTTCACAGCAGCACTATTTACAATAGCCAAGCCATTGACAGATGAATTAATGAAGAAGATGTGGCATATACACATACACACACGCACAGGAATATTAGCCATAAAAAAGAATGAAATAATGCCATTTGCAGCAACATGGATGGACAGAGATTATCACACTAAGCAAAGTAAGAAAGAGAAAGAAATACCATGTGATATCACTTATATGTGGAATATAAAATATGACACAGATGAACATATCTATGAAACAAAGACTCACGGACATAGAGAAAAGACCTGTGGTTGCCAAGGAGGTGGGAAGGATTGGGAGTTTGGGACTAGCAGATGCAAACTAGTATATACAGGATGGATGAACAACAAGGTCCTACTGTACAGCACAGGGAACTATATTCAATATCCTGTGATAAACCAGAATGAAAAAGTATATATGTGTATAACTGAATCGCTGCTGTACAGCAGAAATTAACACAACATTGTTAATCAGCTATACTTCAATAAAATATTGAAAAAGAAGAACAAAACTGGCTGAAATAGATCAAGTGACTTGCCTGGGGTTACACAGCATAGTAGGCAGAGACAGAGAAGTTAATTCTATCTTCTTATTTCTAGTCCAGAGCTCTCCCTATATGACTCCTATGCCGGATCCCCTGATCACTCATTTGTGGGAGGGAATCCATGGAACACAGGCAGGACCAAGGCCATGACCTGATCCCCTTTACTACATCTGAAATTTCAGTCCCACAGTAAACTTTCCCTTGTATTCTGCTTAGGTCTTATTTAGGTTAGAAAATGAGATGCCCTAGTTTCTCGGTGAGCCCCGCCTCACCATGATCTCAGCCACGCCCTGTGACTTCTGCGAGGGCTGCCCATGGCCGGAGCAGGGAAAGCTTCTATCACTCACTGCCCAGATATGGGGTACTCAGCAATGAATGAAGAGGGGAGGGTTGCCTAAAAATGGCCAATTTTCAAACCAGAAGGGAAAAAATAAAAGATACCTTGTAGAATGGGATCATTATGATCTTTATGGAAGGTCTGTCTCTGAAAGGCTTCAAAGCTTGTAGCTGCATCATTCTCTAGCTGTCCTTGGGGCGGCAGACTGTCTCCAGGTTTGCACACGTTGAACTTCACCCACTGGTAACTGCAGGACCAAAGGGATCATTACTGAGTTGTCTGTTGGCCATACAACCCATTCTTCCCTCCAAAGGGATCAGGTATTTTTTTCTTTAGGTCTCTCCCATATATATCTGAAAAATGTATTAACTAACCAAAAATGAACAGCACCCAGACAGCCTTCTTTAGTGACACTTATTCTGCAGGACTTCCCAATCCATTTGCTGTCATGGTGCACACAGGTGATAACAACTTCAGTGCAGTGGGGTACTGGCTCCTGCTCGCCATCCAGGGGCCGCAGAGGACCAATACTGTGCCTTGTGCACAGAAGCAGCTCATTAAATAGATGAATGAGCAGAGCAGTGACCGCCGGTTTAGGTCCCTGGCCCACTGATCATGGGGCTTCTTTCAAGGGAATGGATTTGACCCCACTTACTTGACGCATTTTCGAGCTCCTGGACAACTCTGGATCAGGTTGTGGATGGTTGGATGAGAAAACCCAAAAAAGTCAGCTCCAGATGGATGCACGTTGGGCATTAGTTTCCCCCTAAATAGGAGAGGGAGAATTTTAGCTTGAGAGCTGAGAGGGAGATGAGAATGTGGGCATGAACACACAGAATAAGCTTTCCTCACTTGCATACTCTGAAGACTGTAGCTGCTAAGACATTCAAAGGACACAGGATAGCTTTCTATAAAATAAGGGATCTCTACTCATTAAAAGCAAGAGAGAAGGCCTCAGTATACCCAAAGTGATCTTTTTAGCCTGTCTCCAAGCTGTTGGTCAACTTACACAGCAGCACTTATGGTCTTGAGCAGTTCTGCATGACAGGCGTCTGCAGAAGAGCTGACAATGGCATTCTGGGGATCATCTTCAGGAACAATTTCAAACTGAGAAATACAAAGGAGCAATGAGGTCAGTCTTCGAGGAGAAGGTGGTAGAGAGGGTCATGCTACTGCTATTACTCTTTCTTCACTCTGGAACCTGAAGCTGAGTATATCAGGTAGGAGTATACCAGGTAGGAGGTGGGTACCATCTAGAGGGCTGTTAGAAATTCCAAGCCAAGAAAACAGAGAAAGGCTTTTGACTGTTTAATTTTATACCCTTTGCTTGACTCCTCTCCAAAGGCCAACACTTAATTTCTTATATACCTTTCCAGATGCTTTCTTATCCACTTACTTACATTTGTAAATATAAATACAAATGGTATTTTAAAAACAAATGAAATCATTCTCATATAATCTTAGATTTACTTTATAATGCCTAGGAAGAGTATAGGCCATATTGACTGCAAATCGCCATTTCACTTTACTTTTTGAGTTGTAAAATATCCTATTTATAAAAAGAAACTGTTAAATCAAAATTATACTAATACTGAGGAATTTCTGCCAAGAAAGCATTTTTGTAACAAGTGCTATCTACCCAACTTAATTCCTTGACCAGTTTTCTATAAAGTTCATGACTTTTTGCAAAAAAAAAAAAAAAATTCCTGTAACAGGTTCTATTTAGTCAGTTAAATTCCTTAACCAGTTTTCTATAAAGTTCAGTTAAGCAGTTTCCAGTTTTTCAATGTTTAATAAAATTATTCCACACAGAATTTATTTTCTGTATATATATATATATATTTTTTTCTTTTTCCCCCCAGTGATGTGCATTATTGATCATTTTTTTAGAATGCAAAAGCAAACCTGAGTAGTTTCTACTGCTGTTAGTTTTCTTCTGTGGTTATTTCATTTGATTCAATCTTCCTGTGTCAATTTTAGAGCTCTTTCAATTTTGTCAATAATAAATTATCTTGAGAGTAGTTTTAGTCAATGGTTTTGTTACTTCAGTGACATGCTGCAAGTCTAACATTGTGATGGTTTATACTGATTTCTCAGCTAAATCATGAAAAAACCGTAAACAATTATCTTTAAATATTTCAGGATTGCTCTTCTAGTTGGTATTGATCATGCCAACTCCAATTTTTTATATTGTGTGTAAACTATATATTCTGTTTGAGCAAAGAGCAATTAAAAGGCCAAAATGTAGTATTTTGGTTTGGGGAACTTTCCCTACTTCATTCTTTTAACTGCCGTATAATATTACACAAGGTGGATATATCTTAATTTTTAACCATTCTGCTATTGGTGGGTATTTAGGCTACTTTTAACTTCTTGCTATTGCAAACAATGCCACAATTACATTGTTGTACATAACTCTTTTGTTCTCATTTGCACATTTCTCTAAGACATACTAGAATATCTAGAAGTATTCTGGATCAAAAGAGTCACACATTAAAATTGATATTGCCCAGCTGCCTTCCAAAAAAGGAACTTTACAAATTTTCCCTCCTACTAATGCCATTTGTACTTATTTTCCTACATGCTGGCCAACATTTGCTATTATGTATCTTATATTTGCCTATGAGAAAAAATAAGATCTTTGTTTATTTGCATCTCCCTTAACTACTAGTAAGGTCTGCTCTCATCGACCATCTGCACTGTTTCTGTGAAATGCCTGTTTTATCTGACTGCTTTTTTATCTTAGACCACAAGAGCACTTTATCTGGATATTAATCCACTGTTACATATTTTCTTGTTTGTCGCTTTTAACTTTGATTATGGTGATTTTTGTCATTCAGAAGTGTTTAAAATTTTAATAGTCAAATCTGTTACTACTTTCCATTATGGCTTCTACTTTTCACATCTTGCTAAGGAAAACCTTTTCACCTCATCCTAGGATTATAAATATATTGTTCAATATTTTTTAACATATTTATAGTATAAAACATTTTATAAAGCTAAAGCAATTAAAAGTCATACTGGCATTTATAGACAAATAGATGAAATAGAATCGTCTGGAAACATACTCAAGTATTATATGTATTTAGTATATACTAAATGTGTCACTTGATGTTAGGGGAAAAAAAATTAAAGCTCACAATGTAACTGAAAATAATGTCTGGGTGGGTTAGTGGCTTAATAAAGGAAACAAAAAAACCCCCAAAGACTGTTTTTTTTTTTTTTTTTTTTTAATATTTTAGCAATTTGTCTTTCAGAGGAAATTAAGGATCAGCTTGTCAATTACCATTTACATTCTATTGGGATTTTGATTAGATCTTCCTTGAACATATAGATTTGTTATAATTATTGCTACAATATTGAGCCTGTTAGAGCACTTTCTAAAGAGAAATGCTGCATGGCCAAGGTCATCCGAACTCTCAGTGGCATCCGACAGTGTTCTAACCAGGACAGGAGTGATGCAATACTGTCCACATGTGTCAGGCAGGCTCTCAGCTTCTGCTCAAAGGTTCCTTCCCTTGCTTCTATCTCCTTCCACCCCATTTTCTAGCGATCTGTAACATCATCAGACAGTGAATACTGGAACTCTGAAAATGGTTTATTTCCCCCCAATGATCAGAGGAGACTGGGAAAGTGAACTGTCTTGAACAAGAGCACTGAGAAGGATGAACAAAGATACTTAATACGACTAGGACTCAGGTCTCCCAGGTCCTCAAGATTACGTGCAGTCAGAAACTAATATGCAGTTTCTCTGCTATCTCCATCTCGGTCCCACCCGAGTTGGCAGAGTGTCAAACTAATCTTCCCTGAATGTAGGCCTGCACTTTACAAACAAGCAGCTTGATCAGGCCTCATGTGGTCACCATACTGACATTAGCACCAGCCCAGTTCAAGGGAATGGGTGTCAGTAGGACAATCATACAAATGCAGATTCACATCCCAGCTCAAATCACTTATTAGCAGAGGTGTGACTCAGGGCCAATCACTTTCTGCATCTTACACACTATCTACCTTGTAAAGTGTCTGAATAGGTAATATATATTAAGTGCGTGTCACAGAGAAGGTCCTCAAAAAACAAAAAGAAAACCAGCAGTTATTCTTCGAGTGGGTACCTGAGGCTGTGTGCCACCGTCCTTGATCTGACAGGTGTACAGACACTCCTGGTCTGGGCTCTTCATGCTGGCGTATGCCCGAGTACTGCAGTAGCCCACGGGGTACATGGCACCCTCGTCATGGAAGCCAGGTCGGTCGGTGATGATCTATAAAAAAAGATTCCCCCAACCTGCCACTGAGGTCACCAGAGAATGCGGAACTCCAGGGTACTGTGGTAGCCTTTAGAACCACCTTGGGGCTGCAAAGAGTGACTCAAATCAGAGAGAGAAAGAGCATAGGATGTGTAGCAGACAAAACCGACCTGGTTTCCTAGGGACTGGAGGTTTTCTGGGGTTGGTTTGGATCAGCACGGGGCTGCTGCTAACGGGAACAGGGAGGGAAGGCTCAACCCCACTCCCGTATTTCTGATTCTCCTCTCTCTTTATCGCTGGTCTCACTCACCTCCCCCAGGCTATATACTGTTAGACCCCCCAGTCCGATGGGGAACACAGGCCGTCCTGAGGGATCCAGGGCAATGGGCTGAACCAGCTTGCGAGCACCTGTCTCCATTTTCTTTTTCTTGGATGTTTTCTTCAGAACTGAAACGCAAATCTGGGGTCACCCACTTTAGGCCCTTCCCGGTGTTGAGGGGAAGGGAAAACTCTGCACGATGCTAAGAGCAATAAGCCAATCCTGGTTCTACACACGCCCTGAATGGGCACATGGGACTTTTCCCCAAAGCCCTGAGTATCCTTCTAACCCACCCACCTGGCAGTAACCAATTTTGGTATCAGTGCTTAGCATCTAAAAGCCTTATACTTTTTAAAGCCTCTGACTTCATTTATAAGGTCAGCAATTTCCCAAGTCATCTGTGTGCTCAAAAGGCCACCAAGCCCATTTCCCTGCCTCTAGGAAAGACTGGACTGAAGGCACTCAGAGAGTCGGGTGTGTAGGAGAAGGGGGAGGCCTTGGCCTGCTCCCATCACGTTTAACCAGGTCTAACTGCAATTCCGCCACCTGGAGTGGCTTTAAGACACTTGGTTTTCAAGGGCTACCAGGGCTGCTTAAGGACCAGGTGAGAGTTTAAGTCATCTCTGTGGCCGAGTGTCTACCAGTTAGTACCAGGTCTTCGTCATTAGTCGTTGAGCCACTGGGGCAACTGATATCCCCTCCCCAAGGTACCTTCCAGTTTGTTGTTCTCTTTGCCTTTTTCTTTTTTCTCCTTCTTGGATTTCTTCCCAAATGGTTCCTCAGCTCCAGTGCTAGGCCCAGAAAGCGGCCCAGCTCCCTGGATAGTTCCCACAGAGCTGGCCACACCGTAAGTCAGGGGCAAACTGGAGCTGTGGGAAGGAGCTGCAACCTGTGCTTCCCCTTCAGTTAGAGCCTGGAGCTGAAGGAGCTTCTTTAGCAAGTACCTGAGGTGGGGAAGGAAAGGGAGCAGAGGTATGAGCTTCTGTGTTATCACAATTCCATATTTTATTCAAGTACTGGGAAAAGCCAGAACCATATACAAAGATTATTGCATTCACAAAAATAAGGTTCGTATTGGACCCCGGGAAAAACGAAGCTCCAGAGAATAATACTTCAAGAAGCTAAGGATAAAGGATTATAGCGTATCTCTTTTGCATCTGGAGAGCTCTTCTAACTGGATGTTGGAAGGTGTTAGGCTTCTGAAGGGCACATACCATGAACTGCACATGTACATATACTCACGGAGTACTATATATGGAATAAAGATATGTAGAATGAAATGCAGTTTCTTTTATCCCTTGGCTTTTATGACTGCAGAGTTATAATAAAATTACTTATAAGATGTGGCAAGAGGGTTTTGTCAGAGAGATGAATAGAGCTGTTTCATCATCATGGTCCAGCACGACCTGGGTAAACAGGAACCAATACCATAGGCTGTGACTTTCTCTGTACCAGATTAGTGGCCAGTGGGCTGTGCAAAGCACAAAAATCCCGATGGAGGAAAATTCTTAGGAGCAGAAACACCATATCAATAACCAAAAAATGTAATTCTGAACGCAAAATGAACCAGCTCACCGTCTTTCTTCTTTAGCTTTAAGAAATTTTTCCTCAAGACGAGCAATTTCATCACAAATAGCAGCATTTTCCTTGAAGAAAATTTTGAATATAGTCACACAAAACGAATAAAAGATCAAAGTATTATACCAAGAAGAGGAGCTATATTCCAAACCAAAGAAGTCTGTGTTGCTGGGTGAGAAGGAAGTGCCAGTCTACCTTGCAGAGAAACTGTAAACAAACCCATAAGTAAAGGTCGGGTCAAGTTCTAATGTGGGCAGAGTAATTAGATAATTTATAGAAACTGGGGCACCTTCACATGAAAAGGGGGAGCTATTGATGATTTTGCCAGAACAATATGGCAAAGTAGGGCTGTCCTAGGCAAACCAAGACATATGGTCACCTTAATTAGGGGAGCCTTTAGCAAAGAAAAGGGCATACTGCTCAAATCATAGATGCTTAAACTCAACCCCTGTAAATATGGGGAAGGTCCATTCCCAAGTGCCTTGACTCTTGGGGAGCTTACAAAGTGAACCTAACCCAAAACATCCCATGCAGTATGAATCTTAAAGAGAAAATATAGATGGAACAAAATCAAGTCGTCTATAAAATTCTTAAATTTCATAACCTATTTATGTGTATTCAAGCATCAGCTTTCTTTACTGACGATTCAATCTAGTTCCCAAGCATGAGTCCTGAGGGGACTGCTCCAATCTGGATGCTCCAGAGTTGGGACCTCAGACTTTGAATGATCAAAACAATATCCTTTTTCTTCACAAAACCTTCTGCATAGACGTGGTGGAACCAGTATCCTAACAACATAGGTGCCAAGCTTTAGGTACCTTTGACATTTAGGGAATAAAAGAAAGGTAACATAATTAGATACTAAATCCTCTTAATTCTGCTTTTCTTATTTCTCTCCAGTGTACATGGCAAGTGCCAAATAAATGTTTTCGGAATGAATGCTCTGATTTCCAAACCTTCCCTTATGCTTCCAAAAAAGCTGAGGGATGTTCTAGCTTTTCGTAGAAGAAAAGGTAAGGTAGTGGTGATTCAGATGTGGGAAGATATTTGAGACACTTGCTATTTCCAAGCATTGAGGTGAGCTTGAGCAAGCCAGAATATTATAACACTTAGTTGTGGCTGGAAAACCATTTCATTCATTCAGTAAACCCAGTGCCTCTACAATAAAAGATCGGGAAGACTCAAAATAGGTTAGAAGGGGGGATATTGAAAGCTTCATGTGCCTGTTCATGGAAGGGGTCAGTTATGGGTATGCGGGGTGCTTGGGAAACAGGCTGCGTAATGGAAGTACTAAAGAAACTAGAATCAGGTGTTTGCATTGGAGCCAGGGCTCTGACATAGTGCCCTCGAGCAAATCATCTCTCGGGGCTTTTAAGTGCTGCTACTTTAAAAATAGCGTCTCATTCTCAGGGTTCTCTGGAGGCTCAAAGGCATTTCCAAGAGTTCTGAGGTAATAACGATAATGACTAAAACTTATTAGCACAAGTTCTAGGTACCGAGCGCTTAACTTTCCTCATTTAATCTTCATTAAGTCTGCAAGGCAGTTATTAGCTCTCATTTGCAGATGAGGAAACAGGATTACAGGAATTACGTAATTTGTCCAAGGCACGAGGCTAACAAGAAGTAATGTACAATGTAAAACCTAACACTATATTAATACTGTCACTCTGGGAAGGGGAACAGTTCGGGGAAAGATTTCGCGAGTTAGGAGAGGCTCGAGGCTGAGAAGGGCTGAGCGCCGGTCACACTCACAAACACCGTGGCTTTGGCCGCTTTGCGCAGCCGCAGGTACTTGAGCCGGTACTTCTCGTTCTGGCTCTTCTTCGGGAGCTTTTTCATCCTGGCCTTGCTGGACTGCAGCGGGGCCCGCGGCGAGGAGGCCAGGCCGCCCAACAGGCTCATGGTCCAGCCCCGCTACGGGGGCTCCAAGGAGCGGCCGGCATCAGCTCCTCGGCCGAGGAGTGGCCCCTAGCGCCGGCTACGTCTGGTCTGGGCTGGTGGAAGCGGGCCGCTAGGAATCGACCTCTCTAGAACATTCACGAGGCGCAGGGCCGGCCACAAATCCTGCAACCGAACCCGGCTCCCGGCACCTCCTTGCACTTCCGCGTCTGCCTCGTTAGTTAGCCGTGACCGGAACTTACATCACGGCGCCGGCTGCGCGTAACTTCCGGGGCTGGGAGCTGGGTCCTCCGGGTCCGGCGGATCCTCAGCTCCGGAAGAGGGGAGGAGAAGGGGAAAGGGAAGGGGGAGGAGGGGGAGGGAGGGAGAGGGAGGGGAAAGGGAGGGGAAAAGGAGGGGAGGGGAAAGAGAAGAGGAGAGAAAGGGGGAGGGGAAAGGGGAGGGAAAGGGAATGGGAGGGGGGAAGGGGAATGGGAGGGAAAGGGGAGGGGAAGGGGAAAGGGAAGGGGAGGGAAGGGGAGGGGAAAGGGGAGGGAAGGGAAGGGGAAGGGGAGGGGAAGGCGGAAAGGGGAGGGAAGGGAAGGGGAAGGGGAGGGGAAGGCGGAAAGGGGAGGGGAGGGAAGGGGAGGGGAAGGGAAGGGGGAAGGGGAAAAGGGGAGGGAAGGGAAGGGGAGGGGAAAGGGGAGGGGAAGGGAAAGGGAAGGGAAGGGGGAAAGGGGAGGGAAGGGAAGGGGGAAAGGGGAGGGAAGGGAAGGGGAAGGGAAGGGGGAAGGGGAGGAGAGGGCAAAGGCGGGGAAAGAGAAGGGGAGGGGAAGGGGAGAACCCGGTGAGGAGGAGGGCGGCTGGAAAGGACTCCTTGAGACTCGCGTGTGTGTGTTTAGCTGAGGCGTGTTATTGTTGAGCTAAAGACGCACAAAAATCTTCCCGAAGCCAATCTCATACACGCTTCCGAAGCCTACCCACTGCGCTTCAGCACCACTTTTCCACACTTTATACAGACTGGCCTTCCGGACTGTAGGATGCACTCCAACGCATTGCTGGGACTGCTGCTTTCCCTACTTCCTTTCTTTATACAGCTCGCATAGATGTTTCTTGAGGGCCCGTTACACTGTCCTTTTACTGGGAGCTGGGATTACAGTGGTGAATAGAAAAAAGTCCTCTGCTCTCAGATTAGGACTTAGTAGGGAAGATGGAAGATTTAACCGGCACTTTTAATGATATGCTTGCACTAAGGAGGCACTGAGTAAATATTTGCCTAATGAAACAAAAAAGATGTTTCTGTACCTAAACTTATATGTATATAGCTCTAACTTTATAACCAAGTTCTGTCTAATCATCAAATAAATAGACAGTTCTTTAGAATGCAGTATTGGTAAATGAGCTGGGCTGGAAGGCAGAAGGCTTGTAGTATTCATTTTTCTCCCAGCAATGCCACTAACTAGTTGAGTGAGCCTCTGGGTCACAGGTTTTTCCTCTCAAAACTGAATATAGTCTTTAGAATAATGAGGTGGATAGTTATAAACTGAAAGGTACTCTACTGATACATAATTACCATTGTATATGCTCAAAATTTAGACTTCTAGAATTGTATACGGAAATTAAGGAAAATATGTACAGAGTTAAAACACTAAGTTCAGTAAGTTACTGGAGAAAAAACTAACGCCAAAATAAGTAACTTACAATCAGTTCAAAAAAAGAGGTTTAGAATCGATCACCCAGGTACTTCATTTCTGGAATTGTAAGAACAGTGACAAGAGTCTTGACAAAATGGTTTTAACACAGAGAGAAAGACTACGAGAGTCCTTTTTGTCCATTCATATTGAAAGCTGTCCTTTTGGAACTCACGGTTCCAGTATGCTTTTGCAAGCATACTCAAGGCAACCATGTAGATTCATTTTTGGAAATTGCCAGGAATACTTTCAGTTTACAAAATATCCATAATCATGCCTTTCATACTATAGACTGGCACTTTACCTTGGAACCTGACTATAGGTAGTTCTGATTGACAGATTTTCTTTCTTTCTTCTTCTTTTTTTAACCCTTATTTGCTAACTGCCTGATTTATTTGCTGTTCAGCTGTATTTTGTCCTTGCAGGCTTTATTTCATTAGAAACATTTCCTTACAATTTCTAAAACATTTCATGCAAAATTTAGAAAATACAGTGCAAAGAAGATTTTTTAAAATTCATAATGCTGCCATACAAAGTGAATCACTTTTAACATGTATGTTTAATTTTTTATTGAACTATGGTTGATTTACAATATTAGTTTCAGGTGTAGAGCATAGCGATTCAGTATTTTTGCAGATTATACTCCATTGAAAGTTATTACAAGATAATGGCTGTGATTCCCTGTGCTAGACAATATATCCTTGTTGCTTATGTATTTTATATGTAGTAGTTTGTATGTTTGATATTTTAACGCATTTTATATAGGTTAGATCATACCGAACATAATGTTTCCTCTTTTGTTCACTTACCATTATCATAGTCATGTTGTAGTGCTATTGTAAGTTCTTTATAAATGTTATTTTAGATGGCTGCTTAATATTCCAGTTACGGCATAATAATTTTACATAATTATTTACTTCCATGATTGACTTTTTGGTCATTAATTGCTGTGAAGTGCATGTTTGTGCACAAAGCTTTTTCAATACAGGGTATTTTAGTGGCTGGTTCTGTGTTCTCCAGACAATGTAATGTTCCTGAGCAACTCATTCACTGTGTATTCAGAAGAATATTTATTTATTAGTGCCTATGATGACACAGCCTTTAGGAAACTTATTTAAGAGGAAAAGACAAATACATGGGCTATATTAATATTATTATTATTATTACGGGTAGTAAGTTTTATCTCAGAGGTAGGTATTGGATGATATGGCAGCACCTAGTTCGGGAAGGAGGGAGGAGATTGGGAAGGCTTCTTGAAGGAAATATGCCTGGGCAGATTTTGAAGGACAGCTAGCAGTCGGCCCAGTGAAGAACAGAGGAGGGCCTCCTGGGCAGTGGGGACAGCATATTAACAGGCTCAGCATCGTGAGAAGTGTGGGAACTGCAAGTTGTTGATCAGAGTGGAAGATGTATGTGGACAGAGGCAAGAGGAGAGACTGAAGGAGCAGGCAGGATTTGGATTGTGAAGGTTTTGTGTACCAACTGAAGAGTGAGACTCTTACCGAGCGACAACAGGAAGCCATTGATGAATGTCGGTATATTGACCCCTTTGCTTGTTTTAGGTAAACTTATCTGATTTTGCCTAACTTTTCTACTTATCTATATGAAGGGGGTCTAAATGACTTATGCAAAAATTCTCTGAAGAAATACATAATGTGCAGCTCTACAAATAGCAAATGAGAGACAGCATGGTACTGTGGTCCGAGCATGGCCTTTGGAGTCAGATCAAGGTTCCAAATATAGCAATAGGAGTTAGAAGCTAAGATGGGTAAGAGAGAGTTGGAGTCCAACAGCACTTTACTGTTTATCCTGGTTAGTTCTAAATGGTTGCTATCAGTGATTGGCTGTAAGTGGAGGTAGCGCATCCCCTGGGGTATTAGAAGCATATCTGGGCCCATCAAGAATTACGGAGTCTGCAGCCCATAATCCCAGCCCTTGGTGAAGTGAGACCCTGGTTTACACAATGAAAAAGCGTATCTGTACACCTCAAGGCTCCACCCACAGCTGATGCATGGCCCTGGCCTTGTTCTATGCTGTCCTTAAGCCCCAAGAGCACACGGCAAATTCCTGCCATCAGCATCTCTTGGCCCATCTTGCAGGCCACAGGATCCCTGGGCAAGGTTGGTGACTTCCACAAGACAAGCTGGGCGAATTCCTAAGGTTTGAGGCCACACCACAGGGTTCCCAGGGATTTCATATCTTTATTTTCTTACCAGATTACCCCACTTGCTCTAAACTGAGTGTGTATCCTACAAAGGCCATGGCATAAATACAGTGAGAAGAAACTGCCTCCATTTAATAGCCTGTAGAGACCTCTCCCTTTGTGCAGTGTCTAGACTTTAATTTTTTTTTGAATTTTTTAAAATAATGGTAACCTTTATTTTTAAATTTTTTATTTTTTATTTTTTGGCCATGCTGTGCAGCATAAGGGATCTTAGTTCCCCGACCAGGGATCAAACCCATGCCGCCTGCATTGGGAGCGCAGAGTCTTAACCACTGGACCACCAGGGAAGTCCCTAGATTTTAATTTTAGTCTTAATTTTTCTTCATATTTTGTCTTCATATTAAGCTCTAGATCTAATTTTTTTTAGCTTTTGGACTCATCAGCTCCAACTTTCAGATTTGTTTCCATGTATTGATTATATCTTCTCACCTTTGGGATAGCATAACACAGGATGTTCGATTCAGCTAAATGCAAGTTTAGCAATCCTAAAGTGGGTGTTTTTGTATATTAGTGTGTGAGACTTGTGAAGAAGGGGAGAGATTTTTACTTTCCATAAAACTTCTTGCTTCATGTTTTCTTAATTATGGATTTTCATCACACATCCCGTGGGTGAGATGTTTAGGTTTTGAGGGTTCTAAGCCAGCCAATAAAGTCATGAAATCAACCACTGTGTCAATGTTGTGCTTCTGGGTGGTCGTGTCCTTCAGCGCACGTAGGACACTCAACCAGCTAAAAGAGATGAGCTCAGAGATGTTGGCTCGGAGGAAAAGAAGGATCACATTGAGATCATTGATGGGACATCCCAGCATCTTTCTGCTGAGGAGGTCAAAAGCCGGGAGCATCTCATAGATGGATAGGAGCCGTTTGTCCCACCGACACAGCCGCATGAGGTTGTATATTACCACTGGAACCAACAGGGTGTATATTGCTACACTGGAGAGACTAACAATCTGGAAGACAGACAAAGAGGTCAGCCTGCACGTGATCGGATCGGGGATGTGGGTCTCATCATGTAGCAGCCCTGTCTTGATGGAACAGCTGAATTCCTCTTGGAAGAAGACATCCAGGTGGAAGTGGCCAAGGTATAGGTAGGTGGCTGAGGTGAAGAAGAGCAAGAGGGAGTTCCTCAGGAGGTAGGCGGCCACTAGGGAGTGTGAGCGCTGCTTACAGGCCAGGTACCGCTCGAGCAAGGGGAATTCAAAGTATCGCTCTTTCCGAGCCCTGGGCAGGGGAAGGAAGGAGGCAAGATTAGGAGGGACCATTTAGAACTGTATCCTGAGAGAGCCCCGTGGGGGAAGTAACAGCATCTGTGTATGCAACACGGCGTTATTGGCTCACGGGAATATCTGCCTTCTTTGAGCATAACCCCTCCTTTCCCCCAAAAGAGGTGTGTGAGTGTATCTTAATTCTCCAAGACATGAGTGCAATGCAGTAAACCCAGTGAATGATCAGGGAATAATGAAGGATCACTCTGGATTTCTGCCTGGGAAGGCAGACTAAATCTCTAAGCTGAAGTACGATCCTTAAGAAGCATTAAGACTTATTAACTTAGCACTGGACTGGGATTCTAAATAACCACGTTCTGGTTCTTGGTCTGTTTCCTTTGTGTATGATTTTTTTTAGGCCAGTTCATTCATTTTATAGAAATAAATCTGCTAACAAGTGTTTGTTGAGAGCTGTGGTGTTCAGGCAGATGTAGTCCAGTCTCTGCCCTGAAGAAGCTTGCAGTCCGGCTTGTAGGGAAGGGCAGATGAAACATGCAAATAGGGAATAAAAATAATGCTCATTCTGTTGCTAAAATGATGGATACAAACCATGGTAGTTGTAAATGTTAGGAGAGAGACATACAGTGTGAGCTGGAGTGTTCAGAAACCTCTACGGAGAATAATGTCTTAGATTGGCCTTCCAAAGGTAGATGGGGTTCAGAAAGGTAGACAGGAGAGGAGCTTTTCTCAGAGGATAGAGACGTACACAAAGGTTTCCAACCTTAGCTCAGCTGTGCTCTGAGGGGGCCTGCCCTGGCCACCCTATTTAAAACTGCACCCCCCTCCACCTCCCAGCTTTCCTGAGCCCCTTCCCCTGTCTTAGTTTTCTTTGTATCACTTATCCTCTACCATATAACTTTCTTATGTGTTATGCTAATTCACTGTTTGTTTTCCCTCCATACAATATAAGCTCCCGCCCCCAGCGCGCACACACACACACACACACACACACACACACGTATGCACAGCACCCAGAGCTGTGTCTGGTACTCCTAAATGACAGATGAATGCTTAAATGAATGAATGGCTTGTTCAGGAGGAAAGCAGGAGACTGCCTAGGTGGAGTGGAAGGTTTCTGTCATTTAGTTGTTCGACAGAAGTCTGAGGAAGTAGTTGATGACAGTGGTGGAGGGCCTAGGAAAAGTATTTGGGAGAATTGGGATGTTTTTTCTGTAGGCCTGGGAGGAGCTATTCAGGGTTCTGAAAAAGTGGTCTTTCAGAGGCTAACCCCTTTGTGACTCAGTGGAGTCACCTATAAACTGGAGGCAGAGTCCCTTCCCTCTCCCTGTACAGAGATGATAGAAAGTCAATGCGGTGACGTGTTAAGAATGCTGAATTCTCGATGGCGCACAGGATAGTTTAAAGATTACTCTGCAAGATCCCATTTTAGGGCTCGACCGCATCTTTCAGAAAGCAGTGGAGGAGACAACTCACTTCTCCAGCTCATCCCAGAACGCGTGCGGGTCCGAGCCCTCCTGCCGGATCTTCAGCATGTGCTGCACCAGGCGGATGGCGCGATTGTAGGATTTGTCCAGCTCGCTGATGATGAACAGCAGATCTGAGCTGAGGGCCGGCACGGCTGCATACTGCCACAGCAGAACCGGCAGGTACATGGCCACGGCCAGGGCCAGCAGGGAGTAGGGGAGGGCCTGCAGGGTGAGAGCGAGCTGAGGAGGGAGGCCCAGGGTGCCCAGGCCTTGCAACCTTGCAGACAGAGTGCTGAGTGAGGGGCTCTCATTCCCCGGTTCCTGCCTCAGAAGGGGAGGACAGAGAGAGAGAGAGAGACAGACAGACAGACAGAGACAGGAGGGAAGGAAGGAAGGAAGGAAGGAAGGAAAAGAGAGCAAGAGGGAGCGCTAGCTTCCTGTCCCCATTCTCCATGCATGTTAGCCTGGGTAGCTAACTAGAGATCATGGCCAATGGTGGTCATGGCATCCTAGGGGAGAGCATCTTCATTCTCAGTCTTCCACTTTTCTTTCTCTGACTGCTCCAGACATCCAGAGTCCATTAGCTTTCCAAGTCCTGCCAGGGGCCCCGGCATGGCTGACTTTTACTACGACCCTCCAGAGAGGAGGTCAGGTCCCATTTCCTCCACGTAGCCTGCCCTGCCTTCTCTCATGGGCAATGGCCTTTTCTCATCTTTGGATTCTTGGTAAGACCAAACTACGCCATCAGGCACTGTCTTGGAATCCTTGGGGGCTGTTTCTGGTCTGTATTTGTATAAACTGACATTGGGTATGCATAAAGCTGGCATCCTCCGCTACACTATTTGCTACCTTAGATAAAGGACTTTTCCTTATGTTTCTTATCATACTCACCACACCTAACAGGTTGGACCCACTGTTTTGCCCACAGCAAAAACCCTACTCGTAGAGGCTCAGTTAAGTGACATTTTTGCTCGGTACTGAACATGCATTATTCATTCTTCGTCAGGTACTATCAGTATCTCTATTTTATAGACCAAGAAACTGAAGCATGAAAATGTTAAGTGCCCGATACAGGGTTACATGTCTAGCAGGTGAGTGAACAGGATTTGGAACCAGGCAGTCCGATTTTGGAGCTTATTCCCTTAAGAAATACTGGACTATAACTTCTCCTGAACCATAGATGCTTTTTTTTTAGAGGAGAGTTTGAAGAAAAAGAGAGAGCGAGGCTATTTGATTTGTGTGTGTGTGTGTGTGTGGGTGTGCGTGTGCGTTTCTGAACTAAACAAGAGAGGCAGGCTAGGAAAGGTATACTAGACCACGAGAGCAAATGAGAACCTTTTCACTCCTGTCTAAGAAATGATGTTTCTTGAAAATGAGCTTTTCACCCTCGAGCTTCTGTTTCAGTAGGCTTAAAGTGGAGCCAGAGAATCTGGGCTTAAAGAGCACTCCGGCCATCTGATGATCGACAATTTGACTCTTTTCTGACATATGAATCCCCTCTGCAGTACTCTGAACTTGTTACCATCTAGATCCTGCTTGAACACTTCCAGGGACAGACACCTCATGAACTCCTTCCATTAAGTCTCTGGTTTTGTCTGGGTCCTAGAACTGTGGCATTTTGAGGCCCTGTAAATTGTCAGAACTAGAAAACATTATGAGTGACTTCTGATTAAAACTGTGCCTTGCACATACATATTACTTCTGCTCCCTCATGAAACCCCACTAGAATGACAATAAAGGGACCCAAAAGACATAATCCTATAAGGACAAAGAAAATAGAAGAGGAGACAAGAGTAACAAAGTGTTGAAACCTGGGAAGCAGCTGCATGATAGAAGGTACCAGCCCGCGGAGAGGATGAGGAGTTGAGGTGGGTACAGCCAGGCTGTTTTCACCACAGAACCAGGAAGACTCAGGGATGAGAGATACCGGGTGTGTCTGAAAATGGGGGTGCAGGTGGGGCTGGAAACAGGGATATTGAGAAAACAGAGCCGCAGATCCTTTCTGAAACATGGTGCACTCAGCCGACCGCCCTTGTGGTTTATTCTTTGGAAACGTTAAACCAGACAGATTCTGCACTTGGGTCCATTGAGGGCAGGGGAACATACCGAGAAGGGGGGTGAGCTGAATGAGTAGTGAATGCTGACGCCCACGGCTGAGTTCCCAGAGGGTTGGCAGACGAGCTTGATACCAACTGCATGCTGCCGCCTCCACCCAAATTAGGGATTGAATGATTCTTCTTGGGAAAACTGACCAGCCCAGAATATCAGATTGCAGATACTGATATCTGGGGTTTTCCCAATGAAATGGCCCAAAGGGATTACTTTGAACTGACAGCCTCAGCCCTAGGCACAAAACTTCCAATCAGATAAAAGTGGGTGAGCAAATATGACCAGATATTTGAAGAATGCCTGAGACGCGGAAGTCAATGACTAAAATAAAAAAGCAGAGGCAGGCAGGAGAGAACCTATCTATGCAGTTCTGCCCCCCTCCACCCAGCCGTGAGGCAGGCTTGACAGAGCCCCTGCCACTTCACCTTGTGAGGCCAGAGGGATTTCGTCTTGTGCTGGCCAGACACATCCTGTTCGTGGTGAACCAGTGAGTCCCAACAGGAACTGTCCACGTAGGCAGTCTGCCGGATGCTGAAGTTACTGGGACAGAAGCAGCTGATGGGAGACCCTGGAACAGGAACACAGCTTTGAGGCAGCCCTGAGTTGGGGTGGAGGAATGGAGATCCAGGGGACAATCAGCTAAGAGCTTTCTGGCCATTTCTGAATCTGGCAGGCACTGTCTTCTTCCCAGGCCCTAGGTTTCTGGGTCTGCACTGTGGGTGAATGAAGAGGCAGTGGGAGGCTGACACACCTCCCTGGGAAAGGTGGTGGACTCAGCACACAGCCAGAAAAGAAAGCCAGCAATCCCAGTTCTCGGGAAAGTCTACATTGTCTTTAATAGAGGTGGCAGATTTGCTGTGTTAATCTAGCACCTAGAACACTGGGTATACGTGTTTGTTAGTGCTCTTGCATGGGGCTGGGGCTCTTGGAGAGGAAGGAGTGGATTTATTCAGCACCTATGATGCGTCAGACTCTGTCAGGTGCTTAATATGTTCTCAAGTCAATAATCCTGGAGGTGGGGAGTAGGAAGAAGACTCCAAGAAGATAGGAGAGTTATCTGAAGCTTGGCTAATTAAGACCTTTAGAGGTCATAAGTCCTGGAGAGATTATAGGATCCTAATCTCTTTCATCCACATGAAAATCAAAATAAAAGTTTAGTCGTTGCAATGACACAGAACATACAAATACTGAAATTAAGACAAATATATATATATATATATATATATATATATTTTTTTTTTTGGCAGTACACAGGCCTCTCACTGTTGTGGCCTCTCCCGTTGTGGAGCACAGGCTCTGGACGCGCAGGCTCAGCGGCCATGGCTCACGGGCCCAGCTGCTCCACGGCATGTGGGATCTTCCCGGACTAGGGCACAAACCCGTGTCCCCTGCATCGGCAGACAGACTCTCAACCACTGCAGCACCAGGGAAGCCCAAGACAAATATATTTTATTGGAAAATTTTAGAAATTACTTTCAAAGTTTTTTTAACACCTCTGCTTTGCTGGTGCCCAAAACGGATGGATAGTCTGCCTTTTGGGTGATGCCCGGCCCGAGTCATGTGATCTAGACAGTGGGGGCTGACTCACTTCAGGGTCTTGGAAGCCACTTACCAGAGGAGAACTCCTGGGCAAATGCCAGCGACATCAGCAACAAGGGGAAGCCCACGGCTATGAACTTGACCATGCGGTCCAGGGGCAGTTCCAGGCGCAGTCCTTTGAGGCGGGGGCCCCTGCGGTCGGGCAGCAGGGCATCCGAGAGCATGTACTCTGCAGCTGTGTGTGCAAGCGACATGATGCCCCGAGCTTGGGCACGGGGGTGGCAGGAGGGGTCCCAGGAGAGTGGAGTCAGGAGGTGGCAGCTTCAGGCAGCAGGCTTTCAGCAGACGGTGCCTGCAGCCCTGGCCTCATGGATATCTGTGCGAGGCATGGGCACTGGTTCTCTAAATAACTGGCCAGGCCCTGAGCCAGGCACCTGGTAATTAGAGGGAGGCATAGCTTAGTGGGTCCTCGCTGGAGGAGGGTCGGGTGTCAGCTGGGGCTGGTGCCAGGCTGCCCTCTGGATTGTCCCCGAGCAGATGCAGTCCCGTGGCTTTATGCTGCCCTCTCATTAATAAAGTATTTTTGGTGGGGTGGTGGAGAGGAGGAGGGCTGTGGAGCAGGTCCCCCATGTAATTGGTGTGGAATTTGGGTGGAGATTGCTTAAATGTGTTGAAGGCCCTCATTTTGTGGTTTGGGGTGGGAATGGAGCCCCCAAGACTCAGATACGGTTGCTGCTCCTACATAGTGTTCTTTGTCCCAGTGATGATTTTTGCTTTGGGCCCAGGCTCTCTCCCAGAAACCGATCTGTGTTTGGTGTTACATTCCCTTCCCCGCCTCTGGTCTTTTTCTAAAATATTTCAACCATGTATTTACAGTTTCCATATATTTACTAAATTTCTTTTTTTTTTTTAAGCTCCCGTCAGTTCTCTAGGAAGCTGAGGAATGGGTGGCAGTGTTGAGTAGTAGAAAGAACATGACTTTTGAAATCTGGAGGGAAAAGTCTCCCACTGGAGACCTAGCAGTACTTGTGTTTTATCGCGTGACTGCAGGGAGTCACTCTGGGCTCTGTATTCTCATCTGTCAAATGGTATTATATTGATTGTACAAAACTGTGAAGATTGATGAAGAGCATTTGTATGGGAAGATGCACTGTAAACTGTAAAGTGTAGGGTAAATGTCAACTCTTACTTTGATTTGGTGGCTTTGGTCGGTGGAAAAGCAAACACTGGGGCATATGGTAATCTCTCTAGTACTGCCCTTAGACTTGGCAAGAGAGGCCCTGACCTTGGCTTTCACGCTGGTCCCCTTTGCCTGTGGCCTTCCCACAAGGCAAGGAGTGCATGGGGCCAAGGGGATGTGCTCCTTCAGAGCCCATGTGCCTAGACCACTCTTCCAGCACCAGGGATGCTGTAATTCCCTGCCCAGATGGCCCCAGCCTGCTTCCAGGGCCTGTGCAGGCCTTTTCCTCAGGTACATTCTCCCATCGGCAGATCATGCTGCTGATGTGCACCCTTGGGCTTCTTAAGGCTTCAATGGCCCATTGTTGGGGTCTGGATGGAATTTAGAAGTCCTGGGTGTCCACACATGAAATTGTGAGACTTCTTGCAATGTGGGACTTAGCTGGGTTGGGAAGAAGGGATCTGGACAGTTTCAGTATTCTAAATTTGAACATGGCATTCCTGATCATTATGAAGGTGTGTGTGTGTGTGTGTCTATATGTGTCAAGGTAGGCAGATATAGAGCATATTTTATTTAACAGTTTGCTTCCTTGATTTATAACTTCCAATTTTTTAGATATATGGTATGTGGGCTGGCACTGCCTCTCTCCCCATCCCCAGGCTAGAGGCCAACTCTTAATCAGAGTTGTCCTGTGTGTACTAATTGAAGTGATCCAGGCCTGGCAGCGGGAGAAGGGATCCTTTATTTCTATTCCCCATCAGCCTCTCCACACTCCCCTTTCTGTATCTTTTTATTATATGTGTTTTTGCCAAATGTATTTTGCCAAATATTATTGGTTCATATGCATGTATTTTCTTTTGCCTTTTAAAAATAATTTACATTTTAATGATGTATAATATACATACATTAATATACACATGTTCCATAAATTTTCATCTGATCAAGAAACAGAACTTTAGTTTACACCCCAGAAGCCACCTTCATGATCCTTTCTAATAACCATCATTTCCCAAAGGATAATCATTATCCTAACTTCTAATAGCATAGATTAATTTTGCCTTCCTTATGCTTTATAGAAATGGAATCATATGTATATACTCTTTTGTGTTTGGCTTCTATTGCTCTACATTATATCTATGAGAATCCATTTTATTTCCTGTTTTTGTGCTCTATATAAATGGAGTCATATGTATATATTTTTTTGTGTCTGGATTCTCTGCTCAACATATTTCTGAGATTCATCCATGTTGCTGTGTGTGTCAGATTTCCATTCCTTTTTATTGCACAGAAATACAACAACTTGTTTGTCCATTCACCAGCTGATGGACATTTGAGTTCTAGTTTCTGGCTATTATAAAATAATTCTACTGTGAACATTCTAACTTGTGTCTTATGGTGAAAATATGTATGCATTTCTGTTGGTTATATACCCATGAAAATTGGTGTACTGGAATTTCTGGGTCATAATGCTTTGCATATGTTCATCTTTATTCGTTTTCCAAGTGGTTGTATTTATTTGCATTTTTATCCACAGTTTGTGAGAGTCCTATTTTCTCAACTTCCTTATGTTTTTGCAATTAAAAACAATCTGGCCATTTTGGAAGGTGTATAATGACATTGGATTGGGGTTTTCTCTGATGATGAATGCAGTTGGCCACTTTGACCATTTGGAAATCTTCTTTTGTGAAGTGTATGTTTAACTCTTTTGCCTGCTTTCCTCTTGGGCTGTATATCTTTTGAATATTGATATGCAGAATTTATTTTTATAGTCTGCATATGAGACCATCACCAGATATATGTTTTATTTATATCTTCTAGGAGTCTCAGTTCCTTGTTGGGTGTTGGCAGGAGGCCTCAGTTCCTCAGCAGGTGGGTCTCTCCCTACCTCCCCACCTCTCACCGGGTGATCCGAGCAAAGCAGGAGCCGCTGTGCTTTAATGACCTAACCTCTGAAGTTTCAACTGCTACTTCTATTTTTTCCTATTCAATAGAAGGAAGTCACGAAATCCAGCCTATATTCAAGGGGATGGGAATTGGGCTCCAGATTTTAAAGGGAGTGTCAAAGAATTTGTGGAATATTTTAAATCACAATTTTTGAGGAAATTGTCCATTTTCATTCAAATTGTCAAATTTATTTGCATACCATTATTCATAATATTCTCTCATCATATTGTATTACTATCTTATTATGAAAAAATCTTAAAAATACAGCAAAGTTGAAAGAATTTTACAGTGAACATCTATGACAGTTAATTCTATGACATTTTACTTGGCTTGCTTTGTTATGTATCTATTTTTCTATCCACCCCTCTATCCACACATAAACCATTCCATTTTTTTTTGGATATACTTCAAAGTACATTGTAAATATTGATATACTTCTTCCTAAATACTTCAGCACGCACATCACTAACTATATTTCAATATTTGTTTACAGTTTTTTTAAGGCAAAATTTATGTACAATGAAATGCACAAAGCTTAAATAGGCATACACAGATTTTGACAAATGCATACACCTGTGTAATACACACCTCATCAGGACTAGGACGTCTTCACTCTAGAAAATTCCATTTTATTCTTTTTTAGAGATCCTAGTTTTCTGATGAAATCTCCATACTTTCATCTAATTTATCCATCTTCTATTTTTTCATCATATTAATCAGGGTTATTTTTAAATCCTTATTGCTAACTCCAGGATTGGGGTAATCTATAGATCTGCTCCTATTGTCTACTTTTTGCAAAAATTACTGTTTGGAACTTGCACTGGATGCTGAACACCGTGGATAAAGGACCATAGGAACCAGAGGCGCTCTGGATGATCCTTTTACCAAAGATGGTTCCCCTTTATTCTATTAGTCATATAGGGTGAGGAACTGACCACTGAATCCAATCAGGGTCTGAGCTGACGTAGGTCTGCGCCACAGTTTTAATAAGAGTCAGTGTACATTTAGTTTTTCCTATTGCTAGAGCCTGATTTTTCCAGGATTTTGATTGAGCCTGTTGGGTCTTTGTCTCTAAAGCTCTGAAAGACTGTGAGAGGGTCTATTTTCCTCTTCAGAGGATTTCAGTGTAGCTCATTAGCCTCCTGCTGCATTTAGCTTCTCAACCTGGCAAATGCTTTGAAGGAGAGACTGCCTCAGTGAGTCTGGTCAGTGACTTTAATGCAGGACCCTTCCCTTTGTAGTGTATTTGTTTCATAATTAGCACAGGGTGTACGAGATTTCACTTTGCATTTTAGAGGCTTTTAGTCTAGTCCACACAGCCCCAGTGCTCAGGAAATGTCCTGTGGGGAAGACTGGGCATGCATTTGAAGTCTCTCAAATTTCCTGTTGTCACTCCACCTTGTAACTACCACTAAGAGCTTTGATGGTTCATCTTTCCCTGGCAGAAGCCCTCTGCTTGGACCAAGAACAAAGTGAGGTTGGCACCCAGAAGCAGGAACTTCCTCCAGGGGAAAACTTCCTGAAGATTGTCTTCTTACCTCAAAATGGTTCTATCTCCTGTGGAATTTTAATTCATCTTGTCTTCATTTCTTCCACAACTTCCTGATATCCACAAAACATAGTTTTTGTAATTAATACAGCCTTTTCTGCTATGGCTACAGGAACAGTTGCCTGTTACAACATACTGAACTTTGCCTGAAAGTCTGTGCATTATAATTTTAATACACATAAGTGATTTTATGTTTTATATTTCATGGTTTCTTACTTTAAAAAAACTTGCCTCTGTACCCCTAAAAGTCCATCAATGTGGCTATGTACACAGATAATATATTGTTTCCATTGCTGCAAAACATTGCATTTTATCTACTTGCTTGCCTGTTGATGAGTATTCATTTTGCCTGTACTCCTTATACCACAGTAATGCACACTTCCCCCTGTGGTTCTGACAGAATTCAATTGGGATATACATCAAAGACTGGAATTTCTAGATCGTAGGGCAGCATATACTTAACTTCTCTTAGGTGATATCATATTGCTCCTAGAACGGCTGTAATGCATAGTTTCTTATATTTCCACATCTTCACCAACAGTTAGAACCATCTAACTTAAAAATTTTTGTCACTCTGTTGGATGTTAAACAGGGCTTCTCACGGTGCGGTCCAGGAACCCCTGAGAGTCCCTGAAGCCCTTTTAGGAGGCCTGCAAGGTCAAAACTCTTTTCACACTAATATTGGCATATTTGGTCTTTAACTCTCATTCTTGCATGAATGTAAACTTTTCTGGAGGCAACATGATATGTGATTTTTCAATGGGTTGAATGTAGAGGCAGATATGAGATTCCATCTGTTTTTTATTAAGCCAGGTATTAAAGAGATTTGCAAAACTATAAAGCAGTGTCACTCTTCTCACTAAATTTTTGTTTTATTTTGGAAAATATAGTTACTTTTCACAAAAATATTTATGTAATAGGTTTGTTGTTCTTATTTTAAAATGAATCTTTAAAGATTTTCAGTTTTGATTTCTAACATGGTAAATATAAGTTGATATATCTCACATATATAAAAGTTCTTTGGTCCTTGGTTTTTGTTTTTTTTTTAAAGAAGATGTTGCAGGTAGGATTTTATTTATTTATTTATTTATTTTTGCTGTGTTGGGTCTTCGTTTCTGTGAGAAGGCTTTCTCTAGTTGTGGCAAGTGGGGGCCACTTTTCATCGTGGTGCATGGGCCTCTCATTATTGCGGCCTCTCTTGTTGCGGAGCACAGGCTCCAGACGTGCAGACTCAGTAGTTGTGGCTCACGGGCCTAGTTGCTCCACAGCATGTGGGATCATCCCAGACCAGGGCTCGAACCCGTGTCCCCTGCATTAGCAGGCAGATTCTCAACCACTGCGCCACCAGGGGAGCCCTGATATTTTTTAAGAGTGCAAAGGGGTCCTGAGATTAAATGTTTGAGAGCTGTTGGTATAAAGTGATATCGCGTTATTTTAATTTGCATTGCTCTTGATAATTCATGCGTTGAATATCTCTTCATATGTGCATTAATTATTTCTGTGTAACATATTACTTCAAAGCTTATCAGCTTAAAACAATAAACATTATCATCTCCCAGTTTCTGTAGGTCAGGAGTTTGGTAGCAGCTTAGCTGGGTTGCTCTGGCTCAGGGTCTCTTATCAGGCTAAAGTCAAGAGATTGGCTGCGGCTACAGTCATCTGAAGGCTTGGTTGGTGCTGGAGGACTCATGTCCCAGAGGCTCACTCACACAGCTCCTGGCAGAAGCCCTCCGTGTGGCAGGCAGCCTCATTTCCTCATCACGTGACCCTTTCCATAGGTCAACTACAAGAAGAACTCCATGTTCTCACTACATGGCAGCTGGCTTCTCCCAGAGTAAGAAATCTGAGAGAGAACCAGGAAGAAGCATGAATGCATCAAACCCAGAGAAAAATCCCAGAGCTTCTGCTAAAGGCTTTGGACTTGCCCTCTATGAAGCTGATGTGAGGATGCTGAAGAGAAAATGCATAGGAAACAAGGACTGTTAATCTAGTGACTCCAAAGTTGAATCAAGTCAAAGAGAAAATTGTCATATCAATATTATACAAGATAATGGATGAGAGAGGTAATGACTGATGAATAACTCACAAAGGACAATTTTTTTTTTTTTTTGTGGTACGCGGGCCTCTCACTGTTGTGGTCTCTCCCGCTGCGGAGCACAGGCTCTGGGCGCGCAGGCTCAGCGGCCATGGCTCACGGGACCAGCCACTCCTCGGCATGTGGGATCTTCCCGGACCGGGGCACGAACCCGCGTCCCCTGCATCGGCAGGCGGACTCTCAACCACTGCGCCACCAGGGAAGCCCACAAAGGACAATTTTAATACAAGGCACAATGTCTATGGTTGAACCAACCAACCCCATTACAAATACTGCAACTACCAGCAGGAGCTGATGAGATATGACGACACAGAGGTCATGGGTCAGCATGTAACCCTCAGCCACGACAAATACAAGCAAGAAGTGGAGCTGTGACAAGCCGACCTCAAAGGAGATGATCTTCTTCTTTGATACAAAGTTCATCAGTATTTTAGGGGTAATAACAGAGCAGTTGCAGAGATCCACAAATGATGAATTTCTGATGAAAGTAGTATATGGGAGTGTCAAGTTGAGAATTAAGAAAAGTTAGAGCAATCAAGACTGGGCACCCCACTATGGCGCTCCCTGAAAGAGAGGGAGCTGGAGCCCTGGCTGCCTTGTTGATTCCCTGAGAATGAACTCTGTCCCTGTAGAATGCTTTGCTGCAGCCATTCTCTTCCAGGTGGGAGTCCTGTGGTTAGGCCAGGTATGAGCATCTCCCCACACATAACTGTTTCTTGTGTTTTATTCATCTCACTACTGCTAATGTTTGTTAGGAGTCAGACCAGGTGGGCAGTGTTTCAGAGACCAGCAGGGTTAGAGGAAATGGGCAAAGACTGGAGTTTTTACTGCCTACAACTTCATACATTTAGAGTTAAAAATCTCTGTTTCTTGGACATGCATTTCGCTTCAGAATTTTAATCTCTCTTTTTCGTATAGTCAATTCCAAAATAGTCACCAGAACATGATAATATAAAGCTGACATTATCCCAAATCCAGGGAGTATAGTGTGGTATGCTTATACTACTTACTGAATGACAAGTCATGTCCTTACCTATAAAGTAAGAAATAAAAATATCAACTCCAAAGGTTCATTGTAAGCACAAAATGGGATAATGCATATGGAAATATTTTTTCAAATGCTCAGTTGCTATAGAAATGTGAATTGTCACTAGGCATCTGGAAATTGACCTTAGTTTTCCCCTGGACTTGAAGCTCTGTGATTTAACTCAACAGGTATCTTCCTACTTTGGGGAGGTTGATTACCAGCTAAATTGGAGGGCAGTAGTTGGGGTGAGAGCATCATGTGGTGGTTCCTGAGAAACCATTCCAAAAAGGAGTATAATCTGCACCCCGATAGGCCATGCATATCAGTGTTGATGGAGCTTGACTAATTGAATTTTAATGTACCAGATGTAAAAGAAGACCATGAAGAAACTGTGTTTTAGGTGCCTGTATGTGGCCTGTGTGTGGCATGGCCCAATGTAGCCAAAGAAGAAGGAAAAGAATAAATAACAAGGGATTATACACACCCACGAAACACATGCATGTTATCACAGTTATGTATTTGTGAAAAATTGTATATATGCTTGTGGGCATATGTATGGAAAATAAAAGATGAAGTAGGATACAGCACTTTATGTATTTATGCCAACAACTAGGTTTGCTTTGCATATGAAATTGAATCCAACAAATTGGTAATTGGGCTTAAGTTCTATGATTGCTGAAAAGCCAGCATCTCTGACTCTAGACTGAAGGCACTGTTCTACTAAAGACAGATTAAATTATAGCAACTGAGAGTTTTGTAGCTTGAAAAATTGGGGAATCAGAAAAATTTTGTAGTTTAACAAATTGGGCAAATTAGGCTTGAATAAAATAAGGGAATTAAGAAAAAAAGATGTGATCTATTGCTCTTGTGCTCAGAGGAGCTCAGGAAAATTCAGGTTAGGTCAGGTTAGAAGTAGGTGGAACTAGAAATAGAATATGACATTCACAGATCAAAAGAGAATGATTTAAGTGGGGAACCAGACTCCCCTCTGCTCTGTGCCCTTTATATTGGGGTCCCAAGAAGTCTGTCTGTCCTTGAATTCCTTTTCTCATGTCACATTCTATCCCTGAAATTGGAGTATGTGGAAATATTAAGAAGAGGCATATAGAAAACCATGGGGACAATATCTACTCTGGGAAAAAGTAAAATGGAGCAAGTAAGGAAACATAATCATAGTACAGTAAACATTAAATGTTGAGAAATGAAAATTGTGATGTACCCATATTGGGAGGAAAGGAGAGGAGAAGTGAGGATGGGGAATATAAGAGACCTAAATCCCAATCAATTGAATTGGCAGTAATTCTCTAAGCAAATAATGGTAAAATAACTATTATGAGTTAGCTATTATTCTAGGCCATAAATCAATGAATTATGTTTAAATTAGATGAATCAACAAATAGCATTATAAGCATATTATTTAGAAACCCTGATTCTAATCTTTGCTGTGTAACCCTGAGCAAATTTTTTGACTATTTGAAGCCCAAACTTTTTCAGCTACAAGTTGGGAATTATTACACAGCTACTTCATAGGGTTGTGAATTTTAAATTACTACAGTACCTGAAAAAATACTAAGTTTCAGTAAATTTAGACTGTTGTGTTATTATTATTATTTACATGTTTCTATAATGGTACTTAAGCAAGGCACTATTATCTCCATCAGCAGTGGCAAAGGACTCAAATTTCAGACATGCTTGCTAGAAGCATGGATCTTTACCACTGGGAATCTAAACTGACAGACATCTCTGCGTCTGAGATGTTACTTCCTAAAATAAAAATAATTTAAATTCTAGCTACTTTAGTTGCCTAACTTATATAATTAATGCTATTTGCATAATTCAGTAGAGTTTATGCATTCTTTTCACAAGTTTAAATCTTTTAATCTTCATAAAAATCTTGGAGGCAGATTGTATTTATTAGCAAGAACTATAATATATATATTTTTTAATTGGTGAAGAAACTCATGTGTAGATAGATGGAGAGATTTGTTCAAAGTCACAGAACTAAAAGAGGTGACTTGGAACTTGAACCTGAAGAGTCTGTGCTTTTTTTCTTTGCCTCTAGTTAATGATTCTCAATGTGTGGTCCCCAGACCAGCATCATCAGCACTGCCCAGGAACTTACAAATCCTTGGGGCCCACCCCAGACCTATTGGAAACTCTGGAGATGAGGCCTGATAATCTGAGTCTTAACAGCTTTTCTAGGTGACTCTGATGTACATTAATATTTGAGAACCACTGCTCTAGTTTGTAGCCTTTTAAATCTGTACACCTGTGTCTCTCAGGCATGTTGTTTACTCTTGATGTCTTATTATCAGTATGGCATAGGGAAAAAGAGGAATGCTGCATTATTGTTTTCATTTTCTAGGAAACAGAAGCTCGAGAAGTTACTCAAGTTACCCAAGGTCACATAGCTAGCAAGAGGCAGACCTGGGCATGACCTTGAACCCAGGACTTCTGACACCAGCCCATCCTGTCCTCTCGGTAACATGCTGTTTTGCTATAACATACTTTTGTGTAGGACTTTATTTTTTCAAAGTAAAATAGGTTTATTGAATTTCTGGGGATAAATGGGATCTCATTGCTGTATTTCATAAGCATTTTTTAAGATTTCAAAAGCAATATATGTGCATGAAGAAATGAGAAAATATAAGTAAATAAGAAAAAATGAGAAATTAAAAACACTGTATTTCCTCTACATTCTTAATTACTTAATGTCTATCCTTCCTGATATTTTGTATGGATACATATACCTTTCTTTTTCTGAAATGAGATCATATTACATATACTGTTTATAGCTTGCTTTATTAGGCTGCCTTTTAAAATACATGGTTTTATATGATTCCCCTCCCATCACACACACACACACACACACACACACACACACACACACACACACACACACACACCCTCCGCTAGCAATACCTGTCCCAACCATGCTCCTGTAGGCTTCAGATTACAGTGGTAAAGACAGGGAAATCCACACTGCACCATAAGCTTTATACCTTAAATTGTGGTGCCCAAAATGGCACCATTTATTCAAAACTACAGTTCTGAGTTGTGTTTCTTATCCACGTTTTAAGACAAAGGATTTGAAGTTCAGTGAGAGGTTAAACAAGTTTACCACCGTCATCCAGCTAGGAAGTGGCAGAGCCCGGATTTGTACTGAGATCAGACTGATTCCAAAGTTTACTTTCTGAACACTTAGCAGGGCCATGTAATTTGTAATTCAAGTGGGATGCATCAGATTTGAAAGGGGTTGAGTCTAAAGTGCTGTCAGCCAAAATAGCACAGTAGGGAACTTCCAAAGTCCTTTCATCGACAAAAGCAATAAATAAACTGGCAAAAACTTTCCAAATAAACTTTCTTGGAACTCTGGATACTAACCAGAAGCTTGTAGCAACCAGGAGAACACAATCAAGAAAAAAAGCTTAATCTTGGTAAGACAGTTTTGTGGCATTTTAACTTATCCTTGCTGCAGCCCAGCATTGGCCTTGAAGACAGCAGCTTGCATTCCTGGTATAAGTGCCAGTACTGGAAGGAGCATAACAGATCTTATTCTCCAAGAACTGTGGTTGTTTGTTTTGACCTATCTGGTGGCTCTCTGAAGGATCATGAAAGGGCTTGCCTCTATTTTGCCTAACCTGGACTCCTCCCACCCACTGATGGGGCTACAGGGGGAGGAGGCCACGTGTAGGCAAATGTATTAGTCAGTGTGACCTGGGGCAAGGGATAACAGTTGGGGCAAACTATAGATTAACCAAAGATCTTGGGAGGAAAGACTAGGGAATGAGATGTTTTTGAAAATAAGGGCTTTGAAAAGAGCCCATGTATTCCTGGGAACCTAGAAGGCCACACATATGGCTAGGGTTGGGCACATGCTCAGAAAAGACCTGAGAAGACCCTAAGCTCTCACCTCTGGCCGACCTTCGTGCAGCATTATTTATAATAGCCCCCAAGTGGAAACAACCCAAATGTCTACCAACTGATGTATGGATAAATAAAATGTAGTATATCCATTCAATGGAATATTATTCAGCCCTAAAAAATGATGTTTACAACACGGACAAACCTTGAAAACATTAAGCTGAGTGAAAGAAGCCAGACATGAAAGGCTGCATATTATATCATTCTATTTATGTGAAATGATCAGAAGAGGCAAATCAATAGAGACAGAAAGCAGATTAGTGACTGCCAGGGACTGGGGGCAGAGGGAATAGGAAGTGACCGGGTTTCTTTTTGAGTCAATAGGATGTTCTGGAATTAGATAGTGCTGATGGTTGCACATTATTATGAATATACTAAAAACCACGGTATGTATACCTTAAAATGGTGTATTTTATGTTACATGAATTTTACCTCAAAAAAAGTAAAAATAAAGTTAAAAAAACCCAAAAGCACAAACACATAAAAAGTGGTTGCTCTAATAGCTTTGAAATGCATTTGAAACGATGCTTCTATGGCAACAGTTTCTGAAGTGACATCAACTCAGAGGAACTTTCCCTGATGTTGCATCATCCAGACAAGAGCCCTCAAAAGTTTGTAGAGAAAAGTCAACTTTTAATGAGCCCCTGAAGTCTTATTTGCTCTTGAATCCCAGGGAGAGTCTGCCTTCTGGGGCTTATTTGAAGTTTGTGATAATAAATTGTTTTTCCTCTATTTGTAGCATATGTGTTGCTGAAGCAAGCACTGTTTTTCTCTAATGTAAATTTTGTGCAGTAGGATTGAGGACAGGGATTGGGATTTATTAATGATATTGAAGGATGTAGCAAAATTCTAAGTGAAAATCTATAAATAAGGCACCATTACTTCTGAGTTTTTGTCGAATATTGGCCACAGAGAAATATAATCAATTATTGATAAGTACTCATAAACACAAACAGGCCTTGAAGAAGATGGGTTTTGGTCCTTATATTATGATTTCATAACTTCTCCAAGGGGACTCCAGCACTTAACTCTGATCAGAAATATATCTAACCCACCCACTCTCTGAGGCTTTAATTTCCCCAAACTGAGATTTATTGCTTTGGCTGAAAGGTCTGTCTTCATTAAAATAAACGTGTCCTTAATAAGGAATGTGGATCACAGGTGGTCAAATACCAGCTTTATTAGTCCTTGAAGAAATAAATTTATCATATCCCTTCCTGAAGTCAGTTATATAATGTATGGAATTTAGAGATGCCAGGGCTGGGTGTTTGGAGAACAGAATTAGGTGTACATAGATACCTTCATGAAATGACATATGATTTCTTAAAATGTTCAGAAAGGATTTTTGCTCCTCTAAACTCTCAATATATCTCAACTTTTCTTTGCTTTGGGTTAAGGCATGGTTACTGAAGTGCACGATAGAAGTGTATTGCCTAGGAGGGATGTTTCATTGAGCCATGTTTACCCAAACAGACATTAGAATAGCTGACATTACCAAGCACAACTCTGGCTGCGTCTTTTCCAAGTATTTGTACAAATACTACCTTCACAATGAGGCCTAACCTCACCACTACCTAAATTTGCAGCCCATGCCCCTCCTCCCTTTTTTTCTTGAATTATTTATTCTGGAAGTTTTTGTTGAGCACCTGCCCTATGCCATGGGCTATTTTAGGTACTAGCGATACAGTGCTAAGCAAAAGAAACAAAATCCTTGCCCTCAAGGAGCTTACATTCTCTAGTGGACAGCAATATATTGAGAATCCACGATATCATGCCCCTCCCTTTCTACCATCTTTCCTTGCTTTATTTCTGAGCATATTAAAAATTGAGAAAAATGTCTTTTATATTTATCCACACATTTTACAATTTTAGGTGCTCTCCAAGTTTATATCTATGTTGTATCTCCAAGGTTAATTTTTACACTTTTAGGGGCTCCTCAGTTTTCCATCTGGTATCTTTTGTCCTTCTGCCTAGAGAACTTCTCTTAATGTTTTGTGTAGCACAGTCAGTTGGCAGCAGATTCTCTAAGGTTTTGTTTATATGAAAACTTTATTTCACCTTCAATTCTTTTTTATCTTTATTGGAGTATAATTGCTTTACAATATTGTGTAAGTTTCTGCTGTACAACAAAGTAAATCAGTTATATGTATACATATATCCCCATATTCACCTTCAATTCTGAAAGATGGTTCCACTGAATACAGAATTCAAGATTGACAAATTTTTTTCTTTCTGTACTTTCAAGATGCCATTCCATTATCTTTTTGCTTTCATCTTTTGCATTTCTGATGAGAAGTCTGTAGTCATTCTTATTTTGTTCCTCTGTATATAATGTGCTATTTTTCCTCTGGTTGCTTTTAAAATGTTCTCTTTATGACTGATATTCATCAATTTGACTATGATGTAGCTTTGTGTGGTTTTATTTTTGTTTATTCTGCTTGTAGATGCATTGGGCTCCTTGGATGTGTGGGTATATAGTTTTCATCTAATCTGGAAAATTTTAGCCATTATATGTATAAATATTTTTCTCTTTCCCTCCTTTCTCTTGCTAGGACTCAAATTACACCTACCTTAGACTGCTTGATATTGTTCCATAGGTTACTGAGGCTCTATTCATTTTTATACTAGTCTTTTTCCTGTGTTTCAGTTTAGATAGATTCTACTGCTATGTTTTCAAGTGCATTGATATTTTCTCCTGCAGTGTTGAATCTGATGTTAATACAATCAAGTGATTTTTTTTGCTTCAGATATTATATATTTTTAAGCATCTAGATGTTCCATTTAAAAATATCTTCCATTTATTGGGCAGAAGACCTAAATAAACATTTCTCCAAAGAAGACATACAGATAGCCAAGAGGCACATGAAAAGATGCTCAACATCACTACTTATTAGAGAAATGCAAATCAAAACTACAATGAGGTATCACTTCACACCAGTCAGAATGGCCATCGTCAGAAAATCTACAAACAACAAATGCTGGAGAGGGTGTGGAGAAAAGGGAACCCTCTTGCACTGTTGGTGGGAATGTAAATTGATACAGCCACTAGGGAGAACAGTATGGAAGTTCCTTAAAAAACTAAAAATAGAATTACCATATGACCCAGCAATCCCACTATTGAGCATATACCCATAGAAAACCATAATTCAAAAAGACACATGCACCCCAATGTTCATTGCAGCACTATTTACAATTGCCAGGTCATGGAAGCAACCTAAATGCCCACTGACAGATGAATGGATAAAGAAGATGTGGTACATATATACAATGGAATATTGCTCAGCCATAAAAAGGAACAAACTTGGGTCATTTGTAGAGACGTGGATGGACCCAGAGACTGTCATACACAGTGAAGTAAGTCAGAAAGAGAAAAACAAACATCGTATATTAACACATGTATGTGGAATCTAGAAAAATGGTGCAGATGAACCAGTTTGCAAGGCAGAACTAGAGACACAGATGTAGAGAACAAACGTATGGACACCAAGGGGGGAAAGTGGCCGGGGGGTGGTGGTGGTGGGATGAATTGGGAGATTGGGATTGACATATATACACTAACATGTATAAAATAGATAACTAATAAGAACTTGCTGTATAAAAAATTAAATTAGGGCTTCCCTGGTGGCGCAGTGGTTGAGAGTCCGCCTGGCGATGCAGGGGACACGGGTTCGTGCCCCGGTCTGGGAAGATCCCACATGCCGCGGAGCGGCTGGGCCCGTGAGCCATGGCCGTTGAGCCTGAGTGTCCGGAGCCTGTGCTCCGCAACGGGAGAGGCCACAACAGTGAGAGGCCCGCGTAATGCAAAAAAAAAAAAAAAAAAAAAAAAAAAAATTAAATTAAATTTAAAAAACATTAAAAAATAAATTAAATAAATAAGCTATAAGGATATATTGTACAGCACTGGGAATATAGCCTATATTTTATAATAACTATAAACAGAATATAATGTTTATAAATTGTGAGTTGCTATGTTGTACACCTGTAACTTATATAATGTTGTGAAACAACTATACCTCAATAAAAAATAAAATAAAAATTTAAAAACTCTTCCATTTCTTTTAGCATGCTTATTTATTCCTTTAAATTACTGAGCATATTGAGTATATTTATCACAGCTAATTGTGAAGTTCTTGTCTGCCAATTCCATCATCTCTGTCATTCCTGGGCTTTTTCTGTTGGCTTATTTTCCTGCTGTTTACAGGCCACATTTTTCTACTTCTTCCATATCTAGTAATTTTTGATTGGATGTGGACATTATAGATTTTATGCTGTTGAATGCTGGATTTTATTGTATTCCTTTAAAGTGTGCTGGGCTTTCTTCTGGCAGGTTTTACTTATCTTTAGAATCAGTTCAACCCTTTGAAGTTTATTTTTGAGCTTTTCTAGGGTACATCTAGAATAGCCTAGGGTATGCTCCATGCATTTATTGAAATCTTTTCTCTCTGGCTGGTAGTAATTTGAATGATGACAGGCTGTGTGAGCTCTGGGGGTTGTTCTGCTTATTGCTCTCTGGTAATTGGTTTTGTCCAAGAAGCTCTTTTTTAAAAAAAAAAAAAAACCTGTCCACATGGACTTTAACTATACTCAGATTTGGTATTGAGCCAAAGTCTCATCTAGAAGGCTTGTGGAGTTCTTGTTTGCATAGCTCCCTCGGCTTCAGTATTCAGCTCTAGGGATTCTAGCTGCTTGGGCTGGTTGAACTCCAGCATCTGTCTCCTCAGTTCAGTGAGACTACCGAGCTTGGTTTGCTTCCCTTTCCTGACACCCCTGTTTGAAAATTGCCTCTAGGAAGAAAATCAGAGTGATCACATTTGTTTTCTTTTTTCCCCTGAATTAAATTCTTCTGCTGCCTTTTGTCAATGTCTGGAAACAGTTGTTTCATATATTCTATTTGTCTAGCTGTTTAAGGCATAAGGAAAGTCTGAACCTTGTTGCTCCATCATGGTTGGAAAAGGTAGTCTCAACCCCAGTTTTTCTTGAAGTATCTTTTCTGTAGTTGTAATGTGCATTTCTTGTATGAGAAAAGTTGAGCATCTTTTCATATGTTTAAAAACCATTAATATTTCTATTTTCTCTGAAATCTCTTCATATCTTTTGCCCAATTTCTCTTGGGTTGTAGGTGTTTAGATTCTCAGTTTTTAGAAGCTCTTTATATTAAAGACATTAGCTTTTTGTCTGAGATACAAGTATATACATTTGGATACATTTGAAATTTATACTGGTTATGGTGTGAAAAATGAATCTAATTTTATTACTTTTCATATGGCTATCCAGTTGTATCATTGCTATTATAAAAAATGGGAACCCATTTTTTCCCTGATGATTTGAGATGCTACCATCATCATATATTACATTTCTATTCTCAGGTCTATATGTGAACTTTATGTTCTATTTCAACATTCTATCAATACCATTCTATTCATGTGCTAACTAACACCAACCTGTTTTAATTATAGAAGCTTTATATTGTTTGCATACCTGTTAGGGTTAGCTTCTAAACAATGTGTGTGTTCAGGATTTTTCATGCTACTTTTGCTTGTTTATTCTTTCATATAAACTCTATAATCAGTGTGCGTTCCTCCTGAAACAAAAACCTGATGCTATTTTTATTTCAATCCAAGGACATGTCTATTTTTCTTTGTGTTTTTTAGGTGTGTTTATACCTTTAGTCATATAGGTTTTGTAAAATTCTTGTTAGATTTTTGCTTAGGAATTTATTTTACGTTTCTACTGAAATGAGATCTATTTTTACACGTTCTAACAGGTTACTGTTTGCATGAAGTATATTGATTTCTAATTTTATTCCTGCAATTTTACTGGTATTATTTTTAGTGTATTTTCATTGATTCTTTTGGCGTTTCCCGATATATAATAATATCATCTGCACATAGAGGTAGTTTTACCATTTCCTTTCTGATTCTTCTGCCTCTAAATCCCTTCTCTTGTCTAATGGCATTTTCTTTTCCCTTGTATACAATATTAAGTAATAGAAGAGATGATGGGCATTCTGTTCTTGGTTCAGGTTTTAATAGGAATGCATCTGTATTAGTTTGCGAGGGCTGCCATAACAAAATGCTACAGACAGGGTGGCTTAGACAACAGAGATTTATTTTATTACAGTGCTGGAGGCTAAAAGTCCGAGATCAAGGTGTCCATATGATGGTTTCTCCTGAGGACCCCCTGCCTGGTTTGCAGATGGCCGCCTTCTCCCTGTGTCCTCACATGGATTTCCCTCCTTGTGCACACGCCCCTGGTGTCTCTCATTGTGTCCGAATGTCCTCCTTTTATAACGACAACAGTCAGCTTGGATTAGGCCACCCTAGTGGCCTCACTGTAACTTAATTACCTCTTTAAGGGCCTTATCTCCAGATACTGTCACATTCTGAGACACTGAGGGTTAGGCCTTCAATATATACCTTTTGAAGGGGACACAATTCAGCTCATAAGAACAATGAATATTTTTGCATTAAGAATGTTCTTGGGACTTCCCTGGTGGTGCAGTGGTTAAGAATCCTCCTGCCAGTGCAGGGGACGCAGGTCCGAGCCCTGGTCCGGGAAGATCCCACATGCCGCGGAGCCACTAAGCCCGTGCGCCACAACTACTGAGCCTGCGTGCCACAACTACTGAAGCCCGCACACCTAGAGCCCATGCTCCGCAACAAGAGAAGCCACCGCAGTGAGAAGCCCACGCACCACAATGAAGAGTAGCCCCCGCTCGCCACAACTAGAGAAAGCCTGCACACAGCAACGAAGACCCAATGCAGCCAAAAATAAATAAATTAATTTTAAAAAATGTCCTCAATTCATCTTACAAACTATCAATTTCTATTTCATTTAGTATTTATAATAATGAGTGAGTATTGAATTTGGTCAAATGCTCCTGGTCCCACTCCTTCCCCCATCCCCTCAGGTACTGCAAATCCTCAAAGTTCCATTTTCTTCCTTGTACCTTCAATATTCTTTTCTCTACTAATTCTTTTCTTCGGTGTACAGACATAAGCATACCTTTATTACCTTAAAAATATTCCTACCAATGCCCTTTCTCTCTCTTTTGCTTTAATTGTAAAAAATTTAAAAATAGTGATGCATGCCTTCCTGTCTACCTTGAAGGGCTGGTGTTCATTTCTAAATGTTATACCATTCCTTGTCCATCTCTCTCCTCATACCCACTGCAACTCCTATACAGATGTACTTATAAATCAAAATCTGGGCATTCTCTGTGTTTTAGAACTTGCTGTGTAATGACCAAGTGTTTCCTGAACTAGAAGATGATCCTGAGCACCTTTTTGGATTCTTAATTTTAGGCATGTTGCCACCAGGTGGCAGTAAGAGTCATCCTCTGAGCTGACATTGAAGATGTTTGGGCCATTGCTGATTTTTAAACACTGCCTTCTACTTTTCAAAATGGAAATGTACGTACATATATACACACTCATATATACATATATATTAATATATATGTATATATGCACATATATAACGTATACATACATATTTATATTTTATATACACGTATATACACATATAATTTATTTAATGGAATATATATACATTCATACATATATATAGCATTCAAATATTTATATATAATATATATGCATATTTATTTTCAAAAGTAAAATAAAAGCAAGCACTAGAATTTGTCATGTAGACACTACAAAAGCCCTGCCTAATTTCCAGGTTCACAAATTGTGTTACTGAATTTTGGTCATCTTTGTAGAGATCTAGTGTACAGATTCCCACTAGCATCAACCCTGGGCCCCAGGGCCAAATGGGGGAGGGGGACAGAGTAGGCCCGTCCTTCCATTGTTCTGGGGTAAACTGTGCCAGGGTTGAAATGAAGTTGTGCATGGCAGTGGTTAAAGGGTCCTTCATGTGTGAACTCGAAGGCCACAATTTCTTGTTTTCTCTGGGAAAAAGGGAGCTACCTCTTGATTACTACTTAGACCTCTGATACACTTACATGTGAAATAAAACTCTTTAAAAAATATCATCCTATGGCCACAGTGACATGGACATATGATACTTCCCTCCTTTATTTGGCGAGGAGCCTCAGGCATAGCCTTAATCAGAAATCATGGTCTTTAGTTCAGAATTCCTGCCAGGATAATGTAGAAACAAAGGGACTAGGTTTTTCTTTTCCTAGCGTAACACAGAAAAGAAGGATCTAGGTTCAGGACTTTCCCCCTCTCCCTTATCTGAGTCTTTTCCCTTCCAGGAGCCCGAGAGAAGGGACTACAGGACCCTCTATGATGACACCAGTGGGAGAGTGGCCTCATCCCTTGTCTCTTCAAGTCTGTCTTAACCTACAGTTGTGCACTGGAATGTTTTGGATTTGGATTTTGGTTTGGTTTGTCCCCTCCCCTTGTTTGATCTGGGTGAGAGGAGAGATTGTGATGTCTCTAGGTCTCATCCTGGGTCTCAGTCTTTGGACCTGGTTCAAGACCAAGCTCTGAGTAGCCTAGACAACTACTGAATCTCTCTGAGATGCTGTGTGGACTGGATTCTGGTGCACAGTCTAGAGCAGCCCAGCCTGGACTGGTGATATGCCCTGGGTGGGGTGGCAGGGGATGAGGACCTATAGACACTTGACACCTGCAGATGAATTTATAGGGGAAGGGCACACTTAAGTGTGGAAGGGGGCAAGAAGAGACAGCCATTGCTACCTCGCTCCTCTTCCTTTGCATGAAGATGAGCCATTCTCCTGATATGGAGAAAGAAATTCTCATTCTGGAGGCAAGGAACTGGCACTACCTCTAATAAGGTTCTTCTTTTCTAAACCTATCTCTATCACTACCCAGAAGAGGGAGGCTCAGCCGTGATCACAGATCCCTGCTGAGTTCACACACAGACCAGAGCTGCCGCCATTCACTTCTTCCTGATCTTAGGGATGCCAGGGCTTCACCACTCTGTCGAGTCACTCAACTCCCCACGTTCTTCTTTTTTCTTATCCTTTAGCTTCTCCTCCATAGATCTCTTCTATTCATCTTTCAGTTCACCCAAAATGATAAAAGGGCTTAGGTGTTTTATTCATTTCTTTGTCATTGGTGGTCACTGGGCTTTGATACTAGTGGCCTGTGGTCACTAGTGAGGCTATGTTCTCGAAGGATTCCTTCCTGCTCATGCTTGGTTCCGATGTTGCCGTGTTTTCTAGGGCCATGACTTGACCAGGGACCGGGAGATGTGGACTGAACACGTCTCAGATCACAAGAGCAACAGCTTTCACAGGTGTGCCATGCAGCTCCCCTCCTGCAGCTTTCCTGAGTTAGCACCTATGTCACAGCTGCTGGATTTCCTGTCATGGGCATTAACTTCGTGGTTCCCAGTCTCAGCGTCATTATCTCATGTTTTCATTCACTTCATCACCTTAGTCATCTTTTTTTTTTTTTTTGGCATCATCTTTGATGAGGACTTGTCCAAAGTTTCAGTACCTGCAGAGTCTACTCAATCCTGGTCACTTTCTCTTCTTCCTTCTCGTCTCCTATTCATCCGCCACCCCCCGCCCTTCAGCATTCATGTACTTCAGAGATCTCTTGGCACTGTAGTCTAAGGTAAACCATCCAGTTTGAGCGCTGCTGTTTTCTACAGGACTCTGAGGGATATTGTCTTGATTTTCTGGGCAAGCGCTCAATTTCCTTGACCTGGACTCCAACCTTACCTCTTACTAGCCCCCTCCCTGGGAACTAAATCCGATTGTGGCCCTATTTTGCATGGAAGGAGCACCAGGAAGCAGGAGAATGATTCCTTCCTAACTTCAAGTATTTCTTCTTGCCTTTACTTTTCTAGCTCCTGTGCCTCATTCACCCATGACTAGGACTCCTTATTCTCCCTGCCTCACCAAACACACAGATTTTCTCTTCTCCAAGGAGCCTGTGCACTAAACCCTCATCTGGTCAGGTCAGGTGTACTTGTCTGTCCCAGCGGCACAGGGCAGGGAAGGACAGGACACAGGGAAGCTAAGATTAAGATTGGCAGGGAAACGTCTCTCTGCTCCCCCCGCCATATATATATCTGTAGAAAGGTTTGTTTTAAGCAACTGGCTCATGTAGTTGTGGGGGGCCTGGCACGTCCGAAATTTGTCAGGCAAGCTGGCATCTTGGAAATTCAGTTAAGAGTTGATGCTTGTTTTGAATTTCAAACGCATCAGGCAGGCAGGCAGGCTGAAAACTCAGGCAGGATTCTATGTTACAGTCTTGGGCAAAATTCCTTCCTTTCTGGGAAATTTCTTTGCTTTTAAGGCCTTCAGTTGTTTCAATCAGGCCTACTCACATTATGGAGAATAAGCTGCTCTACTTAAAGTCAGCTGGTCATGATGTTAATCCCACCTACAAAATCCATTCACAGCAACATCTAGGCTAGTGGTTGAACAAACAACTGGACCCCTAGCCTAGCCAAGCTGACACATAAAATTAACCTTCACAGTCTACCCTTTGTCAACGAGGCATCCATACACATCTCCTTTAACCATACTGATATCCGTATAAAGACAATAACGAATCCATACTTCCACCCAGAATGATACGGCCAAGCTGACACATAAAATGAGCAGTCACACCACTCTTCCCCAAAGCTCTCCTATTTCACTCTTCAGTAGGCTCGGTGATTTAGCCACAATGTCACCTACCTTTTCTTAAATACACTAGGGTTTTCTGTATCTCCATGTCTTTTTTCATTTTGTTCTCTCTGCCTGGATCCCTCCCCCATCCTCTGCTGGTCACCTACTTAGCATTCAGGACTCAGAGCAATGAGTTCTCAGCACATCATAAACCTGATTGTGTATTTCCATAGCAACGATGTTAATGAATAGGACATGGTTTCTGAGTGAAGACTGAGTATAAAATAAAGGTATGGCCACTTATCTGTCATACCATATATTATAAGCTATAATCATTTAAAAACAAAACCATAAAATAAATTTTATAAAAATGGGCAATGAGCTTCTCCTTGTACTGATTACATAAGGCACCTCAACAGACAACAAAGGGGGTGTGTGAGTGTGAGTATCTGTGTGTGCATGTGTGTGTCACATGAAACATAGGCCTCTACGACAACAGTGAGTTTTTAAAATATAAATGCTAACTATGCCACATGTTAAACATTTAAACAATAATGATGTCATTAGCTTTATGTGATTTTGGAAATAATTTCGGGGATGTATTAAATTATTTTAAGATGCTTCCCAGTAAAATTTGAGCTGACATATATATATATATATATATATATATATATATATACACTATATATATATATATATATATAGTATAGATATATACTATATCTATACTATATCTATACATATATATATACTATATACATATAGTATATATATATGTAAGCAAACATGTTTATAGTTGCTTTGCTGACTTTAGAGCATTAATGTTTGGTTTATCTTTTTAAAATGTAGCTCTTGTGAGACAAATGGCCTACAGATTTCCCCTTCCCTATTCTCCAAGGATGTTACTCTCTGGAAGAATAATAATCTGGAATCTGGTCCATTTGTACATTTCCACCTCTTAATACACCAACAAAAAGAGCCTGGAAGGGAAAAACAAGTTTAAATACGTGAGTGTTGTATGGAAGGAAGAGGGAAGGGCTGTTCCCACTTTACTGGGAAGATGGTGCAGGGGCCCACGACCCATGTGGGGAATGAGAACACTGCTCCCCAGCCTGCGGTGCCTTCCTCCCATTCCCTTCCCACCGGTGCTCCATCTTGCTGGCTTCTGTTATAGCCAGTGATGGTTCCTGGCTGAGAAGAACAATCTGCCTCATTAACTTCAACAGGAAATAAATCTGTTGGAAAGATATGGGGTAATCTGCAGAATCACAGAGAAGCCTAGGGAATCAGGCTTGGGAAATAATTAGGATCCAGGGGAAGCCACGTGGCTAGAATCACAGCTAAGGCCACAGGTAAGGAGCGTACTGCTCTAAGGAGCACTGGCCACTGGCCGTTACCACTGGCACCACCTGATATACGATGTAACACAGCTGGTTGCAAGAGCGAGTCAGCTTTGTCTGTCCATAATGGACTCAAAATCCTCCTTGCTTCTTTGTAGTAAAGAAGTAAAGTCCTTTACTTGCTCCAGAAGTAAAGTCCTGAGTGGGGGCATCTGACTGGCTGAGGCTGAGCATCCCTCTGTACATTTTCGAGGCCTGGGGAACAAGGATCTAGCCTTACTAGCTACTATGTAGGGAGATTTGAACTAAGACTCAAACAAGGGCGGATTTCCAGACAGAGAAGGGGGATCCTGGAAGCCAAACAGCACCTCCACCTCCTATGCTTCAGGTCTCTGAATTTCACTTCCTCAGAGAAGTTATTCCTGACCTTGGGAACTCAGTTCATTTCCCCCATTTTGTGTTTTCCTCCAACTCCGTACTTCCCCTTGGAGCACTTATCACACTTCTAATTCATTATAATAACACCTAGGACCTCTTTATAATAAATCCAGTTCCATACACATGTGATTGCAGGTGTGGTTAAAGATTCTCAGGGGAGAGGGTTTTCCTTTTTGCCCCTGCTCCATCCAGAGCCAAGGCTGCATTCTCAGCATCTCTCTGGGTGGGGCATTTTTTTTTCTGTTCATTCACTCAGGCATCAATTTCTTTGAGCATGCATTTATAAGGGTGGTGGGGAGGTGACATGCCTCAAACCCCACTTTTTCTCTCCTTGGGCCCAGGCTTCATCTCCTGCCCCTCATATGTGAAAATCTAGGCTCTCAGCCTCTGAGGACCGGCACACACCCTCAGGTCAACACTGGCTCCAGCTTCATTTACGTTTTCTTAATTTTTCTTTTGCCTTCACAGCAACTTCTGATAGTTTCCCACAAACCATACCACATAGTAAAAGGTTGTTTTAATATTGTTTATCCACTATTTTTTATGTCTCTAGTGACAGAAGGTTTTCTTCTTCTGATTATATAATCAGAAAGGACTGTTTCAAAAAATATTTTTCAATTTAATGAATGGCTACTTTAAGAATTGTCTTTTTTTTTTTAAGGAACATTTATTCATTTATTTTGGCTGCGTTGGGTCTTCGTTGCTGCACGCGGGCTTTCTTTAGTTGTGGTGAGCGTGGGCTACTCTTTGTTGCAGTGCACGGGCTTCTCATTGCGGTGGCTTCTCTTGTTGTGGAGCATGGGCTCTAGGTGCGTGGGCTTCAGTAGTTGTGGCGCACGGGCTTAGTTGCTCTGCGGCATGTGGGATCTTCCCAGGCCAGGGAACAAACCCTTGTCCCCTGCGTTGGCAGGTGGATTCTTAACTACTGCGCCACCAGAAGTCCCAAGAATTATCTGGATAAACAGAAATATTTGCTCTTTCATGTGCTTCTTGGTCACTGCTGTGGACTGGTGAATCTTCTGTAGCAGAAGGAAGAAAAGCCATTATTCCAAAAATAAACCCAGAATGTACAAATTTGGGACTGAGCTTGATTCTCAGGGTGGGGAGAGGTGATTGGACGCAGTGACCCAGACTCTGTCCTGGAGATTTCCCTGTTCCTTTCCTTGGGTCTCGATTTGATGTCCACCCACCAGCCTGCAGCCCTCACAAGGCTTCTGCTTCCCTTCAACACTGAACAAATGACCGTGACCTTGTTGTCCTATGATGCATCTGGAGACAAGGCCAGAGGGTTCCAGCATGACTGTCCTAAAGGCCAGGGGATGACAAAAGTGAAATAAGCATGGAACACATCACAGCAAACGTCTTATGAGATATTGTTTAATCATTGTCAGCTTTGGGGGTCCCACAGACGTTTCTGTACCCCAGCTCCTGTGGCACAGGCCATCCTTTACCCTCACTATCCTTATCATATTTGGACTTGTCTACTTCTCAGAGTCCAAACTGAGAACACACATCTTTCATCTGCTTGTTTCATTTCTTTCAGGCCAGTCCCAATAATGAAACTTGGTCCGCATATGATTCATACTTGGAGCTGCCTTATTTTAGATCCCATGCAAAGAGAGGAATAAGGTAGTGGAGACCCTCTGCTGCACCTTGTAGTGAAAGTAACACAGTGGAGGGGAACCCTGGGCGAGGGGCACTAACGGCAGGGGGACACCCACAGCTATGAATGTGACTCTGTGTCAGGCACCAGGGCTTCCAAGAGCATGTGCTCTGCAGCCGTGTGTACAACAAGATACTGCTGAGCACGGGGAGACCCCAGGATAGGCAGGGTGAGGACCCGATTACTTTAGGCAGATGGCTCTGAGCAGTTATCTATACTAGAAGCAGGAGATGCTTCTCTAAATACCTGACCAGGCCCCTGGTAATTAGAGGGAGGCTTGGCCTTGTTGGCTTTGAGCCTGTCTTTGCTGGAGGAGGATCCAGCTTCAGCTGGGACTGGTGCCAGGCTGCCTACACTGAGCCGTCCCTGAGCTGGTGGAGCCCCATTTCTTTGTGCCAAAGTCTTGCAAATGAGAAGTTTTCAGTATGGTGATGGGGAAAGGGGTCCTATGGTGCTAGAGACCCTAAGTAATTGGTGTGGAAATTGCTTAACTGTGGAGGCCCTCATATTGTGGTTTGGAATGAGAATGGAGCCCCAAGGCTCTCTCTGGGATTGTGACACCTTCATTTATTCTTTTTCCCAATGAAGGGCTGTGGGTCCCATGCCAAAACTGCTCTGCACTTAATGATGCCTAAGGCTATCCTTCCCCGCCCACACCCTGGACTTTTTCCAAGTGGTTTAAACTACACTGGATTTCTGAAAAGCTCTGGAATGCAGGGCAGGGAACAGAAGTGGAAAGGGCATGAACTTTCAAAGCTGCAGTCAAAAGACTAGCGATGATAGTACCAGTTTTTCACTGTGTGACTTTTGAGAAACTGAATATACAAACACACGATGGCTAGACCATGTGTAAAACTAGAACTCCTACTCACAACCCCGGCAGCAACCAGCCCAGGAAGCCAAACCACAGTCTCTGCAATAATCAGCCCAGAATGAACAGGACTTGCTCACTGCCTGCCAGCTTCCCTATTTTTTTTTTTTTTAACCCCTGCTTCCAACTTGGGGCCAATCAGGAAAAGCCAAATATGCTCCCAAACCAATCACAAAAGATGCCCTGCTTATAGTTAGCTCCCCTCCATCTTCCCCTTGCCAACAACCTCCAATCAGAGCACACGTGAAGCCTTCCCCTTTCTTCACTAGTAAGCTTTCCCACTCCCTTTCTGCTTATGAGTGTCTGCCAAAGGCAGTGATGGTGGCTGGATCCCTCGCTAGAGCAAGCTCTGGATAGATAAACTTTGCTTGTTCTCATTTGCTGTTCTTTGTTTATCCCACACTTTGGACAAGTGACATAGCCCCATTTCTTTTATTTGTAAACGGTCTATAGATGATCTCACAAGATTGTGAGCACTGATAGATATTGAGTGTGAAGATGCCTTAAAAAAAAAGAACGGGGCTTCCCTGGTGGCGCAGTGGTTTAGAGTCCGCCTGCCGATGCAGGGGACACGGGTTTGTGCCCCGGTCCGGGAAGATCCCACATGCCGCGGAGCGGCTGGGCCCGTGAGCCATGGCCGCTGAGCCTGCGCGTCCGGAGCCTGTGCTCCGCAACGGGAGAGGCCACAACAGTGAGAGGCCCGCGTACCGCAAAAAAAAAAAAAAAAAAAAAAAAAAAAAGAACCATTTTATTGAGGTATCACTGACACAGAAAAAGCTATATTTAATGTATACAACTTGATGAGTTTGGAGATAAGTATACACCTGTGAAACTGTCACCACAATCAATGCCATAAACATGTCCATCTTCTCCAAAAGTTTCTTCCTGCCTATTTATTTATTGTGATAAGATCAATAAGATCCTCCCTATTAGCAAAATTGTAAGTATACAACACAGCATTGCTAATTACAGGCAAAACCAAAGTGACCCTTTGAGTTTTCAGCTGCGACCTTATGTAATTGGTGTGGAAATTGCTTAACTGTATCGAAGGCCCCCATTTTGTGGTCCTTCTCAGAGGACACATCTCAAGAGCACTCCATGTGTATCTGTTCCTTCTATGTCTAATGGTATGAAAAATGAATGAGAAGCATGAACACACACATAGCCTTCCTCTCTTTTTAGGAAAACACTATGCCACCCATAATAAGGGAAAAAACAACCCAAGAAACCTGAAATAAAATTTGTCTTGAATTTAATATGACTTTCCCACAAAGAATGGTCTTCGGCATATACATTTAAATTCACTCTCAAAAAAAAACGATGCTTTGTAAACTGTAATATGTGGGACACAAACATCTTATCTCAACTGTGAGACTTGCCAGCTGGGGAGAGAAGCAGCAGCTATGGGCAAACGCATGGGCAAGGTCACCTCTCTGCACAGTAGCCATAGCAACCTCCTCAGACTGGGTGACAGGTTCCTGTCCTTGACCCTTCTCTGGCTGTATCCCGTTGGATCCAAGGGGCTGTGTCCCAGACAGAGCCTCTGTACCTCCTTCTGGACTTTGCTTGTAGTGTTGGGATACAGAGTTCCCTGCCCAAATACCCTGTACCCGCCAGGGAATGGCTGTGTGCCAGGGAATGGATGGAATACTTGTGGGTGGGACAGAACAAGGGGTGGGAGTGGACGGGGCAAGGTGGGGCTGCAGGCAGGGGGCTGGGGAGCAGGGAGACGCTTCCTTTACTATTGTGTTCGGGCGTGAGACTCTTAGACTCTGAAACTTCTAAATGTGAACCTGGTCTTCCAGCTTGTTATAACGGCATATTTGTCAGCATAGGTAGAAGAAGCTATTTAACGTTTTGTGAATGCTATTTTTTTTTTTTTTGCGGTACGCGGGCCTCTCACTGCTGTGGCCTCTCCCGTTGCAGAGCACAGGCTCCGGACGCGCAGGCTCAACAGCCATGGCTCACGGGCCCAGCTGCTCCGCGGCATGTGGGATCCTCCCGGACCGGGGCATGAATCTGTGTCCCCTGCACCGGCAGGCGGACTCTCAACCACTGCGCCACCAGGGAAGCCCTCAAGAAGGGTTATTTTTCCCCTCTTTTTTTCTGAACAACTCTTCGTTTTCCCTCACAGATTCTCCTAGAGGAGAATGGCTGCAGATAACATCTTCTCTGTGACACAGTTTATCCTCGCAGGCTTAACAAACCAGCCAGGACTCCAGATCCGCTCTTCTTCTTGTTTCTAGGTTTCTACATGGTCACCATAGTGGGGAACCTGGGATTGATAACCTTGACTGGACTGAATTCTCACCTTCATACTCCCATGTACTTTTTCCTCTTCAACTTGTCCTTCACAGATTTTAGTCTCTCTACTGCCATCATCCCCAAAATACTGACAAGTTTTGTCCCAAAGAAGAACATCATTTCCTATGCAGGGTGTACGACTCAGCTCTTTTTCTTTTGTTTTTTTTTCTTTTCTGAATCCTTCATCCTGTCACCGATGGCATATGACCGCTATGTCGCCATCTGTAAACCACTGGTGTACACAGTCACTATGTCTCCTCAGGTGTGTTTATTCCTTTTGTTGGGGGTCTACGGGATGGGGGTTTGGGGGGCTGTGGCTCATATAAGAAATATGGTATTTCTGACCTTTTGTGCTGACAACCTTGTCAATCACTATATGTGTGACATCATTCCTCTTCCTTGAGCTCTCCTGCAATAGCTCTTACATAAACGTACTAGTTGTCTTTACTGCTGTGACTATTGGCATTGGGGTGCCTTTTGTTGCCATTTTTCTCTCTTATGGTTTTCATTCTTTTCAGCATTTTCCACATTAGCTCCACTGAGGGAAGGTCCAAAGCCTTCAGTACTTGCAGTTCCCACATAATTGCAGTTTCTCTTTTCTTTGGGTCAGGAGCTTTTACGTACCTCATATCACCTTCTATTTCACCTCTTGACTAGGGGAAAGTGTCCTCCCTATTCTATACTATTGTTGTGCCCATGTTCAACCCATTAATCTATAGCCTGAGGAATAAGGATGTCAAATTTGCCCTGAAGAAAACCTTGGGCAGAATAATCTTCTCTTGAAGAAATATTAGAAATTGAGAAATAGGATCCAAGAATTTTTTACTGGAGTGTTTATTATTATTATTACTATTACTACTACTGTTGTTGTTATTTGGTGTGGACTCCAAGCTCCAGTGCTTCCTTTCTATTCTGTATGTAGAGGAGATTTTAACTCTTTTCCAAATGGATTTATCCTCCTTCACCCTAATTTCCCAACTCTTTCTTCTTTATTTTACAAAAATAGTTGGTACTATTGAATGGGACTTAGGAATCATTTAATCCAGTGCCTTTATATAATACATCACACTTTGGAGACTCAGAAATGTTTGTATGTTGCCCAAGAAAATAAAACTACCTGGTGCCAAAGCTGGGACTGAAATCCCAGCTTGAACCCCAATCCAGTCTGTTTTCCCTTATGCCATGTTTTCTTGCCTCATGTCTTTCTTGGAAGATTCTATTTCACATGTCTGTTGACCTAGCACATTGAATTATTAATATATTCATAGTAATTTCATGCTACTTTTCACAGGATAATTTTGATATATCACATTTTTTAAGAGAGTAGGAGGTGAAAAATTTTGTTGAGTTGGCCTTGGCAAAATGACAAGATCAGTTCTGATGGATTTTGTAGTGTGTAAGTGGGAAGTATGTTAGGTTTCAGACAAATGCAAGTATGGTGACCTTTGGCTTGGTGGATGGAGCCCTAGGGACATAGCTTAGTGAATTAGAACTTCCAGGTGAGAGAAATATAATTTTATAGGCTATAAAGATATGGGGTGGAGGTATATATTATTTCAAGACTAATGAGTCAGAATTTGGAGTTTCATTTCAAGGGTTACCTTGGTTGTGGCCCAGGTAATTGGGAGCTGAACTATCCAATACAGTAATCACTAGCCATATATGGTATCAAGCACTTGAAATGTGATCATCCGAATTGAGACATAGTGTAAGTGTGCAATGTAAGTGTAAAATACACACTGGATCTTTGAAGAATTAAGATGAAAACTAATGTAAATAAGCTCCTTGATAACTTTTTATAATGATTACATACTGAAATCACACTTTTGATCTATTATGTTAAATAAAATATATCATTAAAATGAATTTATCTGTTTAGTTTTTTAACATATCTACCAGAAAGTTTCCAATCATATAGGTGGCTGGCATTCTATTTCTATTGGATGACACTGGTCTGGAGGATGTAACAGAGCAATAGATGGTTGTGGGTTCACATTTAGTTATCAGGGCAGCACCAAGCTATTGCTTATTAGGAGAGGCAATTGCTATTGAATTTTCAGGCACTGCCCATTTCCAGGACATTCTAATAATGAGGCATATGAGAAAGGGATGTTGAACTCAGGATAAGTTTATAAATACACAGTATTATGTAATGGAAAATATAGCTTTATATAAAAAATCAAAAATCAAAAGAGGAAATCTTTGGTCTAAACTCACCATTAGTGGTAAAATTTCTTTGAGAGCAATGACAAGTGAAGTGCTAGGGAAATATCTTTATTTATCAATTTTTCCTTAGGAAAGTTCTTCTATTAGAAAATAAGGGAAGTTTGGATAAATGTTTAGTTTTGCCCTTTGATTCTGTTCAATGTTGCTTCCATGAAAAGAATAAGCATACAGAGAAGGACTGTACTTTAGATGAGACTGAATAGATCCTTGAATTCAGGGGACCTAGAATTTAGGAGTGGTTTGGTATATTGGGTAGGCAGTGCAACGTACGTAATGAAAGAAAACAGAAAGCTTTAAAAAAAATTTGTAGTCTAACTTTCATGTAGTAAAGTGCACAAATCTTAAGTGTATAGATTATTGAACGTTTGCATATCTCTATATAACCACAACCTAGATCAAGATGTAAAACATTTCCATCCACATTAGAAGGTGTCCTCTTTCTCTTTTCCAGTAAAAACGACCTGCCCTCAACAACTTCCCCCCACCCCAAGAGCTATCCACTATTCCTTTATTATCACAGATTAATATTTGAACTTCACCTAAACGTGTGCTCTATTGTTTATGGCTTCTTTTCCTCAGCATGAAGTCTGTGATATTCTTCTATACTGTTGCATTGGATAGATCATTATTTTTTAAGGCTGTGTAGTTTTCCATTATATGAATATACAATTATTTAGTCTGTTAATGAACAGATAGTCTCAAGATTTTCCCTATCATTAATAAAGTTTCTATAAACATTTTTGAACATGTATTTTGATTAAAGTAGGCAAATATTTCTTTTGGATGTGTACTTAGATGTGGATTTTCTGGATAATAGAGTAGGCATATATTTAGATTTTGTAAATACCCTCAAACGGTTTTCAAAAATATTTAGGTCAGTTTACACTGCTATCAACAATGTCCAAGAGTTTCAGTTTCTCTGCATCTTCTTTAACACTTAATATTTTTATTTTATCCATTCTGGTGTCTTAGCAGACTGCCTTTTTGTTTTAATTTCCATTTTCCTGATGAGTAATGATGTTGAGCACCTTTTAATATGTTTATTGGCTATTTTGATATCTTCTTTTGTAATTATTCAAGTACTTTTCCCATTTGAAAAACAGGATTGTTGGTTGTTTTCTTATTCCTTTGGAGGAATTTTAAAAATTCTACATATAAGTCCATATACATGCATGTGTGTATGTATATGTACATGTATGTATAACATATATGTATATACAGGTAATATATACATGTATACACACATATCTTTTTCTCTACCTCTATGTCTATCTCCATCTCTCTTTATATATTTTCTTCCAGACCATGTCTCATTTATTATTTTTTTTTACATCTTAATTGGAGTATAATTGCTTTACAATGGTGTGTTAGTTTCTGCTTTATAACAAAGTGAATCAGTTATACATATACATATGTTCCCATATCTCGTCCCTCTTGTGTCTCCCTCCCTCCCACCCTCCCTATCCCACCCCTCTAGGTGGTCACAAAGCACCGAGCTGATCTCCCTGTGCTATGTGGCTGCTTCCCACTAGCTATCTACCGTACGTTTGGTAGTGTATATATGTCCATGCCTCTCTCTCGCTTTGTCCCAGCTTACCCTTCCCCGTCCCCATATCCTCAAGTCCATTCTCTAGTAGGTCTGTGTCTTTATTCCTGTCTTACCCCTAGGTTCTTCATGACATTTTTTTTCTTAAATTCCATATATATGTGTTAACATACGGTATTTGTCTTTCTCTTTCTGACTTACTTCACTCTGTACGACAGACTCTAGGTCTATCCACCTCATTACAAATAGCTCAGTTTCATTTCTTTTTATGGCTGAGTAATATTCCATTGTATATATGTGCCACATCTTCTTTATCCATTCATCCGATGATGGACACTTAGGTTGTTTCCAGCTCCGGGCTATTGTGAATAGAGCTGCAATGAACATTTTGGTACATGTCTCTTTTTGAATTATGGTTTTCTCAGGGTATATGCCTAGTAGTGGGATTGCTGGGTCATATGGTAGTTCTATTTGTAGTTTTTTAAGGAACCTCCATACTGTTCTCCATAGTGGCTGTACCAATTCACATTCCCACCAGCAGTGCAAGAGTGTTCCCTTTTCTCCACACCCTCTCCAGCATTTATTGTTTCTAGATTTCTTCATGATGGCCATTCTGACTGGTGTGAGATGATATCTCATTGTAGTTTTGAGTTGCATTTCTCTAATGATTAATGATGTTGAGCATTCTTTCATGTGTTTGTTGGCAGTCTGTATATCTTCTTTGGAGAAATGCCTATTTAAGTCTTCTGCCCATTTTTTGATTGGGTTGTCTGTTTTTTTGCTATTGAGCTGCATGAGCTGTTTATAAATTTTGGAGATTAATCCTTTGTCAGTTGCTTCATTTGCAAATATTTTCTCCCATTCTGAGGGTTGTCTTTTGGTCTTGTTTATGGTTTCCTTTGCTGTGCAAAAGCTTTGAAGTTTCATTAGGTCCCATTTGTTTATCTTTGTTTTTATTTCCATTTCTCTAGGAGGTGGGTCCAAAAGGATCTTGCTGTGATTTATGTCATAGAGTGTTCTGCCTATGTTTTCCTCTAAGAGTTTGATAGTTTCTGGCCTTACATTTAGGTCTTTAATCCATTTTGAGCTTATTTTTGTGTATGGTGTTAGGGAATGATCTAATCTATACAATGGAATATTACTCAGCCATGAAAAGAAACGAAACTGAGCTATTTGTAATGAGGTGGATAGACCTAGAGTCTGTCATACAGAGTGAAGTAAGTCAGAAAGAGAAAGACAAATACCGTATGCTAACACATATATATGGAATTAAAAAAAAATGTCATGAAGAACCTAGGGGTAAAACGGGAATAAAGACAGAGACCTACTTGAGAATGGACTTGAGGATATGGGGAGGGGGAAGGGTAAGCTGTGACAAAGCGAAAGAGAGGCATGGACATATATACACTACCAAACGTAAGGTAGATAGATAGTGGGAAGCAGCCGCAGAGCACAAGGAGATCAGCTCGGTGCTTTGTGACCGCCTGGAGGGGTGGGATGGGGAGGGTGGGAGGGAGGGAGATGCATGAGGGAAGGGATGTGGGAACAGATGTATATGTATGACTGATTCACTTTGTTATAAAGCAGAAACTAAAAAAAAAAAAAAAAAAAAAGAATTGGCTTGTAAATTCCTACAAAAGAACCTGATGAGATTTTGACTGGTATTGTATGAAATCTGTGGATTCCGGGGGGAGAATTGACAATTACTTTCCCCTAAAATATATGGGGGGTCCTACTTCCCTACACTCCCTCCAACATAGTATATGCTCAAAATTTTTCAATTTTTCCAAACTGATAAGTGAGAAATAATTTTTAAGTATTGCTATCATTTGCATTTCTCTAATAATTAGAAACATTGGAGATGTTTTCAGGTATTTAATGGCTGTTGGTATTAGTTCTTATATGGACTATCTTTTCACAACTTTCCCCCACTTTTCTATTGGATTATTATCTTCCCAATTTTTAGGAGGACTGTATATTAACTATATTAGCTTTTTGTCTGAGGTATAAGTTGCATATATTTTTCCTCCATATTTGTGACATGGCTTTTGACTTTCCTTATGATACTAAAATTTTAAATTAAAGATTTTAATCTGTTATTGCTTTCTGGTATTTTTATCACAGTTAGAAATATTTTCTCTCCTCTTAGGTTATAAAGAAATTCACTAATTTTTTCATAATGTTTCCATGATTTTATTTTTTTACATTTGAACGTCTGATCTTTTTAGAAATTGTACCAGTGTATGGTGTGAGGAATGGATCCAACTTTATCTTTTTCCATATGGCTATCCAGTTGTTCTATCACCATTTATAAAAAAAAGTCCTTCTTTTCCCTGATGACTTGAGCTGTTGCCTTCACTACATACAAAGTTTCATAGGCACTTGAGTTATTTCTGTGTTTTCCATTCTGTTCTATTGGTCTGTAAGTCTATTCGTAAGCCAATACCGCACTGCTTTAATTATAGAAGCTATATAATGTTTTCATATCTTGAAGATAGCTTCCCACATACTGTTCTTATTTTTTTAGGGTTTTCCTGGCTATTCATTTTTAACCATAACCTTTATAATTAATCTTTCTAGTTCCAGAAAAAAAACTGATGGCATATTTATTTATTGCATCTTAAATTTATAAGTAAACTTAGGGAGAATTGACATTTTTGGATCTTCAGACTTCTCATCATGAAGTGTGGTATGTCTTTCCATTTTCTGCAGGTCTACTTCAGTAACTTTTAGCAGTATTTTGTAATTTTCCTCATTTCTGTTTTGCACATTTCTTATTAGATTTATCCTTAGGAATTTTATTTTATTTTGTTACTATAAAAAGTGTCCTAGCTTTCATTTTATATTCTGATTAGTATTTGTATATATGAATTCTATTGAATTACATGTTAATTTTATACTTTGTAATACAATTGTTATTTTTTTGTAGAAGTTTTTCCATGGATTTGCTCAGGTTTTCCAATTATGTTAATAAAATCTTCTATAAATAGAGATAATTTTGCCTGATTTTCCGTCTGATTCTTAGCCTCTATTCCTTTCCTATTTATAATTGCATTTCTAATACTTTTAATACAACATTAAGTAACAGTGGAGACTGTACATCTTGGTTTTACTCCTAGTTCTAATTAGAAATGTCTCTAGGGTTTTCAAATTAAGTTGCTGACTTTTGATCTGAGTTTTATATATTTTATCATCTTAAAGAAGTATCTATCATTGTCTAATTTAAAAATATTTTAAAAACGAGTGGATGTTGAATTGTCAACTGCTTTTCATCTTCTTTGGGGTTTTAGTCTCTCAGAATTTCCTCATCTTTCTTAGATCTTTAAGATTTCCATCTCTACAGACTCTTCTACTGCTAAACATATGCAAGCCTGCTTTACCTTTAAAAATTCCCTTTGATACTCCTTCTCCCTTCTGCCTTTTCTGTCTACATTCACAGTTTCAATGATATTTTTAAAAATGTTATATAGTCTTTCCCATGTCTCCCTCTGTACCCCAGTGTCAGAATGTAACACTCCTGTTCAGATGCAAGTGTATCTTAAAATCGGATTTTTCCATGCCAGTGAGGACTTCATGTCTGATTTTCAGGGCATTCTTAAACCCTAGGTTCAGCGCCTGCTCATGTGCCTTGACTATAGTCCTGAAATTTAGGCATGAGGCCACCAGGTGGAAGGAATCGCTGTCTGACTTGAATTTGCAGGTGTTATGCCCACTCCAGTTTTTCAACAGGTATGAAGTTTCAGTTATACAGGATGAATAAATTCCAGAGATCTGCTGTACAACATTGTACCTACAGTTAACAATGCTGTATCGTACACTTAAAAATTTAAGAGAGTAGATCTCATGTTAAGTGATCTTACCACAATAAAAACAAAACAACTATGACACAGAAACATAACATAAAAAAACCCACTACATTCCATGTCATTTTTATGAGAAAATACATAGCATTATTTAAGAAAGTAAATTCTAGAAAAAAAATGCACCATCATTCAGTTAACACCATGTTTTATAGGAAACTTTTTACAGCAACTGGGTATAATTTTTCAGTTCTTTTTCAAATGAAGAAATGATGAGATTATGGAATAATTGTTGAATAAAAGTATGAATCATTCATATATTGAACTTCTACCTTAGCCAAAATAATAGAGAATATGTATTGGATTCTTGGCCTCCAAAAGTGAGGTATCTTTAGAAAAATGTCACCATGGCTATGTGTGATTCTTCCCTGCTGTCTCTACGTGGCACATTACTGCTTCCATGGAGTCAATGGTAATAAAGCATTTACTTCTCTCACAGATTTTAAGCCACTTTAAGGCAGCTTTCATTGTTATTTGATAACGTAAAGTCTTTAGTAGCTTTGAAGTTTCTATATAATTTTATTGAAAAAGGTAATCTGATGAGGGGCTTTGCCATGTTGAGTGTGCTAGGACCCTAACCAATTGCCAGGTCCAGATTGTGTTTCTGAAATTTGTCATCGTTCCCGAGAGCCAGCATAGGGATTTCCACCTAGAGTCAACCCTGCACCCTATCTATGGCTCTAGAAGAGGGGGTCCTGCTTCTACTCCTTGGATAAGCAGTCCTTGGGGAATTGAAATTCTGTGCAGAAGTCAAAATGAGCTCTATTTGTGAAAACTACATTTTCTTGTTTCTTTTATAGATGGTCGTCCTAGGAGAACGCCTGAGGGAAGCTTCTTTGGGTTCCAGCCAGATCTTGATATATACACATGTAAAAGAAACCCTCTTTTAAATATGTTATGGCCTTAATGCCATGGACAGATGATGTGTCCTTTTTTCAATAGGACGGCAGTACCTGGGCATGGCCTTCATTTGAGATCATGGTCTTTGGCTCAGAATTGATTCCAGGATAATGCAGCATTAATTTTGCCATCACAGGAAAAAGAAGTATAAATGCTTAGGGCACCTCTCTTCCTACGCCATCCAAGCCTTTTTCATTTTAGGGAAAACAGAGACTGTAAGACTCTGTACTGCTGACCCTAAGCTGAACAAGGGCGAGTGGCTGCATGGTGGCATCCTGTGTCTCTTTTTGTCTTTCTTCCTCATATGAAGGCCGGAAAACAGAGTGTTTTGGAACTACCTCTTTCCCTAATTTTGTTCTGGGGTGGGGAGTGACTGAGGCAATGGAGGCAGAGATCATTATGTCTCTAGGTCTCTTCCCAGTTCTCATTCCTTATTCAAGATGTGGTTCCTAAGCAACCTGGGAAATTACCGAATCTCTCTGAGATGTTGCATCTATGCCTTTGCTGTTTCCTGTGATGGCAGACTGGGCTTCCAGTGCACACTCTACTTTAGCTCACCCTGAATCACTGGCCTCCCTGAGCTTCTCACTGTGTTGGGACATTTCTCAAACAGGGGGGTGTATTCATAAGTGTAGAAAGAGACAGGAAGGGCTTTTCCTGTGTTAAGACTAGTCATTCTCCTGTTACAGCAATAGAAGTTCTCATTTCTGAGTCATGGAATTTTGGCCCATAAAGAGGTTCTTTTCTCCTACCTGCTGAGATGACTTCCCTGAAGACAGTGGCTGTGGGAAATTCTCAACAGTGACTACTTTATTTTTATTTGTTTCACGAATGGACAAGAACTCCATCCCACAATCTTCTCCTTATCCCTAGAGCTTCGTCATTTTTACTGGGCTGAATTCTCTCCTCAACGTTCTCATAGCTTGTCTTCTTAGATCTCTCCTATTCCCTTGTCATTTCACTTAAAATTATAACAAACTCTGTATCAGAGAGGAACATCATCACCAATTTGAAGTGCAAGATTCTGCTCTTCTGCTTGTCATTCGTGATCACTGTCTTATTCCTTGTGTCCTGGGGTCACCATGGGATCTATGTCCCTCAGGAGTGTTCTCTGCTGATGCTGGCTTGTTTTGGGATAGACACTGGTGGTGTCACGCCCCACCCAGTGGCAACGGTCAGACTCTCTTTCTGGGACAACACCATCAACCACTGCATGTGCTGTAAACAGCTTCTCATCAATGTCTCTTTTATCAGCACTTGTTTCACAAGCTGGTGGGTTTTGTAGTCATGCGCATTAGACTGATCATCTTCTTCTCTTACATACTCCTGTTTTCCACCAGCCTCCATTTCCTCACTCCTGAGGCAGAGTCAAAAGCTGTTTCTTTTTCTTTGGATCAAGGAAATGCCTGTACCTCAGTTTACCTCCTGGGACTGGGAGCTATAATGGCGGTTCTCAAATTAAGCAAGAATCTGAATCACTTGGAGTGTTGCTAAAACATAGATTCCAGGCCCCATTCATAGGGTTTCTGGCTCAGTAGGCCTGATATAGACTTAAGAATTTTCAGGGCTTCCCTGGTGGCTCAGTGGTTGAGAGTCCGCCTGCCGATGCCGGGGACACGGGTTCGGGACACGGGTTCGTGCCCCGGTCCGGGAAGATCCCACATGCTGCGGAGCAGCTGGGCCCGTGAGCCATGGCCGCCGAGCCTGCGCGTCCGGAGCCTGTGCTCCGCAATGGGAGAGGCCACAGCAGTGAGAGGCCCGCGTACCGCAAAAAAAAAAAAAAAAAAAAATTTCATTCCTAGGAAGTTCCCAGGTGATGCTGCTGCTGACACTCAGTGTGAACCAACCACTGAGAACCACTGGGCAATACCATCATCTTCTACAGCAAAGTAGCAGCCACGCTGAACTATCCACTCAACAGCTAGTTTCCTGAGATGTAAACTCTCTGAGAAAGAAATCTCTTCCTTTGAGTTAGAGAAATACTGGCATATCAAGTATGTTTCATTTTTGAATTTGTTCATGATACATTCTGAATTCTAAATGTTTTCCTTCTAAAAAGTGATGGTGCTAATTTGTCCTCAAATGGTTTTTTCTCACCTTTCCTTTGTGTACAATCCTCTCCTGTACTCTTCATTTGGTTTCCTTCCCCTCATTCTTGGATTGGTTTCCCCAGAAGACCCTGAGATATTCATGTGATAGTGATTTGTTAGGAAGTATTCCCAGTACAGAATGAAGAAGTGAGATTGAGGGAGACTGAGAAAGTGTGTAATATCAAGCAAACTCTGATGATGGGCAACTTTGGCTCAAAGCCTGCTTATGAAGTCTTTGAAGACATTGTGCAACATGCCTCAGAATTGTCGTGAGCAGGGCCAGGGACCTGGAGTATTTATACCCTGGCACATGTCAATCACAGGTTCAGGGGCACTCCAGGGATGTAACCCACCTGGCACTCTGGGCCCTCCTGTGTGGGGAAAGTAGCTCTGGCATCCTGGTGAAGCTCTCTGGCAAATAAAATAGGTGCTAGCTGTTGGGAGTTTGTGAAAGCGTGCTTGAAGATGGTGTGCATCAAAATGAGAACAGGATCTGAGGGGATGCAGGTGGAACACTAACAAGTATTTGGTACACTTCCCAACTGTCATAGGTGTTTCTATGTTACTGATGTGACATTAAGGAGAGAAAAGTTGCATCTGAATCGATCATTTGTCATTTGCCTCCTTTTGGACATACTTGCCATTCTTCATACGTGATCATGAACAAAATCCATAACACAGTGTATCTATCTTTATCTTATGTTGGTTTTGCTCATTGTAAATACATGATTCCCTCTTATAATGGAAAAGAAGAGGTCTGTTTTGCTGTTAGTGGTATCCTGGCTTCTTCTGCCTGTTTTCTTCCCAGATATTTAGAGCTGATTCCTTCCCACTTAATCTGGTATTATTCCAATTCTGACAAAAATGAGCGGTTCTTCAATAGCCCTCAAAATCCTGGAGGATATTGGCAACTTCTTGCTCCTCCTAACTCTCCTGTCAGGTGTCCCCCAAGATGCTTTGGAAGTAGACGATCCAACATTCTATTTTTCCTGACCATCTAGGCTTTGTTCATAGGGCTGCATTTCTGCCTATGCTGGATTTTTTCATTTGTCCCTGCAAGTCCATTCTCTATGCTTATCCATCCTGCTCTCTCCCCAGGAATCTGACTGATAAGAACTGCATTAGCAGACTCTCTTGCCCTCTCTCATTAGCAAGCATGTGTGAAAAGAAGAGAGTAAGGGCAAGGTATTTATTCCCCTGGCCTCCTCTCTGTGGGAGTGCTAGGGCTTGCATCCATCCACTAAGAGTCACACTCAGGTCAAGTGGCCCTCCCCACACTGCTCGCTCTTATTGCCCCTAATCAGACCTAGAAGTGTAATGGTTCTCCCTTCACTAGTCCTGGGATATTGCACAGTCTCCTCTGAGTTTCCTATATCCTACCCATACTTCAGAAGTAGTTCCTATTCTCTCTGCCTAACCAAATGTGTTTGTTCTTCTCCGGACATCTTGTGCACCCAGAGGGCCTAGCTGGTGGGCTATAGGATCCGTTTTTTAAAACCTCATCCAGACATCTCTGGTGTTCTTGCCTACTCCACCAACCCACAGGACAGAGTGACAGATGTAGGCCAAAGATTATGATAGATAATTGCACATCTCTCTGCCCCTCTTTCCTCACACAAATAATGACAGAGTTGACTGCCCTGTCCCTTCTCTGAATTCAGGAACGTTATTGCAAGCAGGAAGTTCTGGTGAATTGTTCCAAAGCAGGGTCCACCTTTTCTCTTCTTAAAGTGACATATGGTTTGGGAAAGCAGACTCCTCAAATAGCTCTGATTTTGTGTACTTGCCTAAATTTTGCATAGAATGACCTGGGTTCCCAGAGGTAGGGCTGATAACTGACCAATACAGGGAAAGGGAAGGGAAATAGTCTTTGAGAAATTGTAGTCTTCACATTTCTAGTTACTTTTTCAAGATGATTTGAAAAATAAATGTTTCAACAGTGAAGCATTTCTGAACTGTATCTATAGAATGTTGGAAGCAAGAATTTAACATACAACTATGCACATATGTGAACTAATGTACTTATATGTTTACCCACAAAAGGCAACTGGTTTGAGCAATTATTCCTCTTCTCTGTAAATGGGCCAATTCTCTCTGGCCAAAAGCAAATGATTCCTCTAAAATGGGTACCTGTCCTTCCATGCCCTAGGAGAGTAAAGAATGGGAAGAAACTTTTCTCCTTATCCATATCCTTGTTCTCCTCTTCCTCAAGGAAGAGGAGTGACATTACTGCTGAAGCTGGGAAACTGAACTGGGAATGAATGGCCCAGTCCCCTTTGGACTCTCTTTTTAGGACTGGTCTGTCCTTTGGACCAGTATTTGTCTCCTCCTTCATGTGTCCCATCCCCCTTAGAAGGGAAGGCCTGATGTTGTCCATTTTTCCTATGCCTGGGTTCATCAGACTTATCTGGGAAAGGCAATGAGGGAATTAGAGAAACCCACTGTGGCTTCAGAGCTAAGCTATACCCTCCAGTTAATTCTATTAGTATTGAAGCTCACCTTTTGATCTCCCTTTTATGAGGCTCCTGTGTCTCATTTCTCAGTTAGTTCTCTACTGAAAGTGCAGAGAGTAGGATGAGTGATTATCATCCTTAACAACTCCAACAATCTCCTTTCTGCCCTTTCATACACTCAGTGATTCAGCCCATACTATCACTTGCCTTTGCCCAAATATGAAAGGGTTTACTGGGCTTCCAGTTTTGGGGTTTTTTTGAGTTGGTCTGCCTGTGATGCTCTCCTCCACCCTCTGCTGTGAACCCACTTATTATTCAAGACTCATAGCAATATATTTCTAGCATGTCATAAACCTGGTAACACATTTTCTTAGCAACAATAGTAACGTATAATGAGACATGGTTTCAGAGTGACGATTTAAAGTATATTAAGTTAAAGATATGGCCGTTAATTTGTTATAAAGGCAAAAATACACCATATACTAAAACATATCATTATTTTACATCAAAAACCAATTCTTTAATTTTATGCAATGGATCGATTACCTAAGGAAACTCAATAGGCAACAAAGTGCAATTAGATGGCCCATGAGAAATAGACCTCTATGACTAGATAGTAATGGAGTTCATAGACTTCTGGTTGCCAAGGGTGGGGTGGTGCATGGCAGGGAGGGAAGGACTGGGAGTTTGGGGTTGGCAGAGGCAAACTGTTACATATAGGATGGATAAAGAACAAGGTCCTACTGTATAGCACAGGGAACTATATTCAATATCTTGTGATAAACCATAATGGTAAAGAATATGAAAAAGAATATATATATATATATGTATGTGTGTGTATGTATAACTGAGTCACTTTGCTGTATAGCAGAAATTAAACACATTGTAAGTCAACTATACTTCAATAAAATTTAAAAAAAGATTAATGGATAATAAAGTAGAAAATTCTTTCTCATGAAAAAAAAAATAAAATGGAGTTCAAAACATTGACCACAGGCTTCCCTGGTGGCGCAGTGTTTGAGTCCGCCTGCCGATGCAGGGGACACGGGTTCGTGCCCCGGTCCGGGAGGATCCCACATGCCGCGGAGTGGGCCCGTGAGCCATGGCCGCTGAGCTGCGTGTCCAGAGCCTGTGCTCTGCAATAGGAGAGGCCACAACAGTGAGAGGCCCGCATACCGCAAAAACCAAAAAACATTGACCACTTAAAACGTAAGTACTATCTATGTATGCTATATGTTAAATAAGCATTTAACTAACAGTAATGTCATCAGCTTTTTTTTTTTTTACTTAGTTTATTAATTTATTTTTGGCTGCATCGGGTCTTCGTTGCTGCGTGTGGGCTTTCTCTAGTTGCAGTGAGCGGGGGGCTACTCTTTGTTGCAGTGTGCAGGCTTCTCATTGTGGTGGCTTCTCTTGTTGCAGAGCATGGGCTCTAGGTGCACAGGCTTCAGTAGTTGTGGCACACGGGCTCAGTAGTTGTGGCTCACGGGCTGTAGAGCACGGGCTCAGTAGTTATGGCGCATGGTCTTAGTTGCTCCACGGCACGTGGAATCTTCCTGGACCAGGGCTCGAACCCATGTCCCCTGCACTGGCAGGCAGATTTTTAACCACTGCACCACCAGGGAAGTCCCATCATCAGCTTTAATACACATGAAAAAGAACTTGGAGATGCACTGATAGCCTGCATTATTTTATAAATTTGCACCTACGACAGTATTCCCCTCCACAGGGACATATTCCTACTTAGCCACCAATGAAATCTTTAGTAATTGAGCAGTCACTGTATGCTGGGCACAGTCCACGAACCTAGATAATGATTTCTTCACCCACCTGACAATGAGTTAAGTCAATCCCTAGTCCCTATCTCACTGTATTTTTGATTGGACCAAACTGAATTAGTTACTCCCTGAATTAGTCCTGTCCTCTGAGAAGGGGATGTCAAGACAAGCTTAGGTGTGTAGCATCTGTCAGGGAAAATGAGGCAGGAGCTAGAGGAAGCTGGGAGAGCCATCAGACTGGGGAGGCTGATGGTAAGGCTGACAGAAAATTCTTGAGCCAAATTCCATGGGAGGAGGCCCGTATCTGGCAAGAACATGCCTGCTTTAAAACCCCTGCTCTTTTCAGTCATTTTAGCTGGGGGTAGCCTGTAGGAAGCATGGCCTCAGTACTAATGTGGTGATGATTGATTTCAGAGTGTAGCAACAGGGATGATCAGCCGTTCACACTTCCTGAAGTAGTAGCTCTGAGAATTACATGTTCATATCACCACAAGGAACTCAAATATACAATACAATGTTTATTTCATTAAGAATTATTTTAAAAGATAATTCAATGTTTAAAGTAAAAATGAGAACAATGTGTTATGGTGGTGTTTATAACATATGATGAAATAAAATATATGACAATGATCACAAAGAATGGAAGGGAAAATGAAAATATAGTTTTTAAAGGTTTTTAATATTTAAAGAGTACTAAGCTTTTATTTCAGGATAGATTTTGAAAAGATAAAGTTATATATTGTCATCACTATTAGAAACCATTAATAAAATGTGATACAGTTAATAAGCCAACAGAGGAGATAAAAGAGAATACTAAAAAGTACTCAACTAATCTCAAAGAAGGCAGGAAAAGATGGGAAAAAAGGAACAAAGACCAGATGGGACAAGTAGAAAACAAATAGCAAGACTGTAGGTTTAATTAAAAAATTATACTGAATATAAATAGTCTAAACATGCCAATTAAAAGACAGAAGAAGTTACACTGGATAAAGAAAAAATAAAAACCCACTTATACGCAGTTTAAATAAATCACATTTCAAATGCAAAAACAGACATTTTCTTAAAACAGAGAATGGAGAAAGATATACTGTGTAAGAACTAATCATAAGAAATCTGAAATAGCTATATATTTCTGACACAGTAAATTTCAGGACTTGAAATATTAACAAACATAATGAGGCATATTTCATAATAATTCAAGTATAAAGTAATAAAAACATATAATTCTAAATGTATTACACAGAACACGTTTACCACCACCTAACAACAGACCTTCAAATACATAAAGCAAATGCTGACAGAACTGAAAGGAGATACAGAAAAATTCACAATAAAAGTTGTAGGTTCAACATTCCCCTTTCAGTAGTTGATAAAACAAGTAGACAGAAAATCGTTATAGACACAGAAGACGTGAATAACTCTATCAACTGAAAGGAACAAAGTGACATTTATGCAACACCTCACTCAACAATAGAATACGGATATTTTCTTCAAGGGCACATGGACAATTCACTAAGATAAACCAGATGCTGGGACATTAAAGAAGTTTCAATAAATTTGGAAGAACCTAAAGTGTACAGAGTATATTCTCTGACTACCGTGGAATTAAGTTTTAGAAACTAAGAAGAGATCACTGCAAAAACAGTGTCAAGAGATAAGATCATGAAAGAATAGGATTTAGTATCTCTATGGTTTGGAAGAGAAGGAAAGAGAAGAAAGAAGCACAAATTAAATCTGACTAAAAGTTTGAGCCCAGGGAACCATGAGTAGGATGGCAGAGATGAAGAAATAAGGAGTGGAGATGGTAAGGAGCTAGGTTTTAAGCTATTTGGAAATTGGACTACACATTCTTTTTTTTTTAAATTTATTTAATTTATTTTTTATTTTTGGCTGCGTTGGGTCTTCATTGATGTGCACAGACTTTTTCTGTTTGCGGCAAGCGGGGGCTACTCTTCCTTGTGCTCAGGCTTCTCATTGCGATGGCTTCTCTTGTTGCAAAGCACGGGCTCTAGACACGTGGGCTTCAGTAGTTGTGGCTTGCAGGTTCTAGAGTGCAGGCTCAGTAGTTGTGGTGCACAGGCTTAGTTGCTCCATGGCACATGGGATCTTCCCAGACCAGGGCTCGACCTGTGTCCCCTGCATTGGCAGGCAGATTCTTAACCACTGTGCCACCAGGGAAGCCCTGAACTACACATCCTTAAATAACCCAATTTTGAGAAAGAAACCACAAGGGAAATTAGAAAATATTTTTAAACTGAATAAAAAATGACAAAAAATAAAAAGCTAAGCATTTTGTGGTGTAGCTAAGGCAGTTTCTGGAGGGAAATTTATAATTTTAAACGCCTATATTAGAGGAGAAAAAAAGTTTAAAATTGACAACCAATGTTTCTCACCTTAAAAATCTAGAGATAGAAAAGCAAACTGAATCCAAAGTGAGAGGAAGGAAAGAAATGATAAAGATGAGAGTATAAATTAATGAAACAGAATATCAGTAATTTACAGAGAAAAACAATTAAAACTTAACAACTTTTAAGAAATCAAGAAAGTTGATAAAATACTAGCTAGACTCATCAAAAAAAGATATAAAACAAAAATTAATAATATCAGGAATGAAAAGGGGGCAATCACTACAGATCCCAAAGATATTTTTTTAAAAATAAATAAATATTATGAACTTTACCCTGATAAAGTTGATAACTTAGAGAAACTGGGATATTCTTTAAAAGATGCAAATTTGTAAAACTTACAAAAGAAGAAACAGAAATCTGAATAGTCCTAAATCTATTAAAGAAAATCCTTCCCAAAAAGGAAATTCCAGGCTTTAATACTGAATTCTTCTAAATATTTAAGGACAAAATATAGATTAACAGTGATATGGAAGAAGTAAATTGGAATGCAAGAGTTCAATTCATTTAAATTCATTTTCATTTCTTCTTCTTTCCCTTGTATGCACAGAAACATTAGTTAATTCTCATACTAGAAATTCTTTTTTTTTTTGGCTTCTGTGAATTTCATGAATTCAAGAAATATTTACTTACCCTTTGACTATTCTGTCTTTAAATATTTCTACTTGGAACAATTCGTCATTTTCTGTGATCAGAGTATCCTAATTTGTATTTTGACCCCTTTCTCGCAAGCACTGTTCCTCCATTGCCAATTTTTTACTTTTCCTTTTAAAGATATTTGTCAGCATTTTATCATCTAGTCTAAAATCTAGCTCCTTAGCCTTTCCACTCCTTATTTATTCCTTTCTGCCATCCTACTCACGGTTTCCTGGGCTCAAAATTTTAGTCAGATTTAATTTGTGCTTCTTTCTTCTCTTTCCTTCTATTCCAAACCATAGACATACTAAATCCTGTATTTCCATGTTCTTATCTCTTGATGCTATTTTCACTTTACTATTTCCACTGCTTGTGAAACCTTAACTGATTTTCCTGCTTTCAGTCTGTCCCTATTTTAACTAATTCTGTGTACCACTACAGTCTTAAATATTTTTCTCATTCAAAGGTACAGAACTGAATAGTAATGACGATAATAGCAGTAACAACATTATAATATTTTTTGTGTCTTCTATGTTCTATGTAATGGAAGATACATCATTTATGATTATTATCCCCATTTTAAGATGAGTAATTTGAAGCTCAGAGTTCCCAAGGCCACACAGCTAGTAAGTGTCAGAGCCAGGAATTGTAAAGGTTGGCTTGATTCCACATACAATTTCTCATTTAACTGGGATATATTTCAGAGTGAGAGAAGCTGCTACTAATAGTAATTTTTTGGGGACAAGAGATGTTAACTGGGGCTAACCTAAATGAGCTAGAATTTATAGTACCCCACTAATACTATCTTCTACTTCCTCTCCAATAAAGACATAGGAAAGTTGGGCAGTCTGCTTTGGGGACAAAGAAGATGTGTTAATTTTTGTACTTGTTGAGTTCAGGGTGACAACAGGACAGCATACTGGAACATTTTAATAGAGAGGTTGTATACACAAGACAGGGAATTAACAGAAAGATGAGAACTAGAGATACAAACTTAGGAACTAGTAATAAAGATGATGTTGTTGAAGTCATGAATGAGCTCACCAAACATTTAAGGGAGAAGAGGCTCAGATGGTTGAGAACTAAACACTGGAAATTTTGAAACATGACGGGAATAAAGTGGTAAAGAGACAGAACATGAGATGCCTCTATAAGACTGTAAACCCCTTTGGGGCATGAACCATTTCTTTTGAATCACTTTACCTAGCATTTTAATGTGCCAAGTAAATATATCAGAAACCAACTGAACATTAAGTATAATACAGACCATATGACTTCTGATAGATTGATTTAATGTTATGCCTGTCCTTAGACCCTAACTGAAGTCATATCAATTGAAAACATTTCAGCTGTCATATTTTCTCTCTGTACAGGCTCTTCGACTTTTTTTTGGTTGGAATTATGGCTTATTCTTGTATTTCTCTTGTGTGGAGTGAAGGGTACACCACTCTGGTGCTGACTGAAGGTCTACCAGACATTTGAGGGTTAGTGAATATGTGTGAGGCATATGTACATAGACACTGCATTATACAGACATTTTCCACATGAGTATGTTATAAACCATGTCTCACAGGTATTTTAGTGTTAGCAGTTAGTAGACAAGGAATCCATTATACAGAGATTTGAGTTTTGGGAAAGAGTTCTGTGACAAAAGTAACTTAATCAAGAATATTTATTTCTATGTTTCTCTCTGCTTGTACTGGAGCAAGTGAACACTGAAAATGACTTTAGAGAAGTCCTGGTTCACTTGAAATAAAACCTTGATGCATTTAAAATACAATTTCCATGGAAACTGTCTCTGAAGTGACAAAAATCGCAGAAGAGTTTTCCCTGGTGTGGCATCATGCCTGCAAGAACCCTCTAAGATTCCTAGAGGAAAGTGAACATTTAATGAACCCCTAAGCTCTTCTTTGCCCTTGGGTCTTAAGAAGAGCTTATTTATGGTGATTATTCTAATTTTTTGATAATGGATTGTTTTTCTCTATTTCTTAAATATGTGAAGTGGGATTGAGAATAGGGATTGGGATTCATTTGAGTCACTCTGGACCACGGACAATTCTCAGTGTAAATGAGACAGATGAGACTCCATCATTGCTGAGTCTTAGCAAGTGCTCATTGATGTATGTGTACCTACTCATAAACATACAGTGGTTTTAGTTGGGCTTGCTTGGAGAAAGGTGGACCCCTGCTTTTGTGTTTTGATTTCACAACTTCTCCAAGAGGACTCCAGCCCTTAACTCATACCAAAAATATATATAACTCATCTGTTAACTTCCCCAAATAGAAATTTATTTTTTGGATAGAAAATCTACTATCCTTAATATTTAAAAGATCCTGGTAAAGAATGTAGAATGCAAATTGCTACATAGAATTTTATTAGGCTTTATATCAGTTTCAGTCAATAACCTACATTGTGTGATTGTCACTGTCTGAAACCTCAGCAAGGTCTCTTGCCTCTCTATCCTGTTACTATGATCAGAATTTTCTCCCTCACAGCCAGCAATTTGGGATACAGTATTGCACTTAAAGTGCAGGAAAAAGATGTGATGCCTTGGAAAGGTGCTCTGTTAAGCCATGAACATGCCATGTTTTGTTAGAGTAACTGTTCTTATCAGGATAAGCTTTTCAGGTATCTTTCAAGTCATCGCTCAAACGTCAGATTACTCTGCTTAAAGTTGAAATCTGTAATGCTTGTGTTTTCTATCTCTTTCCCTTGTTTTCCTTTTCTTCATCACATTTTTCATGTCACATGTTTTACCTTTTTCTTTCATGTATCTTTTGTCTTCTCCCAATTGAATAAAGCTCCATGAGGGCAGGAATCCTTTTTTGTTTTTGTTTTGCTTTTTCACTGAAGAATAACCAGGTCTTAGAAGGGTTTCAGGGACAGGGTATATATTCATTAGGTACTTGCTGAAGGAATGCTGTTTTTGTTCAAAATCCTTCATCAACTCCACTTTACCTGGCAGGTTGGCTGCAGAGTTTGTTCTCTGCTTTTAGGTCTTGACAAAAGTTGTTATTAACCCAGTAGTGGGACTGCTGGGTCATATGGTAGTTCTATTTGTAGTTTTTTAAGGAAACTCCATACTGTTCTCCATAGACGCTGTATCAATTTACATTCTCACCAACAGTGCAAGAGGGTTCCCTTTTCTCCACACCCTCTCCAGCATTTATTGCTTGTAGATTTTTTGATGATGGCCATTCTGACCTGTGTGAGGTGATACCTCATTGTAGTTTTGATTTGCATTTCTCTAACGATTAGTGATGTTGAGCATTCTTTCATGTGTTTGTTGGCCATCTGTATGTCTTCTCTGGAGAAATGTCTATTTAGTTCTTCTGCCCATTTTTTGATTGGGTTGTTTTTTTTTTTTGATATTGAGCTGCATGAGCTGCTTATATATTTTGGAGATTAATCCTCTGTCAGTTGCTCTGTTTGCAAACATTTTCTCCCATACTGAGGGTTGTCTTTTCGTCTTGTTTGTGGTTTCCTTTGCTGTGCAAAAGCTTTTAAGTTTCATTAGGTCCCATTTGTTTATTTTGGTTTTTATTTCCATTTCTCTAGGAGGTGGGTCAAAAAGGATCTTGCTGTGATTTATGTCATAGAGTGTTCTGCCTATGTTTTCCTCTAACTACTGGGCGTATACCCTGAGAAAACCATAATTCGAAAAGAGTCATGTACCACAATGTTCACTGCAGCACTATTTACAATAGCCAGGACATGGAAGCAACCTAAGTGTCCATTGACAGATGAATGAATAAAGAAGATGTGGCATATATATACAATGGAATATTACTCAGTCATAAAAAGAAATGAATTTGGGTTATTTGTAGTGAGGTGGATGGACCTAGAGTCTGTCATACAGAGTGAAGTAAGTCAGAAAGAGAAAAACAAATACCATATGCTAAAACATATATATGGAATCTAAAAAAAAATGGTTCTGAAGAACCTAGGGGCAGGACAGGATGAAAGATGCAGACATAGAGAATGGACTTGAGGACACAGGGAGGGGGAAGGGTAAGCTGAGATGAAGTGAGAGAGTGGCATGGACATATATACACTACCAACTGTAAAATAGATAGCTAGTGGGAAGCAGCCACATAGCACAGGGAGATCAGCTCGGTGCTTTGTGACCACCTAGAGGGGTGGGATAGGGAGACACAAGAGGGAGGGGATATTAGGATATATGTATCCATATAGCTGATTCACTTTGTTATACAGCAGCAACTAACACAACAATGTAAAGCAATTATACTCCAACAAAGACGCTAAAAAAGAGAAATGTGTGTGAACAAACAACTCATGAGATGGGAACTTGAAGTGGCTATTAAAAATTTGGAAAAAAAAGGTTGTTATTAGTTATCTGACAAATATTTGTTTTTAGTAATCAAGATTAAACTGCATGATCAAGTAGTGGAGAAAAATCAGAGAAAGCTTCTTTAGGTTTAAGCTTGGAGAACGTGCAAATAATTCTTGGTATATTTTAGAGGTGACTGAAATAATGAATATCCTCCTCTGAAGTCCAATACCCCTAATTTTACCCTTCTTGGCTCTAATACTTTCTACATTCCATTAAAATTATGTAAGTACTTGTTTTTATCTATAAAGAATCTCATGAGATCCTAGAAAGTAAAAATGCTGATTCAGAGATTTCATTGTCACTTACAGGGAGGTATTGTAGCCCAGTGATTAAGACTAAGAAGTTTGGAGTTGAACAGGCTAGGTTTTGACTCAACATTCGGGAACTTCTAGCAGTGTATGATCCTCACTTTTAAAGTAGAGATTAATAGGTCTAATATATAAGGTTGTTGTGAGGAATAAACAAGATAAAATTATTTGTGCATTGCCTTAGATACTTGGTGTCATATGAGGGTCCTGGGTCAGATACAGTTTGGGTACATGGTAAGTGCTCAATGTACGGCAGCAAGAATTATTTTTCCCACACTACTTTGCTCTTAATTGTGCTTAAAAAGATATCACCTGAATAAAAGAATAGGTCATTAAAAGCCGTGTCAAGCATTATCAAAGATTTAAATAAACATTTTCTTCTTCCTCAGGGAAGGTGGTCTCTGGAGCAGTATCTTGAGGGAGTCTCTTGTAACTAGGTCAACTGAGATCTCTAATCCAGAATAAAACTCTTTAGTCTCCTGTTATCCATGTGCATTAGGAAAGGATGCTGTTTCATCCCTGGAAGCTGGACAGAGGCTTGGGGCAAAGCCACAATCAGAGATCTTGTTCTTCTGCTCAGCAAGAGAATCAAGATAAACTAGAGGTTTTGATCCTTAAAGTAGAGAAGCAGAAGCAAAGGACTCTGAGCTCCAAGTTTTCACCTTCTTTTCACCAGGGCATTTGAGTTTCCATGAAGGAGATGGATGAGAGCCAGTAGAGCACAGCACTGTGACTCCAAACAGAAGGAGGGTGAATGCCTGCCTGACCTGGTATGTCCTGTAGCAGAGTGGTTACAAGATCAAACGCTGTGAACCAGACGACCTGTATTCATTCACCTTCTGCTGAAACTTAGGAGCACTGGGTTTTGTGCAAGTCACTTGGGTCCAATGTCCTCATCTGTCATATAGGGATAATCAAAATGCCACACAGCATTTAGATCAATGCCTATCCCATAATTAGTGCTCAGTAAATGTTCCTTTTATTTTCTTCGCCATCTCACCTCCATAACTTCCATAATATGTTGCCTCTGTTTCATTCAGTGACTCTTTTCTTTTCCCCTCACAGGTTCTCCTAGGAGAATGGCTGCAGATAACATCTCCCCTGTGACAGGGTTTATCCTCTCAGGCTTAACAGACCAGCCAGAACTCCAGATCCCCCTCTTCTTCCTGTTTCTAAGTTTCTACATGGTCACTGTGGTGGGGAACCTGGGGTTGATAACCTTGATTAGACTGAATTCTCACCTTCATATTCCCATGGACTTTTCCCTCTTCAACTTGTCCTTCATGGATTTTAGTTACTCCACTACCCTCACCCCTAAAATGCTGATGGGTTTTGTTTCAAAGAAGAACATCTTCTCCTATGCAGGCTGTATGACTCAGGTTTTTTTCTTCTGTTTCTTTTATTTTCTGAATCCTACATCCTGTCAGCGATGGTATATGATCGCTATGTCGCCATCTGTAAAACACTGGTGTACATGGTCACCATGTCTCCTCAGGTTTGTTTATTTCTTTTGTGGGGGGGGTCTGTGGGATGGGAGTGTTTGGGGCTGTGGCCCATATAGGAAACATAATGTTTATGACCTTCTGTGCTAACAAACCTTGTCAATCACTTTATGTGTGACACCATTCCCCTCCTTGAGCTCTCCTGCAACAGCTCCTACAAAAATTTACTGGTGGTCTTTCTTGTTGTGACCATTGGCATTGGGGTGCCCATTGTTGCCATTTTTATCTCTTACGGTTTTATTCTTTCTAAGATTCTCCACATTAACTTTACAGAGGGTTGATCCAAAGCCTTTAGTACCTGCAGTTCCCATATAATTGTGGTTTCTCTTTTCTTTGGGTTAGGAGCTTTTATGTACCTCAAACCACCTTCTATTTTACCCCTTGGCCATGGGAAAGTGTCCTCCGTATTCTATATTGCTGTTGTGCCCCTGTTCAACCCATTAATCTATAGCCTGAGGGGTAAGGACGTCAAAGTTGCCCTGAAGAAAACCTTGGGCGGAAAAGTCTTCTCTTGAAAATGATTGAGAAAGGAGCTCCAAAGCTTTATCAATTTTTAATTTTTTTTTCAGTGAAGGAAACAAATGCCAGCCAGTGCTTGTTCTCCTATAGTTAAAGGAAATTTTTAACTTGCTCTTAAGCATTATATTTCTCTACTCCTTACTCCAGCCTAACTATTCCAATCATTCTTTGTTTTATGAAAACAGTTTTCACAGTCATAGAGGGTTACTCTTAAATAGGTCTAAGAAATGATTTAATCCAGCCCCTCATATGACACATTACACACTGGTGACTCATAAATATTTTGAGGTGGCCCATGGACACACATGTACCTGGTGCCAGAGGTGGGATCGGAATCTAGGCCCTTCAATTTGAATCTACTGTGCTCTGCTTTCCTTTAGCCATGCTTTCTTGATCCATCTTTTCCTTGGAAGATTTCATTTCAAAGGTTTGTGTGTGTGTGTGTGTGTGTGTGTGTGTGTGATTTTTTTTTTCTTTTTTCTTTTTGGCCATACAGCATGGCATGCGTGATCTTAGCTCCCTGACCAGGGGTTGAACTCGTGCCCCCTGCAGTGGGAGCACAAAGTCTTAGCCACTGGACTGCCCGGGAAGTCCCTCATTTCAGAGGTTTTTATTTTTGCATTTAAAGAAACCTAATTCTATTTACAGTGATGTCATGCAACTTTTCAGTGGTTAATTTTTGGAATATTTTTGTAAGAATGTTGGAGGTGAAAAATTTGGTGATTTTGTCTTGGCAAAATTAAAAAAAATGTTTCAATATTTTTGGGTATGAAATAAAGTTCCATACAGAATCAAGCATAGTGCCCACTGAGGTGGTGTACAGAGCTCTAAGGACACAGGTTAACTTACTAGACCTTCTAATGGAGAGGTATACAGATTTAAGGGAGTTAAAGATGTTGGATATGAACTTCACTCATTATTTCCACACTAATATGATAGAACTTGGAGCCTCACTTCAAGGGTCTGAATGATGTAACTGAGCAATAGATAGCTTTGGGTGGAAGGGAGACACTAGAGCAGTAACAACCAACCAACCAACCAGTTAGTACGAAGGCAGATGCCGTTGTACTTTAAGGCATTGCATATAGCTATGATCTTTTAATAGTAGGGCATAAGGGAAACAGATGGTGGTCTCAAGACAGGTCATATATTCACAGCATTGGGCAAATGGAGGTACAGCTTTATATAAAGACTCAGAAGAACATTTTTTTTTTTAGTCTGAACACATTATAAGAAGCAACACTATGTGACCTGTTTGCAAGATACTGTGACTTTTGAGCTTTTTTTAGAAAAGTTCTGTTCCATTAGAAAAAAAGGGAAAGTTTGGATACACGTTTAGTTTTGTCCTTTGACATGGTTCTGTTCAATGAGGATGTAATAAAAAGAATGAACGTGCAATGGAGGATTGTGCTTTCAGACTGTACGGCAGAGGGACAATTAGCTTGATTCAGGATGTTTATGGATTGAGGGTACAGTGGGGGTGATGGAGAATCAGTACAATATTGGTAAGTAAAAAAACAATGCCACCTCCATTTAAATTGGAGTGTAAGCTATATATAGCAAAGTGCACCAATTTTAAGTGCTCAATTAATTTTTTCACATACATAAGTCTATGTAACCACCACCTATACCAAGGTAGAGAAGATTTTTATCATTTCAGAATATTCTTGTCTGCCTCTTCCCAGTAAGTATTACTACCCACTCTCTTTCTGGAAATACCTACTATTCTTACTTTTATCATTACAGATTCACTTTGCTCGGTCTTGAGCTTCAAGTAAATGTTAAATATTACATTTACTTTTTAAAAAAATTTCTGGCTTCTTTCTCTCAATACAAAGTATAGTGTGAAATTCATCTATAACATTGTATGTGTAGGTATTTTGCTCTTGGTTATTGCTGTTTAGTATTCCACTGTATGAATATAGAGCAATTTATTTTTCAATGATCCTCTTAATAAACATTTAGCATGTTTTCAGTTTCTGCATATTATTAGTAAAACTGCTAAGAAGGGCTTCCCTGGTGGCGCAGTGGTTGGGAGTCCACCTGCCGATGCAGGGGACACGGGTTCGTGCCCTGGTCTGGGAAGATCCCACATGCCGCGGAGCGGCTGAGCCCGTGAGCCGTGGCCGCTGAGCCTGCGCGTCCAGAGCCTGTGCTCCGCAACAGGAGAGGCCACAACAGTGAGAGGCCCACGTACCGCAAAAAAAAAAACAAAAAAACCCAAAACAACAACAACAAAAAAAACTGCTAAGAACATTCTTGAGCATGTAGCTTTTTTTAAAAAAATTTACACTTATTTATCTTGGTTCTATAGCTAGATGTGGATTACTGGGCCACAGGATAGGCATACTTCTAGGCTTCTTAAATACTAATAAACTGTCTTCCAAGATATTTAAATTGATTTGCACTCCCAGTAGTTTCCAGGTAAGGATGCTCATCTTTCTTCTGAACATTTGTTATTTTCAGTCCTTTTCATCTTACCTACTCTTTTGGGTGGTAGCGCACTATCATTTTAGTCTTTTTTTACATTTCCCTAATAAATAATGATTTTGAGCACTTCTTACTACATTCTTTAGAATTTAGACATCACCTTTGTGAAGTGTCTGTTCAAGTCTTTTGTCCACTTAAAAATAGTGTGTTAGTCTTTTTAAATTATTATTAATTTGAGCTTTAAGAAAGCATATTCTGGATATGAGTTGTTTTTCAGACATATACATTTGCTCAGCCTATAGCTTGGCCATTCACATGGCTATTCTTAGCAATGTTTTATAGTAATAGATCTTTTAATTTTAATGAAGTTCAATTTATCATACTGTTAATGCTGTGTCCTATTTAATCTTTGTTTATTACAAAATTACAAATACATTCCTATGTTTTCTTTTGAAAGCTTTATTGTTTGTCCTTTAATATTTATATATGTTATCAATTTTAAATTAGTTATGTATGGTATGAGGGAATACGTTTATTTTTTCATGATATTATATATCATGAATACATGTATTTTTTCAAGATATTAAATTGCTTTAGGATAATTTATGGAGAAGGCCATCTCTCCTCTTTAAATTGTATTGGCTTTATATGGATCTATTTGATGATCACGTGACAATGTTTTTATGGGACTAGATGGAGAGAATTAGGGTTGGAGCCAAGGTGGTATATCCTACCAGTACAATGTTCCCTGGAAGTGTTAAGAAAAGACATTCTTGTCTTGTTTTGAAGCTGACATTATATTTATCCCTAGGAATTTGATATCTTTTGCTACTTCAAATGAATTATTAAAATTTAATTTTCAATCATTTTTTACTAGTATTTAAAATACAATTGATTCTTACATATTGATTTTGTACCCAGTAACCTTGATACTTTTGTTTATTAATTCTAATTATTACTTTAACAAAAGAGGAAATAGGAAATCTTTTTTTTTGTATTTCTATATACACAATCATGCCATCTGCAAATAAAGGCAGGATTAATCGTCTTAATGATCTTTTATTTTCCTCATTGCACTAAGATATCCAATACAATGATGAGTAGAGGTAAAAATAATGGATATCTCTGTCTTGTTTATGACCTTAGGGTAAAAGCATTCAGGTTTTTGCTCCTGAATATGATGTTTGCTGTAGCTTGTTTGTTTGTTTTTAGATAGCAACGATTAAGAGTGGGTGATTAACTTCCATTTAAATGTAATTTTTTTTCAAGAGCATACATATACATAGTAAAAAATTAAACAGTACAAAAAAGAATATAGTAAAAATAAGCTTTTCTTTCCCTTTAGTTCTTCCATGTCTCTGTTGTTGCCTTAGATGTAACTAATCCTAGAAATGGTATAGGTATATACAAGCATATCTCTATATCTATTTATATTTATTTACATATTTACCTATATATATTTAGAGACCCCTTTTTTGTTTTAAAATTCTATAAAAGGGCATTTAAAGGTGTATCTTCCAATAGAAATGGTTTAGGGACTTCCCTGGTGGTGCAGTGGTTAAGAATCCACTTGCCAACGCAGGGGACACAAGTTTGAGCCCTGGTCCAGGAAGATTCCACATGCCGAGGAGCAACTAAGCCCATGTGCCACAACTACTGAGCCTGTGCTCTAGAGCCCACGTGCCACAACTACTGAAGCCCACACGCCTAGAGCCCATGCTCCACAACAAGAGAAGCCACCGCAATGAGAAGCCCGCGCACTGCAACAAAGAGTTGCCCCCACTCGCCACAACTAGAGAAGGCTGCAAGCAGCAACGAAGACCCAACACAGCCAAAAATAAATAAATAAATGAATGAATAAATAAATGTATTAAAAAAAAGAAATGGTTTAAAGAGGGAGTGAGCAGAGGACATTGCTGGGCAAGAAGAAGAGGAATCAAATACAGAAGAGACAAGGGACAGGGTGTGAGTAGGAAAGAGAGAAAAGAAGAGGCAACACAGCAAACTCATGGTAGCTTCAGTTCTGATAACATTTTAAATTCTCTTGATTTTCTGTCCCTACCCCATGGTTTGACTAACTGTACCTTTGTTTGCTTGTTGCTGTAGTCGGGGCAGAGCCATTGAATACGTAAGGTGCTAGAATGGCAAGCACTTTCAATTCAACAAACTTTTATATATTTGCTCATTTATCTATTAAAAAAAAAAAAAAGGTCGGTTTCAGTTCCAAGAGGTAAAGAGCTTGGAAGCTATCATAGTCATTCTCACAATAAGAAAAAATCTGAACAAACTGAAAAGTTAACAACTCATCTTAGATCCAAAAGAGAATTGGGGTCACAGGACAAACTGACTCCCAGAAAACTGGAGAGAGAGTTGAGAATACAGAATCACAGTTTACTTAGAGCAGAAGCTGCTGGAGCTGGTATACCTGTATTGGTAGTAACACTTAAACAGTAACTGATGAATTGCTGGAGGATGATTATGGACTATCTCGAAATGTAAAAGCTCTTGGAGACTCAGTCTTAGTGAAGCACCAACACTTTTGTGGATTTTACCTCCAGGAACACCACCAGGTTCTCAGGGAAAATCTCCTCCAGCTTTGGGTGGGGGTGGGGGTGGAGTAATCATCTTAAAACACACTCAGGGCTTTCTGTTCTCTGTCTGCCCTTAAGGGAAACTACTTTACCAGAACCTAAACTATGTTGGAGGTGGGAAATACCCAACTCCTGATCCTCCTGTTCCCTTTAGTCTTCCTGTCCCAACAAGTCTTCTTTATAACAGGCTATAGAGCTGAAAGAACTGCAAGACTCAGACTCTAATTGAGAAAGAGTTTCCAGGGAAATCAAAAGACAAAAGGGGGGAAAAAATGACACTAGAGAAAACTGAAGCCTCAGACACCTACAGCTATAGCAAACAGTAAACACAGCATAAATCCTAGCCAGATAAACATAAAACCTCACACTAAAATCCTATTTACCTCAGTTCCTATTACCCAAAACATCATGCCTGTCTTTTGACAAAAAAATAGCAAGATACACTGAAGGGCAATATAAAACAAAGTCTGATGAGACAAAGCAACCAAAAGTACCAGACTCAGGTATAGCAGAGATGTCAGAATTCTCAGACAAGGAATTTTAAAAAATTATGTTTAATGTGCTAAAGATTCTAAAAATAAGCAAGAACAGTGGGTAATGTAAACAGAGAGATGGAAACTCTAAGAAAGAATCAAAGGGAAATGTTAGAAATCAAAACACTGTGACAAAAATGAAAAATGTCTTTGATGGGCTCACTAACCGACTGGGCATGGTAGAGGAAAGAATCAGTGATCTTGAAGAAATGTCAATAGAAATCTCCCAAACTGAAATGTAAAGAGAAAAAAAGAATGAAAAATATGGAGCAGAATATCCAATAACCATGGGACAATTATAAAAGGTATAACATATACATAATGAGAATACCAGAGAAGAAAAAAGGAACCAAAGAAAAAATTGAAATAACAGCTGAGAATTTTCTAAAATTAATTACAGACATGAAACTACAGATGTAGGAACTCAGTGAAACCAAGCATGATAAATACCAAAAAATCTATACTTAGCCATATTACATTCAAATGGCAGAAAACCAGACAAAGAGAAAACCTTGAAAGAAGCCAGAGGAAAAATACCTACCTTACCTATAGAGATACATGGATAAGAAGTACAAAATACTTCTCTTTAGAAACCATGCAAGAGGAGAGTGGAGTGATGTATTTAAGTATTGAAAGAAAAAAATCCCACCAATCTAGATTTTTTATTCAGTAAAATTATCCTTCTCAGAAAAACAAAAACTGAATTTGTTGCCAGTAGACCTGCCTTGCAAGAATGTTAAAGGAGTTCTTTAGAGAAGAAAATATGTCAGAAACTGAGATCTACATAAAAAAGGATGAGCTTTAGAGGAGGAATAAATATAGGTAAAATAAAACTTTTAAATTCTTAGCTGATCTAATAGATAAATATTTGTTCAAATGATAATAGCACCAATGTAATGGGTAATGAGGTAACCATGGTTATGGATAGGTGAAATGAATGACAGCAATGTCATAACGGATGAGAAAGAGGAATTGGGAATACTCTGTTATAAGGTACCTTCTATACCCATGAAGTGATATAGTGTTATTTGAAAGTAAACTTAGATTAGTTATAAAGGTACAATTCAAATTCTGGGGCAATCATCAAAAATACAAAAAGAAGTATAATTGATATGCTAAGAGAGGAGAAAATGGAATAATATAAGTTCAATTAAAACTAGAGAAGGTAGAATGATAATGGAAAGTAAAAAAGAACAAGTGCAGCAAATAGAAAACATTCAAATATTGCAGGCATGAATTCAACTATATCAATAATTACTTTAAATATGAATAGTCTAAATGCACCAATTAAAAGAAAGAGACTGACAGGATAGGTAAAATAAAAGACCCAGTGATATGCAGTCTATAAACAACCCACTTTAAATATAAAGACACAGATTAAAAGTAAAGGGATGGAGTAAGATATACCATGCTAACACTAATCAAAAGAAAGCCAGCTTATCTATATTAATTTAAGACACATCAGATTTCTGAACAAGGAAAATTATCAAGGATAAAGAAGGCATTACATAATAATAAAGGGGTCAATTCTCCAAGAAGACATAAGAATTCTTAAGTGTACATACCAGAAAACAAGGCACCAAAAAATGTGAGGCAAAAACTGATGTAACTGGTAGGAGAAAGAGATGAATCCACTATTATAGCCAGAGACTTCAACACCCCTCTATCAGTAATTGACAGATGCAGAAGCCAGAAAATCAGTAAAATATAGTCATACTGAACAACACTATCAATCAACTTGATCTAACCGACATTTCTAGAACACTTCATCCAACAACAGCAGAATACACATTCTTCTCAAGCTCATATGCAACATTTACCAAGACAGACCACATTCTGGACCATGAAACACACCTGAGCAAATTAAAAAAAATAGAAATCACACAAAATATGCTCTCAGACCACAATGGAATTCAACAGAAATCAACAATACAAAAATAGGAGAAACATTCATAAGTATTTTGAGATTAAACAATACACTTCTAAACAGCACATGAGTCAAAGAAGTCTCAAGAAAAATTAAAAAATATTTTTAATTAAATAAAAATGATAATATAACTTATTAAAATTTGTGGGATGCAGTAAAAGCAATGCAAAGAAGGAAATTTATAGTAGTGAATGCATATATCATAAAAGAAGAAAGATCCAAAATCAGTAATCCAAGCTTCCATCTTAGGAAACTAGGAAAAAGAAAAGCAATACAAATCTACAGCAAACAGAAGAAAGGAAATAATAAAAATTAGAGAAGTCAGGGAATTCCCTGGCGGTCTGGTGGTTAGGACTCTGAGCTGTCACTGCCGAGGGCCTGGGTTCAATCCCTAGTCAGGGAACTAACAAGCCATGCAGTGTGGCTCAAAAAAAAAAAAAGAGAGAAAAGAAAAGAAATTAGAGAAGTCAGTGAAGTTGAAAACAGAGGAATATTAGAGAAAATCAACAAAACTAAAAATTGGTTCTTTGAAAAGATCAATAAAATTGATAAGCCTTTAGCCAGTTTCACCAAGAAGAAAACAGAGAAGACAAGAATCACTAATAACAGAAATAAAAGAGGGGCCAACTATTAATCCCATGAACTCTATGCCTGCAAATTCTATAACTTGGATGAAATAGACCAATTCCTTAAAAGACACAATCTGCCAAAATTCACACACTGAGTAACAGATAACCTGAATAGGGCTTTATCTATTAAGGAAATGGAATCAACAATTAATAACCTTAGGGCTTCCCTGGTGGCGCAGTGGTTGAGAATCTGCCTGCCAATGCAGGGGACACGGGTTCAAGCCCTGGTCTGGGAAGATCCCACATGCCGCGGAGCAAGTAGGCCCGTGAGCCACAACTACTGAGCCTGCGCGTCTGGAGCCTGTGCTCCGCAACAAGAGAGGCCGCGATGGTGAGAGGCCCGCGCACCGTGATGAAGAGTGGCCCCCGCTTGCCACAACTAGAGAAAGCCCTCACACAGAAACGAAGACCCAACACAGCCCTAAATAAATAAATAAATAAATAAATAACAAAAACAATTAATAACCTTCAAAAACAGAAATTATCAGGCCCAAATGGTTTCACTGGTGAATTCTATCTCCCAGAAAATAGATGAAGAGAAAACACTTTGCAACTCTTTCTATGAGGCCAGCATTTCCCTAACACAAAAACCAGACAAAAACATTATGAGAAAGGAAACCTACAGATCAATCTCTCTTTATTATAAATGCAAAGCTCCTCAACAAAATGTTAGTAACTTGAATCCAACAATGTGTAAAAATAATTACCATGACCAAGTTGTATTCATTTAAGATATACAAGAATGATCAACATTCAAAACTCAAATGATGTAATCCATCACATCAACAGGATAAAGAAGAAAAATCATATGATCTCATCAATAGATGCACAAAAAGCATTTGACAAAATCCTACACCAATTCATAATAAAAATGCCCAGCAAACTAGGGATAAAGGAAAACTTCCTCAACTTGATGAAGAACCTCTACAAAAAACCTACAGCTAACATAATATTTAATGGTGAGAAAGTAAATGCTTTCCCCCTAAGACTGGAACAAAGCAAAGATGTCTCTTCTCACCAATTCTATTCAACATCATGCTGGAAGTCCTAGCTATGCAATAAGACAAGAAAAAAAAAAGGTATACAGATTGGTAAAGAAGAAATGAAACTCTTTGTTTGTGACTGACATGATTGTCCATGTAGAAAATCCCAGTGTACTGACATTAAAAACTCCTGGAACTATATAGCAATTATAACAAGGTTGCAGAATACAAGGTTAAGATACAAAAGTAAATTGATTTCATATATACCAGTAATGAACCATTGTGACTTAAAATTAAAAACACAGTATCATTTACATTAGCATCAAAGCAAAAAAGTGCCTAGGAATAAATCTAATAAAATATGTATAAGATCTCCATAAGGAAAAATACGAAACTCTGATTTTGAAATCAGAAAGAAGATGTAAATAAATGGAGATATACTATCTTCATATATAGGAAGACTAAACATCATTAAGGTGTCAACTCTTCCCAAGTTGATCTATAGATTCAATACAATCACAACCCAAATCCCAGCAACTTATTTTGTGGATATCAACAAGCTGATTCTAAAGTTTGTATGGAAAGGGAAAAGACTCAGAATAGCAAACACAATACTGAAGAAGAAGAGGGAAGTCAGAAGATTGACCCTACCCAACTTCAGGACTTACTATAAAGCTATAATACTTAAGACAGAATGCTACTGGTGAAAGTATAGACAAATAGATCAATGGAACACACTAGAGAGCCCAGAAATAGATCTACACAAATATAGTCAATGGCTCTTTTGACAAAAGGCAATTCAATGGTGAAAGCATTCTTTTCAACAAATGGTATTCACATCCACATGAAAAAAATTGAATCTAGACATGGACCTTACACCTCTCACAAAAATTAACTCAAAATGGACCACAGACCTAAATGTGAAATGCAAAACTGTACATCTTATTATAGAAGATAATACAGAGAAATTCTAAGTGGCCTTAGGTTTAGTCAAAGAGCTTTTAGATAAAATACCAAAAGCACAATCTATGAAAGAAAAAACTGATACACTGGATTTCATTAAAATTAAAAACTGCTTTTCAAAAGATACTTAAAAAAAACCCCAGACAAGTCACAGACTAAGAAAAATATTTGCAAACCACACATCTAATAAAGTACTTATATACAAAATATACAAAGAAATCTTAAAAGTCAACAATAAGAAAACAAACAACCCGATTTTTTAAAATGGGCAAAATTCTGAACAGACACCTCACCCAAGAAGATATACACACGGAAAACAACTGTTTGAAAAGTTGTTCAACATTATACATCATTAAGGAATAGCAAATTAAAATGACACCAAGATACTACTACACACCTATTAGAATGGCTAAAATCCAAAAAAACCTGACAATACCATATGCTAGTGAGGATGGGGACCTAGAAGAACTCTCATTCATTGCTAGTGGGAGTGCAAAATGGTACAGCTACTTTGGCAATCTTTCCATTTGATTCAGTAATCACACTTTAGTTATTTACCCAAATGAATTGGAAATTTATGTCTACATAAAATCCTGCATAAGAATGTTTATAGCAGCTATATTCATAATTGCAAAAAAACCCTTGGGTTGAAGGAATCAACCAAGATGTCCTTCAAAAGACAAATGCATAAACAAACAATGGTACATCCATACAATGGATATTATGTGGTTATAAAAAGAAATGAACTATCAAGTCATGAAAAGACATTGCGGGACCTTTAATGCATATTGCTTGGTGAAAGAAGCCAATGTGAACAGGTTACATATTGAATGACTCCAATGGGAAATCATTCTGGAAAAGGAAAAACTATAGAAACAGCAAAAAGATCAGTGGTTGCCATGGGGGAAGGAGAGAGGGATGACTGGGTGGAGCACAGAATAATCTTAGGGCAGTGAAACTACTCTGATGATACTGTAATGGTAGATACATGACACTGTGCATTTATCAAAGCCCAGAGAACCGTACAACAGAAAGAATGAAACCTAATGTAAACTATGGATTTTATTTAATAATAGTGTATTAATGTTGGCTCATATATTGTAATAAGTATACACCTCACTAATGGCAAGGTATTAATAAAGAAAACTGTGAATGAGGACGAAGGGGTATATGGAATCTCTGAACCATCTGTTCAATTTTCTGTAAGCCTAAAACTGTTTTAAAAAGTCTATTAATGAAAAAAATAACAGTTATGATCATTTTCTTTTCTGAGTCTTGAAGTAATACAAACTTTTTTAGGAATTTGGAAAGTAATAAAATTGTTAAGAAAGAAATTTACCCTTATGACTACTAAGCAAAGATCAGGAAAGGTTCTCATTTTGAAGCATTTTCTTTCAGTAGGATTATACTTTATATTTTATGTTACAAAATGTTTCCACGTGTTATTGTCATGAGTTTTTCATTGTTATTATTCTTTAGAGTTTTGCTACATATGATTTCATATGACTGTATCATACTTTGTAACATTTTTGTCCTGTTTCAAATCCTCCAATGTTTCATTAGTATAAATAATACTGTGACTATCACCTTTGTGTAAAAAATCTCTGGCTAGATTTATGGCGATTTCCTCAGGATAGATTCTCCACAGGAAACTGTAGCATCAAACGGCATGATGTTTTGAATTTGATATTTCTTTCCCAGTGAATTCATTCCAATTTAAACTCCCAACAATAGATTAATACCTTTATGAAATGTCTACTCTTTGCCAGACACATTGTACTAGTAAGGCTATATGATAGCTCATAAAAAGTAATCACCCTGATTCTTTAAGCATAGTTTACATTATTTTCTTCTCTTTACTTGCCTCTCTTACTAGGATGACAGTGAAAGGGCATTGTACATATATCTTTTCTTCTTGTTTTTCTCTCTGGATACATAAACCTTATCCACTAAGACTTCATCTCATTAATTTTACCACAGTTTTGGCATCCTTCAAATTGGAGGACAGGAATATAGGGCTTTGTGAAGCACATAAGATATTTTGTCAGTTATAATAAATTTCTTAGAGATTTGTAACATAAATACCCATTTCTCCCTTTTCCCATTAAGACTAGGTGCCTCTGTATGTGCCCCCACAGCACCTTTCACTTAACCTGTTAGAACATTTACTGCACATAAAGCAGTTGCCTATTTATGCATGGCTGATCCTCACACAATATAAATCCAGTGAGGGCAGTGTCTGTGGTGTCTGTCTGGTTATCTCAACGCTGCTGAGGAGAGTAACTGGCATACAATAGATGCTTAATAACTATTTAGTGGAGGCAAAAAAAGAAGACTCCAGGAGATTGAGAAGATTATTTTTTAAAAGGCCATGTCTGATTTCCAGACCTATGATTTTATACACACTTGAAAGGAAAAGACAGCATTTTACAACAGAGGTGAATGGTGCACTTTTCCCACAGCAATTGCTCTCTGTTCTTGCTGGCTTGTCTGGGTACAGGCTGTCCCTCAGCCTCCTCTAACTCTGGATGAGAAGGGTCTTTTCCTAGATCAAGTGACTCAGGTCTAAGTATGATATGCAATGCACACTGTCAGAAATGTAGCCTCATTTAGGGCGGTGTTTTGTAAGAAGCACAGATTCTACTTAAATGTTTTTGTCAGCGCTCACTGCCGTGATCTTTCAGTTTACCTTACATCTTGGAGCTGTCTTCATTAACACTTAGGGAGCTGGAGTATTTATGCTTTCACACTAATCAATCATTCATTCTGGGTTGCCTTCAAAGGAATGCACATTCTCAGAACTTCTGTCTCTCCTGAGTAGGCAAACCAGTCGCCAGCATCCCGAGCCAAGCTTTCTGGCAAAGAGAAGCGGGGACAGGTGTTGGAATCTTGTGAACGCTTATTTGAAGCTGGCATGCATAACAATTTGAAAAAGGGATCTGAGGGATATGGTGAAGCACTGACAGTATGTAGTATACTCCCCAACAGACAGACACGTCTTTATGTCACTGATGTCACATTAGTGAAAAAAAAAGAAAACTAAAAACACATCACAACTGAATTGTCCATTTGTCTCTTGAGCTTTTCCTCTCTCCGATGTACTTCTCTATGTTCTAAGGTTCTTATGTTGGGTGAGGTTTTGGTTGTGGAATCAACTGCTCCCTTCTGTAATGGAACGCAACAGGCCTGTTTTGCTGTTAGTGGTAAGTATCTTGGTTTCTGCTAAGTTTGCTTTGCCCAAGGCATTTAGCTCTGGAACCACTGATTCCTTCTCACTTATGCTGGCCGTATTCCAATTCTGACAAAACCTGGCAGTTTTCAACATACCTCGCTCCCCTGGAGAACGTGGATGTCTTCTTGCTGCTCCCAGCTTCCTGTTTGATACGCCCGAGATATCTGGGTAGCCTACATTTTATCATGTTATTCTTTCTATCCATTTGGGTCTCATTTTTAGGGCTGTGCTTATGACTATGCTGATTATCCTCCTTTTGCTCCATCCAAATCCATTCTTCACACTTGTCCATCCTGCGCTGTCCTCGGGGAGTCTGACCGATATGGACTGCATTAGCAGACTCTTTTATCCTCTGCGGCAAGCAATGCAGGGAAAGGGAGAGTGAGGACAGGGTACTTATTCCTCCGGCCTTCCCCTGTGGGAGTGCTGTGGGCTGCAGCCACAAGAGTCACACTCAGGTAGAGCTGCCCTCCCCACACAGCTTGCTCTCCTTGCCACTTCAGGCCTACAGGGGTACCAGCTCCTGCATTATCCCTGTGGTCTTCCTACCTCCTATCTACAATCTTGTAAACTATATGGCTTTGCTCTGGTTTATGGGCCTTAAGCACCTAGTTAGCGAACCGGATGATCAGAGGTTTTCTAAGCCCTCATCTGGCCAGCGCTGGTATACTTACCTACCTCACCAGGCTGTAGGATAGAGGCGCCAGGTGAAACAGAGATACAATCGGCAGTTACATATCTCTTTCCCCTACCTGCCCACACAAAGAATGGCAGAGGGCCTTGTGCACGCTCTGAATTCAGGAATGTCGTCCTAAGTAGGAAGTGCTGGTGAGTATCTTCAGAGCAGGGTCTCTACCCTTTCTCTTCTTGAAGTTATTTATGCTGTGGGAGAGCAGGCTCCTTAAATAACAGCCCCCAATTAGAGCTAATGTCTCTCTGAATTGCCCTTGCACAGTTATGATAATTGTTCAGAAAAATTTTATCCCTTTATCAAAAAACTGTACCTGAATATCCTGGGCTCCCAGATCATGGCACAGAATTAATTAATACAGGAAAACAGAAAATATGAGGGGGAAATAATGCATGAGAATTTGTGTTTTTAACTTTTTTTTAGATACTTCTTTGACTTTAAAAGTGTTTCGACACAGACCTACTTGAGAATGGACTTGAGGATATGGGGAGGGGGAAGGGTGGGCTGTGACAAAGCGAAAGAGAGGCATGGACGTGTATACACTACCAAACGTAAGGTAGATAGATAGTGGGAAGCAGCCGCAGAGCACAGGGAGATCAGCTCGGTGCTTTGTGACCGCCTGGAGGGGTGGGATGGGGAGTGTGGGAGGGAGGGAGATGCATGAGGGAAGGGATGTGGGAACAGATGTATATGTATGACTGATTCACTTTGTTATAAAGCAGAAACTAATTAAATAAATAAAAAAAATTAAAAAAAAAGAAATAAAAAAAAATATTTCAAACACACACACACACAAAAAAAAGTGTTTCGTATTAAATATATTTGATTTACACTTATGGAACTTTGGAAGCAAGTATTTAGCATGTCATTATGTGCATATGTGGTACACGTATTTATATGCTTCTCCGTGAAAGGAAATGTGGCTTTGTGCAAATAATTCCTGTGACTGGGCAGATCTTCTTTGGTCTCATTGGGTACCTATCTTTCCATGCCCCAGGAGGATAAAGAGTGGGAGGAATTTCCTTCCTCATTCTTCCTCAAGGGGGAGGAATGCTCCTAACTGCTAGGACTGGGAGACCAAGCTGAGCATATGATGTGCTTCTCCCCTTCTATAGGGAAGGCCAGTTTCCCCAGGATAAGAGCAAGCTCACCTACTTCATTTTATTCCCATCTTCTTATCTTTTCTGCCCCTCCCAGGAACTTCTTTACTTTCCTGAGAGCTAAGTCAGGCACCAAAATTGTGCTTTAAAAAAAAAAAAAATCCAGCATTTTAATGCATGCTGAACTGGAAGGACTGTTTTTGAATTTCAAACAGTAATATAGCCAAAAACAGTTGCCTATACATATTTTTAGATTGTATAAATGAATGGAGTGATAGACAATAAATTACAATATGAAAGAAAGGAGTTTTATTTTATACCCTAAGGAACCAAGATAATTACTTTTGTCTCATGTCTTTGCTTGGTTATTGCTTTACGTTTGCTGAAACTCACAGGAGAATGGAAAACACGCTGAGTAGAAGAGTCTTCATGCTAAAAGAGAATGCTATTCTTCTAAAAGTTAACCTTAGAACATTCAAAATTGAAACTGGAAGGAGATTCTCTGAGTACAGAGAAGTTACTGGACCAAGTGACCCAGACTCTTCACTGGAGATTCCTTCTCCTCTTGCCCTTGGGTCTTCTACCTGAGGCCAACAACACTGCCCAGCATGCAGGCCTCACAGGCTGTCCCTGGAAAAAGGGCTGCATAAAGGCCAGGCCATTGACTTTCAAATATTCTTTTTTTATACTTCACTTACTTTTTTAATATTTATTTTTTCATTTTTGGCGCTGCCGGGTCTTAGTTGGCAGCATGAAGGATCTTTGTTGCGGCATGCGGGATCTTTTCTTTTTTAGTTGCAGCATGTGGACTCTTTGCTGCAGCATGCATGCAGAATCTAGTTCCCCGACTAGGGATTGAACCTGGGTCCCCTGCATTGAGAGTGTGGAGTCTTACCCACTGGACCACCAGGGAAGTCTCTAGGCCATTGACTTTCAAATGAGACTTCCAAAATGGTTGTCCTGAAGGCTAGGGAGTACCTGCATTGTATGTATATAGATCTATCATATGGAAAAATTCAGTGACACTTAAGATTCTTTTTTGTCTGTATAATATATATTAATACATAAGAAAAAATGTACATATATATGTATACACACACACAAATACTTTTGTGGAGAATGTGTCTTACATGTTACTCATCTTCAGTGTGTGCCCCCCCAGGGGTTAGTCTCATTCCATCTCCTGTGGAAGAAGCCACCTTCCACCCTCAGTATTTAAAGTCTCATGTGCATAATGTCGATGTCTTAATGTTCAGACATAGTGGAGACTGACTTCCCCTTCCTCACCACACTTAGGACTATCTTTCTCAGAGTTGGCTTTTGTTTGAGTATCGACTTCTCCCTTGCGAGACCAGCACTGCCAATACCTTTAACCTGCAAAAGAAATCCTACTACCTTGCAGAGTTCATTTTTGTTCTCGAAATAAATGAAGGAGCTAGAGTTTGAACCAGCTCCAACTAGCCATACATCCCATATACTTCGCACTGAACGATATTGGTATATGGCTTCAATTTTTCTGAGAATTAAAGAATTGATTCTTACCTGAAGCCCACCTAACTTGTAACTACAGATTTCTAATCAGAGTTATCATGTAAACGTTTGGCTATACTGTAGCACGGTGCACTGGTGTGAGCACAACCTGAGATACGGCAGGCATGGGTTTGCAGCTCTGCTCTATCTTTTACTAACCACGTGTATTTGAGCCAATTATTTCCCTTCATTAAACCCTGTTTAGTTACCTGTAAAATAGAAATAATACTAGTCTCACAAGGCTGCTACTAATGTTAATGTACATAATTTATGAAAAGCATTTTGCATAGTGCTAGAAACGCCTCCCCCCCCACCGCCATTTTCTTCCTTTCAAAAGGAAATGTGAGGCTTCATATCCCACATACAATTTAGTGAAATTTGTTCTTGAAAATCTATACACTGTATAGGGATAAAAAAGAGGCCCACTTCCTGAGCTGCACAATGGTGAAGGTAGGTTTTATTAACCCATTTAACAGATGAGGTAACTGGAGTTTAGAGCCTTTAAGCAACTTGCTACTGAGAAATAAAATATTGCCTGCCATATCAGTAAACAAAGGATGTCACAGTCAACAGGGATGCAGCCACCACCGGTGAGCTGGTGAGCCCTGAGGGAACTCAGGAAGGAAAAGAATACCTGCCATCTAGCAGCCGTCAGACTGCAGCCACTCCTCACGGTGCGCCCTGAGGAGACTCGGGATGAGAAAGCACAGGACGCTGGCCCCAGAGAGCTGAGGTGCACATCACAGGACTGATTCCAGTGAGCCCAGACTCTTGCCTCTTCCCATGCATAGAAAAGCGCTAAATTCCTTAACTTGGGATATCTGGGTTTCTTTTACTAACAATAATCTTTTGTTCCTACTACCTGCCCTTTGTTGCCAAACCCCTATATATCCTGCTCCCCCTCGCCTCCTCGGAGCAGTTTTCTCAGGCTTACTTGAGATTCTGCCTCCTGGGCTTGAAGTCCTCAGTGTGTCCTCCGAATAAAACATAACTCTCAACTTTTAGGTTGTGAACATTTTTTTAGTTGACACTACCTATATTAATACGTCAGAATAATTGTTGACATAATACATGCTTTTTCTTTCTTATTCCCCTCCCCGTCACAGGTACAGTTTTGCAATTTTCCTGTCCTGCCCTGGCCTGGCAGAAATCTTAAGGTTTACTCTTTGGAGAGTTTGAACCAGGGGTACCCTGGACCCTGGACACCAGGCACAGCCATGGGCAGGGGACTGAACTGAAAAGACAGGGGTGAAATTTTTGGACTTAATCACCAAACTCTCTGAATGTGGGCAGCATTGTTATTAAGGCCACTCTCTCTCCACTCTTAAATTAGGAGACTGGGGTCTCCTTTCTGGTGAAACTGACCAGCCTATGAGGAAAGACCTATAGATATTGAAGTTAAGGTTTCTCCAATAAAATAGCCCACATGACCCACTGAAGAGTGAAGTCCTCTAGTTTCCAAGTATGGCCCAAACCAACTGAGTGTCCTTAGGACACTTAGGATATTCTTAGTTTCAAGAGAGCAGCCAAGGATCAGCCAGCATTTGAAGAAGGATTATAACATGAATAAAAGAAACTCGATGAAACAGAGAATGTGATGCTGCCAATGTTGTCTCAAGCAGCAGAAGGTGTCTAGAGGTGGGCTGTGAATCTAACCCAGGAAAATGGGACTTGTCATCTTGTCTTGGCCAGTCTCGTGTTTGTGGTGAGCTGGGCAGTTCCCACATGGGCTGACCACAAAGGTACCCTACTGGTTACTGAAGTTACTGGGAAAGAAGCCCCCATAGGAAGCCCTGGAACAGGAATACTGTTCAGGCAGCCCTCTGTTGCGATAAAGGATGAGAACTGAGACACAAGGAATTCTCTGGGGGCTACTTCTTAGCCTCTTTCCAGATTTTTGCATTTGGCAGGCACTGTCCATCTCCTGTGCCCAAGTCTTCTGGTTGGCCCTTGCTGTGCCATGGTAGGAAAGCGGACAGCATTCACTCTTCTGTTTGCCCGGGGCCAGCTAAATACACTGACTCAGGCTTCTAGTCTGGGAGTTCTCTTTCCAAACGGCTACTGGACCCAGACAGGCCAGCAGCTGGCTGTGTCTGCTAACCCGCATTTTGGTATCAGTCCTCCTGCAGGGTGATGTTGATATCCACTTCCTGGGATAGGTGACATCTTTTAGAGGATTTATTGCCTCAACTTTGAGCTTAGATGTAGAGGAGCGGTATAGGTTGGGAATGATCTTGGAGGAAAGGAGTGAATACAGTGGGAATGCTCTTGGCTTTGGTTTTCCCATCATCGTTCCCCAAGAAAGAGAAATTAGAGACACTGATGCTTTTCCCCATTTTATGGTGAAGAAACAGGCAATGTGAGTTTGAGGCTCCCTCCATGAATAATTTAGAAACAGATAGCATCAAAAGAAAAAAAAAGGTCAGATCTCCCAGCTCTTCCATGTTCTCTTTAACAGGGATTGTGGAGTGGCTGAATAAATCAAGAGCCCAAACAGTACAAGTAATAATGATTTAGATGGAGTTTATAAGAGGTGGGAAGAAAGGTAGAGAAGAAATACAAGCAACATTTATTTAGCACATACTATGTACCAGGAAGTGTGAGGCACAAACAATATGTAATCAATAGTTTTGGGGATAAGGAGTGAAAGACAGTTCAGAGATGATAACTGTCTTGCCTAAGAACTTTTGAGACTTCTAAGCCCTGAAAAAATATTGTGCCCCAAAAGTAAGAATTAGAAATAATTCTTTCTAAATAATTAGAAATTTTATTTCCCAAGATAATAAAAACTAACCTGAAGATAAAATAGCTTGTTTCTAGGTTTTTGATTGAAAAATTGTGGCGCTGATAATAATTATGGAGGTGATAATATAATAATAACTTTCTTACATTTTTTGTCTTTTCTCTTTTGGTCTCCAAAGGGCATGCATGCTTCAGACTAGGATTTTTCAAACTATGGGCTACAATTCAAAAGTGGACCATGGCAGTAAGGAGAACACTTGGGAAAATGCCAACATCAGCAACAGTGGGAGGCCTACAGCTATGAACTTGACCATCAGATCCAAGGGATGCACTGGGCCCAATCCCTTAGGGTGGGGCCCCTGTGGAGGCAGTGGGGTACCTGGAAGCATCTATGTGCTCTGCAGCTGTATATGTGACATGGTGTTACTAAGTGTGGGTATACAGAGCTGTGAGGATGGAATCCCAGGATAGGCAGAGTGCGGACACAGTGGTTTCAGGCAGCTGGCTCTGAGCAGAGAGTGTCTGCAGTTCCAGTATTGGGAATATCTGTGCTAGGAGCAAGAGATGATTCTCTAAATAACACGGCATGCTAACATGGCCAGGACGGTGGTAATTACAGGGAGGCTTGACCTGGACTGGGTCCTTGCTGGTGGAAGATGCAGAGGTTGGGACTTCACCTGGGCCTGGTGCCAGGCTGCTCTCTACGAGTAGGTGGAGCCCTGTGGCTTTATGCTGCTCTCTCATTAATGAGGTGAGTGGAGGAGAGGGCGTGCTGTGGAGCCAGACCACCCATTTAATTGCTCTGGGGTTTGGTTTGATTTTTTAAACGCATTGAAGGCCTTCATTTTGTTGTCTGGGATGCAATTGGAGATCCAAACTCATGAAGGATTGCTCCCCCTCATAGTACACTTTGTCCCAGGGACGTTGGCTCTGAGCTCTGATTCATCCCCCAACACGTTTTGTCTCTCTGAGCCTCATCTTTTCCCAAAATGTTTACTACTCACGTATACTCACAACCTGGGGTGGGGGGAACACTGCAGGTCATGCAGGTTCACGAGAGGGTTGCACTAGAAACAGAGAGGACATCCAGGGGCTGTGGGAGGCAGGCTTCCTAGTATTGAGAGGATGAGTTGCCCCTGCTTCCCAGGGGAGAAGGTAATTGGCTATCTGAATACTTTCTCAGGCTAACAGGGCACTGAAATTCTAGGATACTCAGGGAGAAGCAGGGACTGTGCCTGGACCCCATGATAAGGGGGGGTTGCTTGGTTGGGAGACCTCATCAGTGGGACTGGAGTCGTGTGGGGAACTCATGGCTAGGCCATTTGAGGCCCTCCTGGTTTCCCTCAGATGTCAAGGCAACACATAATGTTGGGCCTTATACCAAGTGCGCACATTCACAAAAAATCATGTGTCTGCATTTATGCATTAATGCAAAGTTATGCATATATATGTGGGTATATACAGTCATCCCTCAGTATCTGCTGGTTCCAGGACTGGTTCCAGGACGCCCCCTGCCCTGTGGATGCCAAAACTCAGGGATGCTCAAGTCCCTTATATAAAGTGGAGTAGTACTTGCATATAACCTACACACATCCTCCCATATACTTGTATATTTTAAATCATCTCAAGATGGCTTATAATACCTAATACAACGTAAATACTACGTAAATAGTTGTAAATACAATGTAAATGTTATGTAAATGGTTGGTGGCATGAGGCAAATTCAAGTTAACTTTTTGGAACTTTCTGGATTTTTTTTTGAATATTTTCAATCTCTAGTTGAATCCGCAAATGCAGAACCTGAGGATACAGAGAGGTAACTTTGTGTATTAACAATGAAGTAAAAAGATTAAAAATAAAAAGATGTAGCTCTCTGATTATCCATGCCAAATAGCTTGTTTTGCTTTGCTTATGGTAACTAACTACTAAGTGACAGGTTTTTTTTTTTAAACATCTTAATTGGAGTATAATTGCTTTACAATGGTGTGTTAGTTTCTGCTGTATAACAAAGTGAATCAGCTATACATAAACATATATCCCCATAACTCCTCTCTCTTGCGTCTCGCCCCCACCCTCTCTATCCCACCCCTCTGCGTGATCACAAAGCACCGAGCTGATCTCCATGTGCTATATGGCTGCTTCCCACTAGCTATCTACTTTACATTTGGTAGTGTATATATGTCCATGCCACTCTCTCACTTCGTCCCAGCTTACCCTTCCCCCTCCCCATGTCCTCAAGTTCATTCTCTACATCTGTGTCTTTATTCCTGTCCTATCCCAGATTCTTCAGAACCGCATTTTTTTTTAGATTCCATATCTATGTGTTAGTGTACGGTATCTGTTTTTCTCTTTCTGACTTACTTCACTCTGTATGACAGACGCTAGGTCCATCCACCTCACTACAAATAACTCAACTTCATTTCTTTTTATGGCTGAGTAATATTCCATTGTATATATGTGCCACGTCTTCTTTATCCATTCATCTGTCAATGGACACTTAGGTTGCTTCCATGTCCTGGCTAGTGACAGGCTTTTTGAATCCTTACTGAGAAGTTAAGTTTCAGCTCAATTATCAATATCTATGATTTGGGGCTGGATGGAGAGGTCAGCAAATAAGAAGACT